>NC_068926.1:31542500-32792500 GCF_023091745.1 Budorcas taxicolor | reverse complement strand
GGGATTCTCCAGGCAAGAATACTGGAGTGGATTGCCACGCCTTCCTCCAGGGGATCTTTCCAGCCGAGGTCTTCGCATTGCAGGCAAATTCTTTACTATCTGAGCCACCAGGGAAGTCCAAAGGTACCTGAAGTGGGTTCCCGTGCCCTTCTCCAGGGGAACTCCTTGACACAGGATCAAACCGGGATCTCCTGCATTGCAGGTGGATTCTTTACCAGCTAAGCCCCTATCCAATCTATACCCATAATCTAATATTTTAGCTCATTTTTCCTTCTTTTGTTCTACATTAAAACTCTCCACACTGGACTTCCCAGGTGGTACAGTGGATAAGAATCTACCTGCCACTGCAGGGAACATGGGTTTGATCCCTGGTCCAGGAGGATTCCACATGCCGTGGAGCAAGTAAGCCCGTGCACCACAGCTACTGAGCCCAAACCCTAGAGCCCGCAAACCACAACTTCTGAGCCCATCTGCAACTCCTAAAGCCAGTGGGCCTAGAAGCTGTGCTCCACATCAGGAGAAGCCACCGCAATGAGAAGCCTGTGCACTGCAACAAAGAGTGGCCCCACCTGCTGCAGCTAGAGAAAGGCTGCATAAAGCAAGGAAGACCCAGTGCAACCAAAAGTATATAAAATACATAAATTAGTTAATTAATTAAACAAACAAATCTCTTCACACTAGCAAACTTGTCAAAGTAATCCCTCTCCTTGGTTTTTATAGTGCGCATTGTAAGCTTCCATTTGTGCTGTGCTGTGCTTAGTTGTTCAGTTTTGTCCGGCTCCTTGCAACCCCATGGACTTTGCAACCCCATCAGGCTCCTCTGCTATGGGAATTCTCAAAGCAAGAATGCTGGAGTGGGTTGTCATGCCCTCCTCCAGGGGATCTTTCCAACCCAGGGGTCGAACCCAGGTATCCCGCATTGCAGGCAGATTCTTTACTGTCTGAGCCACCAGGGAAGTCCAAGCTTCCATTTAGCGCTTGCTTAATTTAATTACCTTCTCATGCTGAACCAGAGAAACATGAGCTCAGAGTCAGACAAACTAGGGTTTGAAATCCACTCACGCCAAGTATAACCTGGGTAAGTTAAGTACCATCTCCAAACTTCGCATCTTCTTTTGAGAAATAGTGTCTCCCAGTGAAAAAAAGTGAAAGTGAAGTGGCTCAGTCGTGTTGACTCTTTTCAACCCCATGGACTATATCCTACCAGGCTCCTCCATCAGTCCATGGGATTTTCCAGGCAAGAATTCTGGAGTGCATTGCCATTTCCTTCTCCAGGGGGATCTTCCTGATCCAGGGATTAAACCCTGGTCTTCCGCATTGTAGGCAGACGCTTTTACTGTCTGAGCCACCAGGGAAGCATGACCTAAAGCAAGATAATGCATACACAGTGCTGTACCTGGGCCTGGCAAACCTCTGGATAATACTATTATCATCATTTGTATTTTCCACAGTGACAGTCTGACCCCTTTCTATGATATATTTTAAGAATTTATATGTGTGTGTGTGTGTGTGTGTGTGTGTGTGCTGTGCTTAGTTGCTCAATCATGTCCAATACTTTGTGACCCTATAGACCATAACCAGCCAGCCTCCTCTGTCCATGGGATTCTCCAGGCTAGAATACTGGAGTGGGTTACTATTCTCTCACATACACACATATATATGGGCTTTCCAAGTGACTCAAGTCTTAAAGAATCCACCTGCCAGTGTGGGAGAGACAGGAGATGCTGGTTCGATCCCTGAGTCAGGAAGATTCCCTAGAGGAGGAAATGGCAACCCACTCCAGTATTCTTGCCTGAAAAATCCCATGCACAGAAGACCCTGGCAGGTTGCAGTCCACAGGGTTGCAGAGTCAGACCCGACTGAGCATGCATAGAGCACACACACATGCGTGCACACACACACACACACACACACACACATTTTGAAGGCTGAGATTCGCTGTGTTATTTAATGAAATGAATAGTGAAAGACTATTTAGTTAACTACACTGGACTGTTACTATTTGAAATATTACAGTATCATATGAAATTAAACCCTGGAGCCTCACTTTGTCAAGTATACATTCAGCACAAGGAGCAGCACTTTTACTGTTCTGCTTCCAGCAGTTCCGATTCTGCTCTCTTTTCCCTAGGGTGCAAATGCTCTTGTCACATATACGATCATCAGTGGAGCCGATGACAGCTTCCGAATTGACCCTGAATCTGGAGATCTGATAGCTACCAAGAGACTGGACAGAGAACGTCGTTCCAAATATTCCTTGCTTGTTCGTGCGGATGATGGTCTTCAGTCCTCGGATATGAGAATAAATATTACTGTCAGTGATGTGAATGACCACACACCCAAGTTCTCCCGGCCTGTGTACTCTTTTGACATCCCAGAAGACACAACCCCAGGTAGGTGGCACACTTTGAAGTATATTTTGCAAGGGTCACCTTTGACTACAGTTACACGGACTAGGTTTTGGCTGCTCTAAAATTGTGACTAGTATGTGCTACTGGGTATAAACATTGGATTTTTAAATATTTTAATTAACTGTCTTTGCTACAATTCCCAAACAAATTTCCAGACTTTTGAGAGCAAATGAGATAAGCTAACCATCTGACTTCTTAATTACAGATATTTGTTTCTGAAAGTATCTGTGACATGCATTGTTAAGTTTCCTGGCAACCGCAGTTTTGATACTGTTTTTTCACTGTAAGGATGTCTGATGTGATTATGTTCCTGAGCTTAGAAAGCAAAAAAAAAGCACAGGAAAACCTGTGAATACTCGTTACAATATTTACTAGCTGTGTGAACCAGGGCAATTAATTAATTTCTCTTAGCTTCAATTCCTTCTGTATATGGAAACAATAATTCTTGTTAGGATAAAACATGTATGAGTTTGCTAACATGCGGCTTGAGGATTAGCAGATGCTGAATAAATGTTAGTAGAATAGGAATCCTGAATTTTCACCTTGCTTCTTTGAATATACTATGTTGTGACTGTTGCATGTGAGTACTCAATATCCCTGTTTCTGGTATGTGTTGACTTCATTTCCACTATTAGAAATTCTTATCTAAAACTGAAATTATATTTTGAATTATATTTGAATGAGTTTGTAAAATAAGGCATATGTTTTAGAAACTCATTTGACAAAGAAATGAAACATTTAGAGAGGACTAAAATCTCACTGCAGTCAGTTCACCAAGATGAATTGTTCATGTCCTTCATGAAATTCCCGTCACATTTCTTTCTCACCTCATTTCTAGCAGTGGTCATATAAGCTGTTCAGTGGTATCCCCTTAGCATAATTCTGTATTATTGCTTGGAATTGCCAGTTCCTGACACTAGCAGTGGGCCCCAATATATGTTCACTGAATTCATCAATATGTTCATGAATTGGTAGGTAGAAAAATAATGTCAGAAGTTGTGTTCACTTCCCAGAACATTTACATTGCAACATAAGATCTACTGGCTTCCAAGGTGGCACAGGGATAAAGGATACGCCTGTCAATGCAGGAGACTCCAGGGACATAGGTTCAATCCCTGGGTTGGGAAGATCTCCTGGACTAGGAAATGGAAACCCACTCCAGTATTCTTGCCAGGAAAATTCCATGGATAGAGGAGCCTGGTGGGCTACAGTCCATGAGGTTGCAAAGAGTCAGACATGACTGAGCGACTGAGCGTCCACACACACACACACACATAAAATCTACTGGATATTTGGGAAAGTTGGCATCCATGTTAATGTAGAAATCTACAGAGTGTTGTTTTCATTATATTTTCGTAGTGATTCTAGTTAAAATATTTTACTGTACAAATAAATGTTTTGGTATCATATATAGTCTCTTAGCAATACCCTGTCCCATTAATTTTAGATTCTCAATTTATTCTAGGTTCTTTGGTAGCAGCTATTTTGGCTACAGATGATGACTCTGGTGTGAATGGAGAAATTACATATATTGTGAGTGAAGATGATGAAGATGGCATATTTTTCCTGAATCCAGTTACTGGAGTCTTTAATTTGACTCGAATGTTGGATTATGAAGCACAGCAATATTATATCCTCACTGTTCGGGCTGAAGATGGTGGGGGACAATTTACTACCATCAGGGTTTACTTCAACATACTAGATGTAAATGATAATCCACCCATTTTCAGCTTGAATTCATACAGCACATCTTTAATGGAGAATCTACCTCTAGGATCTACTGTTCTTGTGTTTAATGTTACCGATGCAGATGATGGTATGTACTTTATTTTGCATACTTAAAGTTTATTAAACATTAATCATTAGATTTATGTCATATTTATTTACTGTGTGCAGCTGTCACAAAATTGCATTTTGTAAATATAGATCCAAAGTTGAGGAATAGATTTATAATTTAACTATAGAGGATTAAAAGACTAAGGGTTTTATTAGTTAAGTTCTTTTTCATAACACTTACACAGCATACATTGTGTGCATCTTATAAGCTTTATAAATTTATCTTCCTTTATTCTCTCTAAATGTGTGACACCACTGCAGTTAAGCAATGTAGAAGTCATAAAGCAGCTTTTTGGCTGGTTTTCTTCAGATAACTATTTGCTTACATATATTCTTTTAACATAAAAAGGATAAAATGTGGATGCTAAAGGAAAACCAAATCTCAAAAAATACTTCAGAATGCATGATTAGTTTTGTATTTCTGACCGAAAATGGCTCAGAGTATCTCAGCAAGCTTTCATGCTTTGACTCAAAGGACGGTCTCAGATCTCTTTAATTTTTATGCTACATAATCTAGTTGAGATTTTAAATTAAGTCTAGACTTTACAATGTTTGATATTTGTTTGATTTTTATTTATTTGAAAAACTTTGAAGTATGACTCCCTTGGAGACTTATTTTGTAAATACACATACCAGATAATATAGCCTTTAGAGGTAACATTGTACAGATTGTCAATCTTTGTTCAGAAAGCTAATACCTTGTTTTTCCTTCCATTGGATGCAGCTAAATGTTCATTTAGTTAAGAAAACAAGGGACAGTATTTTAAGAGGAAACCAGTCTCTAGCCCAAGGATATGCCTCGTGGCATAGGCATATCAACCTTAATTTAGAATTTCCTGGTTCTTGCTGACTTAAATGATTTATGTGATCTCAGAGTACCATTCATCCCATTCTGCTCTATACTTAGTTTCCTTTCGAGAGTGTCTAGAATCGCCACTTACAAAGATATGAGAGGCAGAGCACAGTATTTCTATATATCTTTCAATTCATGAAATAGAAAATGCTTTCTTTAGAATTCATTAAGTGCATTTTGAAGTTTTCCTCTCTTATTTAAGCATAGTTAATAATGAAAACATAAATATTCCTAAAATAGAAGTGCCTATTTTAGGTACCACAAATTGCTAATAATATTAAAAACAACAACTGACAGTTGTCAAATACAGTCATCCCTTGTATCAGCATGGGATTGGTTCCAGGACCTCTGGAAAGTTAGTGAAGTGAAACTGTTAGTTGCTCAGTAGTGTCCGACTCTTTGTGACCCCAAGAACTGTAGCTGCCAGACTCCTCTGTCCATGAGATTCTCTAGGCAAGAATACTGGAGTTGGTAGCCATTCCCTTCTCCAGGGGATTTTCCTGACCCAGGGATCAAATCCCGGTCTCCTGCATTGCAGGGAGATTCTGTATCTCTGAGCCTCTAGGGAAGCCTCATTGATACCAAAATCCAAGATGCTCAAGTCCTTTATATAAAATAGTGTAATATCTGCATACAACCCATGCACATTCACCCATATACTATAAATCATCTCTAGATTACTCACAATACCTACTGCAATATAAATGCTATATAAATAGTTTCCAGAGCACAGAAGATTTAAGTTTTGCTTGAAATTTGGAACTTTTTGGAATTTTTTCCCCTCAAAATATTTTTGGTCTATGTTGGTTGAATCCTTGGATGTGGGACCAGCAAATATGACGGACCACTTGTCCCTAGTATGTAGCCAGTCCTGGCCTAAGAATATGGCACAGTCTATTTCATGTACATCAGCCTAGTTCCGTACATGTAAGTGTCTCCCATTAGACTTTATGCATAGGTGAGGTTAGGTTAATCTTTATTTTGAATGTTGACTTATCTATTATTATAAACTTAATTAGTTTACCTGATCTCTGGATACGAACATTTTTTAATTTGTCCTAACTTTTCTGAAGTGAAGAATTATCTGCCAAGTTTCTTTGTGACTCTAAGCATTAGAGAGAGCCTATTGTATCATAGGATTGTTTGCAGGTCTAGAGTAAATTCCATTTATTCTCAAAACTCAACTGTAGAGAACTGAGAAAATAGCAAATAAGAAACTTCCTTTGTGAAACCTGCTGGAATATTCCATGCAAGCATATTCACAGAAATGTATTAACCATTGACTTCAAGTTACTTTTTATGGATTTTTTTTCCTTTAATTGTGTTAGATAAAAGTTTCAAGCTACATTTTCCCATTGTTTTAGTATTGAATACTTTTATCAGTGTAATTTCCTGCACCTTGACCTAAAATATAGGACACAGTTTCTATTCTCTCTGAATTTCAAGGATCATGATAAGACTGTACAAGGGTAACATTCTTTGTTTAAAACTGCCAACTCAGTTATACTAAATAGCTCCCAACGTGTTTCACAATGTTATTTAGACTTTTCTAATTAAGAATTTAGTTTTAATCTCAGACCAAGAGCTTTCAGAGGAGATAATATTATCATCTAAAATGAAGACATTTTATATGAAAATAAATTTAACATTTTCTGTTACTTATATCTAAATTCTCTAAGTTTAACCTAAAATTTTACATGCATAACCATTTAATAAGAATAAAGCAAATATTTTACTGTGTTCACAAGATAAGTAGCACATGTATTAATCTCAAAGCTTTCATTCATACAGCTAAGAAAGTATTATATTGAGGCAAAGTATGGTGGGTGCTAGGGGTACAGAACCTGTCTGCCAATGCAGGAGACACAAGAGACGTGGGTTAGATCCCTGGGTTGGGAAGATCCCTTGAAGAAGGAAATGGGAACCCACTCCAGTATTGCATGGAAAATTCCATGGACGGAAAGAGGAGCCTGGCAAGCTACAGTCCATGGAGCCGCAAAGAGTCAGATAGGACTGAGCGACTGAGCACACACATTATAAATTGAAGTTTCATGGAAATAGTCTAGCTTTGATAATTATTATATTATCCCAGAAATAAATTCATATACTCTTAAAAATATTGGGGAGTCATAGAGTACTTTGAGAATAAAGTAATTATAATTATTGTTGAATAAATTTACTGATATACACTTGGTATACAATGCAGATCAATTGACCTGTAAATGAGTTTCATATTCCAGTGACCTGATGACCTTGTCGGAACTGCTTCATAAAAGTAAATGCTGTTTGCAAGAGTTCCATGTGTTGCAGCTGTACGATAAGTTGACAAATACTAGTTCATCATAGAAATAATTAGGCATTTATGGACTGTGAATAAATATGCACATTTTGTAACAGAGCCACATACCTACAGTTATGTGCTGTATTTCCTGGAACTAAATTATTCTCAAGACCGAAATAAAAACCAACCAAAAAAAAAAGCTAACACAACCACACACACAATAAAACTGCCAGAAAGAATCATGTAACTAAACCACTTTCAGAACACTGAACATAAATGGTTAGAAATATGAACTGTTCTTAGCTTAAAGATCTAGGGGCTGTAAAAGCCCACTAAATTCAAGTTCTAGCACATATGAATAAATTATAGAATGTTAAAATAATATGTTTACTTATTCATGATTGGGATATTTGATGCAAGGAGTAGGGAGAGAGAATGGCCTGAACTCTTTATTTTTCAGGATAGTATAAAGGTTCAGGGAGAATTTTGAGTCTCAATATGTCTACATGTATTTTCTAGATGTAGAGCACATGTCCAAAGTCACTTAGACATGACAGGAATGAAAAGTCCTTTTCTTGATAGTAAAGTCCATAGAGATGGTTTCTATGACCTATAATTACAGCAGTACAGTTTCAGTTCCTGAGATGAAAGCTATTTCTTAGATTGTGCTGCAATATTTTGTGCAAAACAAGTTGTATTTCTATGTTTATGTTCTCAAAGATAGTGACTGTAATCATTACCAGTTCATTTTTAATGTTATCATCTAATATATTCATCATTATGAATTTAAATATAAAATCACTTTTATCTTTTTCATAATTGTATTTAATATTTATTACTTCCACCACCCACCTACCCAGCAAAGTTTCTCCCGAAAAAGGAGGCTGTCCTGCTGTTTACAACAAGGCTATAAAATCTTGGTATCGTGTTCTCTTTTTGCCTCAGCAGGTTAATTGTTTACTCCAGGAAGTAGAATACACAGTGGACCAGGGGTGTTCCAATCCTAGATTTAATTGCTTGCCTTCCAGTTGATTTACGTAGAAATGTTAGACCATCACTTTGTAGCCATGTGTAGTTTTGTCAGTATTTTAAATTTCGTTTGATCTTGGGCATGAAAGGTTTATATACTTACATAGAAATGCTCATTGGTATTATTTTTATCCAGGTGTCTTCATAACTTTTTCTCAATAATAATTGTGTCTGAATTTGTACCTCCGAGAATAAGAACTAAATATTTACTGACAAAGTTAGCCATAGGAAATGCAAAAAAAATTCTTAAGAGAGTAATTCTATTTAAAAATATATTAAATATATATCACTATATATATATGTATATATATATATATTTAAAATCAAATTACTTTCTCAGTAATATATTTAGTACCAGTTGATGAAGCCTTTTTCTTTTATTTTTTTTTGCATCAGTTGATAGAACTTTTCTTCCCCCAAACTTGTGGAATTTTAAGTCAGAGAGTTGAAGTAGGCTGTTGACCTTGTTCTATCCAGATCTTAAAATTCTCTTTATCTCCTGCTGGCGAATTGACCTGTGGCCTCCATTAGCTTTATTTATTCATATTTTCCCTGATCCTCAGTGTCCTAAGTATTTTGAACTTTATAACCTCTGCTTTGTTCTCTTGTGAGTGGTCTTAAATAAACTGCAAAGATTAAAAGCCACAACTCTTAATGAGGAGAAAACCCCTACCTTTTCAAAGATCTACTCAATCCTTGTTTATCCTAGAAATTTTTGTGAACAAGCCAGTGCCTGAAAGTTATCTCCATAAATAGTTTCCTCTGCATCAACATATAGACAAAGGATATCAGATAAGAAACTATCAAAGCATGGGAAAATAATACTTCTAGCATTAAAAAAAAAAAAAAATAAGCAGGCACTACCTGGTAGGAAAAAAAATTGTATTACTCAACTAAAACTTGCCTTTACAAGGACTTAATGGGTTTCAAGAAGAGGCAGAAGCTAACTGAAGTATCTACAGAATCCTAAGAGAGTATTTTTCAAGAAAAGGGTGATCCACTTGTTCTAGAAGCCTTTTGGCAAAGAGTGGACACATTTTTGACACTTGAATAGTTAAAGTTCATAAATATAGGAGCTATTTGTAAGTAGTTTATATAACTCAATGGATTTTTCATAGCATAAGATCCCAGAGTAGAGCATCTTTATTAAGGATGGATTATCTAGATATAAGATATGTTTCTTAGAAATTCTTCGGCCATCCTATAATTGCCCGCCCAACATGTTTATGATAAAATATAAAAGTACACATGACATTATGGACCAGTGAAGAAAATGTTATTCTGGGGCAGGAAATATAATTTTTTCTTTGTGTTTGCACTGCTTATCTGTAATTTAGCTTTAAATTATTTACTAAACCAATAAGTAGGCTGAGCAATTCTCCACATCATCTCTGTTAGAAAATGGCTACAATCATTTTCTGAAACGATTTATATATGCCTTTTTAAATTAAAATGTGACATATGTTCCTGGGAAAAACTGATAAAACATTATCTAAAAATATCCCAATAATAGTGTGAATCTTTATATTTGGAGTCTTTTATGCATACATTTACTGCTAACATTTTCTTCAAAAATACTTTTAAACCACAGTAAATAAACATAATAAAATTTGAAAGAGAATTATTTTCTCAGAGGTATTAGCCAGACATTTAATAGGAATTAAAAAGTATATATTGGTTCTGCCAAGAAAAGTAAAAGTAGACTTAAAGCATCCATGACTAATGCCATATATCAGAAAATGTTATTATCATTCTCTGAAAATTGGTGTTGGCCTCAATAAATTACTAATGTGATAAATGTTTGGCTAGTAGTAGAGTGTGGCACTGTTAATGTTGAATTCTCAGGAATTATGTGACAGAAATAAAGAAATGTATAGAAAAATTTCCGCTCTCTAGTATATTTTTTTTCCTCTTCACTTTCCTAATTTAGCATTTCAACACCTTGGTAAATAGCCAGCAGTATATAGATCATTTGTTCACCAGATTGTAAACATCTTTTCAAATCAAATGATACCAAGAAAAGAGTTATGGGTTATATATTCCTTGGAAAGAAAATTAACTCTGGCTAAATCATTCATAAGTTTGGCAGCCATGTGTATCAAATACACAAGTTCATATCATGAAATTTTTGGTGCAGTTTAGTTTGCAATCAGCATTTAGTTCAGAAAATTTAATTTTTTCCCCCTTCCATTTCAGGCATCAACTCTCAATTGGCTTACAGTATTGCTTCTGGCGATAGCCTTGGGCAGTTTACAGTCGACAAGAATGGGGTATTGAAAGTTCTAAAACCTTTGGATCGGGAGAGTCAGTCCTTCTACAATCTGGTCGTTCAAGTGCATGACCTGCCACAGCTTCCAGCCTCCAGATTCACAAGCACTGCTCAAATCTCCATTATTTTGCTGGATGTCAATGATAACCCCCCAACCTTTCTTTCCCCTAAATTGACCTACATTCCAGAAAACACACCTATTGATACCATTGTTTTCAAAGCACAAGCAACTGACCCAGACAGCGGCCCAAACAGCTACATTGAGTACACCCTACTGAACCCTTCGGGAAATAAGTTCACTATCGGGACCATCGATGGAGAAGTAAGGCTCACTGGAGAGCTAGACAGAGAGGAGGTTTCCAATTATACTCTCACGGTGGTGGCTACGGACAAGGGTCATCCATCTCTGTCTTCATCTACAGAGGTGGTAGTTATGGTACTTGACATCAACGATAATAACCCTGTTTTTGCACAGGCCATGTATAAAGTGGAGATTAATGAAAATACACTTACTGGAACAGATATAATACAAGTATTTGCAGCAGATGGAGATGAAGGTACAAATGGACAGGTCCGCTATGGCATTGTCGATGGTAATGCCAATCAGGAATTTCGGATCGACTCGGTCACAGGGGCAATCACCGTGGCTAAGCCTTTGGATCGAGAGAAGACCCCTACTTACTCTTTAACTGTTCAGGCAACAGATCGGGGCAGCACTCCCAGAACCGATACCTCGACCGTCAGCATTGTTCTGCTGGATATTAATGATTTTGTCCCCGTATTCGAGCTGTCTCCATATTCTGTAAATGTCCCTGAGAATCTGGGAACATTACCCAGAACAGTTCTTCAGGTAATTATATTTAAATCAAACAAATATTGTGCTTTTTGTAAGACAATTCATTTAATTACAGTGGTCATGCTGCCCCACTCTCTTCCTCATTCTCATCCAAAAACGCTTACTCGCTGATGCACCAGATCTTGAAAAGGACAGCTTTATGAAAATTACACCTAAGGACCTGTTGACTTCCTTGTAGATGAAATATTGTATTTCAATTATATCCTTTTGTGTTTACCTCTGCTGCACACATTTATGCATTTGTGCATTTTTGAATTTTGTTTCACTCTAACAGTTTCTATACATAGTAAGAAAATAAAATGATGTTAAAGTTTGACAACTTTTACAAATGTTGTTCTTCACTCCCTCTTTACAAATCCAACTACCGGGATGGATCTGCTGTTAAAAAAATTTTTGTGAGGTCTTCCAAAAATGCAATGTGTTGATTTTATACCTGGTTGTATACAAATTATATATTGTACACCACGCCATTTTAATATTTTACCTAAAACTTACAAACATGTCTCTGAAACCTTTTAATATTGGTCTGTATGGCTCTACCCTATTATTTTTAATAATACACTTTATTTCATGATATACATTTTGTGAGTATTACTCACATTCATGTCCTATATTGTTTTCTCCTGTAGGTGGTGGCAAGAGATGATGATCAAGGTTCCAACAGCAAACTCTCATATGTTCTATTTGGTGGTAATGAAGACAATGCTTTCACTCTCTCAGCTAGTGGAGAACTTCAAGTAACACAGAGTTTGGACCGTGAAACAAAGGAACATTTTGTCTTGCTGATCACAGCTACAGATTCAGGTAAATCTGTAATAACCTTGTTCGACAGTGAAAAATTTCTTCATAATATATGTAAATGGAAGTACGTTTTTCTACCACCAAACTAAATTTTTTTTTTTTTTTTTGAAATTTACTAATGCTTGGAACTTCAGTAGTATCCACATCATTTTATAGAACATATATCACTTTATGAAATTTATATGTAAATGGTAAGGGTTTGGGCACATTACAAACAAAGCTCTATTCCTATAAGACACAATATATCATTGCCTGGTAGGCTGACACAGTATCTCTGGGGGTGACTCTGTACTCTCCCCCTGGACTGTGGATATTTCAAGTACCTTAGCTTTGAAAACATTCAGATGGTTCTAACTGGTCATGGAGATAAGAGAGTGGGTCCAGAGTTCTGCTTCATTAATCCTGTAGGTTCTGCAAAATCATAAGTAGATATGATAAGCATCTGATGAAGCCCCACAGAACTCCAAAAAGGGTGTCAGTGAGAGCCTGGCTTCTCATTGAGTAGCAGTATAATGAACTATGATAGGGAGAAAGAAAAGCAGTATATATTAGCTCTCGCTGTTTGGAAATAGTAATTGCATAAAATTATAGAGCAAGTAGCATAAAATACAATCTATTCAAAACGTAACATTCCTGTTAACCACTGTTTTGTTTTACACTTGTAATTCAAAGCTGAAACAACTATAATTTGTTAAAGAACCTCTGTGCCTTGAAGAAAGTAGATGTGCTTAAATATGTGTTGAATAAACAAATGAATGAATAAATCATCGATCTTCAAAAGTCTCAGGGAATTATGAGGCATTGACTCTTGCCTGGAAAATCCCATGGACGGAGGAGCCTGGTGGGCTGCAGTCCATGGGGTCGTGAAGAGTCGGACAAGACTGAGCGACTTCACTTTCACTTTTCGCTTTCATGCATTGGAGAAGGAAATGGCAACCCACTCCAGTGTTCTTGCCTGGAGAATTCCAGGGACGGCGGAGCCTGGTGGGCTGCCGTCTATGGGGTCGCACAGAGTTGGACACGACTGAAGCGACTTAGCAGCAGCAGTCCTTATGTAACACTCATTTATAAAAATTGTTAAAACTTACTATTTTAATTATTGAGGAAGTTAGTAATGTTGACATCTCTTTATTAATTTGTTGAAATTGTTTTAAGAACAGGCAGATTTGTTGGAACTTCAAAGGACTGACATTTTTGGTATATGGATATTTATGTAGATGTGTGGCTACTGCTATAGGAGAAGTATTCTGAATTTTCAAATGAGCTGTTTTTGCTGTGGTTGAAATGTTTTTGATGAATATAATTTTTTGATATTTTTGTTATTTGTGGCCAATTTCAGAGTATACAATTTCATGTCACCACTTCATAAAAAAAGGAGATTTGAAGATTAAGAGTCATTATAAATTTATGTTAAGTATGCTAATAATAGTGCCACTGCTTATTTATCAAGATGGCTCTGTCTATATTATTTGCCATTTACTTCATCTCAGACTATTGTTTTGTGAAGGAAAGCACTATTCTCGTTTTTTATTTTTTTAATCCGTGTGAATGACTGTGTTACATTTCATGCAAACTATAAAATCCCAGGCAATGATGAGCAGAATGTGGTGTGGTAACCATATAAAACTTAAACCAAGTTGATCTGAAACATGTTTCATTATATGTGTAGGCAGTACTTCTCAGTCAGTAGATAAACATTTTTATGTGGCAAATGCAGTCACTGCCACATGGCTCAGGTCAATCCGTATTTCAAGAGTCATCTGGAGAAAAGAAAGGATAAAGAGGTGTACAAACTAGTAGAGGGTCAGATATATAGAGGCGAGATTTTATTATGAAAACACCGCAGACTCAGCTGTCCTCTGCAGTTGCGGGATATGTGCAGTCAATTCTAGGCACTCCCAGAAACAGAGTCTTTGTGCAGATCATTTGGGGGAGGAGAAACCAGACCCAGGAATCTGGCTGCTAAGGCATCCGTCATTATAAAACTTGCTGCACAAGATGGTGTGTCACACAAAGGTCATCCCAGGGCGAGGAGCAGATTGTGATTGTGAGAATCAGAGACGCAGTGTAGGGTGACCCTGGATGGACAGGGCAAAACTCATAGAAGTTCTCCATCAGGGGATTTGTGATTTGGAACATTCTAAGTCAAAAGCCATGTCAGAGAAAGAATGTAGACATCTAGACAAGAGTGCATGTTTTCAATCAGATCATTCTGAGAATTTAAAAATCTTTTTGTGCGCCTGTGGAGCCAAGAGGGAGATATTGTGCAGGGGAAGGGAATGGTTGTTTTCTGACATTTGGCAATCGGAGTCATGCAGTTTGCCAGATTTTACAGATATTAACCCATTTCTACACATTACTTTATTATCTCAGAGACTATGGTGTTTTTGTTTCCACTTTACTTACAGTAAACTCCTCAGAGTAACTAAGTAATTTGCTCAGGAGGTGGTGCAGTGGTAAAGAATCCACCTGCCAATGCAGGAGACTCAAGAGATGTGGGTTCAGTCCCTGGGTTGGGAAGATCCCCTGGAGTAGAAAATGGCTAAACTGCTCCAGTATTCTTGCCTGGAAAGTCGCATGGGCAGAAGAGCCTGGAGAGCTACAGTCTATAGGGTTGCAAAGAGTCAGACATGACTGAGCACTCATACACACACACACAAACACACACACACACACAGCCAAGAAGTCGCAGAGTAGGATTCAGACCCTAGTATATCTGACTTCCAAGTTTAGTGTATGTGAAGGTTTTAGTGTTGAGTTAAAGTAAAATTTGAAAAATATATATTAATTTCCAAAATAATTTTATTTGCAAAATAAACCCAATAATTGTCTATATAATATACTGATTAAAAGCTTTAAATTTGAACTGATGGTGATTTAAATTCTGTTTCTCTCAAAATTTTTTTTGTGATTCAGACAAAATCTATCATCTCTTTCAATCTCAGTTTTTTCTCAGTAAAATGGGGATAATAGTAATTACAACGTAGTTTATTACAATGTTTAACTGATACAATATTTGTTAAATATGCCTCAGTTCAGTTCAGTCGCTCAGTCGTGTCCGACTCTTTGCGACCCCATGAAATCGCAGCATGCCAGGCCTCCCTGTCCATCACCATCTCCCGGAGTTCACTCAGACTCATGTCCATCGAGTCCGTGATGCCATCCCGCCATCTCATCCTCTGTCGTCCCCTTCTCCTCCTGACCCCAGTCCCTCCCAGCATCAGAGTCTTTTCCAATGAGTCAACTCTTCGCATGAGGTGGCCAAAGTACTGGAGCTTCAGCTTTAGCATCATTCCTTCCAAAGAAATCCCAGGGTTGATCTCCTTCAGAATGGACTGGTTGGATCTCCTTGCAGTCCAAGGGACTCTCAAGAGTCTTCTCCAACACCACAGTTCAAACATATCAATTCTTCGGCGCTCAGCCTTCTTCACAGTTCAACTCTCACATCCATATATGTATGTATGGATACATACAAGTAGGTGTATGGAGATCCTTTAATATGAATCACATATAAAGCAATCAGAAATTGTGAGGTATGTTGGACTAGATGTTTCTAAAATTATTAAAACTCATGTGTAACCATAATTTTATATCCAGTTCCTTTTTGTACTTCCAGTGTCGTCAATATCCACTTGTGTAGAACAGTGAGAGCTTCATATATCAGGCTTCAGAATTTGCAGTTTTATATTCCAGGAATGAAGTCTCTGACACAGGATTTAAAATACTTATTCACTGCTGTGATTTAAAAGTCAAATTAGTAGATGACATGAGAAAATTCAGAAAAATATGGCAGCTTTTAAGTCCCAGATGCCAGGTTATTCTCGAATTGGCAGTGTTCTGAGAACCAGGAAAATATCAAAGTGTTCTAAACAGGAAAAAAAAAATTGACAGTTTTATTCCTTAGCTCACAAATCATTTTTCCTTTGCTCTTTTGAAATTCTTACCTGATGGCAACCCAAAGATGGGTCAAGTTTGGCAATATGGCAGCAATTGAAGCAGCAGCTTATTTTTATCAGCAGACCTCTAAATCTTTGAATGTTTGTGGAGAAGATATTAGCATTCCACTTGCATCGTATTTTTATTTACTGACTGCATGGCTGTAGAGTAGCACATCTGGAAGCTCTCTAAGGACTCCTGTCCACTGCTTAAAATGAATACAACCACACTATCCTATATGTGTGGGACCAAGTGTTGCATTGTTAAATAACGAAACCAGGACAGAGGGCAACAATTCGACCTCACTTTTTTTTTTTTCTCCCATAGGATTTACTTACTAAAGATTAATTCAAAGAGGTGAGGCTAAAACTCAATTAAAGATAATATTTTGTTCAACTGATACAATAAAAAGTATGGACGTTCTGCCTTCAGTCCAAATTACTCAGTGTTATTTCTTCTAGAAATATGTACCAAGTAGACACTCCCAGGAGGCTAAGGCTTCACCCAGGTGCAGTCATGAAAGTACTGCAGAGAACCCAGTACCTGTGGTTCATCCTAAGAGGAGAGCTGGCCCTAAAGCAGTTATTGTCCTTCTCATATTTGGACACTCGGTTCCCAAAGATCCTTCCTTCCAAAATTTTTCCTTACCATTTTCTCATAAGTGCAATAAATTAAGTAATATGTTTTAAATACCGTAAGTAGCAGGGAATTATCAGGGAACTCAGAGCTTTATATTTCCAAAAAATTAATCCTAAGAATTAATTTACAAAATGTAAGTATATTATAAAGGTAAACACATAGCTTTGTGGTTAAAAAGAGGTTCGAATTCCATCTCTGACAATTTTTAGGTATGTGACCTTGAAGAAGTTACCTTTGAGTGTGTGTGCTCAGTTGCCCAGTTGTGTCTGACTCTTTGTGACCCTTTGAACTATAGCCCACCAGACTCCTCTGTCCATGGGATTTTCTGGGCAAGAATACTGGAGTGGGTTGCCATTTCCTTCTGCAGGTGATCTTCCTGACTAAGGGATCGAATCCACATCTACATTGGAAGGCAGTTACCTTTATATTGCTATCTATTTGACAGAAACACTAATTCCTACATGAAAAATGTATTAGCAGGAATAAATGTTGAAATGATTCATTTTAGCTGCTCATATTAATCAGCACATTTGTTGGACATCTTAAGCTTCAGTTCAGTTCAGTCGCTCAGTCGTGTCCGACTCTTTGCGACCCCATGAATTGCGGCATGCCAGGCCTCCCTGTCCATCCCCATCTCCCGGAGTTCACTCAAACTCACATTCATCAGAGGAACCAGAGATCAAATTGCCAACATCTTAAGCTTAGTAAGGCCAAATAAAATTTCTGACTTTTATGCTTCTCCATAAGTTGTTCTCTGTCCCCGGTTTCACAACTGCTCAAGGCAAACTTTGTTCAACAAGTCCATTGACAACTAGACTCTGACTCACAAAATGTGCTGATTGATCCAATTTTCAAAATCTCCATTACCACCACCTTAGTCTGTGTGGATGTGTGCTTGCTAAGTCACTTCAGTCATGTCTGACTCTTTGTGACCCTATGGACCGTAGCCCACCAGGCTCCTTGGTCCATGGGATTCTCTAGGCAAGAACACTGGAGTGTGTTGCCATGCCCTCCTCCATGGGACCTTCCCCACACAGGGATTGAACCTGCATCTCTTATGTCTCCTGCATTGGTAGGCAGGTTCTTTAACACTAGCGCCACCTGGGAAGCCCCCCACTTTAGTCCATGCCAGGGCAAATATGATAGCTTTCTAACTGACTTTCTCCCCCACAGTATGCTCTCCAACAAGCAGCTCATGAACCTTAAAGCCATAAAAAATGATTATGCCCTGTTGCTTAATTAAAACCATTTGGTGATTTCCAAGAATAAAAACTAAATTTCTTACCATTGACCACATGGCATTAAATGACCTTGCCTCTGTCTACTATCTGACCCCTCTGTCATCATCTGCTGCTGCCTTCCTTTATTATGTTCCACCATTGGTCATTCAGTTCAGTTCAGTTCAGTTCAGTCACTCAGTTGTGTCCAACTCTTTGCCACCCCATGAATTGCAGCACGCCAGGCCTCTCTGTCCATCACCAACTCCCGGAGTTCACTCAGACTCATGTCCATCGAGTCCGTGATGCCATCCAGCCATCTCATCCTCTGTCGTCCCCTTCTCCTCCTGCCCCCAATCCCTCCCAGCATCAGAGTCTTTTCCAATGAGTCAACTCTTCTCATGAGGTGGCCAAAGTACTGGAGTTTCAGCTTTAGCATCATTCCTTCCAAAGAAATCCCCTGGCCGATCTCCTTTGGTCATTATCACCTCTCAACTCTGTTCAGTATCTCCACATTGGTTTGGTTGAAATCAGCTAATGTAGGAGTATTTACACTACAAAAATCAGCAAGCTTACGGATCAGGTGACTTACTGCTGGAGAGTAGTCGCTAAATACTGACAGCAAATTGCTAGTGCCGGTTAATCTGGCCCCTTTAAAAACGCCAACCTTTTTCTCATCCTTGGCCCTTTGCATTTGTACCTGTAGTTCTCACTATCTGGAGTGTTCTACTTTGTAGCTGGCTGTTTTGTTGTTGTTTTTTTACCACTTTTTAATGAGGGGGTGCAGACGACATCTGTGTCGCTGTCATTTTGTCATTGCATCTAAGTAAAACGTCAACTTCTCAGAGAGGATTTATCTGACTGCCAGTCTATAGGTCCCACTTCCCATCTCTCCAGTATTTCTATCACATTACTGTGTTGTGAATTTTTTCTTAGACATTAATTGTCATTTAAAGTTATATGCTTATATAGAATATAATGCGTTCCTGGTGGCTCAACAATAAAGAATCTGCCTGCCAGTACAAGAGATGTGGATTCCATCCATGGGTCGGGAAGATCGCCTGGAGAAGGAAATGGCAACCCACTCCAGTATTCTTGTCTGGGAAATCCCATGGACAGAGGGACCTGGCACGCTACAGTTTGGTTACCTCATCAATAGCTCTCATACTTCCAGTATCATGTAAGCTTCCTAAGTGAAAGTGAAAATTGCTTAGTAGTGTCTGACTCTTTGTGACCCCATGGGCTATATAGTCCATGGAATTCTCCAGGCCAGAATACTGGAGTGGGTAGCCTTTCCACCTCCAGGGGATCTTCCCAACCGAGGGATCAAACCCAGGTCTCCCGCATTGCAGGCAGATTCTTTACCAGCTCAGCCACTAGGGAAGCCCAAGAATACTGGCGTGGGTAGCCTATCCCTTCTTCAGGGGATCTTCCTGACTCAGAATCAAACCCAGGTCTCCCACATTGTAGGCAGATTCTTTACCAGCTGAGTTGCCAGGAAAGTTCCTGTCTTGTTCAAAACTGAATTCCCAGAAACACTCAGAACAGAATGTGTAATATAATATTTGTTGACTGAATGAATGATTTACTGAGTGAAAATGATATTTATCAAACCATCCTGTTATTATGCAACTATTATTTCATATTTATTTACCATACTTAAATACAGATTATTATTATGTATTTACTTGCAGATTTTTCAAAGGACCTACAAAAAAGGAAAAGAGCCAATCTTTTTTAACTGATGGCTGAAATTCCAGAAGTTTTTGCCACATTGGTTGTGGTCATTCAAATTGACCCCTGCTTTGAAAAGCAGCATAAGCATTTAAGGCTCTGTGGTGTTTAGTGTGATGTGATAAATTGCAGTCATATGTAAAGACCCACTGAAGCGTTTTATGGCTTTAATTCAGTTTCAAATGCTTAAAAATACTGCTTGAGCTATATTCTCATGACTCTCCCCTGAACTTTCTGGCTCTTATTCAATTCTGTTATCTAGTAGATGTTTCTAGGTAGGTCTTATCTCTACCTTGTGATGCCCTGCCTACCTTTTCTTGGTCTGGCTTGCTAACTCAGAATCTGCATAAACAGACATTGTGCTTTTGAAAAGTTTTGGCATTTGGCAATACTTTTATATCTGGACTTCCCACAGCAAAAAACTGTGAGCCTCCCATATCTCCCAAAACACTGAACACCTTTTTAGCTACCAAAAAAAACCCAAAACATATATATATATATATATATATATCTCCCATATGTGGTATTTGACTTCACATAGTTAATAATAAAGGCCTATGCTTCTTCACATAAACATAATGTGAAAAATTTTACTTATTTTGTTATGAGGATTTTGGTGTTTAGATAAGCATTTCCAATAGATATATATCCATGGAATTTTCCAAGTCTCTTAGAATTTTTTTAACCTTTGGTGATCTTCTGCCCTCACCAGTAAATTCATAGTCTGTGACCTATTAAAATCTACTACTACTCTTAAAGAAAGGAATTAGTATAAGAGAAAGCAGTAAAACAAGATGTGACTATAAGGGGTTATTGAAGTTATAACCTAGTGTGTAATATGGAAGGATTTTAAAAGAAAGCTATATATGAAAAGCTCTAAGTGGGAAAAATCTGACTTAAAATGCTAATTTTATAGCCAGAAGTCTTCTTGGAAATGAGCCAGTCCATTTCCTTTATTTTGAGATAAGAAAATTGAGGCCTGGAATAATTAGGCAGTTTGCCAGAGCTTACAGACCCAGAGAATATCAGAGTCAAGAACAATATCCAGGATTTATGCCTTCCAACTGAGCCCTTGCTCACTTATGGTATATCTGAAAAAAAAATCAGAATCTGATTACCCTCTGCAAAACATAAATTTCCAAAAACACAATTTTAAGAAAGCTTTTCTTCTTCTATGCGATCCATTGTACTCTAATGAATAAAACATTCTGTTATTTTTCTTTTTCCAAATAAATAAATGTTTCAAAATATTTTAAGTGGCATCAAATCAACTGGAATCAGTAATTTCAATACTGATTGTTTGAGACGAGCTTCAATTTAGACATTGTTCAAATTAAATTGCTAAGTAGGAGAAGATATAAAAAATTCACCAGGCTTTACAGGTAGAAGATGATAATATTGCCAATTATTCTAACCAATTGTCATTTTGCATTTACATTTATTAAAACCAAACTATAATGGTAATTTAATAGATCTTATAAGTGAATTATTATTAGAGTCAATGAGACTCATATGCTTCTATGGGCTGTCAATGTGTAGCAAGCATCTGGACAATGTTTTGTCAGGAAGCATTTGTGGAGCAGTCTCTACCAGGGATTCTTCTAGGAACTGGAGATATAGTGGTGAAAAAATGACAGTCTCTGTCCTCACAGAAGTTACATTCCAGTCAGAAAGCTAGACAAAATGTAATATATAGATCGGGAGTTATATGAGGTGCTATGTAATTAAATAAAGCAGAAGTGGCTAGAGAGGAAGGAACTGCAGTTATTATTTTTAATAGCAGAGTCAGGACAGTGAAATGTGAAAATCTGGGTAAATTTGCAGATGAAATGGTTCCTAGACAGGGATCAGGTTGCCTTTATTCAAAGGACAACTGGAAGGCCTGGACGGCTCTACCAGAGTAAAAGAAAGGAGAAATCTTGATAAATGAATTAGGCAGAGGCTGGATCATCTCAGTGTTTTAGACCAGGGAAAGAAGTTTTAATTTTATTTAAAGAGAAAGGCAAAGTCTTGTTAAAGCTTTGGACAGGGGAGCAACAAGGAATTTTGGAGTGGCCTGTTTCTGTGGAAAAGAGATCTGGTTTTGTGGCAGTGGTGAAAACTACAGTGGAAATAGAGATGATGATTAAAAGGCCATGACAGCAGCCCTTGGGAATGTTTGAAATTAGGCTACAGCATGGAGGAGGTGTGAAAGAGCTAAGTATTTTATCCGTTTTGAAGGTTAAGCCACTAGGACTTGATGATGGAATTGGAGGTGTAGGAAATTAGTAAAAGAGACAAATCAAGCGTGAGTCCTAGAGTATTAGCCTGAGAAATTTGGGGATAGGAAAAGGAAAAAAATTTTTAGGTTGAATTATCCTTGCATTATTTTTTTGATATACTGTATTTTAGATATTATGAAATCTCCAGTAGAGATGGCAGGTAGATATAAAAGTTTAATTCTCAGGAAACACGTTTGAGTAGAGGTACAACTTGCGTAGACTAATTTTAGACGATGTTCATTCTGTGCATGCTGAGTGCTTGTTTGTACCAGATTTCTTTCTATAGGATCTGATTTAATCCCACAACAGACTTGTAAATTGGATTCCCATATTATGAATTAAAAGAAAAACAAAACAAAGCTGAGTATTAGAGAAGTAAACAACTTGACCTAGACCTGCAGCTGTTAATCAATAGAAACAGAATCTGAGGCCACTAAACCTGATCAAGGAGACCGTTTAACTATGACTCACTCTTTCCCATAGATTAGCTCATCTAACATATTATGTTTCACATAAACCATGTTTATGAGTGTCTTCTCTTTGGATTAAATATTATTTTATATTAAAAAGAGAAATGGTTTTTGCAGCAAAAAAAAGAAACAACATTCAGTTCTCTGCCATTGAAACAGGGAGTAAAATAAAAATATTCATGAATTCAAAATCAAAGGATTACTGTTCTCAGATCAAGAAATGCATATCCAAGAGTTTCACGGAGTGCAAAGCAAATGTTTAATACTATACTTAGAATATACAATATGTACGATACACACATCCATGCACATACAGTAAGTCAATTGGGCTGTGTTATTTGCATTTATGGAGTGTGGGAGATTAAATTGTGCACAAATTAAATATATTACCTTTATTTATCTCTTCTCGGTCTAATATGCTAACAAGCTAAAGAGATATTCTGACTATAGATTTGGCCAAAAAGTCTAGTAGTGAACTATGTGTCAGCATAATTAATAGGTCTGAGGGGAAATTTTCAGTTATTAGCATCCCTAATTAAGGACATTTATCATCTGATTGAAACAGGGGATAAACTTCATTCTTATGCAGGGATTGGAAATTACTTTTTAATGAAGGGGAAACATGATGCTTTTGCAAAAGTTAATCCTAAAATCTAAAAGGGCTAATCACTATGCTTATTTTCTTGGTGAGGGTATGATGACATTTTGAATGAAAACTGTTTGTCACATTGTTCAGCTGAGAGGGTCACTGCATTGCAAATGTCTCTATAATCAAAAGAGAGGTCAGAAATGTGGAATATGACATTTTACATCTGAGGAGAGTTGCTTTTTAAATGTTCCAGAAAGACTGCATTCTGTCAGTATTATTTGTGGGAAGATGTTGAAGAACTTGCCTTGTCTGTTATGATGAACATTCTTAGTAATGAAAAATGCTTGAAAACTTTCTGTAAGATATCAATGATTCCATAAATCAAACAGTGCTAGGGTAATCTTCAGTTACCAGAAATCACTTGCATTTAACTTAGTTATATATTCGAGTCAAAGGAAGTTTTGTTATTTCCATTGGAGTATTTGTCTTAGATGACATTTTGTTTCCAAGGTTCATAACTGGTTATTGTTTACCTTCCTCTTATTTCCAATAAGTTTTGTACAAAACCCATTAGTGACTAAGTGATATCATAAATCATTTATTTACATAATATTCTTTAAATCAGCTATACTTTAGTAGAAACAACTTTTCCTACATAGCTTTTCATTTGTATAGTCATAAGATAAAAAATGGAGAAGGCAATGGCACCCCACTCCAGTACTCTTGCCTGGAAAATCCCAAGGACAGAGGAGCCTGGTGGGCTGCAGTCCATGGGGTCGCTACGAGTCTGACACGACTGAGCGACCTCACTTTCACTTTTCACTTTCATGTACTGGAGAAGGAAATGGCAACCCACTCCAGTGTTCTTGTCTGGAGAATCCCGGGGATGGCAGAGCCTGGTGGGCTGCCGTCTATGGGGTCACACAGAGTCGGACACGACTGAAGCGACTTAGCAGCAGCAGCAGCAGCAAGATAAAAATACAAAAAGAAAGATGATCAAGCTTCCAAAATTCCAATAAATAATAGCTAGAATTGCTATCATGTTGCATACAATTAAAATTTGATGAAGTAATTTCAGTCTATTTCTCATTTATTTAATTTAAGCTATAAATCCGAGTAGATGAAGGAAACCCAACTTTGAAATGGAAACAAACTATTTGAAATATTAAAGAGATTATTATATTACCTAAAGGATAGATATTAAATATAATAGAAAATAATGTAAGCTTAGTATGAGGAATTTTTCCTTTTCAAAAATCTTCTAATTTTATCATGTTAAAACTTAATCTTACTTTCTAGCCTATTTTGATAATTATTCAAAAGATATATAATTTGATAGTTTCACTAAATATGCAGGACTCAGGCTATATTTTGAATTTGGTAGTATTTCAGAGTTTCAACATGTGTTGTTAAGGTTCTTTTTTTTTAATGTTCTCCAAAATTAAGTCTTTATCACATACTTTATGTGGGGGATAAAATATTTAGTTTACATCATATTTTATTTTATAAACTCTTAAAAATTATGTATTCATATAACGTAAAATTTACCACTTTAATGATTTTTAAGTGTACATTTCAATGACATTAACTACCTTTGCACTATGAGCAATTTTCAGTCTTATTTACATAATATTGCTAAGTTCTTTAGTTTTGTCACCTCTATTTAGTATGATAGTTGTTTAGTCATGTACAACTCTTTGTGACCCTATGGACTGTAGCCCACCAGGCTTCTCTGTCCATGGAATTCTCCAGGCAAGAATATTGAAGTGGGTAGCAATTCCCTTCTCCAGGGGATCTTCCTGACCCAGGGATAGAACTTGGGTCTCCTGCATTACAAGCAGATTCTTTAGTATAAAAATTTATAAAAAGGAAATAGTGTTTTTGATAAAGATTCCTGAGAAATGATTAAAAATAAAATGTTACCTAAGTATGTACCTACCTAATTTATATAAACATATTTGTAGAACTAATTAGTGGTAATATATTATAAAATGAAAATTTTAAGATAAATGCTATTGCTCATATTTAAATACTTCTACATATTTACTTGCTTCACATATTTTCTGGATTCAAATTTAAGCCAAATCACATAATTAAAAGTCAATACTGAGTGGTTGGTTTCAATACCTTTTCAGGGGATGGCTTACTTACTGTAAGAAATATGTGTTTACTCCAAGTATAAAAAAGAAGGTAATACTTTATTACAACAAACACACCCAGTAAGAGGACTGTTCCACCAAATTTTTGATGTTAAGAATGAAATCAGTTTTATGGCAAAGTAATAGATTTCAGTTAAGCAAAATTCTAATGTGGCTGAGCAGTTTCTCATGTTTCAGGAAAATATGTTTAATTTATGGGGGCTAACATTAAATATGTAAAATGCCTGCAGTTAGAACTTTAATTAGATCTTTAGATTCATTCATTACACTTATTGAAGATGAATTTTCTGATAAAGCAGTTGCCTGAAACATTTTTCTTTTTAAAATCTTATTTTAGGTTTCCTTGAACTTTATTCTAATATGTTTGATCTTGTTAAGCCACCAATGTTCAAAGGCAATACCAGTTTAATCATTTCCCAAGTTTAAAAGTATAAAATATGACTTAAGACAAAGTTTGGAACTACGCAAGTGTAATGGACTATCAGAAGATTAAACTGTGAATAATCTGTGTGTGTGTGGGGGGGGTGTATGTGTGTGATGTGTTTTTACACATTAAAAAAATGCTTTTCAGAATCATATGTATTTTTTGCTGTTGCTCTAAAAATTTAAGAAGTTTAATATCTATTTACCCACATTTATTGTATATATGTTGGAGAAGGAAATGGCAACCCACACCAGTATTCTTGCTTGGAGAATCCCATGAACAGAGGAGCCTGGCAGGCTACAGTTCATGGGGTCGCAAGACTTAGACACGATTTGAGAACTGAACCACCGTTGTATATATGTATACATATATATACTTTATAAAATATATATACAGGCTTCCCTGGTGGCTCAGATGGTAAAGATTCCACCTGTAATGCAGGAGACCCAGGTTTGATCCCTGGGTTAGGAAGGTTCCCTGGGGAAGGGAATGGCCACCCACTCCATTATTCTTGCCTGGAGAATTCCACGGATGGAGGAACCTGGCAGGCTATAATCCATAGGGTCGCAAAGAGTCAGACACGACTGAGCGACTAACACTTTCACTTTTACTCTCATATATGTACACGCACAGATGTATGATATATAAAATACAAAATATTTTTACAAAATGAATTTGTGCTTCCTTTTATCATCTGACTTCTGATTGTATTTCACATGTCTCCTGTATGCTCCTTGCCTCTATACTTAAATATTTCTGAGATTTTGTCCTTTCATTTCACTTCTGTCTTCAGCTCCATTCATTGGCTCACTGTCTTCTGTCAGGAGTCTAGGTCCTTACATCCTACTTCTTCTTTCTGATTGCATCTGGTTCTCATAAATCAATTCCAGATGAAACTGAGTAATCTTGCCCTATTACGCCACTACCTATATAATTCATCATTATCAGATCTATCCAAGCAAAATATTGGCCCCTAGTATTCTGATTCCTCTCATGGGATTCAGGATTAATTGGGACCCTCTGTTATAAGTAGTAGACTATCTCCAAAATGTTGACCTTAGTCAGAAGTTTTGTTCTCTGACCCCAGCCTTAGGCTAAAACCTATATTTATTCCCAGAAGTGATCAGCTTTTTGAACTTTCACCCATGTAGTCACTAGATCAGATTTCCATATATAGAGTCAAAGGAGAACTTAATAAACATTGAAGACAACCTATGCCTTATTGGTTTAGATAACGATGAATTAAACAATAATTTCTGCTCTCAATTATTTTATAACTTAATAGAGAATATGGTAGAAGTACATCACTAATAATAATAATGAGTAAAACATCTGCAATAAGAGTGGCATACTTTTGTCTGAGCCTAAGGAACAGAGAAAATACATTTTTTCAAGAGTTCAGAGTTGACCTTCCCTCTGTCCACTACTGTTGTTCAGTCGCTAAGTCATCTCTGACTCTTGGTGACCCCATGGACTATACTTCTCAGTCCATGTGGTTTTCGGGCAAGAATACTGGAATGGGTTGCCATTTCCTCTTCCAGAGGATCTTCCCAACCCAGGGATCGACCCCATGTCTCCCAAGTCTCCTGCATTAGCAGGCAGATTCTTTACCACTGAGCCACCAGAGAAGGTTCTGTCCACTATGGCTAAATGTAAAAAAATTGTTTAAATTCTTTGAGTTGAAAGTTCTTTATTAAAAAACTTAAATAGTGATACCTGCTTCATGAATCTGTATATTGAGTAATACATATAAAAGATACCCATGATATGTATGTCTGCTAAGTCGCCTCAGCATGTAAAGAGTCCACTCTTTACAACCCTATGGACTGTAGCTCCCCAGGCTACTCTGTCCATGGGACTCTCCAGGCAGGAATACTGGAGTGGATTGCTGTGCCTTCCTCCAGGGGATCTTCCCAACCCAGGGATCAAACCCATGTCTCTTGGGTCTCCTGCATTGCCAGTAAGGTTCTTTAACACTAGTACCACCTGGGAAGCACCACTCAAATACTATTATCAAATAAGTGTTCAATAATATGTATCTAAAAATATATATGTGGCTTAGACGGTAAAGCGTCTGTCTGCAATGCAAGAGACCCGGGTTCGATCCCTGGGTTGGGAAGATCCCCTGAAGAAGGAAATGGCAGCCCACTCCAGTATTCTTGCCTGGAAAATCCCATGGGCTGCAGAGCCTGGTAGGCTACAGTCCATGGGGTCACAAAGAGTAGGATACAACTGAGCGACTTCACTTCACATGTATATGCACATAGGCTTGTCAATTTATATACAAATATACAGGCTAAGCTTACACGGACTAACTAAGACTAGAGTTTTTAGCATACTAATATTGAGGCTCTCTAGTAATTTGCAAGAGGAGAGAACAAAGAGTCAGTTGGGAGTATCAGCCTGGAAAGTTCTGAACTGAAGGTAAAGTTACAGTGAATATCATGTAGCACTTCACGTGGACCATAACCCAAAAGATGTTGGGAAATAGGAACATAAGCACCAGAACCACTTCTTCACTAGGTTAAGAGGAAGGGTTCAAAAGCAAGCAAATAAACACAGAAAAGCAACAAAACATGGCTTCATCATTCCATAGGAGATGAGGAAGTGATAAAATCTGTGTATACCAAGGGCTAGGTAACTTGTGTCCTTCATCTGAGAAGTCTGTTGTAGATGTAAGTCTTTGTTGTGTTGTCGTGCTCAGACAAGTCCAACTCTTTGTAACCCTTCGGACTGTAGCCCATCGAGCTCCTCTGTCCATGGAATTTTTTCCAGGTAAGAATACTTGGAGTGGGTTGCCATATCTTCCTCCAGAGATCTTCCTGACCCAGGGATCAAACTTGCCTCTCCTGCATTGGCAGGTGGGTTCTTTATCATGAAGCCACCTGGAATATGAGGCTAATTTGCTCAAAATCAGGGGGCATTCCTGCTTTCTGTCCCTTGATTTCATCTTCCTTCCTAAAGCTTAGAGGCAGGGCCTTGTGGAGGACCAGTCTGAGGCTAGAGTGAGATGAGCGGTGGAAGGCTCTATCCTGAGAATAAAAGAGAAATATTGGAGGCAGAGTTCAGAGTTAGTTAAATCCCAGTAAGAGACTTAGGAATGTAGAATTATGTCTTTGTACAATTTCCTTGTAAAAGTTTAAAAGTAAATAAGACCTGCATGCCCATCCCCTGGGGCAACAAGAAAGTGAGGCCATTGTAGAAATTGGGTCACTCTATCAATTCTTGAAGAAAAGAGGAAGAGAAGAACCCCAAGTGCTGTTAAAGTGGGCTGTGGCTGCTAACAAGTGGAGGAAAGGGGACTCGTGCTGGTTCTTGGCTTGAGCAGATGCCCCATGAGGATATGGGATTACTGTGGGGTCACTTCTCAGGCCAGGATCATATGCTGTTGCTGGTGTGCTTTCAAGAGCTTGTGGAAAAATTAGTTGTTCTCTGGTATGGAAACCATGAGATTGAATTTGTTGAATATTTTCCTAGGTAAACAATGTTTTGTGTTTTTTTTTTTTTTTTTTCTTTTTGCTTACTAATTCAGAAAACACATCAGCAACAACATTTATGTAGTTTATAGACAAGGAAAGGAATCACATGTTCCTAACCAAATGAGTTAGTCATCATTTTATGAAGTTTTTCATATGTGTGTTGTCAGACACTTTAGAATACCAAAGATAAAACCATTTGGCAGTTACTGAACTATTTCTTAATAAGTTTAAGCATTGTTGATTAGAGAGCATATTAGACATTTTCAGATCTTCTCTCACTTGAAATTTGTAAATTTTGCATTTTTAAATTTTCAATTCAACACATCTTATACAAAGCTGTGCAAGTTTTGAAAGCTGAGTCTCATACACTTATAACTACCAAAAAAAATCATTAAAAGAAAAGAATGACTCACAATCTTTTCCTGAATAATGTTGTCATAAGACTGACTTGAAAGTTTTGTCAGGGGACAAAAATCCTGAGAATTATGACACAGTAATCTGTAAAATTAAAAACTGATCTTTTAAATGTCAAATTTCCTTTTTTTCTCCTAATTTCTAAAACAAGTACAACAACGAAGAGTAATATAGAATATGTTCTAACTATGTACCAGGCACTATCCTAAACATGTTACATTCCCCTCCACACCCCTATTGGGGTAGGTTTGTTCTTATTATTCCCATTTTGCATATAAGAAGACAGATTTAGTGAGTGAAATACAGTGTAAATAATAGAGATAAAAGAGCCTTTCATAATATCTGGGACCTTGACTTAGTTATCCCCTCTCACGATTCATCAGATATAGCCCGTCCTTCCCATGACATCCCCTTTTGTCCACACAAATGTACAAACAAGCTCTAGTTATTGTTTTCTTCAAGCAGACAATGGGAGAGATACTAACATCATTCACGCAATTAACTTCCATTTTATTAAATTGTGTATAATTAAACACACATTTCAGAGCTTAGGGCCGAACACTGGTCATCCATAATAACTCAGAAAATATTGACTTGGGCTTTAACATGTGCTGTGAAAAATTAAAAATTTATGGCCAGATGTCCCCAAATGCTACACAAGCTTAACCTGGACAATAGCTAAGGTCCGCCACAGATGGGCCTTTTCCTCTGGCTTGGGGCTCGTGTTGTTCCCTGAGACTGGCTTGTCCAGAGTCCCAGAGCATCTCACTGAGCAGCATGTGTCCTGCGCCAACACCTTCTAGCTTTTCTGTCAGTGGTCAAGAGCTCCCCATGCAAGTCAAAGCCTAGTTCCATTCCTCACCAGGTCAATGGCCCTAAAAAAGTTACTCAACCTTTCTATCCCTTTCTTTAATGTCATTTATATATAAAATGGAGGTAACAGCCATAGAAACTTATGAAGAGTAGACGATTCAGGTAAACTTCTTAAACCAGTACATGAATCCCTAAAGATTCAATTAATGTTTATGTTGAGTGAGATTTTAAAAGTATTATTTTGATGTGCTTCTTCAATGTTTAAAATACTTCTAAATCTGTTCTGAATGTGAATTACATATGATATTATCCTACCATTGTTTAAGTGACTAGTGAAAAGGCAAGTACAATATTTTAATATTTGTAGTTCATTGACTGTGGCTTAGATCATGAACTCCTTATGGCCAAATTCAGACTTAAATTGAAGAGTAGGGAAAACCACTAGACCATTCAGATATGACCTAAATCAAATTCCTTATGATTATACAGTGGAAGTGAGAAATAGATTTAAGGGACTAGATCTAATAGATAGAGTGCCTGATGAACTATGGACTGAGGTTCATGACATTGTACAGGAGACAAGGATCAATACCATCCCCATGGAAAAGAAAGGCAAAAAAGCAAAATGGCTGTCTGGGGAGGCCTTACAAATAGCTGTGAAAAGAAGAGAAGCGAAAAGCAAAGGAGAAAGGGAAAGATATAAGCATCTGAATGCAGAGTTCCAAAGAATAGCAAGGAGAGATAAGAAAGCCTTCCTCAGCAATCAGTGCAAAGAAATAGAGGAAAAGAACAGAATGGGAAAGACTAGAGATCTCTTCAAGAAAATTAGAGATACCAGGGAACATTTTATGCAAAGATGAGCTCAATAAAGGACAGAAATGATATGAACCTAACAGAAGCAGAAAATATTAAGAAGAGGTGGCAAGATTACACAGAAGAACTGTACAAAAAAAGATCTTCACCACCAAGATAATCACGATGGTGTGATCACTAAGCTAGATCCAGACATCCTGGAATGTGAAGTCAAGTGGGCCTTAGAAAGCATCACTATGAGCAAAGCTAGTGGAGGTGATGGAATTCCAGTTGAGCTATTTCAAATCCTGAAAGTTGATGCTGTGAAAGTGCTGCACTCAATATGCCAGCAAATTGGGAAAACTCAGCAGTGGCCATAGGACTGGAAAAGGTCAGTTTTCATTTCAATCTCAAAGAAAGGTAATGCCAAAGAATGCTCAAACTACTGCACAATGGCACTCATCTCACATGCTAGTAAAGTAATGCTCAAAATTCTCCAAGCCAGGCTTCAGCAATACATGAATCGTGAACTTCCTGATGTTCAAGCTGGTTATAGAAAAGTCAGAGGAACCAGAGATCAAATTGCCAATATCTGCTGGATCATCAAAAAAGCAAGAGAGTTCCAGAAAAACATCTATTTCTGCTTTATTGACTATGCCAAAGCCTTTGACTGTGTGGATTACAATAAACTGTGGAAAATTCTGAAAGAGATGGGAATACCAGACCACCTGACCTGCCTCTTGAGAAATCTGTATGCAGGTCAGGAAGCAACAGTTAGAAATGGACATGGTACAACTAACTGGTTCCAAATAGGAAAAGGAGTACATCAAGGCTGTATATTGTCACCCTGCTTATTTAACTTCTATGCAGAGTACATCATGAGAAATGCTGGGCTGGAAGAAGCACAAGCTAGAATCCAGATTGCCGGGAGAAATATCAATAACCTCAGATATGCAGATGACACCACCCTTATGGCAGAAAGTGAAGAGGAACTAAAAAGCCTCTTGATGAAAGTGAAAGAGGAGAGTGAAAAAGTTGGCTTCAAACTCAACGTTCAGAAAACGAAGATCCTGGCATCTGGTCCCATCACTTCATGGGAAATAGGTGGGGAAACAGTGGAAATAGTGTCAGACTTTATTTTTTTGGGCTCCAAAATCACTGTAGATGGTGACTGCAGCCATGAAATTAAAAGATGCTTACTCCTTGGAAGGAAAGTTTTGACCAACCTAGAAAGCATATTGAAAAGCAGAGACATTACTTTGCCAACAAAGGTCCATCTAGTCAAGGCTATGGTTTTTCCAGTGGTCATGTATGGATGTGAGAGTTGGACTGTGAAGAAAGCTGAGAGCCTAAAAATTGATGCTTTTGAACTGTGGCGTTGGAGAAGACTCTTGAGAGTTCCTTGGACTGCAAGGAGATCCAACCAGTCCATTTTAAAGGAGATCAGTCCTGGGTTTTCATTGGAAGGAATGATGCTAAAGCTGAAACTCCAATGCTTTGGCCACCTCATGCAAAGAGTTGACTCATTGGAAAAGACTCTGATGCTGGGAGGGATTGGGGTCAGGACGAGAAGGGGACGACAGAGGATGAGATGGCTGGATGGCATCACCAACTTGACGGCCATTAGTTTGGGTGAACTCTGGGAGTTGGTGATGGACAGGGAGGCCTGGCGTGCTGTAGTTCTTCGGGCTGCAAAGAGTCGGACATGACTGAGAGACTGAACTGAACTGATGCAGAAAAGGCAAAGAGTGAGAACTAGTTTTATTCAATATAAAATCCAACACCTAAAAGGTAAGATATCTGCAGAAATTAATTTTAAAATATGTTAATATAAACGGAATTCTTGACATAAATTATCTCACAGAGAAGGCAACAGAGATCAGCTTGCAGCCTAAATTTAATTGAATATATTCCAGGAGATATCATGCCTTGTCATAGTGCCCAGTTCAAGTGGTCATACAAATTTTTCATCTAATGTAGAATTTGAGCTTCCTTGCGTACAGCACAAAAACCACTGCATTCCGTAATTTTCTAGTCCATTGATTTTTGGTTCCCATAGATTGGAACATAAAATTGATTGGTACTATGCCATCAGTAATGACAATCTAAGAACACAGGGAGAAGTCTGAATAGCAATAAGGACATATTAGCAAATCATAAGAATATTATTACAAAAGATAATATTAGAAGGTTGTGAATCTCAACACCATTCCATGATATTAGAGAGATATTCATAAACATTTTACAGAGAAGTGAATGAGTAAGTGAAAGAATGACTTTATTTACAAAATATAGAATACTAAAAGTAAGTAGAATTAAAGCTTCATTTAATGGGAAATAATTTATGGGAAGAAAAGTTGTATCTTAAAATTGAGCGTATCCAGGGCCTTATTTTATTTTAGATAAGCATAGGTAAGCAGACCTTCATTATTTCTATTTTGGTATATTAAAGTCTGAATATGATTCTGAAAAACAACTAAAAGCAGATGATTTGCCATTTACCTTTGAGATAACCCACAGAATCAACTAAATATGATATCTGACCTTCACCACACAAGAGTCTTCTAACTCTGTGTACGATAGACAGTGTAGTCCGGGGTTTTGTTAAATGCTGCATTTTCACTATATGTTGATAAAGGCACTGGAACAGGGAATAAAAATGAATCATTTCGTATTTACCTTAAACATTAAATAAATGCAACAGAAATGATTTCAAGTTATCTCATTGACATGCTATTTCCAGCAAGTGAAAGGTCAGTTCTTTCTTTTTTTAAATTTTCTGCAAAGAAATATAAGTTAGTATAGAAAAGGGGATTTAAAGGCCTCAAAACACAGTTAATTTTTCTTTATGATAGCATTGATAGTCACATCTAGGAATACAGGTTTTAATTCTGCTTTTTCAGCTGGCCAGCTAGTCCAGATACAGAGGGATGCTCCAAATCTGGCTTGATCTATTTTACTATAATTTTAGAGAAACCAGTAGTGCCTCTTTTGTGGCATTTAAATGATATTGTTGTGCTCCAGATTGCTGAGTGAGTACCTTTAAAATAGACTAGGAGATTGACATATTCTTTTGTGCAGTATCACTAGGAAAGAGTTGGAATACTAGTCCCTAAATAAAAATATTTTTCTTGTAACAAAACTAAAAATTACTCAATCACCTGTCTATGTGTTCACAAATATTACCTTGGGGTGTTTTCTACGTTCTCTTTAGTAGTTCTGTCTACAACCCATTGTTAAGCTTGCTATTATTTTTGTGATTTATAAACATTAAGACTTGGTTTTCTTTTCCCTCTAGGATTCCCTGCCCTGACCGGAACTGGAATAATCAATGTCATAGTGGATGACGTCAATGACAATGTCCCGACTTTTGCCAGTAAAATGTATTTCACGACAATTCCTGAAGACGCACCAACTGGGACAGATGTTATACTGGTAAATGCCTCAGATATTGATGCTTCAACCAATGCGGTTATCAGGTCAGTGCCTTTTCCTTTGTAAATTTTGATTACTTTTCTCATTAAACGTCTTTGAACGAAATGCATATAATGCTTCATTTCATTGGAAATGTCATATATTAACACCTAACCCTATTGTGATTGAAAGTAAGTTTTAGTTGCTCAGTCATCTTCAACTCTTTGTGACCCCATGGACTGTAGCCCACCAGGCTCCTCTGTCCATGAATTCTTCCATCAAGAATACTGGATTGAGTAGCCATTCTCTTCTCCAGGGGATCTTCTTGACCCAGGGATTGAACCCAGGTCTCCTACATTGCAGGCAGGTTCTTTACTGTCTAAGCCACTAGGAATTATTGCTAAATAACCAACTATGCCTAAAATGAAGATTAAAATAAAAATTTTACCTTATTAACTTTATTTATATTCTTATTGCATTTCATTCTTTGGTACTTTAGGAATTAGGACACAGGTCAGCAGGAGGAGATTTTCATGCTTCATGTGATTGACTAGTGTCACTTAGTGGTATTTGCCTGGTGACCGTCTGGAGGACCCAAGATGGCTTCACTCACATGCATGGTGCCTTGGCAGGGATGGCTGGAACAGCAGGCTCCATTGATTCCCTTCTCTGCTCTTGTGGTCTCAGGGCTTTTTAATGTAATTCTTCAGCAGAGTAGTTGGACTTCTCTATATGGTAGAGAAACCTCTGGGTTCCAAGGACCTCAGGTGAAAGCTGCTAATGTTCTTAAAAGCCAGGACTTGAAGTGGGCAGTGCATCGCTTCTGGAATACTTTGTTTATCATAGTTCCATGCCCAGCCCAGAGATCCTGGGCTAAAACCTATGTGTGAAAACTCTTCAAATAACTTTCGTTTCATACAGTCAAATATAATACAAATTGATGCTATTTTTATTTTGCAAAAAATTATCATATTGACTTTTAAATTAGACAGTTCAGTTCAGTACAGTCACTCAGTCATGTCCAACTCTTTGCAACCCCATGGACTGCAGCACGCCAGGCCTCCCTGTCCATCACCAATGCCAGGAAGTTTACTCAAACTCATATCCATTGAGTCAGTGATGGCATCCAACACTCTCATCCTCTGTCGTCCCCTTCTCCTGCCACCTTCAATCTTTCCCAGCATCAGGGTCTTTTCAAATGGGTCAGTTCTTTGCACCAGGTGGCCAAAGTAATGGAGTTTCAGCTTCAGCATCAGTCCTTCCAATGAATATTCAGGACTGATTTCCTTCAGGATTGACTGGTTGGATCTTCTTGCAGTCCAAAGGGCTCTCAAGAATCTTCTCCAACTCCACAGTTCAAAAGCATCAGTTCTTAGGTGCTCAGCTTTCTTTATAGTCCAACATGACTACTGGAAAAACCATAGCTTTAACTAAACGGACCTTTGTTGGCAAATGTCTCTGCTTTTGAATAAGCTGTCTAAGTTGGTTGTAACTTTTCTTCCAAGGAGAAAGTGTCTTTTAATCTCATGGCTGCATTCACCATCTGCAGTGATTTTGGAACCCCCCAAAATAAAGTCTGTCACTGTTTCCACCGTTTCCCCATCTATTTGCCATGAAATAATGGGACCAGATGCCATGGTCTTAGTTTTCTGAATGAGTTTTAAGCCAACTTTTTCACTCTCCTCTTTCACTTTCATCAAGAGGCTTTTTAGTTCCTCTTCACTTTCTGCCATAAGGGTGGTGTCATCTGCATATCTGAGGTTATTGATATTTCTATCGGCAATCTTGATTCCAGCTTATGCTTCATCCAGTCCAGCATTTCTCATGATGTACTCTGCATATAAGTTAAATAAGCAGAGTGATAATATACAGCCTTGACGTACTCCTCTCCCGATTTGGAACCAGTTAGTTGTACCATGTCCATTTCTAACTGTTGCTTCTTGACCTGCACACAGATTTCTCAGGAGACAGGTCAGGTGGTCTGGTATTCCCATCTTATTACAATTTAAATGAAAAATATTTTCCCATTCTATTAAATCATTATGCCAACCTTCAACCTTTTATACTCTGGCTTGCTTTGTTTTTAATGTAATATATATTTTGGATGTTAATATCTTCTTGCTACTCATGGAATCCTGGAGAAAATCCATCTTCTCTTCTGGTTAATAGAGATTTGCTTCTCCGCCCATGGGATTCTCCAGGCAAGAGTACTGGAGTGGGTTACCATTTCCTTCTCCAGGGGATATTCCCGACCCAGGGATCGAACCCGGGTCTCCCGCATTGGAGGCAGACAGTTTAACCTCTGAGCCACCAGGAAAGCCTGGTTAATAGAGATTTTGTGTATTAATTTCCATTTTAGCTACTTAAATATTACATATTTAATCCATTTTACCAACTACTGATGGGTTCTCTAAAAGCACAGCTTTTAATGTGTGATGTTAATTTTCCTGTGTAGTCTAATGTGATCTTTTACACAACAGCTATCCAACAAATATTTGTTTATATTATTCTTTCCACCAGTTTGATCAAGTTATACCTTTTAATGGATGGTGTACTTATTTTGAGTTTTACGCTTTACATAACATTTAATATTTTCCCTTGTAGTAAACCAGCCTGTGTTATTTCCCAGTCTTTATCTAGTTTTTATCTTTGCTTTCCAGACACCCATCCCAGAATTTAGCTTTTATAGAAATGTATTCCTTTTTTCCTCCAACTCACCAAATGTCCATTCAGACCTCACTTTTAATTCTTTTATGTCATAACATTGGAGAAAGTCACAAAACTGCATCAGCAGAGTGAACGTCCAAAGGTAAATCCCTTACTCTGTGCTCTTGATCGCATCCCATTAGATTTCCTTCAGATCTTTAATTCAATAGTTACTACATTTCTCTCTGGATCTTCAGATAATCCCTCTTTTCTGGATCACATCTTTATCCCTAAAGAAATGCTCAGAATATCTGGTATTAAGTTCTGGTTCCTATTTACTTACATGACTTAGGAAAGTCATTTTAGTATCTTTAAGGCTCACTATGGGGCTTCCCAGGTGGTGCCAGTGGTGAAGAACTTGCCTGCAAATGCAGGAGACATAAGAGACATGGGTTTGATCCCTGAGCTGGGAGGATCCCCTGGAGGGCATGACACACCACTCCAGTATTCTTGCCTGGAGAATTCTGTGGACAGAGCAGCCTAGCGGGCTTTGGTCTATGGGGTCACAAAGAGTTGGGCACAGCTGAGCGACAGTGTGCACACACCCAAGGCTCAGTATATCCATCAGTAAAAGTGGAGTTTAGAATTGCTGCTTTCCAATTTGTGAGAATTAAATATTGATATATATTGACCACCTACTCGGTGCCAAGTATTTTCCTGTTTCCTTCTCCAGGGGTTCTTCCTGACCCAGGGATTGAACCCATGTCTCATGTCTTTTGTGTTGGCAGGTAGGTTCTTAACTGCTAGTGTCACCTGGGGAAACCCATATGTGAAATCAGTTAATATGTGCAAATTTCTCTTACACATAATTGTGATATTAAAATTGCTAAATATATGTGTTTTTCTTTATAGCGTTCTAATAACTATTTTATTCCTAATATATTCACTCTTGGAAAAACATCTCCAACATAATAGTGACTGGCACCTAAAGAAATGCATTAAATGAGTAATTCTAATATTCTTAGAGAACTTTGGAATATTATTTACTCACATTTTTTTAACACCTCATTTTTGAGAGGGTGGGTAACTACCTCAAAACTTTCTCCGGCCAGTTATTCTTTAAAATCTCTCAATCAAATTTCTCTTCTATTGCTTTACCAAAAAAGACTATTGGAATATTCTACTGAAATTTTTCAAATCCAGTGATTTCTGAATCCTTATTTCTCTTTACCGTTTACATCATAGGTCGTCCTTTCTTACTGGCATTTTATTTTCTCCTCAGTGTCTGTGTCAATATTATTTCTTATTTCTCACTCTGTATGTCTAACCACATCTTCTAATTTGCCTTTGTGTTTCCTCTTTCTCTCTTCAAAGTAATCTGGACATTCCCCACAGCACTTTTCTTTATTTCCATGTGTATGAAAGACAGAGAGAGAAAGAAAAAACAGAGGATTACCCATTTCCGTGGCTGCACCTATGCAGAAAACACCCAGAAAACTATGCAGAAAACCTCCAAACCTGTGTTATCAACTCTAACTCCATTCCAAGAGATTCCCACCCATATTTGTAACTCTCCAGGAGCACTTCTACCTAGAGATTCTGCTGGAACCATAAGCACAACGTATCAGAAACTCCTAACCTTTTCCGTTTCTCATCTTGGCATTCTGCTTCCTTTCACTGATACTGTCTCAGTTTCTTTGTCTTCCTGTCCTGATGGCTAACAGTCATCTTTTCCACCTCTGTATACCTCTTCTGTGTATTCCTCCTGCCAAGATCCTCATTCAGTCCATAATTATATCATGCCCAGATTAACATAATAAAAATCAGCTTACTTTTCTGACTCAGATTTATGATCCTTCCAATCTATATTCCATACTCTTCTGTATAAGGGCTTCTTATATGGTGCTAGTGTTGAAGAACTGCATGCCAATGCAGGAGATTTATGAGACTCGGGTTCAATCCCTGAGTCAGGAAGATCCCCTGGAGGAAGAAATGGCAACCCACTCCAATATTCTTGCCTGGAGAATCCCATGGATGGAGGAGTCTGGTGGGCTATTGTCCATAGGGTCGCAGAGTCAGACCCGACTGAAGCGACTTAGTATGCATGCATCCTGTATAATTTTGAAGCCCTTACAGCATCCCAGGTACTTTGTTAAGTTCTGAGAAATTAAGCACTTCAGTTCTCATAAGGAGAAATCTTTAATATAGAAGGTAGTTTTGCTGTATTACAATTAGAGTACCTTGTAACAAGCATAATTTAAACACAGAATGGAATCAAGAGCATAGTCAGTGAAACTTGAGGAAATAAGTAGAAGCTTTGAGTAACTGATGATTTGGGGAAAGACAGAGGAATAAGTTATGAACAAATAAAGGATGAAAAACATTCTAGGCAAAGACAGAAACAGGTACAAAGGTAAAGCTATGCAAAAACATAGCATCAGAAAAATAAAGCTATTCAGTATGGTTGGTGTGGGTTAGGAATGAACCTTGTATACCATATGAGAAGATTCACATTTTTTTTTTTTTTTTTGCATCTAGTTGGAGAAACAACTGAAATGTTTTAAGGTGGCCAGTAACACGACTAGTTTACATTTTATGATAATTCCTCTCAACTTTGTAGGAAGCAGTTTGGATGAAGCAGAGTCAGTCAGTGAATGAAAGAACAATGGCAGTAATATGAACCCCCTTGCTCTGTATTTCAGCTTTAACAGTGAAATTCCCCCATCCTCAAAAGATTTTAACTTCCAGTTTGCCTAGGGGATAAGGCCTAGTCTGCATATTCCAGCCACTCCATAAAGGGCCCCAGCATCTCTCCAAGCTTGTTCTGTACAAATCTTCAATGTATAGCCAAACTTTCAGCCTCACTGGATCACTTTCTGCTTCTGGGAAAAGGATTTGTGCTTTCCCTAGCATTCTGGCTTTATTCAAGTCCTTCTCTGTCCTAGGGCAGGGTTCTCCAAACACAACCTGCAGGCCAAATTCCAGCCAAAGTCTGCTTTCGTAAACAAAGTGTTACTGGAACATAGCCACGCCTATTCATGTGTGTATTGTCTATGACTAATTTTGCATTACAAGGGCAAGCTGAATGCTGCAACAGAGATCTGATGGTGTAAAGAGCTGAAAATATTTACTTGTATTACTAATACTTACTAAGTTCAGTTCAGTTCAGTTCAGTCGCTCAGTCGTGTCTGACTCTGCAACCCCATGAATTGCAGCACGCCAGGCCTCCCTGTCCATCACCATCTCCCGGAGTTCACTCAAACTCACGTCCATTGAGTCCATGATGCCATCCAGCCATCTCATCCTCAGTCGTCCCCTTCTCTTCCTGCCCCCAATCTCTCCCAGCATCAGAGTCTTTTCCAATGAGTCAGTTCGCATGAGGTTGCCAAAGTACTGGAGCTTCAGCTTCAGCATCATTCCTTCCAAAGAAATCCCAGGGCTGATCTCCTTCAGAATGGACTGGTTGGATCTCCTTGCAGTCCAAGGGACTCTCAAGAGTCTTCTCCAACACCACAGTTCAAACGCATCAATTCTTCGGCACTCAGCCTTCTTCACAGTCCAACTCTCATATCCATACATGACCACTGGAAAAACCATAGCCTTGACTAGACGGACCTTAGTCGGCAAAGTAATGTCTCTGCTTTTGAATATGCTATCTAGGTTGGTCATAACTTTCCTTCCAAGGAGTAAGCGTCTTTTAATTTCATGGCTGCAATCACCATCTACAGCGATTTTGGAGCCCCAGAAATAAAGTCTGACACTGTTTCCCCATCTATTTCCCATGAAGTGATGGGACCAGATGCCAGGATCTTCGTTTTCTGAATGTTGAGCTTTAAGCCAACTTTTTCGCTCTCCTCTTTCACTTTCATCAAGAGGCTTTTTAGCTCCTCTTCACTTTCTGCCATAAGGGTGGTGTCATCTGCATTGATATTTCTCATTGATATTTCTCCCGGCAGTCTTGATTCCAGCTTGTGCTTCTTCCAGCCCAGCGTTTCTCATGATGTACTCTGCATATAAGGTAAATAAGCAGGGTGACAATATACAGCCTTGATGTACTCCTTTTCCTATTTGGAACCAGTCTGTTGTTCCATGTCCAGTTCTAACTGTTGCTTCCTGACCTGCATACAGATTTCTCAAGAGGCAGGTTAGGTGGTCTGGTATACCCATCTCTTTCAGAATTTTCCACAGTTTATTGTGATCCACACAGTCAAAGGCTTTGGCATAGTCAATAAAGCAGAAATAGACGTTTTTCTGGAATTCTCTTACTTTTTCCATGATCCAGCGGATGTTGGCAATTTGATCTCTGGTTCCTCTGCCTTTTCTAAAAACGAGCTTGAACATCAGGGAGTTCATAGTTCACGTATTGCTGAAGCCTGGCTTGGAGAATTTTGAACATTACTTTACTAGCATGTGAGAAGAGTGCAATTGTGCGGTAGTTTGAGCATTCTTTGGCATTGCCTTTCTTTGGAATTGGAATGAAAACTGACCTTTTCCAGTCCTGTGGCCACTGCTAAGTTTTCCCAATTTGCTGGCATATTGAGTGCAGCACTTTCACAGCATCATCTTTCAGGATTTGAAACAGCTCAACTGGAATTCCATCACCTCCACTAGCTTTGTTCGTAGTGATGCTTTCTAAGGCCCACTTGACTTCACATTCCAAGATGTCTGGCTCTAGATTAGTGATCACATCATCATTTTAGTAATTTTAGTAATACTTACTAAAATATTTACTAATTTAAAATATTTGCTGATCTTTTATAGCAAGTTGTTGACTCCTAGCCTAGAATACCTTCATTCTCCCTTTTCATTACTATTGTAAGATGTGTGTGTGCTCAGACACCACCAACTCTTTGTGACCCCATGGGCTGTAGCCCGCCAGGCTCCTCTGTCCATGGGATTTCCTAGGCAAGAAGACTGAAATGGGTTGCTATTTCCTACTTCAAGGGATCTTCCCTGACCCAGGGAATCTCTTGCATCTCCTGTGCTGGAAGGCAGATTCGTCACCACTGCACTACCTGAGGAAGCCCTATTGTAAGATGAGTAACCCTTTTAAATGAGTAACCCCTTTAAATCTTAACCTAAATTTACTGTTCTCCAGGAGAGGCTTTTCTAGTCAAAAGCAATCTCTGAAACTGGAGCCGATTATACAGAGTGAAGTAAGCCAGAAAGAAAAACACCAATACAATATAATAACACATATATATGGAGTTTAGAAAGATGGTAATGATAACCCTGTATGCGAGACAGCAAAAGAGACACAGATGTATAGAACAGTCTTTTGGACTCTGTGGGAGAGGGAGATGGTGGGATGATTTGGGAGAATGGTATTGAAACATGTATAAATATCATATAAGAAATGAATCGCCAGTCTAGGTTCTATGCAGGATACAGGATGCTTGGGGCTGGTGCACCGGGATGACCCAGAGAGATGGTATGGAGAGGGAGGTGGGAAGGGGGTTCAGGATTGGGAACACGTGTACACCCGTGGCGGATTCATGTTGATGAATGGCAAAACCAATACAATATTGTAAAGTAAAAAAATAATAATAATAAAATTTAAAGAAAAAAGTAATCTCTTTGTCTTCTGAATTCCTGAAACAATGCTTATGAGCAGTTTCAGAACACTTTGCCCTTAAATATATGGCCTGGTTTTGCATTTACTTTGATGTATCTTTCTTCTATCTAGGATATAAGCTTGAGTTCAGAATTTTTTTACCTACTCAATCCATGTTTCTATCTGTTAGTTCATCTTACCCAAATATAAGGGCTTCCCAGGTGGTGCAAATCTAAAGAACCTGCCTGCCAATGCAGGAGGCATAAGAAATGTGGGTTTGATTCCTGGATCAGGAATATCCCCTGGAGGAGGGAATGGCAACCCACTCCAGTATTCTTGCTTGGAGAATCCCTGCGGACAGAGAGCCAGATGGGCTACAGTCCATAGGGTTGCGAGGAGTTGGACATGACTAACTTGACTTAGCATGCATGCATGCACCCAAATATAAAGATGCATTATAATAAAGATAATAGTTTATTATAGCTATATGCATATACTTTTATGAACATAAACCTAAATTTTGAATTCGTGTCACATACTAATTACAATGCCAGGTGCTTTTCCAAAGAAATTACATTTGACACTCAAAAACTACCAAATGAAAGGAATACATACATGCATAATACTTTATAGATAGAGAAGACTTAGAAGGGTTAAGAAATTTTATGAATTTATGTACTTGAGTGAGATCAAAAGTTATGTCCAAGGGAACTATGTTCCACAGTTCAGTTTCTAAACTATTACTGCTGCTGCCGCTAAGTTGCTTCAGTTGTGTCCAACTCTGTGCGGCCCCAGAGACGGCAGCCCACCAGGCACCCCCGTCCCTGGGACTCTCCAGGCAAGAACACTGGAGTGGGTTGCCATTTCCTTCTCCAATGCATTACTAGATCATCATATTCTAGCAGCCCACAACACAGTTCCTTATGATCTTAGTAAATCTCAGGAAGAGGTTAAAAAAAGATTCACAAAATCAAATGGGGATAATTCAGCTTTACAAATGCAACGATTGATTGAGATTTTAGATCATAATGATCTGTTTATACCAGTAATTTGAAACAGTAAATTTCTTGAGTCAGAAAATAAATGAAGATCTTTGTGGATTGACATTGAACTCTGTGTGTGTGCTCATTCTCTTCAGTCCTGTCCAACTCTTTGAGACCTCATATACCGTAGCCCGCCAGGTTTCTCTGTCCAAGAGATTTCCCAGGCAAGAATACTGGAGTGGGTTCCCATTTTGTTCTCCAGGGGACCTTCCTGACCCAGGGATCAAAACAGTGTCTCTTATGTTTCCTGCACTGGCAGGCAGGTTCTTTAACAAAAGAACTAAATCATTGTAAACCAACCCTACATCAACACACCTTCACAAGAGTTGCTTTTGGGCTTAGCATGAGCTACAGCATTTTTTGTCTCCCCTAAAACCTCCCAGGCTGTGTCTCAGCTTCCTTCTACTGTAGGATAATGGGAAAAGTGCACGTTGAGGTCATAAAGACAGAAGTTCGAAGTCTTCATCTGCCATTTATAGACTTTATGCATCTTCGTGCAACTATATTAGCCTCCCTTAGACTCAACTTTCTTATCAATTAAAAATCTAGTACAAATCTAGTACCACACTATTAAGATGGTTCTGAGGCTTAAATGAGGAAATAAATGAAATCCTTGTCTGCTGAGTACACACTAAGAACACAATTAGATGCTACAAAACTGTAAAGAAAGCATGAAAGAAAGAATGAAAGTGTTAGTCATTCAGTAGCCTGCCAGGCTTCTCTGTTCATGGGGATTCTTCAGGCAAGAATACTGGAGTGGGTAGCCATTCCCTTCTCCAGGGGATCTTCCTGACTAGGGATCAAACGTGGATCTCTTGCATTGCAGGCAGATTCTTTACCATCTGAGCCATTAGAGAAGCATAGGTGTTTAGATTTAAGAAGGTAGCACAAGACTTGATCTAATAAAGTTCATAACCATTAAAAAAAACTAATTTGGATCAGAGAATCAGTACCGAGATTCATCAAAGATGAGAAGTGAACCAAAACTCAAAAAAAAAAAATAAAAAAATAAAAAAGAAAAAGAAAAGAATGAAGTGGGGAAAACTCAGGCATATGATCTTGGCAGTCTGTTCATTTTATATTGTTGCATATGCTTCTTTTATCTCTTTCTTTTTTTTTTAACTTACAAGTATAAATTTGATTAAAACTGGTATTATAGATATTGTGAGATAGTAAAGGATATCTAGTATTTAGGATACACTTTTCATACATTTCAGAAACAAAGAAAGCCTAGATAAAATTAACCACATGTTAACATGGCAATTTAGTCTTTACTTTTTGAAAATAGTAAATATATTAGCTACTTTTAAAGAGACAGTCTTATGTGCAATAGCATAAAATAAAGACTAAAGACTTTACAATTCAAGGTTCTTTTATGGATTACTGAGTTCAGCATGGGCCAGAACTCTCATCATTTGCCTTTCAACACATTGCTCAATCTAATATACCATGACCTTCTCATATACAAGACATCCAAATCAAATTTGCATGCTTTTTGCATCCTTCTTATTTTTATATGTGAATGCCTAAGGGAACAAATATTTGATTGAACCCTGACCTTTGCTGTCATAAAAAAAGCTTGTGGCACTATGAAGCACTTTTTCTCTCCCTATTAAGTTATCCCAAAATAAACTCACATACTTCTCATAACCCAGGTTTCTACAGACTTTCTCTGAAAGGTAAGACAATGTGATTATTTTATGACTCCTGAATTTCTAACTTCCAAACCTATGATATTTTTATTTTAATATCGGGAATAGGTATTGTCCACTGTGTAAGGGTGTTAATAATCAGTAATAATACTTTTATGAGGAGCCACTTCTGGTCCAGGAAATACAGTCTTTGTTGTTCTTACTCCTGATCTTGCACTTGAAGTTGCTATAAGATTTTCAAATCTGAGTGATACAAAGTATTTTATCAATTTTGAAATTAGTTCTCAACCAAACTCCCTCTCTATGCTCCATCTATTTAGCTCTCATTTTATAGAACCTCTTTTGTTTAAAAACAAACAAACAAACAAAAGAACATGTAGCTCCTTAACAGTTCCTAATGTCTCTAAAAAAGGATGAAGGTGCCAAAATGTTTGTTTTAAACAATGAACTTAATAGGAAGAATGTGCACTGGCTGCGATGTAAAGTTTTTCCTGCTGTTTCTATTAGACACTTGCTGTTGCTATGTTTTTATGGACACAAAGCAAACTATAGAAACACCCGTTAGTTCCAACAAGGGCATTTGTTTGTTGGCATGAAGGAGAAGACTTGAAAGATATCCATTTCCTCATTTCCTTGCTACCCTCCAACAGAAAACATTCTGGACCACAGCCAACTTCTGAACCTTCAAGCTTAGCTACTTCTTTCCTAGCTGAGCTCTCAGAAATATACACAGATAGCCTTTTCTTTAGACAGAAGAGAGAAGCTATTCTCAGTGAAAACTCCTGCCCACTAACCAATCTGGTTAGCATCAAAATATCCATGAAGATGTCATACCACTCCTTACAACAGGAAAGCAAAGCAGCTGGCCATATGAGGAATAGCAAATGAGAGAATTAGTAACTAGGAATGTCTCTGTATAAATAATCAGTTCTTGAGTGGCTCTGGATAGTCAGTTCAGTTCAGTTCAGTTCAGTTCAGTCGCTCAGTCATGTCTGACTCTCTGGAACCCCATGACCCATAGCACGCCAGACCTCCCTGTCCATCACCATCTCCTGGAGTTCACTCAAACTCACGCCCATCGAGTTGGTGATGCCATCCAGCCATCTCATCCTCTGTCGTCCCCTTCTCCTCCTGCCCCTAATCCCTCCCAGCATCAGAGTCTTTTCCAATGAGTCAACTCTTTGCATGAGGTAGCCAAAGTATTGTAGTTTCAGCTTTAGCATCAGTTCTTCCAAAGAACACCCAGGACTGATCTCCTTTAGAATGGACTGGTTGGATTTCCTTGAAGTCCAAGGGACTCTCAAGAGTCTTCTCCAACACCACAGTTCAAAAGCATCAATTCTTTGGCGCTCAGCTTTCTTCACAGTCCAACTCTCAATATGTGTCATATACAGTGTTTGGTCTTTAGAGAACAAGACCTTCCACTGATCTTTTCTGGTATATTACAGCACACAGCAGATAAATACTTTTTAGATGTATTTAACAGATGTTCATCTGTGATCCTCGCCACTGACCACAATATTAGAGCAAGAGCCTGATTTATGCTTTCAGGCTGGTTTATTTAAAATATGATAGTCTTCTGGGTATATTCTAGGGACTTGCATGATTTAGGAAGCTCACAAACCTTGTGAAGACCAGCTTGAGGTCATAGGACATCTTGCCATAAAGACTGTTAATGTGATGCTCACATAAAATATGAACTAGCATATTCTTTCATTGTTCTGTGATCTTATTTATAATGTTTTCCCTGACTTTTCTGCCTCGCTCATTAAAATTCTAGTAAATAGATGTTGCAGCATTAAAACTGGAAGAAATATGACCATGTCTGTTCTCTGCTTTAGTTATAGGATCATTGGTGGAAATTCTCAGTTCACCATCAACCCATCCACAGGACAAATCATCACCAGTGCATTGCTAGACAGGGAAACAAAAGAGAATTATACTTTAGTGGTTGTTGCCAGTGATGCTGGGTCCCCGGAACCCCTTTCCAGTTCTACCAGTGTGCTTGTCACGGTGACTGATGTCAATGACAACCCACCAAGATTTCAGCATCACCCGTATGTCACGCACATCCCGTCTCCTACTCCGCCAGGTAACCAAACTGCCTCTCATGTCTCACAGATAAATAAAAACTATGCATTGGGCACTTCCTATATAATTAAATTTCTATTTTTTCTACAGGTATATTTCTGACATAGCCAAAGTTTGCAAATCCTCTAAAATTAAACTCTTGATTAAAGCAATTGAAGGAACATCGACTCTTACAAACTAATTTTTTCTTCTCAGACCAATTGTATTTAAGATTTCATAATTGCCACAGCTTTCCTAGTGCTGTTTCTGAATTTTAATTGAATATTGGTAAATATGAAAATAGATTTCACTTTGTAGTCAGGTAGGTTTCTGTCCTGAGATGTAATTTGTGTGTGCCCTGATAGGAAGGACATTATGTATTTTTCATGCCATGTCCTTACATTATTCCTAAAACATTATCTTAGAGGTACTAGGCTCTCAACTGTATTCTTTCATAGAAAATTAATATTTTATCCAATGGTTCACAGACAAATTTTCAAAAGGTTTATTGAAAGAATCCTTCTAGTTAATTACTGCTATAAATATTTTAACTTAATTTTAATGGATGAAATTTTTTCTGTTAATATGTGTATGGAGGCAATAATGAATCATGTTCAAATTGACAATATGTATTTATCTTTCAAACCCTATTTTAAGTTTAGTTTGGGTTTATTTGCTTCTTTGCTAAGAATGTCCTGCTCTCTTAGGAACTGCACAAATCATCTGCCATTGTTAATTTTTGAAATGGATTTTGAGACTGGATAATAAATAAATGAAGTTATAATTAATTTAATTTTTTCTCCTTTAAGATATTTTTAATGAGAGTAAAAAAAGAAAAAAACAGATCCACAATTTTGCCGCTAGTGAATTTTGATCTTCTATTCACTTGAGAGGGTCTAGTTGCTACCAGTTGAAGGTATAAAATCCATAAATTTTTGTGCCAACTTTTTATCAAAAGAAAGAGCCAGTATCAAAGTCATGAATCCCTGGAGTGGGCCTTCAGCTGAAATGATGCTAGCAGGCATGATTCTAGTTACACCCAAGGTGTAATGATGCAATATAACATCTCCTATACAAAGTGAGTAAGACTTAGGCATTTTTCCCGCTCATTAAACATAGTAATTTAGTAGAATCACTGGCCTTCTTAAAATTAGACTACTTTTCACTTGTGTCACAAACTCTTCTGCAGGGCTAGGAGTGCAGGTTTGGGGAAGGTTTCTGAATAAGTCTATCAAAAGCATGTCCTTATGGCAGCTTTTCAGCGTTATCTCCTCTACGGTTTGTTCCTCTTTGGCCTTCATCCCAAGCACTAACTTTTGGAATCCAAACTGAGTCCATTCTTCAATTCTTATTTCTTACTATACTATAATTGTTCATATATATGTATGTGCGTATACTTTATAATTGTTGTAGTACACACATGTATATCCACACACATTCATATGTATACTTTATCTCCATATGAGAATAGCTCACAGATTAAAAAACTTTTCCCATAGAACATTGGGCACGAGGAACTGACAATTATTTTTTAAGCATATTATTTTTGTTTATATGATTACATAAAATGTAATTCAATGTACTTTAAGACATAATAGAGCAATTATGTGTTTTTTCTGTTGGGCAGAAACATAGTTCTTAGCAGAACTCATGTATTATTGTGTTTGTTGGAAATTATGTACAGATTTTTCTCCTAAGAACTATAATTTGGAATGATTAGCCATTGCTCTTTGCTGTGCTTCTCTCAAAGGTACACTGAAAAATATTAAATTCCATAGATTGTCTGGCTTTTAGGTAGATAATGGCAGGTCAGCCCCGGAAGACTACTGTTAAGTAGATTTGACTGGGGAAATTTCGAGACAATATAAGATATACTTTTCTCCCCGAGTAGTCGTGAGAAAATAAAGTTGTATCCGGTAGCAATATAGTGTTTTATATATAGTTTTAATATACTGTTTTAACTTACCATCAGATGTTTTATTGGGGTTCCATGTGATTTATAACTGCACACTCCCTCTTTTATAGGTTCCTTCGTCTTTGCAGTTACTGTCACGGATGCCGATATCGGACTGAATTCTGAACTCCATTACTCTCTTTCGGGTAGAAACTCTGAAAAATTTCACATTGACACACTGAGAGGAGCTATTATGGCAGCCAGACCACTAAATGGCACTTCAGAAGTGACATTTTCTGTCCACGTAAAAGATGGTGGCTCAGTCCCCAAAACCGATTCTACCACAGTGACTGTTCGATTTGTGAACAAAGCAGATTTCCCTAAAGTCAAAGCCAAAGAACAGACTTTCATGTTTCCTGAAAACCAACCAGTAGGCACTCTTGTCACTACTGTAACAGGGTCCTCCTTGAGAGGAGAATCTTTGTCCTATTATATTGCAAGTGGCAATCTTGGCAACACACTCCAGATTGATCAGTTAACAGGACAGGTTTCCATAAGTCAGCCTCTAGATTTTGAAAAGATACAAAAATATGTTGTATGGATAGAAGCCAGAGATGGAGGTTTTCCTCCTTTCTCCTCCTATGAGAAACTTGACATAACAGTGTTAGATGTCAATGATAATCCTCCTGTCTTTAAGGAAGATCCATTTATATCTGAAATATTAGAAAACCTTTCTCCTCGAAAAATACTCACTGTTTCTGCAGTGGACAAGGACAGTGGGCCCAATGGACAGTTAGATTATGAAATCATTAATGGCAACAAAGAACATAGTTTCAGTATCAATCATGCCACTGGTGAAATTAGAAGCATTCGACCTTTAGACAGGGAAAAAATATCTCAGTATGTGCTTATTGTAAAGTCCTCAGACAGAGGCTCCCCTTCTCAGAGTACCTCAGTAAAAGTCATCATTAACATTTTAGATGAAAATGATAATGCCCCGAGGTTTTCGCAAATATTCAGTGCCCATGTTCCTGAAAATTCCCCATTAGGGTACACAGTTACACGTGTCACAACTTCTGATGAAGACATTGGTGTAAATGCAATTAGTAGATACTCTATAATGGACACAAGTCTTCCATTTACCATTAATCCCAGCACTGGGGATATTGTAATTAGCAGACCTTTAAATAGAGAAGACACAGACCGTTACAGAATCCGAGTTTCTGCACATGACTCTGGATGGACTGTAAGTACAGATGTCACAATATTTGTGACAGATGTCAATGACAATGCTCCAAGATTTAGCAGACCCTCCTATTATTTAGATTGCCCTGAACTTACTGAAATTGGCTCCAAAGTGACTCAGGTATCTGCGACAGACCCTGATGAGGGATCAAACGGACAAGTGTTTTATTTTATAAAATCTCAGTCAGAGTACTTCAGGATTAATGCCTCCACAGGAGAGATTTTCAATAAACAGGTCTTAAAATATCAAAATGTCAGTGGCTTCAGCAACGTGAACATCAACAGACATAGTTTTATAGTGACATCTTCAGACCGAGGTAATCCTGCGTTACTTAGTGAGACGACAGTTACCATAAACACGGTGGACAGTAATGACAATGCACCGCAATTTCTTAAAACTAAATATTTCACTCCAGTCACCAAACATGTTAAAGTTGGGACAAAGTTAATCAAAGTTACTGCAGTAGATGATAAAGATTTTGGCTTGAATTCTGAAGTGGAGTATTTCATTTTGAATGAAAATCATTTGGGAAAATTTAAGTTAGACAATCATACAGGGTGGATTTCGGTAGCAGCTCCCCTGACATCTGACCTGAATCAGAACTTTTTGATCACTGTCATTGCAAAAGATAAGGGAAACCCTCCACTTTCATCCCAAGCAACTGTTCAAATAATTGTAACGGAGGAAAACTACCACACACCTGAATTCTCTCAAAGTCACATGAGTGCAACCATCCCTGAAAGCCATAGTGTTGGAGCCATTGTTAGAACTGTTTCTGCGAGAGATAGAGACACCGCTATGAATGGCTTGATTAGGTACAGTATTTCCTCTGGAAATGAAGAAGGCATCTTTGCAATCAATTCCTCCACAGGTGTATTAACACTCGCCAAAGCCCTTGATTATGAGCTCTGCCAGAAACACGAGATGACTGTTAGTGCTACAGACGGAGGATGGGTCTCAAGGACTGGTTACTGCAGTGTGACTGTAAATGTGATTGATGTGAATGACAATTCTCCAGTATTTCTCCCTGATGAATATTTCCCCACTGTTTTGGAAAATGCCCCCAGTGGGACAACAGTTATCCACCTAAATGCAACAGATGCTGACTCTGGCACCAATGCTGTGATTGCCTACACTATACAGTCATCTGATAGTGACCTCTTTGTCATTGACCCCAACACTGGAGTCGTCACCACTCAAGGCTTCTTGGATTTTGAAACCAAGCAGAGCTACCACCTTACTGTGAAAGCTTTCAATGTCCCCGATGAGGAGAGGTGCAGTTTTGCCACTGTTAATATCCAATTAAAAGGGACAAATGAATACGTGCCTCGTTTTGTTTCCAAACTTTACTATTTTGAAATCTCAGAAGCAGCTCCTAAAGGTACTATTGTTGGAGAAGTGTTTGCCAGTGACCGTGACTTGGGCAGTGATGGGGAGGTTCATTATTTGATTTTTGGTAACAGTAGAAAGAAGGGTTTCCAGATCAACAAGAAGATGGGACAGATTTATGTATCTGGACTTCTTGATAGAGAAAAAGAAGAAAGGGTATCTTTGAAGGTACTGGCCAAGAATTTTGGCAGCATTCGAGGTGCAGACATAGATGAGGTCACTGTGAATGTCACTGTGCTTGATGCCAATGACCCCCCCGTTTTTAGTCTAAACATCTACAGCGTTCAGATCAGTGAAGGGGTGCCCACGGGGACTCATGTGACCTTTGTCAGTGCCTTTGACTCAGACTCTGTTCCCAGCTGGAGTAGGTTTTCTTACTTCATTGGATCAGGGAATGAAAATGGTGCCTTTTCCATTAATCCACAGACAGGACAGATCACCGTTACTGCAGAGTTAGATCGAGAAACCCTACCCGTCTATAATCTCACGGTTTTGGCTGTGGATTCCGGGACCCCCTCTGCTACCGGAAGTGCCTCCTTATTAGTTACCCTGGAAGATATAAATGATAATGGGCCTATGTTGACCATCAGCGAGGGGGAAGTGATGGAAAACAAACGCCCAGGAACTTTGGTGATGACCCTTCAGTCCACAGATCCGGATCTCCCTCCCAATCAAGGCCCCTTTACCTACTATCTGCTGAGCACAGGTCCTGCCACCAACTATTTTAGTCTGAACACTGCGGGAGTTCTGAGCACCACCCGAGAGATCGACAGAGAGCAGATATCCGACTTCTATCTGTCCGTGGTCACCAGGGATTCCGGCGTGCCTCAGATGTCTTCCACAGGGACCGTGCATATCACAGTCATAGACCAAAATGACAACCCATCACAGTCTCGGACGGTGGAGATATTTGTTAATTATTATGGTAATTTGTTTCCTGGTGGAGTTTTAGGCTCCGTGAAGCCACAGGATCCCGATGTGCTAGACACCTTCCACTGCTCCCTGACCTCGGGAGTGACCAGCCTCTTCAGTATTCCAAGGGGCACCTGTGATCTGAGCTCCCAGCCGAGGTCCACAGACGGCACGTTTGATCTGACCGTCCTTAGTAACGATGGTGTCCACAGCACGGTCACCAGCAACATCCGAGTTTTCTTCACGGGATTTTCCAACGCGACGGTGGATAACAGCATCCTACTGCGCCTTGGTGTACCGACCGTGAAGGACTTCCTGACCAACCACTACCTTCATTTCTTGCGCATTGCCAGTTCACAGCTGACGGGCCTCGGGACTGCTGTGCAGCTGTATGGGGCTTATGAAGGGCACAACAGAACGTTTCTTTTGGCAGCTGTGAAGCGAAACCACAATCAGTATGTGAATCCCAGTGGTGTAGCCACCTTCTTTGAAAGCATCAAGGAGATCCTCCTGAGGCAGAGCGGAGTGAAGGTGGAGTCTGTGGATCATGACGCCTGTGCTCCTGTCCCGTGTCAGAACGGAGGGAGCTGTGTCAGGAGGCTAGCCGTGAGCACTGAATTGAAGAGCCACGAGAGCCTTCCAGTCATCATCGTGGCAAATGAACCTCTGCGGCCTTTCTTATGCAAATGTCTGCCAGGCTACACAGGCAGCTGGTGCGAAATTGACATAGATGAATGTCTTCCATCTCCTTGCCACAATGGTGGGACCTGTCACAATTTAGTGGGAGGGTTTTCCTGCAGCTGCCCGGATGGCTTCACGGGCCGGGCCTGTGAGCGAGACATCAACGAGTGCCTGCCTAGTCCCTGCAAGAACGGTGCCATTTGCCAGAACTTTCCAGGAGGCTTCAACTGTGTTTGCAAAACTGGATACACAGGTATGATGGTGTTAAGTTCTTTTTTTGCCCGCCAAGACTCTAGTCATATCAAATATGATAGAAAGCTGTGAACTTTATCTTCAAATGATTTTCTCTAAAGAATAGGCAGAATCATAGCAAATGCTTTAAGCAATTACTATTGGCCAGACACTGTTCTAGGAACTTTATCTGTATTAATTTCACTTCTCAGGAGAAAACTGACAAGTGGTAGGGATAATGATTTTACAAGCTTTAAGAAAAGGAAACTTTTCTTAAGAAAAATAGAGAGAAATTGAGCTGATTGTCTAAGGTGACCCGGTTGATTTGTTGTAGAGTCGGGATGTGAGCTTACACAGGTCATTCTGGAGTTTAAATTCTTAGTCCAGCTACTGAGTTTCTTGCACAAGAGCAAAAAGAGCATCTTATCTTCAAAAAAGTGTTCTACAGTTAAAGGACATGGTGTATTTCAAGTATAAAATCTGGACTATACTGTGTTCTAAGGAACTGTCATTGTTGTAAATTATTTAATCGTCATCAATTTTATGATTTTCACCATAATTATCACTCTGATTATTGAAATTTGACCCACACTGTGAAAAGATGAAGCAACAGTTGTAATTTAGATTGAGATCTAAATGCCTTGTTATTTCTAGTAGTCAGGTAGAAAGTATCATTGGCTGATTTCTCAGGTTAGTGAGAGCAAAACTGAGTCACAATATACCTTGATATTTTGGGAGCAGAATTAAATATATAGAGAAATTATTTGACTACTCTTTGTCATTCTAATAGAACATGATATATGATTATAAATAGATCTTTGTTTCTAGACCTACTTATCTACCTATCCATCATCTGTTTGTTAACTGATCTGTGGTTAGTGTACCTTCAAATGTGTATACATTTATGCTGTAGATGTTTGAGGAGAGGCAATTTCTTTTCTATAATTTGTACACTATACCTTTTTAGTACATATATGTTAGATTGGGTTGCCCTGTAGTGTTTATTAACTCAGTGTGAAGTACAGTGAAATCGGTAAAACCAGGATATACTTTTTAAAATTTTGTAAGTATATTGCAGAATACAATTTTAAAAGAAGTTTTTAAGATAATTGTATTTGTATATCATATTTTAAAAGGAAGCCTATCGTGTGTATACTTCATGGTTTTATATTTGGAGAACTGAATCGCTTGATGATTCTTTACAGTAAGTTTTAATAAGCCAAAGCAGATCATATAAGCTTTACCGTTTGAAAAAATAATGTCCTTAAAATATAAATGAAGAAAAGGGACAGCAAACATATGTATGGAAAGAATCAGGGGATTTAACAAAACTTCATTTAGCTATAGCTTTTGGGAAGTCCCCTAATCTTGCTCACTTTCAACTCCCCCATATATAAAATGAGAATAGTCATAGTTACTTATCTTTTAGGGATGTTGTAATGTGTACAAATAATATTTGTAAAACACCTAGCACAGATTCCAACTTTCAGTAAGTAGCAATGCTAATTAGTAGCTTTAGTAGTAGTGTTAATATAATGGTTGATACAGAGGTATGCTATAGAATTTCTATAAAGACAAGCCTCAGTGGCAGAAGGTAGGCATAAGACTTACCAGAGTTTTACTCTTAGGATTATGAATAACAGGGTTACATACATGTGATGAGTTCAGGATTTCCAGAAAACCTTCCTCACTCTATGGTCCACCTCTCCCACCTCCAGCCTCTCCAAATTACTTCCTCTGTTGTGAATTCAACAATAAGATTATTTATTTGTTCTATTTTAGTATGATACACTATTTCACACCTAGAGTGAGTTTACACTTAGTCCTAGAATGAAGAAAGGGTGACTGCATTAGGTAGTACATGGGGAAGACGGAAAATGACATGAGTGTGAACGAGGGACACATGCTGATCTGAGCAGAAATGTTGCTTAAGGCAGGGGCATAGAACTAGCCTTTTCATGTTACTTCTCTCTCGTCTGTTTCTTTATTTTTCATTATATTTAAACATACACTGCATCCTTTTCTAAATGTAGTTGTTGAAACTTTTAAGCATACCCGTCCTTCATTATGAAATATTAATAGCATTTCTCAAATGGCTACTTGCAATACTGCTTAAAGTTCCTTGCATCATAGACATCATTATTCATTTAGTTATTAAGTTCTTCTTACAAATCTATTAAGTGAATATTCTTATCCTTCTGATTGAAAGACAACAAATGAGATCTTAGAGAGAATACAGTTAAATGACTTGCCTCCAGCACAGCACAAGAAAGTGAGCTGAGTTTTGATGATAAGCTTTACTCGAGATCCTCTGCTCTTTAAATGCCTGTCACACCTCATCATGCTTTGATCTGCACTTGCTAGAGAATATTATGGTGAGCCTGTGATATGAGCCTTCTTAGAATTTTTTGTCCGTTATTCTACTTAAACTGCACAGCAACCCTCTGAGACATGTATTAGAAGCTTCAAACTGGCCAAGTATGAAAGTCAGGAAAATTCACCAATAACCTCAGCCATAAAGACATCACAAGTATTTCCAGAAAGCACTCCTGGTCACCTTTGCAGGGCTGTAGTGAGTGATTCCTAGAACAGTGACTGCTTTCATTTTACCCTTCAGATTATCATTCACCTCTCACCCACTGCCCAAGCTGAACCTGAGTCCTGCTGGAAGGGAGTCTGGAAAGATGATAGTTTTCTAACTTCCAGCCCTGACTGTATGGAAAGATACAAGTGGATCTGAGTGTCAACAGAGAATGTCTGACATAGAAAGATCCTCTTATTGCTACTTTTTACATTGTAGGAAGCTGAGCCTATAACCATCATAACCTCTTTTTGTAAAGAAGTCATTTGAAGTAATGTATTAATTGTACATACTGTCCCTCCTCAGAGCTCACTTCAGTTTCCATTTGCATAACTGTGGATAATCCAATTGATCAGGGGTGATGTAAACAAGCATGCAGTTGAATACTTCATGTAAATCTTGCATTTTTTAATTAATATAATTATTTGTTTCCAAATTCTATATATATATATAGGCCATCCAGTAGAGCAGGCAGTTAAGTCTGATAGTTTTATTTCTTTGTTTTGCTTTGCAGTTCTTTGTACTATTTTGATATACAAACAGTATATCAAAAGTCATGGTGACAAATTGTTAATCCACACACTAAATTAGAAATGCATTGTTTAAAAGTATTAATACATATTTATAATATATATTTAATGTTCTTTGGAGAGGTAATCCCTCAAGTATCATTTTGAGTTCCTTTTCTTCCAGCTAGTCTTTACCAGGTAACCTGACTTAGAAATGTAGAGCTAATGCACTAAAATGTCTTAAAGAACCAATCAAAGCTAGTAAGCCATAAGACAAAATTCATATTGAAGCACACGTGTACCTCACAGAATGAATTTTTAAGTATTCATTCTGGTTAAATTTTACTTCTGTTAGCATTAAGTACTATAGTGAAGCTGTCCTCAAAGTCTGTATGTATTCAGATATTTTTTGGATCATCAGAATTATTTCAAAGCACCTATATTTTCCTACTCTATTTTTGTGGACTTTCACTGCTGTTTTTTCAGTGATTCTTAAAGTCTGTGATATTGCAAATTGGAGCTGTGAGAGTTTATGAAATTCCTGCTTAAAATAATTCCCAGCCACTGCCCCATCTCTGTCTCAAATACACACACACACACACACACACACACACCTGAATATTTCATGTGAAGTTAGAAATTGTGCTCAAGATTAGAAAAGTAAGTGTTTATGAATTGAGGGAAGCTGAGGGACTTACCCTAAGAATCCCTCACAGAGAGTGGTTAAGTGTTAGCTCAACAGGGAATTTTTGTGTAGACCATCCTGTAAAGATGCAAGTATAAAAATGAAAATTGTAGAATGATTACAACAAAAAGATATGAAGAGATATAGTTATTATTCCTATTGCCATAATATTCCTGATATATTTATTTTTTATTTTCAAGTTTGTGATGATAGGGTCACATCATATACATGGAATAAGAATATTTTTATTTGATGAGTTTAGAGAACTTGAGAGAAAACAAATTTGTTTGTATAACTTGTCTCTCAGATCAGTTTTTCTTCACTACTAGAAAAAGAACCAAAAAGAAACTGAAAAAAGAAATAGTGAGACTTCATCTTCCATTACAATCACTTCATTTCATTGTTAAGAGCATTTTCCTATAATTTAATTTTATATCACTCAATGGGGCTTTGATTAGCTATACATAGAGTATGTTAGACAAGATGAATACATTATAGTATAGTATAGAACATCTGAAAACTTAAGGTCTAGATTTTCACAAAGCTTAATAGTATAAGAAATTGAATCAACTGTCAATATGCCCCAGTAAATCAAAAGAAAATATCTTTCCTATTATTTATGCCTCAGAAGTTCAGGGAATCCTGGAGGAAAACAGCAGTCTAACAACTACAAATCTAGTATTTCATTTCCTGTACAAATGAAAGTTTCTTGTGTTTACTAGAACACTAATTAGAAAGTACAGTTATAGCCAGTAGCCATATAGCGTTTGTCTTCCTGCTCCCAGGATTTCTGTTTTCAGCACACCCTGCATTCAATCCTTCATAGTAATGAATGACATTAGAGAAGGCAGCATGGATATGGAACTTATTTCCAAATCTGGGTCTCTCTTAACAGAATTAGTTCAGAGCCCCTTTACCCTTTCCTCTTCACTTTCACACATCTGGATGCATTTTAGGTGTGGTATTTGGAGTAATTCCAGGAGTGTATTCCCAGAGGGGGAGGTTTTTCTATGTTCTCTAGTAAGTCCTGATATTTCAGAGGAGAATGAGATTTGTCCATTCATCACTTTTATGTCACTTGACAGTATAAAAAGGAATTTTTTTCCAGGACTGTAAAGTTATTTACAGGTCGCGCATAGTAATTTTACCAAGAAACTTGGCAAACATTTGCTTTCACGAAAATGGGAGTTGTAACTAAGAGTCATTCTTTCAGAAATCACAGCAGTCATATATTAACGTTGTCAATGATCATGTGACCTGGAAACCAAAGAATATAAACAAACTTTACTGGATAGATATGGAATGAAAATTTGTGTGAAATACAAATTGTTGTTCTTAGAAGACTGGTAAAGAGCTCAGTTCTTATTTTGATTTTATTTCCAAGAGCAGAATTATACAATTTACCTCAAATGATACATTAACTCCATTAAAACATTAATAACAGGTTCTATTAGTCTAGAAACTTCTAATTTCTATGGAAAGTAAGTGTGTATTTGTAAATATCATAGATATTATGTGTATCATTATATAATCATTTGTAGTCACATTTAGATCATATTTGTATATGTTTTAAAATACAAAGGAAGACAGTTTTTTTTCCTTTTTGCTTTTAATGCTAGCAACCCTTATTTAAGCATACTATTTTTGCTTTGTTTCCACATGAAAAACCATAACGCTAATTGATCAGGATATTTAGATGAGCTCTTTTCATAGTGCCTTTCATAATAATAGGAAACATTTACATCTCATGCAAAAAAAAACAACTACTTTCTACCAAAATAATAAAAAAGCTTATAGGCATAAACATTCAGAATAAATAGCATGTATATATTATGGAATTATATTTGTTAATAAAATAGTCAGTTTAGATAAAAATGGACTTTGTTAGTTCCACATGGTTTTCCTTCTTCTCTGTCTATAAATACAAGAGATGGAAAAATATTATTTGTGGTATCTGTTAATAACATATGGTCTTCCCTGGTGGCTCAGTAGTAAAATTCCTACCTGCCAATGCAGGAGACCTGAGTCTCCTGGTTTGATTCCTGGGTCAGTAAAATCTGCTGGAGGAGGAAATGGCACACACTCCAGTGTTCTTGCCTGGGAAATTTCATGGACAGAGGAGTCTAGCAGTCTTGTGATGGGGTCACAAGAGAGTCAAACATGATTTAGTGACTAAACATCTAACATATATGACCTAAGCGATTAAATTGAAGCCTACACGAACTATGGGATATCAGAAATCATAGCTCCATTGGGTGGCTAAATTTAACAAGTTAGAATAAATTTAGGTCAACTCTCTCTAAGTGTTAGTCACTCAGTCGTGCCCAACTCTTTTGTGACCCCATGAACTGTAGCCCTACCAGACTCCTCTGTCCCTGGGATTTCCCAGGCAAGAATACTGGAGTGGGTTGCCGTTTCCTCCTCCAGGGGATCTTCCCGACCCAGGGATTGAACCTGTGTCTCCTGAAGGAGATCCTGCATTGGCAGGCAGGTTCTTTACCACTGAGCCACTTGGGAAGCCCTAAACTTTCTCTAATGTAACATTAAAATGTGCTGTTGGAACAAGAGAAACTTGAATACATATCCTTGTGGAAAAGATCATAGATGGTCACATCATATTCTATTTATGTTCAATATTTCATCCCACCTTCTGCCCCAGAACATGAAGACACATGCTAAATTTCTCCTGTAAGTTTAAACTGTAATCTTGGAAAGTTTGAATATACTTTGCCTCCTATTATGTGTTCATTTTCATCTTTAGCAATTCCTCTTCTCCACGTGCTAGGAGCTTACATCTCCTGAAGCTATCTATAATAAACAATGTATATCAACACCGTTAATTGATGAATATCAAAGCAATGAGATCAGTTTATTCCTCTAAACAGCTGCTCTGACAGTTAACATATCTTAATAGAAAAAGACTCCTTGAGTTCAAGAGACATAAATGCCTCTCTTTGTGCAAGCCCTATCAGCATATTTCAAGGCTCAAGGCAATGACAAATATTGTTAATTGACTTGCAGCACTAAGTTAATGATGCAAGATTTTGTTTCACAGTGCACAACACAGCAGATTGTTTGTACAAGAAGCATGTTAGAGTAATTCAAACTGCAGCATTCTCTGATACTCGTTATGCCATCAGCACTAACATTTAAGTAGGTAAATGTGTGCAGAACAATACAGAATTTGTTGCTGACTTCGAATTGGGTAATAGAGCATAAACTTTCCAAGCCCTTGAATAATGCATTTAAAGGCTTTATGTTGATTTGAAGTAAAATTAGGACCTCTCTCTGTCACATAAACAAAAAAAGTTTTTTAATAATAACTTAAATTGCAGCATTGAGTTTCAAACTGTATCTTTAAATCTAGTATGGCAAGCTCTTTGATAATAATTGTAAAATAAAAATACTACTCATTAAATAGAGTACTCAAACTGGATTTTAATGGTAAATAATTTACCATTATTTTGGTACATACATACTCTAACACCATGCTCTAATACCAACAAATAAGGCTATTTTACCCAAACTCAAAAGTTATTTCTCAAAATTTTTGACAAATAGAAAATAAAACTCTGGCTTAAAACTGTCAAATAAAAGATTGAATTTTTTTTCTCCAGCCAGTGTGTATTTATATTGCTTACTTAAAGAATCAAATTCTACTGATAGTTTAGTTTAGCTTTTAAAAGAAATTCATTCTCAAACCAATATTTTCTCAGTTTGTATCTGCTTCTATTTAGGTAGTCACTGTATGTTTTAATACATGAGTAAGTCTTTATTTTGAGGTTTCTTCCCACATCTCACTTTAGACTAACAGAAATAGTTTATAGTTTGAATTAAACTCAGATATCTTTGTTAATATCTTACTGTGTAAGGTGTAAATAAGATAACTAATTTATATAATTAAAAAAAACTTTCTTTGGTTGTTTTTTTGTTTTAAACCAAAATTTAAGGTGGTCTTTTCCAACAGGATTCAAACAAGCATATGGTTGAGATTTAGAGGATCAATAATTTGGGTTTTAATACTCATACATTTTTCTTGGAGAGAACATATGCCAAAATATTTGAGTAAGTGAACATGGCCATCCACCCTAAATGATTAGCCTTTGTTCCCCATTTCCAGTCTTTAAGAAGTAAAGTTTGTGATTTTGTAACCTACATATATCTGTTTACAATATGAATGCTATCCTAACCATACCTACAAAGAATGTTAATCTATAGCTTTAGTCAAGGTGCAGCCTCCAGGGTGGCAATCCGGGCAGGGGGGTTGGAGGGGGAGGGGGTGGTGGCTAGCTCTTCCTGGCCCAGGCCTGAGAACCTGGGGTCTAAACTCATTTATCAGACCCAGGAAATGCTCAGGCAGTTGAGGCTGATCAATGATGGAACCCTGGTTCAGAGGATGAATGCCAAGCACCCAGGGCCAGCTGGGTTCTGCCCTGACAGTGAGGAGGGGGCAATCCAGAGCAGCCCTGCCTCACCCCAGGTATGGACACACCTAGCTCTGAAGAAAGACATCCAGTGCTACCTCCAACACTTGATTTTCCTCTCCAATGGCAAGATTGGTTTCAGACTTACAGTCTCTCGTCTTTACAACAGTCAAGGAAAAGAAACCTACACGAAAGTACTCATTTCTCCAAGGAAGAAACTGAGACCCAGAGCCAGGGGTCTCTGAGAGAGTCCCGGGTAAGGCATTGACCTTGCTTGGGAGCCCCTTCCCACCCTCACTCTGGCTTTCTGTGATTGCATGTGGTCCCTGTTAACAGCCCTCAGTTAGCCAGACCCGTTCCTTGGTCCCCCACCTGGCTACTTGCCTCAAATAGGGCAGAGGTATGAGGGTGTCCGGAGAAGGCGATGGCACCCCACTCCAGTACTCTTGCCTGAAAACTCCCATGGATGGAGGAGCCTCTTGGGCTGCAGTCCATGGGGTCATGAAGAGTCAGACATGACTGAGCGACTTCACTTTCACTTATTGCTTGCTACTTTTAACATGGACTTTTAACACAGCTCTAAAATAAATTTTCCAAAAAAATGAAAGGAAAAGAAAAATTCTTTTTTATGTGAGAAAAAAAATAAATGGAGTGGGATGTGACTTTCCTAATAATAAATAGATAATGAATAGTATAGTCAATAGATCTTTCTTTATTTTCTATGGAGTGACACAGATACTGTATTAGGGGAAAAAATACACTTCTCTAGAACAATCTGTGACAAATCCACTTAGAAAACACTAGAGAAAAGAGTTCTCCCATGACAGAGCAGCTCTCTGGTGCGATAGTTTGTTTGAGCTTAGGATAAATTCGCCCTCCCTGTTTTTTCAGTATGACCCATTACAAAAATACTTAAAACTTCATTTCTGTGCTTCTAGATTGATAACTTGTTTATTTTTCATTATTTCCCCTTAAAATAGGAAGGTATTCTGAAATTGTACTGTTTTGTCTTATAAGATGAGGTTCCCAACTTTATATATAAAGGAAAAATGTTGTTTATGACCCTGTGATACAGAGAATTGTGTTGTTAGCAGTGTCATAAAACCTGACTCACTTAAAATTTCAAACAAACCAGACCAAGTGTGGCTACATAATCAAGACACAATATCAGAACTAAATTAAATACAAACTTTGTGTTCCAAGCATATTTATTAATTTATTATGAAGAAATGGATTATCTATGCACAACATTGTCTAGTTGTGTAGATAAAACTACGTGCTTTCATGAGACATTTAATAAAGGCATTAGTGCAGTCACACTGGGAAGTAGGAAATAGCTTTACAGAAATAACTCTCCCTCCTATCAATGAATGGAAATTAAGAACTCTAAGAAATATTTTAATTTCTTGGGAAATTAAGAAACATCTGATTTCATTTCTTAAGATTGGAAAACTAAAAACTATTCTAACAAATATGATATAATAATTTACAGTTACAGAATAGTGGTATTATAATAAATTTATATTTGCATAAAAAACCCATACAACATCACAAGAATAACAAAACACAGATGGGACTAGCCTTATACCTTTAATTTTGCCTACTAAGCGATTAATTATTCTATCATAGCTGTCTGAAACCTAGATTTCAGAGCAGTCTATATCATAGTTTTATAATTTTTTAGACAGGGGATTACCCTCCAAAGACTTCTTCTCCTCCATCTGTGAAATGTAAATGTTTCTTGTTGTATGGATCAATTTTCCCCACTAAAATGTAGATACCATGGAAAAACATTGTCTACTTTTTCACTGTTACACCTTCATCTTTTAGCATGCCTGGCCCAAATAGACATTCAGTCAATATTAACTGATTCAATGAACAAAACGATGCATGAAAAGTCTTTATACATTGAAATATATGCAGATTAGGTGTTATTATTTTAGAAAAAAAGACAAAGCATACATACATAATCTATAGTTAAGAATAAATCTTCCTAAGTATTTGAAAATGTGTTTGATGGGTTTTTATTACTTCTGATTCTGCTTTACAACATGTGTGTCAAAGTTAAGGAATATTTCTCGAATGAAAGAATTGTAATTTGGCAAATAAGCTAAATGAGATTCATTCCTACCTTTGAAAAATCTGTGTTAAGGAAGTTTCTGTGGTGAAAATTATAATGTAAAAGTTTCAGCTTTCTAGTTATACTATATAACAAATGAAGTGGCATCGAGAAGAGAAAATAAATTCAGTGAAAACATTTAAATATGTTCACCATTTGTGATTTCCCTGAAAACAGTAGTTCTTTCCAACATAATTATGCAAATTACTTCCTAAATATTACAATGCATATCTTTACAACGGGGCAACTAACTAAGACTGAACTCTAATACAATATTCCAATGTTCTCATGACAAGTATTCTGTTTTATTTCTTTTCTCCAACGATAGGATCTCTCAGGATACATTATTACGTATGGTTATGCAGAAATGGTGTTAATGTATTTATGTAAATTTTTAAAAATGAATTTGATACTTTTCAGGGAAAATGTGTGAATCTTCAGTCAATTACTGTGAATGTAACCCCTGCTTTAATGGTGGTTCCTGTCAAAGTGGTGTGGAGTCCTACTATTGTCATTGTCCATTTGGTAAGTATAATTTAGTGGTTGATACAAAAAATCAATCTATTTTGGCAGAGTTTAGTAGTTTTGTTTCATTTTGTCATGGAGTGACTAAGAAAATATTAATAGTTTCACACAGGAGGTTTTATTAAAGGAAAATCTCAAAGGTTTAATATTTTCTAAGTTAATTATGGAAATACCATTGAGTATATTGTTTTGATTCTTACTAGAAAAATGATCTGTCCAAGATAATTAAATCTGAGGTTGTCTCTTCAAGACATTTCCTCACAAAACCTCGTCAATGTCTGCTTTTTAGCCTACAGCTTATCAAATGAAAAACCCTTTAAGTGCAATTCAACATCACTTTCTACTAAAATCTTTGAGAATAGTTGAAACATTTTGTTTTGTTTTGTTTTTTACATTTGTTTTTTGCATTAATTCAGCCTTTTCTGTTAGAAGGATTTGGTAACTTGACATGCATTTTTCATATAGGCTTTGTAGATAATATCATGTAACTAATCAAAATTCAGATTAATGTATTCTGTTAAGGAAGAAAATTGCTAAAAAGAATTTTTTTATATACATACATATTTATTCATCATAGCAGAATGAATTAAAAGATTCCTTCCAGGTCTCACCCAAATGTTACCCAGCCCTAGGACAGCCAAGAACTATGAGAACAGCTTTGCAGGAAGCTTTTAACTTGGTTTGTTTCTTAGGTTGGTGATTATTCCATTTATTTAAAGGCTGCTTTACTCCATAATATGGTATTCATCTCTAGAGGTCCTGCAGGTAGTTAGAGATCCTGTCTATTTTCCATAAGAAAGAGAGGAAAGGATTTTTTCTATTTTTTTATTGAATATATTTATTACAGAGTTACATTGACCTGAAAAATGAATTTCAATGTATAGCAGAAAAGAGAACTTAAAAAAAATCTGAGGTTTCTGTGCTGTGGTTAGTCATTTAGTCATGTTTAACTCTTTGCAACACCATAAACTGTAGCCTGCCAGGCTCCTCCGTACATGGAATTTTGCAGGCAAGAATACTGGAATGGGTTTCCATTCCCTTCTCCGGAATATCTTCCCAACCCAGGGACTGAACCCAGGTCTCCTCATCTGAGCTACCAGGGAAGCCCATAAATACTAGAGTGGGTAGCGGGTCCTGGAGAAGCCAGGGGATCTTCCCAACCCAGGAAATGAACCAGATTACTGACAGATTACTTGCAGACAGATTACTTACCAGCTGAGCTACAGTAATCAGTAAACGTAACAATAATTCATTTTCAAGTAATTCCATGACTATCCAGTTTTTCTTTTCTAGAACACAATATCAAAAGAATGATAAAGGGAAACAGAATATGAAAATTCTAATTGTAAGCCTTGTGTTGTAGCAATGGTTCTGAGGCCTGGGAATTGAGGGATTTGTCTATAGTCAAACAAAGAAAATTTAAAAAAAAACTATCCCAAAATGATATAGTGACTATAACACAATTTCATTTTCAGTCCAGGATGATAGTCACAGTACCTCTTTAAAAAAAAAAAAAAATCCTTGAGAATCTCATAATAATCTAATCCCATGTCCAAGGTCATGGAAGCATGAGAAATAAAGCTAAAATTTGAGGCCAGATCTACTGATCATCTGGTTGAATCTAATAATGCACTTGAAGCAGTAAAAGGCAGATCATGTTAAAAATAACCACAATGTTACATCTCCTAAAATTTCTTTCTTTCAATAATCTCTTTAAAAAAAAACAAACAGAAAACTTTCATTTTATGTTGGAATATATTTGATTAACAATGTTGTGTTAGTTTCAGGTGAACAGCAAAGTGATTCAGTTATGCACATACATGTATCTATTCTTTTTTAACTCCTTTTCCTTTTCTATTAGGTTGTTACATAATATTGAGCAGAGTTCCCTGTGCTATACAGTAGGTCCTTGTTGGTTATCCATTTTAAGTAAATTTAAATTTTAAATTTTTGCACATAACCACAATCAAATTTCATGGTTTAACTTGTGTTTTGGAAGGAAAGATAAAAGGATTGGAGTGGAAAAATTATTTTTAAGTGACTGAATAAAGGTTTTTACATTTTAAAAAATTCCTTTGTATTTCATGTGTACATATGAGGATATAATATAGTTGATAATAAGTAAGAACAAATTGTTGCTGCAGTACAGCTGATACAACAGTCATTGCCTTTTGGGTAGAAGGGTTTTGGGGTCCAAGTAAACCTTCTCCTCACCATACCAGAGATCCTCAGGGGCAAGGGACTAGCATAATAATATAAATTAAAATAGAGACAGATCACATGTACTGGCAGTGTGCATTTATGCCCCTATTCCTTCAAGTGGAAAAGGCAAAAGAAACATTATTTAAACTTGCATATTGTCAGCTGGAAACTGAAGCCTTACAAGAGAAAGCAAAGCAAAACAAAAAACCTTGAAACAATACAGATTTGAGAAAAAAGAAATAGAATTAAAAGAAAAAAGTAGTATAAATTGAATGTAGGTGAAACATACAAATAAAAATGGTAAATGGAACACTTCAACTAAATAGCTGGAAGTAGTTACATGTGAATCCTATAAAAGAACATCTTAACTATAATTTTGAAGTTGGAAAAACTTTTGCACTGTTTACCTTCTCATAGGCAAAAGAGCTGTTGTTTAGACTTAATTTTTTTATAAGCTTATGTTTTAGAAAGAAAACATAAGTACTTAAGTCTTTGTAAAAGAGCCTATATAGTTATGTTTAAATATGTGTAGAGCTTTGTATACACTTGATATTTCTTATTAAAGTAATTTGAATAATTTCTTTTGATCTTTATGTAGATTTGTTTCATAGCATTCCATTTGGAAAGCCAGTTTTGAATCCTCATTAAGATGATTTCAAAGACAAAAATTTACATTTCTCTGGAAATGATAACAAAAAGCCTTAAACAGATAATATATTCTATAAAAAATACTATCATGTTTGAAAGTACAGTATCAATTTAAATAAAATATAGAACATCTTCCTGGTAACCTATATTCAAATTTTAAGTATATTTTCATAGATTTATTAGAACTTAATCATAAGAGACCTAAGGGAACAACTCAAAATCTCTCTTTAACAATCTACTTCATTTTGTATGCCTTATTTTTCCTTTGTATTTAACTTTGATTACTCTTTCTGCATGTTTAAATAATCTGTATATAATTAAATATATATTTAATATAAACTTGAAATTTTATTCTATATAAAATTTATATGATAGATATATTTATGACATACACAAATAAACATATCCCATATATATCAGTTCAGTTCAGTTCAGTCACTCAGTTGTGTCCGACTCTTTGTGAACCCATGGACTACATACAGCATGCCAATCTTCCCTGTCCATCACCAACTTCCAAAGCTTACTCAAACTCATGTCCATTGAGTCAGTGATGCCATCCAACCATCTCATCCTCTATCTTCCCCTTCTTCTTCCACCTTCAATCTTTCCCAGTATCAGGGTCTTTTGCAATGAGTCAGTTTTTCACATCAGGTGGCCGAAGGATTGGAGTTTCAGCTTCAGCCTGAGTCCTTCCAATGAATATTCAGGACTGACTATCTTTAGGACTGACTAGTTGGATCTCCTTGTACTATATATAGTATATATGATATATATAATACATATAATTCTGATAATTTTTTGTGTTAATGATTAAAAATAAATTATATAGATTTCCTACTCATTTATAATAAATATTATCTCATCCTTTACAGAAAAAAGATAAATGATACTAGGAAATTCTAGGCCATTTTAATTTAAAGAACATTTGAATATAAGATGTAGCATAGTCAAAACAACCAGATGATCAGTAGATCTGGCCTCAAATTTTGGCTCTGTTTCTCATGGTTCCATGACCTTGGACAAGTTTTAAATATTCTGTAAAATGATGACATTGATTTCTTCTAGCAGAACAATTCCCTGAATCTAAATTTAATGCATTTACATGAGATGTACAGCCAAAATGAAGGAATGAAACCTTTGCAAGTTAATATGAATTATGATGTATTGGCATGGGTTAATTTTCCGATCATTTGCTACAGTCTACTAATATTTGTGGGAAAAGAATTTTGGCATAGCATTTTAACATCAATAAAACTCATTTTTCAAGTTTGAAAAAGAACCAGCACAAACAAGTGGGAATGCTGAATTTCAGAAAAACAGAAAGCTATTTCAAAGTAGCTGCTGTAAATTATACCCAAAGAGGGTATAAAAAAAAAAAAGAAAAAGAAAAGAGAGAGAGAGAGAGAGATAGAGATAAAAACTTAGACAGTTATTTTCATCCCTGAAAGCAATGATTCCTTTTCTTAATTTTGTGACTCAAAAATACCACAAGTGCAGGAACTAATTTTGTTTTTAGTCAAAAACAAATTTACAATCCTTAGTTGAATTAAAGTTGTTTTCAAGAATTGTATATTATGAAGGAAGTAACTGGGTTGAAAATGATAGCATATTGAACTTTAAAAAGATTGACAAAATCACTTTGAACGTTTTCCAGGAAAGAAACCTCTTCAGACATATTCCATTCCACTAATTCTATTTAAAAAAAATTAAGCATAGTTAGATTAATTAGGATATGTTCCCTAATTTGCCAAAGAAAAACAATTTTACCAGTTTATCATTTCTTATATGCTTTTGAAATCTTTTTTATTTCTATTTCAATTAAATTTAGACAGTATTCTTTGGAGAGTAATAAAAATTTATTAGAAGTATGACCTATTATTGTAACTTTAATATACTTTAATAAAAGTCATATAATAAATCTTTACTTGAATGTGATGTGTCAAAATGTTAATTTTCCCATCTACAGGTGTCTTTGGAAAACACTGCGAGTTGAATAGTTATGGATTTGAGGAGTTATCATACATGGAATTCCCCAGCTTGGATCCCAATAACAACTATATTTATGTCAAATTTGCAACTATTAAAAGTCATGCTTTATTGCTTTACAACTATGACAACCAGACAGGGGATCGGGCTGAGTTTCTGGCCCTTGAAATTGCTGAAGAAAGGTTAAGATTCTCCTATAATTTAGGCAGTGGTACCTATAAACTCACCACCATGAAGAAGGTGTCAGACGGACATTTTCACACTGTGATTGCCCGGAGAGCAGGAATGGTAAGATATTTACTCTGCATTAAAATTTGCTTTATATTGTTGTATATCCAGTCAACCAGGCTGGAAACTTGAAATGTTAAAGCATGAATTGTGGTGAAAATTAAGTTTAATTGTACATATTCGCTTAGAGAAAAATCTCCTGGAGAACAGGGATTTAGAAAATTGCAGTGTCCCTGTTTATTGATGTACCCAGTCATATAGAATCTGACAGAATTAGAACAAACATGGAGTCTGGTGATATACATAGATTGGAGCTTATATTTGCCATGGTGATTTTCTAACACTGAGAGTTGAAGCTAATGGGGTTTAGTAGATCACAACCCTCCAAGCATATATAAGGTATCCATATTGCTAAGATGTTGTCCATGGGCTCTTGTGTAGAATAGAGGATTTTACCTGATGACCTCTAAGGTCCCTTTAAACTTCGTGAGCATTCTTTGATTGTATCAAAGAAGGACTTGAAAGCAAGAGGGAGGACAAAGAAAGAGGTACCATGAGATATACCCAACAGGAAAGAGAAAAAAGCTATTTCAGTTCATTTGTAATGGATCACCACAGTCATCAGGTTTTAGTGGGGAGGGGAAAACCCCTTGTCATTATTTCTTCAGTCAGAGGAAAAAATTCCCCTTATTTCGGAATACATCCAAAGTAAGGCCCCTACTGGATTTTGAATCTGTCGCTTTCTACGGTTCAAAAGGATTTTGTTGGAAACTGGCAAAGTCATTAACTTCTCAGATCTGAATCATTGCAAAGACAGGATAAAAACATCTCAATTTACAGCAGTACTGGTAGAAAAATTCAACAGTAAAAGAGAAGGTGCATTTAACTGTAAAGATGAAATTGAATGAGCTTTTATTCAAATAAAACTTTCCCCTCAAGTATTTTTCCTTTGAGTTGTGTCACCAAGCTTTTAGAAAATAAGAAAAATATGTTAAGTATGAACATTGTTGAAAATATGATGCCATATGCAAGTTTTCCTAATTAAAGCATTCGTAAATGTCCACGTGACTCTCTAGCTTATGATAAGTTTAGGAATCTCTAGAATGGATGGGTACTTACATAGTATACATAGAGATGTGTTTGCATTTTGTCTTAGAAATAAATTGAAAGGAAATGTGCTTAAATTAATAGTCAAAATAAGCATATATTGTATTATGAAAACCTAATACCTCTTCTGAGATTGAATGTCACTCAGTTTTATAGATCACTGGAAAAATTAACATTTAAAATAGTTAACTAAAAAAGGCATGAAAGACTTGACATAAAATTGAGAATGTAAATGTTTCCTAAACATGATAGTATTGATAATTTCTTTGAGAAAGTGGCAAGAAAGAAATTTACATAGTTTATGAGAGTTTATGAAGTTTATAATCAGTTACAGTAATTAACTTATAGGAAAATTTTTAAATAGTTTAGCCAGTAACATTTGATGCACAGTAAGTATAAATCGGCCCTATTTATTATTTCTGAAATGTGAAGTATTTAAGATCTACTTTTACAAATCCCACCTAAGTATATATTTTTATGGTCAGTCTCACAAAATCATCTGTGATATTGATAAAAATGTTATACTCAAGAAATAAATCATTTCCATACATAATGAAAGACAGGAAACTGGATTCTTTTGCATTTAACTTGTAGGTAATGTTAGTTAACTTGCTTAACTACCCTGTTTTATGTTTCCTACCTTTGTTTTGCTTTAATTAAAATTTACCTCAAATGACAATCCTTCTTATAAATGCTTTCATAGTATTTATTTTTCTTTTCTAGAAGTGGAGAAAGTTGGATTAGTCTTGTCCTATGGTATTCAAGTAAATTTAGGTAGTCTTTGGTGTTCTGCATTAGGAGAAACCATCAGTTCTGTGTTTCTGGATTTGGGATCAGGCCTCTTTTTATTTAGTAGCCATGCTGTGAAAGTCCACACTCTGAATATCAACTTTATGATTTCACCAGTGAAAATATGCGAAGTTTCGCAGAATTTCACTGCTGTTTGGAAAACAAAGAAGGGGCATCACAACAGCCTTGCAGAGCACAGAGCAACACGAATATGCAACAAGCTTGGTCTTAAAGTGGATCACTGCCATCCCCAGTGGCCACTGCCCAGTATGGAGAGCCCTGAATTCCACCATATTCTTGAGCCTGATGACCATGACTTGAAGACTTTTTTTATTGATCAAATGGAGTATTAATATGTCATACTAAACAGAAGGTTTTTTCCTCAGGGGAATGTGCATCTCTTAAGATACAAAAATGATTACTGTAAGTTGTGACTGAAATGATATTGCTGATTTACTACTATATAATAATAAATAATAATGCATTCACACTATAGATAAATATGCTGTAATATGCCATTTATAAAGATGATTCTTAAAAATGAAAAGAGCATCTATATGACTTGTTTAAATCATCTCAAACTTTATCTTTATTAAAAGTATTACAATCTTCATAGGTTGCAGTAGTAGTATTTATAGTATACTTCCAAAATCTTTTTGTGAATATGACTGAAATATTATTGGATATAACTTTTTAAAAATTAGACATCTATTTTTTTGTTTGTTTTTTGGAATAGCTAGATAGTAGGATAAGCATTTTTCTTAAGATTGTAATCCCAGGAAGCTGTCTCACACCTAACGTATGATATCCTAAGAGATATTAATGACATTTTTATTCTTTCATCTGTAAAACAAGGGTGCTGGAGAAGATTTTTTAAAGCACTTTCCCACTTCTTACATGTAATAGTTTCACAGTTTTAGCTTTAGGTATATAAAGGAAATGTGTACTCCTAATTGGATCATGTATTATAATTGTAGGTTTTCCTGATGGCTCAGACAGTAAAGAATCTGCCTGCAATACTGGAGTCCTGGGTTCGATCCCTGGGTTGGGAAGATCTCCTGGAGAAGGGAATGCCTACCCATTCCAGTATTCTTTCCTGGAGAATTCCACAGATGGAAGAGCCTGGCAGGCCACAGTCCATATTGCCAATGCTTCATCTGAATTATAATTGTATTATACTATTGGGTGGCTCAGAAAGCTTGCTTGAATTTTTCCGTAAGTTGTTATGGAAAAAACAAGTGAACTTTCTGGCCAACTCAATGCATCAAAATTTTAATTCAATTTAAAAATCATGTCCACGTAGAAACAAACTATTATAGTATACTATTGGGTTACTCAGAAAGTTCATTTGGATTTTTCCATAAGATGTTATCTTTCTGGCCACCCAATACATCAAAATTTTATTTCAATTTAAAGATCATGTCCATGCAGAAATAAGTCCTGGATAGTGTTAGCTGTAAAGAACAACAGGGATGATATAATTCATACTGAACATTTCTTTCTCTTGCTTTATAGGCCGCTTCTTTAACTGTGGACTCTTGTTCTGAGAACCAAGAAGCAGGATACTGCACTGTTAGTAATGTGGCAGTTTCAGATGACTGGTAAGTAAAATTATTAGTTTGATCTTTATTATCAATTAAAATTCAAAGTGAAATTGTATTTTAAAATAATTTTACTATGCTAAGTATTATATAAAAGTTGAAGATATTTTGTCCTCTCAAAGGGATTTTCATACTAAACAACAAGAAGTTAATAGTCTACAAAATGTGTAAAAATGGTGTAAAAATGAAGTGGTACAGATGAGGATAAAGCTAGAGGAAGGAAAGCTTAATATAGCCTATCCTCTTTCAGAAGCTCCGTGAAATAGTTGCACGTGACCAGGGTCCTGCAAGAAGGTTAGGATAAGGATCCCATCCTCTTTTAAATGTATTTTTGAAAGTTGTATGTGACAATGATTGACAGATATTTTTCACTAGTGCCTGAAGGTGAAATACAATCTTACCTTACCTAAAACATAAGTGATTTTTATAGAAATAGTTACAGAGAGAGAAAAGAAATAGTGATACATCATCCATTTGCTTTTATTGACTTACTTGATTCCTTATTATCTCCATAGTGAAGGAAAAATGTAATCTGACATTAATATTAACGTTTTTACTTCTACTGCATTTTATTTTCTTTCTGATAGTATGGACCTTCTCAAAAACTTAACATTGTTATATATATCTCATTTGACTAACTGAAAATATTATTTCCACTAGTTTTGTAATTTTCTGTTCCCTGAAAAATCTAACAATCCTGTAGGTATCTGTTTAGAAAACATGCATCTGTAAGTAAGGTTTTCCATTGATATGTACTATGTCTTAATATATGCCAGGAAAAGTTACAGTCATCCTTTCTTAAACTAAATATTCTACAGGAATCTATTGCATTGATACTAATATACATATCTTTCCTTTCTTATTTTTGATTAAAGTATAATTAAGTTACAATGCTGTGCCAATCCATATCTTTCCTTTCTTATGTAGGACTCTGGATGTTCAGCCTAATCGAGTCACAGTTGGTGGTATTAGAGCACTAGAGCCAATCCTTCAGAGGAGAGGACACGTAGAAAGTCATGATTTTGTCGGGTGTATAATGGAGTTTGCAGTCAATGGAAGGCCTCTGGAACCCAGCCAAGCTTTGGCAGCACAAGGGATCCTAGATCAGTATGGCAACCTCATTTCTTACTATTGTAAAGAAAACTGTAAATACTCTGATTTTTCTCATCTTAACTTCTTCTGTTTGTATCTATAGTCATTAAGTCATTAAAAAAAATTTTCTAAGTCATTTTATATAGCCCTTGGTTTTAAGTACTGTCTCTAAAGCTGATCACTCTGAAATGTTTATCTTAAACCTGACCTCTCCTCTGAACTTTACCCTCATATCTGACAGCATACACAATATCCAGGGTGTATGTCTAACAAGTCTTTCAAACTTAATTTTAAGACTGAACTTCTGACCTTCCTTCCTGACTCCTCCCAAACCCACTCCTTGTATTTTGTCTCATCTCAGATAATAATAACTCAGTCCACGCACTTGGTCAACCACAGTTTCTGTACCACCTTTGCCTCCTCTCTTTCTGACAAAATGTGGTATGTCAATCCACCAGCAAACAGGTGCTGCTGCTGCTAAGTCGCTTCAGTCATATCTGACTCTGTGTGACCCCATAGATGGCAACCCACCAGGCTCCCCCTTCCCTGGGATTCTCCAGGCAAGAAGAATGGAGTGGGTTGCCATTTCCTTCTCCAGTGCAGGAAAGTGAAAAGTGAAAGTGAAGTCACTCAGTCGTGTGCAACTCAACTCCTAGTGACCCCATGGACTGCAGCCTACCAGGCTCCTCCGTCCATGGGATTTTCCAGGCAAGAGTACTGGAGTGGGGTACCATTGCCTTCTCCAACCAGCAAACAGAATGATGCTTAAAAAACAGAAGTTATGTCAATCTGCTATATTTACAGTAGATAACCAACAAGGACCTACTGGATAGCACGGGGAATTCTGCTCAACAATTTATGATAACCTAAATGGGGAAAAAATTTGAAAAAGAATAGAAATATGTATATCACTGAATCAGTTTGCTGTATACCTGAAACTAACACAACATTAAAGCTCAACATTCAGAAAACGAGGATCATGGCATCTGGTCCCATCACTTCATGGGAAATAGATGGGGAAATAGTAGAAACAGTGTCAGACTTTATTTTTCTGGGCTCCAAAATCACTGCAGATGGTGATTGCAGCCATGAAATTGAAAGACGCTTACTCCTTGGAAGAAAAGTTATGAGCAACCTAGACAGTATATTCAAAAGCAGAGACATTACTTTGCCAACTAAGTTCCGTCTAGTCAAGGCTATGGTTTTTCCTGTGGTCATGTATGGATGTGAGAGTTGGACTGTGAAGAAGGCACCAAAGAATTGATGCGTTTGAACTGTGGTGTTGGAGAAGACTCTTGAGAGTCCCTTGGACTGCAGGGAGATCCAACCAGTCCATTCTGAAGGAGATCAGCCCTGGGATTTCTTTGGAAGGAATGATGCTAAAGCTGAAGCTCCAGTACTCTGGACACCTCATGCGAAGAGTTGACTCATTGGAAAAGACTCTGCTGCTGGGAGGGATTGGGGGCAGGAGGAGAAGGGGACGACTGAGGATGGGATGGCTGGATGGCATCACTGACTTGATGGACATGAGTCTGAGTGAACTCCGGGAGATGGTGATGGACAGGGAGGCCTGGCGTGCTGCGATTCATGGGGTCACAAAGAGTTGGACACGACTGAGCGACTGAACTGAACTAAACTGAAGACAACATTGTCAATCAACTCTACTCCAATATAAAACAAACAAATAAAAAATTAAAGAAAATAAAAACAGAAATCAGTTCTTACCCTGATTTATAAGACTGACTTCCCCTTGGTTGACTGACCTCAACCAAAAGGATCTGGAATGTAAAGAGGCATAAAGGCAGTTTATTTGGGATCTTCAGATTGGAATTTAAGGGTCACAGATTCCAGAAGAGCCCAAAGTAATGTCCCATTGGAAATAAAATGAACAAGCATTTTGTTTGTTCATTTGTTTATTTGGTAGGAGAAAGAGTGAAATTAATGCAGGCGTACACAAGTTACTTATCAAAACTTTGGACTGGAGAGTAAAATTATTCTACACGTATGATTGGATTCTGGAGCATACCTCATTTGTTACTAGGGGAAAGTGTATTTTGTTTAATCCAGGAAAAGTCTGCTTCTCAGCATTATTCTTTCCTTTTTGCAAGGCAGCAACTATTCAGCAGTTTTAATGTAGTGTTCAGCAAAGGTCCAGCATGGACAGCAAACATGGAAGTCCTCAGGTCATGTCCCAGCCATTTCTGACAGAGCTCTTTTCGCATCCTTATCTTCCTTACCGTTATCTACCTCTTCTCCTTCTTCACATCGCTGTTCTGACTGTATTCTGCCATTTGGTGTCCCTCAAACCTGCCAAGGACACTTTCACTTCAGGACTCTCTCACTTGGCTCTTTGCTATGCCTGGAATGATCTTTGACCAGATATACTTTACTCTCTCACTTTATTTAGGACTTCATGAAGACAAATCCTTCCTTCACTGTCTAACCTCTAAACCAGAGATCCAGGAACATCCGTCAAATTTTCCCAGTCCTTCTCTGCCTTAATTTTCCCACAGAACTTCCTTCTTTCTCAACACACTACACATTTATCTAAAGTTTTTTGTCTGCCTCCCCTACAAGGAAAAAAAAAAGTATTCCATGAACACGTGGATTTTTTTCATCATTTTATCTTCATGCTTAGAACCATGTTTGACATGTAGTAGCCATTCAGTAAAGATTAGTTGCATGAGTCATTTAATGGAGGAGCTGGGTACGCAAACATGTAGCCCCGAGAGCACATGAACCAAAGTGTTTATTTGACCAAGAAGTTTTGCTCAGTTAAAAATTAATTTAAGGAAGAAATTATCACCTCTTTCTTTACTGTTTAAGATGTTTTGCTTGATCTTGTCTTTTATGAATGAGGCAGGGCATATGTTACAAGGCAACTTTTCATTTGATGAGATGCTCCAAATATAGCTGCAACCTAAGTTTCAAAGAATTGAGTTCATGAAAACTGAACAGGTTAATAAAAGTTTATATGTAATGTTATCAAATTTCTCCCCCTGCCGGCTTTGTACTTTATGTGTCTTTACTCTGATTTTATTTTAGATGCCCCAGACTAGAAGGCGCTTGTACTCACAGTCCCTGCCAACATGGTGGCACGTGTACAGATTACTGGTCATGGCAGCAGTGTCATTGCAGGGAAGGACTGACTGGGAAATACTGTGAAAAATGTATGCAAGCTATTTTATCTTCCACTGGAAATTCTAATGACCATGAAAAGTATAAATATATGTACCTAAATATGTAATTGAATTAAAAGTATTATGTTTTAATGCTATTGAAAATATTAAATGGGGACTAATTGGTAAAATAGAGTGACATGTTTTAATTCATGTTCTCAACCCAAGGAGCATGAAATCCTTTTAGAAATATTTATTAAATATGTCCTTAGTTTTCATTTTATAAATATATCATTTAGTTGTTTTACCTATAGGGATGCTTGGAAATGTACAAGACCAGAGCTATATTCAGGTTTTAGTCTAATATTATCTACCTTTATGGGATATTTCTCTGGTGAACATGTTGTGTTTGGTTGAAAAGTAAAAGTACTGAATTGCTGGACACTAAGTTCAAAACATGCAATGGCAATAAAATCTATTATAGTTAAAGGTGATACTTAAATTTTAAATTGCAATTATTGAAATCGGTTTTGAATATTACTTTTAAAATTCTTTTATTAGTTATTCGTTTCTAAACCCTAATATTATTATAAGATATTAATGATATTCAAGAGTTCATTAGAGAATACTTAGTTACTTCAGTCGTGTCCGACTCTCTGCGGCCCCCAAAGACCATGGCCAGCCAGGCTCCTCTGTCCATGGGGTTCTCCAGGCAAGAATACTAGAGTGGGTTGCCATTTCCTTCTCCAGTGATAAAGTATGAAGTGAGTGAAGTGAAGTTGCTCAGTCGTGTCCGATCTTGGTGACCCCATGGACTGTGGCCCACCAGGCTCCTCCGTCCATGGGATTCTCCAGGCAAGAGTACTGGAGTGGGTTGCCATTTCCTTCTCCATCATTAGAGAATGGTATTCCCTAATTTCTGGCTGTATATGACTAACTCTAATGGAATCTTTTTAATAAAATTGCTTTGTTGTCAGATAAGTGGTTACTACCTGAATCATTGCACCTATCTGACCACTTTTCAAGTAGTCATTTGATTCTGCTCTGAGAATGAATAGAAATTTATGATTAAGTAGATCTTAGTAGCAGAGGTATGTTTGTGTTTATTTAGGATAAAATCAAAATACAGAAAAAGTGCATTTTCACATGATATTTTTCTAAAGTAATGAGTATTTAGTAAGTAGAAATCTAATTATATTTGGAAAATAAAATGCCACTCACTTGAGAAAAGCCTGTGGTTATTTTTTAAAAATTGAGGTATAATTCATGCTACATAGTTTACCTTTTTAAAGTGTACTGTTCACTGCTGAAATCTTTTTGAGCTCATTTTCTTCATGTTCTTTCTTTAGATCTGTTAGCTATAACACACTTATGTACTTCACAAGTATGAAGATTTATTAGATTATGAAAATATATATTCTAATTATACATGGTTGCAAATTAAATCTACATACTTATTAGTACTAATAAAGTTAGTTGCAAATATGAATGTTTGTACCCTTCTTTGTTCCAATTTTCCATGTTAGAGACTTTATAGATTATTCATTTTAGAAACACAGTGAAACTTGTCATTTAATTTTTCAACTGTATATTTTTAAAGTGTAGCTATCTCTCCAGGTATTCATAGTGTATATAGCATATATCAAATATTTTAAAAAATATTTTCTAAATGAATAATTGTAACAAAATGTTTTACATTTCATGGTTCTGACATAGATTTAAGCATTTGAAATCGACTTACACAATAATTCTCAAGTGGCAATTATTTTCTCAGAGGATGATTAGGGGACACTGATTCCAAATCCTTAATAATTTCATTGTTAAGTTTTATAAATTTTTATCACCAAAGAAACTCTAAAAAATGCCTGTTGGATGCATTCATGTTTATCTTTCTTTGTTGTCTTTCAGCTATTACCCCAGACACAGCCTTATCATTAGAAGGCAAAGGGCGCTTGGACTACCACATGAGTCAGAATGAGAAGCGGGAATATTTGTTGAGACAGAGCATCCGAGGTGCCATGTTGGAGCCTTTTGGTGTGAACAGTCTGGAAGTAAAATTCAGGACAAGAAGCGAGAATGGCATTTTAATCCATATCCAAGAAAGCAGCAATTACACTACTGTGAAGGTAAGATAAAAGCTAATGGTGACTTCATTTGATTAGACCGCCTGCTGTGTCATGGTTTAAATCACTTCTCCCATAATTTCTATCCTTTTCTTTACAATCCATTAGAGTTCCAACTAATGCTGGGCACTATTCCAATATCATCTATCTTAACTATTCCTCAGGCACTGGCCAGAGTAACAAAGATCTGAATGGTTTGGTTTCTAAACACTTTTGTTTAGAATAGAAACTACTGCTGGGTAGGCCAGCAAAGAAAGAATTTGTTGCAATCTATTTTGCCAGACAAAAAATTTATATTGTTTTTAACCCTACTTTAAAACAAAGTAAAACCAAAAAGTGTCTTTGAAATGGAAAAAATACCTTTTTCCAAGAATTATTCCAAACACTTATATGTATATATTGATTGGCAGGACAATAATAATTTGTTTTAATTTTCTGCCTTTATTCTGGAACATATTTATATTTGATTCACTATCCATGTAACACCTGTGAAATTAAATATCTTTGGAATTTATTGTAAGTAAAATTTCAGTTAGCATCTCCAAATAATTTCTAAATAAATACTTCTGCAACATTATATTTCATGGTTGATTTATCATTATTCTTTCACACCTTTTTTTCTTAGCTGTAAATGTGTTATATATATATATATCAGTATAATTCCACTTGTATTTTTATATTAACAGCAGAATTATTAGAATTTATATTAATAAATTCTTAAGAAACAAATCCATATTTCCTGAATTATTTCCACTGATATATCAATATTTTGAAAATTACCAAAAGCTTAGTTTATAAAGAAAGAAGCAATATACTTAGAAAATTAGTAGGTTCAATTCACATACAATGCTAAAAAGAAAACAGACATTCACCTCCAAACTTCAGCCTCTTTATTCTCAAAATTTCTCACCATCCAAGAGAACTCTGGTTGGTACGTGGCCTCTTATTTAGTTGCTAAGTCATGTCTGACTATTTTGCAACCCCATGGACTGTAGCCCACCAGGCTCCTCTGTCCATGGGATTTTCCCGGCAAGAATGCTGGAGTGGGTTGTCATTTCCTTCTCCAGGGGGTCTTCCCAACCTAGGGATTGAACCCGTGTGTCCTGCATTATCAGGCACATTTTTTTTACTGCCACCAGGCAAGCCTGTATATACCTTTAAATATTCAGTACGAAAGAAATGTTTCTAAGATTCTCATAGTCTCCCTGGTCTAGCCATTCCCAACTGGGGGTTATTTTGATTTGCCAAAGCCTGGAAACATTTTTTATTGTCATGGTTGTTGGGGGCAGGGGAGAGGGGCACTACTACCGGCATCTAGTCGTTGGGAGTCAAATATGCTGGTAAATATCCTTCAGCACACAATACAATACCCTGTAAGAAAGAACCATCCAGTCTGAATGTCAGTGCTGCTGAGACTGAGAAACTCTGCCCTAATCCAGTTGGAGAATAACTTCAAGTTCCAATTTTACCTCCATTATTGAAACAAAGAGCCCAGTTCCAGAAGTAATAGAGTAACTGCAAAACAAAACACCTAAGTCACTGTTTAATGTTATTTGGTGCTTATAAGTTTTCATTGAAAAGTGTATTGGAAGTAAAGAAAGCAGTAGCCCTGCATATTCTTACAAGAAACATTTTTTATATGCATTGAGAGGCTTTGACATTGAGGTCTGTGCATTATCTGTTCAGCTTCTTCCAAGTCTTCGTGCCATTTAAATGACATATGAAATATTTCTGTATGTTATCTCTTTAAGCCAAGAGATACAAAAACAATGTGCTTGGAGAAGTCAGAGACAGAATATTTTTCTTCCTCAAGGAAGAAGCTGAATGTCAGGATCCATTTTTACCACCGTAAAAATCTTGCATTTCCAACAGGACAGCAGCATGCAACTTCTCCAGATTTTGTTACATTGGTAGCAAGCACTTGGAGATTTCTTTTCTTCCTGAAGGGAAATTGAATCAAAATAATGACTAATGCAGGCCATTCACATTTCCTTTGTATGAAAATTTTGAAAGGTAGCTTTTCAGAGATTAAGGGGTTTGGCAGGTAGAGTAAATAGATTAGAAAAAAAAAAAAAAAAAACAGTGATTAAGGAGAACTGAACAGACAGGAAGAGAGTGACTGTTGTAAGCAGGCAAGTTACTTGGATGACAGGAATACAATCTGCTTATCCGGGCAAGGACGCTAGTTAGAATGTACTGTTACTTATCAATTAGTTTATCAGTGACCATGGGTCCTGGTTTTCTTCTTTCTTTTTTGGCTTAGTTTCTGACAGTTGCTTTCTCTCTCTCTCTCTTTATTCAGATTAAAAAAAAAGAAAGAAAGAAAGAAAGAAACTAAGGAGAGAAAAATTCAGAGAGAAAAACACAAGAAAAGCATTCTTATGTATCATGGGTTTTACACTGTATTTAAAGTGTTTCACATATCTCTCTTTCCCCTCACTTGGTTTATCTCCTTATTTGGAAATGCAATAATGTTAGGCGATGGGCTTTGTATCTACTCCAAATCATTCTGGTTTTGGTATATAGTTTGCTTGTTTTTGTTTTGAAGTAAGACCAGGTATGCTGTACAGACTTTGGATGATCCCAAGCCCTATAGAGTCAAAAATAAATAATTAAATGAGCAAATCAATCTATGAATAAATAAAACCAAGCAAAAAATGCACATGATATTTTGACAGCTAGGGTGGATAGAAGAGTTAGGTAGAGTATTACTGGGGAGAGGTAGAACATGAAGAATGTTGTAATGGAAACATAGATTCTTATTCATCCTGCTCCACACATGGTGTGTTCCATGGACCTTTTCACCAGAAATTGGTCACATGAAAGAATGACAGGGTGTGATCAATTAGGAGAGAAACATGAAGCTTGGAGAAGTCTTTTCGGAAGGCTTCTTTCCAAAAAGGACCCTGGCTAGAACCTAAGATGAATTGCTATAATTCCTGTGTGTTTCATGAGACTTTGTCCATTTGATGATATTACTGTCATTTAACCACAATTTTCTTTTTTGTCCTGGGTTCAGTACTGGGATATATTATTATCTGGAGAAACAGCTTTAATAAAATATTACATTATGAATAACGTATGTAAATATGTTAGGCATATTTTCCACAAAGTAAAAATGAACTCATTTTTAGTTCTACCAGATGTGTTTGTTGCATGTATAAATAACATTTGATCTGAGTGACAAAATAAACGGATCCATCCTTTCATTCCCGTCATTTGATGCTCAGTGCCACTTTATCCTCTGGCAGTAGTGACGGGATTGTGCTCTTTTCATCCTGCTTATAAATTATTTCATTTTCTAAGTGTCTACTTAGAAAACTGGAAACCTGGGAGCTGGAAACTGGAGTAAGAGCTTCCTGTTACCCAATGTTCTAGTGGGCAAAGTAAAAGAAACCAAATATCCCTTAGATAAATATTAAAAGACAGCCAAAATAAAGACTTGCCCAGACACCTCATTATTAAGAACTCACCCTTTATTCATCATACTTGTCATCTCAATAAATGATATAAATAATAAGCATGATTTTTTTTTAAAATACAATTCCAGTGTGTAATAGATGACAGGTAAAACAATGTATTTATGTTTTTACTTTTCCAACTATTCTTCATTTTTAGTTAAGCACTGATTTCTCTTTTTGGATGTAGTTTTAGTATTTTTTGATAGCCGTGGGCCATTTACTAAACAATTTTTTTAAACTTGCAATTGCCATTAAAATATAAGTAATCATAAAAAGGTGTGATTTACTTATCCTAAGAGGAGTATTCACTCTATTATTATCTCACTTGTGTTCTGGAAAATGAATATATACATCTTGAAAAACTAGTTATAAACATAAGAATACCTTGAAAATTATTAAATGTGAACCTATTAAATATGAAGGTATATGTTACTTAAAATTGTAAAGGCAATATAAGTAAATATACTCTCATACAACCAGACTCCTCAAGTATTCTTTCTGCTTTAAGTTGATCAGTGTCTTAGTGTCTTTATACTTCTGCTTTTATTCAATTATATCATAGTTTAATTCTACATTATTTTTCATATGTTTTACAGATTAAGAATGGCAAAGTACATTTTACATCAGATGCTGGAATTGCGGGCAAAGTGGAGAGAAATATTCCTGAGGTGTATGTTGCTGATGGCCACTGGCATACTTTCCTAATTGGGAAAAATGGAACAGCCACAGTGCTGTCCATTGACAGAATTCATAACAGAGACATCATTCACCCTACTCAGGATTTTGGTGGCCTGGACGTGCTCACTATATCTCTTGGAGGAATTCCTCCCAATCAAGCTCATCGAGACGCTCAAACAGGTAAATGCTTGTGCTGAGTGGAGGCACAAAAGAAAGGTAAAATTGTTCCTATAAAAGTAGCTAGATGCCTGATAACATCCTTTAGGAATACTCCCTGGAGAAGGGAATGAAAACCCACTCCAGCATTCTCACCTGGAGAATTCCATGGACAGAGGAACCTGGAGGGCTACAGTCCATGGGGTCGCAAAGAGTCGGATACGACTGAGCGATTGACACGTCCACTTTTACTTTTCAAGACCATCATAAATATCTTTAGAAGGTTAGTAATAAATTATTGGCCATCACTTTCTTTAGCCATTTTCTACCAAGTTCATAATTCAGTCCAGGATGTTTTGATCCTTTCCTTGTGCACTGAACATTTATTTATACATTCATTCATTTACTCATCCATTTGTGCATTCACACAACAGATATTTACAGAGCCCTGTAGGTACTTGGCATGAACTACAGTGGTGGACTCTTTCCATAGAATGCATGGTCCTGTAAGGAACACAAACATCAATCAAATCATTACACAAGGAAATACATTATTTTAACCTATGAAAAATGATGTGAGGAAGAACATAGAATTCTAAGAGATTGCCAAAAAGGGAGAAAGGGAGACTTCTCTGGAAACTGTCATGAAAACAAGGATGGCAGGGAATGAAAAATTAATTTATATTGATGAGAATGAAAGAGGGAAAAATAGATAGTCAGGATCACAGAACCCACAACACTGAGGACTGATGTCACAAATCAAAGATGAAGTTGGAGAATGACAGTTCTTCTAGAGCATGTGGGAATCTTGATCTCGTTCTTGGAACAGTGAGAAATTAATCACAGGAGTATCAAAATTACTGAAAAATACCTGAAAAATTAATCATAGGAGTATCAAAGTTAGATATTCAGTGATAATAAAGATCTTTGGGGCTACACTCTGGAAAGTGCATGGGAGAAGGACAAGAGGGGACTTGCATAAATTAGCTGGAAGATACTGCAGTGATCTAGCCAATGTATTTTGTGAGGATTGACTATGTGGTGGCAGGAGATTTACAAGAAGGGGATAGGGAATAATATCAGAAATGACAGTCAAATAAAATGTTAATGATTTTGATAAAATTCAGAGAGGTTTCTGACCTTCCAACTAGAAGGGTAGTGCCACTATGAGAGAAAACTGCAAATGGTACAAAAATAAGCACATCTATGAGGAACATCAAGGTTTTGGTTTGGGGTTCTCCGAGTCTGGAGCACCTTTGAGAAAGGCCTTTGGGTAGATGGGCTAGAAATCCAGAGTAGACCAGTTGGAGATACATCTTTAGGAATTACTCATGTCAAGCAGGTAACTGAAGCACTAGGCATGGATGTAATAAGCAAATGTGAGGGTGTAGACTGAAAAGAAAGCCTAAGGCCTTACTTGGGTAACTCTAAGAGTCAGTGTTTGTTTAGTAGAAAATGAGACAGAAAGGGGACTAATTCATAGGAAGAAAACCAGGAGAGTAGGAACAAAAGCAGATGTCCCAGGAGCTTATGGAAATGGGCTAGACATGACACTAGGGTGGAATGATGCATCAAATAAAAGGAACATTGACAAATGCATGACAGAGTAACATAGTCAAAGCATAAAAGGTAAAGCCTACATCATGATTAGTTCTTACATATTTAACTTGTTTTAGAATATGGACGCTAATTCATTTGGATGTTGTAAGAAAATAAGCTGATGTAAATCACGCCCTTTTGTTAGTGGCAAGATATATTCTTGAACTCTGTGACTGAAGTGTTAGCAGTATTAGCACACAAATATTTGTCTAATAAAGTCTTTCTCAAACATTTTTTTAAAAAATCACCATCCCCTAAAGAGCTGTTTTAGACCTTGTTTCCTAATCCCTGCCATCACTACTGTATGAAATGTTAATGCTACAGGTATATTCTATATCTGCCCTTTGGAAGCCCACAAGCCATGGTAATGGCTAAGATTTTTCTTTTGTTCTTTAGGAACTTATGTTCAGCTCCTTGGGAGCAATATCACCTGCATTAAAACCGCAAAAGCTAATGATTGAAGTTATTGGCCTATTTTGGTTTTTTTTTTAAGTATTTTTAAATTAAAATTGATTTTTAGGTAATTCTTTGTATATAAGCTCTAAAAATAAAATCAATAGATGACTGAATGAAAGGAGAGATAAACGAAAACTCAGCCTGTTTGAGCCCTTCGTAAATCTTCAGAAAGAGCAGGATCCCATCAATCTGCTCCACCTTTTGGCCATGGCAGTCTTACACATCTTGCTAACTTACATTTTAACAGGCACAGATTTATTGCCTTACAACTGGAGATGGCTGTGAGGTTGTGGTTTCTCAACTCTCATGATGTGATTGCAAAGCTTCCCTTTGCCAGATGAATGGAGCCTTTTTAAGCATTTGGTTTTCCCTAAAACACCTACAGCTCCTTCTTGCCCCTGCAGGGTTTGATGGCTGCATCGCTTCTGTGCTGTATGGTGGCGAGAGTCTTCCTTTCAGTGGGAAACACAGCCTGGCCTCCATTTCTAAGACGGATCCTTCTGTGAAGATTGGCTGCCGCGGCCCGAACATCTGTGCCAGCAACCCATGCTGGGGAGACCTGCTGTGCATCAACCAGTGGTACGCGTACAAGTGCGTGCCCCCTGGGGACTGCGCCTCCCACCCGTGCCAGAACGGGGGCAGCTGTGAGCCAGGCCTGCACTCCGGCTTCACCTGTAGCTGCCCGGAGTCGCACACAGGGAGGACATGTGAGATGGTGGTGGCCTGTCTTGGCGTCTCCTGTCCTCTGGGGAGGGTGTGCAAGGCTGGAAGCCCTGGAGGCCACATCTGTGTCCTGAGTCCAGGCCCCGAGGAGATCTCCCTGCCCCTGTGGGCTGTGCCCGCCATCGTGGGCAGCTGTGCCACCGTCCTGGCCCTCCTGGTCTTGAGCCTGATCCTGTGTAATCAGTGCAGGGGCAAGAAGGCCAACAGTCCCAAAGAGGAGAAGAAGCCGAAGGAGAAGAAGAAAAAGGGAAGTGAGAATGTTGCTTTCGATGACCCCGACAACATCCCTCCCTATGGGGAGGACATGACCGTGAGAAAACAGCCTGAAGGGAACCCGAAGCCAGACATCATTGAGAGGGAAAACCCCTACCTCATCTATGATGAGACCGATCTTCCCCACAACTCAGAAACCATCCCCAGTGCCCCTCTGGCTTCACCTGAGCAGGAAATAGAGCATTACGACATCGACAATGCCAGCAGCATCGCCCCTTCGGATGCCGACATCATCCAACACTACAAGCAGTTCCGCAGTCACACCCCGAAATTTTCCATCCAGAGGCATAGCCCCCTGGGTTTTGCCAGGCAGTCCCCCATGCCCTTGGGAGCCAGCAGCTTGACGTACCAGCCTTCCTACAGTCAAGGTCTGAGATCCAGTTCCCTTAGTCACTCGGCTTGCCCGACTCCCAACCCTCTGTCTCGACACAGTCCAGCCCCTTTCTCCAAGTCCTCCACTTTCTACAGGAACAGCCCGGCCAGGGAATTGCATCTCCCTATGAGGGATGGAAATACTTTGGAGATGCATGGTGACGCATGCCAGCCTGGCATTTTCAACTATGCCACGAGGCTGGGAAGGAGAAGCAAGAGTCCTCAAGCCATGGCATCACATGGCTCTAGACCAGGGAGTCGCCTGAAGCAGCCCACTGGGCAGATCCCTCTGGAATCTTCTCCACCAGTAGGGCTCTCCATTGAAGAGGTGGAGAGGCTCAACACGCCTCGCCCCAGAAACCCAAGTATCTGCAGTGCAGATCACGGGAGGTCTTCTTCAGAAGAGGACTGCAGAAGACCCCTGTCCAGAACGCGGAATCCAGCGGATGGCATCCCGGCTCCAGAATCTTCTTCTGATAGTGACTCGCACGAGTCTTTCACTTGCTCAGAGATGGAGTATGACAGGGAAAAGCCCATGGTATATACTTCCAGGATGCCCAAATTATCTCAAGTCAATGAATCAGATGCAGATGATGAAGATAATTATGGAGCCAGACTGAAGCCTAGAAGGTATCACGGCCGCAGGGCTGAGGGGGGACCTGTGAGCACACAGGCAGCAACACCGGGGGTTGCTGACAACACACTGCCCTTGAAGCTTGGGCAGCAAGCAGGGAATTTCAACTGGGACAACCTTTTGAACTGGGGCCCTGGCTTCGGCCACTATGTAGATGTTTTTAAAGATTTGGCATCTCTTCCAGAAAAAGCAGCAGCTAATGAAGAAGGCAAAGGTGGGACAACTAAGCCATCCCCCAAAGATGGGGAGGCAGAACAGTATGTGTGAACTCTGTGTACTGGCATTATAAAAATATAAAAAACAAGAAACAGACCATGGTAAGGTTGCCCACTAGGGTGGGTCACGTTTGCAAAAGAGGCCAGTAGGGACTGGTTGTTGGAGGGAAAGTTAAAAATAATAACCACAATGCTGCTGAAACAGACTCAAAACAACTCTTTTAATTTAAATATGCTTGGTTAAATTTCTTTTCCTGCATGCATCGTATTTTGTAACTAGTTATGTGGCATGCAGCATTTGGAAAGTTTTTTTCCTTATTTACCAGTGTTTGATTTGTGACTTTTGAAATGAATACCGTTGCTGAAATGAACTCGTGCTTCACCGTGGGGTATGTGTATTGTTTCCATTGTATTATTATTGTTATATTTTGCATTGCAAGATCCTTGAGGTTTAACCCATCTTTGTAAAGTGTAGAAAGAGCCCTCCTATCCTTAAATGAAAGACTAAGTATTAACACTTTTCAGAATTATAGATTCTGTATTCAATGTTGCTCTGAAATGTCTGAATAATTGAATGTTTTTCATGACAGTGGGTACTAAAATTAAGTCATTTTGTTCAGCACTTTATTTTTTACAAAGTTTTGTTAAAAATTCTAAAACATTTTTGTAAACAGTTTTGGTCTTCTGACTTTCATCAGGCTTCCACTTGGAACAAAATGACTGCATGTTGTCACCAGGACACTGCCGCTCTCCTGTAAGGAATGAGGTCCTAGCAGCACTTCTCAGAGACATTTTTTAAAGTTATTTATTGAAAAATATTCTATGCTTTGAAAATTTTAAAGAATTGACCTAAAGAAAGCCTGTAATTGGACTTAGTTTTCAACCATTTAACATTTACCCCAAGTACCCAGTTTTTATAATTTATGTAAAGTCAAATTTCAACAAGTCTTACTTTCTGTCATTTTGTAGATCCTTTTTTTTTTTTTTAATACCATGTAAAAACTTTTCTTTTTTTACACCGAAGCTGTGTTTTTGATACTGATATTTTCCTATGCTGAATATTTTTCTTACTTTCAGGGAAGGTAAGAAAATACTTTTTTTACATTGTTACTTATGTAACATTCATATTTTTCACAGTTTGATATTTGTAACATACTGTATGCTTTCTACTTTTAAATGCCAACAATAGAATTAAAATATTTATTTAAAATACTTTGCATTCATAGAGTAATTTTCATTTTTCATTTCCCCAGACTCTTTCCATGCCCAATTGAGAAAAGTCTTCACTTGTCAATAGGGTATGGCAAGTTGAATGATATATGGGCAACATCATTTTCTTTTTAAAAACATGAATATGGATGATTGCCAGAACAGATATTTTAAGGTTGCTTTAGTGCATTCCTACCTGTCAGAGTTCTTGGACTTCCCTAGAGCATAATGAGTCTAGACTAAGTTGGGTCTTAGGGAACTGACTTTATTATGAACCTGGTTTAAGCATTCTGGCAATAAATGCTTGGAAGTTCCCAGTAGAGCATGTTCACTAAAGGCCAGCTTTCAACCAGGCTTATAATAATAGGAGAGGCAATGAATTAAAGCTAATTATGGAAAAATGTCTGGGTCTCATTTTCTCCAAGGATTCAACTCCAAATTTTCTATACCCAGTGGTGGTTAGGAAGAATGACAGTGAAAACTCTCCTTATGCATACCTGTCTTTAATTTATTGATCACTCTGCTGCATAAATTCTAAACAAATTTTACATGGTATCTTAGCCAAGACAAACCCCTATTTTCACATAGTCACTCAAGAGTGAAACAATCCAGGTGAAGAGACGAGCCTAGAACAAACCCATGGGTGTATAAATAGCTGTATCTGAAATAACAGGACTTCTGCAAATTATGTCACAATCTTAGAACTTTTTGTAATTAAATACCTGTCCCATACCTAATATTTGCTGAGAATATTATCCTCTCCCACTGGCTGTCTCTTACTGAATAGAAATATTAACAATCTGTGAAAGTTTTTAGTATATAAAATATGGAAAAGCCTTTAGTAAATAAAATATTTTATTAATAACAACAGATTGATATATGTACCAGAATTATTTTCTTATTTAATAATGTTGAGATGATTATTTTTCCTTCAAGTAGAAAATAAAATGTGAGTATAACCTAAATTATAATATTCATGTAACATGATTTAGGGACTGAGTGTAAGATGTTAATCTAATTTGGGGCAATTTTTTGTCACCTGGGATGAGCCAACATATTTTAGTATTTCCCTATGAATTTTAGTATCATGAATTTATGCACCAAATATGGGAACATGTTGATTGCTTTGCATAACTCAAAACAGGATGCATCTTTTTTTTCCAAGAAACTCTGAAGCATCTCAATGTCCTCAAGGATATAAACTCTATAATTGAGAACAGAGCTAAAAGTAAAATGATAAACATGATTATAGCTGAGAGTTAAGGGTGAGGAATCTTTTGCCAAGATTCTCTATTCTAATTCTCTAAGAATTCTTTGTGAGATAGAGAATTACTATTCCCTTGATTAATCAATCCCAGTTTCTGCGTAAAACAGGATTTTTATTGGAAAATTTCTAGTCTTTCATCCTTCTTTAAATGTTCTCCATTGAAGCAAGAACAATACTTACACTGTATTACAAAACAAATCAGAAATGTATGAAATGAAATTTTCACTCAAATGAATACTTACTGAAATAATGAAGTGGCATAATATTATTCTAGTGAAATGGGGTTGAAGACAAATTGACAGGGTAACATGCATGCATGCTAAGTTGCTTCAGTTATGTCTGACTCTTTGCAACCCCATGGACTGTAGCCCACCAGGCTCCTCTCTCCATGGGATTCTCCAGGCAAGAATACTAGAGTGGGTTGCCATGCCCTCTTCCAGGGGATCTTCCTGAGCCAGGGATTGAACTCGCATCTCTTATTGTCTCCTGCTTTGGCAGGTAGGTTCTTTACCACTAGTGCCACCTGGAAAGCCCTGTCAAGGTACCAGTCCTCACAAATTAATCGTTAGTGGTGACCTGCTTCACAATAAATCCACGCCTTCAGAATGTTAATCCAGCCCTGCAAGAGTATATTGGATTGCCTAGAATATAGTCACTCTCTGGGGCTCTTCCTGCATGTTTGTTGTAAAGAAAACATTGCTTTCTTTCAGGTGCAAACAGAAAATACCTTAGTGGGCTTGTTGCCAGGAAAGGCAGCTTGGGGTTACTCAGCTACAAGATCTGTAGGCTTAGATTGGTGACATTGTGCAGGACTCTAGTCACTCAGCTCTTAAGGAGAACATTGCTATTACTGTCAAGACCATTTCCAAAACTCTCTAAATTAGCTGATTTCATCTATCACTTGTTCAGATATGTTCAAGACATTTGAGGAAAACAGCACCAGAAGGGACTGGAACACAATTTCTGTCTCCCATGTTGCTCTTAAAATTTTTACCCACGTGAAGGGTGATGAGATTAACTGACTTAAACTACTGAAATCTATGGTTTTTATAAATATTTTATTTATAAGAAAAAACAAACTATATCACTCTGTGACTTTATTACTTCCAGAAAACCCATCTAAGGAATCACTATGTTCATGCAAATGCTTTTTTATTTACTTGAAGTCAACATTATGATAAAACTAATGTGTAAAATGTGAAAATGATTGCTAAATTTTGAATCAATAATTCAGCAATGCACTTTTCCCTTTTTTTATTATTTTATGTCATAGATTCAATTTAAAAAGGACTAACATTCCAAGATGACTAAATTTACATTCCCTTTAGGAAAAATAAGCCTAGAAATGAAATGTCTTTTGGCATACATTTATTAGAGCTTTCAGTGTGAAATAAAATATTAAAGTCTATGATTAATCTAGTATGTATTCCTTAAAGATATTTTGGGTGTAATGTCACATCATTAGTAATTTATATGGTTATCACTACTGAGCCATCCAGAAGTTTTAATAGTTTATCAGTCCAAGAGTTATAGATCAGTATTATACATTAATTCAGTATTTTCATTTACTATTAATAAGGCAAAAGGCACTAGTTTCTAATAAATTTTGGCGCTTACAATTTTCATGCATATGGATGAATATCAGTGATTCAATTCTAACATGACCTATGCATCTATGATAATAACTGCAAACAAATATACGTTAGACCAAGGACCATGAAGTACAGCATTCTCTGTCAACAAAGAAATAGAGATATAAAGAAGTTCAATGTCCTGGGTGAATCCATTTAATCACAAGCAATATTAAGTTTTCTCTACATGTCAGGCAGTCTTCTAGATCATGGGGTGAAACAAAAAAGAAACTAGACAAAGAACATAATGATGAAAGATAACATTCTATTAGATGGAGCTAGAAACCCATCAATAAATGACAAATACAGCAATAATTATGTAGTGTCATGTCTAGAGGAGACAAATACTAAAGCAGCATAAGGGCTGGATGTTGACATGGCAGTGTGCATGCTATTTCATTTTACTTGGCCCTGCTGTGAGGCTTGTGATATCTTAGTTCCCTGACCAGGGATTGAACCCCCAGCCCTCAGCAGTTAAAGCATGGAGTCTTAACCACTGGATCACCGAGGGATTCTGGCATGCTATTTTAAATGGGTTGGTCAGGGAGGGCCTTTCTGGGGAGGTTACATTTGAGCAGAGTGCTCAGTGAAGCAGAAAAACAAGCTGTGGACACGTGTGGGTGATGCTGTTGCAGGCAGAGGCAGTGGTATGGGGAATCCCCCAGTAGGAGATCATTCCATGTTCAAGGAACAGCCAGCAAGTCACTGAGGCCAGACCATTGTCAACACATCAACAAAGACTGCACCACAGAAACCTTAGGGTCAAATGGATGTGAGGCTAAAGAGTAAGAATGATAATTCAGAACAGGCCCAGAGACAGAATGGTTGTTGAAGCAAACCTTCATTTGTGTATATTCTCTTGCCAAATAAGTACATCTCTAAATGCGAAGCAAACCCTGTGAATGTGAGTATGTGCTCACTCTGCATTGATGTCTAAGATGCAAAAGACAAAAGGAGAGATGTTTTTAATTGAGATAAATGTCTGTGCTAACACTGATTGATTCATCTGATCCTCCATGACCAATTCAAACTGGTAGGCATATTAATAGGAAGCATATTAAGACATACAATAGTAAAGTAACCTATTTCTTTCCTGCTGAGGCATTGATATATCTGAAGTATGTAATATTTACTGATTAGAAGGCTGTATAAATTTTAATTTTAAAAATTGACTTCTGTTTCTACAAAGGGAATCATTTATGAGGAAAATATTTTAAGTGGGAGGAGATAGATTTATATTGGTGGGAAATAATGGCAAATGAGATATTTATAAGACAGGACAATAAATCTATGCCTAAATTTTAGGCAACTAAAGCTTGTCCAAATATCTTATAATGAGTCTTTGATCATAATGAGGGCAGTTAACCTCCATCTTCACATTATTAATAAATTTTTCAAAGTTTGTTAGAATCTTAATAAGGATCCAAGTTGAGTGTAGTGAACCAGGATTAAGATATAAAGAGGTACTCTCGGCATTTATCAGAAAAATTCTTGGAAGTTTTTTATGTACATATGACACGTACAATGTACATATGTTATACTCATAATTATGTTAGAATTCACATAGACAATTGTGACAAATGTGTGACTGGCATCATACAGGTAACTTAAGGACTCTTTGTATTTCTTAAAAGATTATGCTGAACGGATGGACAGATTCATCAAGTCCTCATATGTCATGTGATATATTCAAGGTAGAAATACTTGTGAGAGAATCTCCATATCTGAAGATATATAATGAAAATGAAAAGACCCACAGAATATTTAAAAACACACTGTATAAAGGGACACAATTTCCATGTGATCCATTTGGTTACTTACAATTTTATTAGTTTATGAATCATGTTGCCAGAGTCCCAAATCAGTTTGCAGAGTACAAAGTGCAGTCATCATAGTCTTCTGGCAGAAAGTTGGAATCTTAATCTGTGTACCATTCTAGCCCAAATAAAATAACCACCAATGTACAAAGTTCTTTGGCAACGTCAATGAGTTCCCTGTTTCAAATTGAAACCATATTGTGTGTGGTACAGATGTTGATCAAAATAAGGCTCTGTTTTGCCACAGCAGTCTGCTCACTGAAGTCATCCTTTCCTTACTCTATTTGCAGTCTTAGACCAGAATGCTATGGAGAGCAGAGCTATTAGTGCTTGATTTCTATGTTGAAAAGTAAGACACTTAGGGAAATATCCCTTTGAAAGTGAAGTCGCTCAGTTGTGTCCGAATCTTTGTGGACCCGTGGACTGTAGCCTACCAGGCTCCTCTGTCCATGGGATTTTCTAGGCAAGAATACTGGAGTGGGTTGCCATTTCCTTCTCCAGGGGATCTTCCTGACCCAGGGATCGAACCCTGGTCTCTGGCATTGTAGGCAGACACTTTACCGTCTGAGCCACCAGGGAGATATCCCTTTAGGAAACAGTATAAGATAATAAGTGCCGCATAGCCTACTCCAAAAAATGTGTTAATTGTTTTAGAGCTATGAGTCTGAAGATGTCATGTACTGAATCTGGGGTAATGTTCATCAGAAAGTCAGAAGATAAGGTGGACTCTCTATGGAACATGGCTTTGGGTAAACAGAGAATGAAAAAAATGGCTGCCCTCTTTGGCTTTGGGAGAACTGTCATCATGAAGCTTGATTTGATGATCTCTACTAACAGGAAACCATTCATGTCTTTAACATATTTCTTCCAACAGATGCAAAAGGCTTATGATTGCACGTGCTGCACACACTGATACATGGATCTGGAGAGTGAATCAAAACCAGAATCTCTTTTTTTCTTTTAAGTTTTATAGATAGCAATTATAGAATAGTGTTTCATGCAAGAGAGTGGTTTGGACTGTCAGTATTATAAGACAGGAAAAGTACGTTCACATTTAAAGCTGCCTTAATTTATGCAGCTTCAGATGAAGAACAGAATGAGTCCAAAAAATGTTCAAGAAATTTTGAAGTGGCAAAGTCAATTATCCATAATTTATAGGCAGCTTTTTATCCAAATTAAAGCATAGTTCTTGGCCACTCTGAATGTAATGGGCCCTTCTAAATAGATATTTGTGGGACCTCAAATTAAAGTATAACTACTCCCTATAAATTAGTCAGTAAGTGGGTCTTACTAATGCATATTTTCAAAACTTTGTTCAGTATTGTATGCCAAGTGCTGGGAAGAAATTGGTGAATAACGATGACTTTTGCCTTCAAGAAGCTTGTGATTTTTGGTCACTCTACTCTCCTTTCCCAAAATACTTTAAAATTTGCATAGTTCTGTTTTCTTTTCTTTTTTATTATATTTTCTTTTCTTTTTTTTTTACTTTACAATACTGTATTGGTTTTAGCCATACATTGACGTGAATCTGCCACAGGTGTACATGAGTTCCCAATCCTGAACCCCCCTCTCACCTCCCTCCCCATAGCATCTCTCTGGGTCATCCCAGTGCACCAGCCCCAAGCATCCTTCATCCTGTATCGAACATAGACTGGTGATTTGTTTCTTACATGATAGTATACATGTTTCAATACCATTCTCCCAGATCATTCCACCCTCTCCCTCTCCCACAGAGTCCAAAAGTCTGTTCTATACATCTGTGTCTCTTTTGCTGTCTCACATACAGGGTTATCATTACTATCTTTCTAAATTCCATATATATGCATTAGTATACTGCATTGGTGTTTTTCTTTCTGGCTTACTTCACTCTGTATAATCAGCTCCAGTTTCATCCACCTCATTAGAACGGATTCAAATGTATTCTTCTTAATGGCTGAGTAATACTCCATTGTGTATATGTACCACAGCTTTCTTATCCATTCATCTGCTGATGGACATCTAGGTTGTTTCCATGTCCTGGCCATTATAAACAGTGCTGCAATGAACATTGGGGTACACGTGTCTCTTTCAGTTCTTGTTTCCTCAGTGTGTATGCCCAGCAGTGGGATTGCTGGGTTATAAAGCAGTTCTATTTCCAGTTTTTTTTAAGGAATCTCCACACTGTTTTTCATAGTGGCTGTATTAGTTTGCATTCCCACCAATAGTGTAAGAGGGTTCCCTTTTCTCCACATCCTCTCCAGCATTTATTGCTTGTAGACATTTGGATCACAGCCATTCTGACTGGTGTGAAATGGTACCTCATTGTGGTCTTGATTTGCATTTCTCTGATAATGAGTGATGTTGAGCATCTTTTCATGTGTTTGTTAGCCATCTGTATGTCTTCTTTGGAGAAATGTCTATTTAGTTCTTTGGCCCATTTTTTGATTGGGTCATTTATTTTTCTGGACTTGAGCTGCATAAGTTGCTTGTATATTTTTGAGATTAGTTATTTGTCAGTTGCTTCATTTGCTATTATCTTCTCCCATTCAGAAGGCTGTCTTTTCACCTTGCTTATATTTTCCTTTGTTGTGAAGAAGCTTTTAATTTTAATTAGATCCTATTTGTTTATTTTTGCTTTTATTTCCAGTATTCTGTGAGGTGGATCATAGAGGATCCTGCTGTGATTTATGTCAGAGAGTGTTTTGCCTATATTCTCCTCTAGGAGTTTTATAGTTTCTGGTATTAGGTTTAGACCTTTAATCCATTTTGAGTTTATTTTTGTGTGTAGTGTTAGAAACTGTTCTAGTTTCATTCTTTTACAGGTGATTGACCAGTTTTCCCAGCACCACTTGTTAAAGAGATTGTCTTTACTCCATTGTATATTCTTGCCTCCTTTGTCGAAGATAAGGTGTCCATAGGTGTGTGGACTTATCTCTAGGCTTTCTATTTTGTTTCATTGATCTATATTTCTGTCTTTGTGCCAGTACCATACTGTCTTGATGACTGTGGCTTTGTAGTAGAGCCTGAAGTCAGGCAGGTTGATTCCTCCAGTTCCATTCTTCTTTCTCAAGATTGCTTTGGCTATTTGAGGTTTTTTGTATTTCCATACAAATTGTGAAATTATTTGTTCTAGCTCTGTGAAAAATACCGCCGGTAGCTTGATAGGGATTGCATTGAATCTGTAGATTGCTTTGAGTAGTATACTCATGTTCAGTATATTGATTCTTCCTATCCATGAACATGGTATATTTCTCCATCTATTAGTGTCCTCTTTGATTTCTTTCATCAGTGTTTTATAGTTTTCTATATATAGGTCTTTAGTTTCTTTTGGTGGGTATATTCCTAAGTATTTTATTCTTTTCATTGCAATAGTGAATGGAATTGTTTCTTTAATTTCTTTTTCTACTTCTCATTATTAGTGTATAGGAATGCAAGGGATTTCTGTGTGTTGATTTTATATCCTGCAACTTTACTACATTCATTGATTAGCTCTAGTAATTTTCTGATGCAGTCTTTAGGGTTTTCTATGTAAAGGATCATGTCATCTGCAAACAGTGAGAGTTTTACTTCTTCTTTTCCAATTTAGATTCCTTTTATTTCTTTTTCTGCTCTGATTGCTGTGGCCAAAACTTCCAGAACTATGTTGAATAGTAGCAGTGAAAGTGGGCATCCTTGTCTTGTTCCTGACTTTAGGGGAAATGCTTTCAATTTTTCACCACTGAGGATAATGTTTGCTGTGGGTTTGTCATATATAGCTTTTATTATGTTGAGGTATGTTCCTTCTATTCCTGCTTTCTGGAGAGTTTTTATCATAAATGGATGTTGAATTTTGTCAAAGGCTTTCTCTGCATCTACTGAGATAATCATATGATTTTTATTTTTCAATTTGTTAATGTGGTGAATTACACTGATTGATTTGCGGATATTGAAGAATCCTTGCATCCCTGGCATAAAGCCCACTTGGTCATGGTGTATGATCTTTTTAATGTGTTGTTGGATTCCGATTGTTAGAATTTTGTTAAGGATTTTTGCATCTATGTTCATCAGTGATATTGGCCTGTAGTTTTCTTTTTTTGTGGCATCTTTATCAGGTTTTGGTATTAGGGTGATGGTGGCCTCATAGAATGAGTTTGGAAGTTTCCCTTCCTCTGCAATTTTTCTGAAGATTTTGAGTAGGATAGGTGTTAGCTCTTCTCTCAATTTTTGGTAGAAGTCAGCTGTGAAGCCATCTGGACCTGGGCTTTTGTTTGCTGGAAGATTTCTGATTACAGTTTCAATTTCTGTGCTTGTGATGGGTCTGTTAAGATTTTCTATTTCTTCCTGGTTCAGTTTTGGAAAGTTGTATTTTTCTAAGAATTTGTCCATTTTTTCCACGTTGTCCATTTTATTGGCATGTAATTGCTGATAGTAGTCTCTTATGATCCTTTGTATTTCTGTGTTGTCTGTTGCTATCTCTCCATTTTCATTTCTAATTTTATTGATTTGATTTTTGTCCCTTTGTTTCTGGATGAGTCTGGCTAATGGTTTGTCAATTTTATTTATCCTTTCAAAGAACCAATTCTGTTTTCAAAGAATTATTTCAATATTTCCAAAAACATTTCCATTTGTACTCAGGTGTGCTTTACATACATTTTTTTGGACAATTGATATCATTAATAACCTTCTAGGGACTTCCTTGTTGGTCCAGTGGTTAAGACTTTTGCCCTCCAATACAGGGTACACAGGTTAGATCCCTAGTCAGGGAACTAAGATCCCACACAGCCTCCCAGCCAAAAAAAGCAACAAAATAAACAGAACATAAAACAGAAACAATATTGTAACATATTCAATAAAGAGTTTACAAATGGTCCATATCAAAAAAATCATGAAATTGTTTTAAAAATAACCTTCTAAACTTTGGTGATCTGCATTTTCAAAAGTAACACAATTATAGGCTAACTGAGTTTTTAAGAACACCAGTTCTCGAACTAAGGAAATTTGCTAACATCTTTCAGCAGTTTCTTCAGTGTCTAATTATGTAAGACTTAGTTAAAATTCCTGGCCTTTGAAAGCTTTTGCTCGAACTAACCATTATCAGCTTTGTCTTATCCTTTACCGCTTATTTTGAAACTGGTTCATTTGGTTTCAGGATTATACTTTTTCACAGAATTTGGTGTCAACCATCCTCAGCAAAAAGTAGGTTATCTAGATTCACCATGTTTTGCTGAGTTTATGGCAAATAAGGCTGAAGTATAATTTGGGTAAAATGACTGAATAGCTACCTCTGATTAGTTGTCTAGCTATCTCAAACTTCCATTTGCCTTCCAATTCCAGTGCTTTTAATTTTTCATTTTAATTTCTCTGGACCCTATTCAAATTGTCATACGATCCATTTTTCACTGCATTATGTGGAAAGGAAACATTCAAAACTGTGAAGAAAAAAATAACCAAATGGTTCATGGTTTTGTTTTTTTTTTCTGACATTTTTGATTTTACAACCATATATTTTTTCTAATTATTCTTAAGAAACTGAATAAAATACCTCTATGTGTTTTTGTTTCATCTGTAAATTTCCTCTGGAGTATTCAATATGATTTCATGTTACATTTAAAAAATTTCATTTTAGCAAATTGCATATCTCCTAAAAGGTATTGCATGAAATAACTGGCAAAAGTATTTTTATAGGGTCATTCATCATCATGCTGCTGCTGCTGCTGCTGCTGCTGCTACTAAGTCACTTCAGTCATGTCTGACTCTGTGCGACCCCATGGCCTGCAGTCCACCAGGCTCCCTGTCCCTGGGATTCTCCAGGCAAGAACACTGGAGTCGGTTGCCATTTCCTCCTCCAATGCATGAAAGTGAAAAGTGAAAGTGAAGTCTCTCAATCGTGTCCGACTCTTAGTGACCCCATGGATTGTAGCCCACCAGGCTCCTCCATCCATGGGGTTTTCCAGGCAAGAGTACTGGAGTGGGGTGCCATTGCCTTCTCTGTCATCATCATGAGATAACTTGAAAAATAGAATCTAATGTTGTCAAAGATAAATAATATCATCAGCATTAATATCATAAAACAAGAAATATATCATTATACACTGAATTACACTCTGAAAGCATTTTAGATAACCCGTTGCTGCATTTTTATAGTATTAGCCAGAAAACTTCATTTTACTTTATAATCCTATCAACATCAGTTACACTTTATTTAATAAGTACTAGTAAAGGCCAACGGAGAAGGCAATGGCACCCCACTCCAGTACTCTTGCCTGGAAAATCCCATGGGCAGAGGAGCCTGGTAGGCTGCAGTCCATGGGGTCGCGAAGAGTCAGACACGACTGAGCGACTTCACTTTCACTGAAGTGACTTAACACAAAATAAAGGCCGATAACATTAATGGTAGTACTCTGTAACAAAGACAATATGCAGAATAATGAACGGGGCAACCTGATGTAAAAAAAAAATTGTCTACAGTATCAAACATAGAAAAATTTTTTGAAGTGTCTAAAGTATTGGCTTTCATAATGTGCTCTGCATGCATGCTGAATCACTTCAGTCATGTCTGACTCTTTGCAGCCCTAAGTACCACAACCTCCCAGGCTTTTCTGTCCATGGAATTCTCCAGGGAAGAATACTGGACTGGGTTGCCATGCCCTCCTCCAGGGGATCTTCTTGACCTAGGGATCCAACCTCTGTGTCTTACACCTCTTGCCTTGGCAGGCAGGTTATTTTCCACTAGCACCACCTCAGAACCCTGATGTGTTTTAGTAAAGTCCTTTACCTTTGAGGATAATGGGTAATTTTGGAGCAATTTCAGATATAAGTACAAGAATATTAATTTTGGGTTTCATCAAGCTGGAATCAAGATTGCTGGGAGAAATATCAATAACCTCAGAAATGCAGATAACACCACCCTTATGGCAGAAAGTGAAGAGGGACTAAAAAGCCTCTTGATGGAAGTCAAAGTGAAGAGTGAAAAAGTTGGCTTAAAGCTCAACATTCAGAAAACTAAGATCATGGCATCCGGTCCCATCATTTCATGGGAAATAGATGGGGAAACAATGGAAACAGTGTCAGACTTTACTTTTGGGGGCTCCAAAATCACTGCAGATGGTGACTGCAGCCATGAAATTAAAAGACGCTTACTCCTTGGAAGAAAAGTTATGACCATCCTAGATAGCATATTCAAAAGCAGAGACATTTTGCTGACTAAGGACCGTCTAGTCAAGGCTATGCTTTTTCCTATGGTCATGTATGGATGTGAGAGTTGGACTGTGAAGAAAGCTGAGCGCCGAAGAATTGATGCTTTTGAACCTTGGTGTTGGAGAAGACTCTTGAGAGTCCCTTGGACTGCAAGGAGATACAACCAGTCCATTCTGAAGGAGATCAGCCCTGGGACTTCTTTGGAAGGAATGATGCTAAAGCTGAAATGCCAGTACTTTGGCCACCTCATGCGAAGAGTTGACTCATTGGAAAAGACTCTGATGCTGGGAGGAATTGGGGGCAGGAGGAGAAGGGGACGACTGAGGATGAGATGGCTGGGTGGCATCACTGACTCGATGGATGTGAGTCTGAGTGAACTCCGGGAGTTGGTGATGGACAGGGAGGCCTGGCGTGCTGTGATTCATGGGGTTGCAAAGGGTTGGACACGACTGAGTGACTGAACTGAACTGAAATGACCTGAAGCTAAGAAGACTTCTTTAATATTTCCCCTAATATTAAAATTGGTTTTAAAATATCAGCATACAGATAAGATTGATTAATAAAGTGAAAGATGGCATTATATCTAATAGTTGAGATATAATATCTTGTGAATGCTCACCGATACAGACACATGTTCACACACACCTTACTTAATAAAGTCACTTGAGACTTTTTTTTTAAATCGAAGCTTCTTGAGTAGTTTTGCCAATTTGATACTTTTGAGACCTGAGGAAATATTCTCATCTTCTCAAACAAGGATTTAAAAACCATGAATTTTCAGTAAATATACCAACCATTCTCTTAATTCTAAAAAGCTGTGATGTTTTTAAAAAAGCTACAAACAGGGGTGATTAGGGAAGGCCCCTTCACAGAAACTACTGAAGCTAAGGTTCAGAACAGATGTTTACCAGGTGAAGGCAGATCATCTCACACAGAGTGTGGGCAATGAACAAAGTTATTCCAGGGGTGAGAGGATGCTCCATCCAGGGGTAAGGAGAAGAGGCCTTCAAATCACACAGAGCCTGGGCTGATGATTTGCTTCTTATTCTAAACTCTCTTAAACATTCTTGATAAAACAGTCTGGTTACTCTCAATTATACTTTTAGTTGCTCAAAGTCACATTTTTTAAATTGGAATATAATTGTTTTAGGGCTTCCCTGGTGGCTCAGATGGTAAAGAATCCACCTGCAATGCAGGAGACCCAGATTCAATCCCTGGGTCAGGAAAATCCCCTGGAGAAGGAAATGGCAACCCACTCCAGTATTCTTGCATGGCAAACCCCATGGACAGAGGAGCCTGATGGGCTACAATCCATGGGATCACAAAGAGCTGGATGCAACTGAGCAGCTTACATGAATTAATAATTGTTTTACAATGTTGTATTAGTTTCCGCTGTACAACCTAGCCGCCTATATGCATACATATATCTCCCCTCCCTCTTGGACCTCCCTTCCCCAACCCCTATCCCACTCCTCTAGGCATCATAGAGCATCAAGCTGACCATCCCTGTGTTATATTAAGCAGCTAGTGTATATATGTCAATCCTACTCTTCCAATTTGTCTCCTCCTCCCCTTGCCAGCCCCCGTGTCCACGAGTCTGTTCCCTTCATCTGAGTCTTAGAAGCTACACATAACATTTTAATAATGGAGGCTTCTGGCATTAGTTTTACAAAAAAAAAAAAATGTGACACATAGGCAATACATGAATCTGAGTTATTTATGTCTATCTTTCTTGAAGAATGAGCATTAAGAACTCATTGTGAGTGTCTTTCCTCCACACCACTCACTGAATATTCACGGATCCTTCATTTGTGTAAGCCACAGCATCATCCGTCTACATCAAGACTGATTATCCAGCACTTGATTCCTATTACAAAATCTTTAAGATCCATGAAATTAAAATGTTTCTCTAAATTACATTTAACTCTTAATTGGCTTTTGTAGTTTAGTGCTGTCACTAGTTGGAATAAATCTCTTCTCAGTAATTGCCATAGGTGCACGGCTGTGATAGTTTAAACAATAAACAACTTTCACACACAATTTACCTTAAGATGTTTTTTTGATATGCAATTGTGAGCCACAGCTCTTCAAGCTTGTCATATTACTGTCACGATCATCATCCTCTGCAACCCTGCCTTTTGCGTTCAGCATCATGAGGGATTCTTCATTTTCAAATGGTAAACTAATGCCTTCCTGCTTCAAAGCAGGCTGGCTTGTCAACTCTTTTTATTTGGCTAAGCCAGTGTTTGATGCTTGCCCTCACTGCCGGCAGCCAACCCATTTCATCCGTTTTATGACAGCTGTCTAGGCGTTACTGACAGCCATTCTCTACACCATTCGAATGCAATGAAATCATGTCATGGTAAACAAATTTCACTCTTTATAGTTGTGCTACATAATTAAAATGCCATGGACTACAAAAGAATCCCCCTTTCTTTTTTATTTACAACTCCTGTGAATTTCCTTCCTTTGGAGTCAGAAACCTATTAGAATCAGGGTAGGCTCTGGCTCACACTTTGGAGAATAATCATCTCTTAGCCTATCAGGGGTTTTTCTTTTGCTTGTTATTTTTGTTTTGCATTTGCTGTATGTTGTCTTGTGCTGATCACAGGGGAGCATGTGTGAATGGTACAAATCAACGTCTAAGTCTGAGGGAAAATGTGATAAGACATACTTATCTCAAAATTTTAATAACCCTACAATATTTGGCAATAAGATATTCCTTTGAGAGTAGAGATTATTATTCCCAGTAATATTTATAAATACTGAGGATCAAAGAGGGTAGGTGACTTCTAATCCCCACAAAGTTAATATGGGTCAGAGCTAGAATTTGAACTAGATTTCAAAGTTACTTCTTTTTACACTATTATCAAACACTCACATATATCTTTTCAGATTTTAAAGGGTTTTCAAATGAGTTATTGAATGTGAGCATTATATCACACCTGTGGGGTTGACTAGACAATAATAATTATCACAATTAACTGAGAAGAAAAGAAAGACTTAAAGAGACTTGCTCAGATCACAGTTAATAACTGACGAAGTTAACACTTGTTTCCAAATAGACATATTAGCCCCATTTGGGTATTTTCACCAGTATATTATAAAGTATCAGTTCAGTTCAGTCGCTCAGTCATGTCTGACTCTTTGCGACCCCAGGAATAGCAGCACGCCAGGCTTCCCTGTCCATCACCAACTCCCGGAGTTCACTCAGACTCACATCCATCGAGTCCATGATGCCATCCAGCCATCCCATCCTCGGTCGTCCCCTTCTCCTACTGCCCCCAATCTCTCCCAGCATCAGAGTCTTTTCCAATGAGTCAACTCTTCGCATCAGGTGGCCAAATTACTGGCATTTCATCTTTAGCATCATTCCTTCCAAAGAAATCCCAGGGCTGATCTCCTTCAGAATGGACTGGTTGGATCTCCTTGCAGTCCAAGGGACTCTCAAGAGTCTTCTCCAACACCACAGTTCAAAAGCATCAATTCTTCAGCACTCAGCCTTCTTCACAGTCCAGCTCTCACATCCATACATGACCAAAGGAAAAACCATAGCCTTGTCTAGACGGACCTTAGTCGGCAAAGTAATGTCCCTGCTTTTGAATACGCTATCTAGGTTGGTCATAACTTTTCTTCCAAGGAGTAAGCGTCTTTTAATTTCATGGCTGCAGTCACCATCTACAGTGATTTTGGAGCCCCCCAAAATAAAGTCTGACACTGTTTCCACTGTTTTCCCATCTATTTCCCATGAAGTGATGGGACCAGATGCCATGATCTTCGTTTTCTGAATGTTGAGCTTTAAGCCAATTTTTTTACTCTCCTCTTTCACTTCCATCAAGAAGCTTTTTAGTTCCTCTTCACTTTCTGCCATAAGGGTGGTGTCATCTGCATATCTGAGGTTATTGATATTTCTCCTGGCAATCTTGATTCCAGCTTGTGGTTCTTCCAGCCCAGCAGGTCTCATGACGTACTCTGCATATAAGTTAAATAAGCAGGGTGACAATATACAGCCTTGACGTACACCTTTTCCTATTTGGAACCAGTCTGTTGTTCCATGTCCAGTTCTAACTGTTGCTTCCTGACCTGCATACAGATTTCTCAAGAGGCAGGTTAGGTGGTCTGGTATTCCCATCTCTTTCAGAATTTTCCACAGTTCATTGTGATCCACACAGTCATAGACAGATAAAACAGTGGCATGATATGTTTGACATTAAACTTCAACTATTTAAGAAACACTGAGCCAGCAATTATCATATTAAAATAACAGTGTTGGTGTATGAATCTGGCAATAGTGAATGTTATTGGAAATTAGGAAACTTTATTAAAGAATCTATAAACAAAATATGACATTAAGAAGTTAAAAATACAGAGCAATATACAGAAGTCATCATAACATGCTAAGCACTTTATGCACATTATCCTATTTAATTTAATTGATTTTATTTCTCACAACTACCATATGAAGCAGTGATTTCATTCTCTGATTGACATACACGGATATTGAGGATTAGGGCTGTATTCAAAGTCATATAACTGATTAAGAGTAGAATTGCAATTTAAATTCACAGAAGCAAAAGGCAAAGGACAGAGGGAGAGATATACCCAACAGAATGCAGAGTTCCAGAGAACAGTAAGGAGAGACAGAAGACCTTCTGCACTGTTTATAATAGCCAGGACATGGAAACAACCTAGATGTCCATGAGCAGATGAATGGATGAGAAAGCTGTGGTACATATACACAATGGAGTATTACTCAGCCATTAAAAAAAATACATTTGAATCAGTTCTAATGAGATGGATGAAACTGGAGCCGATTATACAGAGTGAAGCAAGCCAGAAAGAAAAACACCAATACAGCATACTAACACATATATATGGAATTTAGAAAGATGGTCATGATAACCCTGTATGCGAGACAGCAAAAGAGACACAGATGTGTAGAATGGACTTTTGGACTCTGAGGGAGAGGGAGAGGGTGGGATGATTTGGGAGAATGGCATTGAAACATGTATACTATCATGTAAGAAATGAATTGCCAGTCTATGTTCGATACAGGATACAGGATGCTTGGGGCTGGTGCACGGGGATGATCCAGAGAGATGATATGGGGTGGGAGGTGGGAGGGGGGTTCATGATTGGGAACTCATGTACACCTGTGGCAGATTCACGTCAATGTATGGCAAAACCAATACAGTATTGTAAAGTAAAATAAAGTAAAAATAAAAATTTAAAAAAATAGAGGAAAACAACAAAATAGGAAAGAAAAGAAAATTGGACATATCAAGGGAACATTTCATGCAAGAATGGACAAAATAAAGGACAAAAACTATAAGGATCAAACAGATTCTGAAGAGATAAAGAAGTGACAAGGATACATAGAAGAAGTGTTCAAAAAATGTCTTAGTGACCCAGATAACCATGATGGTGTGGTCACTCACCAGACTATGAAATTAAGTGGGCCTTAGGAAGTATTACTATAAACAAAGCTAGTGGAGGTGATGAAATTCTAGCTGAGCTATTCAAATCCTAAAAGATGCTGTTGAAGTGCTGCACTCAATATGTCAGCAAATTTGGAAAACTCAGCAGAAGCCACAGGACTAGAAAAGGCCAGATTTCATTCCAATCCCAAAGAAGGGCAATGCCAAAGAATGTTCAAACTACTGTACAATTTCCCTCATTTCCCATGATAGCAAGTTTATGCTAAAAATCCTTCAAGCTAGGCTTCAACAGTATATGAACTGAGGAATAACACAGGTGCAAGATGGATTTAGAAAAGGCAGAGGAACCAGAGATCAAATTGCCAACATTCATTGGATCATAGAGAAAGCAAAGGAATTCCAGAAAAACATCTATTTCTGCTTCATTAACTATGTGAAAGCCTTTGACTGTGTGGACTGCAACAAATTGTTAAAAATTCTTAAAGAGATAGGAGCATCAGACCACCTTACCTGTCTCCTGAGAAATCTTATATGGGTCAAGAAGCAACAATTAAAACTGGATGTGGAACAGTGGACTGGTTCAATTGGGAAAAGAGTACAAGTGTGTTTATCATCACCCTGCTTATTTAACTTAAATTCAGAGTAAGTGAATTCGCTCAGTTGTGTCTGACTCTTTGCGACCCCATGGACTGTAGCCCACCAGGCTTCTCCATCCATGGAATTTTCCAGGCATGAGTACTGGAGTGGATTGCCAGGGTTCATCATGTGAAATGTCAGGCTAGATGAATCATAAGCTGGAATCAAGATTGCCAAGAGATATATCAACAACCTCAGATATGCAGATGACACCAACCTAATGGCAGAAAGTGAAGAGCAACCAAAGGCCCTCTTGAAGGTGAAAGAAGAGAGTGAAATAAGTGGCTTAAAAGTCAACATTCAAAAAACAAAGATCACAGCATCTTGTCACATCCCTTCATGGCAAATAGAATGAAGAGAAGTGGAAGCGATGACAGAGTTTTCTTTTCTTAGGTTACAAAGATCACTGGGCATGGTGACTGCAGCCACAAAATTAAAAGATGCTTGATCCTTGGAAGGAAAGCTATGAGAAACCTACTTTGCCGACAAAGGTCCATATAGTGAAAGGTATGGTTTTTGAAATCTCAAAAATGACAGCATGATCTCTTTGTTGCCAAGACAAACCATTCAATATCACAGTAATCCAAGTCTATGCCCTGACCAGTAACACTGAAGAGGTGAAATTGAACATTTCTATGAAGACCTACAAGACCTTCTAGAACTAATACCCAAAAAAGATGTCCTTTTCATCATAGGGGACTGGAATGCAAAAGTAGGAAGTCAAGAGATGACTGGAGTAACAGGCAAATTTGGCCTTGGAATGTGGAATGAAGCAGGGCAAAGGCTAATACAGTTTTGCCAAGAGGATGCACTAGTCACAGAAAATACCCTCTTCCAAAAACACAAGAGAAGACTTTACTCATGGACATCATCAGATGGTTAATACTGAAATCACATTGATTATATTCTTTGCAGCCAAAGATGGAGAAGCTCTATACAGTCAGCAAAAACCAGACCAGGTGCCGACTGTGGCTCAGATCATGAACTGCTTATTGCAAACTTCAGACTTAAATTGAAGAAAGTGGGGAAAACCACCAGACCATTCAGGTATGACCTAAATCAAATCTTTTACGATTATACAGTGGAAATGACAAACAGATTCAAGGGATTAGATCTGATAGACAGGGTGCCTGAAGAACTATGACAGAGGTTTGTGACACTGTACAGGTGGTAGGGATCAAGACCATCCCCAAGAGAAAGAAATGCAAAAGGCAAAATGGTTATCTGAGGAGACCTTAACAAATAGCTGTGAGAAGAGAAGCAAAAGGCAAAGGAGAAAAGGAAAGATATTCCCATTTGAAAGAAGAGTTGCAAAGAAAAGCAAGGAGAGATAAGAAAGCCTTCCTCAGTGATCAATGCAAGAAATAGAGGAAAACAATAGAATAGGAAGGACTAGAGATCTCTTCAAGAAAATTAGAGATATTAAGGGAACATTTCACCAAAAGATGGGCTCAATAAAGGACAGAAATGGTATGGACCTAACAGAAGCAGAAGATATTAAGAAGAGGTGGCAACAATACACAGAAGAACTATACAAAAAAGATCTTCATGACCTAGATAACCACAATGGTGTGATCACTCTCACAGAGCCAGACATCCTGGAATGAGAAGTCAAATGGGCTTCAGGAAGTATCACTATAAAATAAAGCTAGTGGAGGTGATGGAATTCCAGTTGAGCTATTTCAAATCATAAAACATGATGCTGTGAAAGTGTTGCACTCAATATGCCAGCAAATTTGGAAAACTCAGCAGTGGTGACAGGCCTGGAAAAGTTCAATTTTCATTCCAATTCCAAAGCAATGCCAAAGAATGCTCAAACTACCACACAATTGCACTCATCTCACATGCTAGCAAAGTAATGCTCAATATTCTCCAAGCCAGGCTTCAACAGTATGTGAACCATGAAATTCCAGGTGTTCAAGCTGGATTTAGAAAAGGCAGAGGAATAAGATATCAAATTACCAACATCTGTTGGCTCATAGAAAAAGCAAGAGCATTCCAGAAAACCACCTACTTCTGCTTTATTGATTATGCCAAAGCCTTTGACTGTGTAATCACAACAAACTGTCTAAAATTCTTCAAGAGATGCAAATACCAGACTACCTTACCTGCTTCTTGAGAAATCTGTATTCAAGTCAAGAAGCAACAGTTAGAAACAGACATGGAACAACAGCCTGATACCAAATTGGGAAAGGAGTATTTCAAGGCTGTATATATTGTCACTCTGGTTATTTAACTTATATGAAGAGTACATCATGTGAAATGCTGGGCTGAATGAAGCAAAAACTGAAGTGAAGATTGCTGGAAGAAATATCAATAACCTCAGATACGCAGATGACACCACCCTTATGGCAGAAAGTGAAGAGGAACTAAAGAGGCTCTTGATGAAAGTGAAAGAAGAGAGTGAAAAAGTTGTCTTAAAACTCAACATTCAGAAAACGAAGATCATGGCATCTGGTCCCATCAGTTCATGGCAAACAGATGGAGAAACAATGGAAACAGTAAGAGACTTTATTTTCTTGAGCTCCAAAATCACTGCAGATAGTGACTGCAGCCATGAAATTAAAAGTCACTTGCTACTTGGAAGAAAAGCTATGATAAACCTAGACAGCATATTAAAAAGCAGAGATGTTAGTTTGCCGACAAAAGCTGTCTAGTCAAACTTTGTTTTTTCCAGTAGTCATGTATGGATGTGACAGTTGGACTGTAAAGAAAGCTGAGCCCCTAAGTATTGATGCTTTTGAACTGTGGTGTTGGAGAAGACTCTTGAGAGTCCCTTGGACTACAAGGAGATCAATCTAGTCAATCCTAAAAGAAATCAGTACTGAATGTTCATTGGAAGGCCTGATACTGAAGCTGAAGCTTCAATATTTTGGTCACCTGATGCAAAGAACTGACTCATTGGAAAAGATCCTGATGCTGGGAAAGAATGCAGGCAGGAGGAGAAGGGGACAACAGAGGATGAGATGGTTGGGTGGCATCACCGACTAAATGGACATGAGTTTGAGCACACTCCAGGAGCGGGTGATGGGCAGAAAAGCCTGCTGTGCTCCAGTCCATGGGGTTGCAAAGAGTTGGACATGACCTAGCAACTGAACTGATGGTGTTTCTAGTAGTTGTGTACGGATGTGAGAGCTGGATCATAAAGAAGGCTGAGCACTGAAGAATTGATGCTTTCCTATTGTAGTGCTGGAGAAGATCAGCTTCCCTGTCCATGAAATTCTCAGGCAAGAATACTGGAGTGGGTAGTCACTCACTTCTCTAGGAGATATTCCTGACCCAAGGTCTCCTGCATGTATTACAGGTGGATTCTTTACCAGCTGAGCCACACCTTGTCAAAAACGTTTTTTTTTTTTTTTTTTCAGGAAGCTACTGTCGATGCTTTGTTTTACATTGCTAAATCTAAGGTTTCTCTTATACTGAGATGAAATTGTTTGCCCTTAACAGTGTGCAACCCGATAAGTCACACTCCAAGAATAAATAGCAAGCTCATTCAGTAAACATAATGATTTCTAGAGCAGCCAAATTACTATCTTTCTCAAGTACTAAAGTTAAAAATCATCACATGGTCCCTGGAAGAATCATTGCTCTTGTTGAAGGAGAGCCATGTGTATATAATATTGCTCCTCAATTTTTATTGTGAAATAATAGAATACTTTAAAAAGATTCAAATGAAATAAGTCAGACAGAGAAAGACAAATACTATATGATCTCACATATGTGGAATCTAAAAAAAGTGAACTCATGGAAACAAAGAACAGATTGGTGGTAGCCAGAGACAAGGGGTATGGGGGTGAGGGAAATGAGTGAATGTGGTCAAAAGGTACAAATTTCCAGTTTTAAGATAGGTAAGTTCTGGAAACAAAATGTGCAGCAGGGTGACTATAGTTGACAATACTGCCTTACATATTTGAAAGATGCTAAAAGTTCTTATCACAATAAAAAATGTGTTATTATGTAAGATGGTAAGTATTAACTAAACATTTTTGTGGTAATCATGTCACTCTATATACAGTTTTATTTATACATATTTTTAGAAAGCATTATTTTGTACACTTTAAATTAAAACAATGCTGCATCGAACCTAGACTGGTGATTCGTTTCTAAAAAAAATAAAAATAAAAATAAAACAATGCTATGTGTCAATGCAGCTGAGAAAAAAATAATATAAAGTCTACAAAACCTTTATGGGGTGGCAAAGAGTTGGACATGACTGAGAGACTCAACAACAACAAAACCTACAAATTTAAAGCCCCAGATGGTTTCTTAGGCCTTTTTCTATATATAAAAAACTATAAAATAATCAATTATTCATAAAGGTATAAATGTTTCACCTTTTCCTTAAGATATTTTATGTGAACACAGCCATCACTCAAAAATTTACTTTTTAATTTAAACTTTAAAATCTAAGAATGTTGACTTTTTAAAAAAAAACTTTTGCTATAAGAATACATTAAATAAGGTAGTGGCACTCTCAAGACTGTTAAACTTATTTGAAGTTATCTACAATAATTAGATAAATAACAAGACCTTAGGAAAGTTAACTTACATTTTCTCTAATGGTTTGCCTCTTATAACATTTCAGATTTTACAAATAAGTTCTAAGTAATAAAAATGTGGTGAACAAAGGAGCATTTTCAAACAAATCACAAAAAGAAAAGCTAATAAGGATTAACCATTTTTCACACATTGTTCAAAAGTTCTTGTCTGAGTTTTGTTCTTACTTAAGTAATGCTAAATTATAGTATGAAGCCCACCTTAGTAACTACTATTCAAAAGCTACATTATCCATGTTTACTGGAATTAAATACTAAATTAGCATTAGCTGACTGCTATTGTACATAAATTAATTTTTTTTCTGTTTCTCAGTTCTATGATCTACCTTGGGTAGTCTTCTTTCTCTTAGGGGTCAAAAGATGTTACAGTGAAAATAACTGTGGCCTAGAAAGAAAAAAAAAAAGCTTTAATTTATTACAGAGAACAGTTACTTAGGGAACTGTATTGCTATAAAATCCTGAGTTTCCTTGTGCCCAGTGTCTACAAATTGGAAATGTCATTGAATACTAACTTCAGCAGAAACTGGGGTTTGTAAATACAAAGCAGCATTTAACTTCCATGGATTTTTTAATGCTATTTCAATCTTGCACTGGAATTCTCATTTCTCTGTCTTCATTGTTTGATTGCCTGTGTACTCCCTTGGTAACTTAGTTTGTTCTTATTTTCTCCTGGGAGAAGGTTAGTCGATTGATGTTTCATGATAATTACGGCTATATCTCTTGTTGAAGCTTCTCTCCTGGGTGTAGGTGATAGTACCAGGGGATTTGGGAAGCTAGAGGACTAGGGGTCTGCTCCCTTGACGCTGCCCGGTGGACTCCTTTTTCACCCAACACAGCCTCCTGGGGGTTCAGGTTGTAGAGCAACCTCTCAGCCTGATGTCTGCCCTCATCTCATATCTTCCTTTAAAAATCCCTTTGCCGCGCTATCAGTTACTCAAGGTTTCTGAATGATAGTGTCTTTACCCCTCCCAGTGACTGAAAAACTTAAAGAGAATATATGAATGAATATGCTAGTCACTCAGTCGTGTCCGACTCTTTCCAAGTCCATGGACTTTGGCTCACAGGCTCTTCTGCCCATGGAATTCTTCAGGCAAAAATACTGAAGTGGGTTGCCATTCCCTTCTCCAGAGGGTCTTCCTGAACCAGGGATGGAACCCGGATCTCTCACATTGCAAGCAGGCAGATTCTTTACTACCTGAGCCACCAAGGAAATGCCACCCATGCAAACAGAATATATGAAAAGACAAATGTACACTGTAAAGCAAAAAACAAATATATTTAGGATTGCCTCACAGATGGGGCTTGTGGCTCAGACAGTAAAGAATCGGCCTGCAATGCCGGAGACCTGGATTCAATCCCTGGGTCCAGAAAGTCCCCTGGAGAAGGAAATGGCAACCCACTCCAGTATTCCGGCCTGGAGAATTCCATGGACATAGGAGCCTGGAGGGCTACAGTCCATGGACTTACAAAGAGTCGGACATAACTGAGTGACTAACATTCATTTTTCACAAATACCTTATTTTCAACACTTGATTCTTGGATGGATGGATACTTTCTTTTAAATCTTTCTAAAGACTAGATAAATCATTTTTCAAAAGAAAAGGGAATGGTTTAAAACATCTAATTAGAATTCACTTCAAAGTAATGCATTACACTTTCCTATTTTGAATTACTTGTAAGGACACAGTCTACTATAGAAAATATACAACCTAATTCTTATTGAATTCTTCATTTCATGATATAATATGTGGTCCCTAAGTAGAAGAGAAAGAAGACATTTTGAGATGTAGTTACTGTATTTTTTTTCTTTTTGACTAAAGAATATAGATGATTAGGGTCTAGTGTCTGTCCTTGGACAAGAGATGAAGTAGGTGGAGAAAGGACATAAGATTTTCTGGGGTTTTAAAGTAACTTTATTGTACACGATGGGATATTAATTAAAACACTAATAAATGTTATTCTTCTTCTTTTAAGTTTAAAGACAGAAAACATTGTTTTCAGGCATTGGAAGTGAGCTCCTGGGGTCATGTTCTGACTTTAGCAATAGCCAATTGCAATCCCACTTCTTTGGCTTGAAGCTAGTCTTGATTGCTTTGGGTGATGAATTGGTAGACTCTATGGATGACTTCATAGTTGGAGCAGTATCTTTTTGCTCTGACAGTGCTTTGGTATTTAGTAAACTGTGAGCTGTTCTTAAAATATTGCCAATGATTCTAAAGAAGCCTAGAGCTAAGATTAAAATATGGGTTTAATATAAGCATTTTTATCACAATTTCTTTATTTACATTAACAGGAGAGCCATTTCATTGACCCTATTTCTAAAACTTTTTATCCCACTGGTACAAGATACATAAATTTATTTGTGTTTTTTTCCATGCATTAATCCATATTACTGATTAAATTTCAGTATCGGAAGTGAACTGACTCATTAAAATCTGTTGATATAGCCATATAAATCTTAGACTAAAAAAAGAACTACAACCAGAAGAGTCTAATAAAAATATCTTTCCTTTTATGGAAGATACTTGTATGATAATATCAAGTTTATCTACATGGAAGCCAGACCAGGAAACATGTAAATCCATGGCAGCATATTTTGGAATCAGCTGTAATATTTCCTCATTTCTGCCATGTCTACTCAAAGTTTTTCTGTCAGCCTTAAGAACTTAGTTTCAGGACAGGTGAAAAGTTTTATACATTTATTTTGGAAAAAAATAATTATGAGATTGATTGTGTGATCTCAGAATTGTGGTTGCATCTTCTTGCAAGGACGATCTCTGCAGGAAACTTTTCTCATCTAATTGACATCACATTTGGCCATGGGAATTACTTTTGCCAATTAAACGTGAATGGAAACAATGACAGTTCTGAGTGAATGTTTTGAAAGCATCTCCTAGAAGGCAATGGCACCCCACTCCAGTACTCTTGCCTGGAAAATCCCATGGACAGAGGAGCCTGGTAGGCTGCAGTCCATGGGGTCGCTAAGAGTTGGACACGACTGAGCAACTTCACTTTCACTTTTCACTTTCATACATTGGAGAAGGAAATGGCAACCCACTCCAGTGTTCTTGCCTGGAGAATCCCAGGGACTGTGGAGCCTGGTGGGCTGCCATCTATGGGGTCACACAGAGTCAGACACGACTGAAGCGACTTAGCAGCAGCAGCAGATCCACCATCATTTCTTTTTTCTGCCATGAGAACAGCTTATTCAAGACAGAAGCTGAGCCTTCCCCTAGGTAGCAGAATGGTGAGTGCATGGAGCAGAGCTGCAATGAGTGTTAATGAGAAAGAGAAAAACCTTTCTTTGTTGTAGCCATTGAGATGTTGGGGTGACATGTTATGTAGTGTAGCATATTGAAAGCAAATGGATATAGATAAGCTCAGGAAACAAAAATGTGAATAGTTCTGAACTTCAAGTTTAATCAGGTAAGATATTATTAGAACTAATTGCAATGAGGATATTATGCGATATGGAAATTTCAGAATAACCCTTTATACTCTTTTATCACTTAGATTATTTCACTGAAATATCTTGGCGTATAGATAATGTAAAAATATTAAGATAGAAAGTCATAATTCTACTTTTATCTCCCAATAGATGAGAGCAAGTGAGAATTAATTTGTTTGCATTTTTCAGAGGTACACTTAGCCATCTCTTGATTGAATTATTAATACGCCCACTGAATCAGTGTGTTGCTGCTTCTTTTCCTTTGGTGACAATTAAGAAACACCAGTTTGTAGGTTCTCTTTCCTCCTGTAATATAAGTTTAATTTATTCTCTATCATTAAGAACTGCATTTCAGAGCAACACATTAAAATATTCAGCAGAGGATAATTAGCCTTCTCTGTTATATACGCACTAATAATGCTTGAAACTACTTCAAAATTAGGTAGGCAAACTCAGTCTAGAGTAAAACAAACTTGATTGTCTTAACAGCTAATTCAGACAACCAAGAGACATCCAGCCCCTTGTAGATATTTTTGTTTTCTCCTAACTCTATTTCTCAGCCTTCTAATTGATAACAGAATCCAAACTACATAATTTTCTTTGGCTGAGATAGAAATTTCCCCAATGGCTCTTAGTGAAGGGACAGAAAAATCAACAATGGTCCAGAAAATCTAATAGCAGATTTTGCCATTTTAATAAAACAGAATTTCAATTCACTAATTAATGTTGTTACTTAAAAGTCAGGGACATTAGGCATCAAAACTAAAAGGCCCAGAACAAAGTTTCTCCAATGACTTCAAAATATTTTGATTAACTAGTCTCTGCCTGGTTTTTAAAAAAGATAGTACTTGGAACAAAAGGCAAAATTTAATCCTGTTGCCAGCTAATCTTTTTTCCCCCTCATTTAGTGGTAAATTAACCTCCTGACTATTTTATTTTCAAGGCACAAATATAATTTGAGTCAGCTGAAGTTTTATAGTTTGGTAGCAAACTAGATAAATTTTAAATGCATACTTCTACATTTGTTATGATCTTTGAAGGTTTTGGATCCCAGTACCTTACACTCAGCTGGACTTCCTGTAGAGAGATGAAATCTTTTCTCCCTCCAAACAATTACAAAGGCCAAAGGTTTCCAAGGAAAAAGAAAAGAAAACTGAAGAAAACCTGATATTTTGCACAACACTAACGGAGTACAGGAAAAAAAAAAAGTTTAGAAGAGAACTGAAAATCCATTAAATGTTCTGTGTCCCAGAGGATAACAATGGCTAGTCTTGAATGCTCAACAGATTTTCCATTACAATTTTTTAGGGATGAGTATTTTATCTTAATAGTAAAATAGTTCTTTGTGTTCCTGTGACTCTCATTAAGATACTCAGAGAAAACACTTATTCACTATCTTTATCCTCCTTAGGCAGAAAAGTCTGGATTTAAGGGGTTTTGTTTGTTTGTTTGTTTATTTGATGGTCATTTTCCATAGTCAAGAAGTCATCATAAATCCCCATGAACTCTTGCCAGAGTTTTTAAAAATATTATAATATCTTGCTTTAGATGGAGAATTTCTGGGAAAATATTATTTCAGTAAGACTAGATCAAGCAAAAAGAGGATCTCAGATTTTATGACAATTTTCATAAATAATCCTGAAGAACATAATTCCTACCTTTTAGTTCATTAATAAGAAATAGTATGACTTCAATGAATGTAAAAGATTTTAAAACTAGACAAAACTGAATAGTATTTTTTGTGAAATTTTAATGAAAAGCATTGCTTTCAAAATAAGAAATCGTTTTCATACATCACTGTGAAAGGAAAAAGCCCAACACTTTCAAACCTGGCATAAGTGTTACTCATCATGTAAAATAGTGTGGCTTCACACTATATTCATGCATAGCTTGAAACATAGCTAAGTATGAAAGTTGTTTTTTTGCACAAAAAGTATAGTTCCCATTTTTAAAATAGCCAAATGACTCTCTAAAACCATCATTTAAAAAGTAACAGCAAATTAATATTATATGTCAAGATATTTCATATGTTATAGTCAAGATCCAAATCTAATATCCTTCTTAACATATTGCATAAAAAAGAATAGTACAAACATTTTCATATAGGTACTCATACGTAGATATGTTAAATTATAATCTGTTAAATAAGAAAAGCTCAAGCTCACCTTTTCATAAATAGTATATGCCAGCAATGCTTCTAAAAAGAGTTTCATGTAAACAATAATAGAGAAGGACAGTATGTTGTCTGATGAAACTAACTGAACACTGAAAAGTTATTTTATCAGATAAAATAAGATTGTAGGAGGAGGTGTGGTGTTCCCTGGTGACTCAATGGTAAAGAATCCACCTGTCAATGAGGAAGACTCAGGTTCCATCCCTGGTCCAGAAAGATTCCCCTGGAGCAGGAAACAGCAACCTACTCCAGTATTCTTTCCAAGAGAACCCCATGGAGCCTGGCTGACCACAGTCCATGAGGTCACAAAGAGTTGGACATGGAGACTGAAAAAAAACCACCACGACAGGAGGAGGAGGTGCAAGAGAAGATCTTAGCACAAGTTGGTCAGTTGGTCTTAAAACAATTAGGATTAATTTACAACATTTCTGAAAACATGAAGTAATTCCTCCTTGTAATATTTTTTTTCATCAAGGGATACCAAATCCTCTGAGAATTCAGCAGTTAGGGATATCAGGGTTTGGAAGAGGGGTGGGTTGCTTGAGTTTGTAGCCATCAGGAATTAAGTTGTCACTTTCGAAGAAAGGTGAGTAATTCATATCCCATTGCTTTCATCATTCCCTTTCTATATACTTTCAACAATGGACATTCTGTATGGATGGAGTGAAGGGAATCAAAACTGAGAAGTTTCCAGGGAATTACATGCACCAGGTTCTTAGTGGTTTCCTGTTACTTTCCTAGGATCCTGTGTGGAATAAGAAAAATCACACTCCTGAATCAGTTTCCAAATGTATATGTTTACCTTCTGACATTCTTTTTAAAAAATATTTGTTTGTTTCAAGTCTTAGATGCAGCACGTGGGGTTTTCGTTGCATCTTGTGGGATCTTTGTGGTACATGGATTCTCTAGTCATGCTGCACAGGCTTAGCTGCTCTGCAACATATGGGATCTGAGTTCCCTGCCCACAGATTGGAACCGGGTCCCTTGCACTGCAAAGTGAATTCTTAATCATCGGACCACCAGGGAAGTCCCACTTTCATTCTATGTCAATCATTCATTTATTTAACACACTTCTATTCAGCGCCTTGTCTATGAAGGACACAAAGATGAAGAAGAAAGAGAGATTCTCCTCTGTATGTCTCGGAGACTAGAGATGCTGCAAATCTCTGAGTCAAGGAAGAGTTTTGGGCATATGAAAAAATGAAAGAGGACACAGCATTTGTTTCCTATTGCTGCTATAATAAATAGGCCCTGTGCTAGCATTGTTTCCTATTGCTGCTGCAACAAATAACCATAAAAATAAGGGTCTAACATAAGTTTATTATCATACAATTAATGGGCATCAGAAATCCATAATCAGTTTCCTTTGGCTGAAATCAAGACGGCAGCCGGCCTGTGTTACTGTTGTAAGTTTTGAGGGAGAATCCATTTCCTTGCTTTTTCCAGTCCCTAGAGGCCTCAGAATCCTTGGCTTGTAGCTGTTTCTGCCATCTGTATATCCGGCATCTTGGCATCTTCTCTCCTCTCTGGCCCCTGTATCCAACTTTACATCTTTTCCCTCTGACTTGATTCTCCCACCTCCTTCCTATAAGGATATATGTGATTACATTGCCAACTGCATAATGTAAAATAACCTCCTACTTGGGCTTCCTAGGTGGCACAAATGTAAAGAACCTGCCTGCCAATGCTGGAGATGCAAGAGACTCGGGTTCGATCCCTGAGATGGGAAGGAGGGCATGGCAACCCACTCCAGTACTCTTGCCTGGAGAATTCCATGGACAGAGGAGCCTGGTGGGCCACAGTCTATGGGGCTGTAAAGAGTCAGACATGACTCAAGTGACTTAACAGACACACCCATTCTCCTATCTCTGGATTCTTAACTTGACCATGTTTGTAAAATTGGTATGTAAGGTAATGTACTCCCAGTTTCCCAGGATAGAATGTAGGCATCTTTGGGGACCACTCTTCAGTGACCAATGACCTGAGATTGAGGAGCGGACAGTGGTGCAAATAGAGGTTGGTGACTGAGGAGGATCAGTTCTTCTAAACTGGACTCCTGTATAAAGTGTGGATTTATTATTAACAACATGAGGAGTCCTTGAAGTTTTTCTTTTTAATCAAGAAATTTATGTCGCCTAATGCATGTCACCTGTTCTGTGGACAATGGATGGGAGTGAAGCAAGAATAAACATAAAGGCTTACTTGTTTTCTCTATTTTCGTATATGCTTTTGGAAAGTGAAATAAGTAGCAATTAAACTGGTGTTTGTGAGGTAAAATATTTTACAAACTTAGTTCACTGTAAAAAGGGGCATTGACTTCTAGCCTCTATACTAGAAAAGTTATTAACTGTGAAATTTGGGAAATTAAGGGCATACTACACGTTAGATTTTATGTGAGCTTAGAGTTTAGTGATAAACTCACCGAAAATGCATGGGTTGCTGCACACAGTTAACTGAAAAAAAAAACTTCCAACGTTATGTAACTCAAAGCAATTACTCTAAGATATCATAGTCACAGCAGTAGTTCTCCACCATCACTAAAATTACCTCTTTAATTTGAATATTGTTCCACTCTCATGACTTACTTGAATGCTTATAAAAGTTTGAAATGCCCTCCTAATACTTCACTTGGTTTTGTGATGAAATATAGTCATACCACAGGTTGACAATCCCAAATATCTAGGTCATGTAATTTCTTCCTGGGATATCTTTGGAAGGTACTTTGCCTGAAATTCAGACATCCTATGAATCCTTGATATTCTCAATGATCCAGACCCTTAGAAATAGCCCCACTAGGCAGATCTTGTGTTACAAACTCAATGTGGCTCCTGTTACTTCAAACCAGCATCTCTGCACACCTGCAACAATTCTGGCAACAAAGGAACATGACAACAAAATTCTTCTGTGAATCTTGGTGTATCTGAAGCAGTATATACTTCATTATGTATAGAAGAAGACTAACACTGAGGAATTGATGTGCCCGAACTCTGGTGCTGCAGAAGACTTTTGAGAGTCCCTTGGACAGCAAGGAGATCAAACCAGTCAATCCTAAAAGAAATCAACCCTGAATATTCATTGGAAAGACTGATGCTGAAGCTGAAGCTGCAATTCTGTGGCCACCTGATGTGGAAGAGCCAATTCATTGGAAAAGACCCTGTTGCTAGGAAAGATTGAGAGCAGGAGGAGAAGCGGATTGCAGAGGATGACGTGGTTGGATGGCATCACTGACTCATGAGCATGAGTTTGAGCAAACTGCGCGAGATAGTGAAGAATAGGGAAGTCTGGTGTACTGCAGTCTATGGGGTTACAAAGAGTCAGACATGACTGAGAGACTTAACAACAACATAATTACAAAAAGAAATCTAGGTATGAACGTGAGCATTTTGAGTGTGTTAGGACAATCTTTCTTTCATCAACTTTTAAGAAAATCAGAACAGTTAGTTAAAAGGCCAACTAGGACTCATTTTTTGACACCTTTAAAATTTCACAAATATTAAACCTATTAATATAATTTATTTTTACTTCTCAACAAAGTTTAAGGAGCTCACGCAGGAAGAGGGGTGGTGAGAATTACTCAGCTTCTCTTGGTCACCAGTCTCTACCTAGTGATTAAATAGTCTGGCTCCAACCACCCAGCTCATTGTTTTTTTTACCCACAGTGTGAAAGAAAAATCATCTCTGTGCCAACCCCACATCATATAAAACCCTAACAATGTGTTGAGTGTGACTTAAGAGCCCATAATGTATTTTTCATGAAGGTAAGGAAAATCCATTAAAGAGATTAATTTGTGTTTGGAGAGCCTACCTCTCTTCAGTCAAAAGTATTTGTTCTGTTAACTGTGGTTTTCTGATATGGTATGATAGTTCAGAATCCAATGATGGCATTGCACCATTACATCTTCCACAGATGGATATTTTATAAATTATTTAAACAGCTATTTCTCAAAGGGGATTATTGACTTGTTGCTAGACTTTCTTTTTTCTTTTTTTGGTAATTATTATCCTCTAAGGTTTTTAAAAAGGGCTATTTTTTTCAGGAACATTCATGTTGTAAGAAGCTGCTCTTTTACACTTGAGTAATGTTTATTTGCTGCCACTCTAATAGAATTTTCTAGAGAGAAAATTGTAATGTTTATAATACATTTTAATTGATTAGTAACAACATAGATTTAGCCATTTTGATATGAAATTGCAAATAATAGGTTGAGTTGAATTCTGTAGTTAAGAAATTTGAAGTAATAAAATGCAGCCTTTATGTTATAAATAAAGTCACACAAACTCATTACAAGGAGGTGTGATCTGAAGGAAGGGAGCAGAGTGCATGGTTTTTATCCTTATACCACCTCAAGCTCAGTGATTTATATCTGCAGTGATTCTCAACTTAGCTCCCTGGAATTGCCTGAAGCACTTAGAAAATATACATGTCTAGGTCCTACCCTTACCGTGTTTCATCTAACTGGTCGAAAGTTAAGTCTGAGGATCAATTGTTGTCCAGGTTATTCGGGTGATACTAATATCCAGCCAAAGTTAAGAACCATTAGGCTACTGAAAGAATGCTGTTTTATTGTTTAGTTGCCAACGTCGTGTCCAGCTCTTTGAGACCTTGTGGATTGGAGCCCACCCAGTTCCTCTGTCCATGGGTTCTTCCCAAGCAAGAATACTGGCGTGGGTTGCCATTTCCTTCTCCAGGGGATCTTCCTAGTTCAAGGATCAAACCTGGGTCTCCTGCATTGGCAGGCAGATTCTTTACCACTGAGTTAGCAGGGAAGCCCCTAAAGGAAGAATAAAAGATCTAAAAGTGGAATGCCCTTGTGAGAAATGGGCAGAAAGAATAGAAGGAAGCAAATTTTATTTTTTTCCTCAAATATTTCCATCAAGCAGCCTGGGTTTACATTTTCTTTCCACCTGGGACCCTTCTAATTATAAAGCATTCCCATTGAATTGCAAACAAGGAATGAAAGTCTCTGAGACATGAGGTCTTCATTAGGTGTAGGTGCTTTTGTCTGCAGCTTTAGCTGCTGTATGTTGCACAAGAAGTTTTATGCACAAGGACACATACCTGGTGATGAAACCTAGCCTGTGCTCCCTTCTTCAGGGAGTCCTACCTAATGTAGGAAGAGTGACCTTTTCCTAATAAATACAAAGGTGCTGCCCAGGATAGTGGCAGTGCTGGAAGAGATGGAAGATTCATGTTGGATATTAGATGATTGGGTTAGCTGGGAGACCATGCCCTTCACCAATCTATAGACAGCCTCAAGAGAGGAAGGAGCAGCCCCAAAGAAAATAGCATATCCAGCCTGACATTGGACATCCATTCAGCAGCCATATTCCACTGGACCCAGAAGCCATACTAGGCAGAACAAGAACCGTGCAGTCAAAGCAACAGAAGAAAGGCACTCAAATCCAGTGCTCTGTGACAACCTAGAGGATTGGGAAGGGGTGGAAGGTGGGAGGGAGCTTCAGGAGGGATAGGACATACGTATATCTATGGCTGATTCATGTTAATATATGGCAGAAACCAACCCAACACTGTAAAGCAGTTATCTTCCAATTAAAAATAAATAAATCAAAAGAGAAAACAAAGGCACTCAAGGAAACTCTCAGTCTTCAGAGACAGCATAAGCCAAGACTTGATCCCATCATGAGGGCTATGGCTGTAATAATTATCCTTTGATATATGAGTAATAAATTTCATGTTTAAGAGACAGATGTTGGGGATAATTAATTTTGCTCTGGGTAAACTCATAAAGTAGAAAAGTGATCCTACAGGGTTCTGACAGAAAAGATTAGGTTAGATACCTAGAAGACTGCAGGCTGTATAGAAACACACACACAAGGACAACAAAACACACACCACACCTTCAACAAAACACACACCACACCTTCAACATCTCACAGAAAATGTACACATTTATTTTATTAGACTTCTGGGATGTTCCAAACAAGCCACGTTTGAAACAGGAGAGGAAGAGCGATAAGATAGCAAAATAGTTGAGGATATGGGGTCTAGAGTCAGACTAAAGAGAATTTTAATTCTGCATGCCCTTGAGGAAATTACCTAACTTCTTACACCTTAGTTTCCTCAAGCCAGAAAAAAAAGGTTGGTTGCTGCAAGGGTTAAATGAGATGATCCATGTAAAAAGCTAAGCTCAGAGCTTTGAACATATTTAATACTTAATAACAATTATTATGTTTTTAATTAATCAGTTCACAATCTTAGTTCAGCAAATGAGTAAACACCTTGACATAAATTCTTGACCAACATGTTATGAAATGTTTTAGCACTGTCCTCATTACAAAGTAGTGTTCTCCACTAAGGGCGCTCTTCCTTTAAAAAGTTTTACAGTTAAGTAAAATCATAAGCTTGGAGAGAGATAGGTTTCTGAAATATTGGCAGGGGGCCTGGAATTTTTTAAAAATAATAATTCTTATCACCTTTTCAATCATCTGGGCCACTCCAATCACCACCAAAACACTTCTTTGTTACCATAGAGACCCATAGAGATATTCATATATTAAATAACAAACAATAATAGAATTCTTCTATTCTGCTCAACAAGAATAGAAGTTAGAATGAGACACTCCTACTTAAATTTCTGAATTAGATTTCTTTTTGCCAGAAAATGACCATGAAGGAGATTTGATTTGAATTTATGGAGGATTCTGCAAGTTTAATTATAAAGCAAATTTTGGTATTTGAAATATAGTAAAGTCAGTACGCTGAATAAGTTGGTCTCATCGGGTGTAACCAGAAATTATACTTTCTTCTATAATGATCCCTTTACCTAGCTATTCTGTATAGGGGTGATACTTGCCTACCTTTTAAAACACAGTTAAGAAATTTTTCTGAGCTTCCCAATACCCCTTGCCACTTCCCTCTCAGAAACCACTTCTTATAGTAAGATTCTTTCTAAAAAGTATATCTATATATACTAAAGCAATAGAAGACCCTTCAAAGTCATAATCTAAAAATTAAACTAACATAAGCAGGATAAATATTCTTGTTTTATACTTATGTAGTTGTCAATTTTGTTTGCACTAGGAAATCTAATTAAGCTTTTGAACTTTTTTTTCCCCTCAGTCACATTTTTAATTGTTATTATAAACCTCTGCCTCTACGTTATGCTTTTGTAGTTCTGTGGAGTTTTCCTTTTTTCCTTCGTTCTTCTTTTTTTTTCTCTTTTCTTTTTCTAATTTTAATTTTTAAAAAACTATTACTTTTTTTTTACTTATTCCTTTGTTTCCCTTTCCTACCATTCTTTTCCCCTTGCAGCTAATCTTTAATGTATATGAATCTTCTTCCTCTACCTCTATTTAACTTCGCATATCTAGTCTTTCTTTCTTTTCTTTCTTTCCTTTCCTCTCAACATATTCGTTAGTTTTGTTTTCATTGCTTTATTACCCACTTGGCACCTTGCTTTAGTTTTGTGTTCCGGTTTATGTTTTAGTTAGTATTGTTCTTAACTGGTAAATATAATTTTTTATTTCTTTTGCTCACTATGTCAACCTACTGTACTTTAATTTTGTTGGACTGTTTTGATTTTGCTTATGTGTGTATGTGTCTATTCTATTATTTTAATTATTATTTGCCTGATTGTAACTGCCATTTGTCTGGGGTTCATTTTTTGTTTCTCATTTTTGGGTATTTTTTTTAATCTCACTTAATGCCATAACAAACCACTTGTAGAATCTTCGTTCCTGATCAGAGGTCAAGCCCTGAGCCTTTGGAGTGGGAGCACTGACTCCAAGACCCTAGACCACCAGAGAACTAACCCTAGGGAGTATCAAATAGTGAGAACTCACACAAAGGAAACCACTTGAACACAATACGCAGCATAAACCAACCACCAGTAGCACCCTTTGCCGAATACCTCGTCTAACAGCAAACAAGACAAAAATATACTTATTTAATTAATTTCATTGAATCTGTCTCTAATGTATCAATAGTATAATTTCTAAAAAATATATTTTTTCTTCAAATTGTCTTAGTTTTGTCATAAAATTGAGTTGCTTTTAAGGCTAATAAATTTTAGATTTTTGATACTATTAAAAAGAAATTTTTCTGGATATTCTCAGAGAATAAATACATTTTGTTGACTTTAATCCTCCAACCAGTCTCATTTTATAATATGCTTTTTTCATGTTAATATGTTTAGTACTATAAATTTGTGAAAATTCTGTACTCTTTTCAAAGGAAAATCTCCTGGACTCTACTAGCTTTATCTCCTGGACTCTACAGCAGTCGATGGGGTCACGAAGAGTCAGACACAACTGAGAAACTGAACTGAACTACTAGCTTTGGGTGTGTTTACAGGTTGGAGTGAGTGAGACACACAATAATTTTACTCTAAAGAAATCCTCCCAATTCGCAGCCCTCCTGTCCTTTTCATTTTATCCTCCTTTATATTCTAGAAAGGTGATGATTAAGAGCCAAGTACCATAAAGGCATTCACTCCCTTTCCTAGAGCATCTACCACAGGTGTTCTTGAATCTCTTTATGGACTTTAGAACAAGTTAGTGTTTAATGTTTGAAGGCCTTGGTTGAAATTCTTTCCTTTTGAATACTCTTGTATAAACTGATATTCTAGAAGGTAGATCTTCTTAGATACGACAAGGGCCAGATATTTTATGGCATTTTTCTCCAGTTCTTGAACTACTGAAGTGTTCACTTTAGCCCAACTAGATCAATTTGTATGTTTTCTAATTGGTGAAGTGTTAGTTGCTCAGTCATGTCCGACTCTTTGCTACCTCATGGACTATAGCCTGCCAGGTTCCTTGTCCATGGAATTCTCCAAGCAAGAATAATGGAGTAGGTAACCATTCCCATCTCTAGGGGATCTTCCTGACACAGGGATTGAACCTGGGTCTCCTGCATTGCAGGCAGATTCTTTACCATCTGAGCCACCAGGGAAGTGTCATTCAATATAACACAGTTATTCTTCACTCAGTGATGTTAGCAGAAAACGTGAGGTGTAACCAGGAAAATTAATACAGCTTCCCTAAATCACTGAGTACTGTACTGTAGGTATTTTAAATCTTCTACTTCCTCCCTCTCTCCTCCTCTTTCTCCTTTAACAAAAACAACAAGAACTACTAGCAACTTAAGACTTTCTGTGTCTTGGGCAAAGTATCCAGATGTAGATAGTGTTCCTTGAAGTTTGGCTAAGCATAATACTCAGCAACACGAAATATCCTCTTATAATGTATATCCAGAGACTGAAACCCCAAAATCAATCATTAAACATTTTAGCCAGTACTGCAGAAAATTAGTTCCTCTGAAACCATTCCATCAGCAGTAGTATTTATCAGCTTCAGTTTTCTGAAAGAACTCTGGGCCAGTTTTGCAAAGTTACCATGGGTAATTATTATTATTTTTAAAAGAGTGGAAAGGCATTTTGTTCTTGTAAGAATCTGTAAAATGTTTTTGTTCAATTGAAAATATTCCATTCTTTCTTTACAAACTGCAGTGGCAACACCTCCCACCTGTCAGAGTTATATATACACCAACAAGAGGACTTAATCATTTTCCCAAGCTTGTGTGGTAGGCTCAGGCCCCTCCTTATCCCTGGTACAATGTGGAGGGAAGTCCATATGCATAAGGAAGAGACTCATTAACTCTATGGCAAGTCTGTGGTTCAAAGTATCTATTTTATGGAGGGTCAAAAAAGGTTATGTAACTCTCATTTTCATCAACATTTGCAAAATGTTAAAGTAGGCTTGTTTTCTTTTTAAAAGAACAGGAAGGAGAAAAAAGTGGAGATAATTCCTCTAATAGTATCAAATACACTTACAGGCAGACATGTGAGAATAAAAAAAAATGTTATTTGCAGATTTTCAAGGGCTTAAAGCTTTTCAAATAAATGTATGCACCATTAGCATTCACTCAGCTATAAAGGCTTTGATCTTCCTTTAAAAGAAGCTACGGGGAGAAAAGAAGGGAGGGAAAGAAAGGACTGAGAAAGTGAAGCTGTCAGCAATTTGAATGCTGCCAATTATTACACCACTTATAAAGAGCTAATTAAACACCATTGCTTCCAAAAAGAATCATCTTTACTCATTTTGTGTTCTTTTTTTTAATTTATACTGTAAAGAAACTTGATTATAGATAAGATCCACGTTGCAAGCTGAATGGGAACGTCATTGTACAATAATGAAACCATTTCTTTAGCTTACTCCAAGCCAGTCTATATGGGTATTTTGGGTTTAGGAATTCTATTCTCATGACTTCAGCTTTAAGTTCAGTTTCAACAGTTTGCAAATAAAATGTAAGATTACTGAATTTCTATCTGCATCTCTAGTTCTCTCTCTGTATTCATATCAGGACATAAATATAATCTATTACTACTTCTAGCAATTAATAATCATTGTCCTTGCATGCACTGAAGACCTACTCATCACTCTAAATAAATCTTTCCTCTGTCTCATCTTCCCCATTACAGTTAGTCATCAAGGCATATTTACAACTCCCTCCTAACTACCTCGATGATGATTTCCTTCTTCTCAGTGTCTACTTCCACTATCTTTGTTATGTTCTCATTCCCTCTCTTAGGCATTCATGAAATCTGTTCTCCGTTGCTAGTTTCTTTTTCATTTTTGAAGACACTCTTCAGTGCTTATTTTCACACTGGAATCTGAATAATCTTGCTTTTAAAACATTTCCAATGAATACATGAAATGGAACAATACAGAAGAATGTTCAAGACAATTATGTAGCTTAATGAATGATATCACAAAGCCAACGTCTGTGGGACCATCACTCAGGTCAAGAAATCAATAATGGCCAGAACCCAGAATTTTCCTCATGACCCTAATCTCATAAACCCAGTGACTATTCAAGTATTTTTCTCAATTTCTTTGGACTTGTTTTTCTTTTTGTTTTTGTTTTTTTTTTTTGTCTAGGAGTTCCCTTTATATTATGCACATAGGCCCCTTGTCCATCCATGTAACACATGACTCCTTCCTCTCCTTGACTTGCCTTTTTATTCTCTTTGTACTCTCTTGTAATGAACAGAAATTTAAAATTTTGATTTCAGTTTATAGGTCTATTTCTTTATCGTGACTGCTTTTTGGGTCCTGTTTGAGATATCCTTACTCTAAAAGTGTGAAGAGATTCTTGTATAGCATATTTTAGAAACTGTATTGTTTTTTTAAATCACATTGATCTATAATTTACCGCAAATTGATTTCTGTGTTTGGTGTGAAGTTTTGGTCAGGTTTCTTCCACATGAATTTCCAATTGTGCCATCATCATTTATTGAAAACTTCATCTTTTCCCTACTACTGTGTAGTGCCAAATTTATTTTATGTCCTGTCCTTATATCTGTTTAATCTATGCCTGAGCTTCTTCTTTTATATATTGTTATATTATTTGTCTATTCTTATAGTACAATGTCTTAATTACTATAAATTCATAAAATTGACTGGACTACTTCCAATTAAAAAAAAAAGTATTTTCCTAGTGCTTTGCTATATATCATTTTAGATCAACTTATCAAGTATGATACTTGTAAAATATTGTTATATTCTTTATTATAAGGAAATTCCTATGTATAATTTTTGTAATCTTTTTCATTATCATAAGCTATTCTTGAATATATCAATGCTTTTCTGTATCTTTTGTTGATTACATAATTTTCTCTCCTGTTATGTTAACATGATGAATTTCCCAGATTTTTCAAATATTAAAATAAGCTTATAATTATGAACTAAACTCCAAATAGTAAAACAGTATTATCCTTTAAAATATTTGCTGGGTTTGGTTTAACATATTTGTTTAAATGTTTGCATCCAGTTGATGAAGAGATTGCTGTGTGAACTTTTTAAAATATTTTTCATGTTTTGACATCAAAGCCTGACTTCATAAAAACAATGTGTCAAGTGTTCTTTCTTCTATTTTTGGGAAGAGTTTCTGGAAAAATGGCATTACTTATTTTTTTAAGATTTTAGTAGTAAATGTGGGTGAAATCATCTAGGCACAGGGTTTCCTTTGTGAAATTTAATGTTTATAATTATTTTTATTTTAATGAAAGCATTCAGATTTTCATTTTTTACTCAGTCAGTATTGTTAGTTTTGTTTTTGAATTGTTCAATTTCATCTAAATTTGCAAATTAACTTGCATAAGATCATCTATATTATTATTATACATTATGTCTAATGTATATATCAATGATACAATAATATAATTAAAATAATATAATATCATTTTCATGTGAGTGATTTGTAGTATTCTCTCCCATTCATCACTGATATTTATCATTGTGTCTTTTGCTTTTTATTCTTATTATCCCCTTTATTTGCATCACCAGTACAAAACACATCTCACTTTACATGGCTCCAAATTCCAATTGTGTCATGAATATGAATTTATGCATATAAATATACATATACATATTTATATTTCTGTCTTAATTTTATGCCAAAAATGGGCATATCTATGAGTTTATATGTTCTGTACTATTCTATATCAGAAATGGGTTGATGGGACTTCTTTTTTGGAGGGGGGAGGAAATGAAATTTTTTACAACATAAAAAGTCAATAACAATTAGAACTGTATGAATTTATAGCAATAAAAAAATAAGAATAGCATAAAAGATATTTGAAACAAGCTAACAAATTAGATAAATAAGATTATGCCACAGCCCTGTTGACATATTTGACACACATGTAGACACTCACATATGTATAGATATGTATAAGTTATATAACTATAAAGAAAGTTAAGGAGTTTTATGTCAATACTCAATATTTGGTCTTTTCTTACAAATAATAAGAGCTTTTTTATTAGAACAAGCAAAATTAAAAATTTTCAGCCTCAGGAAATATTTTTGGATATGTGCTGTGCTTAGTTGCTCAGTTGTGTCTGACTCTTCATGACCCCATGGGCTGTAAGAATACAGAAGTGGGTTGCCATGCCCCCCTCCAGGGGATAGTCCTAGCCCAGGGATTGAACCCAGGTCTCCTGCATTGCAGGTGGATTCTTTACCATCTGAGCCACCAGGGAAGCCCATTTTTGGACATAGATATAACTAAATACATGGAAAAGAAAATATTTATTTGTGCATTTTCATTTTATTTACATTATGTAGTGAAAAACAGCCAGTGTGGTGTGGGAAATGAGAAATAGTTCAAGAGTGTCTAATTAGGATGCCAATTGGAAGGGGGAATCTCCATTACTTTTTTTTAAGGTAAGCCTCTGCTGAACAAATGGGACTATAGATTTTTTTTAAAATAACAAAACCAAGAAGTAAAAATAATCTCACTGGCAACAATTACTGAGTGCTTATTATTTGCTAAGCACTGTTTAAGTTCTTTAGGAGTATAAACCCACTGTTCCTCTCAATGGCTCCTAAGGTAAGTTATTAGTATTATCTTCAATTATAAATTACAAAAATAAGTATGAGGTAACTTCAAGTTACAAAGTTCACAAAAACCAGTAGATATCAGAGCTGGGGTTAGACTGAAGCTAAATCTGGGCTGTTCAAGATTATTCTATACTGTTGCAAACAATAAAAATGGTTTGTGTATGTATAATTCAATGGTTCCTAAACTGAAGTCCTGGAGGCACTGGAACCTCAGTGGAAGTAACAGATATCTCTGAAAATTTTTCATGTTTTTAAATAGTGTAATAATTATTCCTATTATTATATTCTCCTGTGATAAAGTATATCTGTTTAAATATTTATACTTATGGAACTCTCTTCTAGGCCCTGGCGATATAGCAGTGAAGAAAAAATTCTTCCTCTCAATGAGCTTACATTTTAGTAGAATAAGGAAGATAAAAAATAAGTAAATAAATATGATAAACAGTATGGCGTATACAGGATCAATAAGTAAATGAACATGGTAGGCAGTACTGGCTCCATCATTTTCTAGATGTGGTTTTCTTGGGAAAATTACTCAATTTCTCTCACTTATTTTATCTTTTCTGTAAAGGGTAGAGAATCATAGTATATATCTCACTGAAATGTTATGAAAACTAAATGAATGAATATTTATAATGATCTTAGAACTGAACCTGGTGCCAAAATAAGCACTACCAAAGTGCATGTTAAATATTTTTTTAAGTATGTTATTAAGTGCTTTAAAATAAGTGAGAGTAAAGAAATTAGGTATTAGGGTAATTAGGGAGTGGGGAACTTGGTATTTTAGGAAAAAATGATCAGGAAAGGTGTCTCTAATAAAGGTTTAATGTGAGTAGAGACATAACAAAAAATTAATGAATTGAGTCTTGACGTATTGGTGAAGAACATTACAGGCAATGGAAATAGCAGACCCAAAGGCCCTGGATATGTGGTTGAAGAGTGGCCTAAGCAAGTTGGATTCAGAATGTCCACAGCCCAGTACAAAGGGAGAGAATGGTAGAGAGGAGACCAGAGAGGATGTTACAGACCAAATAAAAGAGACCATAGGAAGGTTTTGAGCAGCAGGCGTGACATGATTTGACTCACTCTATCATTTCACATTAGTTGCCAACAAGCGCTGACAGAATTGATCGTAGGAGGCAAGTACAGAAGGAAAACATTAGTCAGGAGTTATTGCAGTAGTCCAGAGAGGTGAGGTTGGCCTGAACTAGCTATTACTGTAGGAGGGCATGGCAAGTGACTGGATTCTAGCAGACTTTTCTGCTTTCAGCTTCAATGCCTGGAGCTGAACTCCTCATATGTCTCCCACTGGCCTGTCCTCCTAATTACTCCTTTACCAATCTTTTCTGTCTCAGTTAATGAGGACTCCAGTCTTTCAGTTGTTTTCTTCAAATACCCTTAAATCATCCTTGATTCTTGTCTTTCTCTAACAGCTTATACTCATTGATGAATCTCAACAGTCTACCTTCATATCATTCTCTTCCACCCAACTCTTCTGCCACCTTTTGGATCTATGCTCCTATTATGTTTTTACCTATATCATTAAAATGACATTTCGATGGCTCTCCCTTCTTTATTCCTTCCCCCTTAAATATTTTCTCAGTAGAACAGGCAGAGAGAGAGAGAGAGCTTGTTTAGACACGTCGGAAGATTTTATTAGTCAAAACCCTACATCAGCTTCCCACTTCACTGCTCATGTCCTGTACCTGGTCTCCCCTTTTCTCACTTTCACTACTCTTAATGTCTCTTGAATATTCTAGGCATACACTGCCATCATCTTTAGGATTTCTTTTTCTCAAGATGCTTACTCCTTGGAAGGAAAGTTATGACCAACCTAGATAGCATATTGAAAAGCAGAGACATTACTTTGCCAACAAAGGTCCATCTAGTCAAGGCTATGGTTTTTCTAGTAGTCATGTATAGATGTGAGAGTTGGACTGTGAAGAAAGCTGAGTGCCAAAGAAGTGATGCTTTTGAACTTTGGTGTTGGAGAAGACTGTTGAGAGTCCATTGGACTGCAAGGAGATCCAACCAGTCCATTCTAAAGGAGATCAGCCCTGGGTGTTCTTTGGAAGAAATGATGCTAATGCTGAAACTCCAGTACTTTGGCCACCTCATGTGACGAGTTGACTCATTGGTAAAGACCCTGATGCTGGAAGGGATTGGGGACAGGAGGAAAAGGGGACGCAAAGGATGAGATGGCTGGATGGCATCACCGACTCGATGGACGTGTGTTTGAGTGAACTCCAGGAGTTGGTGATGGACAGGGAGGCCTGGCGTGCTGCGATTCGTGGGGTTGCAAAGAGTCGGACACAACTGAGCAACTGAACTGAACTGAAAATATTCTATCCAAAGAAAGTCATATGACTGGATCTGTCACATCCTTTCATTCCTTACTCATAATCATCTCCATAATGTCTACAATATTTCAGGAAAAATGTGGCCACAGGTATCAAGAGTCTTAAAACTGTAGAACATATATATAGGGATCAGATAAAGTCTAAGAATGGAGAATTTGTTGAGAAAAAATTTCAAAATAAATTTTGTAACATAAACTAATCGGAGGAGTAGTTTTCATTGTGACTAACAGCTATGGTTTGATCTGCTAGGTAATAGTTATTGTAATTTTTTTACAGGTTTTTCCTCATAGGATAATGTATTAAACAATGTATCTGTATTTGTAAAAAGGCAGACTGAATAAACAAAGAACCTGTTAAGAATTTATAGCAACTGTCCAAGTATTTAGAAAAATGGTATTGAGCTAGGGATACTGAAAATGTTTGAAAGTGAAAAATTTGAAAAATATTATAAAAGAAGAATTAACCAAAATTCAATATTTATTTATTTTTTACTTTCTATATTTCAATATCACTAAGCTTAAAACATTAAGCATCTTTAACTGCTTCTTCTTTACAGAAACTTTGAGTCACCTTTAACTAGAAGGGATTGCAAAGATCAACATTTTCTTAATAAGGGCATATAATAAAAAGCCTAACAACAAAAATCCTGTAGGTCTTTCAGAAAATTTCATTAATTCAATGCAAATTTTAAAAGTTATAATAAATAAAATAACTTCAAAATTTATGTTTTATGGAGTATTCAATTGAATCCAACCATTAGTTTGATTTTGAGAAACTAAATTGAATTATTGAGTTTACTAATTAAATCCAGAAATGGTTTCCCTATCATAAAGAAAGTATTCTCCTTTTTTAATAGCCACAAATATTTAATATAAATAAGTATCTCTTTTGTGTATAAACATTTTATAATGTTCAAAATATTGTAAAAATTTACTTTTAATTCGTGTTTATTGCCAGTAGCAAGGAAATAAATGTAAAATGCACTTTTGTTTCAGATACTGGTGATTTCTTTACTATAAATGGAAAAATTTAACAGAAACTTACTCTCATAAGTTTCTTCACTCTAGTTTTTCAGTTTAATCAAACACAGATGGTTTGTACTAAACTAAATTTTTTATCCTATTTTTTTTTTTTTTGGTGTTTTTTAGAATCTAAAACAATTGCTTATCAGTTGAGACTCTTCCTTTACAGTATGTATTTGAATAATAAACTATTATAACATAATAGGGACAGATGGATGTTTACACCTAAACTGGATGATATATAATTTCCATGGTCATCGTTTTCCTTTTCAAAAGTCTATTTTGGCTTTTTTCCAGTTTCCATCCACTTCATTAATCCTTCATGAATTGTCCAACATGACAGTTATTTGATTTAACCAATTCAAAGACATCCTACTGAGTGAGTAATCAAGGCCTGCTGATTCAAGACTGTACTGTGGGGAATAACTGTTTCAAACTATATTATTTCTCAGTGTATAATAAAGAACACTTGGATTTTAAGTTGAATAAAACTTGACAATTTTTTTAGGAGTCAAATAAATATCCTGTGTTCATTTTATACTTTAAAGTCTTGCATAATTTGATTGTTTACAGAAAGAAAAAGCATTCTAGATGCTCAGTCAAACTGCTCTTGAACTCTGAAATAATATTTAACAACTGTCTTCATAAATAAATCGGTTCTTCTTTGCTTTTTGTTTTGTTCTGTTTTTGTTTTGTTTTGCTTGAGGTTCTGGGAACTGTTCCACAGTTCTACACAGTTCTAGCAAGATGTGAAAGATGTGAAAGTTGATATACTTCCAAAGCAACAACTGTTTGCATATTAACCTTTCTGTTAGAAGCCAAAGATGATGGAAATGATCTACATATGAATGCACCATCTTTCTATTCAAACCACATTTCTTAAAAGCATTTAAAGAACACCATAGAAATGTTCCTCTTTTGTATCAGTTGGTATCTAGCACATGATATATAATTCCAGCCTTGAGTTCACTGCATTTATGATTCTTCTGGCATTTCAAGCTGTCATTCAAATCATTGTCCATTTGCTTAACTATCTTCATCAGGAGAAAGGAAATTTAAGAGTATTATGGAAGAAGCAGCAATTCTTCCTTTCAGTCTGGAAACTTCTCTTCCAATAAAAAGAAATGCTATATTAGGCCCCTTACCAACACTTAAATGGGCTCAGAAAAAAGAAAAAAAAAAAAAAGAGAGAGAGAGAATAAGTGTCAGCAATAAGAATAATAAGGAATAAAATTTCTAGATAATAATCAAAACAAGCCTGGCATTTTGAGCACAAAGCTGCAATGAAATGCAATTAGTATTAAAATCTTAACACAAGAAATGACTATTTCTGATCTACATGAGACAAGAGTATCCTAAATAGAAGTTTCAACTGGATATGACAAAGGAAATCAATGAATTAGAAGTTAATATGGACAGAGAAAATAATTTGTAGAAAATTAAATTTAATTATCATTCCAGAAAATGTATTTTGTAATTCTCATTTTATAAAAGCAAAATTTAAAAGAATCTTTTCGTTATTCTTTAAAAAATACAACAGTGGAACATGAAATACAATTATAATCAAACTAATGTGGTCAGAAAAGACAGCCATATAATTATTATTCTTTACTGAAGAATTTTACCCTGATATTATGTATTAAGTTTGATTTCTCTAAAGATTGTTCCTTCTTATCTATCTGAAATGGAATGAAAATATTCTTAGCATTAATTACTTAAAAATTTAAGAGGATAGTACCAATTAACATTCTCACCAACACTTTTGGAGGTTTCTCTTTTCTCCACACCTCCAACATTAACTGTTCATAAACTTTTTGATGATAGGTATTCTGAGTGGTGTGGGGTGGTACCTCCTTGTAGTTTTGATTTTCATTTCTATAATGATTAGCAATGTTCAGGATCTTATATGCATTTTGGTCATCTGTATGTCTTTGACGAAATATCTATTTAGATCTTCTGCCCATTTTTTTTTAAATTCAGCTTTTTTTTTTTTGATACTGAGTTGTATGAGTTCTTTGTATATTTTGGAGATTAATCCCCTGTCAGTCACTTCATTTACAAATATTTTCTCCCATTTTTCCAACCACTGTTGAGAACAGAGTGAACGTTCCTTAAAAAATTAAAAGTAGAACTACCATATGGTTCAGTAATGCCATTCCTAGCGTTTATCCAAAGAATACCATAATTGGATAAACTGCATCCCAGTGTTCACTGCAGCAGTTTATAATAGCCATGACATGGAAGCAACCTAAATGAGCATCAATAGAAGAATGGATAAAGGATATGTGGTATAAATATATGTATACAACGGAATATTATTCAGCCACAAAATAGAATGAAATAATACTATGTGAAGCAACTTGGATACACCCAGAGATTATCCTACAAAGTGAAGTAAGTCAGACGGAGAAAGACAACTACCACGTAATACCACTTTTATGTGAAAAAAATGGACAGAAATGAACCAATGTACAAAATAGAAACAGACTCACAGATTTAAGAAAAACAACTTACAGTTACCAAAGGGGAGAAGTGGAAGGGAGGGGGACAAATTAGGAGCTTGAGATATGTTTATTAAACATATAAACAACAAGGACTGACTGTATAGCACAGAGAAATCTACTCAATACTATATAATTCCCTACATGGGAAAAGAATGGAAATATGTTTGCATATAACTAAATGCCTTTGCTGTAAACCTCCAGACATGGAATAATGGACTGGTTCCAAATTGGGAGAGGAGTACATCAAGGCCGTATATTGTCACCCTGCTTATTTAAATTATATGCAGAGTACATCATGAGAAATGGTGGACTGGATGAAGCACAAACTGGAATCAAGGTTGCAGGGAGAAATATTAATAATCTCAGACATGCATATGAAACCACCCTTATGGCAGAAATTGAAGAGGAACTAAAGAGCCTCTTGAGCGTGAAAGAGGAGAATGAAAAAGTTGGCTTAAAACTCAGCATTCAGAAAACTAACATCATGGCATCTGGTCCCATTACTTCATGGCAAATAGATGGGGAAACAGTGGAAACAGTGACAGACTTTATTTTCTTGGGCTGCAAAATCACTGCAGATGGTGATTGCAGCCATGAAATTAAAAGACGTTTGTGCCTTGGAAGAAAAGCTATGATAAACCTAGATAGCATATTAAAAAACAGAGACATTACTTTACCAACAAAGTTCCAGCTAGTCAAACCTATGGTTTTCCCAATAGTCACGTGTGGATGTGAGAGTTGGACCATAAAGAAAGCTGAGTACTGAAGAATTGATGCTTTTGAACTGTGGTGTTGGAGAAGACTCTTGAGAGTCCCTTGGACTGCAAGGAGATCCAACCAGTCAATCCTAAAGGAAATCAGTCCTGAATATTCCTTGGAAGAACTGATGCTGAAGCTGAAACTCCAATACTTTGTCTACCTGATGTGAAGAACTGACTCATTAGAAAAGACTTTGATGCTGGGAAAGACTGAAGGCTGGAGGAGAAGGGGACGACAGAGGATGAGATGGTTGGATGGCATATCGACTCGATGGACATGAGTTTGAGTAAGCTTCAGGAGTTGATGATGGACAGGGAAGCCTGGCATGCTCCAGTCCATGGAGTCACAAAGAGTGGGACACGACTGAGTGCCTGAACTGAACTTAGCTGAATGTATCTTATAAGCCATAGGAGAAGCATAACTTTTTAATTCTCAAATAAGTGAAAGTAAATGTATATCTAATACATATATAAAAATATTGGAAATTGAATTACATGTTAAGAACACTTTAAGACTTGAGAATAAAAGAAAGAAAAATATGCTTCCTAGGACAAAGTACAAGGAAATGAGTTTAGAGTTTTTTAGCTCTGTATGTAAACAATAACAAACTAGATTCTCACAGAAAGGAGAGAATTTCAAAGTAGAACTAGTTGCATCTACCTAAATAAAATTTCTAAAAATTGGAACTATGAAAGGGTCAGCTCTATCTCTCAGCACATTACTATTTAATCACTTCATGGGTCAAAGCATCTTTCATATCCTAGTCGAAAAATAATTAGGTATATATTCACATATACTTCTGTATTTCATAACTCTATTAATATATACTTCTTTTAATATTATCTGTTTAAGAAAATCTTGCCTTGCTGGCAGTCAAAAGAGTAATACTTTATCCTTAAAAGGTCAGAGTGTAATACTGTTTTCCTCAAATATAAAATTGTTGGAATGTAAAGAACTTCTAAAGCTTTGGAAAAAGAAAATGCAAATAACTTTTTGAAACTGTTTTATCTTGTTCAAATTCAAGCTCATGGTGCTGACATGATCTTCCTTCCTAGCTTTGATTCCAAGAGTTAATTTGAAATGATACATGATAACCATCCAAATTGAAAGGTCTAAAACTCTATCAGTCTACTTTCCTGCAAAATAATGATAATCTGTGTCCACATTCCAAGGTACAGTCAAATAGTAAAGCATTATAGTCACGAGATTAAACAATTTTTGTCTCTCATATGAACTTATTATCCTAACAATACTGAGTTTTCTCCATACCTATGCTAATTATATATAGCTTTCAGGAAGATACACTTTGAAATAGTCTGTGTTTTCTTTCACAGAAGCTTTAAGTACATATCCTGATGAATATTACTGTATGATAAATATAAAATACATAATTTCCTTCAAGCTTCAAATTGTCTTTCTCTGTTTTCTATCTAAACATATACTGATTGTTCTCAAAGTATATGAAAGAGAAGACATAATTAGCTTTAAAGAAGTGAAATTTATTCAGCCAAAGTTATAATAATAAAATGGATATACTGTTGCTGACAGAGTTAAAACCTTAATTTTTTTTAAAAAAATTCTAAGCTCATAGTATTATGACTGAAATAACAATATGAATTGATATATAATAATTTATCTAGTTTCTTGGTATGGTCTTAATTGTTTTGCAATTTGAAGACAATGTAGGGGGAGATAATTAAAGTGAATTTATTTCCAAGTAAATTTCTCAATACTTTTTCATGTCTTTCACTGAATCTATTCAAAACTATAATGTATAAATTTGTTTCAGACCTCAATTTATAAAGAAAACACCCAAGTTTTCTTTATAAAATGTAAAGTAGAAGTTTTTACTTATTTGAGTAACAAAAGATAAAAATATAGTATCTAAAACTTGGCTTTATAAACTTAATAGATTCTAAGGAATTTAAATGAAAACTGTAGCTAATTAATGTATTTTTCTATTCAACATAAAATCTTCAGGATGTATTTGGGATTGGTAAGCACTAGAGATTTAGTTCTTTGATGTTACCATATTTGCTAGATCGGAATGTTTATGTCCCCCACCCAAATTCATACTGAACTCTTAATCTCCAAAGGCAATGGTATTAGTAGGTGGGGTCTTTGAGAGGCTCCATCCTCAGGAGTGGGATTAGTGCTCTCATAAAAGAGATACCATGGGGCTCCCAAACCCCTTTTGGAATGTGAATATACGAGCTGGGGCCTTCATTGATATCCATGTTGGTCTTCCAGCCTCCAGAACTGTGAGAAATAACTTTCTGTTGTTTATAAGCCACCCAGTCAGTGGTAGTTTGTTGCTGTAGTCTGAGAAGAATAAAACAGTAATAAATGAGGAAATTCATGCAATTATTTTTGTGAGGTAAATAAAAATAATGATTTTAAAGTGTGTTGGGAACACAGAGAAGTACTGATTCCTACAGGCAGAAGAGATGATAAGAGTCTGCATGTGTGGGAGAAGGGGTCTTCTAGAAGGGGGTGAGATTTTGTTGTTGTTCAGTCATTAAGCTATGTCCAACTCTTCGTGACCCCATGGACTGTAGCCCACCAGGCTCCTCTGTCCATGAAATTTCCTAGACAAAAATATTGGACTGGCTTGTCATTTCTTTCTCCAGGGAATCTTGCAGATCCAGGGATCGAACCTATGTCTCCTGCATTGGCAGACAAATACTTTACTACTGAGCCACCTGAGATGTCAAATGATCCTAAGAAATGAGTTTTGTGGGGGAGATGGGGGGGAAATGACATTGAGCTATTTCAGGCAAGAATTAAATTTAGAATAGAGGCAGTATGGATCGAGTGGGTAATGTGCTTCTGCTCACACTCAGATAGTCAAAATCATCTCATGGACTGCCGAATCCAAAAAAAAAAAAAAAAACCCACAAAATATAGCTCATGGCTACACAGCTATTTCCAGCAAAAATGACATAGTTTTACAGAGACTATGGAAATTGCTGGACAGCAACAAAATAAAATTATTCCTTTTTCTATTTGTTTACTGCTGTGTGACATACCTCATAAAAACACAGTGCCTTACAACTAGAATTTGTAGTTATTGCTCATGGTACTGAGGTTTGACTTGGAGCAGATTGGGTGGGTCTTATCAGAGTCTCTCAGGGGATTACAGTCAGTTAGTGACTGGGGAAGAAATCATCTGAAGGCTCAGCTGGGCTGAATATCTACTCACTCACAGAGCTGAAGTTAATTCTTACTGCTATTTAGGAACTGAGTCCTGTCTACCAGGGTGCCTTTATTCAGCGTTTCTGTGTGGCTTCAGCTTCTCAGAGCATGCTGTCTAGGATCTAAAAGCAGATCTTTCATGGGATAGGCAGTATATACTGCCAGTGTCATAAGGCCTGAGACAAAAATTTAGCACAGTTTCACTTCTGTCTTACTCTGCTGGTTAAAGTACTCAGAGATTCCTCCAGTAGTCAAAGCAATGGGAAGCAAGCCATGTCTCTTGATGAGGGAAATCTCAAAGAACACTTGGCCGTCTTTAATTCACCATAGTTCTCTCTCTAGTCATATATTATTCACATTCTGGCCTCCTTCCCCTAAAAATATACATTCACTCCATCCCAAGATCCTTAAAGTTTCATTCCAATACAGCATTATTAGCTCAAAGTTCTGGATCTTATCACCTAAGTTAGATCCAGATGTTACGATGCTCCTTAGGTATCTTTTCCTTGAGTATGGTTCTTCTCACTCTAAAATTGGGTGAACTCAATTGATATGTTTTCCATACCCTTTCTTCCCTTCTCAACAAAAACCCTATTCCATAGTGATAAGAATGAGACAGGAAAACTACAATTGACATTCCTATTCAAAAAAAACACAAAACCTTAGCACATGGCAGTCACTGTTTGATAGATGCTCTGAGATTCCACCTGGAAAATATTACCCAATCCTCAATTAGTTCTGAGTCCTTCTTCCTGAAAATTTTCTGCAGTTCTTGGTTCTATCCCATGGACTCATGGTTTTGCCCTCTGAATTATCTTTCTCGGCACATGTTTGCAACCATATGGCCTTCTATGCCTGTTTGGAAAATTAAGGGGGCATAAGATCTCTTTTCATTTTATATTTTCTCCATCCCTTTTAGTCTAAGCTATTGTTGCTTCTGATGATATAATTCTCTTTAAAAACATTACGTTTTCAATGACTACTCTTAGGTCACTAGATTATATAACAGACCCTTTCAATCTTGTGAAAGACAGCCTGTAAGGCATCTGTGAAATGATGTCTTTAGGATTCTTAGAAGCCTTCTGGTCTTAGAGGATTAATCAACTAATCCCTTTGGCTTCTGACTAGCTGGAAGCATGTTGCACTGCCACAGATCTTTCTGTGGTTGTTCAGTCACTAAGTCGTATCCAACTCTTTGCAACCCCATGGCCTACAACATGCCAGGCCCCTCTGTCCTTCACTATTTCCTAGAGTTTGCTTAAATTCATGTCCATTGACTTGGTGATGCCGTCCAACCTTCTCATCCTCTGTCACCCTTTTCTCCTCCTCTTTAGATCTTCCTGAGGTCTTAACAAAGAACTTTACGGTTCCATGCTGGATGTGATATTTATCCTGATGCCATTATTTTTTTAAAACTTAAAATTGTTTTGCTAGAAGAGAACATGGATAAGAAACAGATGACTTGTTTTCCAACCCAGAAAGAATTTTCTCCTTTATATTTCCTGTATACTATGCTCGACAGCTGAGCAGGTCCTTCCCCAGTTCCTATCTGCCTTTCATATTTTCTCACAAGAACCAAGAGAAGTAAACTGGCACATTTTACCTTCTGCTTAAAAATCTTTAGAGAGAGCTCCATAAGTTAATTAGGTACTCTTTTTACTTTCCACATTAATGCCAGATTTTCTGCTACACATTATGAGGATATCATTTTCTCTAACCACCAGCTACAAATTCCACTGTGTCCTTTCAGCCCTCACCAATAATCTCATTGAGATACTTCCAGACTGTATTAAGAATCTCCTCTAGGCCCATCCAACTGCTTACCACCTAGTCCAAAAGTCAGTGCTATTTTCAAATTCCATCTTTTGTTGCTCAACAAATTACCTCCAAAATTAGAGGCTTAAAACTATAAGAATTTTATTTTATCTCATGATTTTGTGGGGCAGAAATTCAAGTTGGGATCATCTGGCCAAATCTCCTGCTCCATGTGGTATTAATTGAGGCCACTCAATAGTAATCAGCTGGTGGATGGGCCAGTCCGGGGGGGACCAGAGTGGTTTCACTCACATGTCTGACACTTTGTCAAGGAGGACAGGAAAGATAGACTCAGCTTTGACTATTAACAACAGTAACTGCGCATGGACCCCAAGCATGGTTATCAAGATAATCAGACTTCTTATGTGGCAGATGAGGGCTCCTGGAGGGAACATTTCCAAAGGGAGACATGGAAGCTGCCAGTCTGTAAAGACCTGAGCCTGGACGCTGCTGTTGCTAAGTCGCTTCAGTCGTGTCCGACTCTGTGCAACCCCATAGATGGCAGCCCACCAGGCTCCCCCATCCCTGGAATTCTCCAGGCAAGAACACTGGAGTGGGTTGTCATTTCCTTCTCCAATGCGTGAAAGTGAAAAGTGAAAGTGAAGTCGCTCAGTCGTGTCCGACTCCTATCGACCCCATGGACTGCAGCCTACCAGGCTCCTCCGCCAATGGGATTTTCCAGGCAAGAGTACTGGAGTGGGGTGCCATTGCCTTCTCCAAGATTGGACACTGGCATAGTGTTCATCATTTTTCACTGGTGAGAACCATCATAGAGCCTATCTAGATTAAAGGTGTGTGTGTGTGTGTGTGTGTGTGTGTGTGTGTGTGTGTGTGTGTGGATGTGTATGTGTTGGGGTGGGAGATTTGTAAAGGAATTAACACCCCTATTTTGGAGAAATAGATTGACACTTAGAATAAGAGGATAATTGATGGGACAAGATTGGAGGTGAAACCAGAGGAAATTTGATCACTAGTACAAGTATTAGGATTATTCTTGAAAAAAGAAGGCTTGTTCTTTTCCTGGAGTCCAAAAGGATGTGGTAACCAGGGCCAAAATTAATAATAAAATATTAAATAATATTAATATTAATAAGTTTGAATTGGAGTATATGATGACTGAAAAACTATATATTCATTTTCTAATTCTTGGATCTTGTGAATGTTACTTTATATGGCAAAAGAGTCTTGAAAGATGTGATTAAATTAAGGATTTTTGAGGTGAGATTACCCTCAATCATCTAGGTGGGCCCTAAATGCAATCAAATGTATCCTATAAAAGGGAGACACAGTGTGACTTTATTACACCCAGAAGAGTGGACCATATGAAGATGGAGAGAAAGAGATTTGAATATGCTGTCCTTGAAGACTGGATGGATGAAGCCACAAGTCAAGGAATGCAAATGGCCACCAGAAGCTGGAAGAGGCAAGGCGAGGATTCTCTCGCAGAGCCTTCAAGGGAAATGCAGCCCTGCCAACACCTTGATGTTGATTCCCTTGTTCAGAACCCTGATAGGACAAATTTCTTTTGTCTTAAGACTCGAAGTGTTTGGTAATTTGTTGCGTCTGCCATAAGTAACTGAGAGAATGGATTAGAATTATACAATTATATTTCAGCCCTCTGGTTTATAAAATCCCTTAGGTAGAGTCCTGCAGAGATCTTCATTTTAAACAATTCAGAGACAGCCTTAGAGTTTGCTTAAGAATGAAACAGTAGCATCAAGTTAAAAAGCCAAGCTTTGGAGTCAGAAGGTGCTTTGCAGATCCTGATTCAGCTATTTACTCACCTATGATTCTAGACAAATTAACTGACACTTCTAAATCCTGGGGCTATTTACCTTTTTTTTTTTTTTTGCCTTTTGACCTTCTTTACTAGTTTCCCCTACCAGACCACCTCCCCATATACATTTCCGGCAATCACAAATTTGTTCTCTATTCTCTGCTTGTTTTGGGTTTTTAGATTCCACATGTAAGAGAGATCATATGGTATTTGTCTTTGTTTGACTATTTCACTTACCATAATGAACTTGAGGTTCATTCATATTGTCTCAAATGGCAAGATTTCATTCTTTCTTCTGGCTGAATAAAATTCCATTGTTTATGTATACATACATATATATATATATATATATATATATATACACACACACACACATATGCCCACTGTATAAAATTGGTTCCTTACTCATAACTTAACTGACTATATATTATGCATGGGTTTATTTCTGGGCTCTCTATTCTGTGATTCTACACAAATTAATTAACATTTTAAAATTTTAGCTTTTTAAATTATAAAATAGGAAGAAAATAATACTCATTTTACAGTGTTACTGGGAAGGTAAAAATACAATATATAATATAACAGCAAGCATAGTGGCAAACATTTTAAAAAACAACTGAATATAATGTGTGTGTGAGAGAGAGAAAGACAGAGAGAGAGAGAGATGTGTGTGTATTTTGGAAGAAGGAAAACATACAAATTAGAGGCAGTGTGCAGAATACCATGGCTGATTTGGGGCTTTGGAATCAAATCCTCTATGTTCAATTTCTGGGATTACTGCTTTATGGATTAATAACATTGGACAAATTATTTCACTTCTCCATTCTTTAGTTTTATTCTTTGAAAAATGGTTATAATTATAAAACATATTTCTTGGAACTGTTTTGTTGATAAAGCAGTATATAATTATAATCCATTTATAAAGTGCTTGGAACTTTGTACAGACTTAAATTATATACCAATAATTTACTTCAGCATCAAGAAGTTCTAAATGTTGCTTGAGCTCAGTCGCTCAGTAATGTCCAACTCTTTGCAACCTCATGGACCATAACTGGCCAGGCTCCTCTGTCCATGGGATTTCCCAGGCAAGAATAGTGGAGTGGGTTGCCATTTCCTTCTCTGAAACATTGTTTAATAATTTTGAAGATTTTCTTTCTCCATTCCAGAATTTTTAATTTTAATTTTAATGTTCTAATATCTATATGTTAATTTAATTATTCTGGATCTCATGCTAGTTTAGGAATATTACCCAAGCCTGGGAATATGAAGAGTCTTCTAATTTTATGAGCTGACTAAAGCAATCGATGGAGAAGGCAATGGAACCCCACTCCAGTACTCTTGTCTGAAAAATCCCATGGATGGAGGGGCCTGGTGGGCTAGAGTCCATGGGGTCACTAAGAGTCGGACATGACTGAGTGACTTCACTGTCACTTTTCATTTTCCTGCTTTGGAGAAGGAAATGGCAACCCACTCCAGTGTTCTTGCCTGGAGAATCCCAGGGACGGGGGAGCCTGGTGGGCTGCTGTCTATGGGGTCGCACGGAGTTGGACACAACTGAAGCGACTTAGCAGCAGCAGCAGAAGGTAATCGATGGTACTAATGTGGAATATTAATTCACAATTTGACATTTGTACAGTGGGAAAAGGTCTTCATCAAAATTTAAATTACCTTTACGGATTCTGTGTGTTGAGAGATAAGGAACTTTCGCAAGGGTTAAGATTTGTGATGAATTCTTCTGAAACCTAAAGAATTAAACATAAAATTATCCTCATCACTAAGGGTAATCATTCTCTTTTTATCTTCCGTCATACTCATTATGATTGAATGATCATGAAATCTTGAAATAATATATGGCTTTTCTTATATATTTTTTCTTTTAAATACCTAACCTATAAATGGATATATTGTGATAATTTTATCACAACTATGAGCACATAATTTAAAATACCTATGTTACATATGATACATGTATTTTTCCTTAATGAAAACAATGAAACTTAAGATGTTGAAAGAGCCATGAATTAAAATAAAGAAACAAAAAGCGCTACTTCTACATCCGCAAAATTCTAGCCTATAGTTTCCTTACTTTCCTGCTCTCTATGATCACTTTTATTTATTTTTTATTGAATTATAGTTGATTTACAATGTTACATTAGTTTCAGGTGTACAACATTGTACTCAGCACTTCTATTCTGAGCACACGGTTACTCCACTCCACTGCAGAAAGGGAATGCAAGCTAGCAAGAAACTCGGAGAAAATTATCTACATCAAACAGGAAATTTATATCTCTCATTTCAAGAAAAGGACAAGGAATGAGGGAAAATAATCTTATAGAATAGGGGAGAAAGAAGAATTAGATGTGAAATTTTGGAGGTCACATAGATTAAAATAATTTAATAAGACAAAGAGGGCAAAATCCTTGGAGTAGACTTGGTTATTATAAATACTGCAGTTTATTGATGGTTGGTGAAAGGCACAGGGCAGTCTTCTAAGCTATGGGGCTTCCCACTGCCAGAGGGAGATGGAAGAAGTTTGTCTAAGAAGGAAACTGGGCTGCGAGAGCCACACAGGAAGCCCGGGCAGTGTGGGTGGGTTGGGGTATAACACAGCTTCCCTTTCAAATATCTTGATAAAAGGAAGGATTAAATAAAAGATTGTAAGCTTCAGGGATCTGATGATGAAGAGCAAGGGTAAAAAGGCCAGAAATGCATGCCTTGTATCCCTTAACTCCTTTGAGTTATAGTGAAGATATGATTTGTTAAATAAACACAAAATTGTATAGAGCAAAGTAAACTTTAGTGTTCACTGTGAAGTGTTAACAATCACTTAAGCATAATTCTCTGAAGAGGAGGGGACAAATGGAACAGTACACAGTAAACCACCAAAACCTGGTCCCTTAATTTGCCCACTTCCTCAGTTAGAAGACCAAAAAACACAGAGGGGTGCTTGGTCCCAACATTCTGCACTGATAAATGCAAAATGCTGAAAGCATTTTTAAAGAACAAGATTATGGGAGTGTGAAAAATCCTGTTCTCTTGATTGAAAATGGAAATGAATTAGTGTCACCAGCTTTGAAAAATTATGACTTCCTCCCCTAGTTTCCCACTCTATAACCAGTGTGCTGTTTTCATGCATCACCTTTTCCAAGCAAAAGAAAGCCTCACAAGTTGCATGTGTGTGAGCAGAAGAGATTAACCTGGCAGTTTATCAAGAGCTCATAATACCATTCCGTACTTTTTCCTTTTTTAGTTTATTTTTTTCCTTTATGAAGTGGCAAGTTTGCTTTTATAGTTACAAGTTAATGCCAGGTTTGATACTTTTGAGATAAACAGATATTCAATTTCAAGGACTTTATAATTCCAATTATTTCAGTTTTTTTTTTTTACATTGTGAGCAGCAATTGATTATTTTTCAGAGCATAAATTTTATTTTACATGTTTATGTACATATTCAGAGACTTTATTCAGTCAATAAAAGATAATTTATAAGCACATACTAGATGCTAAACGGACTTCCTAGGTGACGCAGTGGTAAAGAATCTGCCTGCCAATGCAGGAGACCCAGGAGACGCGGGTTTGATCCCTGGTTCAGGAAGATTACCTGGAGAAGGAAATCGCAACCCACTCCAGTATTCTTACCTGGAGAATCCTCTGGACAGAGGGGCAAGAATACATAGGCTACATAGTCCATAGGGTTGCAAAGATGCTATATACTCAGCTAGGCTTGAGAATTACTTTAAGATATATATATATTTCCCTGCCTCACAGGTTCTGTATTCCAGTGGGGGAGAGAGACAAAGAAGTAAATGGATATATCAGTGAAATAATCAAAATTGTGACTAATTTGATGAAAGAAAGAAGGAAGTTGTGATGAGAAAATGAAGTTTGAGTTTGGGTAGTTACTTAAATAAGGTGATCGAGAAACATGTCTCTGAAGAAGCGATGTTTATACTGGGACTTGAAGGAAGAGAAAGAAACAAGTGTGATAAAAGCTTGGTGAGAGCTCAATGAGATGGGACAAATAGACAAAGGAGACCTACGGAAAAGATTTTCTTTAACAAGTTTGTGGTGGCAAAATCAGAAGACAAAATCCCTGTCCCCTGTTTATACAACTGAACACTAATCTAGGTACCGCTGGGGCTTCCCAGGTGGTGCTAGTGGTAGAGAATCCACCTGCCAATGCAGAAGACATAAGAGATGTAGGTTTGATCCTTGAATCAGAAGAATCCCCTGGAGGGAGGCATGGCAACCCACTCCAGTATCCTTGCCTGGAGAATCTCATGGACAGAGGAGCCTAGAGGCCTACAGTCCATAAGGTTGCACAGTTGGACACAACTGAAGCAACAGCATGCACACTGGGTACCGCTAGCAATGGAATTTTCAGATGTAATGAAAGTTCCAAGTCATTTAATCTTTTTTTTTTTTAATAGGAGTATAGTTGCTTTACAATGTTGTGTTAGTTTCTGCTCTACAACAAAGTGAATCAGCTATATGCGTACATATATCCCTCTCTCTCTCGAGCCTTGCTCCCCACCCCCATCCCTCTAGGTCATTACAGAGCACCAAACTGAGCTCAAAATATGGACATAGTCTAGGAGAGCCCTTTCAAAGCTGAAGGTTTTCTCTGGTTGCTGGCAGAAGTCAGAGGGATGAGACTGCTGGCCTTGAGAAAGGAAGCACAAAACAAGTTCTGAACTGCTGGTGAAGAAGGGAGGGCTCTAGAATTGCGAGCAAACTTTCATCCACAGCAAGCAAGGATACAGGGTGGCTCCTCTCTGCCATCACTAGGGAGTGAATTTAGCCAGCCATCAGTGAGCCTGGGAAAGGATCATTAGCCTCAGGTGAGGATCGCAGTCCTGGTGGCCACCTTGATGTCAGCCTATGAGACCTGAGCAGAGCATCCAGCTAAACTGTATCTGCACTCCTGACCAATGGAAAGTGTGAGGTAAATGAGACTGCTTTAAGCCACTAGGTTGTGGTCATTTATCACAGCAGCAATAGGAAAATCATTGCAAAGGTCAAGAGACTAACAGGAGACTAACTCCCTAACAGACTACCTAACAGGGGACTACTATAGACTATTTCAGGCTATATTTCCTCTATAAGGAGGTATAATATTGGCAAGTTAGATGGCGAAGAGTGAACGAATCACATAAGGATATTTAATGTAACTGGTACACAATTATTAGCATTGATCGGACTAAAAAAAAGCATTATATATTAATAATAAAAAATTTATATTAATAAAAAAGCATTATATATTAAGCATTATATGCATACAATCCCATTTTTTCATCTCAAATGATCATGCCTTATAGTATGCAATACCCAATTTAGACACTAAAGATACAAAGATGGTAAATGCATGATCACTAAGATGGAAAATTTTACAATCAAGATGGCAGAATATGCACACAAAATAGTTCTAATTGGTAAGAAGAGTTATTGATAAGAGGCCATGTGTGTTCAGAGGAGTGGTGGAAGCATTCAGGAATGTGTCTTAAAGTGGTAAAATGACTGGGCCTCAAAAAAGTGATTTGAAGTGACTCAGACAGATATATTCTTCCTGATGGAAACATAAGAGGAAGTACACAGCATGACCTTTGGGATAGTCTTTCCAGAAAAAGAAAAAGATTTCAGTATAGTCAAGACTTTAGAGCTAACTGCCAGTATGCAGGAAATACATGGGATGGGAAATGACAACAGGTTAAATGACACCAGAGGGACACATTCAGCCAAATGCAGAATGTTGAAAATCTCCAGACCAAATGATGCAGTTACAAAACCAAAACTTATCATCAAAACTGGTTTCAGAGATACACCAAGCAATTGGAAAATGGACTTTGCTACATACTAAGTCACTTCAGTCATGTCCAACTCTTTGCAATCCTATGGACTGTTGCGTGCCAGGCTCCTCTGTCCATGGGATTCTCCAGGCAAGAATACTGGAGTGGGTTGCCATGCCTCCCTCCAGGGGATCTTCCAAACCCAGGGCTAAACCTGTTTCTCTTTCATCTTCTGCATTGGCAGGCAGGTTCTTTATCACTAGCACCACCTGAGAAGCCCCAAACTGAGATTATAATTAAAAAAATATTACTCTACAAAGATATTTTTGACATGGTTGTGAAAAATATAATAAAAACAGAATATCCATATTGATAATATTGAGGGACCAATCTTAATTTTGATGGTTAACATCTGCAGCCACTGAATCAGAAGATAATTGCTTCTTGTTAGGAAATTGATGACAAACCCAGACAGTATGTTGAAAAACAGAGACATTCCTCTGCTAACAAAGATCCATTTAGTCAAGACTATGGTCTTCCAATTGTCATGTGTGGCTGTGAGAGCTGGACTGTAAAGAAGGCAGAACACCAAAGAATCGATGCCTTCAAACTGTGGTGCTGGAGAAGACTCTGGAAAGTCCCTTGGACAGCAAGGAGATCAAACCAGTCAATCTTAAGGGAGATCAACCCTGAATATTCACTGGAAAAACTGATGCTGAAGCTGACGTTACAGTATTTTTGGTCATCTGATGCAAACAGATGACTCATTGGAAAAGTCCCTCATGCTGAGAAAGATTGAGGGCAGAAGAAGAGAGTGTCAGAGGCTGGTTGGCATCACCAGCGCAATGAATATGAACTTGGGCAAACTCCAGGAGATAGTGAGGGACAGGGAGGCCTGGTGTGCTGCAGTCCATTGGGTTGCAAAGAGCCAGGCACAACTGAACAATAACAACATAATCTTAAAAATATCATGTCCATTAAAGATCCTTGTTGATATTTTTATGATTAAAATGGTATCATACCAGATCTATTCACTTTATGAGTGAAGTTGCTCAGTCATGTCCGACTCTTTGCGACCCCATGGACTGTAGCCTACCAAGCTCCTCCCTGCATGGGATTCTCCAGGCAAGAGTACTGGAGTGGGTTGCCATTTCCTTCTCCAGGGGATCTTCCCAACCCAGGGATCGAACCAGGGTCTCCAGCATCCAGGCAGATGCTTTAACCTCTGAGCCACCAGGGAAGTTCATTAAACAACATATTGAGGAAAGGTATTTCATAGATTATTGATAGACAGTTTGGGGAAATTTACAGTAGTCATGCTTGTGTAATACTTGAGAATGGTTGTAGATTAGTATGGATGTTCATTTTAAGTCTACATAATGAAGTTCTAAATACTGAAGAAGTTTGGGTTTCAGAGCATATAGGAAATTCTGAATGTTTGGGAAATGCCTATTATTATTTCTACTGCCTTCTAAGGACTTCTCCCTCTGGCAAATGAACTGGCTCTTTCAGAAGTTAAAAAAAAAAAAAAAAAAAAAACCCACAATTTTTGCTGAATTCTTCTAAAAGCTCATTTGCGCTCCATAACATTTGGCTTTTGTTTCTGTCTTATATCCTGAAGTTAGGCATTGGTCAAGTTTTTATCTTTCCTTTATTGCTATCCAAATTAGCTCCCTCATAGAATCATGCAATGCCATAGTTTTAAGCATTACAAAAGTTTTAGTTTTCAAAAGTGAGTCTAAAAGAATTATGTTTCCTCCAGAATCTGCTCTACCCTGACTCCATCTTTCCCACATCTCAGGCACGAAAACTCAGAGAAGTGAAAGAATCCTGTCTTTGCTTACATGTTCCCACATGTAATTTACTGTCAGATATTACAGATATTAATTCCAGTGTTTCTCACATATATTACATCTGTTTTATTGTGACTGTCAACAACAGCTTTAGGATAGATGATTATTTACTGCAAAAAGTGACTAACTAGTCTCTCTCTTACTTTCTCCCAATTTTAATTTATGTTACTCAAATCTTATAGATTAATCTCTTTTTTAGGGAAATTTTATAGTTCTCTGTTTGAAACAACCTAACAGCTGGCCAATTTTATTGATATAAACACAAACCCACTAACTCTGACTTTTAAGGAGTTTACAATTATTTTCCTGTTATAATATAGTAAGGACTATACAGACATTTACATAAACTTTTAAATTATATAATAATAATAGTAGTAGTAATAGTAGTAGCAGTTAACAGTAGCAAACTCACTATACTCACCTTCATTTCTAGTATTTTGAGTTCAAACAATCCAGCTATAATATTCCAAAACTTCCTTCTACTTTTAATCAACCATCAAAGTATCCCATCAATTTTCAGTTAGCTGCCTCATCCTTTGGGTTAAAGTATGGTAGTGTCCTTAGAGCATCCTCTGCTTTCCTTCAGATCTTCCTACTTTTGCCAATAATAGCCCCTGAGGCATTTTCTCTGAAGTCTTAAAAGCCCTGATTGCAGTTTTAAAACTGCTTGTAACGTTATGACCCTCTCTCTTCTAGTGATATTACCTATCTAGACTACATACTTCTTCAGGGTAAAGATTGTGTCTCATTTTTTGTATAATCTTATTATAATGTAAAGTAGTATGTAGCACATAACAGTTGATAAATATTATTCAATAATTACTTTAAAACAATATTTAATAAATATATGCCAACAATGATCCATATAGCCAAAGCTGTGGTCTTTCCAGTAGTTATGTACGGATGTGAGAGTTGGACCATAAAGAAAGCTGAGTGCTGAAGAATTGATGCTTTCGAACTGTGGTGCTGGAGAAGACTCTTGAGAAGCCCTTGGACAGCAAGGACATCAAGGAGTTAATCTGAAAGGAAATCAACCTTGAATATTCACTGGGAGGAGTGATGCTGAAGCTCCAATAATTTGGCCACCTGATGTGAAGAGCCAGCTCATTGGAAAAGACCCTGATGCTGGGAAAGATTGAAGACAGAAGGAAAAGAGGGCATCAAAGGATGAGAAAGTTTGATGGCATCGCCGATTCAATGGACATGAACTTGGGCAAACTCCGGGATATCCTGGGATATCTGGGACAGGGAGACCTGGCGGGCTGAAGTCCATGGGGTCACAAAGAGTTGGACACAACTTAGCAACTGAACAACAACAACTATATATGCATAATTTGTCATACTACCATCTTATTTTATAGCAACTTTGCTTGATAGAAACACGCATTGACAAGTGAAAGGGCAGAGCATAGCTACAGAAATCACTCATTTGATGAAACTCTGTAATTTCTTTACATTGATATGCATTTAAAAGTTCTGGAAATGCACCTTCTACAGATGTATAGATTTTATGGCAGCCTCTTTCTTCCAGATTACTTATAAAAATCTCTTATAACACCAGATTCAGTATCCAACGTAGGAGATATTGGAGGACTATATATCAAAACATGTTCTTGTTTATTTCTATTCTTTGTTTTCTTACAGTTTAGATAATTTCCCATCCATGAAAAAGATCTTTTTACTCATAGTTTCACAGAACTTGATTATATGTTAGGTTTATAAAAATCTAGGTTTAATAAGCTTATGACTAAGATTTAATATTCTATTTTTATCCCCCACACTTAAAATCTTTTCCTTTGCCTTATTGTATGACCAAGTCTCTAGCTTTTTTACAAGATTATAAACTAAAAGTAAAACTTCATGAGCAAAGTGATATTGTTTACCTTATATTTACCAAATGTATGCATCATTTATCATTTGTGATTATTAATTAATCTTTCAATGTTTGTTCTTTTTGTTGATATTAGCAATGCATTGTTAAAACAAAATACTGTCTTTTAAAGAGCAATTATTTATATTGTTATGCCTTCAAAATTAATGCATGTCTCATAAGCAAAATATTTACACGTAATGTATAAAACCAAGAACTTTCATTTTTAGTATCATCCACATTATAGAAGCCTGTTATACAACATGACACAGTAAATGTATGTTTGCAAAGTGAAGATCTGCCAAATATTTATGTCACATTATACAGGGTTATCTCATTGTGTAATGGAAAAACCCTGTCACAGTGCATAACACCAGTGCTAGTTTCAAGTTGCTGTGAGAACCTAACTTCTGAATCTTCTGATTTATGTAGGCTTCAACATCTCAGCCTAACGCTGGTATAACTTTGTTACATTTAGACTTACATGCATGTGATCTGTTAATGGCAGTATGTGCATATGAATACATAGGTGTGTGCTCACACCTACAGGAGCCCTCAAATACACACACACAGTCCTGCACAGCCATGGAAATCCATGTGTGGATTATCACAAGCAATTGCAGGGGAGGTAGTCTGGTAAGAGTCCTCGGGTCCTAAGGTGGGTATTAAAGCTAAAATAACATGAGTCAAACAGAAGAATAGTCTCATAGGCTGTTTTTACATATGGAACAGATTAATTTTAGTAAGTTGGCAACAAATGTATTCTTGCAATCAACTGTCAATCTACTAAATTTTTATTAGCTTCATTAGAATTTGGCTTCAATTAGGACCCTCTTAGGGGAACAGAGCTATAGGCCCCCAAAACTCAATTTTCTATCAGATATTTCAATATGTTCTGAAATTTAACCTAAAAACTATATTTCATTGGTTGAATATGTCCCTGAATTAGAAACGTCTAACTTGTGAATCAGAGCCACATGCCACGTTCTTTATCCGGTCACCAGCCAAGTAGCAATAGAGCCTTACAAACTTATATTAAATAAATTTTCTTTGGGCAAATTTGTCATCGTTTAAATTCCTATTCATATATGCCAATACAAACGCGGCCTAGTATGGAAAAGAACTATAGTAGTATTTGGATTTTTATTTTTAATTGATTTGCTTATAGGTTTGATTTTAAATTATTTGCTTATAGAATAAAATCAGGGTTATTATTCTGAAAAAGTAATAATGTTTGACTAACTTTTAAAGGAAATGAAATTTGAGTTAGAATGAAGCAGACCAAAAACCAGATTTTTCATAAGGTCTTTGTTTACACAATTCATTTCAACAAACATTTCCTGAGATTCTACTGTGGGTAAGACTGCCCAAATGGTTTCAGATCCAGGAGAGTCCTACAGAAGAGAAGAGAAGAAAGGGGAGCCAGTTCTGAGGTAGGAAAGGCCACAAAAATGACGTACGCTGGAGGCTATGAAGTTCTGATCCTAAAAATCACTAGAACAATGATTCTTAAATTTTGATGTATTACAGAACTATGTGAGAGACTTAAGCAGGCACAGAATTCTATGCTTCTTGAAGAAGCCTGTGCCTCTGTGTTCTTAATTGGCTCTCCAAACAATTCATTACACAACTTTGAAGAACCAGTGCACCCGAATGTCTGAGCTAGACAGGGAGAGGAGAAACACCAACACAATTCCAAGAAGCAACTGGACTTTGAGCCAGTAGCAATATAGACAACTCTTTTGACATGGAGGTTAGTGAAAATTCAGAGAGAGGGCGTAATGTCTGGAAAACCAGTCCTATCAAATGGGGAATGATTAGAATGAAGCCATGAGCAAACAGTCCATCAAAGATGGGCAATATGAGGGAGAAGTATTCAAGAAAAAGAGGGATACAAATGCTGAAGATAAAGAGGGCACAAGTGTGTCACTGGTTAAGAGACAACACAAAGAAAGAAGGTTGGTTTTTACAGGAGCTGGTTAGCGATGCAGAGAGAAGACTTACAACAGATGAAAATTTGAAGGATCTTATTCTATCATGTTAGTGAAAATATTTTACTATGCATGTTATACCACATCCAAAATTTACTGAAAGGAAAGGCATACTAAATAAATATTAGTTTATTTCCTAGATTGCAAAGGATTGAAATTCGTACATTTTATCCCAACTGTATTTTTGCAGTCATCATCTGAGATGATTCTTCAGATCATTAATTTGTATGGATGTCGGGTGTGTAAACTTCATAAAATAAGTAAGGGAAGGGACTATTGGTTAGAATTTTTACCCTTCTATTAAATACATATAATGAGGGGAAAAATACGCTTTCTCTTCTTCATGATTGATATCCTTTTGTGGCCTTTGATTATCAAGTCTGATCTAAGCATTTTATTTGCTGAGAAAAGTAGAATGGTCTCACATGGGAAGGGGGGTGGTCAATGATCAGCTTGGCATCCCAAAATGACTTTTTAGAGACTACAAAATGAAAATAGTTTCCAGGTTTCATTGAAAAGATAATGGATTTAAAAAATATATATTACTTGTGTTCTATTTAACATATCAAAAGCTGGGGAGGAAGCCTACTATACAAGAGAGAAATCAGCTTTTGATATTTAGGAATATGAAAATCCCAAATGTCCAGTCAAAGGTAATTATAGGGAAGAAAAGGGGACCACAAATGGAAGCAGAGGCAGAGAGGATACATACATGAACCATGAAACTGGACTCCTATGTGCCTCATTTGCTGTCTAGAATCCTAGAGTTGGACCTAGGAAATGTCAAGGGGTGAGTCAAAAGCAAGATTTCCCATTTGGGACTCGAGGGGGAATCTGTCTTGCAGGATTCTGTGTTTATTAACTGGTATAGGAAAATCTGAGTAAAATTAATATTTGACATGGTTGAGCAGATGGAGAACATATGATTATTTCCTAACCCCCTCCCCCCCCCAATCTCTGTATGTACACACACTCTTGAGTGGCATGGAAATGTCAAAAAGTCCATACATGTCTTGGAGAAATAGCTGACAGGGCTGGGCTGATGAGCCTACCAGGAGGACAGAGCATCTGGAGTGAAATGATCCTGCAGTAAAGCAGAAGTAGAGAAGAATCACGCCCAAACCTCAGGAATAGGAGGTAATTCCACCCAGATCAAGATGCAGCAAATTCAATATGGATAACTACTGAGTTCTAGCAATCCGGGAATGGAGATAAATTCATTCATTAAATATTTATTGGCTCCCCACTATATGGGCTTCCCTGGTGGCTCAGACAGTAAAGAATCCACCTGCAATAAGGGAGACCTGGGTTCAATCCCTGGGTTGGGAAGATCCCCTGGAGAAGGGTAAGGCAACCCACTCCAGTATTCTTACCTGGTGAATCCCACTGGACAGAGGAGCCTGTGGGCTATAGTCCATAGGGTTGCAAAGAGTCGGATATGACTAAGCAACTAAGCACAGCACAGCTGACCCACTATATAGCACTTGTGTTCTGAAAAATTAGGGCTATAGCAGTAAACTAATCAATCTTCCCATAACTGGAGCTTGGTGGTAGGAAACAGATAATTTTTTCAGATATATTAATTTATTTTAATTGGAGGCTAATTACTTTACAGCTTCTATAGTGGTTTTTGCTGTACATTGACATCAATCAGCCATGGGTGTACATGAGTCCACATCCTGAATCCCCCTCCTGACTCCCTCCCCATCCCATCCCTCAGCATTGTCCCAGTGCTCTGGCTTTGAGTGCCCTGTTTCATGCATCGAACTTGGACTGGTGATCTATTTCATATAGGGTAATATATATGTTTAAATGCTCTTCTTTCAAATCATCCCACACCCTTGCCTTCTCCCACAGAGTCCAAAAGTCTGTTCTTTACATCTGTGTCTCTTTTGCTGTCTCACATATAGGGTTGTAACTATTAATCTAATTATGTTAATAATCACTTTGAACCTCAATGGTATAAATGCACCAATTAAAAAGCAGAGATTGTCACAGTGGTCAAAACCAAGGCACAACTATATGTTGTCTACACAAAGCCTACTTTAAATATTAGGACATATACATATAATACACTAAGAGTAAATGGATAGAAATTGTTTAAGTGAAGTAAGTTTTGTTAATCTTTAAAAACCTCTCTTATATGAAGCCATAATATATTTTCCTGCTAATTGGTTTAAGATCTATTCTTTGAACTGACAAATAATCAATAAAATTATATTTCTACAAAAAAGTAAGTGGATAGAGGAAAATATACCATGCTCAGTTCAGTTCAGTCGCTCAGTCGCGTCCAACTCTTTGAGACCCCATGAATTGCAGCACACCAGGCCTCCCTGTCCATCACCAACTCTTGGAGTTTACTCAAACTCATGTCCATCGAGTCAGTGATGCCATCCGGCCATCTCATCCTCTGTCGTCTCCTTCTCCTCCTGTCCCCAATCCCTCCCAGCACCAGGGTCTTTTCCAATGAGTCAACTCTTCAAATGAGGTGGCCAAAGTACTGGAGTTTCAGCTTCAGCCTCAGTCCTTCCAATGAACACCCAGGAATGATCTCCTTTAGGATGGACTGGTTGGATCTCCTTGCAGTCCAAGGGTCTCTCAAGAGTCTTCTCTAACACCACAGTTCAAAAGCATCAATTCTTTGGCTCTCAGCCTTCTTCACAGTCCAGCTCTAACATCCATACATGACCACAGGAAAAACCATAGCCTTGACTAGATGGACATTTGTTGGCAAAGTAATATCTCTGCTGTTTAATCTGCAATCTAGGTTGGTCATCACTTTTCTTCCAAGGAGTAAGCGTCTTTTAATTTCATGTCTGCAGTCACCATCTGCAGTGATTTTGGAGCCCCCCAAAATAAAGTGTGACACTGTTTTTACTGTTTACCCATCTATTTCCCATGAAGTGATGGAACCAGATGCCATGATCTTCGTTTTCTGAATGTTGAGCTTTAAGCCAACTTTTCCCCTCTCCTCTTTCACTTTCATCAAGAGGATTTTTAGTTCCTCTTCACTTCCTGCCATAAAGGTGGTGTCATCTACATATCTGAGGTCATTGATATTTCTCCTGGCGATCTTGATTCCAGCTTGTGCTTCTTCCAGCCCAGCGTTTCTTGTGATGTATTCTGTATATAAGTTAAATATACCATGCTAACACTAATAAAAAGAAACCAAGAAGAGCAAAATTAACTGTAGACAGAGCTGACTTCAAACTAAGGAAAGTTATAAGGAATTTTAGAAAAGAGCATTGTATAATTATAAAGACCATGATTCACCACCTATTAAGAAGGCATAATAACTCTTAATGTGTATGTAATTAACAACAGAGCCTCAAACTACCTGTGGCAAAAATACTGATAGACCTGAAAGGAGAAATAGATGAATTTGCTATCATAGTTAGAGACTTCAGCACCAGTCTCTCAGAAATGGACATAACCAGCAAGCAGAAAATTAGGAAGGATGTAGCTGGACATAACAACACTGTCAATCAACTGTAGAATTAACATCTATGGAATACATCATCCATACAGCAAATTACACATTTTTCTCAAGAGGCCATGAAATATTTGCTTAGACAGACCACATTTGGGGACAGAAAACACACTCTAACAAGTTGAAAACAATAGAAAGTAGACAATGTCTGCTCTCAGATCACAGTGTAATTAAACTAGAAATCAATGACAGATGGATAACTGGGAAATCCCAAAATATGTGGAAAATAAGCAACACACTTCTCAGAAGAAATTTCAAGAAAAATTTAAATATATTTTGAACTAAATGAAAATGCAACATCAAAATTTGTGGAACTCAATGATAGCAGTGCTTAGGGGGAAATCTGTGCCACTGAATGCCACATCACCCCTTTGTGAGTGATGTGTTCCTCCTGGATCCCCTGGCAGATGCCTGATACTGAGTATAGTACCAACTACATGCTATATCTTTTATATACATGCATACCTACAGAAAAAATTAATTTAGAATTTGGGTACAATAAGAGATTAACAACAACTAATAATAACCTAGAACAATGATAACAATATATTGTGACAAAAGTTATGTAAATATGGCCTCTCTCTCTTTCTCAGTTAAAATATCTTAGTGAATGGAAACACAGCTGTAGAAAACGGACCTGCGGACACAGTGCGGGAAGGAGGGGAGAAGACGAACTGAGAATGTAGCATTGACATATATACACTACCATGTGTAAAACAGACAGCTAGTGGGAAGCTGCCATGTAACAAAACACAAGGAGGCCAGCCTGGTATCTGTGAAGACCTGGAGGGATGTGATTGAGGAGAGGAGGCTCAGGAAGAAGGGGACATTGTCTGTATAATTATGGCTGATTTGTGCTGCTTAAGAGCAGAAACCAACACAGCATTGTTAAGCAATTATCCGACAATTAAAAAAAATTCTTCTTGTACAAATTTAATACTTCTTCCATTTTAACTAAGCATTTACCACACACTGTTCGTAACTTTTGCAGTTTGAGGTACAACAGCAAAACCAGCACATGTTTCTTTTTCCTTATTCACAACTTCACAGTCAGAAAATAAAGACTCCCAGTAAAATAGGAATTGGGGAAATCTTTCTCAGCTTGATAAAGACTACAAAATACAAAAGCCCTACCGCTAACATCATATTTAGTGGTGAGAAACTTGAAACTTTCACACTAAGTTCAGGGGCAAGGCAAGCATGTGTATTTTCACCACTCATTTTCAACACAGTACTGATGGATATATGTCATTATATATTTGCCCAAACCCACAGAATTTACCGAAAATAAATCCTAAAGTAAACTAAAGACTTTGGGTGACTATTATGTATCAATCAATGTAGGTTCATCTTTGACAACAAATGTACCATTCTGGTGAGTGATGTTGATCGTGGGGGAGGCTATGAATGTACAAGACAGGGGACATATGGGAAATCTCTGTACCTTCCTCTACATGTTGTTGCTCTAATAAATAAAGCATTTTAAAACAATAACAACAAAAAATTCTTCAATGGTCATAACTAGAATAAAATTGTTGCATTAGTGATTTTTATTTTTCTAAAATCAGTTTTTTTCCCCTCCCTTTGGTCATTGAAAGATTGACTTGTTCTGAAATAGGACAAATGTCAGATGTTTGAACTCCAAAAAAATAGATGTCATAAATTAATATAGGTATAATTACATTTAAAAATAACTGGATTATTACTCATTAATTTAATTTGAAACACTGAAATTATTCAATTCATAAAAGCTATGTTTTATTCATGACCTTTTTGTTTATATTTAGTTTATTTGCCCATGTTTCAGAAACACAATGATGTTTCTTCCATTGAAGACTTTTTATTTTTCTCCAAGAGTACATCATGAAAAATGCCAGGCTGGATGACTCACAAGCTGGAATTAAGATTGCTGGGAGAAATATAAACAACCTCAGATATGCAAATGATATCACTTTAATGGAAGAAAGGAAAGAGGAACTATAGAGCCTCTTGATGAAGGTGAAAGAGGAGAATGAAAAAGCTGGCTTAAAACTCAGCATTCAAAAGATGAAGATCATGGCATCTGATCCCATCATTTCATGCAAATAGATCTGGGCAAAGGGGAAACAGTGACAGATTTAATTTTCTTTGGCTCCAAAATCACTGCAGACAGTGACACTGCAGCTACAAATTAAAAGGCATTTGCTTCTTGGAAGAAAAGCTATGACTAACCTAGGCAGCATATTACAAACCAAAGACATCACTTGGCCGATAAAGGTCCATATACTAAAAGCTATGGTTTTTGCAGCAGTCATGTATTAATGCAAGAGTTGGACCATAATTGATGCTTTCAAACTCTGGGGCTGAAGAAGACTCTTGAGAGTCCCTTGGACTGCAAGGATATCAAACCAGTCAATCCTAAAGGAAAACAACCTTGAATATTCACTGGAAGGACCAGTGCTGAAGCTAAAGTTCCAATACTTTGGTCCCTCAATGTGAAGAGCTGACTCATTAGAAAAGACCCTGATGCTGTGAAAGATTGAAGGCAGTAGAAGGGGACAACAGAGGATGAGATGCTTGGATAGTATCTCCAATTCAATGAACATGAGTTTGAGTAAACGTCAGTTCAGTTCAGTTGCTCAGTTGTGTCCGACTCTTTGCGACCCCATGAACTGCAGCATGCCAGGCCTCCCTGTCCATCACCAACTCCCGGAGTTCACTCAAATTCATGTCCATCGAGTCAGTGATGCCATCTAGCCATCTCATCCTCTGTCATCCCTTCTCCTCCTGCCCCCAATCCCTCCCAGCATCAGAGGCTTTTCCAATGAGTCAACTCTTCCCATGAGGTGGCCAGAGTACTGGAGTTTCAGCTTTAGCATCATTCCTTCCAAAGAACACCCAGGGAGCGGTCCTAAGATGGTGGAGGAATAGGACAGGGAGACCACTTTCTCCCCAAAAATTCATCAAAAGAACATTTCAATGCTGAGTAAATTCTACAGAACAACTTCTGAATGTTGGCAGAGGACATCAGGCACCCAGAAAAGCAGATCATTGTCTTCAAAAACAGGTAGGGAAAATATAAAAGACAAAAAAAGAGACAAAGGAGGTAGGGAGGGAGTCCTGTCCCGGGAAGGGAGTCTTAAAAAGAGAAAAGTTTCCAAACACCAGGAAACACTCTCACTGCCGAGTCTGTGGCGAGCCTTGAAGCACAGAGGGCAACATAACAGGGAAGAAAAACAAATAAATAATTAAAACCAACAGATTATGAGCCCAACAGTAACTCCCCCAGCAGAGAAGCAGCGCAGATGCCTGCATCTGCCACTAGCAAGTGGGGGCTGAGCAGAGAGGCACGGAAGGCAGTGCTTTTTAAGAATCGGGCTGGAATGCCCCGAATGTAACCAGAGCAAACTAACTTGGGCTAGCATACCAGACTGTGGGATAGCTACCATGCAAAAAGCTCTAATATAAGACACTGCTAGGACCGTGCACAGAACAAAGGATGGAACAGAAATAGCCGGCTGCAGACCATCCCCTGCCGGTGACAGGCAGCCAGAGCCGTAAGGGCTGGAAGGGGGCAATCGCAGCCCTGGAGAGACTTTACCTACCAAACTGCAAGCAGGCTTCTTTGCTAACTAAGACTTCTTGGGGTTCTGAACAGTCACCATCTGCCTGACAAGGGGCGCCAGCGGTACACCCAGAAAACTAAGCAGCAAGGAAAGGCGATAAGTCGCAGCGACCGCACTCGCCAAACACCTGAGCTACTCGGTCCTGGAAAGGGCACAAAACACAGGCCCAACTGAATCTGCGCCTCTGAGGGCTACCTGAGGGCCAAGCCTGAGCGGCCTAGACCAGGGAGGTGCATGCAGCCTAAGGCTGGCCTCAGACGGTTCCCGGCGGAGCAACGTAGAGCCTGAATGGTGTGCGCCGTGTGCAGGGGCATGCCCAGTGTGGCTGAGACACTGTGAGCACACGCCAGTGTTATTTGTTTGCAGCATCCCTCCCTCCCCACAGCACGACTGAACAAGTGAGCCTAAAAAAAAAAAAAAAAGTGTCCACTTCTGCCCGCCTTGTGTCAGGGTGAAAATCAGACACTGAAGAGGTCAGCAAACAGAAGAAGCTAAACAGAGGGAACAGCCTTGGAAATGACCCCACACTGCCCACAACACCAGAGAAAGTCTCAGAAATATCTTTACTATTTTTATGACCATTCTCTCTTTTGTTGTTGTTGTTGATGTTGTTGTTTGATTGTTTTTTCTTCTTTTCTTTTTCTTCTCCTTTTTTTTAACTTTAAAAAATTTTTAAGTCCTCTATTTCTCCTTTAATTTTAATTTTTAATAACCTACTATCACTTAAAAACAAAATACCCTATTTTTAAAGCAAACGCCGTATATTTTTTTTTGTGGTTGTTGTTGTTGTTTAATAATTCTCTTGACTTTCTTTTTTTCCTTCTTGTTCTTCTTCTTTTCTTTAATATTGTATTTTTGAAAATCCAACCTCTACTCTAGATTTTTAATCTTTGCTTTTTGGTGTTTGTTGTCAATTTTGTACATTTAAAAACCCAGTCTTCAGTACCCAAGTTTACCTGAAAGCGAGATTACTGGCTTGACCACTCTCTCCTCGTTTGGACTCTCCTTTTTCTCCACCAGGTGGCCTCTGTCTCTTCCCTCCCCCTTCTCTTCTCTATCCAACTCTGTGAATCTCTGTGTGTTCCAGACGATGGAGAACACTTAGGGAACTGGTTACTGGCTGGATCTGTCTCTCTCCTTTCATTTCCCTCTTTTATCCTCCTGGCCACCTCTGTCTACTTCCTCCCTCTCCTCTTCCCTGTATAACTCCGTGAACACCTCTGAGGGGTTCAGACTGAGGAGTGCACATAAGGAAGTGACTACTGACTAGCTTGCTCTCTCCTCTTTTGATCCCACATCATCTCATTCCAGTCACCTCTAACTACCCCCTCCTTCTCTTTTCCATATAACTCAGTGAACCTCTCTGGGTGTCCCTCAATGTGGAGAAACTTTTCATCTTTAACCTAGATATTTTATCATCGGTGCTGTATAGATGAAGTCTTGAGGCTACTGTAAAAATTAAACTGAAAACTAGAAACAGGAGGCTTAAGTCCAAATCCTGAGAACATCAGAGAACTCCTGAATCCAGGGAACATTAATCAATAGGAGCTCATCAAACGCCTCCATACCTACACTGAAACCAAGCACCACCCAAGGGCCAACAAGTTCCAGAGCAAGACATACCATGCAAATTCTCCAGCAACACAGGAACACACCCCTGAGCTTCAATATACAGGCAGCTCAAGTTACTCCAAAACCATAGATGTCTCATAACTCATTACTGGACACTTCATTGCACTCCAGAGAGAAGAAATCCAGCTCTACCCACCAGAACTCTGACACAAGCTTCCCTAACCAAGAAACCTTGACAAGCCACTGATACAACCCCACTCACACTGAGGAAACTCCATAATAAAGAGAACTCCACAAATTCCCAGAATACAGAAAGGCCACCCCAAATGCAGCAATATAACCAAGATGAAGTGACTGAGGAATACCCAGCAGATAAAGGAACAGGATAAATGCCCACCAAACCAAACCAAAGAGAAACAGATAGGGAATCTACCTGAGAAAGAATTCTGAATATTGATAGTGAAAATAATCCAAAATCTTGAAATCAAAATGGAATCACAGATAAATAGCCTGGAGACAAGGATTGAGAAGATGCAAGAAAGGTTTAACAAGGACCTAGAAGAAATTAAAAGAGTCAATATATAATGAATAATGCAATAAATGAGATCAGAAACACTCTGGAGGCAACAAATAGTAGAATACTGGAGGCAGAGGATAGGATTAGTGAAATAGAAGATAGAATGGTAGAAATAAATGAATCAGAGAGGAAAAAAGAAAAACGAATTAAAAGAAATGAGAACTATCTCAGAGACCTCCAGGACAATATGAAATGCTCCAAAATTCGAGTTATAGGAGTCCCAGAAGAAGAAGACAAAAAGAAAGATCATGAGAAAATCCTTGAGGAGATAATAGTTGAAAACGTCCCTAAAATGAGGAAGGAAATAATCACCTAAGTCCAAGAAACCCAGAGAGTCCCAAACAGGATAAACCCAAGGCGAAACACCCCAAGACACATATTAATCAAATTAACAAAGATCAAACACAAAGAACAAATATTAAAAGCAGTAAGGGAAAAACAACAAATAACACACAAAGGGATTCCGATAAGGATAACAGCTGATCTTTCAATAGAAATGCTTCAGGCCAGGAGGGAATAGCAAGACATACTTAAAGTGATGAAAGAAAATAACCTACAGCCCAGATTACTGTACCCAGCAAAGATCTCATTCAAATATGAAGGAGAAATCAGAAGCTTTCTAGAGAATTCAGAACCACCAAACCAGCTCTCCAACAAATGCTAAAAAAGGGGCGTATAAACCCGAACCCAAAACAAAAAAGTAAATGGCAATGGGATCATACTTATCAATAATTACCTTAAACGTAAATGGGTTGAATGCTCCAACCAAAAGGCAAAGACTGGCTGAATGGATACAAAAACAAGACCCCTATATATGCTGCCTACAAGAGACCCACCTCAAACAAGGGACATATACAGACTGAAAGTGAAGGGCTGGAAAAAGATATACCACGCAAATAGAGACCAAAAGAAAGCAGGAATAGCAATACTCAATACTCACATCCAATAAAATAGACTTTAAAACAAATGCTGTGAAAAGAGACGAAGAAGGCCACCACATAATGATCAAAGGATCAATCCAAGAAGAAGATATAACAATTATAAATATACATGCACCCAACATAGGAGCACTGCAATATGTAAGACAAATGCTAACAAGTATGAAAGGGGAAATTAACAATAACCCAATAATAGTGGGAGACTTTAATACCCCACTCACACCTATGGACAGATCAACTACACAGAAAATTAACAAAGAAACACAAACTTTAAATGATACAATAGACCAGTTAGACCTAATTGATATCTATAGGACATTTCACCATAAAACAATGAATTTCATATTTTTCTCAAGTGCTCACGGAACCTTCTCCAGGATAGATCACATCCTGGACCATAAATCTAACCTTGATAAATTAAAAAAAAAAAAAAAGAAATCATCCCAAGCTTCTTTTCTGACCATAATGCATTAAGATTAGATCTCAATTACAGGAGAAAAACTATTAAAATTCCAACATATGGAGGCTGAACAACACACTGCTGAATAACCAACAAATCACAGAAGAAATCAAAAAAGAAATCAAAATATGCATAGAAACAAATGAAAATGAAAACACAACAACCCAAAACCTGTGGGACACTATAAAAGCAGTGCTAAGAGGAAAGTTCATAACAGACCCATCACAAGCACGGAAATTGAAACAGTAATCAGAAATCTTCCAGCAAACAAAAGCCCAGGTCCAGACGGCTTCACAGCTGACTTCTACCAAAAATTGAGAGAAGAGCTAACACCTATCCTACTCAAACTCTTCAGGAAAATTGCAGAGGGAGGTAAACTTCCAAACTCATTCTATGAGGCCACCATCACCCTAATACCAAAACCTGACAAAGATGCCACAAAAAAAGAAAACTACAGGTCAATATCACTGATGAACATAGATGCAAAAATCCTCAACAAAATTCTAGCAATCAGAATCCAACAACACATTAAAAAGATCATACACCATGACCAAGTGGGCTTTATCCCAGGGATGCAAGGATTCTTTAATATCCACAAATCAATCAATGTAATTCACCACATTAACAAATTGCAAAATAAAAGCCATATGATTACCTCAATAGATGCAGAGAAAGCCTTTGACAAAATTCAACATCCATTTATGATAAAAACTCTCCAGAAAGCAGGAATAGAAGGAACATACCTCAACATAATAAAAGCTATATATGACAAACCCACAGCAAACATTATCCTCAATGGTGAAAAATTGAAAGCATTTCCCCTAAAGTCAGGAACAAGACAAGGATGCCCACTTTCACCACTACTATTCAACATAGTTCTGGAAGTTTTGGCCACAGCAATCAGAGCAGAAAAAGAAATAAAAGGAATCTAAATTGGAAAAGAAGAAGTAAAACTCACTGTTTGCAGATGACATGATCCTTTACATAGAAAACCCTAAAGACTCTACCAGAAAATTACTAGAGCTAATCAGTGAACACAGTAAAGTTGCAGGATATAAAATCGACACAGAGAAATCCCTTGCATTCCTATACACTAATAATGAGAAAGTAGAAAAAGAAATTAAGGAAACAATTCCATTCACCATTGCAACAAAAAGATTAAAATACTTAGGAATATACCTACCTAAAGAAACTAAAGAACTATATATAGAAAATTATAAAACACTGATGAAAGAAATCAAAGAGGAAACTAATAGATGGAGAAATATACCATGTTCATGGATCAGAAGAATCAACATAGTGAAAATGAGTATACTACTCAAAGCAATCTACAGATTCAATACAATCCCTATCGAGCTACCAGCGGAATTTTTCACAGAGCTAGAACAAATAATTTCACAATTTGTACGGAAATACAAAAAACCTCGAATAGCCAAAGCAATCTTGAGAAAGAAGAATGGAACTGGAGGAATCAACCTGCCTGACATCAGGCTCTACTATAAAGCCACAGTCATCAAGACAGTATGGTACTGGCACAAAGACAGAAATATAGATCAATGGAACAAAATAGAAAGCCCAGAGATAAATCCACACACCTATGGACAGCTTATCTTTGACAAAGGAGGCAAGAATATACAATGGATTAAAGACAATCTCTTTAACAAGTGGTGCTGGGAAAACTGGTCAACCACTTGTAAAATAATGGAACTAGATCACTTTCTAACACCATACACAAAAATAAACTCAAAATGGATTAAAGATCTAAATGTAAGACCAGAAACTATAAAACTCCTAGAGGAGAACATAGGCAAAACACTCTCCAACATAAATCACAGCAGGATCCTCTATGATCCACCTCACAGAATACTGGAAATAAAAGCAAAAACAAATAAATAGGATCTAATTAAAATTAAAAGCTTCTTCACAACAAAGGAAACTGTAAGCAAGGTGAAAAGACAGCCTTCTGAATGGGAGAAAATAATAGCAATGAAGCAACTGACAAACAACTAATCTCAAAAATACACAAGCAACTGATGCAGCTCAATTCCAGAAAAATAAACGACCCAATCAAAAAATGGGCCAAAGAACTAAATAGACATTTCTCCAAAGAAGACATATGGATGGCTAACAAACACGTGAAAAGATGCTCAACATCACTCATTATCAGAGAAATGCAAATCAAGAACAATGAGGGACCATTTCACACCAGTCAAAATGGCTGCGATCCAAAAGTCTACAAGCAATAAATGCTGGAGAGGGTGTGGAAAAAAGGGAACCCTCCTACACTGTTGGTGGGAATGCAAACTAGTACAGCCACTATGGAGAACAGTGTGGAGATTCCTTAAAAAATTGCAAATAGAACTGCCTTATCACCCAGCAATCCCACTGCTGGGCATACACTCTGAGGAAACCAGAACTGAAAGAGACACGTGTACCCAAATGTTCATTGCAGCACTGTTTATAATGGCCAGGACGTGGACGCAACCTAGATGTCCATCAGCAGATGAATGGATAAGAAAGCTGTGGTACATATACACAATGGATATTTACATATACACAATGGATACACAATACTCAGCCATTAAAAAAAAATACATTTGAATCAGTTCTAATGAGATGGATGAAACTGGGGTCTATTATACAGAGTGAAGTAAGCCAGAAAGTAAAACACCAATACAGTATACTAACGCATATATATGGAATTTAGAAAGATAGTAATGACAACCTTATATGCGAGACAGCAAAAGAGACACAAATGTATAGAATGGACTTTTATACTCTGTGGGAGAGGGAGAGGAAGAGGGTGGGATGATTTGGGAGAATGGCATTGAAACATGTATAATATCATATGTGAAACGAATAGCTAGTCCAGGTTCGATGCAGGATACAGGATGCTTGGGGCTGGTGCGTGGGGATGATCCAGAGAGATGCTATGGGGTGGGAGGTGGGAAGGGGGTTCAGGATTGGGAACTCATGTACACCCGTGGCTGATTCATGTCAATGTATGGCAAAACCAATACAGTATTGTAAAGCAAAATAAATTAAAAATTAAAATTAAAAAATATATATATATATAAATATCTAATTCATGTGGTTGTTTTGAGGATTTAAAAAAAAAAAAAAAGAACACCCAGGACTGAATTCCTTTAGAATGGACTGGTTGGATCTTCTTGCAATCCAAGGGACTCTTAAGAGTCTTCTCCAACACCACAGTTAGGAAGACAGTAAAGGACAGGGGAGCCTGGAGTGCTACAGTTCATGAGATCACAAAAAGTCAGACACGACTTAGTGACTGAACAGCAACGAACAACAATGTGATTATATGGTTTTGTTATAACTGTGATTCCACAGATTCTCAAACAAAGCACTAATATCACACCGAGAGAACAAGTGGTAACCAGGATGCTCATGCAATTCACAGCATGGTCAACCTAGCTACAACAGTTTGAATGTTCAGACTGAATAGATTAAAAGATCTGTAGTTGAACTGAATGCATACTTTATGTGATGTATTGTATTCAATACTGTATTGGATACTCTATTGATATTGGATCTTCCCTGTAGCGCAGACAGGAAAGAATCTGCCTACAAGAGTTGACTCATTGGAAAAGACTCTGAAGCGGGGAGGGATTGGGCAGGAGGGCAGGAGGAGAAGGGGACAACAGAGGATGAGATGGCTGGATGGCATCACTGACTCGATGGGAGTGAGTCTGAGTGAACTCTGGGAGTTGGTGATGGACAGGGAGGCCTGGCGTGCTGCGATTCATGGGGTCGCAAAAAGTCAGACACGACTGAGCGACTGAACTGAACTGAACAATGTAGGAGACCCGGGTTTAATCCTTGCGTCAGGAAGATCCTCTGGAGAAGGGAATGGCAAACTACTCCAGTATTCTTGCCTGGAGAATCCCATGGAAAGAGGAGCCTCGAGGGCTATATTTCACGGCGTCACAAACAGTCAGACATGACTGAGTGACTAACACTACATTTTTACTGTAATGTAAATCTTTCTCATTCTAAAAAGGATATATATATATGAAATTCTTTGAAAAAAATATAAATTCTTGTGAACACATATGTAAAATAAGAGTTATATGTCTTCATATAATGGTGCCCTTGTCTCTTAAGCTTTAGAAACACAATTATCTGTTTGATAATATTGTGGCTATAGATTATTTAGAATTTCTATGTTAATTGCCTATTATGTTTCAGAATTATCACTGAGCTCTGAAAAACAGACTTCTAATTCTAAATCTCTATAATTGTATTTATATTATGTAGAAAACTCTTTTCTGGAAGAGACATCTCAAAGTGTTTCAGCCTCTTTCACACCTCTAAATGGCAAGACAGAGATTCAATAGATCTGCTAGAACACAGCTTTCATGATATGATCAGCCATCCCATCCTGTGTTTCCGGCTTATTAGACAAATAAGGCTGTTACAGATGGAATAACAACATTTCTTTATAAAACCAGATTGGGGAAAATGAAATTTGGCTGATGATCAGAACTAGTGAAAGAATAATTTTTATTAGTTAGACCAGATGGAGACCATTAATAGCAATAATATGGAAAAGAGTTAAATTGATAGCTATTAATTAGCATTAACGAAATGTTACTGAGATTAGAAACTTGTAAAATGTTTACTTCTTGAAATTAAATTCTTCCTTGACTTTGTTCTTAGTTTTTTTCTCCTTTAGTGTAGTGATACAAGCCATCAGAATTGGCCTAAACTAGGTGGTAGCTATGATGAAGTGATCCCTTCATTTAAAAAATAAAATATTCAGAATGTATATTGGGTGCTAGGTAACTACTAGGAACAATGTTAAATTAAGTATTTTACAGGAGGTGAGGAACTTAGGTCACAGCAAATTTCAGAAGACAGAGAATTCAGGATATTAAGAAGAAAATAAATAGCATAACTATAAATGGCAAAACTATAAATATATAGAATACACATATCATATGTTAATTTGCCCAAGATATGGCTTAGGATACATAGCAAAAGTACTTGTGAAGTCTAATTGGTTGTTCAGTAAGTTTTAAATACCTTCCTTCCTTTCAGTCCTTACTTCCTTTTCTTTCTCTCTTCTTTTTAATCTGCTTTTTTCTAAAGAAATTGAGTGCCTGCACAACGAAGGTAAATTTTCTTGAAGATATTACACTTACAGCCAGGGTTTCTTGAGAAACATAAGATAGCAAGTCTGGCAGGCAGGTTTTATTTGCCTAAAAGCTACAGGTCACATGGGAGGAATTCAGATGATAATTTTGGAAGGAATAACTCTAGTCCTCTGCTATCAGGAATAAGTTATTTAAGCCAAAGAGAAGAACTGAAGGGTGTCACTCTGGTCCTGAGAAGATGTACCTGGAGGTGAGAGAAGGTTGAAAGAGATGCACTGCTCTCCAAGGCAGGCTTGGAGTAGCATCTGATAATCATGACATCTGATAAATCTGCACATATATATTGATGCCAACTAGCAGAGGGAGCTGTAGAATAAAATAAGTATAATTATTTGGCGGTCAGGCTATCCAAGCTCAGATGGAAATCTTGGCTTTAAAAAAATGTTGCTGGATTTCCCTAGTGGCTTAGTGGATAAGAATCCACCTGCTAATACAGGAGACAGATTCAATTTCTGATCCAGGATTATCCCATATGCCATAAAGCAAATTAGGCTGGGCACCACAACTATTGAGGCTGTGCTCTGGAGCCCAGGAACCACAACTACAGACCCTCTGTTCTGCAACTACTGAAGCCCATGTGCCCTAGAGCTTGTGCTCCACCACAAGAGAAGCCACTGCAATGAGAGGCCCGCACAACTCAATGAAGAGTAACACCTGCTCAGTGCAACTAGAGAAAGCCCGAGTACAACAACAAAGACCCAATGCAATCAAAAATAAAGAAAGAAAAAAGATTTTTTAAAAAAATGTTGCTGTCATTGGTAAAACCAACTATAGAAGATTTTGATTTCAGTAGTCAAGCAGAGAGAAAATTTGTAGGGGGTGTCTTGATGATTTTGTCCAGATTTACAACAAAAAAATTAGTTGTTTTTTTTTTTTAATAAACACAGAGAATTAAATAAATAATTAACAAATTAAAATATTTTTGCTACTCAGGAACAATACATGAAAAAGATTATCAATCAGGCCACATTTACAATTAAGTGGGGCAAATACACAATTACAACAAACTCAAGGATAATGAAAAAAAAACGGGAAAAAGTAAAACATAAAAGACTAATTTCCTTCATTAAAAGGTTTTAACAAATCCTTAGAGAAACCTTTATAACTTATTCAAAAAATAGACAAAAACATTAACAGCTGTTCAGAAAGTTATCTACCTTCCTTCATGAAAAATTTTCAATTTAAAATAATTAAATAGAAGACTTACTTCTACCAAGAGAGTATGGAAAGCTCCACTGACCTATTCACCACTGAAACTGGGGAGAATGATTTTTTAAATTCAACCATTTAAAGCCTATGGAAATGGTCCTAAAAAGAAACAACAAATTAAAAAAAATCTATTGGAGGAAAGCTAGGGAAAATTCAGTACAAAAGGCAAGAGACAGTGATAGTTGAACCAAAGTAACTCTCTGCTTCCCCACTCCCAGCCTAGCAAGGCAGGCACTCCACTCCTGATTGCTGCAGCTAAAAACACCAGGCTCCCCCTCCCTTGAGCTCCCAGTCAAAGGGCTATCTTTTTGGGAAGAGCAGAACTTCAGAATTTTTCCTCAGTCCCCAGATGAGCAGTGGGTCCTGAGCAAGTGGTTGAGAGGAGATGGCACCCTTCTTTTGTTCACATCCTACTCATGAATGGCACCTCGATGAATACTGAGGTCTGTTTGACTGTTGCTCTGGCCCAATCCAATTTATTCTTCCCAAGACCTATCATGGCTTCCCAGGTGGCTCAGCGGTAAAAGAATCCCTGTGCCAATGCAGGAGACCCAGGTTTGATCCCTGGGTCAGGAAGGTCCCCTGGAAAAGGAAATGGCAATCCATTTCGGTATTCTTGCCTGGGAAATGGACAGAGGAGCCTGGTGGGCTACAGACCATGGGGTCACAAAAAGTTGGACATGACTTAGGGACTAAACAATGACCAATCAGAATGTCCCACACATAGCAGATGCTCAATAAATATTTGGCAGAAAGAAAGGAGTTAGAGAAGAAGGAAAAATAGAGACATAAAGAGAAGGGGCAAACAGTGAACATTCTAATAGCAACCAGAAAGTTTATAAGCCAAACGTCAACATCAGTAGAATGTTATATATAGATGATGTTTGAATCCAACTTAAAATTTGTTCTGAAAGAAAGGGCCAACTGGATAGTAAACTACAGCTTATTTTTTCAACATTGTGACAGAATTGATGGTCTAGTGAGCCTTTAAAACACCATTTTCAAAATAAAACTAGTTCCTGGCTTTTCTTTTATTGTATACAATTTTGATTTACTGAGCTGAATTCTCTGAGCTAAATTGCAAACTTTATGAACAGAACTATTCTTTCTGGCATTTACATTCTCTTCCGGTAACAGGTGTTTTGTTTCATTTCAAAAGAATAGACTTTTCCCTGTAAATCAATATATCATTGTTTTTTCTTCATTACAATGTCAGCTTCTGGTTTTATTACATTCTGTTGGATTACACTCAGTATGGGTGCCAGACATATTTTACAGTATTGATGGATCAGTTCACAGCATTTATTTTTTTCCCTTAATGAGACAAGCACAGTGCATATTCTTTTTAAAGCTGACAGGAAAAGTAATTTTAAGTGGTTTATCAAATGACCTGCATCTTCAACAAGTTTTCAGTTTTATCCAAGATAAGTATATTCTTCTAATATGCAACTTCTGCATTTACTTAACTCACTACATATCTTTATAAAACTAATTTTCCATCCTTATGGAAAACGAGAGAGAAAGATTGGGTATGATATAGTTGGTTTAATTGCTTCAGAGACAGTCTATTCAAGATTAATTAAATCATGCTTAACATGTTCCAGCTTTAACTGTGAAGTTCTTGAAAAATATCCTTACTCTTTGAAACATTAATACTGTGAGGTTTAATCAGAAGAAACATTAATACTGAATGATAGAACTGGGAAATAAAATATTCAGCCTCATAAATTCTATAGAGGTGCTCTTTTCTCTCATAAGAATGAAAATCTGATATTTATAGATGGTAATATGATGTATGTAGGCCTTTGGTCTTTGATGGGCACAGAGATACTTCTCATAAACTTAATTACAAAGTATTGTTTTAATTTATCATTTCTAAATATTCTGTTTGGAAAATTCACTTACTAAAAAGGAAAGCCCAAATTTGATAAAGATCATGTTGTTGTGATAGCTATAGTGAAGTGAACTAAAGAAGACATACGCAGGACTTCCCTGGTAGACTAATGCATAAGAATCCGCCTGCCAATGCAGAGGACACGGGTTCGCTCCCTGGTCTGGGAAGATCCCACATGGATCAAGGCAACCAAGCTGAGCCCATGCTCTAGAGCCCACATGCTGCAAATACTGAAGCCCAGCACCCTAGAGCCCCAGCTCCACAACAAGAGAATCCATGGCAATGAGAAGCCCAAGCATGCAACTAGAGAAAGCCTGTGCACAGCAACAAAGAGCTTGTGCATTGCAACAAAGATGCAGCACAACCCCAAATGAAAATTAGTTAAATTTTTTAAAAAAGAAAACATTTGCCATACAACACATGCTTTCTTCAGCACTCTGTCTGGTGCTTCTCAATCTTCTTCACTGTCTACCTAGAATATGATGGTAGTACTTGCAGAGCACATGTGGTAAACTAACAAATCTGCTTCTGGAAGGAAGCTGCTGTTTGCTGAGAGGAATACTAGACCTTCTGCTCATTAAAACATATGTTCTAAAATATAACTATGATTTTTATGCAACTCTCCCAAAATATTTATAAGCAAAGAATATTTGTTATGTATGTGAAAGCAGTATACAATAAGTATACATAATGGTCACAAGTCATTTAACTTCATCTAGGATTACTTCCATTATGATATCATTTTCTTGTTCTAGAAATCACAGTCATTATCAAGTTTTCATAGTCATTGCTATCCTTCCTTTTTATAATCTCTAATATTCCCATATCCTTTGAACTTAGGTTTTTGCAGGACTTCCCCGGTAGTCTAATGGATAAGAAACCATCTGCCAATGCAGGGGACGCAGGTAGCATCCCTGGTCTGGGAAGATCCAACGTGGTATTTTTATTTCTACTTATGTAAACCTTTGAAAAATCTACTATATATCTTTTACAATATTTTAAAATAACTCCCTGAAGCTAGCTTGATAGAGTCTTTGGGATAATGGAAAAGTAGGTAAAGGTTATTTTCTTCTTTATGGTGTCATGATCAGAATTGATACAACATTGAGATATAAGTAGAGAGAACCAACACTCTAGTTCTTAATTAACGAAAATGTAATAAAGAAACTTGATTTCAGTTCAGTTCAGTTCAGTTCAGTCACTCAGTCTTGTCTGAGTGAATCACACAATGCAGGCCTCCCTGTCCATCACCAACTCCCAGAGTTCACTCAAACTCACATCCATCGAGTCAATGATGCTATCCAGCCATCTCATCCTCTGTCGTCCCCTTCTCCTCCCGCCCCCAATCCCTCCCAGCATCAGAGTCTTTTCCAATGAGTTAACTCTTCAAATGAGGTGGCCAAAGTACTGGAGTTTCAGCTTTAGCATCATTTTATCCAAAGAACACCCAGGACTGATTTCCTTTAGAATGGACTGGTTGGATCTCCTTTCAGTCCAAGGGTCTCTCAAGAGTCTTCTCCAACACCACAATTCAAAAGCATCAATTCTTCGGCACTCAGCTTTCTTCAAAGTCCAACTCTCACATCCATACATGACCACAGGAAAAACCATAGCCTTGACTAGACGGGCCTTTGTTGGCAAAGTAATGTCTCTGCTTTTGAATATGCTATGTAGGTTGGTCATCACTTTTCTTCCAAGGAGTAAGCGTCTTTTAATTTCATGGCTGCAGTCACCATCTGCAGTGATTTTGGAGCCCCCCAAAATAAAGTCTGATACTGTTTTCACTGTTTCCCCATCTATTTCCCATGAAGTGATGGGACCAGATGCCATGATCTTCGTTTTCTGAATGTTGAGCTTGAAGCCAACTTTTTCACTCTCCTCTTTCACTTTCATCAAGAGGCTTTTTATTTCCTCTTCACTTTCTGCCATAACGGTGTGTCATCTGCATATCTGAGGTTATTGATATTTCTCCTGGCAATCTTGATTCCAGCTTGTGCTTCTTCCAGCCCAGCATGTCTCATGATGTACTCTGCATAGAAGTTAAATAAGCCGGGTGACAATATACAGCCTTGACGTACTCCTTTTCCTATCTGGAACCAGTCTGTTGTCCCATGTCCAGTTCTAACTGTTGCTTCCTGGCCTGCATACAGATTTCTCAAGAGGCAGGACAGGTGGTCTGGTATTCCCATCTCTTTCAGAATTTTCCACAGTTTCTTGTGATCCACACAGTCAAGGCTTTGGCATAGTTAATAAAGCAGAAATAGATGTTTTTCTGGAACTCTCTTGCTTATTCAATGATCCAGCAGATGTTGGCAATTGATCTCTGGTTCCTCTACCTTTTCTAACACTGGCTTGAACATCTGGAAGTTCATGGTTCATGTACTGCTGAAGCCTGGCTTGCAGAATTTTGATCATCACTTTACTAGTGTGTGAGATGAGTGCAATTGTGCAGTAGTTTGAGCATTCTTTGGCATTGCCTTTCTTTGGGATTGGAATGAAAACTGACCTTTTCCAGTCCTGTGGCCACTGCTGAGTTTTCCAAATTTGCTGGCATATTGAGTGCAGCACTTTCACAGCATCATCTTTCAGGATTTGAAATAGCTCAACTGGAATTCCATCACCTCCACTAGTTTTGTTCATAGTGATGCTTTCTAAGGCCCACTTGACTTTACATTCCAGGATGTCTGGCTCTAGGTGAGTGATTACATCATCATGATTATCTTGGTCTTGAAGATCTTTTTTGTAGAGTTCTTCTGTGTATTCTTGCCACCTCTTCTTAATATCTTCTGCTTCTATTAGGTCCATACCATTTCTGTCCTTTATTGAGCCCATCTTTGCATGAAATGTTCCCTTGGTATCTCTAATTTTCTTGAAGAGATCTCTTATCCTTCCCATTCTGTTCTTTTCCTCTATTTCTTTGCATTGATTGCTGAAGAAGGCTTTCTTATCTCTCCTTGCTCTTCTTTGGAACTCTGCATTCAGATGCTTATATCTTTCCTTTTCTCATCTGCTTTTCACTTTTCTTCTTTTCACAGCTATTTGTAAGGCCTCCCCAGGCAGCCATTTTGCTTTTTTGCATTTCTTTTCCATAGGGATGGTTTTGATCCCTATCTCTTGTACAACGTCACAAACCTCTGTCCATAGTTCAACAGGCACTCTGTCTATCAGATCCAGTCCCTTAAATCTATTTCTACTTCCACTGTATAATCATAAGGGATATGATTTAGGTCATATGTGAATGGTCTAGTGGTTTTCCCTACTTTCTTCAATTTAAGTCTAAATTTGGCAAAAAGGAGCTCATGATCTGAGCCACAGTTAGCTCCCAGTCTTGTTTTTGCTGGCTGTATAGAGCTTTCCCATCTTTGGCTGCAAGAATATAATCAATCTCATTTCAGTGTTGACCATCTGGTGATGTCCATGTGTAGAGTTTTCTCTTGATTTAGCACCATCTAAATAGGAGAGTATGGATTATATAAGTTCAGGCAAAGGAACACAGGATGATGATGCATGAGCAAGGGTCTCTTCTCTTTCAACTGGAGTTTGAGATCTTATTATCAAAATGGGGAATGAATAGTAAAGAGTTAAGGCAGCCAAAATCAATAATCAATTTAAAAACAAATTAGGCTTTAAAGTCAGTCTAAATCTGAAGACTGTGAACCTGACCCTCAAGATAAGGAATCTGAGTGAGTGGGTGATTTCCCCAAATCAATGCAGCACCAGCATCAAGGATGACCTGATTTTGGTATAGAAGGCTAATGAATGACATTCCATATGTTATGTGTGACAGGTCCAAAGTTTGCTGACAGCATCAAGTGAATTACTGGGTGAGTAAAAACCTTATTTGAAAATGTCAGGCAGATAGAGACCAGATATTTATGTTAGGAACTACACAATTACCTAGTTGGTGATTTAGAACAGTATAAGGGAGGCACACTGACCTGGCTTGACCTTTGAAACTCCACCGAAAAAAGAGAGGATTAAGATTGTTTATCAATGCATTCACAACTTCCTGGGTACTGAATACAGAATATTTTGCATATTTAAGCATGAGAAATAAATATGACAAATTTTAACTTAATATTTAGAAAAAGAAAACAAGAAGCTTTTCTTCCTTCCATTTATGGAGTATAAATAATGTATTAAACATTAGCAGATACAAAATTACAAAGGAGAGTAAGTAGTCTTTTAAGATAATGTCTATGACATGTATCTCTTTGTTTGTTTCTTTTTTTTTTTTTTTTTTACTTTAGCTTTTAAAATTTATTTTCATTGAGGGAACCCTGGTTTTCTAGGTGGCACAGTGGTAAAGAATCTGCCTGCCAGTGCAGAAGACAAGACTTGGGTTGAATCCCTGGGTCAGGAAGATCCCCTGGAGTAGGAAATGGCAACCCACTCCAATATTCTTGCCTGGAAAATGCCATGCACAGAGAAACCTGGCAGGTTACAGTCCATGGAGTCACAGAGTCAGACACAACTGAGCACGTGCAACACACACACACAGCATTGGTTATATCATGTGTACATTTGATTATCCACCTACCTATGAGTCAGCACTTATCATTCCTAAGGAATTTCCAGTCAGTAGAATCTCTATCCATCATTAAAATTTACATGTTTCAACAGACTAAACAAAAGTAGAGGAACAAGAAAAGCAAACTTCTCAAGATTGTAAAGTATTTCGAAAACTATTTAAAAAAAAAGACATGATCACTTTTAGACAATCAAATCATCATGCATATAAAACATACTAAAAAAATCCTCAATCTTTCATAGAAGGTATTTTTTTTACTTAAAAAATAACTCCATATTAGTTAATTATATAAAATTTAGCATGTGAAAAATTCAATCTCAAGAGAAATCACTCCCAAATTTTCTAAGTATTAAAAAATTATCTCTCACATTTAGTCCTAATGATAAGATTGCATATTAATAAGTTTTCATATTCTTCTGTCCAGTTTCTTCTCCCTCTTTCTGTGTTTGTCTCTGTCTTTCTGTCCTTCTTCATGTATATTTATATATATGTATATCCATGTGCAATATGTGTGTGCTGGTACACACACACACACGTATATCTCCTCACACTGAAATTTTTTATAATCTGGAGCTATAAATTAAATAAAAATACATACAATGATCTGTTACCATAGTCAGTATATTTACAATATTACAGATTTCTGAGAAATGAGATGCAATTTAAAAGATATATTCTTAGAGTAAAAATGATGGAAATTTAGCAGATATATAATTGCTTTTCTGTTGTTTCAAACATTCATCTTAAATAACGCACACCTTATAATTTTTATTCAAATGATAGTTTCATAATGAAATGACCACCATAGTGTGAATATTTCTGTAAATAAGTATTTTTTAAAAAATAATCAGTTCACTCACATACATGTAGGAATTTTGTTTGAGCATTTTGAAAAACCTAGAAACTTCAGTTAATTGACAATAAAATTTAATTTTTCCCTCAAACCATCTTTTGCTTATTTTCAGTTTAAACAATTTTCTTTAGGAAAAGATGTAGCATGTCCTAAATATCAAGAATCCACCAAGATCTACTTGTTGTAAATCCAAGTGACATAGACACAGGATTGCTTATTCAAAAGTTATTACTGTCAATACTCCTTTTCCGGGAGGTATACATAAGTGCAGGGAAAGCAGAAGGAGATAAAAGGGATATTAGTTGCTTCTGACCACACTTGATAGGGTGGTGGTCTGAGAATAGATCAAGAATGCAATGGATGGCCAAAGAGATTTAAGTGAAAGTCGCTCAGCCATGTCCAATTCTTTGTGACGAATTCTTCATGGACTGTATAGTCCATGGGATTTTCTGGGCCAGAATACTGGAGTGGATAGCTGCTCCCTTCTCCAAGGAATCTTCCCAACCCAGGGATCAAATCCAGATCTCCCACACTGTAGGCAGATTCTTTACCAACTTGAGCTACCAGGGAAGCCAAGAATACTGGAATGGGTAGCCTATCCCTTCTCCAGCGGATCTTCCTGACCCAGGAATTGAACCAGGGTCTCCTTCATTGCAGGCAGATTCTTTACCAGCTGATATACAAAACACAGTCACTGAGGACTGGAAAGATGTCAGGAGCATTCATTTGTTGTAGCAGATTCTGCTTCTGCTTTCCCCACACTCATGTATACCTCCTGGAAAAGGAGTATTGACAGTAATAACTTTTGAATAAGCAATCCTGTGTCTATGTCACTTGGATTTCCAACAAGTAGATCTTGGTGGATTCTTGATATTTAGGACAAATTGAGAAAAAACAGAAAAAGATGGAAGTGAGGAGGCAAAATGTACTGCAGACGTTGGCTTCTGGAAAGGAGGTAGCTGTGGGCTATAGACCACATATGCATGACACTCAAGTTGGGCAAGTGGAGAATTTTATCCCACAACGAGGTAACTAGTGTAGGGACCCAGAAACTGCCAAGAAAAAGGAGGCGGAAGAACCAGGCACTTTAGAGTTGGAAGTTCCTATTGAAAACACAAGCCAAACACAGGCTGGGCCAAACAGCAAGCCCAGCCTAAAGGAAGAGTAGAGGTGGGGTAGGGGGTTGCCAGTGTGTCTCAGATACACTTTCTGCCACTTATATATTTCTTGCTTTTCTAGACTGGACTGGGAAATCAGACATACATGGCCACTCCCATTCCTCCCCAACTGTCCTAAACTCCTATCCTCCAAAATGTTGGGGATCTTAAAAAAATGAAACCTGATGCTCTACTCTAGCTGAGTTCTGATTTCCAAGATTCAGGGTGACAGTAGAATGTTACTGATGATGGTGATGACAATGATCATCAATAGAAGAAAAAACAAAATCTTAGTATTACAAGACTACTTGACGCTAAAAGTGTACAACTTCTCACTGTATATATTACATCCTTAGTGACAAGATTTGGCAGAACAAGGCTGAGAGACTGTGTTAGCTATGCAGTATTCTATGGGAATAATGTACTATGGGTATAAGCTTAGTTTCTGAGGATTTCAACCAGGATGTGGCTTCTATTTCAGTTAGAATTTACTGCTATAGATATCACTCTAGAGGACCCTAAAAGGATTATGTGGTTTTTTGATATAAAGCAGAGTTCACTTCACTTTTCACTTTCATGCATTGGAGAAGGAAATGGCAACCCACTCCAGTGTCCTTGCCTGGAGAATCCCAGGGACGGCAGAGCCTGGTGGGCTGCCGTCTATGGGGTCGCACACAGTCGGACACGACTGAAGCGATTTAGCAGCAGCAGCAGCAGAGATCACATATACAACAATCCTAAAGAGATTATCAAGAGTCTTCTAAAATCTAACTCATTCCACTTTAGCACAGATGAAATTTTTTATTTGGTTGAGGACAAATCCATGCATGTATAGCTTCTATCTACCACTTTCCAGGTCTTTCTTCTGCAGTTAGACAGAATAAGTTCAACTGATATTCTTTTAAATATTTTAAACTTTCTTTTTATCAAGTCTATTCTGGGATACTTTAATCCCTAATCTGACACTCATAACTGTCTACACACACACACACATACACACACACATAATTTTCTTCAAACTACATAAGGCAGACTCTCCAAACTTTTCATCACCTTCTTCAGTTGTGTTTAAGTGTTCTCAAAGCCCTCAATAGTTCACTAAACATACTTTTATGTGATCCAGAATGGAACACAATATGATCAGCAGACTATCACATCTCTGAGCTTTACATGGTAATGTTACTCTTGTCATATCAAGTTTATACTCAACTGATCCTTTGCTTCTGTTCTCCATACTCTCCTCTACATTAAAGGTTTTTCTCTACCATATACAACATCTCTTTAGGGACTTGCCTGAATAACTTACTGTAAACTTTATTTCGTATCTCCTTATGACATTCTCGGTTCTTTTTAACTATTTAGCTTGTGGTTCAATCGCCTTCTGTGACATCTGAAAATATAAACTAGTTATAGTTTTTGTTTTTTTCCTGTAAACTTGATTCTGTGTTTCTTTCCTGGCATAAGTGACTTGACTGAAAAAAAAAAAAAAAAAAAAAAACCTAAAGATAAACTGGGCCTCTGGACTGTTTAAGCTTGACTGTTGTGCTCCCAAGTCATGGTAGAAGATTCCTGTCGGTAAGGACAGAATCCAGATTATTTCAATTAAAACATTTCTGTGCTATACTGGTACAGTTAATGCTCTAACATGCCCCTAGATTTAAGAACTCAATATCATTCAATCACCCTGAAGTCTCCTTATGAGGAAAAAAAAAAAAAAGCAAGAAACTAACTCTGATTAAGCCAATACACACAAAAACGAATGTAAAAGTAATAAAATAAGAGATGCTATATTAAACAGCAAAATCCAGATAGTAAGAAAGTCTAATTGACAAATTTCAAATAGAGGTATGGGTAGGGAATCTATACATTAAAAATTGAAAACATTTTCTTCATATATTTTTAAATTGAAACTTGAATACTATTTAACATTTGATGATGTCAAGAAATTGTTGGTTTTTAATCATGGTCATGGCAATGGTGGTTACATTTTTAAAAACAGATCTTGCCTTTTACAAACCATAATGATATATTTACAGATAAAAATTATAACTTCTGAGAGTGGCTTCAAAATAATCCATGAAGGGAGAACTGTGGGGATAGAAATGAAACAAAATTGGAAGTGAACTGACAATTGTTCAAGCTGATGGCTATTTGGGAGTTTATTGTATTATTTTGTGTATTTTTTCTATATGTTGATATTTCCCCAAAAACTGTTTATATATGTGAGATTATTTTAAAGCATCTTATTGGCTAAATGCTGATGGAATTTTTGCTGTTGCTGTTTTTCAGTTGCTAAATTGTGTCCAGCTCTACCACCCCATAGACTATAGCCCGCCAGGCTTTCCAGTCCTTCACTGTCTCCTGAAGTTTGCTCAAATTCATGTTCATTGAGTTGGTACTGCTATCTAACTATCTCATCTTCTGCCACCTTCTTCTCCTTTTGCCTTCAATCTTTCCCACTATCAGGGTCTTTTCCAATGAGTCAGCTGTTTGTATCAGGTAGCTAAAGTATTAGAGCTGCAGCTTCAGCATCAGTCCTTACAATAAATATTCAGGGTTGATTTCCTTTACGATTGACTGGTTAGATCTCCGTGCCATCCAAGGGTCTCTCAAGAATCTTCTCTAGCACCACAATTTGAAAGCATAAATTCTTTGGTGCTCAGCCCACGTCATAATCCAACTTTCAAATGTATACACGACTACTGGAAAAACCATAGCTTTGGCGATACAGAACTTTGTCAGCAAAGTGATGTCCCTGCTGTTTAACACACTGTCTATGTTTGTCATAGGTTTCCTTCCAAAGAGCAAGCATCTTTTAATTTCAAGGATGTAGTCACCATCTGCAGTGATTTTGGAGCCCAAGAAAATAAAGTCTGTCACTGCTTCTACTTTTTCCCCTTCTATCTGCCATAAAATGATGAGACCAGATACCATGATCTTAGCTTTTGAATGCTGAGTTTTGAGCTATCTTTTTCACTTTCCTCTTTCACCTTCATCAAAAAGCTCTTTAGTTCCTCTTCACTTTTTGCCATTAAAGTGGTATTATCATCTTCATATCTGAGGTTGTTGATATTTCTCCTGACAATCTTGATTCCAGCTTGTGATTCACCTCACCTGGCATTTCCTATGATGTGCTCTGCATATAAGTTAAATAAACAGGTTGACAATATACAGCCTTGTTGTATTCCTTTCCCAATTTTCAACCAGTCTGTTGTTCCATATAAGGTTCTAACTGTTGCTTCTTGACCCACACACAGGTTTCTCAGGAGACAGGTAAGGTGGTCGGGTAATTCCCATCTCTTTAAGAATTTTCCAGTTTGCTTTGATCCACACAATCAAAGGCGTCAGTGTAGTCAATGAGGCAGAAGTACATGTTTTCTGGAATTTCCTTGCTTTCTCTGTGCTCCAATGAATGTTGCCAGTTTGATCTCTGGTTCCTCTGCCTTTTCGAAACCCAATTTGCACATACGGAAGTTCTCAGTTCACAAACTACTGAAACGTAACTTGAAGGATTTTGAGCATACTAGCATGTGAAATGAGCACAGCTGTCTGTTAGTTCGAACAGTCTTTGGCATTGCAATGAAAATTGACCTTTTCCAGTCCTGTGGCCACTGCTGAGCTTTCCAAATTTGCTGACATACTGAGTGCAGCACTTCAACAACATCACCTTTTAGGATTTCAACTGGAATTTCATCACCTCCGCTAGCTTTGTTTGTAGTAATACTTCCTAAGGTCCACTTGACTTCACACTCCAGGATGTCTGGCTCTAGGTGAGTGACCACACCATCGCAATTATCCAGGTCATTAAGACCTTTTTTTAATATAGTTCCTCTGTGTATTCTTGCCACCTCTTCTTCAGCTCTCCCACCTCTGTTAGGTCTTTACCGTTTTGGTCCTTTATCGTGCCTATCCTTGCATATAAGAATCTTCTCTTTTTATTTAGGGTTCTGAAATACTCCATTTCTACCTCTAGTGGTTTTGGGCAATATTGAAAAACAAAAAACTTTGAAATTAAAATGCAGTATTAGAGCGCTGAAATAAATGCTGGAGATTATAAAGTGAAATAAAGTGATGCTTGTCTTTGACAAACTAATGGTATAATAAAGGAGATAAGCATGTCACCGAAGAGCAACATTTTAATGTTCTAATATCCACAAATCAACTGTGCTGTGAAAACAAAGGAAAATTGTGGCTAATTCAGCCTACCCTGATAAATGAGAGATATTGGGAAGAAAAGATGACCAAGAGAACAAAAAAGTAGGTTGATAATTAATTGCAAAAACTGATGAATACTTTGGTGAAAAATTTGAAGTTAATCATTCAGGGGACTCTTAGAGTTCTGTATTATGGCAAATTGTCTTAAAACATAAAGAGAGTAGTTGAAATATTCTGGTGATTTTTATGTAGTATGACTATGAAAGGGAAAGATGAAGACAAGAGACTTGATTGGAAGGCTATTCTGAATAAACACAGGCATGCACACACACACACACACACACACACACATAATGTGTATGTATTACTGCACACCTCTTTTATTTTGGTTTTGGTATAGTGCTCCACATAATAGTAGCTGCATAATGTACGTCTATCAAAAAGTGTAAGGTAAAGATAAACACTATCCTGTTGAAACTACCCTGTAGAATAATGGATTTCAATTGAGAATCTTTCTACTTACATGTTACTTTAATCATAACCACTCAGACTTGACTAATATGTGTTTCAGTCTGCTAAAAACGTGTGTGTGTGTGTGTGTGTGTGTGTGTATCTCCTATTTTGAAAGATTGTACTTAATAATTTTACCAAATGAATCTATATATTTGTTTTAAAACTAATAACTAGTTTTCATCTTCCTAAGAAAAATTCTCTTAAAGGAGAATTATTAATAACTCACAGCATTGTTTGCAGTCCCACCAGGAAAGATTTTCCAAATTTCAGTGGTTATGCAAGGTGGAGGTTTTTCCCAGGTGGCACAGTGGTAAAGAATCTGTCTGCCAAGGCAGGAGACACAGGATGTGCAGGCTCCAGCCCTGAGCTGGGGAGATCCCCTGCAGTAGGAAATGGCAACCCACTCCAGTATATCTGCCTGGAAAATTCCATGGATTGAGGAGCCTGGTAGGCTAACTGTCTATGAGGTTGCAAAGAGTCAAACATGACTGAGCATACACACACACTCACACACACACACACATGCAAGATGGAAGTTTATTCATTCTCATACAATTATTCAATGGTAGGCAGGCACACAGAGCTGCTAAGCGGCTATGCCAACATCTTTAGATGACTAATATGGGTGCCCAACATGGCTGTTCCAGTCCTGGCATCTCCAGCTTAGGGGAAAGAAGGTGAGAAACTTGGGGAGTGATGTCTATCTGTTTTAGAGCAAGACCTGGAAATAGTGTATTTAAAAAAAAATCTTGCGTTCTCCCTCTTCCTAAAATATAAATTGTACTTATGTACCAGATACCATTTTAAGCCTTTACAAGTGTTGAAAGCTGAGAACATCTCATGACTAGTCATAAAGAAAGCTGGAAAATACAGCCTTTTCTTTGACAACCACCAAAGGAGGAGGAAGAGGAGAACAAACACTGAGGAATCTCTAAGAGTTTGCTGTATAAATGAAAAAAAAGGAAAGAAATTATATTTTTTGAAAATACTAAAGTTGAAGAAATGCCTTAGTTAATCAAAGAAAGCAAACAAAGCACCCAACACATGTAGTGAAAGTTTACCAAAGTTCCTTCTGTTGCTTTTTAAATTTACTCTTGCAGTGTATTATTTCACAAATAGAATATTGTTTGGCTGACCAAAAAAAAAAAAAAAGAAAGAAAAAAAATGAGAGACAGATAATTATATTTTTTATAATGTTTAGTTTTTCTTCTTTAACACAGAAGAATAATTCAAGATAGTTAATTCGTTCCCTTAAAAATAAATACATATTAATTGTTTAATTTCTTCTTCCAAATATTTTGATAGGACTGGAGTATAAATAAAGAACATATTTTACTTATTCCAGAATCTGGTCAAATTCAGTGTCATGAATTACTGTGAAAAAAAGACCCTCAAGAAAATTGTCCATATGATCTTGTTAAATTGTATAAAAGAAAATTACCTTGACCAAAGTGAACGTAAAGGTACATAAACTTTAAAAGTAAAAAAAATATATATATAGTATTTGCCTATAGTATACAGCATTTGAGAGTAAGCATAAAACTCCTTTGATTGACTGTGCTTGTGGCTAGAAGCAGACAGACCAAGAGGAAGGAAAAGGAAGTTATCAAACTGCAAATAACTGCCAACTTTATGGCAACATCTAATGAGAAGTTCTTTCTTAATCACCACCCTCCTACCCTGACACTGAGTGTACAAGTTACTCAAAATATTCAACTACTTCTGCCTTTCAGTTAAATAGATATGAAACACATAGGAATGGAAATAAGACCGATTTTGAACTTTTGATACTTCATGTGAACCTCTATTTTAAATATACATTTCTCAGCTATTAGTTCTCACTTCAGTTTTAGAACAATATTTTTGACCGAACCTCCCTACCAGTTCATTATATGAAGCGAGTAAGTGTATTCTCCCCAGGGATTCTGGAAAAATGATTTAATTTGACAAAGAAATAATCTCCCTCTCTTTCCTTCTCTCCTGCTCTCTTTTTTTCCCCCTTTTCTTTCTTTCTTTATTTTTAATTGACCATAAGCCAATGTTAAACCTGAAAAGTGATACCCTACTCTTATATCAGCAGACTGCCCAAAGCCAAATAACTAGAAAAGGCTTGCCAAATAAACTATTTAAGGACACCTTAAGATTTCTTTATAGCACTTCTAGCTGTCTAATTAGGCAGATACAGTAATTCTTGCTGTACAATAACAAGTAGCTAGAATAATAATGATGTCTATTGTTTGGCTCATAAAATTCAGGAAAAAAAAAGGCTCTACATTGTTTTTAAAGTGCACCAAAAGCTGAATTTTGAACTTTATATAAATCTCAAATCAGTCTGGCATGGCATAGAGTAAAACACTAGTTTTTGGCTTTAATATTTGCTTGCCTATAAAAGAAAACAAAAGCAAAAATAAAAGATATGTTTGGTGTCCTTTTCCTTTACTTTTATCTGTTATCAATAATTAAATGACAGACAATTATTCATTCTTAAATTAAAAGTGGAAAGAATAAATGCTTTAAAAACTTCATTGTCATGAGTCTACAAGTTCAGAAACCTCTTGAAGTTTTGTCAGTTCAAGTGTTTCTACCTGTGAACAAAATTACCTTACTTGCTTTAGTTGATCTTTCTTCTCTTCCACTTTCAGTCTATAAGAATATAATCGTCCAGCTGCAGAAAATTGATCTATATATAATAGATACTAGTAAAATTTCTAAATTTAGGATTAAGGAATTTTTACTGTCTATATTTAAATCTTTTATTGGTTTCTCTTGGAAGAAACATGTCAAACAATTGTTTTATTCTTAATTGACATTATCTCTTTTTTCCTGGGAGGTCAAATTGGGTGTAGCAAATGATAGAGGGAAAATGTTTAACAGTTAATCTGTTTTCTGTTTGTGAATTATGACATCTGTTCTAATCTCTTCTTATATTATTTATAAACATCTCACCTTTCATTATTTTCCAATAGGATTTGAAAGTATCAATACGGGCAGGAGGGTAAGTCATAAGAACCTCAAACTCTAATCCAGTGATTTTTATTTTTTTTTAATTGAATGCCACAACTCTTTAGAGGTAATAAACTAAATTTAATAGGCTGTGAGTGATTTTTTTAGTGAAACAAAATCAAAAAGTAAAAAGAAAAATATACCACATATGGTAAAAATAACCAGTTTAAAACATTTTGTTTCAGTTTGTGTACATATATGTACTGGGTAAAATATATTTCTTTCTTTAAGGCATGGTCAAAAGTTCTGACGGAACTAAAGTAGGTGAAGGTCAGAGGCCTTTCATTAACATTCAAGTTGACTTCTGACCCTATCTAGTTCCTTTCCTGTCCACCAAGGGAAGTTGAAAACCTCCTACCTAAATCACAGCTTCTGGGCAAGAATAAAGACTACAGTTTCTTCTCAAGAGAATAACAGACCTGAACTCTAAACAACCTGTTGCTGTAACTGTTGCAAGATTTCATAACTAAATTAAAAAAAAAAAAAGATAATAAAAAGGCTTTTATGATTTAAAACAGCAGTTTCTACCAACTTTCCTTCAAAATACCTATGAATGAAATGGAAAATTCAAAAACAACAACAATATCAGAAATTGAGTGTATTTACTAAAGTAGCCCTGGAATTGGGGAGAGCTTTCCATTAACTATAAAGCAGACAGAATTAGGCATTTCAGAAAAAAGTGTATTAGGTTTCATCCTAAAAGAAGGTAGACATTCTTTTTATAATTTGCCCCATTTTTAAAGGAACTTCAATCATAACCAGAAAATTTGGCATCCATTTTGGTACTCCTTTTTTACTGAGTCCTGACATTTTTAGAAAGCTAGAATAATTAACCATATGTGTAGTGGCATGTTTTTTATACAAATTAGTATCATCTGCATTTTGTCAAAGAGGAAACCAGGAAAGAATTAAGTAACATGTTTAAAGTTACATTGCTTGATGTAATGGAAGCCAATTTGACCCCAGCACTCTGATCCCCAGACTGCATGTCAAACCATCACAGTATACTGCCACTGAATATTACTCTAAAAATCATTTATTTGAGAACCTAAGATAAATTTCAAGAAGATATTTAATATACTCAATAGACTTCGAGACTCCTATGAAACATAATTTGTTAACTAAAACCAGTCTTTTGAGTCTTCAAGGGTTTTATATAAAATATCTTCAATAAACTAATAATTATGGCATTTCAAAAGTTCTAAGTGGAGAATACCTGAGACAGTCAATAGGACGAGATGGAAAGGGAAATAAGTAAGCAAAAGAGTTATTCAAAGAAACCTAAAACAAAGAAAGCAGAAAAAAGTTATATATTGATGGAGAGAAAGGCAAGACCTATTGAGAAACCCGAAATACAGAAAGCATGTAATGTAAACAGTAAGGTAGGATTTGATAGATTTGGAGCAAAAAGAATGGAGAGAGCTGATGTTCTTGAAAATATAGAACCAAGGCAGCCTGAAACAATAGAAGAAAATCTTTGCTGACAGCACACAATGTGTCAACAATAATAATGTATGCCATAATTCAAGAAAAGCTAAGATGTAAAGACCCTTAACAAGATAAATACTGGCAAGATATATTTCACCAAAAGGAATAAGGAATATTATTCAAGTATATAAGCAGAAAAGAGTTCCACTGCAAAGGAACAAGCTTTTAATATGTACTTTTATTGTACAACTTTAAATAATAAAGAGCAACCAATACATCCACTTCTAGATAATGTTATAGGGGTTCCCTCATGGCTCAGGTGGTGAAGAACCCACCTGCAGTGCAGGAGGTGGTGGTGACGGTTTAGTCACTAAGTCGTGTCCAACTCTTGCGACCCCATGGACTGTAGCCCACCAACTTCCTCTGACCATGGGATTCTCCAGGCAAGAATACTGGAGGTATTCTTCTCCAGGTAATCTTCCTGACCTGGGAATCAAACCCATGTCTTCTGTGTTGCAGGCAGATTCTTTACCAATAGAGCTTCAGTAGAAGCCCTTGTAATCCCTGCGTTAGGAAAATCCCCTTGAGAAGAAACTGGCAACCCACTCCAGTATTTTTGTCTGGTAAATTCCATGAACAGAGGAAGATAATGTTATGGGAAAAAAATGTCTGTGCTCAAAATTTCATATCATTCATTTAATGAATATATGAATATAAATACATGAACCCTTAGTTATGCAAACTGACAAAAACGTCATATATGTATCTCTAAATTTTTTTATATTTACTATTTTTTAAGAAGTATTACATCATGTCTTTAATCAGAAAAAATGATATAGCTATAGAGATAGATATGAATATAAATACAAGCTATATCTACTATATTTCATGAAATGACATGAAATATATTCATGCTTTAAATCAGCTTTTAATAATATGGATATATGAGCAAATTATGTTTGTATAAACTTTAGTATTCATTTAAATTACATTATATAAAGTAACTACACTTTAAAAGAATATGGAAAGAAGTGTCCTAAAATACCAAGAGCATTTGTCTGTTGTGTGTGTGTGTGTGTGTGTGTTAAAGTCCAATTCTTTGTGACCCTACAGACTGTAACCTGTCAGGCTCCTCTGCCCATGAAATTCCCCAGGCAAGAATACTGGAGTGGGTTGCCATGTCCTACTCTAGGTGATCTTCCCAACCCAGGGATCAAACCCAGATCTCCTGCATTGCAGGCAGATTCTTTAGCAACTGAGCCATCAGGAAAGCCCAAGAATACTGGAGTGGGTAGCCTATCCCTTCTCCAGGAGATCTTCCTGACCCAGGAATGGAACCAGGATCTCTCCTGCATTGCAGATGGATTCTTTACCAGCTGAGCTATTGTAGTAATTTTATGTATAGTTTTTTTCTTTTTTCTTCTTTTGGGTATTCTAAATACTCTGTTGGGAATCATTTACCATTTCCTAGCATGAAGAATTAAAGCGTATCTATCAGTGACCGTGAAAGTCGCTCAGTCGTGTCCGACTCTTTGTGAACCCATAGACTATACAGTCCATTGAATTCTCCAGACCAGAATACTGGGGCGGGTAGCCTTTCCTTCTCCAGAGGATCTTCCCAACCCAGGCATCAAACCCAAAGTAGTTAGACAGAAAGCCCTCCACGTTCCACCTGCCCTCTGGAACAAGCAATGTGAAATAGGTGAAAACAAACAGTCTTAGGTACCTGCTAATAGTCTGAGTGAACTCCGGGAGTTGGTGATGGACAGGGAGGCCTGGCGTGCTGCGATTTATGGGGTCGCACAGAGTCAATTGAACTGAACTGAACTAAACAGTCTAAGAAGGTCAAAGATCTGAATCCTCAGTACCTTGCTTTTAACCTGTTAACAATTAGTTACCATATTAAACATTTAGTCCTGAATTTCCCTGAAAGGTTTCTTGGAAGAGAATATAAAGAACATAAAGAAGATGCAGCGATCCTTTTTCTGTATTTTTGTTATATTGTACTCATTTAGCTAGTTTTATATTCCTTCGGTTGCCTGGTCCAGAAATCTTCCAACAACTAAGAACTTTTAAATTAAACTATTCCACTCAAGTGAGTTATCTAGTCCTGATGGAATTAGAAAATAGGCAACTTTAAAATCATGTAACTTCAAGTTACAAAAGTTGAATGATTGTACTTTCATTGACCTGTAAGTGTATTGTGACACACACTTATGGTGCCTGAAAAATCCTTCTCTGGCATGAGGCAGAAAGAGATTTAAAAGGCCTTTTTTAGGCTAATGTTTCTCCTGGGCTTTGTTTACAAGTATCTGAGTTTTAATAGAAAACAAATTACCTCACATCCAAGGCTTTGGCACAATTTTTGGTCTAGCTTCATAATACATAACTTTAATAGATAAAAGGTGAGCAAGCCATAGTGATATCCAAAGAAATGAGAAAACTTCTGATATATCAAACTCATAACTATGTGTCAACAATGAAATTTGATCTGAATGGAATTGTCGTTCTTGAAAAGACAACCATTTTTCATAAAATGCACCTAGAACCATAAATTGGAAGGTCTACTTAACAGCTTTTTAAGTGGTATGTAATCACTTATTAGCAAGTAATTTATGGGAGCTTGAATGATTGAATGTTCTATTGGTAAAAGATATACCTAAATATAATGAGAAATAATTGGCTATACAAATTTATATTCAAAATTACACTATTAAATTTCACTTTTAGGTAAATATGAGATGTAGGGAGGAGCCTGGTAGGCTGAAGTCCATGGAGTCGCTAGGAGTCAGACATGACTGAGCGACTTCTCTTTCACTTTTCAATTTTCACGCATTGCAGAAGGAAATGGCAACCCACTCCAGTGTTCTTGCCTGGAGAATCCCAGGGACGGGGGAGCCTGGTGGGCTGCAGTCCACGGGGTCGCTGGGAGTCGGACACGACTGAGCGACTTCACTTTCACTTTTCACTTTCATGCATTGGAGAAGGCAATGGCAACCCACTCCAGTGTTCTTGCCTGTAGAATCCCAGGGACGGTGGAGCCTGGTGGGCTGCCGTCTATGGGGTCGCACAGAGTCAGACATGACTGAAGCGACTTAGCAGCAGCAGCAGCAGGGCTTCCCTGGTGGCTCGGATAGTAAGGAATCTGCCTGCAATGCAGGAGACCCAGGTTCGATCCATGGGTCTGGAAGGTCCCCTGAAAAAGGGCATGGCAACCCACTCCAGTATTCTTGCCTGGAGAATTTCATGGACAGAGGAGCCTAGTGGGCTACAGTCCACGGGGTCACAAAGAGTTGGACATGACAGCAACTAACACAGCACAACAACAAAGTTACAACTATTAACAATTGAAGAGCATGCATTGTCATGTATTTAATAAAAAGTTATAATTTTCATATTTAAAATTTCAGATTATGTGTCTTAAACTTCACTAAAAGCAATTTTTCCCTTTCCACTTTGTTCTGCCAATATGTCTACCTGTAAGTTTTGCTTAAAAATACAAGTCAAGAAGAAATGTTGAGAGCCTTTGAGTCTTTTGATAAAAGGAGTGCTGCTTGGGGTGAGTCTGGGTAGTAGATGACCAAATTCTTAAAACAGGAACAAGAATATTTGTCTTGTTTCCACTTTGCTTTGTTGTTGCTGCTGTTTGGACGCAGATTTATAACAGTTCAATGGAAAAACTGGTAAAAAGTGTGAGATGTATATTGGTAGAAAGAAATAGTAATATAGTAGGAAGGGAGCCCTGAAGGCTCAAGACAGTAAAGAATCCACCTGTAATGTGGGAGACCTGGGTTTAATACCTGGGTTGGAAAGGTTTCCCTGGAGGAGGGCATGGCAACCCCCTCCAGTATTGCCTGGAGAATCCCCATGGATGGAGAAGCCTGGCAGGCTACAGTCCAGAGGGTTGCTAAGAGTCAGACACAACTGAACGACTAAGCAAAGGACACAACAAGGAAGGGAGCTGAGAAAAGTGCTTCCTTGCTGGAATCTTCCTCCCTGTTAGGCATTCTTGAACGATAGTGACTAATTTGTGAGAAGTGTCTTCATATATACATAACTGAGGACCTGCTGGTTTGGGGTCCTGGATATCTTGAAAGAAATAATGCTAAAGTTCTCTGGGAAAGTGAATGTGAGTGAGGTTAATCGATGTTTTAAATACATACTTACTACAAGTGATCCCTGATCTCCATTGATAAACCTAGTACATACTTATATGTCACTCATATATTTAGTGAATTATATCTTAAAATACTCATCTTTGCACTTTTCTTTCCACACTCACCAGTCTTCCACATTGAATCAAGAACAATCAAGATTTATATAGCTGAAAAGGTATAAGAAAGACTCAAATGTTTTTAGTATCAAAATAGTATCTTGAGAATTGAAAAGAAAGCCTTGAAAACACTAATATCTTGGTATTTGAATATTATTTAGTAACAAATCATTTAGTTTTAACTATTTAGCACATTGGGCTTCCATGAAAGAATAGATAGAAAGTCAGATTACCATGTTATCCCCTTTATAGAAGGGGGCTTCCCTGGTGGCTCAGACAGTAAAGAACCCACCTGTAATGTGGGAGACCTGGGTTTGATCCCTGGCTTGGGAAGATCCCCTGGAGAAGGGAATGGCTACCCACTCCAGTATCCTAGCCTGGAGAATTCCATGGGCAGAGGAGCCTGACAGGCTATGAGTCTGACATGACTGAGGGACTTTCACTTTCAAATAACAGAAGAGTAGTGTTTAGTTGCTTAGTTGTGTCCAACTCCACTAGATAAATCCATGCATGAAATCAGACAAATAGATATGGAGAATCATGTGGAGAGGAGGGAAATGAGTATTAAGAGACGTTCAACCTCCTGTATAGTCAGTACCAGAAAGTCTCATGGGAAAGTATTTCAAGTATCTATTGCTTTATAACAAATCATCCTGTAACTTAATGGATTAAAATAAGAAAAATGATTTGTTACCTCTCATTGTTTCTGCTGGTCATCAACTTGAATAGGGTATCTCTGCTCTGGGGTCTTAATTACAAGAATTGAAGGCTGGAGGGTGTCATCTTCCAAAGACTGTTTCATTTACATCTTGTGATCAGGGCTGGATATCAGCTCAGACTACAGTTGGGGCTATTAACAGAAACACATATGCATCATCACTCTATGTCATCTGGTGGTCCTTATAATATGGTAGCTAGGCTCCATAGGTAAGTATCTTAAGAGAGAAAAAAGAGAATTAAAGCACCAGGCAAAAGCTTCTTTATTTATTCAAAAGTACTGAAACAAGAATTTTGAAGAGATATTTGCACTCCCATGTTCATTGCAGCACTACTTACAATAGCCAAGATGTGGAAACACCTAAATATGTATCAGTGGCTGAACGGCTAAAGAAAATGTGGTGTGTACATACAACAGAATACTGTACAGCAGTGAAAGAGAAGGAAATTCTACAATATGGGATAACATGGATAAACCCTGAGGTCATCAGACCAAGTGAAATATGCCAGCCACAGGAGAATAAATTCTACTTATATAAGGTATGTAAAACAGTCAAATCCATATAATCAAAAGAGGGGAGTGGTGGTTTCCACGGGTCAAGGAAAGGTGGAAATGGGTGGTTACTAATCAAAGGACATGAAGTTTCAATTAAGCAAGATAAGGAAGTTCTAGAGATCTGTTGTACATCATTGTAACTGTAGTCACCAATACTGCATTTTACACTTAAGAATTTGTTAAGAGGGTAGATCTCATGTCAAGTATTCTTTCCACAATAAAATAATTCTTTTAAAGAAAACAAAAAAAGAAAGTCACATAGCATCACTGACACTGTACCCCAATGTTCAGGGCAAATATAAGTCCCCGCCCAGGTTCAAGAGAGAGAACAGGTCCCATCAATGCACATACATATTGCTATTTTTGGAAAATACAATCTGTCTGACTGAAGTGACAGCAAACCACCCCTGATCACCCAAATATGTAGATCACAATATCTGTGGGGAAAAGCCACAATAGGTGTTCTCTTGGTCTCAGTTTGAATGAGAACTTTTTTTGATAGTGGCCACATAAAATGTCCTGAGGAAGGTGAAAGCTTATACCTCAGGACTTTAGTGAGTCCTACGCAAAAGCCTCACGTGGCACTGGATACCTTTAGCCCATGAAACTTCAGGTCAAATCTTAGTCACCAGTGGATTGTTTAGAGTCTGGAAGGAAACACCTGAGCTCCAGTAACTGACCTATTATATACAGCAAAGAAAACAGTGTCAAGGATGCTGCTGCTAGAAAATGCTTCCACATTTTACCTCAAGTCACTTGATTTGTGCTGATATTTTACAAATCATTGTTATCAATTCCCACACAGCCCTCCTTATATCCAGAGTTCCACAGCTGTTCTTAAATGAAACCATCAACATCAGTGTTTTCAAAAACAATCTCTCTCTTCACAGAGACCTCAAAAAGAATTCAGAAGACCTGCTATGGGAAAGATGCTACTTTATTCCTCTATTGTGTCTCCTCACCAAACACCTCATAAAATCTGGTTCTTTTTCAATTACAAAATAATGCTACTAAATACACAGAGATATATGTTCATGAGTTAGAAAATCCAATACTGTTAAATTGTCAATATTATAATTATCAGAAAAATTTAACACAATCCTAATCAAAATCACAGTGTATTTTTGTTGTTAGAAATCAACAAGTGAGGGCTTCCCTGGTGGCTCATTTGTAAAGAATCCATCTGTCAATGCAAGAAATCAACAAGGTTGATTTTGATATTCATATAAAAATGCAAAGAACCAGGGATAGCCAAAATTGCTTTAAAAAGGAAGGTTGAAGTTGAAGGATATACATGACTTAATTACAAGACTAAATATAATGTTATAGTAATTGAACCAACATGATACTGAGTAAAACATAATCTTGTACATCAAAGGGAAAAAAAACCTGAGCATCCAGAAGTAGACTCACACATACTTAGCAAGTGGATTTTCCACAAAGATGTCAAGGTATTTGATTATGAAAAGTTCTTTTCAACAAGTGATGCTGGAAAAATTAAATATCAAATTTAATTGTTCAATTAAATATCAAATCTAATCATACAAACAATTTATTTGTATGAGGATACAAAATTAAACCAATTAAACCTTGGCTCTTACTTCACACCGTATACACACTTGATCATAGACCAGAAGGTTAGATCCAAAATGAGAAAACTTCTAAGAAGAAAATATAGTAGAAAAATTATTGTGATCTTAAGTTCTGGATATACTTCTTAGAAAGCACACAAAAAGCACAAATCCTAAAAAAAATTATTTTTTGACAAATTGAACTTGATATATATTAAAATATTTTACCCCTCCAAAGGTATTACTTAAAAATGAAAGACAAGCCAGTCTGGGAAAAGAATGTTTGCAAAATGTATCTAAGTAGTTGTACTCAGATTTCATAAGGGATTATTACAATTTAAGAAGACATGAAACAATTGAGAAAAAGATAGTATAATACTGACATCAAGGGGGCTAGAGAAACATTTTAGGGTAATGACATGTCTGATATCACAATTATGGAAATGGTTACAACGCTCTATGCATTAGTTAAAAGCAATCAAGTTTTAAATTGCTAAATATTATTAGATGTACATTATAAATTAATTAAGGACTTCCCCAGTGGCTCAGATGGTAAAGCGTCTGTCTACAATGCGGAAGACCTGGGTTTGATTCCTGGGTTGAGAAGATCCCCTGGAAAAGGAAATGGCAATCCACTCCAGTACTATCGCCTGGAAAATCCCATGGACAGAGGAGCTTGGTAAGAAAAATATTAAACATGGGTTGTTATTATTGAAGCTGGTCATGGTAAGTACATAGGAATCCATTATACTATTCTCTTTGCAAGTTTCTATACTAAAATGTTGAATATTATATATGGTTAAATGCTAGAGTTGGACCATAAAGAAGGTTGAACACCAAAGAACTGATGCTTTAAATTGTGGTGCTGGAAACTCTTGAGAGTCCCTTGGACTGCAAGGAGCCAACCAGTCAATCCTAAAGGAAATCATCCCTGAATATTCATAGTAGGACTGATGCTGAAGCTGAATCTCCAATACTTTGGCCACCTGATGTGAAGAGACAACTCACTGGAAAAGACCCTGATGCTGGGAAAGCTTGAAGGCAAAAGGAGAAAGGGACAGCAGAGGATGAGATGGTTGGATGGCATCACCTGCTCACTGGACATGAAGTTGAGCAAACTCCAGGAGACAGTGGAGGACAGGCAAGCCTGGTGTGCTGCAGTCCATGGGATTGCAGAGTTGGACACAACATAGCAGCTGAACAACAACAAAATGCTAGACAGGAAAGTCACACGGATCGCTCCAAATATGTGACAAAATGAATCAAATCTATGAAGAGGATGGTGATGCTTTAGGAGGAGAAATTCTCTCAGCACAGAAACAGCTACTTTGTAGCAGGGTTGAGAATAACACAATTGAGAGACAAAAAAGGAGACTGAGATGGCTAAAGTTCTGAAAATAGATTTTATTACAAAGTTCCAAATGCAACAGATTTGATCATTAAAATAGTCAATGCATAAATTTCAGTTGGCATTTCATGATGCCAAGAGCAGAGATGAAGCCAGTCTCTCCAGTCTGAAGAGAACATAAAATTGATGACTTCAATCTTGCTTCATTTAAATTTGATTAAAAAGTTTGTCTAAACTTTCAAATAAGATATTAGATGAATTCTAAGGCAAGCTGAAGATAATTCTAAATCTGGCAATATTCCAGTTCTAAATTACAAATGGTTATTAAATTACAAGGATTAGTATCTTTAGCCTGTACTTAGATTGTGTGAAGTTGAAGCTAATTTTTAAGGAAGGCAACAGAAGCAAAATTCTGCAAATAGAACTTTATTAAAGAGAGTGTAAACAATATCCAACTTTCTTTTTTAGAGTTTTGATAAAATTCCCTTTCAGGCAAGTATCAAGCCATCAGCTAACAGAGAGGTTTTGGAGAAGAAAGAAAAGATACCCATCCCTGACTTCACACTTCAGGCTTTTAAAGGTCTTGCTCTGCACATCAAGGGAGAAGATGAAAACAGACCTTTCTCAACTGGTTTTTGCCAATTGGCAACAGGAAATGGGCAACAACAGAGAAGAGGGCCAAGCCAGTTTCTGCATGTTCCTCACGTGTTCATTAACGCACCACTGTGCCAAGTGCAGTCAGGGATCTCTACTTTCTTTTAGGTCCTAGTCTCATCACAGTAGGTCAGACACTGAGGGAAATGATCCAGTATTATCTTCCTCTTTTTGTGGGGGGGGGGGGGGGGGCTCTATTTTCCCCTCTTGTATCTTTAATGCCTAATAAAGTACCTGACACATCCTGCTGCTGCTAAGTCGCTTCAGTCATGTCCGACTCTGTGCGACCCCATGGACTGCAGCCCACCAGGCTCCCCCATCCCTGGGATTCTCTAGGCAAGAACACTGGAGTGGGTTGCCATTTTCTTTTCCAGTGCATGAAAGTGAAAAGTGAAAGTGAAGTCATTCAGTCGTGTCTGACTCTTAGCGACCCCATGGACTGCAGCCTATGAGGCTCCTCTGTCCATGGAATTTTCCAGGCAAGAGTATTGGAGTGGGTTGCCATTGCCTTCTCTGTGACACATACTAGGCTCCAACAAATATTTATTGAAGAAGTGAACAAAATCCGTAACCTGAAGTAATTATTGCATTTAACTGAGTGTAAGGAAGAGTCTTGGCCACCTGGAATTGTTTTTTCCTCTCCCTTTCATTATATTGTTGTCTTAAATCTCTCATCCTTTGTTCCTAAATTAAATTACTATTGCTATGGATCACTACTAAATAAAGTTCTATTTGAATTATTTTATACATTCTTAGAGGAAAGTGGCTCAGATCTCAATTTTCCATGCACAGTTTCAATTTGCTCAAGTGAGTGTTTCTACAACATTGCATTCTGTATTTTTCTTTTTTAAAAGTAAAAAGTTAATGTATTTCAGCTAAAAAAAATTCCAGCCAATACATTTCAATTAGTAGATATCTGCTTCAGTATAGCAAATGCAGTTTCTGGAATCATGAAAGTTACTCAGCTAATAAATTATAAAATACATAAAAATGTTAAAGTTTTCCTTTATTTTGAATGTTCACATATGTTTTAGTATGGTTTTTGTATGACTGGACTGATAAAAAATGTTGGAGGATAAAATAGCCTTGAGCACTGTATAAAGATATCAGGCTGAGAGGAAAATATTACAAGATAGATTTTTTGCAAATCAAAATGGATGGTGATTTAGGGACATTTCTTGTTCTTATAATTTTTTGGCATCAGGAGCTCCTGTAATAACTGTTACAAACTACAGAGAGACCAGACATGGCTTGACATCTGAGCCAGCAGTCATTATTCTACTGTATCAAGTCGACTAAATCTCTGGGACTAGGAAATCCTGGGGTGTTTTTCCTATTGTTTAGGGAAGTCTGTGTGGGGTCTGGAAATTGGCCACTTTTCTGTAAACATTACCTCTCCTCCCTTTCCCCTCTCCAGGAAACCCTCAGGCTATTTCTTCTTAACTTTATGTTCTCCTGTCTTGAGCCTCACTCCCCACACTACTGTCTTCCCTCTTGTCATACAGGCACAAAGTGGAACATTCACAAACTGTTATTGTCTGCAAAAGATAAAACACAAGTGATCTGGATAATAAACGAAGTCATTTCTGAGTGACCTTTTAATTCACTTATACTTATTTCACTTGATAAAAGAAATTCCCACCCTTTGCTTCTGGAACAAGTCTTTCATCCTTTATCTCTGAATTCTCAAAGGCTAGATAAACTATTCATACCATGGCAACCCACTTCATTTCCTTGCTTTAATTTTCTTATCATTAATTTCTTTAAAAGTTTGACATTGGTCACTACTATAAAAAAGAATTAAGCAACAGCATTATAATTATGTATCTACCCACAGAACATCTATGTGACATGACTTCCTACTACTCTGTTTTCTGTGAGAGGACTAATATGAAATCTACCCTCTGGGTCATTTTAACAGCAGCTGTTGCTTCTGAGGCTGCTGCTCAGGCTGTATGTGAGCCCAACAGATACAAAACGCTGGGTGGGCACTATGGGAGGGAGGTTATGCAACTGAATCCCAGCCCCACAGAAATCATTCCATAAATCCAATGATTCAAAATTTCTAAACATAAAACATGACTTTGACTAAGTTAGAAATCTGGAACTCCCAGGATTCATAAAAAAATGTCATATGTGACTGGGTATTGCCCGCTCAAAAACTAACATAAATTCCTCTGTAGCAGAAAGATGGGAAGTTTAAAAATGGCTCTCCAGTGCTAAAGATACAGGATCAGTGATATATTGCTAAACATTTAACAGCAATTCTCAGGGGAGGAGGAAGCCCTGCTGTATACCATTTGTTGCTTTCTATGAGCTTCCCAGATGGCACTAGTGGTAAAGAACTCACTGGCCAATGCAGGAGACATGAGACACAGATTGATCCCTGGGTCTGGAAGATCCCCTGGAGGAGGGCACAGTAACCCACTCCAGTATTCTTGCCTGGAGAATCATGGACAGGAGAGCCTGGTGGGCAACAGTCCATAGGGCCACAAAGAGTTTGACATGACTGAGAGACAGCATAGCACATGGTCTAAATATTCCCGTTATGGCCAGTTTAGAGCTACTTGGTTGATATCAGTAAACATGGAGTAAACACCAGTAAACACTGGAAGAAATGTATGTAATTGATTCTCGGGAGCAAGTCTGAGTAGGCTTCCAACATCCCACTGTGAGATGAACAAAAGACTGCATTTGAATCTGGCCTTAGATATTATTTTGAAATTGGTGCCTTAGAAAACATACATACCAAGTATTATATGTTTTTGCTACTAAAAGAAAAATGCTGAATGCTTTAGGGTGAAATGTTTCAAATCAAGTAAATAAACAGATTTGAAAGGGAAATTTGAGCTAAGGAAAGCATTGCTTCTGGAGCAGGTTAAAATTCAGTTCCTGTAACTAAACTTTGTAGTTTCTTTCACTCAGTTTCTTTTTCTGCCCTCCATTACTTTGTGGGGCTGGAAACAAATTTCAATCAATTTGTGATCAAGTCTTTATCATAAGAGGCATACAATATTAAGGAGGCTTCTGACATAATAAGGCTTTCCCTGGTGGCTCAATGGTAAAGAATCTACCTGCAAATGCAGGAGACCCTGATTGAATCCCTGGGTTGGGAAGATCCCCTAGAATAGGAAATTGTAACCCACTCTAGTATTCTTGCCTAGGAAATCCCATGGACTGAGGAGCCTGGTGGGCCACAGTCCATGGGTTCACAAAGAATCAGACACGACTTAGTGACAGAAAGCAAGCACATGACATAATAAGGCATTAGTAATGAAACATTACCATCAGTTTTGCCTTCCTTGGCATCTGCTGAGATAGCCATAGAAGATTCTGGAATTCAGTCCTTGATGCATGCTGTAGAAATGTACCAGTTTCTAGTAGTATGGCTTCCAGGTTTGCCCACTTCTACTCATTATATTTCTTGGCCTTGTGGAAACCTAGAAGTGGATCTGTTTTTCCAACATCTCTCTGTTGTGATGTCCTCTAAGGCTGGATCTGTCTAGAGACAACATTTAAACACCTCTATTTGAGAACAATTCATGATCCCCTCTACTCTCAGTTCCTAGAAAGTATGCATTTTGCTCTTTCCTAAGGGCTTCATTTAAGCAATCAGGCACTGGGTTGCTCCCTCCTTGCAATCCACCTTTGCCACACAATTAAAATTTCTCTTCCAACTATTCCCATCCACCACCAGCTCCAGCTTTGGGCACCTGTCCTCTGTCCTAGATTGTGTGGTGGAACAGGGAAGCTTTGGTCAAATTCATGATGCTTTCTTTCAGTGCTCTCTGTCTTCCTTTTAATGGTTCTACCACTGTTTGGAACTATAGAAATGGAGAGAGTCCCCCTTTTCTCTTTAAGAGTGTTATTTTCCTCTTTCAGAGTGCTTAAAGGCTCTAGCATTTCAATTTGTAAGAAGAGAGAGGAGTGATGAAAGAATATAGATGGGGGAAAAAAAACCCTTTCTTAATATAACAGCAATATCATACCCAATTGCATTATTGGGGCAGTAATTCTTACACTTTTTCTGTTTCTGCTCCAAGCATAGAAGTGCTAGTGGCCTATTTTCAAAGAAATACTTTCTTCAATATTACACTCTAAGAAACACTAAAATCATAAACAGGAACACAAATTTGAAGAAGCCATGGGAAGAAGACTTAAATGACTGACAAAATTCAAGGGAATTTAATACCACAGCAGCCAACAGCATAACAGATTGAGCTAATATAAAAGGCTGTGCACACATACCTAGAAAGTTTGCATTTTTAACAAACACAAAATCTCAGAAGTCCCAAGGAGCCAAAAATGAAGAGGAAAATTAAAATTAGACCCATAAACTTGAAATAGCCTGCAGTATGCTTTTAAACTCATACCTTGGTGGTCGTAAAGGTACCAGGGCAGAGATTTGACCTAAGTGCTGGAGATGATGGCCTCGGATGGTAATAGTCATTTTAGAACATGAGACATTGCTTCAGAAGTGAAAGCCTGACTGAAATAGCTACATAAAGCTGGGGCCTGCCACCATCTCAGAGAATTTTTAAAAAAGTCAATTTCTGGAAGAAGAAAGAAACAAATATATACGTGTGTCTGTGTGTGTGTGTGTGTGTGTGTGTGTGTATACATAAATATGGGGCTTCCCAAGTGGTGCAGTGGTAAAGAACCCATCTGCCAATGCAAGAGACACAGGTTTTATCCTTGGGTGGGGAAGATCCCCTGGAAGAGAAAATGACACCCCACTTCAGTATTCTTGCCTGGGTGGGGGAAATATATATATATATATATGTGTGTGTGTGTGTATGTCTGTGTGTCTGTGTGTCTATGTGTCTGTGTATGTTTGCCTGTGTGCATGTGTGTTCAGTCACTTGCTCAGTCATGTCTAATTCTGTGATCCCATGGACTGTAGCCCACCAGATTCCTCTTCCATGAAATTTTCCAGGTAAGAACACTGCTCTGGGTTGCCATTTCCTACTCCAGGGGATCTTTTCAACCCATGGGTAGAACCTGCATCTGTTGCATCTTCTGTATTGTCAGGCGAATTCTTTATGACTGTGCCACATTTGCATAATCTCTATTAATGTATTATATATGTATGCTTTTTTTATACATATACATATGTAATTTACCTGTAATATATATATTACATGGCAAACAGATGGAGAAACAATGGAAACAGTGACAGATTTTATTTTGGGGGGCTCCGAAATCAGTGCAGATGGTGACTGCAGCCATGAAATTAAAAGACACTTACTCCTTGGAAGAAAAGTTATGACCAACCTAGATAGCATATTCAAAAGCAGAGACATTACTTTGCCAACAAAGGTCCGTCTAGTCAAGGCTATAGTTTTTCCAGTAGTCATGCATGGACGTGAGAGTTGGATTATAAAGAAAGCTGAGTGCCAAAGAATTGATGCTTTTGAACTGTGGTGTTGGAGAAGACTCTTGAGAGTCCCTTGGACTGCAAGGAGATCCAAGCAGTCCACCCTAAAGGAGATTAGTCCTGAATGTTCATTGGAAGGCTGATGGCTGAAACTGAAACTCCAATATTTTGGCCACCTGATGCAAAGAGCTGACTCCTTGGAAAAGACTCTGATGCTGGGAAAGATTAAAGGCAGGAGGAGAAGGGGACAACAGAGGATAAGATAGTTGGATGGTGTCACCAACTCAATGGACATGAGTTTGAGTAGGCTCCGGGACTTGGTGATGGACAGGGAGGCCTGGCATGCTGCAGTTCATGGGGTCACAGAGTCAGACATGACTGAGTGACTGAATTGAACTGAACTGAATATATATATATATATATATATATACATACACATATATACATACACACACAAAGTTTTATATAAATATCTTTCATGAGAATTCTGGAATCCCAATGTTACTTCACCACATGAAATCTGAATTAACATTATTTGTACACATGCCATGGAAATTGCTAAGCTATGAACTTATCACAAAGTTGAGACTAGTTAGAAGATACTCCTTTTAAGTAACACTTTTGTTCTTCTTGTATTGCACTATTCAACCCACTCTATTTTTTCCCTAAATAATATTATTTAATACATTTGAGACATCATACAAAGTTAGCTTTATTTATTTTTTATTAATGTAAGTATTAAAAGTAAAATGTAAGTAATTTTTGGCCCCACCATGTAGCATGCAGGATCTTAGCTTACCAACCAGGAATCAAACCTGCGTCCCCTGCAGTGGAAGTGCAGAGTCCTAACCACTGTACTGCCAGCGAGGTCCCAGCTTCACTTTAAAAAACTAGGACCATAAATATAAACCAGTAAAAACAGGTCTGACAGCCTCAGGTGATCCCTGGGAACAGTTCCCGTGGGGTGGCCCTGGCCTGACCAAAGTTAGAGTGAGGCCGAGAATGGCGAAGGTCCTGTAAGAGCCAGGCTCATGAGGCAGAACACTGACTCCAAGGGAAGGCCACCGGGGGGCTTGGAGGTTACAGTCTCTGCTAAGAACAAGCAAAGGTGCTTGCCTTCCTGGTCTATCTGCATCTCCTGGCTCCTTCTCTGCCCCGGGTCATGGACAAAGCCTATCTCATTATGTGAGGTCTGGGAGCGTTGCAGGCAGGCTCCTCAGGTCACTGATATATGCAGGGAGTGGGCTCAAAGGGCAGACAGGGGAGGAAAATTAGGAAGGGGGCTGTGGTGAGGAACAGGTGGGGAGCTGACAGGAATCCCCTGGCTGTGTCCTCAGTAAGGGATGCTCACAGTAATGAGGTATTGCCAATGGACACATGGTCTGATTTTATGTTTATGATTTTCTATCCCCTGTAGTACATGTAACTTCTTGGGAATCTGAAGTTTGTTCTACCTTCACCTCTTAGAGAAAAGACCCTGATGCTGGGAAAGATTGAAGGCAGGAGCAGAAGGGGATGACGGAGGATGAGTCGGATGGCATCACCAACTCAATAGACATAAGTTTGAGCAAACTCTGGGAGATGGTGAAGGACAGGGAAGCTTGGCATGCTGCAGAACTAAAAACAACCTAGAGAAAAGGACCTGGAACTGGGCAAAAATATGAATATGAAAATATGACCAGTAAGCTATTGGTCCCTTGGTGTAGCAGCCGTTGTTGAGACAGTCCATCAAGAGGACAGTCAGAAAACTACATAGGAGTATTATTCAGAAAAACTGAGAGAGCAAAGAGATTTTAAATTAGATTTGTAAAAAAGAGTCTTTTAGAAGGCTCAGTTATTAATAAGTAAAAGTAGATGTAAAAATACTTAGATAAAAGTTCTAAAAGTGACTTGCACAGACACACACAAGCATATGCGTGTTTACACTAAAAGGACTGCATAACATGAAAGCAAAAAATCCACACTCCATCTCTGTGAAGTCATAGATGAGAAGAAACGGAAATCCTGAGGCAGTTATGTATTAACGGTTAAGAAGATAGGCTTCGAGACACATTCCAGAGGTTTAAGTGAGCAAGTGTTTTCTTTGCTTTTCAACACATGCTATGAGAGAGATGTAAGCCAGGCAAGTAGAAAGAGAGATAAGGAGGGAATAAGGAAGGGACAGAGGAAGAGAGGGAGACAAGGATAGGAAAAAAGAAGGGATAAGGGTGAGTCAAGGAGAGCAGTGGATTCCAACAGTGGAAAACAGGATATGATTTGACCAGCATACTTTGTTTTCAGATATTTTTTACAGTCCCAGTTCTAACTTATGCTCCTCTTTCCAAAACTTCTGCCTGTCCAGTCTCTAATACTCTATTCTTTAGGACACTGTACAGCCTTTCCATTGTGGAGCTCTTATTGAAATGTTCCTTCATTTAAAGGTGACTGTTTGTGGGGATGTATGAGTGAGCATGTGCATGTGAGTCTGCAGTTTCCCTAAAGACAAGGAAATAAGAAAACTGAATAATAGACCTCTTTTTCTTTTCCTTAACTTTTAAACTACTGTGCACATAACTTCATATAATCTCCCAGCCACTTACTTGGAAAGAGGCCATAAGTATTCACTGTTCATGTACATATATTTCAAAATATCTTTTTGATTATTGTCTAAATTAGATTTTGATTACTCATAGGATGTTGTGCCTTTATCAAAATGAGGATGAAGAGGGTGGTTTGTATCTTCAGCAGAAAAACATATTTAATAAATTCATTAATTTAACTCTTCTCTGTGTGCTTAATTGGAGCTTCCCTGGTGGTTCAGACAGTAAAGGATCTGCCTACAATGCAGGAGACCTGGGTTCGATCCCTGGGTCAGGAAGATCCCCTGGAGAAGGAAATGTCTAACCTCTTTGATATGCTTTCCTGGAAGATCCCATGGACAGAGGAGCCTGAAAGGCTATATATAGTCCATAGGATCATAAACAGTCACAACTGAGCAACTATCACACAAATACATGTATTTAATCACAAAATAATTTATTTGGTTAGGTATGTAATCTCCATGTGTTAGGTAGTTGAAATAGGAAAAAGGAGTCCAAAATGGCTTTAAGTCCAAATGACTTAAAGAAAGGGAAAAGCCCATAAAAATGAAACAAAAGAAAATCTGAGGACTGGAGTGAGAACTTCAGATGGAACAAACAGCCCTCCTGGCTAGCCCAATTTATGTAGGGCAGGCTCAGGGGGGCAGGAGACAAATGTATAAAAGAGGAAGCCAAGACGGATTGAGGCCTCTTCTTTGGGGTCAGCCCACCCTCACACCGTGAGGATGTTCACTTCCACTGTGCTGGGTTTCCCTTGTGTTCAGCTTCTACCGCGTGAGCTTTTGCCAAGTTGGGCTTCTGTTGTGCTTGGCCTCAGCCTTACAGGGGCTGAGCTGAGGTTGTTTTAGCCAGGTTGAATCTGAATCACGGCACCAGAGATGTCAAGGGAGTGTGTAATTTCCTCGGTTCTGTCTGTCTGCAACAAAAATTTGAAGCAATGGACAGACCAGTGTTACAGCTGGTCAGTGTTACAGCTCAGTTTTATTTGGCAAGCAAAAAAACTACATCCTTGAGGTGTGAGGGGGGGCCAGCCCAAAAGAAGTGAAAAGAAGAGAAGCCAGAGGCTCAATTTTGGCTCTTCTTTTTTATGTTTTTTCTCCTCCCTCTGAGCCTGCCCTGTGTAAATTGAGCTAGACAGGAGGGCTGTTTGTTTCACCTGAGGTTCTCACTCTGGTCCTTGGACCTTCCTTTGTTCTATTTTCATGAGCTTTTCCCTTCTTTGTCTTTTAGTCATTGCCATTCTGGACTCCTTTTTCCTATTCTAACTACCTAACACATGGGTTTGAAACTTGAAAATAGAAAAGGTTTTGTGAGCTTTAACTCTGGCATGCAGTGTAAAATATTTAAACTCTAAATAAAATTGTGAATGGAGTCAACTTCCATCACATCAGTTCAGTTCAGTTGCTCAGTCGTGTCCGACTCGTTGCGACCCCATGAATCGCAGCATGCCAGGCCTCCCTGTCCATCACCATCTCACGGAGTTCACTCAGACTCACGTCCATCGAGTCTGTGATGCCATCCAGCCATCTCATCCTCATTCATCCACTTCTCCTCCTGCCCCCAATCCCTCCCAGCATCAGAGTCTTTTCCAATGAGTCAACTCTTCACATCAGGTGACCAAAGTACTGGAGTTTCAGCTTTAGCATCATTCCTTCCAAAGAACAACCAGGGCTGATCTCCTTCAGAATGGACTGGTTGGATCTCCTTGCAGTCCAAGGGACTCTCAAGAGTCTTCTCCAACACCACAGTTCAAAAGCATCAATTCTTCAGCGCTCAGCCTTCTTCACAGTCCAACTCTCACATCCATACATGACCACAGGAAAAACCATACCCTTGATTAGATGGACCTTAGTCGGCAAAGTAATGTCTCTGCTTTTGAATATGCTATCTAGGTTGGTCATAACTTTTCTTCCAAGGAGGAAGCGTCCTTTAATTTCATGGGTGCAGTCACCATCTGCAGTGATTTTGGAGCTCAAAAATATAAAGTCTGACACTGTTTTCACTGTTTCCCCATCTATTTCCCATGAAGTGATGGGACCAGATGCCATGATCTTCGTTTTCTGAATGTTGAGCTTTAAGCCAACTTTTTCCCTCTCCTCTTTCACTTTCATCAAGAGGCTTTTTAGCTCCTCTTCACTTTCTGCCATAAGGGTGGTGCCATCTGCATATCTGAGGTTATTGATATTTCTCCTGGCAATCTTGATTCCAGCTTGTGTTTCTTCCAGTCCAGCGTTTCTCATGATGTACTCTGCATAGAAGTTAAATAAGCAGGGTGACAATATACAGCCTTGACGTACTCCTTCTCCTATCTGGAACCAGTTTGTTGTTCCATGTCCAGTTCTAACTGTTGCTTCCTGATCTGCATACAGATTTCTCAAGAGGCAGGTTAGGTGGTCTGGTATTCCCATCTCTTTCAGAATTTTCCACAGTTTATTGTGATCCACACAGTGAAAGGCTTTGGCATAGTCAATAAAGCAGAAATAGATGTTTTTCTGGAACTCTCTTGCTTTTTCCATGATCCAGAGGATGTTGGCAATTTGATCTCTGGTTCCTCTGCCTTTTCTAAAACCAGCTTGAACATCAGGGAGTTCACGCAGGCGGCTGCGAGCCGGCGCAGGTAAGTGCAGGGGGCTGCGAGCCGGCGCACCTAAGCGAGGCCAGAGGAGCTGTCTCACGTCCGAGGTCAAGGGCAGCGGCCTAGAGTGCCAGGCTACGACGGTGCAGGGACGGCTGAGAGGAGCTACCCTGAGTCCGAGGTCAGTGGCGGCCCGGAGGAGACACCCCGCGTCCGAGGTCAGGGGCGGCGGCCGAGAGGAGACACCCCGCATCCGAGCTCAGTGGCGGCCGGGAGGAGCTACCCCACGTCCAAGGCCAGTGGCGGCCAGGAGGAGACACCCTGCTTCCGTTCCATCACATAGATCCTCTTAATAAGGAGTGAGGTAATATTTAAAGAAGTATTTTAGACTACAACATAGAAATGTAAGTAATAGACCAATGCGTGATATTATACAGTGCTTGTGACTGCTGTGTGCTCTGTGTGTGTGTGTGTGTGCGCTGTCACATTTGACTCTTGCCACTCTTTAGACTGTAGCTTGCCAGGCTCCTCAGTCCATGGAACTCTCCAGACAAGAATAGTGGAGTGGGTTGCCATGCCCTTCTCCATGGGATCTTCCCGACCCAGGGATTGAACCCAGGTCTCCTGCACTGCAGGCAGATTCTTCACTATTTTAGCTGTTGTTCATGAGATGTTTCAGGCAAGAATACTGGAGTGGGAGGCCATTTCCTCCTCCAGGGGATCTTCACTACCCAAGGATCAAATCCATGTCTCCTACACTACAGGCAGATTCATTGCAGCTGAGCCATTAAGGAAGCTCCGAAATGTATATGTGCATATTTGAGAGTATCATTAGTTAAACTTATCTGTTGACATTTGTATAAATACTTAAAAATAGAAGGAACAGTTGAAATATAAATGATGAATAAGAAAAAACAATGCTTTCACAATTTTCAAAATACTTTTTTGTTACTGAAACCAAATGGGGTCCTGTAGGGCTCCCAGGCACAGAGGTCATCCCCCCCGCACCCCTCCCCCCACCTCCCCACGCCCCATTTCTTGTAGGCAAGACTCCAGCCTCCAAGACCTTCCTAGAGTTTTAAGCGGCAGAATCAAATCATTGCTAGTCAAGAGAGGAGTAGTCAAGAAACACCTGAGGCAAAATTAAAGGGATGAGATAAGCTCATTAAGATTAGGAGAGCAATCACCTAAGGTGCTGTTGCTGCTGCTGCTAAGTCACTTCAGTTGTGTCTTACTCTGTGCGACCCCATAGATGGCAGCCCACCAGGCTTCCTCGTCCCTGGGATTCTCCAGGTAAGAACACTGGAGTGGGTTGCCATTGCCTTCTCCAACCACCTAAGGTGAGAATATGGCAATGCAAGCCCTGTGCACACCCTATTCTTGTCAGAGACCCTACATTTGACCCACTGTTCTAAGAATCCTTGTCAACTTAAAAAATTATGCATAATGTAAGAGTTGTGAGTTAAGTTTTATTTGGGACAAAATGGAGAATGGCAGCTTGGAAGACAGCACCTCAGCCAGCTCTGAGAAACTGCTCCAAAAAGGCAGTGAGGGAAGGTCAATATATGTGATTTTGGTGAAGGAGGAGTTCAGGCAATCAGGCACTCATCTTACAAAAGGTTTTTCTACTATTCATGAGGAGCTGAAGTCACCATGAAGGAATTTTAATGCTTTTAAAAGATATTTTAGGATTTAATTCAGAGGACAATTACATCTACTGCTGTAAGTAAGAACCCCTTGAGGAAATGGAGTAGCCCTTAGAGTCAACAAGAGTCCAAAATACTTAAAATTAGAAGGAACAATTGAAATATACATGATGAATAAGAAAAAACAATGCTTTCACCATTTTCAAAATAGTTTTTAGTTAGTGAAACCGAGTGGGGCCCTGTAGGGGTGTGTCGACTAAAAAAGATGCACAACTCGAGAGTTGCGAGTTAAGTTTTATTTGAGGGAAAATGAAGACTGTAGTCCGGGAGGCAGCACCTCAGACAGCTCTGAGAGACAGCTCAAAAGAGGTAGGGTGGATGGTCAATATATAAGGTCTTAGTGAAGAGAGAGTACAATGCAATCAAGTGCTTGCTTTACAAGAGGTTTTCTCATAGTCAGGAAGATCTGATGTCACCATGAATGGATTTACTGCTTTTCTGGATACAATCAGATGCAGGGCTTGGGATCATTAAATCTGTTCCTAAAAATATCCAACTATCTAAAGACCTGTTCCACCAGATTCCCTGGAGGACAGAATACCTCAATCCACCCTGAACTCCCTCACAGGGTGTTGAAAGTCAACAGCTGAAGCAGTACAGGGTTCAATCTCTGCAGAAAGTGAAAGCAAAGGAAAGTGAAGTCGTTCAGTCGTGTCTGACTCTTTGTGACCCCATGGATTATAGCCTACCAGGCTCCTCTGTCCATGGGATTTTCCAGGCAATAGTACTGGAGTGGATTGCCATTTCCTTCTCCAGGGGAATCTTGCTGACCCAGAAATCGAACCCAGGTCTTCCTCATTGTAGACAGACGCTTTACCGCCTGAGCCACCTGGAAAGTCCTGATCTCTGCAGAGGCAGATGGCAAATACCCTCATTGTTACTGTTGTTTGAAGTGAAGTGAAGTTGCTCAGTTGTGTCCAACTCTTTGAGACCCCATGAACTGTAGCCCACTGTAGGCTCCTCTGTCCATGGGATTCTCCAGGCAAGAATACTGGAGTGGGTTGCCATTTCCTTCTTCAGGAGATCTTCCTGACACAGGCATTGAACTTGGGTCTCCTGCATTGTAGGCAGATGCTTTACTTAGTGACTGGCAAATACTGTTAGCAAGTGTCAGTTTGTCATTGACAGGCAAGTGCCAATTTGTAGCTGACAGGTGCAATCTCAAAAAAAGACATCATGGTCTCCATTTGTTTCCAAGGCAAACCATTCAATATGACAGTAATCCAAGTCTATGCCCCCACCAGTAATGCTGAAGAAGCTGAAGTTGAAAGACTCTATGAAGATCTACATGACCTTCTAGAACTAACATCAAAAAAAAAAAAAATGTCCTTTTCATCAGAGGAGACTGGAATACAAAACTAATAAGTCAAGACATATCTGGAGTAACAGGCAAGTCTGGCCTTGGAGAACAAAATGAAGCAGGCCAAAGGCTAATAGAGTTTTTCAAAGATAACACACTGGACATTCTAAACACCCTCTTCCAACAATACAAGAGACGACTCTACACATGGACATCACCAGATTGTCAAAACCGAAATCAAATTGATTATATTCTTTGCAGTTGAAGATGGAGAAGCTCTAAACAGTCAGCAAAAACAAGACTGGTAACTGACTGTGGTTGAGATCATGAACTCCTTATTGCAAAATTCAGACTTAAATTGAAGAAAGGAGAGAAAACCACTAGGTCATTCAGGTATGGCCTAATACAAATACCTTATGATTACATGGTGGAAGTGATGAATAGATTCAAGGGATTAGATCTGAAAGACAGAGTGCCTGAAAAAAATGTGGTTAGAGGTTCATAGCATTGTACAGAGGGTGGTGATCAGTACCATTCCTAAGAAAAAGAAATGCAAAAGGCAAAATGGTTGTCTGAGGAGGCCTTACAGATAGCTGAGAAAAGAAGAGAAACAAAAGGCAAGGGAGAAATGGAAAGATATACCCATCTGAATGCAGAGTTCCAAAGAATAGCAAGGAGAGATAAGAAAGTCTTCCTCAGTGATCAATGCAAAGAAATAAGGAAAACAATAGAATGGGAAAGACTAGAGATCTCTTCAGGAAAATTAGAGATACTAAGGGAATATTTCATGCAAAGATGGGCACAATAAAGGACAGAAATGGCATGGACCTAACAGAAGCAGACGATATTAAGGAAAGGTGGCAGGAATACACAGAAAAACTGTATGAAAAAGATCTTCATGACCCAGATAATCACGATGATCACTCACCTAGAGCCAGACATCCTGGACTGTGAAGTCAAGTGGGCCATAGGAAGCATTACTAGCAACAAAGCTAGTGGAGGTGATGGAATTCCAGTTGAGGTATTTCAAATCTTAAAATAGATGCTGTGAAAGTGTTGTACTCAGTATACCAGCAAATATGGAAAACTCAGCAATGGCCACAGGACTGGAAAAGTTCAGTTTTCTTCCAATCTGAATGAAGGGCAATGCCAAAGAATGTTCAAACTGGTGCACAATTGCACTCATTTCACATGCTAGCAAATTAATGCCGCAAATTCTCCAAGCTAGGGTTCAGCAGTACATGAACTGAGAAATCCCAATGGTCAAGCTGGATTTAGAAAAGGCAGAGGAACAAGAGATCAAATTACCAACATCTATTGGTCATAGAAAAAGCAAGAGAATTTCAGAAGAACATCTGCTTCTGCTTCATTGACTATGCTAAACCCTTTGTGTGGATCACAACAAACTGTGGAAAATTCTGAAAGAGATGAGAATACCAGACCACCTGACCTGCCTCTTGAGAAATCTGTATGCAGGTAAAGAAGCAACAGTTAGAACTGGATATGGAACAATAGACTGGTTTCAAATTGGGAAAGGAGTATGTCAAGCCTATATATTGTCACCCTGCTTATTTAATTTATATGCAGAGTATATCATGAGAAATGCCAGACTGGGTGAAGCACAAGCTGGAATCAAGATTGCTGGGAGAAATATCAATAACCTCAGATATGCAGATGACACCACCCTTATGGCAGAAAGTGAAGAGGAACTAAAAAGCCTCTTGATGAGGGTAAAAGAGGAGAGTGAAAAAACTGGCTTAAAACTCAACATTCAGAAAATGAAGATCATGGCATCCGGTCCCATCACTTCATGGCAAATAGATGGGGGAAAAATGGAAACCATGATAGACTTTATTTTCTTGGGCTCCAAAATCATTGCAAATGGTAACTGCAGCCATGAAATTAAAAGACCCTAGCTCCTTAGAAGAAAAGTTATTACCAACCTAGACAGCATATTAAAAAGCAAGGACGTTACCTTAGTGACAAAGGTTTGTATAGTCAAAGTTTTGTTTTTTTCTAGTAGTTGTGTATGGATGTGAAAGTTGGACCATAAAGAAGGCTGATTGCCAAAGAATTGATGCTTTTGAACTGTGGTGTTGGATAAGACTCTTGAGAGTCTCTTGGACTGCAAGGATATCCAACCAGTCAGTCCTCAAAGAAATCAGTCCTGAATATTCATTGGAAGGACTGATGCTGACGCTGAAGCTCCAATACTTTGGCCGCCTGATGTAAAGAGCCAACTCATTAGCAAAGACCCTGAATCTGGGAAAGATTGAAGGCAGGATGAGAAGGGGACAACAGAGGACGAGATGGTTGGATAGCTTTACTGACTCAATGGACATGAGTTTGAGCAAGCTCTGGTAGATGGTAAGGACAGGGATGTCTAGAATGCTGCAATCCATGAGGTCACAAAGAGCCAGACAGTACTGAGCAACTGACTAACAGAAGGATTGGGATCATGAAATCAGTTCCTGAAAATATCTGTCCATCTTAAGACCTGTTCCACCAGTTACCCTGGAGCACAGAGTGCCTCACTCTCCACCTTTAATTCTCTTCAAGTGGTATTGAAGGTCAACAACTGCAGGAACACAGGATTCAGTCTCCAGAGGCAGATGGCTAATTCTTTTGGTAAGAACCAATTTGTAGTTGACACCCTCATCAAGTTATCTGGGGTTGAGACAGTTTATCGAGGCAGAAGCCTACTGTGGCTCCCTTTGCCCAGCAAAGCAATAAAGGTATCCTTTTTCTATTTCACCCAAATCTCTGTCTCAGTATTTGATTTGCACCTGTGTATGGTGAGACCAAGCTTTCAGTAATATTATCGTGATGAATAAATACTTAAAAATATAAATACATATTTGAAATATTAATAGTGAAGGACCATCCTGAACTATATTTCCATAATAATTTGAAAACAAGCAGATGCCACCTTCCTAACATGATGAGTTTTCTCAGCCTTTAGAAGTAGTTATTTACACTTCTCTAATCTGAACTGTAGTTACTCTTTGGCTTTATCAGTAACATTTCTTTGTTTTAATATTTCACCCTATAAATGCTGTTAACTATTAATTAATAAATAGTCAAAGAAATAGTTACAGGATGTGTTTAAACCATTAAAAAATATGATTGTTACAATGTGTCCAGATGGTTCACATATATTGAAGAATTTTCTATAAATGATCCATGAACTTATAATTCATGGACTATAACCTACAGTAGGATAAGATGCAAAACTTCTGGCTTAGGTATCTGTTAATTAGGAAGGCCCAGGAATGGTACAGTGTATTGAGAGCACCACTAGTTCCCTGGGTATGTTTTCCAAAGATTGAATTATTTTAACATAGATTTTGAAGATAGAGGGTTATAGTAGTTTCCTAGATGTGAATTTAAAAGAAAATATTTAAAGCTACTGTAAGATGTGTCCCTGTTTAGTACTTTCTCTGATGTTTAGAGAAACTATTTTCTTCTTGTTGTTTTCCAAAATTTAACACTTCAGTTTAATTAGTATGAGCAGACACATTATTAGGTTAACTGGAGGCTAAATTCTTTGTTTTTCAGTGAATCTTCTGAAAGGAATGGTTTTTTGTTGTTGTTGTTGTTGTTGTTGTTTTTGTTTTTTTTAATTGAAAACGGGGAACTTGCCTCAGGACACTCATTCATTCATTCAATTACTTAATGAGTTGTTTATGACATATAATGTTATCTGCCAGACCTAGGGCTAATATTTAAGGATGTAGTGATGGCCAGGAGAGGATTCCTAACTCTGAAAAAGTCTCCTGATACACAAACATGTGATCAGCTATTTTGTTCTTTTGGGTTTTAATGTAGATTCATTGGACACTTAAATACTTAAGCTAAGTTTTTCCTACCATAAATCACAAACAGGAACTATAATCACTAATGTCAACATATTTTAGAAGGTATTTCACAGAAAACAAGAAGAAGTAGTTCAGAGGAACAAATTAGAATATTACCCAAAGTACACATGAAGAAAGAAGACAGCTTCAGAAATGCTTGATTAATGACAGCCATTTCCAAAATAAAAGCTAAGTAATATGAGAAATTTGAGGCAGAACACAAAGGAACAAAGTAACCAAAAAAGAATTTCTTAATTATTGATGCAGATAAAACAGGAAATTGTCCTCAGACCTTTTAGCCGGGAAAGGAAACTTGGACTATATACAGGGCGGAAACTTTTACTTTTCAGATGGAAAGTACAGATAAGAGAGCTGAAAATTTAAGCAGTTCTTTAAAAATGGCAGGCCTAGCTAAAGAATGACACGTTTAAATTTTCTGAGTTTGATCCCCTGGATTTGAATAGCTGAGTCAAATGAAAGTTGACCTGCCAGCGTTGGTGAGGACGGACTTCTCTGTCAGGTCCTGAGAGGAGGTCCCTTCCGTTTTCTTCGGAGATAAGTCTCCTAGGGTTTCCATGGGACAGCAGGGAGGATGGAGGCCTTGAACCTCGCTGTGAGGGTCACATTGTTCTGCGGCTACACTTGACACTGACGAGTGCTCTTGAGGAACTGAAACCGTAGCTCCTTTCCAAAGGGCCTCATGTCTCCAGCTGTATCCCAAGCATCCAGCCATTCCTTCTCATCCAGGGCACTGCATGCAGGAGGTACCTTTTCCATGCTCACCTCACAAATACCTGCCCCTGCTCTGTCTCTGGAGATGCTTTCTGAAACAGACCTAGCAGCTGCTGCTCATGAAGCTCCAGCCCAGCCTCCTCTCCTCAAACCTAGTTCTTTGTCAAGAGCCTAGGTCTTGGAAAACAAAAGCTTCAGCTCTCCCACAGGAAGAATATCCTCAGGCCTCCTGGAGCTAAGCCCTGCTGGCCCTCTTTACAGGGGAAAGAGGAAAATGTATTTCATTCTTTCTTATTTGGAAAACACAATTAAGTTCTCCTCCCAAAGGGTTGTGTGACAGACATTCTTACTTAACTTAATTGCTCCCTCTCAGGTAACATGAATTTTTTGCAATAAAAGCTAAAAATAAATATCAAATTTTCAATACTGGAAAGGGAAATTAAAGCTGTGTTACAGCTTTTGGATATTAAAGTTACACAAAACAGCAAACAAAAACAAGTAAACAGTAATAAAAACAAGTAGTAAAAATGTCTTTGGAATGTTTTCATTCAGATACATATAATCATGGAATTCAGTTTCCAAAGGTTTTCTGGACAGAAGTTTTACACACAGTATAATTCTTACAGGGTCTGTTTTGTTTGATTTCAATCGATTTCCGTGTCAAAGTGTTGTTGCTGTTTCATTCCAACACCATGTGATTGTGCTGAGAAAAGCATGCATCAAGTCACTGAGTGAGTGATCAGGGGCTCATGTATTGACCATTTCACAATAGACTTAGAATTTTCACTCTTCATTTTAAAAGGGAAAAAGAGAAACCTGTTGAAATCCAAAGAGGTCACAGTCAAAAGACCAGATTATTCATTATTTTTGTTCCCTCAGGAAACCGTAAAGAATAATTCTGCTGACCGTATCGTTTGGCACAAATGAGATGTTTCGGTTTTTTGAACAGAAAAGTGTCAAGTTGAAAATGTTCTTTTTCTTTCCTTTATCGCTTTGAAAGGATCATTGAACCAAATCAAGCAACTGAAAAAAATGGCACTTTTTATATGAACCAAAACTTCTTCACATACCCAGAAACAAATGCTAAATTCCACTTTAATCAGGCCATATCAGTTACACAGAATGGATTACTATCACAATGATCTCTGAGAGTCCTGATAATTTGATTCTGTTACAAACTTTGTAAGGCTGTTGCCCTGTATCCTATTTCTAAATTTCACACACTATGATCTGAATCAGCACAATCACAGCTTAAAAGAGGAAGCCAATAAATAAGCAAAAATAAGTGATACTTCATCTGTTATGTGTACATTTTTATTTTTTGGTACTTAAACCGCAGGGAGTCCAGGAAAGAATGGCTCCCAGAGGATGCTCATTGGCCAACACGTTTTGAATTTTGAGGTACAGATCTTGTCTAGATAAGTGTAGTCTTGGCTTCAAGGATACAATATCTGTTTTTGTCTTTGCCTCTATTGGTTTTTGCAACACTTCATTCCTAGTCCATTACATTTAATGATTCCCACTTCTATGACCAGAATTCATGATTGAAGGTAGAGATAAAGAAACCACTTTCCTTATCCACATTTCATTTTCCCATATAAAAATTTACTTCCTAGTAATATGCTGATACAGTAAAATATTTTAATGGCCATTTTCTACATATTTATACTAAACGTTTAGAATATATTTTATAATATGACTTTCCCTGGATAATCTACATATATGTACAGTCTGGAATTTAATTACCCATTTGTAAGCATTTTTAAAATTATTCATTATACATAGATGCCTCTTAAAGTCTGCAGTATTAGAGATGGTGAAGGGAATGAGTTCTGTGTAACTCCAGGGTCCAAACTCCTAATTACTGTGATAAAATTCATTAGATTCAACAAAAGCCAATAGCTGGTTAGAGAAATTGGTCTGAGAGAATATGGAAACTCTGTACACAAGAGGGCTGCTTAACAGCCCAGGGAAGCTGTGGCATGAAATTACACAGAAGTCTCTCTCTTCTACTGCCCAACCCCCAACATCTATATGGAGCTCATATCTCCTCTAGAACTTTGACAAATTGCCAATAATAGTTCTGGGCATCTGGAGACAATAAACTGACACAGAGGCTGATGTTCTCTTAAGAGACACTGTTAGCAATATCACTGTGGAAGTTTGTTTTGGGGGCATAGTTGTGAAATTGGTATGAGAGAGGGAAAACATAATGAGTGCTCTGGGGAGACTGTGGCTAAGTGGGGAGTCTTTATATGGAGCTCCTATAGATGAAGATACCATAAGTACTCTATCAAGATCAATTGGATCCAGTGATATAAAAAGGTTATTTATATTAATATAAATTTATTTGTTCCACATGTTAAGAAGATCCAGTAGACACATACAACCTACTTGTATGTGAATATGATATGATCTCCCATATGTAACCAATTTTTCAGTGAACTAACAATTATATTATTTTTGAAAACTGCATATGTATAACCTATATAATACGGATCTCTTTTCAGTTTATCTAGGACCTTGCCAGAGTGTTCAGTATTGAATCAAATACGTATCAGTTTCTATCATAAGCTTGACTGATTCAATTTTCAGAAAGAGCTTAAGTCAAACTCCCGTCTAGGCTAAACTTTGACTAGAATGTCAGCCCCATGGGAGCAGTATCTGGTCAGCACTATTCACCACTTCCATATCCTTAGTATATAGAACAAAGCTAGGCATAAGCATTAATGAAATATTTTTGTATTAATGTGTTTCCTTTGACCTTAGATGGCCCATGCTTTATTGCAGTACAAAGGGGAATAAGTCTTATGTCTAAATATTTTTTTTTTTTCACCTCACTCACAGGAGGTTGTCTTCCTTCCTTACCTATCCATCCACTCCCATCATCATACTCTTAATATACATCTCCTTCAAAACCTCAGTTTCCAATGTCTGCTTCCCACTGACTACCTCCTAATCTTCAAATTTACTTCTTCCAGTAATTGGTTGACTTGGTAAAGACTTCCAAATTAATTTCCCCACCATCTCTCCCCATTCCTCATGACCCTCGTGTTTTTACTCTCCTTTCCCAACTGTTCTATAGTATCTGTCCTCTGCTCTCTCGGCCCTCTCTCCCTCTGCAAAACTCCAACCCTTTTTAAATCCACAATTTAATTCAAGCTTTTGAACATTCTGGGAATAAAAAGACATGTAACAAGGCTGATTGGATATCTTTATATTTTCTACCATTCTTGGAAGCAATATGTTTTTCCTATTCCTGATGTTTCTTTCCAAATGAGTATAATTCAGTTAGCCTAATTCCAGATCTCACTGATTGCATTGTAAGAATTCAAGGAAAACAAAATGATATTACTTCAAATTAGATCCTATGAGAAGAAAGAGGAGGGGAGGGAAAAGAAGTTACAAGCTAATTTCACTATCATAAATTTAAAAAAAAAATAAAAAAAGTCAATATCCCTCCAAAAATGGGATGCCTAAAGATATCATATAAAGGCATAAGAATAATTATAATTCTGTTATATTGCAAAAATAACCTCCCATTCTTCATTTCTTTTGTCTTCCACTATGATTCTGGGATTGGTCATAGTATTTCCTTTGATCTGTGTGAAGTTAACAAATATAATTCAACCAGAGGTTTGAAAAAGTACTTGCCTGTTGCTTCTTAGGCTCTTGCCATTCTGCCTTTGCCATAAGAAATCTGGTCTTGTCTGCTGGAGAAATGTAAGAGGAATGTAAGATACAGAGCTAAATTGCCCCAGCCAATAGCCAGCATAGCCCCAGAAGTAAGTCAAGTTTAAACCCAAGGAACAGTGCAGCTGAACTCACTAATCCATATACTCATGAAAAAGTTTGATGCTTATTGTTTTAAACATTGATTTCAAGGTGATTTTTTTTAATCCAGCTTAATAGTGGAAATACAACCAATACAGTAACCATGAAAAAATGCAAACCTTTATAAATGCCAAAAGGTATACTGATACACACACACAGAAAGAGAACATTTAAAAGTAGCTACGTAATGAAAATCAATGAAAGTGTGTATAATGTACAATAATATGAAAGAACAGAGACAAAGCTACTATTCATATTGACAGTTGTGTAACAGCTTAAATTACCTATTGATAGATAAAAATAATTTCAAATTCCTAACAAAGCAAAATTCAACACTCTGTGCTACATTCACAAGACAGATCAGAAATAAATATTCTGAGTGGGTAAAAAATAAAAGAATAAGCAATATTACACCAGGCAAACACAGATAAAAAGAAAGCAAATAGACATCTGACAGCTAGAATTTAGACCAAGAAACATTAAAAGGAGAACACAAAAGGACACTTTATGATGCCTTAAATAAAAATTGAAAATGAAGATACAGAATATTAACATTTGTGCACAAATTCAGCAATATTTTCATATAAGCCAAATTAATTTGTGATAAAGGAACAATAAATAAATAAATCCTAATCATAGTCCTTGAGAAAAAAAGTTTTCAAAAAGAATACTATTGAAAACCAGCTAGTTAACTGAATTAGCAAGTAATGGCGGTAGGGGAATTAGGTTGGGTCTTGGGAAGAAAGCATAGAGCACAAAGTCAGAAATAAAGAGGGTAAAATTATCATCAACATAGAGGAAATTAAAAAAATAATGATTAAGAACATTACTTTGAATAATAATGCAAAATAATTTAAAGAAATGAAAATCTGGATAATTTTCTCTCTCTACCAAAGGACTGTGGGGGGAAAGGAGAAGATGGGCTACACAGGCCAATTGTCATTGAAGAAATAAAGGAAATACTTGAAGAGTGGGTGTTGTTTATTTTAGTTGTTGACTAAAGTATTCTTTGTAGGTCAGTGAGCTTAAATTAGTTAACAGTTGTTCAAATCTGCAAGTTTTCTAGATCTTCACATAATATTTTTGAATTTCCTTCTCCTTTAAATCTGTCATATGTACTATTTGTATTTCAAAGCTCTATTATTGTGTACAAAATATGCTGATTTTGGATTCCTGTATTTTTCTGTAGAATTAGTTCTCTTATCATTTTGAAATCTTTTTCTCTAGTGGAACCCCCAAATTCTCCAAGGCAGCCTTCAACAATATGTGAACCATGAATTTCCAGATGTTCAAGCCAGATTTAGAAAAGGCAGAGGAACCAGAGATCAAATTGACAACATCCGCTGGATCATCAAAAAAGCAAGAGAGTTCCAGAAAAACATCAACTTCTGCTTTATTGACAACGCAAAAGCCTTTGACTGTGTGGATCTCAACAAACTGTGGAAAATTCTGAAAGAGATGGGAATATCAGACTCCCTGACCTGCCTCCTGAGAAATCTGTATGCAGGTCAAGAAGCAACAGTTAGAACTGGACATGGAACAACAGACTGGTTCCAAATCAGGAAAAGAGTGCATCAAGGCTGTATATTTTCACCCTGTTTATTTAACTTACATGCAGAGTACATCGTGAGAAATACTGGACTGGATGAAGCACAAGCTGGAATCAAGATTGTTGGGAGAAATATCAATAACCTAAGATATGCAGATGACACCACCCTTATGGCAGAAAGTGAAGAGGAGCTAAAAAGCCTCTTGATGAAGGTAAAAGAGGAGAGTGAATAAGTTGGCTTAAAGCTCAACATTCAGAAAACGAAGATCATGGCATCTGGTCCCATCACTTCATGGTAAATAGATGGGGAAGCTGTGGAAACAGTGTCAGACTTTATTTTGGGGGCTCCAAAATCATTGCAGATGGTGATTGCAGCCATGGAATTAAAAGACACTTACTCCTTGAAAGAAAAGTTATGAGCAACCTAGATCGCATATTCCAAAGCAGAGACATTACTTTGCCAACAAAGGTCTGTCTAGTCAAATCTATTGTTTTTCCAGTAGTCATGTATGGATGTGAGAGTTGGGAGTATGAAGAAAACTGAGTGCCAAAGAATTGATGCTTTTCAGCTGTGATGTTGGAGAAGACTCTTGGGAGTCCCTTGGACTACAAGGAGATCCCACCAGTCCATCCTAAAGGAAATCAGTCCTGAATATTCATTGGAAGGATTGATGCTGAAGTTGAAACTCCAATATTTTGGCCACATAATGTGAAGAACTGACTCACTAGAAAAGACCCTGATGCTGGGAAAGATTGAAGGTGGGAGGAAAAGGGCATGGCAGAGGATGAGATGGTTGGATGGCATCACTGACTCAATGGACATGAGTGTGAGTAAATTCTGGGAGTTGGTAAAGGACAGGGAAGCCTGGGGTGCTGCAGTCCATGGGGTCACAAGGAGTAGGACATGACTGAGCGACTGAATTGAGCTGAATGGAACCCCTTGTTTTAAGTCTTCTTTGCTGAATATTAATAAACATGTAACAGCTACCTTTTGGTTTGTGTATGCATAGGGTAGGCTTACCAGATGGCACTAATGGTAAAGAACCTGCCTACCAATGCACAAGACATAAGAGATGCAGGTTCAATCTCTGGGTCAGGAATATCCCCTGAAGGAGGACATGGCACCCCACTCCAGTATTCTTGCCTGGAGAATCCCATGGACAGAGGAGCCTGGCAGGCTACAGTCCATAGGGTTACAAAGAGTCAGACAAGAGATGACTGAAGCAACTTAGCATGTATGAATTATATAATATATATATATTTAAATTAATAAAGTTTTTTTTTCTCTTTCTCTAACTAGCTAAGAAGTTAGCCTTTAGTTTAAAAAAAAAAAAAAAGAAAGTCTGAATCTTGTGATGGTTGAAACAATGGAATTGGAGCATTGTGCACATCCAGAAGCTATTCAACTGATTTAAGAACTAAAAATCAAGGCTTACTGCTGGTAAAGTTTGGAAAGAATGAGAGAAAAGGGTAGGAAAAAAAACAGAGCCAGCAGCAACCAGTGGATTTGAGGTGGAGAATTATAGATTCTGGGAGAGAAGACAGGAACTGGGGCCAACCAGCCTGCTGGGCTTCATGAGAGGCACTGGGGAAAATGTTTCTAAAAAAGTGTTGTCCTGTGTCATGAATGAAACATCTCTTGAGTTTTGTTTTGCCCTGTGATGGATTTTAAAATTTGCTTTCGATAAAGAAAAATAGAAGTGTTGTCAGTACACAATAAACTTATTTCTTTACATTTCCATGCAAGCATATTAAAGTCTCTGAGAGGTTCTGATAGAAAACAACACTCCACTTTTTTTAATCCAGGATTATTTGGCCACCCCTCCCTGTACACACACACTCACGTTTTGGCCCTGATGACCATCTTCTAAGTCTAGCACTTGGAACACTGTTTGGAAGTGTTTCCTCAGATTACTATCCAATTCATGTGTGCTTTGGTTCAAACCTCCCTCTGCTTGTTGCCAGGACTCTGCCTGATCGACCTTCTCCTGATCTGCCTCTCAGCCTGTGACTATCCAAGTTGTGCTCATAAAACAATCTCTTCTCTGACATTTTTAAGTCATATATTCAAATATTGTATTTTTCTTCCTTATTTTTATTTTGTATCAGAACAATAAATTCCAATAAAATTACCTTTCTGGTGAGTCCCAACTCTGAAATCCTACGACTTTTTGATTTTGTTAAAAAGTGTTGCTTCACAGGAGAAAAATGATGGTAGAGGAGAACGCTTGTTGGGAATAATATTTCTAAGGGAGATTTAAAAGTCTTCTTTCCTTTTATAGAATTAAAAAATAGGCTACTACAATAGATTTATAACTCAAGAAATTGTGGCTGTGCCTTTCTCTAGAGCACCTTAAGAAATTATTTTTAAGATACCACCAAGAAAGCTGGTACTCTGTCATTCAAAACACTGAAATAACACTTTGGTTCTTAATGGCCACTGCTCAAACACACAAACGCCTTGATCACAAACAATATTTGGTGGCAAATGTCCATAGTCACAGGAATCATGCTAATCTTTTCATAGTTTCAGAATGATTGCTGCTCTATAAGCAAATTTTACCTGAATATTTCAGTTGGGTCCTTTTTATAAGACTCCATGGAAAGATTTAATAACAGGAAAAATGTAGAGAGTGAACATCTTTACTAAACTGCAAAAGACCACCAAACTGCCTCTCAAAGTTTCCTTAATACAAAAAAAAAAAAAAAAGGGAAGACAAATATATAATATTGCTTATATATGGAATCTAAAAAAACAATGCAAATGAATTTATTTACAAAACAGAGAGTCACAGATGTAGAAAACAAACTTATGGTTACCCAGAAGAAAGTGGGAGGAAGAGATAAATTGGGAAATTGAAACTGACATATACACACTGCTATGTATAAAAACCAGATAACCTAATAAGGACATATTGTATAGCACATAGAACTCTACTTACTCGGTAATGGCCTATATGGGAAAAGAATCTAAAAATGATTGGATATATGTCTATGTATAACTGATTCACTTTGCTGTACACCTGAAACTAACACATCATAAATCAACTATATACCAATAAAATATTTTTGAAGGAGAAAAGCACTTTAATTCACAAATCAATCCATTCACTGAGACTTTATTTGTTGCCTTATATTAGTATTTATATTTTCTTACATGGTTTTTCACTTTCATCACTGCTGCTGCTGCTGCTGCTAAGTCGCTTCAGTCGTGTCCGACTCTGTGCAACCCCACAGACGGCAGCCCATCAGGCTCCCCTGCCCCTGGGATTCTCCAGGCAAGAACACTGGAGTGGGTTGCCATTTCCTTCTCCAATGCATGAAAGTGAAAAGTCAGAGTGAAGTCTCTCAGTCGTGTCTGACTCTTTGCGACCCCATGGACTGCAGCCTACCAGGCTCCTCCATCCACTAAACTGTAATAAAACTGAGAACAAGAACTGTATTTGATATGGCTTTGCACCCACTGAATTGCCCAAAGAAGGATATAGTAAATTGAAGCACATTTAATGACTGGGAGAACAAGCTGAGTTTGAAAAATCAGGACAGATCAACTGTGCACGTAATGTCCACGGAATTAGAACATAGATATCAGGCAAAAGGTGTACTAGGAAGAGCATCATGAAGAGCCTAAAACATAAGTGATTGTAAAGCATTAAAAGAGAGACTTTGGGTTTCAACAGAAGAGGAACAACATAATGGCTTCAATAAAAAAGTAGTTAAACTGGAGTGGGGAAATAAAAAATATATGCTCATGTTTGAGATCAGGGTAATGTGACAGGGAGAAAACAGATGAGAAGGCAATGGCACCCCACTCCAGTACTCTTGCCTGGAAAATCCCATGGATGGAGGAGCCTGGTGGGCTGCCGTCTATGGGGTCGCACAGAGTTGGACATGACTGAAGTGACTTAGCAGCAGCAGCAGCAGTCAGAAATTTTTATTGGAAAAAAGAGAAAAATACAATAAAGGTATTAGTAAAATTAGATTATTGAATAGGATATTGAGAAGTTAAGTATGTCAGAAGAGTTGATGCTATTAAGAATAAAAGAAGAAATTGATGAGAAAAATCTAAAGTTATTCAAAGAACAATTTTGATCATTGTGTGTGTGTGTGAATTAGTTGCTTAGTTGTGCTCAACTCTTTGCAAACCCATGGACTGTATCCCACTAGGAGTCCTCTGCCCATGAAATTCTCCAGGCAAGAATACTGGAGTGGGTTGCCATTCCCTTCTCCAGGAGATCATCCTGACCAGGGAAGATCTGAGGCACTGCAGGCAGATTCTTTACCATCTGAGCCACCAGGGAAGCCTTTTGGTCATTGGAGATAACAAATAAAATTCAGAATCCCTTGAAGTTTAAATTCAGCAGCACATAGTCTATCTTTCTGAGACTTGAAAAAGAGAAAGGTATAATTATCATTTGGATAGAAATCTGAGTTTCTTGGTCCTTTAATAAACTTCAATCTAAAAACATCATTGATATTTACATTGCATTTGAGGCAATTAAAACCAGCCATTCCCAGAAAATTTCTTCTCTTTTATCTGATTATATAATTGACTTTTTCCTTAACTTAGCTTAAAATTCTTAACATTAGAGTCATTTCTTTAAATTAAACAAGAAAACAAGAGAAAATTTTTTGAAAGCATCATTTACAAAGCACATAATTTACAAAGGCACAATGCTATTTCTGAATTTCCTTCAAATGTATTTATTCAAAATATTCTTTATTTTATTTGCTAATCTTGAGATAAAACAGTCAATTCTGAAGGAAAACAGTCCTGAATATTCAGGGACTTAGACTGAAGCTGAAACTCCAATACTTTGGCCACCTGATGCGACGAATTGACTCATTGGAAAAAACCCTGATGCTGGGAAAGATAGAAGGCAAAAGGAGAAGGGGATGACAGAGGATGGGATGGTTGGATGGCATCATTGACTTGATGGACATGAGTTTGAGCAAGCTCTGGGAGTTGGTGATGTACAGGGAAACCTGGTGTGCTACAGTCCGTGGGGTCACAAAGAGACACAACTGAGGGACTGAACTGAATTGAATCTTGAGATATTAAATATAGACTTCTTTTTCTAAAAATAATTTATTTTGACTAAAGTTGATGTTGAAGTCTAAAAAGAAAGTAGAATGGCGAAAGGTGACTTGAGATATTTGAGTTATTGATTAATTAATATTGGTTGCAGCAGCAGTGCATGCCTGCTAAGTCACTTCAATCTTGTTCAACTCTTTGCAACCCCATGGACTGTAGCACGCTAGGCTCCTCTGTCCTTGTGATTGTCTGGGTAAGAATACTGTAGCGGATTGCCATGCTGTCCACCAGGGATCTTTCTGACCCAGATATGGAACCCTTGTCCCATTAAATCTCCTGCATTTGCAGGAAGGTTCTTTTACCATTCGGAGAAGGCAATGGCACCCCACTCCAGTACTCTTGCCTGGAAAATCCCATGGATGGAGGAGCCTGATAGGCTGCAGTCCATGGGGTTGCTAAGAGTCAGATACGACTGAACGACTTCACTTTCACTTTTCACTTTCATGCATGGAGAAGGAAATGACAACCCACTCCAGTATTCTTGCCTGGAGAATCCCAGGGATGCGGGAGCTATTACATATGATAATGAGTGGGAGGATCATTCTGACAATTGGGGAACCACCCACTCCTTAATCTTTGTATAGTGCCTTGCTTCCCTTGTGGCTCAACTAGTAAAGAATTCGCCTACAATGTGGGAGGGAGAAAGCAATGGCACCCCACTCCAGTACTCTTGCCTGGAAAATCCCATGGATGGAGGAGCCTGGTAGGCTGCAGTCCATGGGGTCGCTAAGAGTCAGACAAGACTGAACGACTTCACTTTCACTTTTCACCTTCATGCATTGGAGAAAGAAATGGCAACCCACTCCAGTGTTCTTGCCTGGAGAATCCCAGGAGTGGGGGAACCTGGTGGGCTGCCGTCCATGGGGTCGCACAGAGTCAAACATGACTGAAGTGACTTAGCAGCAGCAGCAATGTGGGAGACTTGGGTTCAGTCCCTGAATTGGGATGGTCCCCTGGAGAAGGGAAAGGCTACCCACTCCAGTATTCTGGCCTTGAGAATTCTATGGACTCTACAGTCCATGGGGTCCCAAACAGCTGGACATGACTGAGCGACTTTCACTTTCACACTCTACCAATAGCACCACCTGGGAAGCATCTGGTTGAACTAGAGATAGCATTATAATTGAATATAAGTCTTGGAGAAGGGAGGCGATCTGCAAGAAAAACAAAAATAATTGAGCATAGGATTATGACATGAAAATAAGAAATCCATATTGGATTCAGAAAAAAAAAAAAAACCCCACAACATATTGACAACATTATCTTTATCAAGAGTTTATATTACACTGATAGAGTACAGTCTACCTCCTGGAAATGATGCCAGGAAGCTATCTTGTTTTCCATCAAACACCAGGACTTTCGTGACACTACCATGCTTCTTTACTCAGTCTGAAGGAAGTATCTGACCCTTCCTCTCTCTTCTAGAATATCTGTGCTTAGACAGAGCTAGAAATTCTATAAGGAATTTTAGGAATGGATGTGAAAGGAATGAAAAAGGAAACAAAACCATGATTTTCGAAAATAACACAGCATTCCATATTCTAGATTCATTTGAATTTTTTATACTTATATTAGAAAATTTTTACTTATATAATATTTTATCATTCTAATATAATTATCTTGTTATGCTCATTTATTAAGTTACCTGAACTATTATTTTTAACTTTTAATTTTGTACTGGGGTATAGCCAACATAGCAGTGAAAAGAAGAGAAGTGAAAAGCCAAGGAGAAAAGGAAAGATATAAGCATCTGAATGCAGAGTTCCAAAGAATAGCAAGGAGAGATAAGAAAGCCTTCCTCAATGATCAGTGCAAAGAAATAGAGGAAAACAACAGAATGGGAAAGACAAGAGCTTTCTTCAAGAAAATCAGAGATACCAAGGGAACATTTCATGCAAAGATGGGCTCGATAAAGGACAGAAATGGTAGGGACCTAACAGAAGCAGAAGATATTAAGATGAGGTGGCAAGAATACACAGAAGAACTGTACAAAAAAGATCTTCATGACCAAGATAATCATAATGGTGTGATCACTCACCTAGAGCCAGACATCCTGGAATGTGAAGTCAAGTGGGCCTTAGAAAGCATCACTACGAACAAAGCTACTGGAGGTGATGGAATTCCAGTTGAGATATTTCAAATCCTGAAAGATGATGCTGTGAAAGTGCTGTGCTCAATATGCCAGCAAATTTGGAAAACTCAGCAGTGGCCACAGGACTGGAAAAGGTCAGTTTTCATTCCAATCCCAAAGAAAGGCAATGCCAAAGAATGCTCAAACTACTGCACAATGGCACTCATCTCACAGGCTAGTAAAGTAATGCTTAAAATTCTCCAAGCCAGGCTTCAGTAATACGTGAATCGTGAACTTCCTGATGTTCAAGCTGGTTTTAGAAAAGGCAGAGGAACCAGAGATCAATTGCCAACATCTGTTGGATCATTGAAAAAGCAAGAGAGTTTCAGAAAAACATCTACTTCTGCTTTATGGTCTATGCCAAAGCCTTTCACTGTGTGGATCACAATAAACTGTGGAAAATTCTGAAAGACATAGGAATACCAGACTCCTGACCTGCCTCTTGAGAAACCTGTATGCAGGTCAGGAAGCAACAGAACTGGACATGGAACAACAGACTGGTTCCACAGGAAAAGGAATACATCAAGGCTGTATATTGTCACCCTGCTTATTTAACTTCTATGAAGAGTACATCATGAGAAATGCTGGACTGGATGAAGCACAAGCTGGAATCAAGATTGCTGGGAGAAATATCAATAACCTCAGATATGCAGATGACACACCTTTATGGCAGAAAGTGAAGAAGAACTAAAGAGCTTCTTGATGAAGGTGAAAGAGGAGAGTGAAAAAGTTGGCTTAAAGCTCAACATTCAGAAAGCTAAGATCATGGCATCTGGTCCCATCACTTCATGGGAAATGGATGGGGAAAGAGTGAAAACAGTGTCAGACTTTATTTTTTGGGTCACCAAAATCACTGCAGATGGTGACTGCAGCCATGAAATTAAAAGACACTTACTCCTTGGAAGGAAAGTTATGATTAACCTAGATAGCATATTAAAAAAGCAGAGACATTACTTTGCCAACAAAGGTCCGTCTAGTCAAGGCTATGGTTTTTCCTGTGGTCATGTATGGATGTGAGAGTTGGACTGTGAAGAAAGCTGAGTGCCGAAGAATTGATGCTTTTGAACTGTGGTGTTGGAGAAGACTCTTGAGAGTCCCTTGGACTGCAAGGAGATCCAACCAGTCCATTCTGAAGGAGATAAGCCCTGGAATTTCTTTGGAAGGAATGATGCTAAAGCTGAAACTCCTGTACTTTGGCCCCTCATGCAAAAAGTTGACTCATTGGAAAAGACTGATGCTGGGAGGGATTGGGGGCAGGAGGAGAAAGGGGCGACAGAGGATGAGATGGCTGGATGGCATCACTGACTCAATGGACATGAGTCTGAGTGAACTCCGGGAGTTGGTGATGGACAGGGAGGCCTGGCGTGCTGTGATTCATGGGGTCGCAAAGAGTCAGACACGACTGAGCGACTGAACTGAACTGAACTGAACTGTAGTGTGTATCCATCTATTGCAAACTCTCTAACTATCCCTTCCCCCTGTCCTTTTCCTGAGTAACCATAATACCTTATATATTAAACCATGACTTTGATCAGTTATTTCTCTATTGTAAATTCATGAAATCATTAATATTTCTGATTAAAATGCAACATTTTGGAGTATAAACTTGCTATATAAATTGAGTAGTTTTTGGATAGTTTTATAGAATTAGTCTTTAGATATTTAACAGCAGTCATAACAAAAATATTTAGTTACCTAGGAACGTGTTTTTTATAGTTAAATACAGCACACTCAATAAAGTCTAAAAAATGTTCACAATTTTGAATTATTTTCTTTTAATTGCCAATATTTCAAACCTCTATTCTGGAAACAAGTTATTAGTACTGGATATTAATTAAAATAAACCTTAGATAGAATATTACAAAAACTATTAACAGTGAAAAGCTCATTTGAAATAATTATTGCAAACCAATAAAGTATTTTGCTTTAAGATGATGCTTACCAGAATTTAAATTTTAATATAGTCACATGCCTGTTAAAAATTCTAGTATGTAGCACTTGCATTTGAAATGTATCACTTGGTCCAAAGAACATTTTATCCAAATTATGTGAAACAGAGACTTAAAAAATAGAGATATGAATGTAACAGTTCAGTCCAATTCAGTTCAGTTACTCAGTCGTGTATGACTCTTTGCGACCCCATGAACCACAGCACGCCAAGCCTCCCTGTCCATCCCCAACTCCCAGAGTTTACCCAAACTCATGTCCATTGAGTCGGTGATGCCATCCAGCCATCTCATCCTCTGTCATCCCCTCTTCTCCTGCTCCTCCTGTAGGTTTCTTTTCCTCAGCTCTGCCCTCTAGGCTTCTCACTGTGGCCACTGGCTCAGGCCCAACACCTCTGCCATCCACCTCAGTAGCTAAACCTCTTCATCCAGCCCTGATACAACAGTTCAATGTCATCATCGTAAGGCCTACATGTGGTGTGCTGTCCTGGATGTTCAACTAACCAATTGACACTTTAATTTTAAAAATGACTGTAAATAAAATGTCTAAAAGTCAGCTGACTACCTCTCTCCCCACAACACAAATAGTTCTTGCCACTGTCAAATTTATTTTTAAAAAATTCCTATAAATATTAATAGTCTTGCTACTTTGTTACAAGTTGTAGTACTTCATGTGCAAAGAAGGGCGCATAACTATGGCCTGAGGAGTCAGGAAGGAAATCAAGGCCTCCTCCCTAGGAAGCTGAGATTGCTTTGGATGGCCTATTCAGGGAGAATGAAGGACACAAAAGCTTTCAGATGAGTATTACCACTACTACAACTTTATTTTTATTTGAAAGAATAACAATAGAATCTATAAAAAGTTGCTAAAGGTACTGTTTCTATGGTAAGAAAAAAAAATATATAAATAACTTCTCCTTGGAAGGAGATTTTAAAATATGCAGCCAAAAAATTAACAAAATACTATATTTCTATTTTCAAAGTATTTCATGTCAGGAAAGCCCCAAACTGTCGCTCTTAAGGATTATCTACTTTTTAAATTGTCATTTAATAGCAAAGAAATGCCTTTTGTGGGTTCTTGGTTTTAGAAAGATATCTTATAACCAATCCTTTTCCAGAAACACACTTAGTTCCAGAGCCATGTAAATGTTCTAACAGAGAATCCTTTTGAAACAGAGATACAAATAGTTTTAGCTTATTCCAAACATAAACACACAGATAACAAACATAACTACACCTTTTAATCTGATTTGAGAAAGCATTTTTCTCCCAAGAAAGAAGATATGAAAATATGAATTAACATTTTTAAAAGCTCAGAATAATTTACTTTCTAGAATTAAAAGTTCATAGTTGATGTTACAAATAGACACAAAATCTGCTACCTCATTTCCTAAGTTTTCCTTGTCAGTATCATTGTGAGAACGTCCAAGAATTTATTGTCTGTTCAGTTCAGCCAGTTCAGTCACTCAGTCGTGTCTGACTCTTTGCGACTCCATGAATCACAGCACGCCAGGCCTCCCTGTCCATCACCAACTCATGGAGTTCACTCAGTCTCACGTCCATCGAGTTGGTGATGCCATCCAGCCATCTCATCCTCTGTCGTCCCCTTCTGCTCCTGCCCCCAATCCCTCCCAGCCTTCAATAATCAAGTAGGACAGATTCACCACTAGGTCACTGTGGAAATGTGCTAACTGGAAGAAATGTGGATCATCATCACCCTCATATTTTTATTATGTTCAATCTGACCGTTGTCCTGCAGCCTCCACTCTGATGAATATACACAATTCCTCTAAAAGATAAATTTTTATTATTGTCCTTTGTTAATACATTTTTCTAGTTAAAGAAGTTGAGTTATATATTCAAGGGTAGCAGAACAAATAAATGTTCACCTAAAGCCTTTTCTAGGCTCAAGTACATAGCACTGCAGTGTATTGCAATGTAATGTAATGTCCCACTCTGATCAATTCTGTGTAATCGCATGAAAACAACTGCTTTCTCAGCTTTGGCTACCCTGACTTTAAAATCTCCTTCAACCTCTTGCCAGCTCTAAACTGGAATAGGTTTGAGTGTGAGTGACATGAGTGAGAGGTGACTCATCTCTGCCACGCATCATTTTGAAGGATGCAAAATTAACTCACTTTCTCTCCATCCGTGTAGATGGAAAAAAATGAAAGTCACCAAAATATGCAATTATTTCACTGTATAGTTTGTTAATTATGCTCGCCTCCCTTTTCTAATTGTAAAGATACTTCATAGCCATCTCTGTAAAGAGCAGTCCCAGTTTTCATTAGTGGGTTCTGCAGCTGCTTAGAGTTGCTGGCAAGCAGCACCATTTAAGGCTGTGTAAGTCTAAAATGTTTTCCCTAACGTTTCAGTTCATATTGAAAACAGACACACACTCTTGAATGTTTAAAGCAGAATCGTTTCTGGCCAAATTTTCAGTGTCAACACAAAAACTGCAGAAGAGATTACATTTTAGTTTTCTATTTTTTCCCAATGATTTCAAAAATCAAGAGAATAAAGGAGGAAGAAAAGAAAATCCACTACACATTTTAATCCAAGTTTACATAGATTGATTTTAAGGAAATGGTAAAAATCTATCAAGTCTTTCCAAGGAGGTTCATAGAAATTGAACACTTAAAGAGACTTGCTTCTAAGAATGTGAAACAAACAAAACTTTTATAGAGATGTTATTCCTTAAATATCATAATTCACTCTCTAGTGTTTGAGTGACTGATCAAAGAATATCATTTCAATGATATTCCTCAGAGGATAATTGGAGTGGACTGACTACCAAGAACAGCAGAAGAAACCAATCGTAAAACTACCTCACTATTGCTAGTACAGGACAGCTAAATAAGAGAGAGATGCCATTTCTCTGTGTAGTGGAGAATCCAAGTATCTTACAGTTGGATCTCCATATTCACGGTTCCTTCATAACAGGATTTCACATCTTTGTAGTCAACCATGATGATGGATCACATAGTACTGCAGTATTTATTGGGGGAAAAAAATCAGTGTATAAGTGGAGCCCAGCAATTCAAACCTGTATTGTTCAAAGGCCAACTGTATGCAGCTAAATTAATATGGGAATCCTTCAGTTTTTAAGACTAGTTTTAAGATGATAACAGAGGAGATTCTTTTTTCCAGGTGAAGTTATGTTCATATGCATTGTGGCTCTTGATAACATTACCTTGAAAGGAAGGACTCAGTCACTAACCCTTTGAAGATACAGAAATGCATATTTCTGAAAGAACAAAACAGAGGAGTATTTTGCAAAGAGGAAAAATTTCTTATTGAAAACAAATACCATTTCTTCAAATTTTATTTTGAAATTTTCTTGCACTATTCTCAAAAAGATTTATGTCATAAAGTTTGTTAATAATTGATAATGAAATGATTCCTTTTAAAGAATGCTAGTAATATCCCAAACCATGTAGTAAGAATGTCTGTTTAGTGTCAGAAAATTTAAAAATCTTATTTTTTATAAGCAGTTGCCTGTCAGAAACTAGAGTTAATCTTTTCTATTGCTTTGAAACATTTCCCTTTTGGTTTTCATAGAATAATGTAGTAGACAATCTAGAATGTATTTTTTCCTTTTTACACATAAAGTGAAGTTTATTGTAATGAAAATGTAATGAATATGAAATGACAAGGAAAATGAAGAACTAAGATGGCACAAGTGATAGACAATTAAGCCCATGAAACAGCCAAACTTACATTTGATGAGCATAAAATAGTGAAAGACATTTGAGACCCACTTTCAATCCCTGGGTTGGGAAGGTCCCCTGGAGAAGGCAATGGCAACCCATTCTGGTTTTCTTGCCTGGAAAATCCTATGGATAGAGGAGACTGGCAGGCTACAGTTCATGGGGTCGCAAAAGAGTCAGACATGACTTAGTGACTAAACTTAAACAACAATGATCACATTCATACTTAGATTCCAGGATTTAATACAGTGGATTATGGAAGGGTAAAGAGAAGCTGACCAGCAACAAACAATAGAGCTAGGATGGGTAAAAATGTTATACCTTCAGTAAAAGGGGAGCAGAATATATCTATCTATTGCCAAAATGAGACCAAAAGAAGCCCTATTTTCTCTGTTATGCTCTGAGTAGAACACTTTGTCATCATCATCATCACCATCTTTTTCATCAGTATCATCATCATTTATCACCATGTTCCAAATTTTGTCACTGCAGACCTGCTCCCAGATAGACCAGGAACTCTATGTTATCCTCCCACACACCACCACTCTTTGGGGAAACTCAAACCAAGAAATACCACTGGAGTGTTCCTAGGTTTGCAGCTTCCTGAACCTAGGAAGAAACAAACCTCAGATTAGCCTGAATAAAGTGTGCTCACCTGTGGCCACTTGGGATTGCCCCGTGTTAAGTCTTCAATGGTTAAAATTTAGTCCAGTTACATATGAACATATATATATGTGTGTATATATATATATATATGTGTGTGTGTGTGTGTGTGTGTGTATGTATGTATGTATGTATATAATACACTACCATGGGAGAAAAATCAATAGAAAGAAATTTATTTAAACCATTCTTAAGAGAAAACAAAATTATGAGATACAGGATGTAAAGTAGATCTGTATGAAGCAATTTAAAGAGACAAAATATGAACTTAATAAGCATGGTAGAGGACTTGCCAAAATGACCAGAATCAGTGGAAAATGAGTTAAAAAGAATTTCTAGGAAGAAAATAATCTTGCAAATAGGAGAAAGGACAAGTGATATACAACTGAAGAGCATCAATAGCTCGAAAATTAAAGCTGAAGGAGTGCCCCAGTATTCAGCATGGAAAGCTTAAGACACAAAAAATGTAAAAGAGATGTTGAGACATGGAATATGGAATGACAAGGTCTACTGAGATACTGTGATGTAATAAGAACTGTATATTTGACCTTGGTCCCTGGTTCCTGACACAGAGCTCCTAAAACCTTTGTAATCTCCTGAGAGATAGGGTGGCAGGAACATCGATTGTTATAATAATTTGGTCTTAGTTTCCAGTTCCTGACACAAGAGCTTGTAAGACCCTCGGAATCACCCAGTGATGAATCTCTAATTCTGTGCTAATTCAATGACTTGTGGCTGGGGACTGCAGATAGCTTCAATCCTGAAAACTAACTGCATAATTAGAGATTTCAGCCCCACCCCCAACCTCCAGGTTGGAAAGAGAGGCTAGAGACTCAGTTAATCACCATAGCCACTGATTTAGCCAATCTTGCCCTAATGATGGAACCTCCACAAAAACCCTAAACAATAAGCCCCGGAGAGCCTTTGGGTTGGTGAACACATCCACACGCTGGAAGGATGGTGAACCTCAACTCCAGTGGTTAGAAGCTCCTGCACTTGAGAGGCTTCCAGATCTCACTCTGTGTACCTCTTCACCTGGTTCTTCATCTGTGTCCTTTATAATATTCTTGATAATAACCTAGTAAGTGTAAATAAATGTTTCCCTGAATTTTGTGAGCCATTCTAGCAAATTATTAAACTGGAGGAGTTGTGGGAACACCCAACTTTGTAGCAAAATTGGACAGAAATGTTCGTACTCTGGACTTCCCAGGTGGCTCAATGGTAAATAATATGCCTGCCAATGCAGGAGATTCTGGAGATGTGGGTTTGATCCCAGGGTTGGGAAGTTGAGAAGGTCCCCTGTAGGAGGAAATGGCAATGCCACTCCAGTATTCTTGCCTGGAAAATTCCATGGACAGAGGAGCCTGGCAGGCTACAGTCCACAGGGATGCAAAGAGTCAAACACTACTGAGGGACAGTGTGCACACATGCAGACATATAACTACTCTAGGGACCATATACTAGGAACTGGCATATGAAGAGGGGCATGGTCTTGTGGGACTCAGTCCTTCATCTGCAGGGTCTGTGCTAACTCTAACTGGTTAGTATCAAACTGAATTAAACTGTTGGACACCCAATTGGTATCTTCAGAGAATCAGAGAGTGGGTTGGTATGGGAAAAGGAAAGCAAGCATTTGGTGTCAGAAGTGTTATGAGTAATGGAAATAGGCTTCTTTAATCCACATAACTGTAGTGGGAGTTACAGAAGAAGGAAAGAGAGAACAAAACAGACAATATTAGCAAAAATAATGGCTGATAAATTTCCAAAATTAAAGATAAAAATTTTGTCTCAGCCATAAGGTAATGGAGTAATATATCTCAAGAATAATACTCCAAAAGAAATCCACATCTAAGTTCGTCATAATGAAACTACAAAATGTCAAAGGCAAAGACATGAAGAGCCTGGACAAAACAAGGACACATAACCTAAAATAAATAAAATAAATGTTTCCAGAAAGTTTTTCACCAGTAACAATGAAACATAAGACTTCCAAATTCTCTGGGAATGTATCTATCTAGGCATTTGTATCCTAGAAAATAATTTTTCAATAGAAATTGCAAATTAAAAACTTTTTAATATAAACTAAAATAGAGAGTTTACAATGAATACAATTTATACAATTCAATAAAGAAACCTATAAATTACCTAGTTTAAAAGGAAGAAAAATCATACCATGAGGAATATCTATAGTCAGAAACGGTGAAAAAAGACACAAAGAATAATGTAACACACCTCATTTGAATAAAAATTATACACTAATGAACAATCCATGAGGTTAAAATAATACAGGATGAATGAAAATCTGAACAAACATAACATTTTCAGCTGGGATTTATGGTTGAAGTATTCTAAGAAATGTTACATGTGAAGAGAATATATGAGCATTAAATTTAGTGGTAGATTTTGTAAGATATGCTTGGCAAAATTCAAATCTAAACCACTAGAAAGTACACACAGTACATATTTTACAAACTAGTAGGACAATGTGAACTTTGAAATAAAGCATCATAACAAACGAAGGCAAGGAATAAGTAGGAAAACCTTAGAAAAATGGGAAAACACAAAATATATCAGAAATATACAAGAATATATTGAGAATCACAATACATTTAAGTTGATTAGATATACTATTTTAAATTGATTAGCTATATCTTTTAAGCATCTATATACCATTTTGCAAAAAAAAGGCAGATATATGCTATTTATGAGAGGACACCTTTAAAATATGGGAAGAATAAGTTGAAGATATAGAAATGCTAAAAATAAATGCTTTCAAAAATATGAGAAAATATTTACAAAAAGAGAGCTGAAAAGAATTGTGTTAAGATATAGCAGAGTGTGACAAAACAATATAAAAAAGCAGAGTGTGACAAAATATTTATTAGGAGAAAAGGTCATTATAAACTGATACATTTAAAAACAGTTATTTAATAATTCAAAATTTGAGTATATCAAATTAAACAATCTGAAAGTATTTGAGAAAACCTCAAAGAGAAATTAAAAAGTCCAGAATCAGAGTATTTTGTTATTCAGTTCAGTCACTCAGTTGTGTCTGACTCTTTGAGACCCCATGAATCACAGCACGCCAGGCCTCCCTGTCCATGACCAACTCCCGGAGCTCAACCAAACCCATGTCCATCCAGTTGGTGATGCCATCCAAACATCTCATCCTCTGTTGACCCATCTCCTCCTGCCCTCAATCCTTCCAAGCATCAGGATCTTTTCAAATGAGTCAGCTCTGCACATCAGGGGGCCAAAGTATTGGAGTTTCAGCTTCAACATCAGTCTTTGAACACCCAGGACTGATCTCCTTTAGGATGGACTAGTTGGACCTCCTTGTAGTCCAAGGGACTTTCAAGAGTCTTCTCTAACACCACAGTTCAAAAGCATCAATTCTTTGTGGCTCAGCCTTCTTTATAGTTCAACGGTCACATCCATACATGACTACTGGAAAAACCATAGCCTTGACTAGACGGACTTTTTTTGGCAAAATAATGTCTCTGCTTTTTAATATGCCATCTAGGTTGGTCATAACTTTCCTTCCAAGGAGTAAGCGTCTTTTAATTTCATGGCTGCAATCACCATCTCCAGTCGTTTTGGAGCTCACAAAAATAAAGACAGCCACTGTTTCCACTGTTTCCCCATCTATTTGCCATGAAGTGCTGGGACCGGATGCCATGATCTTAGTTTTCCAAATGTTGAGCTTTAAGCCAACTTTTTCACTCTCCACTTTCACTTTCATCAAGAGGCTCTTTAGTTCTTCTTCACTTTCTGCCATAAGGGTGGTGTCATCTGTGTATATGAGGGTATTGGTATTTCTCATGGCAATCTTGATTCTATCTTGTGCTTCCTCTAGCCCGGCATTTCACATGATGCACTCTGCATATAAGTTAAATAAGCAGGGTGACAATATACAGCCTTGATGTACTCGTTTTCCCATTTGGAACCAGTCTGTTGTTCCATGTCCAGTTCTGTTGCTTCCTGACCTGCATATCGGTTTCTCAAGAGGCAGGACAGGTGGTCTGGTATTCCCATCTCTTGAAGAATTTCCACAGTTTATTGTGATCCACACAGTGAAAGGCTTTGGCATAATCAATAAAGCAGAAATAGATGTTTTTCTGAAATTCTCTTGCTTTTTCCATGATCCAGCAGATGTTGGCAATTTGATCGCTGGTTCCTCTGCCTTTTCTAAAATCAGCTTGAACATCTGGAAGTTCACAGTTCATGTATTGCTGAAGCTGGCTTGGAGAATTTTAAGCATTACTTTACTAGCATGTGAAATGAGTGCAATTGTGCTGTAGTTTGAGCATTCTTTGGCGTTGCCTTTCTTTGGGATTGGAATGAAAACTGACCTTTTCCATTCCTGTGCCCACTGCTGAGTTTTCCAAATTCGCTGGCATATTGAGTGCAGCACTTTCACAGCATCATCTTTCAGGATTTGAAATAGCTCAACTGGTATTCCATCACCTCCACTAGCTTTCTTCATAATGATGCTTTCTAAGGCCCACTTGACTTCACATTCCAGGATGTCTGGCTCTAGGTGAGTGATCACACCATCTTCATTATCTGGGTCGTGAAGATCTTTTTTGTACAGTTCTTCTGTGTATTCTTGCCAGCTCTTCTTAATATCTTCTGCTTCTGTTAGGTCCATACCATTTCTGTCCTTTATTGAGCCCAGCTTTGCATGAAACGTTCCCTTAGTATCTCTGATTTTCTGGAAGAGATCTCTCGTCTTTCCCATTCTGTTGTTTTCCTCTATTTCTTTGCATTGATCACCGAGGAAGGCTTTCTTATCTCTCCTTGCTATTCTTTGGATCTCTGCATTCAGATGCCTATATCTTTCCTTTTTTCCTTTGCTTTTCACTTCTCTTCTTTTCACAGCTATTTGTAAGGCCTCTCCAGACAGCCATTTTGCTTTTTTGCATTTCTTTTTTGGGGGGATAATATTGATTCCTATCTCCTGTACAATGTTACGAACCTCCATCCATAGTTCATCAGGCACTCTGTCTATCAGATCTAGTTCCTTAAATCTATTTCTCACTTCCACTGTATAGTCATAAGGGATTTGTTTTAGATCATACCTGAATGGTCTAGTGGTTTTCCCCACTTTCTTCAATTTCAGTCTGAATTTGGCAATATTGTTATTCAGTTCAGTTCAGTTCAGTTCAGTCACTCAGTCGTGTCTGACTCTTTGCGATCCCATGAATCACGGCACAACAGGCCTCCCTGTCCACCACCAACTCCCGGAGTTCACTCAGACTCACATCCATCGAGTCAGTGATGCCATCCAGTCATCTCATCCTCTGTCGTCCCCTTCTCCTCCTGCCCCCAATCCCTCCCAGCATCAGAGTCTTTTCCAATGAGTCAACTCTTCACATCAGGTGGCCAAAGTACTGGAGTTTCAGCTTCAACATCAGTCTTTCCAAAGAAATCCCAGGGCTTATCTCCTTCAGAATGGACTGGTTGGATCTCCTTGCAGTCCAAGGGACTCTCAAGAGTCTTCTCCAACACCACAGTTCAAAAGCATCAATTCTCAGCCTTCTTCACAGTCCAACTCTCACATCCATACATGACCACAGGAAAACCATAGCCTTGACTAGATGGATCCTAGTCGGCAAACTAATGTCTCTGCTTTTGAATATGCTATCTAGGTTGGTCATAACTTTTCTTCCAAGGAGTAAGCATCTTTTAATTTCATGGCTGCAATCACCATCTGCAGTGATTTTGTTATTAACTTATAACAAAATCACAGAATAGTATAGAAGATAGATTATTTCATTCTTTCTTAAATATCAATGTTCATGTAAGAACCAATTCAAGATTGTGTTAAAATGCAGATTCAGATCGAGTAGAATTGGTGTAGGGACTGTGACTCTGAAATTCTAAGAAGCTCTCTCCTGATGTTGCTAGTAGGTGGATTACAATTTGACAAGGACAATGTAGAGAAATAATCATTTTTGTATATAGAGTCTCAAGAAGTCCACTTAATCATTAGCTTTGTATTAATGCACTTGGATTATTGGACGCTGGTTAAATGAATTGCTGATTGTGTACAAAAGGAAGAAAACTGGGGAAAGATGTGTAGATAGATCCATGTAAGTGAATATAAAGTGTGTCAAGTGAGTGCCACCATAAAGCAGCCACTGCAGAGAAAACATTTAACAAAACAGGTGGAAAACGTAACATATGATGGTGTCAACAAGTCTCTGATCCTGAGCCCCTGAGAGTTTGCATAACAGGTCTATGAACAGAGTGATCATAGAGGTGGAGGATAAGCATAGACCAACCACATGGGCTCTCTTTAAATAAGACCAATCTAACTATTGCCACTTCAGAATAACTAACAAGCTAGCAGCAAAAATTGATGTTGAGCACTTGATGTGGAACCACTTCAAAAGAAGACCAAGTAATTCCTTGGCAAGAAGTCATGTGAATGGGACTTGCTTCTACCCTGAAGGGAGCAGCAGTGTGAACTCCAGATATATTTTCTTGCTTGTACTGCTTCTACCAGCATCATCACACAAAGTTTAGGAAAATTTCCCTGGTAGCACAAACAGTAAAGAATCTGCCTGAAGTACAGGAGACCTGGGTTCGATCCCTGGGTCAGGAATATCCCTTGAAGAAGGAAATGGCAACCCACTCCAGCATTCTTGCTTGGAGAAGTCCATGGACAGAAGAGCCTGGTGGGCTACAGTCCATGGGGTCACGAAGAGTGGAACACGACTGAGTGACTGACCTTTGATTTATTGACACCAGATCAATAACTCATAACATCCCTTCAATGGAAGAATATGTTACATAGTAAAATAAGTACATCAGTGGGTGTATGACCAATTAGAATGCTGTTAATGGCCCACTGAAAATCTAGTAACAATAGGGATGCACAAACATTTTCTGTATAGTGAATACTTCAGGTTTCATGTGTCCCAGGATCTATGTTAGACCTAATTCTGCAGTTACAGAGGGAAAACAGCCAGAGATGACATATAACATAATTGTATTATCTGTGCTCCAATAAAACTTTATTTACAAAAGTACTTGGTGGCTCAGATTTAGTTTGTCGATCTTTGAGCTTCGGCATCATCATGAGAATGACTAAAGCTGGTTTTAGAAAAGGCAGAGGAACCAGCGATCAAATTGCCAACATCTGCTGGATCATGGAAAAAGCAAGAGAGTTCCAGAAAAATATCTATTTCTGCTTTATTGACTATGCCACAGCCTTTCACTGTGTGGATCACAATAAACTGTGGAAAATTCTTCAAGAGATGGGAATACCAGACCACCTGTCCTGCCTCTTGAGAAACCGATATGCAGGTCAGGAAGCAACAGTTAGAACTGGACATGGAACAACAGACTGGTTCCAAATGGGAAAACGAGTACGTCAAGGCTGTATATTGTCACCCTGCTTATTTAACTTATATGCAGAGTGCATCATGCGAAATGCCGGGCTAGAGGAAGCACAAGACAGAATCAAGATTGCCATGAGAAATACCAATATCCTCATATACACAGATGACACCACCCTTATGGCAGAAAGTGAAGAAGAACTAAAGAGCCTCTTGATGAAAGTGAAAGTGGAGAGTGAAAAAGTTGGCTTAAAGCTCAACATTCGGAAAACTAAGATCATGGCATCCGGTCCCAGCACTTCATGGCAAATAGATGGGGAAAGAGTGGAAACAGTGGCTGTCTTTATTTTTGTGAGCTCCAAAACGACTGGAGATGGTGATTGCAGCCATGAAATTAAAAGACGCTTACTCCTTGGAAGGAAAGTTATGACCAACCTAGATGGCATATTAAAAAGCAGAGACATTATTTTGCCAAAAAAAGTCCGTCTAGTCAAGGCTATGGTTTTTCCAGTAGTCATGTATGGATGTGACCGTTGAACTATAAAGAAGGCTGAGCCACAAAGAATTGATGCTTTTGAACTGTGGTGTTAGAGAAGACTCTTGAGAGTCCCTGGGACTGCAAGGAGAGCAACTAGTCCATTCTAAAGGAGATCAGTCCTGGGTATTTATTGGAAAGACTGATGTTGAAGCTGAAACTCCAATACTTTGGCCCCCTGATGTGAAGAGCTGACTCATTTGAAAAGACCCTGATGCTTGGAAAGATTGAGGGCAGGAGGAGAAGTGGATGACAGAGGATGAGATGGTTGGATTACACCACTAACTCAATGGACATAAGTTTAGGTGAACTCCAGGAGTTGGTGATGGACAGGGAGGCTTGGTGTGCTGCGGTTCATGGGGTCGCAAAGAGTCAGACATGACTGAGTGATTGAACTGTACTGAACTGAAAAGACAGAAAGATAGGGCTAAGTTGTGTCTGACTCTTTGATCCTATGAACTGTAGCCTGCCAGATTTCCCTGTCCATGGTATTCTCCAGGCTAGAATATTGGAGTGGGTTGTCATTTCCTTCTCCTGGAGATCTTCCTGACCCAGGGATCAAACTCACATCTTTTGCATGTCAGGCAGATTCTTTACTACTGAGTCAACAAGGAAGCCCTTAGATACTGCTGAGTTTAAGTGTTCCCAAGGTGAGGAACATTGCCAATAGTGGGGCACAGTGGGTGAAGCTATCGTTATAATCTGATGGCTTTTGACTCCTCATCCAATCTTTGGTTAAAGGACAGTATAGCTGATGTGTAGCCCCACTTTTAGACAGCTACTTTGCACAGACTTCTGTACAGTTCTCAGGAAGTTTTAGCAGAATTGTGCCCCTAGAATCCAGCGTGGTAACTGGACAATTTACACAAACTTTGACATGTCTGTTATCCCTGAATCAGTCTCCCTGATTCTTCATCCCTACTGTTTGGGCTGACCTCCAAAATACACTACCTGAGTAAACATTTCACTTCAGCTTCTCTTAGTAAAAAACTAAGCTAAGAAAATGAATTCAATAATAACGCCCAAAGTTTAATATAGAGTGTTTTAATAGATAACGAGGAAAGACATTAATAAATTACAACATGAAATCTGGGAACTTATAAGGCATATATTCTTAAAAAACTGAAACAAGAAGACATTGACTTCCTGATGTTTTATCCCTGAGAAAGGATTAATTGAATCATTCATTTAAAATTTTTTCATGAGAGGAAAAACAAAAACAAAACAGAAACAGTCTGTCTGGGTCTGTCAAAATATTAAGAATATTTTTGAAGAGTCAGTCAAAATATTAAGAAAAACATAGAAAGAAAACAAAGAAATGGTATATTTTTCAAATTTGTTAAACAAGTTTCTAAAACCTTGACACCAAACCACACTAAGTTCTCTTAACCAGTTTCTTTTAACCAAGGCCTTTGATTACTACTATAAGTTTCTATATCAACATATTAAAGGTGGAAAAATAAATCATGTGCTTATTTCAGTAGATTCACCAAAAGCATGGATAAATCTCAACATTTATTAACGACAGAGAGTAATCAAAAATAAAAGAGAAACTTCTTGAACTTATAAAGGATAATTACTGAAAACCTAAAGTAAATACAACACTCATTTGAATTGATAAAACATTTAAAATACTGTCTATAAGGTCAGAAATATGTGTGCCCACTACCCTCAATTTTATTCAACATAGTACTTTAGGTTTCAGCGAGCATAACAATGGTCACAAAAAGATACAAAATAAATGATTATAGATAAAGAAACTAATATTTTAAATTGATGTGATTATATTTAGAAAACCAAAATAGTCTGAAAAAAGTTATCAGATTTAATGCTTTATTTTAGCCAGTATATTAGCAATATCACTAAAACATAAAATGTTTATGACTGCTCTTAACTTCTTTTTAATAATTATTATTTTTTTCCTTTCTAAAAAAGGATTTAACATTCCTGGATGAAAAAGTAAATGATGGATTATATCAGGCATTGCTTACCTTCCAAATGATGAACTACTTTACAAAATCAAGGTTTTCAGTATTTTGTGTTTGTAGATAATTGATAAGAAAGGATAGTGAGTAAAGGGGAAAATAAGATTTAGAGAAAAACATGAAAAATACAAGATGGACATATTAGAGGGAGAAATTGTGCTTTGTGTAAGAAAACAGTGTTTTCTCATCTCTACTCTATGCCTCTTCTAGCAAGGACATCCTCCCCATGTACTCAGGGATAATGTTTTGGATGCAAATTACATTCACTTGTGCAAGAACTTGAAAGTGAGAGAGAGGCCACCTTGTGGCAGCAAGCTCACAGAGATGCTGGACTCTGTGGCAGAGGGGGCCATGCAGCTGATGTTGTCACCAGCATTCTGGTGTGGGTGGGGAAGTTGCGGTCTGAGTTATAGTGGTAACAACAGCAGTGATCTGAACACTGAATTGCAAATAGGGCACTGTGGCCTTTAACCTCAATGATCCAATAGTTAGCTCAGCTTTTGATCCTCCAGAACCTTCTAATGTATTAGTATACACTTAATTTCCTTGATATATCTAAAGCTACTATCCATTCCTCTGCTAATTCATGGCCAAGAGGGTGACATTCTTCTGGTTGTTTAATTTCTCTTCATGCTAAGTTGTCATGGCTTATCTACTTTCCCACTAAAACTGGGGTACCCCTTTTTCAATCAAGGACAGTTGTTTTCAATGATGTAATGAATTTATTTACTGGAGAAATCTTCAGCTAATGCTGAATTCCACACCTCTGCAGCTACCTAAAATTATAATTTTGTTGTCTTTATGTAAATAAAATTAAATACAAAGACCAATTTAGGTAAAAAGGAAAGCAGTAATATCTCAGGCATCAAATCATCTTTTGGCTTGGTGATATGCCAGAATTTAGCAAATGTCTGCCAGATATTCATCTCTCTGTGTGCCATGGCTAATGCATTTGCCAAACATTCCAGGTGTCAATTGCTTTACTTATGCTTTGTTGGAAGGGATAAAAAGAAACACACTAGGAAATATTGCCAATTAAGAAAAATAGCTTTTTTAATGGAAACGTATCATTTTCTCCTTAAATTCCACTGGGTACTTAACTTAGCTTTCAGGTTTTCATATGTTTTACAGATTCAAAGATGATTTTCCAGTTTGGCAAGTGTATAGTTTGGCCACATTTGAATATGTGCATAAGAAAATACATTTACCGGACAGATCAACCTCGGTTTCTGTCCCTCTAGGGGAAACTACTCCATCTCCACCATTGGCTTAGTAAAGCCCAGAGTGACCCTGGTCAATATCTCATAATCTGCTCAAGAGTCACATGTAGTGAGTTCACTGTAGACAGCTGACCCAGTCACAGGTAGCAAAGAGTATTACTAAGGATCTATAAAGTGTCCGGTACTTAACAATATATCCAAAAAGTATGATGATTATCTAGGTCACTGACATATTCTTTCTTAAGACTTGAACTAGTCTAGTCTGTTAGTAGTTGGAAAACTGAGAAGACCAAGAAATTGGAGCAGAAGTTGAAGAATTAAGCTTGTTCCATTTAAACAAAAAATTTTTGATGCTATGTTTTGAAAGTGTCTAAGACCATTTGACAATTAAAAGACACTTGTTTCTCAGAAGAAAAGCTATGACCAACCTAGACAGCATACTAAAAAGCAGAGACATTATTTTGCTGACAAATGTCTGTCTATTCAAAGCTATGGTTTTTCCAGTAGTCATATGTGGACGTGAGAGTCAGACCATAAGGAAAGCTGAGAGCCAAAGAATTGATGTTTTTAAACTGTGGTGTTGGAGAAGACTGTTGAGAGTCCCTTGGACTGCAAGGAGATCAAACCAGTCAATCCTAAAGGAAATCAATCCTGAATATTCATTGGAAGGACTGATGCTGAAGCTGAAACTCCAATATTTTGGCTACCTGATGCAAAGAACTGACTCACTAGAAAAGACCCTGATGCTGGGAAAGATTGAAGGCAGGAGGAGAAGGGGACAACAGAGGATGAGATGGTTGGATGGCATCATTGATTTGATGGACATGAGTTTGAGCAAGCTTTGGGAGTTGGTGATAGACAGGGAAGCCTGGCATGCTGCAAGTCCATGGGGTGACAAAGAGTCAGACACAACTGAGCGATTAAACTGAACTGAACTGAAGACCATTTGAACAATACAGATTATAAATGAATCAAATACTAAATATAGTAGACATTTTTAAAATATTATTTCATTTGAAGAGTCTGACTCTTTGCGACCCCATGGACTATATAGTCCATGGAATTCTCCAGGCCAGAATACTAGAGTGGGTAGCCATTCCCTTCTCCAGGGTATCTTCCCAACCCAGGGATTGAACCCAGGTCTCCCACATTGCAGGGTGATTCTTTACCAGCTGAGTCACTGGGGAAGCCCCTAAGATATTACTCTTGAATTCAGAATTCCAAATCCTTTGTAATTTGGTTCACAGTAGTCACTGTACAATTTAAATTGTTTCAGTTGATTGGCATAAGATCTTAATTCCATATTAGGAATTCATCATATTCTCTCAATAACTCATCTAGATGGTGCATACTAATACAGCACTTTAAATCATATGCATAAATTTTTTCATTAAAGAATCATATCTATATTTGTGTATGTGTAGACATTGGATAATTTGCATATATTTAAGTATTTGACATAAAATATATACATGTGAGTATACACGTGCACACAAGAAATGAACGTGCTTGTGCATTGGTTTTGGTTGTGCCATGTCTTCATGTCATCCCCATAATTCTTGGTACATGCAGGATATACATTCAAAATATCCCACATTCAAATTAGTTATAGATTGTGGCATCACTATTATTCAAATAAAATAAACTTTATTAAAGTATATACTTTTTTTTTCTTTCTGAAAAATTTGTCTATTCATTTAAGCATGTGCAACAAAGAGTTCTGCAGAAGCCACAAGATTCCAGCCTAGGCTGCCAGATCAGCTTAATCACCCCTGGAGGGAAATGGAGAGACAGTTGTCCAAGCTTGATCACACTTACATTTTCATCCAGTCAGTTAATCCTGTTTAGCCAACTGTTATTATGAAGAGTAAAAAGGATCCTACCTTCTGGCAGCTCACGACATGGTTTGGAAAACAAAAGCAGATATAAAGAAATATAACCCAATACAGGCTATGATAGGAATTAAAATAGAATTACAGACAAACTGCAAAGACAGAACAAGAGAAGGAAAGATTATTTTTGATTGGTAATATAGGCCAAAGGCTTAGAAGACGTGACTTGAATTTGACTTTAAAGGAAATGGAGGACTTTTCTGTTTTAAACTTTGCAACCAGATTATGTTGACATACACTATTTCAGTTTTCACTTAACTTCTTTTTGGTTGGCCTCTCTCCTATACCCTTCATATATTTATAGACAGTCCAAAATTTAACAGCATATCTGTTTACTACCATATTTCTCACATTATCCAGAATCCCTCTTCATTTGATAATTAGTTTACAAATTTCAAAAAGAGTTTTGAGATATCTGTAGTCTGCTTCTTTATATATTTTTTCATGGTTCACTTCAAGTTTTTGGTAGAAAACATTATTCTAATTTTCCCTAGTTTACTACTAATAAAAAGACCCATCTACCAAGCAATTTGTACATAGCTTTCATTCCCAACTTTGGTAAATTATATTTGAGTCACAATTTCTAGACCCCCCTTTATGTATGTCCTATACATTTTCTGTATTTTTTTTTAGTTCAGTATGTTTGTTATGAGTCAAGAATTTCATATTAATCAAAATAGCATTCTGTCTCGTGCTGTAGCCCATGCTTGTCTGTGGCAAAAAAGAACAGATGCAAAGCAAAAATTGAGATCATTTCAGCTGGTATACTGTCCTCAATTATTTGATATTTCAGTTAAAAGAATTATAGACCTAAAATTTTCAGATAATTTCCTAAATGAAGCAAAATGTCACATTCTAATATGCCCAGAAGAGTCTGTCACTCTTTGTCTAATTTACTATGCTGAATAATATCATGAATTCTTCCAAGGTATAATGATGACATTTAGTTCACTAGTGTTTCAGTACATCAGAAACAATCATAGAATTATTCCAAGCTATATTGAATTGAATTTTAAATTCGATTAAGCTGCAAGTTTTATCATCACAGCTAAACTACTCATTTTCTTTAACTGTGTTTTATAGGCTTGTTATTAAGTTCCTAAAGCACTGTTTTGTTCCCCTTGGGCATGTTACCTTATTATGTTTGTACAGTCTTTCCCACCAAACCTATTTTTTATTATTATTAATACTGTTTAATATCTTCTAAATGGTAACTTAGTGGCTTAATACATTTTTAGAAAACTCCATGGGCTCGTCATTGCTACCAGAGAGGAACTATTCACAAAAGAATAACACTTATTGCTGTGTGTTCCAGTCTAGAAGATCCCCGACAATGTGCAGAACTAAAAACTGAAAATGCTGCAAACATAACATAAATGCTTTAATGTTAAGAATGCTTCCTTCCAGTTTTGTTATCAATAATTTCAGTTTTATTCATGTACATTCTTTAAGTGTGTTTCACTAAACAGCTCATTGCATAAACTGCATTGGTGTGGAAAGCTAAATAATCAGCTCTTTGGGGGATTATTGTAAATGGTTCTGTGCTATCCTTGGTTGGTTAGGACTCGAAATGCTCCTTGGACACAGATAAGCTCAGAAGATAAATAGGATTCTGACTTACATATAGGTCCAACGAGACTCCAAGCTATCCTGACATTATTACTCCTGTTTTGGGGTGTAATCAAAGTGAATACTCTAAGCAACAGTAGAATACTCACACAAATTCCTTAAGTGGAGCCACTGCTGTCTGCCACCATAAAAAAATTATAATAGTATGCGAGATAGCAAAAAAATGGCACTGAAACATGTATAATATCATATATGAAATGAATCGCCAGTCCAGGTTTGATGCATGATACAGGATGCTTGGGGCTGGTGCACTGGGATGACCCAGAGGGGTGGTAGGGGAGGGAGGTGGGAGGGGGGTTCAGGATGGGGAACACGTGTATACCTGTGGCAGATTCATGCTGATGTATGGCAAAACCAATACAATATTGTAAAATAATTAGCCTCCAATTAAAATAAATAAATTTATAATAAAAAATAAATGAAATAGTCTACATAGGTAAAGAGAGTACAAAAAAAATAAAGACTATAATTTAAAAACAAAAAAAACCACCCTCAAACTATGAAAATACAACATAAGATAAATATATAATTTCATGGCTATACTATAATCTTAAAAGAATAATGTTATATTTATGATAGAGAGACATCACTCTATACATTTTTTGAAAGAAAAATGGTTGTTGCTTATGCTTTTTGGACAAGAAAAAATTTCTGGGCACTTGCCTGGCGGTCCAGTGGTTAAGAATCTGCCTTACCATTTAGGGGACATGGATTTGATCTCTAGTTAGGGAACTAAGATCTCACATGCCACAGAGCAATTAAGCCCCCACGTCACAACTAGAGAGTCCTTGCCCCACAACAAAAGATTCTGCATGACACAAGGAAGATCCTGCATGCTGCAACTAAGACCCATTGCAGCCAAATAAATAATTTTGTTTTAAATCCTGGAAAGAATCTAAAAGTTTAATAGAAAGTAGATTAAAACTGAAAAAAGGATAAAAGCTTTCTGTTACAGCTCTATTAGAAATTAGAAAATTTCAGAGGGGAAACTTTGTTTTGTTGAAATTTACATAACGTTACACAATGTGAAAATGATTGGGACTTTAGAGTTCATATAAACATTTTTAAGGCTTTGAGTGACAAAAGAAAGACTAGCATTTTATCTTCTAGATCCCAGCCCAGTTCTTTTCCCTGACATTAAAATGCTCTTCAGAGAATAAGTAGAGGGTAGATTGGCGACAAAATTAAATAAAGATATAGAAACAAGATACGTTGTGTGTGTGTGTGTGTGTGTGTGTGTGTGTGTAGGTATTTGCACATGTATACATGATTGAAATGATTGTATATGATATCAGTGGAATAGAAGTAATTCTATGTGATTAATGGTTAGCAATAGATTATACCAAGTTGACACCCTGGAAATCCATTCATTCTCCCAAGAGTCATTAAAGCCATTATGAATGTGTGTGAATGTGGGTATGTGTTAGGCGAGTTTATATTGTTTTATTTCAATCACTGGGTCCATTTCTTGCCCATGTATAAAAAGGCTTAATTATCATGTATTTGCTGATATTTTTATTGAATTGAAATGATAAAACATACATGAGTGTATAAATTAAAATACTGAGACATATTCCTAAAATTAATTATGATGTTTTGAGTTTACTGGTTTATAGTTGACTTCAGAGCAAACCAGTTATCACAGTAAATTTGTAGGACAAAGAACGAGGACTCGACAACAGAAGATAATTCTCCAGGCAATGGTTACTGCTAGTCATGAAATTTCTTTCAACTGTCAGAACATATTTATGTGCACCAATATTGTAAACTTCTAAGGAAGGAAATGATTTTTGACAGTTCTGCTGACATGTCTCATTTGATTTAACCAAATATATCAGAATAACTAAGTCACTAATTTTTATTTCTTTCATTGATGTGAAAACTCTCAATAAATTATAGAAATGAAAAAAGACTGGTGACATAGCATTATACTTTTTTGACCAACAGGTGATAATGTCTAGAAATAATGAATTTCCTTTCAATCTAATATGTGACATGACAACATTGTTCCTAGGATGTAACTTCATTCCAAAGCATAGAACCCAAATTACATTAAATATTTTTCAATAGATTTTTTATGATTATCATTTTTATTTCTACTTTGTAATTCTTTAGTGAAAAAATGACTTTTCTTATAAAGAATTTTAAAATGTAAATAATAAAACTAAGTCATACATTATTTGCTTAATTTAATACATTTTGATTATTAGATGATGCTTAGAACAATGGCATCTTCCTTGTTGATTCCCTCTGTATATACATGTGAAATAACTTTAATGTTCTGTAGAGTTTCTTTTCAGATAATAAAATAACATAAATTGTATTCTGTGTTAAACCTAACATCATTTTACATATTTATGCTTTAGGAGCAATTATAAATAAGGAGTCCACTAGAACCAATGAATCAGGCATTTCCATGAGGCACTAATCAAAATGTAAAAGTAAGAAACTATAGTCCAGATTTAGAGGCTTCAAGGGATTCCCCAGACTGTTTTTCATTTGGATTTTACTGAAAATGTTATGGTGGTTCAAACCAAAAAAACTCGTAAATTTGATGGTATTCTGCTGCTGCTGCTGCTAAGTCGCTTCAGTCGTGTCCGACTCTGTGCGACCCCATAGATGGCAGCCCACCGGGCTCCCCCATCCTTGGGATTCTCCAGGCAAGAACACTGGAGTGGGTTGCCATTTCCTTCTCCAATGCATGAAAGTGAAAAGTCAAAGTGAAGTCGCCCAGTCGCGTCTGACTCCTAGCGACCCCATGGACTGCAGCCTACCAGGCTCCTTCGTCCATGGGATTTTCCAGGCTAGAGTATCGGAGTGGGGTGCAATTGCCTTCTCCTAGAAAGTTTTAAATATAATAGTATACAGTCAGTCATTTCAGTTCAGTCACTCAGTCGTGTCTGACTCTTTGTGACCCCATGAATTGCAGCACGCCAGGCCTCCCTGTCCATCACCAACTCCCAGAGTTCACTCAGACTCACGTTCATCGAGTCAGTGATGCCATCCAGCCATCTCATCCTCTGTCGTCCCCTTCTCCCCCTGCCCCCAATCCCTCCCAGCATCAGAGTCTTTTCCAATAGTCAACTCTTCACATGAGGTGGCCAAAGTACTGGAGCTTCAGCTTCAGCATCATTCCTTCCAAAGAAATCCCAGGGCTGATCTCCTTCAGAATGGACTGGTTGGATTTCCTTGCAGTCCAAGGGACTCTCAAGAGTCTTCTCCAACACCACAGTTCAAAAGCATCAATTCTTCGGTGCTCAGCCTTCTTCACAGTCCAACTCTCACATAATTCTAAAGTCATAAGAAGGTAGTATTTTAGATAGCTATTTAAAGTGCAGTTCTATTTCATATTTTTCATCTTTCCAAGATAAGATGACTGAATATAGGATAAGAAGATATTTTAAATAATGCATAAACTTTTTTAAATGAATTATTTTGGAGGCAAAATAAGAGTATACAAACAGATGCAAGCTGGAAAAATGTCTTTACATGTTAAAAGTCTGGTTTGCAAAGGTGAAATGTAGAGTGAGAGATAAATTAGTAATTTGGGAGTAACATATACACACTACTATATGTAAAATAGGTGAACAACAAGGATACAGGGAGCTATACTCCATACTTAGTAGTAACCTATATGAGAAAAGAATCTGAAAATCAATCAATCTCTCTATATATACATATGTACATATATATATATCTGAATCACTTTGCTATCTACCTGAAACCAACAAAATATTGTAAATCAACTACACTTCAATGAAAATTAAATTATTTAATTTTAAAAAGGGAAAAAAAAGTCTAGTTTGAAATGAGAAATTTAATACACATTTTTACCTTCTTCCAAAACCCTACTGACAAAAAGGATATAGTACATGTTTCTCCCACTGGGCCAAGTATTTTATAGTGAAAAGAACTGGGATTGAGTTACATATAAATCAGGAAAAAAAAAGAAAAAGTGTCATGGGCTCCCTTTGAGGCTCAGCTGGTAAAGAATCCACCTGCAATGCAGGAAACCTGGGTTCGATCCCTGGGTTGGGAAGATACCCTGGAGAAGGGAAAGGCTACTCAATCCAGTATTCTGGCCTAGAGAATTCCATGGACTGTACAGTACATGGGGTCACAAAGAGTCAGACACGACTGAGCGACTTTCACTTCACTTTGCATAAGAGAAAACTGAGATAGAGGTGGGGCTCATTCTTTCTCAGGTAGAGACTATTAGACTCTAGTAAACTTGGAATCTGCCCTGCTGCTGCTAAGTCGCTTCAGTCATGTCTGACTCCGTGCGACCCCATAGACGGCAGCCCACCAGGCTCCGCTGTCCCTGGGATTCTCCAGGCAAGAACACTGGAGTGGGTTGCCATTTCCTTCTCCAATGCATGAAAGTGAAAAGTCAAAGTGAAGTAGCTCAGTCGTGCCCAACTCTTAGCGACCCCATGGACTGCAGCCCACCAGGCTCCTTCATCCATGGGATTTTCCAGGCAAGAGGAAATCTAAGGTCAAATTTGGGGAAAGCCGAAACCAGAAATTTCCTCACAAATTCTGAGACTGATGGAAAGGTCGTTCACTACCCAATTATTCTCCTCAGGCCTGTGATTGCAAAGCCACTGGCAACAAGATATTGCTTCTAAACTAGTGTGAGGCCAAGCCCCATTCTGAAAAACAGCAACAACAACCAAAAAAAAACCATAAAATTTCCCAGGTGAGCCACAGTATACCTCCTGTGGCCTTTGAGAAATCTTTCTTATTTTGTCTTGGGGATTGTAATGTGAAATGATAAAGTCTATCTGCTTTTTTACTGAAGTTTACCATAACACAAAGCTGATTGTATGCACATAATAGAATTTTCTGTCCGTGCTCCCATTCAAGGGAGAGGGTAGCCAGTGGGTTTATAAAAATGAAGCTGAGGAAATATAACCTAAACAGTAACATTTGGGGAGTACACCTTGTGGGAAGAGTGGGCGATCATGTTACTTTTCATTGGCCATAAACAAGTATTATTTTTATAATCATAATAATTACTCATATTGTAGGGAGAAGTATGGAGTATAATTGTTATTTAAAAAAAATGAAATATACCTCGCAGCATTTCTCACCTTACAGACCCTGTACATGGATTCCATTTTATAAGCAAGTACGATTTTACTGCCTGATTCCAGTTAAAATACAGGAAATGCTGATATACATATTTAAAGCAAATATTTAGAGTATTTTTAAAAGTTAATGCATTTTTTTTCCCATAGAGAATGTGCATAATTATGTGGTTGCTGCTAAGTCACTTCAGTCATGTCCAACTCTGTGCGACCCCATAGACGGCAGCCCGCCAGGCTCCACCATCCCTGGGATTCTCCAGGCAAGAACACTGGAGTGGGTTGCCATTTCCTTCTCCAATGCATGAAAGTGAAAAGTCAAAGTGAAGTCGCTCAGTCGTGTCCAACTCTTAGCGACCCCATGGACTGCAGCCTACCAGGCTCCTCCATCCAAGAGATTTTCCAGGCAAGAGTACTGGAGTGGGGTGCCAGTGCCCTCTCCAAATTATGTGGTAATAACTACCAAAAAAACAAGTTTCCTGGCAATTAGGATCTGATAAAAACAATAGCACTAAAGTCATGTCACCTTTGCCAATAGATTATTTTTAGTGTCCCAGGAAATGTCTCTTCATCAGTAGTAACTGCTGGCACAACAGCTTAACAACGTGCTTACACACAAGCATGTTTACGTGTGTAGCAAGGTTATATTGAAGTAGAAATTACCCAAGATAAAGTCTGTTAAATTAAGGCTGGAGGGGCACGGCAGGGTTCTTTCCTAATCTCAGCAGGATCAGTGTTTTGGATCAGATAGTTCTTTGTTGTGGGGAAGTGGTCCCAGCATTGTTTAACAGCATCACTGGTCTTGACCCACCAGATACCAGTAGCACCCGCCATGTTGTGACCAAAAACGCCTCCAGACACTGCCAGATGTCCCTTGGGGATAGAGAACAATGATTCCAGAGCCTTAAAAGACATCCTTTAATTGTCTTTATTACAACATGTTCCATCCTGCCTATGCCTGCAGTTCCTCTTGATTGTAACTTAGACATTTTCGAAGGCAGAGATATTTGCATAGCACAGATAATCTCTTCCTAATCTGGGGCCTTTGTGTTGCCATCTTCTGCATTTCCAGGTGGTTAATAAAAGAGACAGGAAGAATTCACTACCTTGTTTTAGTTGTCATGGTTATTCAACTCAGAAAAGTCTAATCAGAAAAGCAGGTATAAAGAGAAAGGGAAAATATAATGTTGTCTCTCTCCTCCTCCTAAATTATGTGTTCAGATCTGTTCAGACATAAATAATGACACCTATCTACCTGCACTTGCCCTAAGGAAGCTCAGGGTTCAGTTCTCTCTATATAGCAAATTACACAATAGAAACATTTTTCCTAGCTTTAAATAGAAAAAATTGGGTGCTTCACTCAATCACAGAATAAGGCATTTTTAAAGGTGTCATGTTTAAGAGAATTTATATTAGTAGAGGTAATCAAAAATGTATGTACACTTGTGGGCATGCGTGCTAAGTCATTTCAGTTCAGTTCAGTTCATTTCAGTCGCTCAGTCATCTCCGACTCTTTGCAACCTCATGGACTGCAGCACACCAGGCCTTCCTGTCCATCACCAAATCCCAGAGTGTACTCAAACACACGTCCATTGTGTTGGTGATGACATCCAACCATCTCATCCTCTGTCATCTCCTTCTCCATCCTTCATCTTTCCCTGCATCAGGGTCTTTCTAGTGAGTAAGTTTTTTGCATCAAGTGGCCAAATATTGGAGTTTAAGCTTCAGCCATCAGTCCTTCCAGTGAATATTCAGGCCTGATTTCCTTGAGGATTGACTGATTGGATCTCCTTGCAGTCCAAGGGACTCTCAAGAGTCTTCTCCAACACCACAGTTCAAAAGCACCAATTCTTCAGCACTCAGCTTTCTTTATAGTCCAACTCTCACATCTATACATGACTAGTGGAAAAACCACAGCCTTGACTAAACAGACCTTTGTTGGCAAAGTAATGTCTCTGCTTTTTAATATGCTGTCTAGATTGGTCATAACTTTTCTTCCAAGGAGCAAGCATCTTTTAATTTCATGGCTGATGTCACCATCTGCAGTGATTTTGGAGACCCACCCCCACCCCCGTCAAAATAAAGTCTGTCACTGTTCCCATTGTTTCCCCATCTATTTGACATGAAGTGATGGGACCAGATGTGATGATCTTAGTTTTCTGAATGTTGAATTTTAAGCCAACTTTTTCACTCTCCTCTGTCACTGTCAAGAGGCTCCTTAATTCCTCTTCACTTTCTGCCATAAGGGTGGTGTTATCTGCAAATCTGAGGTTATTGATATTTCTCCCGGCAATCTTGATTCCAGCTTGTGCTTCATCCAGCCCAGCATTTCTCACGATGTACTTTGCATATAAGTTAAATAAGCAAGGTGACAATATACAGTCTTGACATACTCTTTTTCCTATTTGGAACCAGTGGTCTGGTATTCCCATCTCTTGAAGAATTTTCCACAGTCTGCTGTGATCCACACAAAGGCTTTGGCATAGTCAATAAAGCAGAAGAAGACGTTTTTCTGGAACTCTCTTGCTTTTTCGATGATCCAATAGATGTTGGCAATTTGATCTCTGGTTCCTCTGCCTTTTCTAAATCCAGCTTGAACATCTGGAAGTTCACAGTTCACCTATTGAAGCCTGACTTGGAGAATTTTGAGCATTACTTTGTTAGAGTGTGAGATGAGTGCAATTGTGTGGTAGTTTGAACATTCTTTGGCATTGCCTTTTTTTGGCATTGGAATGAAAACTGACCTTTTCCAGTCCCGTGGCCACTGCTGAGTTTTCCAAATTTGCTGGCATATTGAGTGGAGCACTTTCACAGCATCATCTTTTAGGATTTGAAATAGCTCAGCTAGAATTTCATCACCTCCACTCTCTGTTCCTAGTGATGCTTCCTAATGCCCACTTACCTTCCCTTTCCAGGATGTCTGGCTCTAAGTGATTGATCACACCATCCCGATTATCTGGGTTGTGAAGATCTTTTTTGTATGGTTCTTCTGTGTATTCTTGCCACCTCGTCTTAATATCTTCTGCTTCTGTTAGGTCCATACCATTTCTGTCCTTTATTGTGCCCATATTTGCATGAAAAATTCCCTTGGTATCTCTAATTTTCTTGAAGAGATCTCTAGTCTTTCCCATTCTGCTGTTTTCGTTTACTTCTTTGCATTGATCACTGAGGAAGGCTTTCTATCTCTCCTTGCTATTCTTTGGATCTCTGCATTCAAATGGGTATATCTTTCCTTTGCCTCTTGCCTTTTGCTTCAGGAAAGAACATTATAGGATAATAAAACACTTTAGCCATGTCCCAGCCTTTGCTACCCTGTGTATCGTAGCCCTCCAGGCTCCTCTGTCCATGGGATTCTCCTGGCAAGAATACTGGAGTGGATTGCCATTTCCTCCTCCAGGGGATCTTTCCAACCCAGGGATCAAAGCCGCATGTCCCGTGGGTCTTACTTTGCAGGCAGATTCTTTACTACTGAGCTACTGGAGAAGCCCATATGTATGCATGTACACACATATGTACATACCCATATGTATACACACACACACATACATATATATACACAAATATACATACAACTAGCATTCAAGCAATGCTTATTGTTTTACACATTTTTCATTTGCAAGCTTATTTATTTATCTCTCATAATGAATCTATTAGATACTATCTTTCTCCCATTTTATAAATGAGAAAATTGAAGCATAAGACTAACTAGTGGTACTAATTCAAACCTAGACATTCTGGCTTTAGAATCAATGCGCAGTGACCCCCTCCATTCAGCCTTTCACTGTGTTATGCTTCATCTCAATAGAAAATCTTGATGCCAAGCATTTTATTACCTTATTTAATCCTCATGAAAACTGCACAGGTAAGTATTGTTTTTTCTGAATATTTGCAGGTGAGGAATAAATGCACAAGGAATTATCTCCTTTGCCAGTCACACATTTTGTAAATGATGAAGCTCAGGACTCAAAGCTAGGTCTCGATGATTTCAAAACCATTTAACATCTATAGATCTTAATTTCCCCCAAATTCAGGAAATTTGATTGGATTGCATTTAAGACTTTGTCTGGCTCAAGAGGTCTGTGTATCAATATCCTAGAATGTTCTTTGCTGAAATTTCAACCTAAATTTAAGAAGTAACTTACAAAACAATATTTCACTGAAAAATGATATTGCAGATAAGCCAGGCTAATATTAGCCTATGATCTATCAGACACTAATTTTTAATACACTCTTACAGTTACTGTATTTTACCTTATTAATGCCAATAGGGAACCCACAATTAAGTGACACAAAATTAGGTCCAAAATGAGAAGAGATCTAAAATACTAATTAACTCGGTTTATATGAGAAATAGAACAGAGAAATAGGGCATAGTGAACACGAGAATAGATTTTCTGAATATTAATTGGACAAGTATATGATTTCTTTTTACTTCCCTGTGACAAATTCTTCATCAGGAACATTGTGAGGTTGTTTCAGTTCATAAAATAACTGTAACTCCCATTGGTTATATTAGTGATGACACAGACAATATTGAGGACCAGCTGTAATTTCATAGATGTAGTAGTCAATGCTTGGAAAAAGCATTTAATATTATGTATCTTTTGGTTTATAATAGAAAAAAGGAATTCATCATCAGCTTATATTATTACTACTCTGATTACTGAGTGCCTCATTTAAAAGGCAGGAACATATAGGACTAGAATGGAGACAATTTGGAATATGATTATATGATGAATGAATAAAGAAAGAGGGAATTTGTAAGCAAAAAAGAATCCTTAGCCTGCCCCCAAAGCGGCTTGATAGCAGAGGTATTCAAAGAAATTGTGGGAGTAGTCAGTATTGGGTACAAGCAATAATCAGATATATAGTTAACAGAGGATTTAAAAATGATAATAAAGCTAACTAAAAAGTGGCTTTATGTTTTATTATGATCATGCACTGGTAAGCCCAAATATGTCAATAATAAAATATTTCTCCCAAATAAATTTTGTTGATCTAAATTCTAACCCATCCTTGCCATTCTCATTGAGTTTTGATGATATACATGTGTCAAATTCTCTCATTTTTATTATTCTTTAATAAACACATATTGCATCAAAGTTAATTTTGAAAATTCCCAGTTTTATCATTTTCCTAATAAGTACAGACTCAGTGAAAATGCTCTTTTTGAAAATGAATTTTTAAGGACTCAGAATTGTTGGATATCACATCCCATGAATCCTGTGTCTCCAATCACCTTGTCACCACACAGTCTTGCTTTTAAAGCATAATTTATCAGTAATGATAACACATTAATTTAAAGCTGGGAAACAGAAACTGAATTACTTCAAATCTGGAATTCCATGTGACAATAGGGAGTGTCTATTTGCTTTACACTTTTGGACATTATATTGATAACTGCCAGCATGAAACCTAAAGAACAGAAGCATTGGCAATATTGTAATTCTGGAATCAATAAAAAATTTGATTGCCAAGAAACTCTGCCAAAATTATTCTTATCTTTAAAACTTTTTCTAAGTATTCATCTACCTAAGTCTTCATGCAAAAGAAACTTTTTAAACTTGAAGCTACTAAAAAGTATTATTTTACTCCTGTGAGTGATGATTGGTTGGCAAATTCATCCATGGTGTCTACTGAACCTGAATGTGTGAAGAAGATTAACTTTAAAGATAAAGTGACTTATGGAGACACATTTAGACTGAATTATTTTAAAAATGTAGCCAATAGCAAATATGTAAAAGATATGCTTATCCTGTGAGAAGACCATTTCCTTTCTCTGATGAGTTCAGGAAGGGTCTGTAGTCACTTCAGTGAGTTAGTGAAGAGGATTCATATACAACGAATTTGGACTAAATGGTCTTTCAATTCTATGTCTCAATCTCTAAAGCAAAGCATTTTCTTTTTGAGACTTTCTCAAATAAGAGAAAATACAATTGTGTGTCTAACATAAAATGAGTCGATCTTTCATTAGATAAATATTACTCGTTTACTCTAGTTTCATTGACATAAAATACACAGGTATATCTCTCAGAAGGGCTCCAATGAGCCCTACATTCATTCAGTTCAGTTCAGTTCAGTTCAGTCACTCAGTCGTGTCCGACTCTTTGCGACCCCATGAATCGCAGCACGCCAGGCCTTCCTGTCCATCACCAACTCTCAGAGTTCACTCAGACTCATGTCCATCCAGTCAGCGATGCCATCCAGCCATCTCATCCTCTGTCGTCCCCTTCTCCTGCCCCCAATCCCTCCCAGCATCAGAGTCTTTTCCAATGAGTCAACTCTTCTCATGAGGTGGCCAGAGTACTGGAGTTTCAGCTATAGCATCATTCCTTCCAAAGAAATCCCAGGGCTGATCTCCTTCAGAATGGACTGGTTGGATCTCCTTGCAGTGCAAGGGACTCCCCAAGGAGTAAGCGTCTTTTAATTTCATGGCTGCAGTCACCATCTGCAGTGATTTTGGAGCCCCCAAAAATAAAGTCTGACACTGTTTCTGGTCCCATCACTTCATGGGAAATAGATGGGGAAACAGTGGAAACATTCATTCAAGGGTATCTAAAAAAGTAATATTGCAATTACATTATAACCCAAAGTATTAAGGGACAAGGCAACATATGGCTGATTGTGTGAACCAGACATCAGTAAGATCTACAAAAGAGTGTTTGCTTTAGCTACAGTTTTCCTAGTCTATGTTGCTTCTATTCATGTCTCAAAGTACCAATTTAATTATAATACCTTTCAAGTACTGTCTCTGATTTTGCATTCAGTATGATTTTTTTTTCATTTTCTTTTTCTTAGTTTTTTTTTAAAATATAAATTTATTTATTTTAATTGGACCCAGTATGATGTTTTTTTAAAAATTATATTATTAAAAGAGTGTAAGGAAGGACTGTAACTGAGACCCAATATTATTTGCTGCTTTGACATGTGGTGACATTGGTAAGGCCTCACCTAGTGTGAGTTAAGTTTTTTTCCTCATTCTGCTCCTTCAGATAAGATCCCCTGGGCACTCAACCCTTCTTGTCAGAAGACCAGGCCTAACCTGGGTTTATTCACAAGTGGCAGGTTTCACCAGCCCCTGGAATTACTCAAACAAACCAATCACATTCTCCTGCAGTAGGCTGAGGCACTCTCCACCCACCTGAGAATATACATCCTGCCTCCTACTGCCCTTCGTTGTTCGATTTGTTCCACAGTGCAACTTCTGTGTGGCCCTGTTTGGAGTGCATATCCTCCCCCAGGCCATGCGCATAGGTGGCTAATAAAAAGCAGTCCAGCTTCTCAGCCCTGTCCAGTGAAAAAGTGTTCTATGTTCCAGTCATCCCAGACCCTAGAGGGGGAAGTCCCCCTCATCAGTGGAGTGAACAATTGGTAATTACACAAAAAGAAACTGCCATAACATTTATAGATGCATATGTCTCTGTTTTATTGGATAGTTACATCATAGACATTTCAGTGTATTTGTAATTGAGTATTCTTAGTCTTTTAAAAGAACTGAATCTCATTAAATTCCTCAAAATAGAGCCAGTTATCTTTAAAGGTTTTTCAAAAAGTACTCTCTTATTGTGGAAGTAGTATACATTTAATCTGCAATAACAGAAAAAAGACAGAAAACATGCCTTCTTTGTGGTTAAAAAAAAAAAAAAAAAAAGAAGCCACACTTGCATGACCATCACTGTTTGGGAACAAAATTAAGAGAAGGCTTTCTTTGCTTGTGTGTATGTGTGTGTGTGTGTGTGTGTGTGTGTGTGTGTGTATCTATATATGTGTGTCTATCTCTTTTCTTCTTGCTTTCTTCATTTCCTTGTATCAACTAAGGGACACTGATTCATGTTTCCTTACATACATTACTACTTTAAAAGCATATTTGGTCCTACTGATACATAATTTACAATACATCTGCCTTAAGTAGTGAGATTTTTTAAACAAACACATTGTTAAGCCTAGATAGATGTATATGTGTGTAAGTGTAAATATATTTAAATCTGTTCCAATTTTTTAAGTGTAGAGTTTTGGAGGGGCAAATAATTCTCAATTCTTATTTTTCTACGTTAGCAATAAATTTCAGATAAAAAGACAACCCTTTGTAAACTTTGTGAGTCAATCTGTGTTCTAAACTGAGTGTTACTTGTTTTATTATGTGTGACATGATCAGAGGGAAAATAATTTGTGGCACTTCAGTCATGTGCAATAACCATTTCACATCAAAAAGCAAATAACCAATCTGACTTTTACTGTTACACGGTTCATAAGAAATGTGGTTACTAGACCTGAAGCAGCAAGCAAGCATGAAATGCAATATTGTTTAATACTGGATATAAAAATTATTTGTGAGAAAAAAAAGGAAAAAAAATCTCAAAAAGAATGTGGTTGGTAAATTGGTACAAAAGGAAACCTTGGAGAAATAAAGTTTCAGAAATTCCATTACTGTAGCTCCTGGTCCCACTGGTGACTGCTTGACTTCCTGGTACATGGAATTGAGCAAACAGCAATTAATAAACTAAAGACGATAACTCTACCAGTCATCTAGTTTTCTTCAAAACAGTGTGGAAGCTTTGATGTGAGAGAATCTCCTTCATTAGGAGGGAGTCTAGAGAAAATACAAACACTGTACTTTGATCAAGTTTCTCCAAGGACCGTAAATATTTTCTGGCCTGAAAATTAAAGAGATTTGAAATTGTGTAAAATATTTGAGAAGGGTAATATTTAATATTACCCCATCCACCAAAGGACTATACAAGGTAGAGAATTAGAATCAGGGAATTGTAATAAAGAGAGTCTCTGAAAATTTTGTAAAGAAACATGAGAAAGTTAGCAAACACTTTTCTCTCTATTGGTTTTAAAGTGCTTAAACATAAAACATTTTTTTTTCCTAGGAGGATTGGGCAAAATAGTATAGGGACATCTATGAAGTAAAAGGAAATGTATTCAAATAACTTGCTGCATAGTTTTTCTTTTTTCTTTTTTTAAATGGCAGCTCAACAACTGCAAATGAAGCTGGATAGTTTCAAAGGTGAAAGCTGCCAATTCTGAAGTAAATTATTTTTGATGACTATAATCAATTCATGAAAGATAAGTAAGCTAAGATGAGTATGTATACACATGAAACTACTTTCAAAATTGCGATTTTTTCAATAAATAAGGCATGGATGTTTGTTTTAATATAAGAGTTAAGCTTAAAACTGCACTGTTTTCTATCAAACTGCACAATGTTTTTAATTCACAAAAACTTCATCACACAACTTCTAATACTAAGGAGAAGTTATCTTTGACTGTCTGACAGAGTCTGGTAGTTTAATAATTGTAGTAAAAATAATAAATAAATACATTAAGATATGTTAATTGTCAGTAAAAATACAAATTAATTCATGCAGGATTACAAAGGAGGGAAGCAGTAGGTATATAATGAATTTTTAAAACTTTAGGAAGAATGGTTCATCCAGGAAGCAATTTGAGGATTACATACAACAGACATGGATGCCCTGAGTGTTGTGTGGGTGACTGAACAACCCTGAGGGTAAGGAGGTTGAGTTCGTTTTGAACCAGGTTCAGATTGACAAGCAGTTGGGTTTCTTGTAAAACTGTGAGAAAAAGTAAATGTTGAAGAAGTAAGTATAATGGAAGATGAAAAGTTCCAGTCTGAATATTGTATTACATTTTTAAGTAACAGAAACCCACTAACAGCTTAAGTAGAAGGATTTGTCAAGACCTAATACTCTGAGGATGTTATTTTTTGATCTAACTTTTCCTAATTAGGAGACTTCCATCTTGCCTAAAAATTGCATGCATTTGTAGACAGCATATTAAAAAGCAGAGACATCACTTTGCCAACAAAGTTCTGTCTAGTCAAGGCTATGGTTTTTCCAGTAGTCATGTATGGGTGTGAGGGTTGGATTATAAAGAAAGCTGAGCACCGAAGAATTGATGCTTTTGAATTGTGGTGTTGGAGAAGACTCTTGAGAGTCCCTTGGATTGCAAGCAGATCCAACTAGTCCATCCTAAAGGAGATCAGTCCTGGTGTTCATTGGAGGGACTGATGTTGAAGCTGAAACTCCAATACTTTGTCCCCCTGATGCGAAGAGCTGACTCATTTGAAAAGACCCTGATGTTGGGAAAGATTGAGGGCAGGAGGAGAAGGGGATGACAGAGGATGAGATGGTTGGATGGTATCACCGATTCAACTGGCATGGGATTGTTTGAACTCTGGGAGTTGGTGACGGACAAGGAGGCCTGGCGTGCTGCAGTCCATGGAGTCGCAAAGAGTCGGACACGACTGAGTGACTGAACTGAACTGTGTGTATGTTTGTGTGTATACACAGCAGTTTAGAGTTAATATGTACATGCTCAGTTGCTAAGTCATGTTGGACTCTTTGCAACCCCATGGACTGTAGTCTGCCAGGCTCCCTCCCTGTCTATGGGATTTTCCAGGCAAGAATACTGGAGTGGGTACCATTTCTTCCTCCAGGGCTCTTCCCAATCCAGGGATCAGACTGTTGTCTCCTGCACTGGCAAGTGGATTCTTTACCACTGAGCCCCACCAGGGAAGTCCAATACTTAAGAGTTTTCTAAACTAGATTCTCCCAGTAGCAGCTTCTGATGGAAATCCCAGAGTTATAGTTTGATCTTCTTTTTTTTTTTTTCCCTGTTTATTTATTTATTTATTTTGCTTTACCATATTGTATTGGTTTTGCCATACATTGACTTGAATCTGCCATGGGTGTACATGTGTTCCCCATCCTGAACCCCCCTCCCACCTCCCTCCCCATCCCATCCCTTTGGGTCATCCCAGTGCACCAGCCCCGAGGACCCTGTATCATGCACTGAACCTGGACTGGTGATTCATTTCACATATAATAATTTACATGTTTCAATGCCATTTTCCCATATCATCCCACCCTCAGAGTCCATCCCTCTCCCACAGAGTCCAAAAGACTGTTCTATACGTCTGTGTCTCTTTTGCTGTCTCATATACAGGGTTATCATTACCATCTTTCTAAATCCATATATATGCGTTAGTATACTGTATTGGTGTTTTTCCTTCTGGCTTACTTCACTCTGTATAATAGGCTCCAGTTTCATCCACCTCATTAGAACTGATTCAAATGTACTCTTCTTAATGGCTGAGTAATACTCCATTAAGTATATGTACCACAGCTTTCTTATCCATTTTTCTGCTGATTGACATCTAGGTTGCTTCCATGTCCTGGCTATTATAAATAGTGCTGTGATGAACATTGGGATACACATGTCTCTTTCAATTTTGGTTTCCTTGGTGTGTATGCCCAGCAGTGGGATTGCTGGGTCATATAGCAGTTCTATTTGCAGTTTTTTAAGGAATCTCCATATTGTTCTCCATAATGGCTGTACTAGTTTGCATTCCCACCAACAGTGCAAGAGGGTTCCCTTTTCTCCACACCCTCTCCAGCATTTATTGCTTGTAGACTTTTGGATCGCAGCCATTCTGACTGGTGTGAAATGGTACCTCATTGTGGTTTTGGTTTGCATTTCTCTGATAATGAGTGATGTTGAGCATCTTTTCATGTGTTTGTTAGCCATCTGTATGTCTTCTTTGGAGAAATCTCTGTTTAGTTCTTTGGCCCACTTATTGATTGGGTCTTTCATTTTTCTGGAATTGAGCTGCAGGAGTTGCTTATATATATTTGAGATTAATTCTTTGTCCGTTGCCTCGTTTGCTATTACTTTCTCCCATTCTGAAGGCTGTCTTTTCACCTTGCTTATAGTTTCCTTTGTTGTGCAGAAGATTTTAATTTTAATTGGGTCCCATTTGTTTATTTTTGCTTTTATTTCCGATATTCTGGGAGGTGGGTCATAGAGGATCCTGCTGTGGTTTATGTCAGAGAGAGTTTTGCCTATGGTCTCCTCTAGGAGTTTAATAGTTTCTGGTCTTACATTTGGATCTTTAATCCACTTTGAGTTTATTTTTGTGTTTGGTGTTAGACAGTGTTCCAGTTTCATTCTTTTACAAGTGGCTGACCAGTTTTCCCAGCACCACTTGTTAAAGAGATTATCTTTTCTCCATTGTATATTCTTGTCTCCTTTGTCAAAGGTAAGGCGTCCATAAGTGTGTGGGTTTAAATCTGGGTTTCCTGTTTTGTTCCATTGATGTATATTTCTGTCTTTGTGCCAATACCGTATTGTTATGATGATTGTGGCTTTGTAGTAGAGCCTGAAGTCAGGCAGGTTGATTCCTCCAATTCCATTCTTCTTTCTCAAGATTGCTTTGGCTATTCAAGGTTTTTTTGTATTTCCATACAAATTGTGAAATTATTTGTTCTATCTCTGTGAAAAATACCATTGGTAGCTTGATAGGGATTGCATTGAATCTGTAGATTGCTTTGAGTAGTATACTCATTTTCACTATACTGATTCTTCCAATCCATGAGCACAGTACGTTTCTCCATCTATTTGTGTCCTCTTTGATTTCTTTCACCAGTGTTTTATAGTTTCCTATATATAGGTCTTTAGTTTCTTTAGGTAGGTATATTCCTAAGTATTTTATTCTTTTCGTTGCAATGGTGAATGGAATTGTTTCCTTAATTTCTTTTTCTACTTTCTCATTATTAGTGTATAGGAATGCAAGGGATTTCTGTGTGTTAATTTTATATCCTGCAACTTTACTATATTCACTGATTAGCTCTAGAAATTTTCTGGTGGAGTCTTTAGGGTTTTCTATGTAGAGGATCATGTCATCTGCAAACAGTGAGAGTTTTACTTCTTCTTTTCCAATTTGGAATCCTTTTATTCCTTTTTCTGCTCTGATTGCTGTGGCCAAAACTTCCAAAACTATGTTGATTAGTAGTGGTGAGAGTGGGCACCCTTGTCTTGTTTCTGACTTTAGGGGAAAAATGCTTTCAATTTTTCACCATTGAGGATAATGTTTACTGAGGGTTTGTCATATATAGCTTTTATTATGTTGAGGTATGTTCCTTCTATTCCTGCTTTCTGGAGAGTTCTTATCATAAATGGATGTTGAATTTGTCAACGGCCTTCTCTGCATCTATTGAGATAATCATATGTTTTTATTTTTCAATTTGTTAATGTGCTATATTACATTGATTGATTTGTGGATACTGAAGAATCCTTGTATCCCTGGGATAAAGCCCACTTGGTCATGATACATGACCTTTTTAATATGTTGTTGGATTCTGATTGCTAGAATTTTGTTAAGGATTTTGCATCTATGTTCATCAATGATATTGGCCTATAGTTTTCTTTTTTTGTGGCATCTTTCTAAAGTTTTGGTATTAGGGTGATGGTGGCCTCATAGAATGAGTTTGGAAGTTTACCTTCCTCTGCAATTTTCTGGAAGAGTTTGAGTAGGATAGGTGTTAGTTCTTCTCTAAATTTTTGGTAGAATTCAGCTGTGAACCCATCTGGTCCTGGGCTTTTGTTTGTTGGAAGATTTCTGATTACAGTTTCAATTTCTGTGCTTGTGATGGGTCTGGTATGATTTTCTATTTCTTCCTGGTTCAGTTTTGGAAAGTTGTATTTTTCTAAGAATTTGTCAATTCCTTCCAAGTTGTCCATTTTATTTGTATATAGTTGCTGATAAAAGGATCTTCTCTGGACAGGAAACACAGAAAGGGTGTATAAACTTGAACCTGAAAGAATAAAGTAAATGGCAATGGGATCATACTTATCAATAATTACCTTAAATGTAAATGGGTTGAATGCCCCAACCAAAAGTCAAAGACTGGCTGAATGGATACAAAAACAAGACCCCCATATATGTTGTCTACAAGAGACCCACCTTGAAACAAGGGACACATACAGACTGAAAATGAAGGGCTGGAAAAAGATATTCCATGCAAATAGAGACCAAAAGAAAGCAGGAGTAGCAATACTCATATCAGATAAAACAGACTTTAAAACAAAGGCTGTGAAAAGAGACAAAGAAGGACACTACATAATGATCAAAGGATCAATGCAAGAGGAAGATATAACAATCTTAGGAGCACCACAATATGTAAGACAAATGCTAACAGGTATGAAAGGGGAAATTAACAATAACACAATAATAGTGGAAGAATTTAATACCCCACTCACACCTATGGATAGATCAATTAAACAGAAAATTAACAAGAAAACACAAACTTTAAATGGTACAGTAGACCAGTTAGGCCTAATTGATATCTGTAGGACATTTCATCCCAAAGCAATGAATTTCACCTTTTTCTCAAGTGCACACGGAACCTTCTCCAGGATAGATCACATCCTGGGCCATAAATCTAGCCTTGGTAAATTTAAAAAAAAAAAATTGAAATCATTCCAAGCATTTTTTCTGACCACAATGCAGTATGATTAGATGTCAACTACAGGAGAAAAACTACTAAAAATCCCAACATATGGAGGCTGAACAACAGGCTGCTGAATAACCAACAAACCACAGAAGAAATCAAAAAAGAAATCAAAATATGCATAGAAATGAATAAAAATGAAAACACAACAACCCCAAACCTATGGGACACTGTAAAAGCAGTGCTAAAGGGAAGGTTCATAGCAATACAGGCTTACCTCAAGAAACAAGAAGAAAGTCAAATAAATAACCTAACTCTACACCTAAAGCAACTAGAAAAGGAAGAATTGAAGAACCCCAAGGTTAGTAGAAGGAAAGAAATCTTAAAAATTAGGTCAGAAATAAATGCAAAAGAAACCAAAGAGACCATAGCAAAAATCAACAAAACCAAAAGCTGGTTCTTTGAGAGGATAAATAAAATTGACAAACCATTAGCCAGACTCATCAAGAAACAGAGGGAGAAAAATCAAATCATCAAAATTAGAAATGAAAATCGCAAGATCACAACAGACAATACAGTGTTTGATCTTTTGAAATTCTTTCATTTAAAAGTTAATTTTTTGTCACTGCACATGCCCAGTTCATTCATAAATTTACTTTTAGTGATTTAGAATATACAATGAATTGGATTTTTTTTCCTTATTCTTTCTAGTATCACTAATATCATTATTAATGTACTCCTTAATCTATCATCCACTTAACCATCAGATTCAGTTCAGTTCAGTAGGATATCTTTAATTTAACTTACTGTTGTGTCTGTATATGTATCTATTATTTTTTCACATTTTACTTCATTTCATATTGAAATAGCATTAGGGATTATCTTTGTCCCAAGCCATGAAAGATGAGTGAAGAATTTTCTCCTAGCTTGTTCCATTAAGGCCCTTTATTCTCTCTGGAGTGATCAGTTTCACTCACCAAATAGTCTCTCTCTCCCTAAAAACAGCCCTTTAGTAATGATTTTCACTTTTTTACATGAAACCATTGCTTTGGCAACTTAGAATTTGGGAGCAAAATCCTCCCATTTTCCATTTTCTTACTCTATGGAATAGAATGTAAATAATTAAACAAGGTTCAGTAGTAACTGGAAAATATTGATATTTCTAGATGAGTAATGTCCATTAAAAACAAAATGGGAACTTCAGATGAAATTTTAAATTTTCTAGTAGACACACAAAAAAAGGAATTGGTGATACTGACTTTAATAATATACTTTGCTTAACCCAATATGCATAAAATATTGATACTCAATATGTAGTTGATAATAAAAATTATTAATGAAGTAGTTTACATTATTTTCTTCACATTGTATAATCAGGTCTACATTTTAAATTTACTGCACATTCTAATTCAGATTAGCGCTTGACAGTCAACACGTAGCTCATGACTCACTGGACAATGGTGCTCTAATTACTATCTAATCATTGTTCCCATTTCCTGGAAGAATAAATCTCGTACTGGCTGAGGTATTAGTGAATTTTCAGTCTATAAATGAGAAAGTTATTAAATTAATAATCCTTTACATCTACATGATGGGAAAGTTATCCTGAAGGAAACCTCTATGATATAAACTCTCTATAGATTCAATTCCATAAAAATCCAAGCAATTGGGACACTTTTGAAAACACTCTAGAAGGAGATGCATGCAAACTAAGTCACCTCATTTGTGTCTGAGTCTGTGCGATCGTATGGACTGTAGCCTGCCAGGCTCCTCTGTCCATGGGATTCCAGGCAAGTATAATAGAGTGGACTGCCATGCCCTTCTCCAGGGGATCTTCTGGACCCAAGGATTGAACCGGAGTCTCTTATGTCAGCTAATCAGTTATTTTTAACAATGCAATAACAATCCAAAACTTACCTCAATAAACAAAATCTAGAAACTTGACAATAACCTACTGGTAACCATACAGTCAAAGGAGTTCGTCAAGGTTGTATATTGTCACCCTGCTGATTTAACTTCTATGCAGAGTACATCATGAGAAACACTGGGCTGGAAGAAGCACAAGCTGGAATCAAGATTACGGGAGAAATAACAATAACCTCAGATACGAAGATGACACCACCCTTATGGCAGAAAGTGAAGAGGAACTAAAAAGCCTCTTGATGAAAGTGAAAGAGGAGAGTGAAAAAGTTGGCTTAAAGCTCAACATTCAGAAAACGAAGATCATGGCATATGGTCCCATAACTTCATGGGAAATAGATGGGGAAACAGTGGAAACAGTAGCAGTTTTATTTTGGGGGGGCTCCAAATCACTGCAGATGGTGACTGCAGCCATGAAATTAAAAGACTCTTACTGCTTGGAAGAAAAGTTATGACCAACCTAGATAGCATACTGAAAAGCAGAGACATTTCTTTGCCAACAAATGTCCGTCTAGTCAAGGCTATGGTTTTTCCCGTGGTCATGTATGGATGTGAGAGTTGGACTGTGAAGAAAGCTGAGCGCCAAAGAATTGATGCTTTTGGACTGTGGTGTTGGAGAAGATTCTTGAGAGTCCCTTGGACTGCAAGGAGATCCTACCAGTCCATTCTAAAGCATATCAGTCCGGGGTATTCTTTGGAAGGAATGATGCTAAAGCTGAAACTCCAGTACTTTGACCACCTCATGCGAAGAGTTGACTCATTGGAAAAGACCCTGATGTTGGGAGGGATTGGGGGCAGGAGGAAAAGGGGATGACAGAGGATGAGATGGCTGGATGGCATCACTGACTCGATGGACGTGAGTCTGAGTGAACTCTGGGAGTTTGTGATGGACAGGGAGGCCTGGCATGCTGCAATTCATGGGGTCGCACAGAGTGGGACACAACTGAGCGACTGAACTGAACTGAACCATACAGTCACTTCCCCAAATTAAGTGCCCTATTTCACTCCAGTTAACTATAGTTTTGACTCCCTTGTTCATAAATTCCTCACTTCTTTTGTATAGCTTTATTAAACTTATGTCTGAAAATACATTTTTTTAGCATTTCAAGTTTATAGTATAGTATGCTGTGCATAATAATCTGGGAAAACTTTTTATTATTACAATTTTCTAACATTTGTGATATTGTGTAGCTTTATAGTTCATTTGTTTCAAATGCTATGTATTTCATTGTGTATCTCTTCACAGTTTCATTGATCCGTTCTCCCACTGATACATGCAATGTCATATCCAGGTTTGTGCTACTGTGAATCATGCTGCTACAAACAATCTTGTATATTTCCTACTGTGCATATACTCCTTATTCTTTTTCATTTAATCACTCAACACACTTAAATCACCACCCCCCACCATGCACCAAAAACATTTTCCTGCTGTTACTTTTTTTTTTTCAGCAAAGACATTATGTTCAATATCTTCCTTGACAAGTAGAATGTGTTCAGAATTTCAGGGCTCCTAAAAATAAATAATTTTGATTTTTGACTCTCCTAATACTTAGCTTTCCTATTAATTTATTTAATATGAAAAACAGTGGCAAATGTTTTTGCCGTGTTTGGAAAACTTCTTAAGAACAAACTAAAATTTGTTTTGAGGAAGAATAATATTTTTTAATATAGTGAACAGTATCTATGTCCAAGATTCTTAGTAGTGATTTCTCTAACTCATACTATTTCTAAAAGCTCAATAAATCTCTTTCTCATTTATTATTTAAGTACTTTTCTACTCTGACTTTATTCAAAGTTATTCTCTGAGAGATTGGAAACACAAATCATCTTATTTCTCCATGAGATTTTCTTTCAAATCTTCCTTCCAGTATTAAGAATACTTTAGTTGCTTGGGGTAATTTTTGCATAAGCTCTTTAAATATTCCTATACATAAGCAGAATGAAGAAATCCCAACATCACTGCATTTGGGACAGAAAAACAAGTTCTGTGTCATGGTTCTGGAAAGAATATCCAATTTCTCCCACCATCCATTCCTTTAATTCTAGATGGAGATTGGCCTATTCAGGCTACTTAGCAATTGTGAGTGATCAGGGCATAGTTACTTTGGAATCTGGAGTTCAGATAAGTATTCTTTCTCTGGGCAATCAGGACACTAGGTTCCAGAGAAATAACCACTTTAAAATTAGTTGAGGAAAGCCAAGTAAGGTAAAAATGAAGTGAAGGTGAAAGAAAATTGGGAATAAGTAAATTAGGGTATCACAAAATGTATTGCTGGGTGTTTGCCACTCCTTTAGACATGGATGCCAGTTTTACAGTCTCCTATGGTATCTGCAAGGACAAACAGAAACAGGTCTTAACAAAATATATTCTTAACAAGGAGAATATATTTTCACCAACTAATGAAGAATACATTAACTAGAGAATGGACTAAAATATTCCTGACTCTCCCTTCTGGAAATAACTCCAGAGGGAGGCTTTCAGTAATTGCTTCTTCCTTGTTTGGACTCTCTTCCATCTTCTTACTGTCCCAAAGCATTATTCACTACCTCCTCAAGGATGCAACTCCATACTGGGGCCACATACTGATTCAAGTCTACTATGACTCCACCATAGAAGGGAGATTTTAGCTTGTGGACATTGGCCAATGACAGCTTCCAGATAAGACACTGAAATTTAAAAAAAAAAAAATTTTCTCCGCAATATTAGTTAAAAGGGGGCTGGGGCCTTACCCATCTAGGTAAGAGTGTGCAAGGACAAAGATGATAAATGTAACCAAAAAAACCTCTTTCTGCTTTATGTGCTTTTGTTTGTCTTAAAGGACTGCAAACAGGACAGATGCCAGTTTTATTCAAGTCATATAGCTCCTTTAAATCTGAATATTGTAATTTATAAAAACACTAAAATATGATTATTTATGAACATGGAGCTAAGTATCATATATTTAAATATATGAAAGTAAATATTAAAAATGGTGGAAAGAGTTGAAAGTAATTACTGAGGAAAGGGAATATGTGGAGCAAATAACTACCATTTTCAGATGCCTTTTGTTTTGTTTCTTAGGATCTTCCCTGGTGGCTCAGATGGTAAAGCGTCTGCCTACAATGCCTACCATGTGGGAGACCTGGGTTCAGTCCCTGGGTTGGGAAGATCTCCTGGAGAAGGAAATGGCAACCCGCTCCAGTATTCTTGCCTGGAAAATCCCATGGATGGTGGAACCTGGTAGGCTACAGTCTGTGGGGTCACAAAGAGTCGGACACGACTGAGCGACTTCACTTTCTACTTTTACTTTCTATCAAAAATATAAGTTTAAAACTTGTGAAGATTGAATATTTTTTCCTGTCTGTAATAAACATGTGGTTATGAACAGATTGATTCAACATGTGTGTGTTAGTTGATCAGTCATGTCCAACTCTGTGATCCCATGGACTGTAGCCCAACAGGTTCCTCTGTCCATGGAATTCTCTAGGCAAGAATACTGGAGTTGGTAGCCATTTCTTCTCCAGGAGATCTTCCTGACCCAAGGATCAAACCCAGATCTCCTGCATTACAGGCAGATTCTTTACCATATGAGCCACCAACATAGTTCTTTCTTAAAACTTATTTTACAATGGAAATTCACCAATACTTGTAAAATTCTGAGGAAAGTAATTATATGTGTAAATACACCATGAAAATGTCTATTGAATCAAAAGATGCACACAAACAAAAGGGAACACATCTTCTACTCACTTAGTGACTATTTAATGGAAAAGATATGATTTAAGGTGGACCTTAAGCTGACTTTGAGAAAAATTTCAACATGTTAAACAGAAAGAGAAGGCGCTGGTAGAAACAGAAGCTGGATAATAAAAAACTCAAGATGGGAACTGGGCTTAGATGATTTTTGTATTCCAGAATTTGTATCATGAATTATTGTATGATAAGAGTAAGACTGTGGTTAATGGTTGAATTAACATTGTGTTGTTTCTCAAAAATTGGGCTATAGTGCATTCTCATATGATTAACTCACTGCAGCATTACAAAAATCCTGATATATACACAGCATAGGTAAAAGTGTCATCTCATTATATGAACTAATTTAAGAACAACACTGCAGGTTCCCTTTGTTAATTCAGTCCAGAAAGTTCAGATAGTGAAAGTGAAAGTTGCTCAGTCGTGTCTGACTCTGTTACCCCAAGGACTATACAGCCCATAGAATTCTCCAGGCCAGAATACTGTAGTGGTTAGCCATTCTCTGCTCCAGGGGATCTTCCCAACCCGGGGATCGAACCCAAGTCTTCCACATTTCAGGCAGATTTTTACCAGCTGAAGCACCAGGGAAGCCCAAGGTTCAGATAAATTGCACAATGAAAATGTTAGTCTACAGACTTGAGAAGAACTTCTGGCTTTATCTCTGGTGCTAATCTACCCAGCCTTCTCCAAAGCTGAAGAAGTTATCTCATTCAGAATTAGTTGTGTTAATAAATATGCTAAAATAATATAACTGATCTTGCATTCAAGTTTGGTGGATCCAAATTTTGGGTAGAATGCAGTAACTAAATATCATAGTCCAAATGATAAATTCCAACTTGTTCAGAATGAGAAAGATATTTTAGGGCTTGAATAAAAGTAACTGAAAGGGTTACCTTAATAAGATGCTTAGTTGAGAGATCTATTCTGGTGGCAAATTCACTATTCAGTAGAAGGAACTGATTATTTTTATAGAGGAAGATATATATCAGTTAAGTAAAGAACATAATAGTCTAGATTTATCATGATCTGGACAGAAAAAGTCAAATTGTTTTAAAGGAGATACACAGTGATTAGCTCCCTCAGAAAGAAAAAAGTTGAAGGTGAATTTATTGATTTTGGTGAGCACATATATCAAACACTTTTAAGTTGATATTGTGAAGGACCAAATGCACTGGAAATTTAAAGAGATAATTTAGTTCAGGCTAATACAATAGAGAGAAATTTGATTAATGAGGAACAAGCATCTCAAAGAAAAGGAAGAAGCAACAAACAAAGGATCATTAGCTTACTTTACAGAATCTTGGAGATTATTCAAGATGACATACTGAAAACACAAAATTATCTAAATAAATAAATTTAAACTGAATAATCATTAAATTTTATTTAACACAAATTTATATGTTTAGTAACCTTAAATATTTAATCAAATTTATGCTAGCTTATTCAATTAGTTTAGGAAGAACATACCCATAAAAAAATGAAAATCTATATTTATATTACACTATTTCATATTATGTCAGAGTACACAGCTATCTCTATTAAACCAGAAATATTGTACTAATTTTGTTTGCCAAATTGTACCTAAGTTATACAAATGTGAATTTTTATAATCTTTCTGAGGTAGATTCTTTGAGTATATTTTTTTAGCACATTGAAAATATTAGAAGTCAAATTTTCTCATTTTCTGTTTTTTAAAGGATATTCAATTTATGTAAGCACTTCTTTGTCTCTAAGGCACTCAGAAGAGATCTCCTTTAAGAAATTTCATAATCTACCAATGTTCAGGTACCCAAAGGGTACAACACAGACCAGGTTACTGGGGGGGAAAAAAAAAACAGACCAAATATATGCAGTTCTACCTGGTATCTTTGGGTACGTGTGCTTGCTCTATTTTGAGAAGACTGCTGTACACAAATAAAGATGTATCTCATTCACAGGCCTGTCCATATTCCCACTTTTCTCCCCAAGTTTATTCTGGAAATGGAGATTTGTCTACGTGCAAAGAAAGGAACTTCTAGGATTTGAACAGTGTTATTAAGAATACCCATAAAATAATTGGGCAGTTGCATAATTGTCCATTTACCGTAGATCTTACATTTCTAAATCAAAGAGGAATCAGTTGGGGAAAGACAGGTTCCTATACATTTTCATATAGGCTTGGTACAAGCATTATGGGATAGCATATGTAATCTCTTTTGGTATAGCATAATGTATTAATAACTAGTCAATATAATTAACTGAAATTGCTTTATTCACTTGTATCAGCTTAGCTGTCAGTCTAATTCTTTTCCATATTATGAAATTTGATTGATTGTTGGTCCTAATTTTCTTTATGTACATGAATGTGTATTTATTTATTTTGTCTTGGTTGTTACTTTGATAGCAATTTAGAAAAGAGAGCCAATGGATGCTGGCCAGATGCCATTTTACACTTGAATTTTGGGGCATCAGGTTTTAAAGCCCAGAGTACTACTGCCAAAGTGTTTTTCCAAATTTTCCCCAACCACATACTATGTTAAATGGACTGATATTGTTGTTGTTTCATTGTCTGTTTTTGCTAATTTTATCTGTGGAAATGGTAATTTATCTTTAAATTTTTCATACATGTATGTGACTAGACTAATGGAAACAAACACTGTAACAGCATTGAAACAATCAGCATTTATACTATTAAAAAGTATACTATATAATGATAATTAGTATCTACACTATAAGGAATGGGGCTTCCCTGGCAGCTCAGACAATGAAGAATCTGCCTGCAATGCAGGAGACCTGGGTTTGATCCCTGGGTTGGGAAGATCCCCTGGAGAAGGGAAAGGCTACCCACTTTAGTATTCTTGCCCAGATAATTTCATGGACAGAGGAGCCTGGCAGGCTATGGTCCATGAGGTCTCAAAGAGTCAGACAAGACTGAGTGACTAACACACATACTATAAGGAATAGTGACTTGATGACATAAAAGGACACAGTTTTTGAGAATTTCTTAGAGGGAATATGCTTGGACATTTAGTTCAAAGTTGTTTGTAATGTGTTACATGAAGCCCATAAATGAAACACAAGGAGAGATTAGAGGAGGTAGAAATATACTTTGGGTGGTTACAGAAGACTTCATAGAGAGATAATGTCAGAATAAAGAACTGGAGGAATGATAGGATAGTAAAATGAGTTGTGAGGGGCATACCAAAGGGAAAAATTGGTGCGATCAACATTCCAGAGTTGGGGGTAGTACACGACATTCTTATGTCTTTGGCATACTGGATTTATGTATAGGAGATACAGATGATGCTTATAAATGCAAATAGTGTTTCAGGAGCGGATAATTTGTATTGGGCAAATACAAGGAAATAAATCTGGAAACAAGATATTGGGCAGATTTTGAAAGATACTTAATGAGTTAGCCAATATGCCTTGTAAAGTGTTCAACCAAACTGTATAATCAAAGCTTTAAAAATGTAATTGTGAAATAAGCATAAAGAGTCAGTTACTTGAGGCCAAATGGGAATAAAGAGGCTATTGGAAGGATATTCTCGTACAAAGGTGTAAGTGTTTTTATTTTTATTTTTTTAAATTTAATTTAATTTAATTTTTTTATTTTTAAAAAATTTTTATTTTTACTTTATTTTACTTTACAATACTGTATTGGTTTTGCCATACATTGACATGAATCAGCCACGGGTGTATACAAGCTCCCAATCCTGAATCCCCCTCCCACCTCCTACCCCATACCATCTCTTTGGATCATCCCCATGCACCAGCCCCAAGCATGCTGTATCCTGCATCGAACATAGACTGGCACTTCATTTGTTACACGATAGTATACATGTTTCAATGCCATTCTCCCAAATCATCCCACCCTCTCCCTCTCCTTCAGAGTCCAAAAGTCCATTCTATACATCTGCGTCTCTTTTGCTGTCTCGCATACAGGGTCATCATTACCATGTTTCTAAATTCTGTATATATGTGTCAGTATACTGTATTGGTGTTTTTCTTTCTGGCTTCTTCACTCTGTATAATCGGCTCCAGTTTCATCCACCTTATTAGAACTGATTCAAATGTATTCTTTTTAATGGCTGAGTAATACTCCATTGTGTATATGTACCACAGCTTTCTTATCCATTCATCTGCTGATGGACATCTAGGTTGTTTTCATGTCCTGGCTATTATAAACAGTGCTGCAATGGACATTGGGGTACATGTGTCTCTTTCAATTCTGGTTTCCTCAGTGTGTATGCCCAGCAGTGGGATTGCTGGATCATAAGGCAGCTCTATTTGCAATTTTTTAAGGAATCTCCACACTGTTTTCCATAGTGGCTGTATTAGTTTTCATTCCCACCAAACAGTGTTTAGAGGGTTCCCTTTTCTCCACACCCTCTCCAGCATTTATTGCTTGTAGACTTTTGGATCGCAACCATTTTGACTGGTGTGAAATGATACCTCATTGTGGTCTTGATTTGCATTTCTCTGATAATGAGTGATGTTGAGCATCTTTTCATGTGTTTGTTAGCCATCCATATGTCTTCTTTGGAGAAATGCCTATTTAGTTCTTTGGCCCATTTTTTGATTGGGTCGTTTATTTTCCTGGACTTGAGCTGCATAATTTGCTTGTATATTTTTGAGATTAGTTGTTTGTCAGTTGCTTCATTTGCTATTGTTTTCTCCCATTCAGAAGGCTGTCTTTTCACCTTACTTATAGTTTCCTTTGTTGTGCAGAAGATTTTAATTTTAATTAGGTCCCATTTGTTTATTTTTGCTTTTATTTCCAGTATTCTGGGAGGTGGATCATAGAGGATCCTGCTGTGATTTATGACAGAGAGTGTTTTGCCTATGTTCTCCTCTAGGAATTTTATAGTTTCTGGTCTTACGTTTAGATCTTTAATCCATTTTGAGTTTATTTTTGTGTGTGGTGTTAGAAAGTGATCTAGTTTCACTCTTTTACAAGTGGTTGACCAGTTTTCCCAGCACCACTTGTTAAAGAGATTGTCTTTACTCCATTGTATATTCTTGCCTCCTTTGTCGAAGATAAGGTCTCCATAGGTGTGTGGATTTATCTCTGGGCTTTCTATTTTGTTCCATTGATCTATATTTCTGTCTTTGTGCCAGTACCATACTGTCTTGATGACTGTGGCTTTGTAGTAGAGCCTGAAGTCAGGCAAGTTGATTCCTCCAGTTCTATTCTTCTTTCTCAAGATTGCTTTGGCTGTTCGAGGTTTTTTGTATTTCCATACAAATCTTGAAATTATTTGTTCTAGTTCTGTGAAAAATACCGCTGGTAGCTTGATAGGGATTGCATTGAATCTGTATATTGCTTTGGGTAGTATACTCATTTTCACTATATTGATTCTTCCAATCCATGAACATGGTATATTTCTCCATCTATTAGTGTCCTCTTTTATTTCTTTCATCAGTGTTTTATAGTTTTTTATATATAGGTCTTTAGTTTCTTTAGGTAGGTATATTCCTAAGTATTTTATTCTTTTCGTTGCAATGGTGAATGGAATTGTTTCCTTAATTTCTTTTTCTACTTTCTCATTATTAGTGTATAGAAATGCAAGGGATTTCTGAGTGTTTATTTTATATCCTGCAACTTTACTATATTCATTGATTAGCTCTAGTAATTTTCTGGTGGAGTCTTTAAGATTTTCTATGTAGAGGATCATGTCATCTGCAAAGAGTGAGAGTTTTACTTCTTCTTTTCCAATCTGGATTCTTTTTATTTCTTTTCCTTCTCTGATTGCTGTGGCTAAACTTGAATAGCAGTGGTGAGAGTGGGCACCCTTGTCTTGTTCCTGACTTTAGGGGAAGTGCTTTCAATTTTTCACCTTTGAGGATAATGTTTGCTGTGGGTTTGTCATATATAGCTTTTATTATGTTGAGGTATGTAAAGCACCTAAGTTAAGATAACTGGAGTGGGAAGAAAAAGATAAATACAAGAGTTATTTTCAAGTAAAAAGCAACATGATATGGAGAATGAGTAGTTGAAGCAAAATATAATAGTGGGCAATTATAATTCTAAGGCTTCAAATCTAGATATGTTGAAATGTGGTGGTACCAATGGCAAAATAAGCTCAAGAAGTTTATGTGAAAAACTGATTTGCATTTTATGAATAATTAATTCCTTTATTATTGTGATTTGGAAAGAATTTAATTTAGCTAAATTAAGAAATTTTCTATGAAACTATCCAATATTTGATAAGCAAATGTGAACATTATTATAAATGTTCCTTTACCTATGTTTGAAAAGAAACATATAGGGATGATGGTGTAACATTTAAATATGTCATTTGCTTGCTGGAGAGGGTGTGGAGGAAAGGGAACTCTCTTACACTGTTGGTAAGAATGTAAATTGGCACAACCACTATGGAAAACAGTATGGAGGTTCCTCCAAAAACTAAAGTTGCCCAATGATCCAGCAATTCCACTCCTGGGAATATACCCAGACAAAATTAAGATATATAGATTCCTGCATTCATAGAAGCACTATTTACATTAGCCAAGACATGGAAACAACCTAAATGTCCATTGACAGGTAAATAAATAAAGAAGATGTGTTATTATATATACACAAAAACATCACTCAGCCATAAAAAAAGAGTGAAATAATGCCATTTACATGGATAGATCTAGAGGTTTCACACTAAGCAAAGTAAGTCAGAATGAGAGACAAATACCATATGATATCATTTTTATATGAGACCTAAAATATGACACAAATGAACATATCTGTAAAACAGAAACAGACTTACAGACACAGAGATTAGATTTGTGGTTTCCAAGGGGGAGGAGGATGGGAGAGGGAATGATTGGGAGTTTGGGATTAGCAGATAACAAACTGTTACATCTAGAATGGATAAAAAGCAAGGTTCTACTGTATAGCACAGAGAACTATATTCAATATCTTGTGATAAACCATAATGGAAAAGAACATATATGCATGTATAATGTATAACTGAATCACCTTGCTGTACAGTGGAACTTAACAGTGTAAATCAACTACACTGCATACATTTTTTTAAAGTTGCATTTCTAAAAAAAAAAAAAAAAGCTGGCATTTGCTAACCATCAGGAGGTATGTTTTAAATATCTTACAATTCTGTCGTTTACTTCAGTAAAGCTGAAAATTTTAAAAAATAAAGTCACTTGTTAAATGACTCAGTTGTGGGAATGGATATTTATTCATTATGAAATATATTTTTTTAATATTCAGTTCTATTGGCAATCACAATTATGTGAAGTGGAATGGAATTTTATTCAAGATAGAATAATTTCTCATTCTTAGGTCCCAAGAAATGTTAGGAGCTATATTCCATGTTAATTATTTCAGTGAGAAAAGTAAAAATAAACGGGCCACACTTTTGACACTATGTTTTATTATAGTAAGTAGAATTATATGCAACATTTCCCAGTTTTTTTTCTTTTTTGACTTTTCCATCTGTTATTTTTTATGCTTCACACCTGCTGAGTTTCTGAAAACTAGAGAAATCAACTTTTTTTTTGAAAAGATCTATATTTATGCATTGCTTTGTTCTGAAACTAATAAAATTTGAAAATGCTACTTAAGATTGTGTGGTCTCTTGTGGAAAATAGGAATTATCTCAATAAAGTGAACTAAATTACCTATCTTGACTGGAATAAAGTAATATTTTGATATGACTATTAGCACATATATATTAGTTGATTTACTTTGTAATTTTTGTTATGTATAACAAGAGCAAAATATATATTCACCTTTATAAATTACACCTAATTTTTTGATATAAGAATACTGTATTAAGCTTTACTGTTCAACTGTGGATAACTGTTTCTATAAGTTCTGGGAGCCTCTAGCAAATTATGGAACACAAGGAGGGGGACCTGGCAACCTCTGCTTTAGAGTCAGTCAATCAAATGTACAGGTAACAACCTAGACTTGCAACTGGTGTCTAAAGTCCAAGGAGGGGGTCATGGGAAACTGCAATCTATAGCCAGTTAGACAGAAGCACAGAGGACAACCTGGACTTGCAACTGACATCTGAAGCTGGGAGGAGGGTGCTCAGTTTTGTGGGACTAACCTGTGGAATCTGGCCCACCTCTTAATGCCATCACATGGGACACGAGGATTTCTACATATGGATGTGGGTAAGGAACATTCAGACCACAGCACATGATAATACCTGAACTCAGTATCAAGGTATATGCAGTCATATAAAATGTATCCACAACAAGAGGGAACACAAAGGATTGCTGGAAACGTGAGAAGCTGAAAGAAGATATGGAACAGATTGGTCCTTAGAGCCTGCAGAGAGCACAGTCCTGCTAGCACCTTAATTTTGAACTCCTAGCCTCCAGAACTGTGAGAGAATAAATTTCTGTTAAGACACACACACACACCCACAAATACACACAGCAATCCAGTTCCTTGTTCTCTATGCTTCAATTATGTTGAATGTCTCTGATATACGAAATCATTCTACTAATCAAGCTATCATTAAACTCCTCATATTATCAAACTCCTCCTTTCTGCCTCAGCGTTCATAGTGTTCATAATGCCATTTAACATGGGACTCAAGTTAAATTTTAAAACAACTGAAAACATGGAGAAAAATAAAAGGAAAACACATATGAATAGTTTCTAAGAAGCCAAGACTACAGAAGAAAACTGTAAGATTGCCAACATTGTCAGATGCTACAGAAAGACCACATAGGAAGATGGTTAAAATAGACTAGGTTAGTATCTTATGAAATCTTCATTGTTTCTCTTTTCCAAAGTAGCATATTATCTCTCAAATAATATTCTACAAGCTATATGAATATTGGCATGGGAATGCAGTGTGATTAGTGATGACTAGGAACTGAATATTTTAAGAGACCATCTTTTAAAGAGTATCTTTGGTGGCAGAAAAAAAGACAAGTGGATTAAGAAATATAATTTAGTGACAGTGTAGTGACGAATATTTGAGATGAAAGATATCTTTTAAGCAAGGTCTTGGAGGACTTTGGAAAGGATGTAAAGTTCACAAGTAGAGGGTAAATCTAGCAGGAAAATTAAAGATATATGATGGCACAATAGGGTAGGAACACAGCAGAAAGAGGAGAGTCCTAGTAAACACATCTGATGGGCTCAATTTCCTCTGTAAAGAAGAAGCTCATCATTCCAGCTTTATAGACAGAAGATCAAATCCAATATAGTTTTTCTAGTCAGCATTTCATGCCCAATATAAATGTATTTGCTGTTAAAGTCATGAGTGCCAATTTTAAGAAGAGCTGTAAACACCATCTGTACTTCTGAATCCTCAAATTCCTTCAGTGTCACAAAAGATATATTTCAGATTTATTCTGGCAGTAAATAGCATAAAGGAAATAAGTAGGTGATGGAATTGACAAATCTTGTTTCCCTTGTCTCATTCAGTCGTGTCCCACTCTGCAACCCCATGAACTGCAGCATGCCAGGCCTCCCTGTCCATCACCAACTCCCAGAATTTACCCAAATTCATGTCCATCGAGTTGGTGATGCCATCCAAATATCTCATCCTCTGTCGTCCCGTTCTCCTCCTGCCCCTAATCCCTCCCAGCATCAGGGTCTTTTCCAATGACTCAACTCTTCACATGAGGTGGCCAAAGTATTGGAGTTTTAGCTTTAGCATCAGTTCTTCCAATGAACACCCAAGACTGATCTCCTTTAGAATGGACAGGTTGGATCTCCTGGCAGTCCAAGGAACTTTCAAGAGTCTTCTCCAACACCACAGTTCAAAAGTATCAATTCTTCGGCACTCAGCTTTCTTCACAGTCCAACTCTCACATCCATACATGACCAGGAAAAATAATAGGAAAAACAATAGCCTTGACTAGATGGACCTTTGTTGGCAAAGTAATGTCTCTGCTTTTGAATATGCTATCTAGGTTGGTCATAACTCTCCTTCCAAGGAGCAAACATCTTTTAATTTCATGGCTCCAGTCACCATCTGCAGTGATTTTGGAGCCCCCCAAAATAAAGTCTGACACTGTTACCACTGTTTCCCCATCTATTTCCCATGAAGTTCCTATAATGAAGTACCATTGACTGCATGGTTTATCAGCAATAAAAATGTATTTCTCACCATTTTGGAGGCTATTAATTCAAGATGAGGCTGCCAGGATGGTCTGGTTCTGTTGAGAATCCTCTTCTAGGTTCAGACACAGATCCTATTCACGAGGGCTCCACCTTATTACATAACTACCTCTCAAAGTGCCTACCTCCAAATATCATCATATTGAAGATTAAATTTCATCATTGCATCTTGGGGAGACACAAATATTCTGTCCTTAATATCCTGCCATAAGTAGTTTTTCTGGGGAAAATACCAAAGCTTTTGATTAATGATATCAGGTGTATATATGGTGTCACACAAAATCAAACATTAGTTAAAGAAACAAGGGTGGATTAATCAGCAGTATACTATTGCCATAGGGGAAAGAGTCTAGCTTGATATGAATTCAACTTCAATTTGTACAGAAGTGACTCAGAGTTTCAAAGGGAGAATGGGAGCATAGAGAGGGGAATGAGCAGGAAATCAGAAAAGTCAGAGTAGGAAAAACATCATTAAAAAAAAAAAAAAGGGAAGTGGGGAGCTGGGCCTTGTGAAATCTGTCTGGTTTTGTCTTGTTAACTGATGCTTATCAAAGTTAGGCTCTTCTTCCACAGAGACAGGGGCTCTTATCTTCAGGTGTGTTGGGTGGGACAAACAGCAATTCTTTCCGCAGCCTTGTTTTCTCGGACATTTTAAAGTGGTGGTATTAGTGGTAGTGGGGTGTTATACTAGGGATGTGGCCTTGAGTTGTTAGAAATTATGCTTCTGTTTTGTTCAAGTGTACAAGCCAAGAAAAGGATGAGAAGAGCCTGGCAAGAGTTCAATCAGAGGGAGTCTTTTTTTTTTTTTGAGTTGACTCATTGGAAAAGACCCTGATGCTGGAAGAGATTGAGGGCAAGAGGAGAAGGGAACGACAGAGGATGAGATGGCTGGATGGCATCACTGACTCGACAGACATGAGTTTGGGTGGACTCCAGGAGTTGGTGATGGACAGGGAGGCCTGGCGTGCTGCAGTTCATGGGGTCGCAAAGAGTCGGACACGACTGAGCGACTGACCTGAACTGAACTGAACTGAACTGATGGTGTACATGTCAGTGCTGCTGCTCTCACAATTCATCTCACCCCCTCCTTCCCTCTGTGTGTTAAGTCTGTTCTCTTGCAAATAGGTTCATCAGTACCATTTTTCTAGATTCCATATATATGCATTAATATACAATTTGTTTTCTCTTAGCAAGAAGGTGCGGTATAGCACTGAGCACCCTCAGTGCTCTGTGATGACCTAGAGGGGTGGAGTGGGAGTGGAAGGGAGCGAAGCTCCAGAGGGAGGGGACGCATGCGTACATATAGATGATTCACGTGGCTGTACAGCAGAAACGAACATAACATTTTAAAGTAATTATATTCCAATTTTGAAAAAAGAGAGAATCTTTGTCAGTGGCTACTCTAGATTCTATCAGTGGAAAACAACCACTATCAATATCTGTTTTTCTTTCAATGCTGATAGCAGGATGTCCATACTGGCTAGCCAAAATACTAAATATTCTTTCTTTTGAAAATTCTGTAGTATCTCTTCTCTCATCTTTATAGTCTTAGAATTAAATCTTCCATACCTGATTGGGTTCCCTCTTGTTACTTTACAGACTTTCTGTCTTAATTATTTTGGGGCAATCTCTTGAAGCTCTTTACTCATTTTCATAGGACAAGAGGTATGACCAGTTTGCCTGTGTAGCAAAATAATTGGAGACAATCCCAAATGGGAAAGAGAAACACTCCTAGGAGGTCACAAGAGAAAGAAGCAGAGGAAACTAGTGCCCACTGAGTATCAGTGGTCTACTAGATGCAGTGCCAGTTGCTTTATGTTTGTTTCTAGTAACAGGTTAGTATAACACAGAAACTAACACTCAGAAAGATAACCTGTCAAAGGTTACACTGTTCATACATAGGAAAGGCTTAGTTTTAAATCTGCATTACAAAAAGTAGAATCCAACTTGTACTGCCTCCCAAATAGTATTCTACTGCCTGCATTAGTTTCTAGGTTCCCTTTGTAATAGACTGAAGTATTTTATATTTGTCCAATAACCAGAGAGACTGAGTGTGTTGTTACAGGGAAATATTTGGATTTCTTCTTTATAATCAAGTTCAGATCCACATCTGAAAAGGGCAGGACACATAGTTACAGGGCGACATTCCCCCTGATCTTTTCTCAATAGCAAATGTCCAGAGGTACCTACCAGTATGTTCTATATGTTCCATTATCTAACACAGTTCTAAACATTTAACTTTGATTTAATCATGTCAATATGCTGTATTTTCCCCCGTCATTATGGTATTAAGATTAAAAAGAAAATAACAAATATATAAATGGAATTTATATCCAGGACTTCTCCACATTCTACACTTAAAATAGGCTACCACTTCCAAACTATTGGGTTTTCAGCTTGTTAAAAGTTAAATTGCTCATATGATTCTCATCTGTATAGGAAAAATTTTTAAGTATTCCCTTTTATTATCCTTGGGAATAAGCCTAAGTAGTTCTTAGACTGAATAATAACTGCAGAACTGTTTGTTTTGGAGTTCAGCTTAACTCAACAAATATTTATTGAATACCTATATTTGGAAGGCAGTGTGATTATACCATTTAGAAGGTGGTGGTCCATTCTGAAATGTCATTTGAAGCGCTCTGATTTCTAATTCCAGCATTTATTTCAAAGCTTAGATAGGAGGAACTTAATATATGAACTGTGAATCAGCTTTTATCCCTGACAAGGTTTTAACAGAAAAAAAGATCTCTCATCGCATGTGGGGACTGCATGACAACATCTGTGTGCTGGTATATCAAGTATGCAGCCAGTGCTTGTTACATTGTTTTCTAACCTAAGCCCCCGCTCAGCAGGGACTGCCACAGATGGAAAGGCTACATTGGCATCCGCCTCTCCCTAGTGTTTGGGTTTCTTCTTTGACTACTTATGTATTTTCCATGCAGCTCAGCTGCCAAGTCTCACACCTAAAGGGTCAATCCTTCACTATGTGTAGTTTAAGTAAAATTCCACAACTACTTCCAAACTGATGCCTGTACCAAGGGATTTCCAGCCATTTGGATTAAACAGAAAAAAGAAAAAAAGAAAAAAAAAGCTAGGGGGTAGGCATATCGTTTGGTACTGTCTCGCTTACAAATTACTCATGCAGACCTGGGGAGACTTCCTCCACTTGCTAATGACCAGGGCAGATCTTCTCAACTGGTTGTCACAAGTTTTTCATTCATTATGTAATCCGTGTTAATGACTTCAGTATTTGTGGCAAAAGAACACATTACTCCAAAAGTAGATTTTTTTTTTTCTTCCCCAGCATTGCTAGATTCTCCTGTAGGGATAATTTCCTGCTGTCACTGCAGTGAATTGTTAGAAAAATGATCCCAAGCTAAAATAGCTTCCATAGTCAATGTAAACCCACAGAGTCACCTGGCACTGACTTTGCCTCTGTCCCCTGAAAGAAATAACAGGCGAGATGTAAATCTAGTACCAATGTAATGCTAAGGAAAGCGAGCTGAAAAGGAAGAGGCACACTTTCCACTTTATTATTGTTATGCTTTCAGAGCACCTGTGAAAAGACATAGGTCAGACGTCCAGTCGGGGGTTTCAGAACACATTTTAGCAAGTTCAGTGATTTGTGTGTGGCAGTGACCTATTTCAGTTGTGAATGTTTCTGTTTATTAAAAAAATTATATATCTCACCCCATCACATAAAAGAGAATCTTTTGGGAGACCCATTTTTTTAAAAATTATGAATAATAATTAAAAACTCCAATCATATTATCTTTAGAGTCTTTTTAGGTGAAGTCACTCAGTCGTGTCTGACTCTTTGTGACCTGTGTACTGTAGCCGACCAGGCTCCTCCATCTATGGGATTCTCCAGGCAGAATACTGGAGTGGGTTGCCATTTCCTTCTCCAGGGGATCTTCCTGACTCAGGAATCGAACCCAGGTCTCTCGCATTGCAGGCAGATGCTTTAACCTCTGAGCCACACCAGGGAAGAGTCTTTTTAGGGGTTTATAAATTTCTAAACCAAATCCCTGATACATATTCAAGCTATTGTGAAGTGAACTGAAATTTGCTCAGTTGTGTCTGACTCTTTCCCATCCCATGGACTATACTGTCCATGGAATTCTCCAGGCCAGACTACTGGAAAGGGGATCTTTCCAACCCATGATTGAACCCAGGTCTCCCGCATTGCAGGTTGATTCTTTACCAGCAGAGCTAACAGGGAAGTCCTCAAGCTATTAGACTGAATACAAAAAGAATAACAACAAGAATTTCAAAAAAATAAATGATTAATGGAGCCTGAGTATCTCCAATATCCCAGGGGATTGTGATGTGTATTTGACAGATGTTATCTCATAGAGGCATAGATACTAGAAACTTACAAATTGCTTCTAGCTGATATATGTATAACATGTGAGTGGCTGGGAAAACTAACAATTACATTTGTTTTTCTTGGGTGTAGCAGTTAGAGATAGGCCCAGGGAAGTTCAAAAGGATGAAAGATTATGAAGGTTAATGGCTCATTTCCTTATTTATTTTTTCCCATAAGGATAGAGAGGGGGGAAAGAGAGATGTAGGGCAGAGAAAGGAGAAAAAGAAATCATTTTGCCATGCATTTAAAAAAAGGACTTTGCTAATCAACCTATATTATCCAGGGGAGGATCTAAGAGTTTACTCCCATGTAGCTCTTGGCTTTGTTGAATGGTTATGTTGGATGGGAAAAGTTCACTTCTTACTCCATTTCTCTTTGTTCTTGAATGAGATGGAGAAACCTGGACCTTCTAACTTCTGTTGTTTTGTTTTGGTTGTTTGTTTTACCATATTTTAAAAATGATCATGTCTTAAGAGTTAGAGGGCTGAATTACCTCAACAGTCAATATTTGAAATTTGCTAGGAAGACCAAATTGTGTCTAACATGAAACTAAGCCATTCTGTGTGGGGCCACCCAAGATGGACGGGTCACGATGTAGAGGTCTGACAGAATGTGCTCCACTGGAGAAGCGAATGGCAAACCACTTCAGTATTCTTGCCTTGAGAACCCCATGAACAGTATGAAAAGGCAAAATGATAGGATACTGAAAGAGGAACTCCCCAGGTCAGTAGGTGCCCAATATGCTACTGTAGATCAGTGGAGAAATAACTCCAGAAAGAATGAAGGAAAGGAGCCAAAGCAAAAACGATACTCAGCTGCGGATGTGACTGGTGATAGAAGCAAGGTCTGATGCTGTAAAGAGCAATATTGCATAGGAACCTGGAATGTTAGGTCCTTGAATCACGGCAAATTGGAATTGGTCAAACAGGAGATGGCAAGAGTGAACGTCAACATTCAAGGAATCAGCAAGCTAAGATGGACTGGAATGGGTGAATTTAACTCAGATGACCATTATATATACTATTGTGGGCAGGAATCCCTTAGAAGAAATGGAGTAGCCATCATAGTCAACAAAAGAGTCTGAAATGCAGTACATGGATGCAATCTCAAAAACTACAGATTGATCTCTGTTTGTTTCAGAGGTAAACCATTCAATATCAGGGTAATCCAAGTCTATGCCCCGGCCAGTAATGCTGAAGAAGATTAACTTGAGTGGTTCTATGAAGACCTACAAGACCTTTTAGAACTAACACACAAAGAAGACATCCTTTTCATTATAGGGGACTGGAATGCAAAAACAGGAAGTCAAGAAACACCTGGAGTAACAGGCAAATTTGGCCTTGGAGTACAGAATGAAGCAGTGCAAAGGCTAGTAGAGTTTTTCCAAGAGAATGCACTGGTCATAGCAAACACCCTCTTCCAACAACACAAGAGAAGACTCTACACATTGACATTACCAGATGGCCAACACAGAAATCAGATTGATTATATTCTTTGCAGCCAAAGATGGAGAAGCTCTATACAGTCAGCAAAACAAGACCGGGAGCTGACTGTGGCTCAGATCATGAACTCCTTATTGCCAAATTAAGACTTAAATTGAAGAAAGTGGGGAAAACCAATAAACCTTCAGGTATGACCTAAATCAAATCCCTTATGATACACAGTGGAACTGAGAAATAGATTTAAGGGACTAGAGCTGATAGAGTGCCTAATGAACTATGGACAGAGGTTCATGACAGGTGAACCTGTCAGGTTGTACAGGTGACAGGGATCAAGACCATCCCCAGGAAAAAGAGATACCATAAACGCAAACTGGCTGTCTGAGGAGGCCTTACAAAAATCTGTGAAAAGAATAGAAGTGAAAAGCAAAGGAGACAAGGAAAGATATACCCATTTGAATGCAGAGTTCTGAAGAATACCAAGTAAAGATAGGAAAGCCTTCCTCAGTGATCAACACAAAGAAATAGAGGAAAACAATAGAATGGGAAAGACTGGAGATCTCTTCAAGAAAATTAGAGATACCAAGGGAATATTTCATGCAAAGATGGGCTCAATAAAGGATAGAAATGGTATGGACCTAACTGAAGCAGAAGATATTAAGAAAAGGTGGCCAGAATACACAGAAGAACTGTACAAAAAAGATCTTCACGACCCAGATAATCACAATGGTATGATCACTCACCTAGAGCCAGACATCCTGGAATGTGAAGTCAAAGCATCACTACGAACAAAGCTAGTGGAGGTGATGGAATTCCAGTTGAGCTATTTCAAATCCTGAAAGATGATGTTGTGAAAGTGCTGCACTCAATATGTCAGCAAATTTGGAAAGCTCAGCAGTGGCTACTGGACTGGAAAAGGTCAGTTTTCATTCCAATCCCAAAGAAAGGCAATGCCAAAGAATGCTCAAACTACTGCACAGTTGCACTCATCTCACACCCTAGTAAAGTAGTGCTCAAAATTTTCCAAGGCAGGCTTCAGCAATACATGAATCATGAACTTCTAAATGTTCAAGCTGGTTTTAGAAAAGGCAGAGGAACCAGAGGTCAAATTGTCAACACCTGCTGGATCATGGAAAAAGCAAGAGAGTTCCAGAAAAACATCTATTTCTGCTTTATTGAGTATGCCAAAGCCTTTGACTATGTGGATCACAATAAACTGTAGAAAATTCTGAAAGAGATGGGAATACCAGACCACCTGACCTGCCTCTTAGGAAACCTGTATGCAGGTCAGTAAGAAACAGTTAGAACTGGACATGGAACAACTGACTGGTTTCAAATAGTAAAAGGAGTGTCAAGGCTGTATATTGTCACCCTGCTTAATTAACTTATATGCAGAGTACATAATAAGAAATGCTGGGCTGGATGAAGCACAAGCTGGAATCAAGATTGCCGGGAGAAATAGCAATAAATTCAGATATGCAGATGGAATCACCCTTATGGCAGAAAATGAAGAAGAACTAAAGAGGCTCTTGATGAAAGTGAAAGAGGAGAGTGAAAAACTTGGCTTAAAGCTCAAAATTCAGAAAACTAAGATCAGAGCATCCAGTCCCATCACTTCATGGCAAATAGGTGGGGAAACAGTGTCAGACTTTATTTTTTGGGGCTCCAAAATCACTGCAGATGGTGATTGCAGCCATGAAATTAAAAGATGCTTACTCTTTGGAAGGAAAGTTATGACCAACCTAGACAGCATATTAAAAAGCAGAGACATTACTTGGCCAACAAAGGTCCATCTAGTCAAGGCTATGGTTTTTCCAGGGTCATGTATGGATATGAGAGTTGGACTATAAAGAAAGCTGAGTGCATAAGAATTGATGCTTTTGATCTGTGGTGTTGGAGAAGACTCGTGAAAGTCCTTTGGACTTCAAGGAGATCCAACCAGTCCATCCTAAAGGAGATCAGTCCTGGGTGTTCATTGGAAGGACTGATTTGAAGCTGAAACTCCAATACTTTGGCCACCTCATGTGAAGAGCTGACTCACTTGAAAAGACCCTGATGCTGGGAAATATTGAGGGCAGGAGGAGAAGGGGACGACAGAGGATGAGATGGTTGGATGGCATCACCGACTCGATTGGCATTGGTTTTGTTGAACTCTGGGAGTTGCTGATGGACAGGGAGGCCTGGTGTGCTGCAGTCCATGGAGTCGCAAACAGTTGGACAAAACTGAGCGACTGAACTGAACTGTTATCAGTATTTCAGATAATTTATGATGACTGTACTGACTTTTAAAGTAAATTTTCTAGAGAATTATTTGCTACTTGAGCATTCTACCTTCTTTCTGTGATATCAGAGAAGAAATGCCTTGAGCTTAAATGAGAGAAAATCCCCAAATATTCTCTGATCATAAAAGTAAAATGATTCTTCAGACACTGTGGTGATCTCTGCCTGTAGCAGAATTGATTTATTTTCAAAATTAGTGTCTGGAGAAGAAAGAGGAGAGCTTAAAAAAGAGAGGATGGCTCTAAAGAGAAAGAAGTATACCACGACGTCTAGGTGAGGCTGGGAGTTAATGTAATTCTTCCCTGCATTTACCATGTTATGAAATTAAGGCAAGGAACATATGAGTGCAGTCACTGTGGAAACACATTCTTTCTAGATCAGAACTCTGAGAGCTCATGATTCAATTCCCAAAAGTGACTTCTATCTGCAAAAGAATACATTTTCCAACAATCCTTATTGAGTGGTCAAAAACAATTCATAGACTTCAACTGATACTTGTCTGGGAGAAAATTAGACCAAATCTCATCACTTTAAATTACAAATGCATCTATATGTTGCATCAAATATACTTTTGATGAAATATACCTTACTCCAAATGCTAATATATGTACAACTGAAAAAAAGTATTATAGAAATACTAACTGACTTAACAGTTTGTATTTGAAAGCACAGTATATCATTCTTTGAACAAGTTCCCTCAATACTTCGCCTACTAGTTAATATCAGCTTGTATACTTAATAACCCTTCTCTAGTTTTCTTTAATTTTATTATGTAAATATATATCCCTAAAAAATTTGTGATTTACTTTCCCTATTTTGTGTTATATATAAAGACAAATAGTTTGTTCTGTGATTTTGCTATTTCATATTTTATTATTTTTTGAATATGAATAACAGGATATCTGTGGTTGGGCTTTGTAGTATTTTGTTGCAACACTACAATAACTTGTTTACTCATTATACTGTTGACAGACATTGAGGGTGGTAACAGTTTTTGCTAATAAAAAGATGATGTTTTATATATTATTATAAACATCTTCTGGAAACATATGTGCAAGAATTTTCTGAGTATAAAATTTTATTTTGGATTAGAATTTCTGGAACATAATGTAAACAAACAGCAAACTATTTTGCAATGTGGCTGTACTAATTTATACTCCTACCAGTAACTTGGTGAACCTTGTTTCTTCTTATAATATGTCTGATTCTGTCTTAATTCATTTTTAATTAGGTTAATTCTCTGATATACAGTGGTAAATTAAATTTATGAATATTAATTCTTAATTGGTATATGTAAGGCAGATTCAGTCGCTCAGTTGTCTGTGACTCTTTGCTACCCCATGGACTGCAGCACGCCAAGCCTTCCTGTCCATCACCAACACCCAGAGTTTACCCAAACTCACGTCCACTGAGTCAGTGATGCCATCCAACCATTTAATCCCCTGTCATCCCCTTCTCCTCCCGCGTTCAATCTTTCCCAGCATCAGGGTCTTTTCCAAGGAGTCAGTTCTTCATATCAGGTGGCCAAAGTATTGGGGTTTCAGCTTCAAGAGTAGTCTTTCCAGTGAACATCCAGGATTGATCTCCTTTAGGATGGACTGGTTGGATCTCCTTGCAGTCAAAGAGACTCTCAAGAGTCTTCTCCAACACCACAGGTCAAAAGCATCAATTCTTCGGTGCTCAGCTTTCTCTATAGTCTAACTCTCACATCCATACATGACCACTGGACAAACCATAGCCTTGACTAGGTGTACCTTTGTTGGCAAACTAATGTCTCTGCTTTTGAATATGCTGTCTAGGTTGGTCATAACTTTCCTTCCAAGGAGTAAGCATCTTTTAATTTCATGGCTGTAATCATCATCTGCAGTGATTTTGGAACCCAGAAAAATAAAGTCTGACACAGTTTCCACCGTTTCCCCTTTGCCATGAAGTGATGGGACTGGATGCCCTGATCTTAGTTTTCTGAATGTTGAGCTTTAAGCCAAGTTCTTCATTCTCCTTTTTCACTTTCATCAAGAGGCTCTTTAGTTCTTCTTCACTTTCTGCCATAAAGGTGGCTCCATCTGCATATCTGAGGTTATTGATATTACTCCTGGCAATCTTGATTCCAGCTTGTGCTTCCTCCAGCCCAGCATTTCTCATGATGTACTCTGCATATAAGTTAAATAAGCAGGGTGACAATATACAGCCTTGACGTACTCCTTTCCCCATTTGGAACCAGTCCGTTGTTCCATGTCCAGTCCTAACTGTTGCTTCCTGACCTGCATACAGATTTCTCAAGAGGCAGGTCAGGTGGTCTGGTATTCCCATCTCTTTCAGAATTTTCCACAGTTTATTGTGATCCACACAGTGAAAGGCTTTGGCATAGTCAATAAAGCAGAAATAGATTTTTCTGGAACTCTCTTGCTTTTTCCATGATCCAGCAGATGTTGGCAATTTGATCTCTGGTTCCTCTGCCTTTTCTAAAACCAGCTTGAACATCTGGAAGTTCACGGTTCACATATTGCTGAAGCCTGGCTTGGAGAATTTTGAGCATTACTTTACTAATATGTGAGATGAGTGCAATTGTGCAGTAGTTTGAGCATTCTTTGGCACTGCCTTTCTCTGGGATTGAAATGAAAACTGACCTTTTCCAGTCCTGTGGCTTAACGCTCCCGTAAGGCAGATATCTTCTCCAAAATTTTATGTGGCTTTTCTTCATATTCTGTTTATTGCGTCTAATAATGCATAGACATCCTTCATTTTATTGTAGTCATGTTAATCATTGTTCTATGATTTGTATTGTTAAATCTCTATTTAAGAATTTATTTTCTGTCTCAAGGATCTTGAAGATATTTTCCTGTGTTCCCAACTAAATTTTTTAGAAGTTTTACCTTAGACACTCTTTATTTTACCTTCATTTTTATGTATATAACCACAGTGGGAATTAGGCATCCATTTTTTTCCATAAGTATATCCAGTTTTAGCACTCTGTATATTAAATAGTCCATCTACTCTCCACTAAGTTGTGTTGTTTCTACTATCATAAACTCTAGAAGAAAGAGTATTTCTATGCTTTCATATGTCCCCATAAATACTATGGTTCTGGTGTACGTCTTCATATCTGACAGGGCAAGTTATTCCATTTTCTTCTTCAGAGTGTTTTGATTATATTTGGGCCTTTTTCTCTTTCATATTCATTTTACATAAACGTATCAAGTTCATGCATGCACTCCAAAAGATCTGCCTTTGATTCTGTTTCAATTACATTGATTATATTGATTGATTGGGGAAAAATTGACATCTGTACACTATTTAGCAAAATATGCAAAAGAACATAAGATAGCTTTTTATTTATTTAGGCATATTTATCTGTCTATCATATGTCTATCTATCTATTTGTTGAGATATAGTTGATGTACAATATAGGTTTCAGGCATACAACATAGTGATTTACCATTTTTAAAGGTTATATTCCTTCTGTAGTCATTATAAAATATTGTGTATATTTCCTGTGTTTTACTATTTATCATTGTATCTTATTTATTTTATGTATAGTAGTTTGTACTTCCTAATCCCCTAACCTTAACTCCAAAATAGGTATTTTTAATGATTGAATAAAATTTTATAATTTTCTTTATAAAGAAGATGCTATGTGTTAGACATAATTTCACCTACTTTATGTATGACATAAATGGCATTTCAAGTTACAAATATATTTGAACTGAAATTCAACTGTGTACAAAATGGTGTTGTTTTATAAATATTAACGCTTTTTCAGTTAACAATGAACTGTACAGTTTTTGTATAATTTTAAAATAAAGACGTATTATTTGTAAATAATAATTTGTTTTTTCCATTCAGCTCTTACATCTTTTGCTACATTTGTTGCTTCATTTTGAATTTCCAATATGATGCTTTGTAGAAATGATAATAATTCACATCTTTAAATTGTTATTGATTTTAAAAGGAATAGATTGCAACAATTCACCTTAAGTGCAGTGCTTGTTATGGCTATCTTACCTAATTTCAGGTTAAGAAACTTCCTTTTTTATTTGACAAGAGAAATCAACTTGAACAGTTTAGCACATTATTTATTTTGTTACTGTTATTAAGAGCCTTTGATTCTACAAATGTATATAAAGTAAATAGGAAACAACTTCCTGGAGGTTTGGAAAATAGCCATAGGGCATGTCACAGTGAAAGCTGTTCAGTCTGCCTCTTTATGACCCCATGGATTGTAGTCCATCAGGTTCCTCTGTCCATGGGATTCTCCAGGCAAGAATACTGGAGTGGGCAGCCATTCTCTTCTCCAGGGGATCTTCTCCTCCTAGGGATCAAATCCAGGTATCCTGCATTGCAGGCAGATTCTTTACCATATGAGCCACCAGGGAGGCCCTGTAATACAACTCAAATTAATCTTTAAGTGAGTCATTGAAACTTTGCTCTGAACATTTCTGTATCAGAAGGAACATGAGGAATCTGCTTCTGAGGGTGAGAGAATTGTTTAGGGGGGAAGAAAGACTGCAATCCCCATGTGACCACAAGTACCATTAACTGAAAGGCAAACTTCACTGTAATTCAGCTGATGTTTCATATTTATGAGTTATAATTCCACCTAGGTGCTATAATATTATCTCTACTTTGCAGTTTAGCAGGAAGCAAATGCTTAGTTATATTATATGAGTTTACCAATGTCACATGACCTGGAGACAAGACCAGAGGAAAAAGTCAATCTTATTATCTTTACCCTAGTCATTTCTACACAGCTACCAAGGTGACTTCTCCATATATTTGATTCTAACTTCAAAAGATTACTCTTACAGAATTTTATGTGAATTCTCACATAAAATCTGTCTAAATTGATTATTTGACTAATGTGATTTAAATGAATTTCTGTAATATTTTATGGAATGCATTGTATATAATTCTATAAGTTCTTACATACTTAGTCATTCATTATCCAAGACATTTGCTTCCAATCTAAAATTCTCACAATCTCCTCCTGATGTCACTTCTCCCAAAGCCTGTCACTTTAGCAAGCTAACTTGTTCTTTTTCACTCTGAAAGTCACATAAGAAGCATCTTGTCATCTTCAGCTGCAGAAGCAGAACTTTCTGTGGGATCCCTGACTAACCAAGTCTGGGAAGCACCCCATCAGGTCAGCTATCCCTTCAATTCTGCTGAGTCTGAGGCTGAGTCTTGGCCAGTCAGATCATTCTCTACACGCTGGTGACTCTCATCTCTAGGCCATTTAAATATTCCTAGTTTACCAAGAGATTTGATAAGATGTAAAAAAATATTTCCCAATTCTAATTACTATTCTGATGAACTCTTTTCACCTGTCCACTAAATTTTAGAGGCATTGAAACCAAAATGAAGCAGTTCAAAGCTCTTTGCAAACTTGTAAATCTTATATACAAGTGACAGTATGTTCATTATAATACATACATAATTGTGCTCCTCCTCAGTACCTTCAGTCGTATCTGACTATTTGTGACCCTATGGACTGTAGCTTGCCAGCCTCCTCTGTCCATGGGATTTTCCAAGCAACAATACTGGAGTACGTTGGCATGCCCTCCTCCAGGGGACTTTCCCAACCCAGGGTTCGAACCTGGGGCCTCCTGCATCTTCTGCATCACAGGTGGATTCTTTACCGCTGAGCCACAGGGAAGCCCATATACATAATACACAATATATATTAATCTGCATTAAACATCATCATATAGTATAATACTCTTGTATGTAGTTATATTAAAAAAACAATGTTATCATTATCCTGTTTCTTCAAGCAGGATCACATAATCCATAACCATGAATTAACCATAGCTGGGTTATCTATAGGGCTTCCCAGGTTGCACTGGTGATAAAGAACCTGCCTACCAATCAATGTAGGAGACATAAGAACTGTGGGTTCAATCCCTGGATCGGGAAGATCCCCTGGAGGAGGGCATAGCAACCTACTCCAGTATTCTTGCCTGGAGAATCCCATGAACAGAGGAGTCTGGTGGGCTACAGTCTATAGGGTGGCAAAGAGTCAGACATGACTGAAGCTACTTAGCATGCATGTACATATGGGTTGTTAATATTGTTTTCAATTCATAATTGTTTAACTTTGACACTATATTTTTAACATAATACAGAACTTCATTTTTAACACTTTTTAATAAAATTTTCCCTATAAACAGGTACAGGTGAATCAGACTAGTAGGGGTGTGTTGGTTGACACTCCCAGTGGCATGATGACAAAGATATACAGGTGACTTGGAACAAGTGCCTGTCACTGTGAAGAAGGGACTTCAGAGCACATCATCTTCCTACAGTGGCTCAGAAACATCACCCTGGTATCTGAAAATCAGTACAGTCATGTGACCTTAATGTTCATTCAAATACAACATTTGAGGGAACTTTTTCTATTTTCTCTCTGCTCAAATTGTACTTTTATATTTGTATGGTTTTGGGGGTCCTGAAAATAGTTCAGGAACAGGAATGTTGTCTGGAATTTTGGGCTTAGTTTCTGTACAGTACAAAGCTGTTTAAGAGATGCTTTTAAGTACAAGGTTTTCATTTCAGTTAAAAAATATCTGTACTTTTAAAAATCAATTTTACATTAATAAAAGCCTCAGGAATATTTCTAATCTATTTGTTCATTTATATTTCCTTGTTATTAAGCAGATATAAATGGATATTAATTTGGATATGAATTCTTTAATTACCATGGCAACAAAGAGAGATTGATTGAACCACATATTAAAAAAAAAACCTGATTTGAATAAACTCATAACTTGAACGTATTTACAAAAGAAAAAGTTCTTAGAATAACCTTGTAAATGGTTTACTTGGAGAGCTGAAATATGTATTTTAAAGTTGAATATTTTGCCAGGAGCACATACACACAAAAGCATGTTTTCTCCTTGACATGTTTCTCCATGCATCCTTCAGAGCCCAGCAGAAGTCAGGGAAAGGACTCCCATTAACACAGCTCAAAGGAGCTCAAAGGACTGAACTGCCCTAAGGGGCAGACGACCCCATCCAGCTAAGGAGTTTTGGGCTTCATTCCAGAGAGTTCATTAAGAAAGCAAAGAGGGTAAAAGTTCCCCAAAGATCACACACTACCTCGGCCTTAAAACTGCAATTTTAATTCTGGGGTGCTGAAACTGTGTCAAATAGCCTATAGCAAGCTATGTACTATGCACTGCAAAATGATGCAAAGTAAATACTTACTGTGTTTTGAGAACTAGCTCATTAGTAGGGGAAATACTATACTATACACACCCTAAGGATATTTGAGCATTCACATAGGCATATAAATGTTGATGTGAAGTGTCATTCATAGATGAGGCTAGCTGTATATTTTTTTATTGACAAAACTATTGAATTTCTACTCAGTTGACTAAGGGCTTGATGAGATTTGTTGGTTAAGGGAAACACCTGGATAAAACTAATGATCAAAATGGCCATAATTTGATTTTGAATACTACTTTCCCATTCCAAATATTTTCACTTAAAACAAAAGCCTGTAAAACAGGTGATAGTATTATGAGCCTAATTTCACAGGTGGGAAAATTAAGGTTATCAGAGGGCAAACAAATGTCCCAGGATTCTGACATGAAGATGTGTGTGCAAGGCATTTGTGTGTAAGTGTGCTTGAGATCATTATGTGTGGGAGACAGGAGAAAGAAACAAGATAGGCAGAGGAAGAGGGAGGGTTGCAATGCAGTTCTAACACAGCCTTCAGTAAACATTATGGAAGGTCCTAGGATCTGGCATGACCCTTCAGAGGTCAGATCTGCAAGAGTACCGACCTTGATTTCTGAAGGGGATGATGGCAGAGAACAGTTGTGTGCTAGTATGCCCAGAAACTAGGGAAACCATCTTTTATTCTTGAAGGGTTATCTTGGTGCCACAACCTAGCATCCACCAGATGGATCAGGAATTACACAGGTAAAAAGTATGCAAACCAAAATGCAAACTGGATTCTAAAATTAGAAACTCTACTTCTTCCCTATTGGCTCAAATGGTAAAGAATCTGCCTGCAATGCAGGAGACCCATGCTTAATCCCTGGGTTGGAAAGATCCCCTCTAGAAGGGAATGTCAACTATTTTTGCCTGGAGAATCCCTTGGACAAAGGAACCTGGTAGGCTATAATTACGGGATTGCAAAGAGTCGGACACGACTGAGCAACTAACACATAACTTCACGTCACTCCTGCCTTACATGTAACTATATATTACAATTTTGTAAGGTGTTCTATCATTTTGTACCAATTTACATGACTTCATTCACCTTTCATTAAAATTGAATTTTATAACAGCATTCAACTATAAACAAAGAAGTTTGTTTACTTTATAAAGATAAAGTAATAATAGCAAGATATTTTCATAATGCTTATTTTCTGAACTGGTGAACATGTTGAAATATAAAAATAAGTACTGAATATGCCTCTATTTAATTATAGTTACATATAAAAAGAATAAAGATATATGAAAATTGAAGACTGAAATTTTGGCTTGAAGCATCTCTAGGGTCAACAGGAGGTCTGAAGTTTATAAAAAAGAGAACGTGGACTTGGTCTAGGGATCACCTATTATATAGTTATACTCCTTTTCTCTGGCTTTCAGGAAATGATTAAATCATGCACTATACAATTATTCTCAAGCCTGGAGTAATAGAAGAGTAACAGAAAGTGTTTAAAAGAGAGCAATTTTCTAAGCGTTTATATGAAGCCACACTTTGTGCTATAAATTCTCCATATCTATGTGAAAATAAAATTGGCTTTGCTTGCTTATAAAATATGTAGTTCTTACAATTGTTCTAAATCCAGAGAATTAGTAGAATAAAATAAATTATTCCAGCAATATGAAACTGTGAAGTCAAATGGCTAAACAAAATTATATTACACAAAGTTATCTGTCCAGTAGAAAGTATGTCTTCATACTTCTAAATAAATCTCATTGTGTTAATGGTTCACTGGAATACATTCAGGTAGTACTTGCAAATCATCTGAACATCTTTATCTTCATCTGTAATGATAGCTGTTGAATGCCAGCTTCTAAAATATCACCAATAAAACCTGTTGGTAATAGAAAGATGGTATTTTTGCTTACTATAGTAAGAGAGAATATGACCTCAATAGAACTTTGACAGTATCTGGAGGGAGGAAGGCAAAGTGGGTATCTTTTAGAATTTAAAGTGTGGTTTCAGGTGTATCTTTGACAGGTGGGGACTCAGTTAAGACTGGCTGTGTATGATATATCAGTAGTTTAAGATTGGTGAACATAGAAATCTGAGAATTTTGAGACGATGGGTTCAAATAGTCTTTGAGTTTAAATCGTCAGTGAATGCTATCTAACAAGGGTCAAGTAGGGTATTATATGGGCTTCCCTAGTGGCTTAGATGGTAAAGAACCTGCCTGTAATGCAAGAGACCCACATTCAATCCCTGGGTTGGGAAGATCCCCTAGAGAAGGAAAAGGCAACCGACTTCGCTCAGTATTCCTGCCTGGAGAATTCCATGGACAGAGGAGCCTGGCGGGCTACAGTCCATGGGGTCACAAAGAGTCGGACACCACTGACAGACTAACACTTTCACTATTACTCAGGGTGTTATATACTAGGGATAACCTGATAAGCCAAACCAGACAATGTCCTTATCTTGCAGAGTTTAGGTCTGTTGGGAGAGGATCTGGAGGAAGCTCCAAAACTGAACAGTCAAGCTGTTTGCCTCAGCACTAGTCTTCTGAAAATAAAGTCCTGTTTATGTAGACAGAATGTGTTTAGGGGAAGATAATTTCTTTCTCATAGTCAAGAGATGACTTGCTGGTGTTAAAATGTCAGCACTGGATTTCAGCTCCTCAGTGATTAGCTGTGGGACTTTGGATGAGTTCCTAAATCTCACTGTACAACATTTTCCTTTTCTGTGCTTACATATGTTTGTCACGAGGATTAAACAGACAATATTATGAAGACAATTTGAACTGCAGCTGACACATAGTAAGTAAATCAGTAGGTTTCTCCTATTTCCCTCACACTTTACCATCCATTTGCACAACATTCACTATTTTCCAAGTATGTGTCTCTTTTAGGCAAGAACTAAGGGGTGAAAAAAAAAAAAAAAAACAGATAATTTTATTTGGAGGGCTTCCCTTGTGGCTCAGCTGGTAAAGAATCTGCCTGCAATGCGGGAGACCTGGGTTCGATCCCTGGGTTGGGAAGATCCCCTGGAGAAGGGAAAGGCCTCCCACTCCAGTATTCTGGCTTAGAGAATTCCATGGGCTATATAGTCCTTGGGGTTGCAAAGAGTTGGACACGACTGAGCAACTTTCACTTTCACATAGTACATTCAAATAATCATCTCATTGGGGTGCCTATGCGTGTGTGCGTGCACATACCATTAAGACATTCTTCAAGGCTCATTTAACAAACTAAAAGTAGAATGTCACACAAACATTGCTGAAAATAAAAGTATTTGAAAGCACCTAAGTTTTTAACACACATTAAAAATTATAACATTGGATGATGTTATTATAGACTAAAACTGCTTTTATGGGTACTTACACTTTTTCTACTTTAATGTTAAAAAAAATATATATATATATGGCAATAAAATGCCATTATGGTTATCAGAATAACAGAGGATCAAGTAGAGCCAGAAAGCAGAGTCCATAATATCTAGGTTGTTTGTGGCATTATTCTTCCAAGAAACATTTATGGAGTAAATATTTAGGGAGTAAATAAAAAAAACCTAATTTGGGGCTTTCCTGGTGGCTCAGTGGTAAAGAATCTGCCTGCCAATCCAGGAGACTTGGATTCAATCACGAGTCTGGCAGATCTCCTGGAGAAGGAAATGGCAACTCACTCCACTATTCTTGCCTGGGGAAGAAGGGAAAGAGGAGCCATGCAGGCTATAGTCCATGGGGTTGCAAAGGATCATACATGAGTTAGTGACTAAGCAACAGCAGAAATATGGGTCCAGTGGGGTGTTATATACTGGGATAACATAATATCCTGATAAGCCAAACCAGACAATGTCCCTGTCTTGACAGAATTTTGGTCTGTTGGGAGAGGAAAACATAAATCAAATCACCGTGCAAGGAAATAATGATAGAGATGTGAAAAGAAGGACGATCCTGGATGGCTTTCAGTAGAAAATGTCACTTGATAAAGGCTAAGGAGGCATCTACTAAGCTAAAAGGCTGAAGGTCCTGGGATGAGGTTTCCACACATAGAATGTGCTATAGGGGGAGGACAAATAACCATTGGCCTGAAAGAAGGCTAGTTCAATGCTGTTGCAGAGAGCTGGAGAGAGTATTGAATGAAATCAAGCCAGGCAGATTGTAGGGGTCTGACTGTGTAGAATCTTAAAGTCTATCTGGAATCCACATTAAGGATTTTGACCCTATTCTAAACTCACTAGGAGATTTTAAGCAGGGTTGAGAGAAGAGGGCGGGGAAGAAGAACCCATATGATCCCTGATTGAGATTTAGAGTAAACTTTGAAAAGCTATCTTTTAGAGAAGTAATTGGAATAAATAATAACGTTCTTAAAGGATATATATTTCTTTTCCTGTGAATTTTCCCATTTTAAGTCAGTAGGTAACTTATTGCTGCTTTATAGTTACTTAGTTTATGATTTGGGCTGTAGAATTAAATAACTAAGGATATATATATAAAATACTATGGCAATGTCTATTTACAGAACAGTTATTCCCTTTAACAGAACTTTAATTTAATCTACATTGTCAACTATAAATAAAAAATATATAGAGTGATAAAAAAACAAGTAATTAAAGGAAAATCGCTATCCTTTCTTATTAGATACTTAACCTACTTTGATTCATTTGTGCTGTTTATTTTCATCTGCTTTTAAACAAGGCTCTATTAGTAAGGATTGGATATGATACCAACTGACTTCATTTTCTTTAAATTTGGAAAAGCCATCCTAAAGAAAAGACTTGTTATAGAAGAATAAAAGGAGACCACAATTCTCAATTTCTTGGAAGTCTATCATTTTAAAGAGGCAATGGGCTCATTGAGCTCATTTCTGGATATAAAAGCAGTCCCTACAAGCAAAATTTAGGGACTGGTAAAGTAAATTCAGAATGAGACATGGATTTTAAGTAATTAGACCTACTGAACAGTGGAGCTTCCAGTATCTAGAAATAGTCTAGCAGAAGTTTCATTCTGATCTCAAACAATAAAAGAAACTCCAAGTTAAGATTCTGATTTTATTTTTCTGAAAGAAAACCTCTATCAATGTTACTACTTGTTCCCTAGAAACATCTGCCTCTGAATCGTGAGTCTCACTTTCAACCATGATGATAGAACATTCTTTTACCTCTTTGCAACTAATGTCTCAGAGTGACTACCACAACCACCTTGTGTGTATTACTTGCACAGTTGTGTCTGACTCTTTGCGACCCCATGGACTCTAGCCTCTGTCCATGGAATTCTCCAGGCAGGAATACTGGAGTGGGTAGCCATTTCCTTCTCCAAGGAATCTTCTTGATTCAGTGATCAAATCCAGGTCTCCTGCATTGTAGGCAGATTCTTTACTGTTTGAGCCTTCAGAGAAGCCCCAACAGCCACCTTACTTTTGGAAAAAGTAAAGTAAATAGCAGATGTCAAACATGAAAAAAAAAAAAATCAAATGAAGTTAAAGTATGTTTCAGAATTGAAAATAAGCTGAGTTAATGACCTAGTGCTGGTTGAATTTCCGAGAAGGCAATGGCACCCCACTCCAGTACTCTTGCCTGGAAAATCCCATGGGCGGAGGAGCCTGGTGGGCTGCACCCCATGAGGTCGCTAAGAGTTGGACATGACTGAGTGACTTCACTTTCACTTTTCACTTTCACGCATTGGAGAAGGAAATGGCAACCCACTCCAGTGTTCTTGCCTGGAAAATCCCAGGGACGGGGGAGCCTGGTGGGCTGCCATCTATGGGGTCTCACAGAGTCGGACACAACTGAAGCAACTTAGCAGCAGCAGCAGCAGCAGCAGCGGCAGCAGCTGGTTGAATTTAGGTGAGTGAGAACATTGTTAGTATTTACTTTTTCAGGCAAGCCAGTTGCTTGAATTTTATTAACCTTGTTTTTTTCTTTCCTCTCACTTAGATATGGTGCTTGAATTAGTCAGAACAGGCTAAGTATCAGAGACTGTGCCCCATAAACTCAGAAGCTCTAACAGTAACTTGGCAGTAGCTAAATAAGTCATATTTTTAAATAGGGTCAAGTTGTAAAGTTTGTGAAACCAGCTCAGTCCTTGGCTGTAGACACTGTATTGGGTAAGTGTGAGCAAGTTATTTGACTTTTTAAGTCTCAGTTTTTTCGTCAGTAAAATTGGGCATAATAATATTATTCAGTGCTTTGGGATTTTGTGAGAATTAAATGATTCATATATCAGCATAGCACCTGGTATATAAAAAAATGCAATAAATTTTCCATATTAATATTATTATGAAGTAAAGTATCTTATTCTACTGCTTTGGTTCCAGTTCAGTTTAGTTGCTTAGTCATGTACGACTCCTTGTTTTCCATGGACTGCACCACACCAGGCTTCCCTGTCCATCACCAGCTCCCAGAGCCTACTCAAACTCATGTCCATAGCTTCAGTGATGCCATCCAACTACTTTATCTTCTGTCGTCCCCTTCTCCTCCCACCTTCAATGTTTCCCAGCATCAAGGTCTTTTCCAACAAGTCAGTTCTTCACATCAGGTGGCCTAAGTATTGCAGTTTCAGCTTCAGCATCAGTCCTTCCAAAGAACACCCAGGACTGATCTTCAGAATGGACTGGTTGGATCTCCTTGCAGTCCAAGGGACTCTCAAGAGTCTTCTCCAACGCCACAGTTCAAAAGCATCAGTTCTTCGGAGCTCAGCTTTCTTTATAGTCCAACTCTCTCTCACATCCATACATGACTACTGGTAAAACCATAGCTTTCACTAGATGGACCTCAGTCGGCAAAGTAATGTCTCTGCTTTTTAATATGCTATCTAGGTTGGTCATAGCTTTCCTTCCAAGGGGTAAGTGTCTTTTAATTTCATGGCTGCAGTCACCATCTGCAGTGATTTTGGAGCCCCCCAAATAAGGTCTCTCACTGTTCCCACTGTTTCCCCATCTATTTGCAATGAAGTGATGGGACCAGATGCCATGGTCTTAGTTTTTTGAATGTTGAGTTTTAAGCCAACTTTCTCACTCTTCTCTTTCACTTTCATCAAGAGGCCCTTTAGTTCTTCTTCACTTTCTACCATATCTGAGGTTTAGCCAGCAGTTAAAATAATTTCCTTGCTTTGAATATTATTTTACTTAAGATTTTAGCATAGCTTAAAGGAAAAAGAGCACTGGGCTGGAACTTTAGCAATTTCCCACCTTTCTTCTTCATATGGATAAAACATTTTAAGGAAAGAAGGTAGAATAAACTAGTACAGAAATGACATACCCCAGATGAACATAAGAAATGTTTGACACAAGAAACACCTAGTCAGATATAAATGGACTTCAGGCGTGATTTGGTGAAAAATAGGTTGTTTGTTCATTAACTACAATTTGAGCTCAAGAACTTTAAAAATCCTTGACTAAAAATCTAGACATGCAAAAATGATTGTTTGGTAATTCCTAATCCACACATGTAATTTACTAAATGACACACTCACCTGTAAACAGTGTGATGGATGAATATATAGTTTTGTTTTTAACTTCAACCGTTTGCCACCAGGGAGTCGAGGACATTTTTTACATAGGATCTGTTATATAAGTGCCTAGATACTGGCTTGATCTATTAATTTTTTCTATTAATATTATCATTATTATTCTTAATATTTTAAATCCAGTGTGTCTCATCCTGTCAGCAGCACGCTGGAATCTTCCTGGACCCTCACTTCTACATTCTTGGACTATAACAACATTAACTCTTACAACTGACATCTACTGAGTAACTAACATTTCATGTGATTTTCTACATTATAACCTTGCAAGATTGATATAACGCTTCATTTTTATTGCTGAAGAAACTGAAATTTGGACTGTGCCATGCTGTGCTTAGTTGCTCATTAGTGTCCAACTCTTTGTGACCCTATGGACTGTAGCCCACCAGCCTCCTCTGTCCGCGGGGATTCTCCAGGTAAGAATACAGGAGTGGGATGCCTTCCTCCAGGGGGTCTTCCCAGCCCAGGGATCAAACCCAGGTCTCCCACATTGCAGGCAGATTCTTTACCATTTGAGCCACAAGGGAAGCCCTTACATAAGAGGTTGGATTAAAATTGAGGTTTTCACAGATGAAACAAGTCAGGCTCACTTGGCTAGACAGCTTAATAATAATATTTTTAGAAGAAGCTACTTTTAAATATCTTGGACAAGCAAACTTCTTAATTATTTTGCCTTTTATAAATTTGAGCAGGTTAACTTATTACCTGAGGTTGTCAGGCTAATAAATATCAAAGCTACTTTAAATTCAGTCACTGTGCCAATCTTATCTCTTCTCTTAAGCTGAATAACTTAACAATCACTTCAGATGAGATGTCTTCTCATCATTCTTAGACATCTGATCTTAGACATTACTTTGCCGACTAAGGTCCATCTAGTGAAAGCTATGGTTTTACCAGTAGTCATGTATGGATGTGAGAGAGAGTTGGACTATAAAGAAAGCTGAGCTCCGAAGAACTGATGCTTTTGAACTGTGGTGTTGGAGAAGACTCTTGAGAGTCCCTTGGACTGCAAGGAGATCCAACCAGTCCATTCTGAAGGAGATCAGTCCTGGGTGTTCTTTGGAAGGACTGATGCTGAAGCTGAAACTGCAATACTTAGGCCACCTGATGTGAAGACATCTGTTGATGTCTTCTCATCATTCTTAGTAGGATACATTCATTTATTTAGAAACATTTTGTTGTTTTTGTTCAGTTGTTAAGTCGTGTCCAACTCTTTGTGACCCCATGGACTGTAACATCCCAGGCTCCTCTGTCCTCTGTTATCTCCTAGGGTTTGCTCAAATTCATGTCCATTGATTTGGTGATGCTGTATAACCTTCTCATTCTCTGCTGCTCCCTTCTCCTTTTGCCTTCAATCTTTCTCAGCATCAGGGTCTTTTCCAATGTGTTGGCTCTTTGCATTAGGTGGCTAAAGTACTGGGGCTTTAGCTTCAGCATCAGTCTTTCCGAAGAATATTCAGGATTGATTTCCTTTAGTGACCACTTAACATGTAGTGGGCATTATAGGTTGTAGTAGGTTCTGAGATAAAGTGATGAGACCTTAAACAAGGCTTATATTCTTCTGAGATTTTAGACTCTTGGATGGAGACCAACAATAAGACAATAGGTTAAAGAGTCAATAGTATAATTCGAGATATTTATAAGTCTTCTGAAAAAAAAATAAGCAAAATAGGAAAGAAGGAAGTGACAAGAATGGGGTTAATATTTTAAGTATCATATGAATGCTTGCTGCTGCTGCTAAGTCGCTTCAATCATGTCCAACTCTATGCGACCCCATAGACAGCAGCCCACCAGGCTCCACTGTCCTTGGGATTCTCTAGGCAACAACACTGGAGTGAGTTGCCATTTTCTTCTCCAATGCATGAAAATGAAAAGTGAAAGTGAAGTCGCTCAGTCGTGTCCGACTTCGCAACCCCACGGGCTGCAGCCTACCAGGCTCCTCCATCCATGGGATTTTCCAGGCAAGAGTACTGGAATGGGTTGCCATTGCCTTCTCCATATGAATGCATAGCATATGAATTAATCTCTGTCAGGAGAGACTATTTGAACAGACAGATATTAAGAAGAAAGAAAGAAATTACATGAACATAGGAGGAAGAGAAAGTAAAACATCTGAGGTGGGAACAAACTTGCAGTGCTTGAGTCATAATGCAAATGTCAATTCGTATAATATATAATAGAAGAGAGGGAGATGGGTGAGAGGGGGGACCAGAGAGATAGCAGGTTTAGATCAGGTAGGGTCTTGTTCACCCTAGTATAGAGTATGAATCTCATCCTAAATGTAACTGGAAATCATTAAAATGTTTTAAAAAGAAGAATCATATGATGTTTCTTTCCTTTTCTAACAGATTTGTAGGAACATGGAAAGTACAGAAGTGAAAAGATGAATTAGGAGACTTTTGCAAAAATCTGGGGAATAACATACAAACCAGTATTTGTCCTTCTCAAGTTGATGAAAGATCTTGATGCTGCTAAAGTAATTTTTACAATTATAAAACCCTCCCCCACCCCCAAATTGGCCACTTTTGTGTTACTTAATCCAGTTTTATTCATTTTCTTACTATGTAGTGGGGAAAATTAATAATTTCATCAGAACTCTGGCTTTTATGTATATCTCCAGTGACACAGCAGGAGCAGAAACAGCTCAGAATCATTGGTCAACAATTAAATGTATCTATGTGACCTCCATAACTTAAATTTACAGCAAGGATGAGGCTCTGAAAAATGAAAATCATATGGATGTACTGAGAAATCAGTAGAGGGTGGAGCACAGGTGGCATTATTTATTTAAATTTAGGGGAAAATCTACAAATAGAAGGTAATAATTCAGAAAAGAGGCAAAGTCTTATTTTGGGAAATTGGAAAATAATAGCAGAATTTCAGATAGTTTGCTACTACAGTATTTATTTACAGAGGGATAAAGAAGGTTTATTGGCATTTGTCAATAATTCATAGTTGTCATAAGATTAATTCTTGAATCTTGACCATTCTGTTTTGAGACAACCTTAGATATGTTTTTCTTCATGAAGAATCATTTAAAAGGCACACTTTGTCAATGATTACAACTCTTTTAGAGAATATATCACCTCTTTAAATCTACAACTCTATATTTATCCAAAACATTTTCATATTTTAATTATTATTATAAGTGAAATTGTTCATTACTTTCTAGAAGTTCAGTTTAGTTCAGTCGCTTACGTCGTGTCCGACTCTTTGCTACCCTATGGACTGCAGCACACCAGGCCTCCCTATCCATCACCAACTCCCGGCCCATTCAAAACTGCTTATCACAAAAACACATGTAATCCAGGGGGTTATGCATAATATTCCTTCATTTATCTCATCAAGGTATCATTAAGTTCTATTTTGGTGGAGTTTGCTTTTGGTGGAAATTCAGAAATAGCTTCTGTTTCTTCTCTCCTGTTCCTTCCTTATCAGCTATTCCCATCATAGTCTTTGTTTGGTTTTTCAGTGTCCTCTCTTTCCTGCTCCTGGTCCTATTTCTACTCTGCACAGCTAAGTTCCTCAAGGTTCAATATGCTCCAAATACCATCTTGTTTATGTCTTTGGAGGAGGTGTGAGGTCTTTCAGATTCTTCAGAGTAGAGAAAACCAAACATCCTGTATCTTGCCAATATTGACCATATGCTGTATACATATTTGATTATGAAAAGTAGCCTTGATTTCTACTTGATACATCTCTAAGCTTGTAATGGTGTGATGGGGGCACATACATGGAGAGGAAATTATAAAGCTGCTTGAAAATAATGGTAGAGCAAAGTAAGTGAAATGAAGAAATTGAAGGTAAACACTAAAAATGAGCAGCAAGACTGAAATCTGGGATAATGGGGACATTTTGTTGAGACAGAGCAGATAATTAAGAAACATTTGTTACATGAAGTGATGTGAATTAGAGTTAGCAGAGTATTCAGTTCAGTTCAGTTCAGTTCAGTCGCTCATTCATGTCCGACTCTTTGTGACCCCATGAATCGCAGCACGCCAGGCCTCCCTGTCCATCACCAACTCCCAGAGTTCACTCAGACTCGTGTCCATCGAGTCAGTGATGCCATCCAGCCATCTCATTCTCTGTCGTCCCCTTCTCCTCCTGCCTCCAATCCCTCCCAGCATCAGAGTCTTTTCCAATGAGTCAACTCTTCGCATGATGGTGGCCAAAGTACTGGAGTTTCAGCTTTAGCATTATTCCTTCCAAGGAAATCCCAGGGTTGATCTCCTTCAAAATGGACTGGTTGGATCTCCTTGCAGTCCAAGGGACAGGGTTAAGGAAATGGCAGGCATATGAAGCATTGCTTAGTAAAAGCACAGCAAGGTTGGAGACTAATAGGATATAAAACATGAAGTGTTTCAATGATCACAATGAAGCACTGAGTCTTGGGTTATAGTGGTACTAGACTCAAAAAATTGTAGAAGAGTGTAAAAATATAATTTAGATATTTGCCACATAAAAGTGTAGTCTACAGACAATTAGCAACAGCAGAGATGGGAGCTCATTAAAAATGAAACTCAGCCCCTCCTCATGTTCCAAGTCTAATGAAAAAGATTTTATAAATAAAATCTTCATGTGATTCATGCATACACTGAAGTTTAAGAAGCACTAATGTATGATTAATATAAGAGAAGGTAAAGTGGATGGTAGCAAATATCAAAAATTTTTGGCAATGGCAAAACATTTATTATAAATCATTCAGTGACAGGATTAACAATCTTAATGTCTAGGAGTAGACATAGTTTTTGTAAAAAAAAAATAAAAGATAAATATTTGTGGGATAAACAAATGAAGAAACAAAATGCAGGTTGGTAACAGGTAAACAGCAGAGAAAATAAAGTAGAGAGAAATGACTTTTCCATTTATCCAGCCTGTCTCCATGGTCAGACTCTCTGCTCCATTTCTCCTATAACATAAATTACAAAGTGTGTCTCCTTTCTCTAATCAAGACCTATCTGTGCATCTGAGTCCTGATGCTTTGGCAGCAGAAAGCCCCATTTTAGCTTTCCCTATTAGGACTTAAGAGAGGAAGCTGGCCACTGCTTTCTTATTTGTCCCTTGATCATCCTAATTGAAAGTGAAACTTTGCATTTATTGAGAGTGACTTCAGATGGAAATTGGAGAACTATCTAGACAGCAGGGATCTGGAGACCAAACCGCTCTGGGTAATTTCTTCCCCAGTATTATGCAGAACCAATCCACATTACAGCTTTCTGTCACCTTGTGAGTTGTTAGCTATTAAACAGTGATGGGGGCTGGGCAGCCCTTGATAAGCCTTGCTCATTTTGTCACAGATGATTTCAAATTTTTCAGCTTATGTGTAGAAATTATATAATTTTTGACATAAGGGAAAATGGAGCAATACCCTCTGGGGCAGATGTCATAATGAATGTCATAAATGCCAAGAGCCCTTGAGGGTTGTGGAATTTATAATGAAAAAGAAGTATTTTTCTGTTAAATAATGTACCACTTGGAGATAAGCAGAGTTTTCTGAACTGTATAATTCTGGTACACCTATGCTAAAAACTCATGATAATGAATGGTAGAGTGATTTTGGGTACTGATACCGGAATAGGGAGATCAATCAAAGTGCTCAAGCACATCAGCCTTGCAGGTCCTCTGGCTAGCGACTGGGATCACCACCATGAGTTTCATGAAAGTAAAGACTGTAAAGTAAAGACTGTAAAGCCATATTGAAGTAGCATAATTTATCTCAATCACTTTCAAAAATTTTTAACATGTTTGCTTTAAATATATTCAGTCATGTCCGACTCTTTGCAACCCCATGGACTGTAGCCTGCCAGGCTCCTCTGTCCATGGAATTCTCCAGGCAAGAGTACTGGAGTGGGTTGCCACTTTCTTCTCTAGGGGATCTTCCTGATCCAGGGATCAAACCTGAGTCTCTTGCATTGCAGGCAGATTCTTTATCATCTGAGTCACCAGGGAAGCTGGTGATTTTATATACCGATTTTGTTTTTTTAACAACTTACATACTAAATTTTATTATTTTCATAATGGTAGATTCTGGACAAAGTGGAGACAATGAGAATAAGGGCAATCCATTAGAATTTCTATCAAAAATTACTACATTATGAAACTTAGTAGTTTTATATATTAAAATGCAAATTACATTTAAAAAGTAAGAAATATGTTTGGACCTTTTGCAGACCAACACAACATTCTTTTAAAAACTGATGATGTGCTCTTGCACTTAACTCTGACAGTAATTCACAAAACACAAAATCACACTTTTTGTACTCTTTTCTAGTCTGAGCTTGGGAAAAGTGGTAAGAGAGAAGAATAAAAAATAAAGTTCAGTGCTCAGAAAAAAAAAATCTTTCATAATTTTTAATATATTAAAGGGTGCAAAAATTTCATTCAGAAAAGCCAATCATTGCTATAAGCCAGTAAATTGTTATAACAGAGTTTTAAAATACTTTTATAATCAAAATCAGCTAATGTTTACTAAAAACATAAACCTATATATACTACATAGTTTAGAAAAATAATGTATTGGTGAAATGATTCTGAAAGCATTCATTTGATACAATTATTAAACGTATCTAAAAAAAGAAATTTTCAATGACATCCCATATTCAGATTATATGAAACTACACTTGAAAGGTAAATAGGAAACTACACTTGAAAGGTAAATAGGTCAATCTAATTGCTTTTCTCTTAAATCAAGGGTTTTTCTCTATCAGAGGGCTTTCCTTTCTACCCATTCTACTCTTATTAATGCTATTACAAGCATATTACATAGATAATAATGTTCTGATCTGCTTGGACATTATTATATACTTCTCTGGTCACTAGTAGGACTGGGAAAAGTTGTAGTTAGTAAAAAGACTATTTTTAATGTGTTGTCTCTATATTAAACAATTAAGATATTAAGAGGTGAATAAACCATTCCATTTGGGATCAATATTAATAGCTGTAAAAACTAACTCTGCGTTGGAAGAGCTCATAAAGTTTCTCCTAAAGTAATAATGGCTTTTTCTGGTGGCTCAGATGGTAAAGAATCTGCCTGCGATGTAGGAGACCTGGGTTCAATTCCTGGGTCAAGAAGATCCCCTGGAGAAGGGAAATGGCTACCCACTCCAGTATTCTTGCCTGGAGAATTCCAACCCTGCCAGGCTACAGGCCATGGGGTTGCAAAGAGTTGGACATGACTGAATGACTAACACTTTCACTTTCAAAGTAATAATACATCCTTCATCTGCATTCAATCAATCTGATTGGAGTGAAAATACACTCCTGATGGTTCATCTGAGATGTGGGGGAACAAACTACTTTATATAAATATTCTCAAGATGATCAGTATAGGATAATAAAAGATTCATTGACAAGACTCCCAGCATTCATCTTTGGACAGACTGCCAAAGGTCAAAGTAGAGACAAAAATGAAGAATAGCTGAGGCAATTATGTTGAGTCCACCAAACATTGGAGAAGGAAACACAACCCACTCCAGTATTCTTGCCTGGAGAATCCCATGGACAGAGGAGCCTGGTGGGCTGCCGTCTATAGGTTTGCACAGAGTTGGACAGGACTAAAGCAACTTAGCAGTAGCAGCAGCCACCAAACATTTAGGCCAGTAACTATTTCAACAAGTTTTAAAGTGATGAATTTCAATAATGTGTTACCTCTAACTCATCCTTCTATATGCACTCAAGATTTGAAGCTTAAACTTTGAAAAAATGAAATGTCCCTAGAAAAGGGAAACAACTGAAGCAAGAGTTTCTTTCTATGAATTCAAGTTTATACATGTGCACAAATGTATATAAAAGATATTCTGCCTAAAAGATATCCCTCAGTATAGTTTGAGAGGCTTTTATCAAAGAACAAATTGATTTTGCTATAATCACTACAGGTCATTTCATTTGTATGAGAAAAGAATATGCATACGTTTATGTAGTGTCAACCTTATCAACAAAGCCACAGCTCTTAACACTTGACTAAATACAACACCTTGCTGGTCAGAGATGTAATCAGTACATGGCTTACCAAAAAAGAAATATATACAACCAAGTTTTATATTTGTATGAAAAGAGTTATTAGCATGGCAAGTATTGAAAAGAGTTCAAATTTCAGAGTAAGAGGAAATACCAAAATGTCATAAATCTCTTGAGGTTCAGTTTAATTACTGGCTCAACTTTAGAAAAACAGACTCAGGGAAAGGTTTGAAGTATGAAGACATTTTCTTTGATGCTTTAGTGTTACAAGCAATATGTAAATAGACTTAAAGTTCCCCCCTCAGTCACTGTCAATTATAAATATCACCATTGTTTATTGACTGTCTCTTTATTTCTGCCTCTACTATTTGATGTGATTTATTTTATTGAGTGGCTCTAACACTTGCTAGTGTAATTTTATACACTAGCACAAGTATTATTGTATTGTATTATATACACAAGTATTATTCTCTATGGTCAGGCTCCTTGTTCATATAATTAAATAAATGTTTAAGTCCTTAGAGAAAAGTTAACATTATTTATCTATAAACAACAATGAACTAAGCTTATTCAATAAAAAACTAAAATTCCACCTAATGGGCTGATAAACCATGAAATAATTCTAATATTTTCCCCATTAAGGACTTGGCAGACAATACTCTAACGATGTTTGTGTGATGAAGGGGTCCAATATGATGGCATAGGAAGGATTTGAACTCATTTCTACCCTTAGACACTGAATCTACACCTGTATGTAGAGGAATTCCTACTGAGGAATAACTGAGAGCTGAATGAACAGCTTCAGCGTGACAAACCACAGAAGGATCACAGGTCAAGAGTAGGGATACCGAGATACCACAGTGATGGGAACCCCAATCCCCACTCATGTACAGACACAACAACAAACAAGCAACAAACGACAAACATAACAAAAGAGAAACAGGTTCAAAGATACAAAGAAGAATCTGGTAGTTGCCAGGCAGGAAAGGGTGTAGGGATGGTTGAAATTGGAAAAGGAAACTAAGAAGATATAAAGTAACTAAGTCACAGGGGTACAATGTACACCATAGGGAATATAGACAATAATACTGTAATGACCTGCCTCTTGAGAAATCTGTATGCAGGTCAGGAAGCAGCAGTGAGAACTGGACATGGAACAACAGACTGGTTCCAAATAGGAAAAGGAGTACATCAAGGCTGCATATTGTCACCCTGCTTATTTAACTTCTATGCAGAGTACATCATGAGAAACGCTGGGCTGGAAGAGGCACAAGCTGGAATCAAGACTGCTGGGAGAAATATCAATAACCTCAGATATGCAGATGATACCACCCTTATGGCAGAAAGTGAAGAGGAGCTAAAAAGCCTCTTGATGAAAGTGAAAGTGGAGAGTGAAAAAGTTGGCTTAAAGCTCAACATTCAGAAAACAAAGATCATGGCATCCGGTCCCATCACTTTATGGGAAATAGATGGGGAAACAGTGGAAACAGTGTCAGACTTAAAATCACTGAAGATGGTGACTGCAGCCATGAAATTAAAAGACGCTTACTCCTTGGAAGTAAAGTTATGACCACCCTAGATAGCATATTCAAAAGCAGAGACATTACTTTGCCGACTAAGATCCGTCTAGTCAAGGCTATGGTTTTTCCATTGGTCATGTATGGATGTGAGAGTTGGACTGTGAAGAAGGCTGAGCACCAAAGAATTGATGCTTTCGAACTGTGGTGTTGAAGAAGACTCTTGAGAGCCCTTTGGACTGCAAAGAGATCCAATCAGCCCATTCTGAAGGAGATCAGCCCTGGGATTTCTTTGGAAGGAATGATGCTAAAGCTGAAGCTCCAGTACTTTGGCCACCTCATGTGAAGAGTTGACTCATTGGAAAAGACTCTGATGCTGGGAGGGATTGGGGGCAGGAGGAGAAGGGGACGACAGAGGATGAGATGGCTGGATGGCATCACGGACTCGATGGACATGAGTCTGAGTGAACTCCGGGAGTTTGTGATGGACAGGGAGGCCTGGCGTGCTGCGATTCATGGGGTCGCAAAGAGTCGGACATGACTGAGTGACTGAACTGAACTGAAACTTGCATGGTGACAGGTGATAACTAGATATGTGGCGAACATTTTGCACTACATAAAAATATCAAATCACTATGTGGTATTCCTATAATTAATATAATATTGTAAGTCTATTATACTTCAATAAGTATTAAAAAATAAATTTAAAATTATCTTTATATATATACCAATAGCCTTACATATAGTTTTTGGAAAAAGCATTTCTCTTAATGAGTTTTGGTGCTTGAAGGTTTGGATTTGGATGTCAAGTACGAGTTGCAAGCTCTTGGGATTTTTTTTTTTTTCTCTTTTTGAACTGCATTCTGTAATAACTAATATTCACCAGATATGAGTTAGAAATTTTAAATAAGATAATCTTTGTAAAGCATTCAGCCAAGAGCTGAAATTCAGCAGTGTCAAGCTCTTTGACACTTAAGATGAATTCTATAAATGAATAATTCCTCAGGTTCTACCTTTTATGTAACTGTGTATGTTAGTGGCTCAGTTGTATCTGACCCTTTGTGACCCCATGGACTGTAGCTTGTCAGGCTCCTCTGTCCATGGGATTTCCCAGGCAAGAATACTGGAGTGGGTAGCTATTCCCTTCTCCAGGGGACCTTCCTGACTCAGGGATTTTCAAACCTGGGTCTCTTAAGTCTCCTGCATTAGCAGGCAGATTCCTTACCCTGCACCACCTGGACAGCCCTTTATATAACTGAATCCCTCTTAAATCACATCGTTTGTTTTTTGTCAGGCAACATAAGACTATGATACAGTACTTGTAGAGGCCTTTCCTAATGGCTCAGTGGGTAAAGAATCCACCTGCAAGGTAGACACAGGATCAACACAGGTTTGATCCCTGGGTTGGGAAGATCCCTTGCAAGAGGAAACAGCAACCCACTCCAAACAGGCACAATGAGCTGGGCAATTTTTTTTTTAATAAAACATTCACATTTTTGCAGTGAGAACTGCTGTATTCTTGGTTGTTTTCCTTTTACCAATACAAAGGATTTCTATGAATCGTTGTTTCATTTTTCTTAACTGTGCAATAATCTCCTATAAGTGGATAATTTATTAAATACAAAGAGTTCACTTTAAAGCACTATTACATAATTTACAATATAGTCTTTCTATTTGGACATGTTATATTCTCTGTTAAATTTTACTAAAGACTGATTAGCTAATGAAAGTGTTTTTAGTAGCAAAACAACATTAATAGAAATAAGAATGACTCTAATTAGTTTTAAGAATAGTTTGATTCAATCCAAGACCATATACTATGTATTGCCTGCCTTGTTCCAGGTGCTAAAGAAATCATTTTAAAAAAAGAGTTATCTTATACTGTGAAACTTACATTCTATTGTTAGTGGAGGGAATAAAAAATCAACAACTAAGTAATGCCTCTATTGGTGACAAGAACTTTGAAGGACAATAAAGCTGGATGATAAAAATATTATCCGATACCAGTGAGGACAGGGAACCAAATGGAAGCCAACTTCTCGTTGATTTAAAAAAAAAAATACAAAGTAAGGGGAAAAGACAAAGCAATATCCTATAAAACTATATTTCAGGTAGAAACAGCAGCAAACATAAAGGCCTTAAGGTGAGAATGTGTTTTATGTGTTTGAGAAGCAAGAAAAAAAGTTTTATGGCAAGGGGAAACAAGGATTGAATAGTAAGAGATAATATTGTGGAAGCATCAGGGTTCCAAATCCTATAGGGGCTGGTAGGCCATCACTTGGGTTTTGGATTTTATTCCATGTAATACAGGGAGCTTCTAGAGAAAGCTGAGCAGAGGCATAGTTAGATCTTATTTTTATGTTTAAACGATCACTGCCGCCTGTGTGGTTAATTGACTGTGAAGGAACAAGGGTGGGAAAAGGGAGACTATTTAGAAGCCTGTTGTATTAATTCAGGTGCTAGCTGATACTGCTCTGCATTAGGAAGACAGAGTAGAGACGTGAGAAATAAATACTAGGATCTAAATGTATTTTGAAGGGAGAACAAAAATAAGTCCCTAGTGTGAGGTTATATGTGGGATGTGAGAGAAAGAGAGGAAAAGAAAAAATTCTGAGGACCAGGAAAAAGGCACGTAATGGAAAATTACTGGCTCAATTAACATAACAATCGAGAAGCAGGCCAGGCTCCAAGGACCCTTTGATCAGCGTTCTGGCTCTGTTCTGTGATCCTCTCGGAGTCATCATCCTCTATTGGCAGGTTTTATCCTTCATGGAGCTGAAATGACGGCAGAAATTCAAATGACCCATCTGTATGTCATACTATTCAGGAGAGAGAACTTTTTTCCAAATACTATCAAATTAAAATCATAAATTTTCCTCTGTTAGACCCAATTAAACTATATTTCTACATCTGAGCAGAACACAAGGGACTGGAGAATGCCATATGCTGAGAGGGTTTCAGAGTGCCCTGACTATGGCATAACAGAAGCCTCAATACTCACAAGGTCTTAAACAATCCTTTTTGTAGCATCAACTATCAATTTAAAAAACCATAGCCCTTAGATAACCACATCTAATCTACTAATCTACTTACCATCTTGATTTTAAAAGCCATTTGGCCAGAGATTTGTTGTATCTCCCCAAAGAGTAGGATGTCTTCATTCTCAGACCAGTGCCCTTGCTTATGTTTTCCTTCATTTGGAGTATCCTTTTCTATTTAACTTGGACTATCTACATTATAATTATCCTCTATGGCAAGCACAAGATCTTCCTCCTTCATAAAACCTTCCATGAATTCTCAGCACTCGTCACTCTACATTCATCAATCACTGTATATAGCATCAACGTGGACTTCTTACATTTGTATAGCCTATGTAGCATAGTTTCTTATATTCACCAATTGCATTGTGAATGTCTTTCTTGCTTAGATTTTCAAGGAGGGAACATGACAAATGACATGACAACATGACAAAACTTTGTGTTCAATCATAGGGAATCCTTTCTGAGAACATACCTGTCTTTGAATAAGTATTTATAATTGATAACAGTATACATTTATTGTGCTGATAATTAATGTATATTACAAAATTGATTTTAATTAATTGATGCATTACCAAAGTATCCTCTGATTACTACTACAGACAATTTACTATGAACAAGTTAACATACAAATAATCAGAGGATCACAAATGTATTTCCAACATTTTGGTAAAGAATCCATAGAAGAAAATACATTAAAGTCATCATCATCAGTTATCTTATCTGATCATCAGTTAGCTTATCTTAATTACACTCTTTGTATTCTAGCTTACATATTGCCACAAGGAAAAGAAGGAACAAAAGAAAGAGAAAGCAAAACAAAGAATGAGAAAAGAGAGCAGAGAAAGAGAGAAAAAAGATAAAGAGATCATCGGAAGCCACTATTTCAAAGTATCCAATATTCAAAACCAGATATACTGCTATTAAAAATATTTTCCTGGTGATGAGTTTTTTGATAAAGCAGTCCCAAAAAGCAAGATCTAAAAGTACAACTCAAGAAAAAATATAGATTGAACTTTATGAAAATTAGAATTTTTGCTTTGCAAAAGACACTGTTAAGAGAATGAAAAGACAAGCCACAGACTGGGAGAAAATAGTAACAAAACCCTTATCTGTTAAAAAATTGGTATCCAAAATATACAAGGAATTGTTAAAAATTAGCAAGAAGAAAATAAGTAACAATTTTCTTTGAGTGTGCAAAAGATCTGAACAGATGTCTCACCAATGAAGATATATAGGTGGCAAGTAAGCATATGAAAAGATGTATATTTTTGTTATCAGATAATTGCAGATTAAAATAATAAGATATCACTACAAAAGTTCTAGAATGACTAAAATCCAAAATACTGATAATATCAATCACTGGCAAGAATGCAGAGCAATAAAACTTTCATTCATTTCTGGTAGGAATTCAAAATTTTACAGCCACTTTGGGAGTAAATTTGGCAGTTTCTTACAAATCTAAACATAATATTACCATACGATACAGTAACCCCTCTTCTAAATTATTTACCTTACTGATCTGAAAACATTTGTCTATCCAAAAACTTGTATCCTTTATTCATAATTGTCAAAAGCTGGAAGCAACCAAGGTGTCCTTTAATAGGCAAACAAATAAACTGTGCTACATACTTACAATAAAATATTAGTCAGAAATTTTAAAAAAATGAGCCATTAAGCCACAGAAAGCAATTAATGAATCTTAAATCCATATTAAGTAAAAAAAAAATTCATCTGAAAAAGTTACATAGTTTATAATTTCAATGATATGACCTATGAAAAAGGCAAAATTATAACAATGGTTTGCAGGAGTTTAGTGGGAGGAAAAGAGTTGCATAGATGAAGCACAGAGGATTTCTTAGGACAGGAAAAGTATTGTGAATGATACAGTAATGGTAGATACATGAAATTGTGTATTTGTTAAAATCCATATGACTTTAAGCCACAAAAGGTGAACCTTAATATATAAAGTGAAGTGAAGTTCCTCAGTCATGTCTGACTCTTTGCAACCCCATGAACTGTAGCCTACCAGGCTTCTCTGTCCATGGACTTTTCCAGGCAAGAATACTGGAGTGGGTTGGCATTTCCTTCTTCAGGGGATCTTCCCAACCCAGGGATTGAACCCAGGTCTCCCGCATTGCAGGCAGACGCTTTACCATTTGAGCCACCAGGGAAGCCAAAACCTTAATATAAATGAATTTCCACCCCCCAAAAATCTTTAAGAGATTGGAGGAATCCCAAGATGGAATGTAGAAGATGATAAAAGAATATTACAAATACATGAAACAACTTAAAAATACTGCTGACCTAGGAAATTTTGAAAACAAGTGGAGTTTGTGAGACTAAAATATTGCTGTCCTCTGGTTAATAAATTTATCTCCTACAAGTGTATTGATTAACAGTTTTGTGACTGCTGCATATGTATACTGACAGTGATTAAGTCAGTGGAGTGTACTTGGTTGAATCCAGGTTTCTTGCTGTTGGAGTGATAGTTTGCAGATAAACAAAGGAACGAGGATAGAATGATCCATTTGGTAATTAGAGTTGGATTTGTAAAAAAATAAAATAAAAAAATAACAGAAACTTCAATTAAATAGAGTTGGGAAACCAAAAGGGGGAGTTCTGATGCCCTGTGATGATGGCAGAGTCCAACAGGAGAAGTCATTTTTTCCTTGGAGAGGACTCAGCCAATAAAAAGTCATAATCTCTTTGTCTCCTAGAGCCCTCCCAACTTCCTTTTCCTCTCTATAAAATAGAACACAAATACATTTCTTTACACTGTTGAAGACCTAGAATCAATGACATCAGTTCAGTTCAGTTCAGTTCAGCTCAGTTCAGTCGCTCAGTAGTCTCCAACTCTTTGTTACCCCATGAATCGCAGCACGCCAGGCCTCCCTGTCCGTCACCATCTCCCGGAGTTGACTCAGACTTACGTCCATCGAGTCCGTGATGCCATCCAGCCATCTCATCCTCGATCGTTCCCTTCTCCTCCTGCCCCCATACCCTCCCAGCATCAGAGACTTTTCCAATGAGTCAACTCTTCGCATGAGGTGGCCAAAGTACTGGAGCTTCAGCTTTAGCATCATTCCTTCCAAAGAAATCCCAGGGCTGATCTCCTTCAGAATGGACTGGTTAGATCTCCCTGCAGTCCAAGGGAATCTCAAGAGTCTTCTCCAACACCACAGTTCGAAAGCATCAATTCTTCGGTGCTCAGCCTTCTTCACAGTCCAACTCTCACATCAATACATGACCAATGGAAAAACCATAGCCTTGACTAGACGGATCTTAGTCGGCAAAGTAATGTCTCTGCTTTTGAATATGCTATCTAGGTTGGTCATAACTTTTCTTCCAAGGAGTAAGCATCTTTTAATTTCATGGCTGCAGTCACCATCTGCAGTGATTTTGGAGCCCCCAAAAATAAAGTCTGACACTGTTTCTACTGTTTCCCCATCTATTTCCCATAAAGTGATGGGACCGGATGCCATGATCTTCATTTTCTGAATGTTGAGCTTTAAGCCAACTTTTTCCCTCTCCTCTTTCACTTTCATCAAGAGGCTTTTTAGCTCCTCTTCACTTTCTGCCATAAGAGTGGTGTCATCTGCATATCTGAGGTTATTGATATTTCTCCCGGCAATCTTGATTCCAGCTTGTGTTTCTTCCAACCCAGCGTTTCTCATGATGTACTCTGCATAATTTAAATAAGCAGGGTGACAATATACAGCCTCGACATACTCTTTTTCCTATTTGGAACCAGTCTGTTATTCCATGTCCAGTTCTAACTGTTGCTTCCTGGCCTGCATACAGATTTCTCAAGAGGCAGGTTAGGTGGTCTAGTATTCCCATCTCTTTCAGAATTTTCCACAGTTTATTGTGATCCACACAGTCAAAGGCTTTGGCATAGTCAATAAAGCAGGCGGCCTCGCGCCCGAGGCCAGGGTCGGTGACCTTGAGGAGCCACCCCAAGCCCGAGGCCAGGGAGGGCAGCTAAGAGGAGCCACCTACACCCGAGGCCAGGGCCGGCGGCCGGGAGGAGCAACCCAAGGAGTGGTGGCTGCACAGGAGGCCTTAGAGGAGCTATTCCACGTTGAAGGTCAGAAACGGTGGCGGTAAGGAGATACCCCTCGTCCAAGGTAAGGAGCAGTGGCTGTGCTTTGCTGGAGCAGCCGTGAAGAGATACCCCACGCCCAAGGTAAGAGAAACCCAAGTAAGATGATAGGTGTTGCAAGAGGGTATCAGAGGGCAGACACACTGAAACCATACTCACAGAAAACTAGTCAATCTAATCACACTAGGACCACAGCCTTGTCTAACTCAATGAAACCAAGCCATGCCCGCAGGGCAACCCAAGATGGGCAGGTCATGGTGGAGAGGTCTGACAGAATGTGGTCCACTGGAGAAGGGAATGGCAAACCACTTCAGTATTCTTGCCTTGAGAACCCCATGAACAGTATGAAAAGGCAAAACGATAGGATACCAAAAGAGGAAGCCCCCAGGTCATTAAGTGCCCAATATGCTACTGAAGACCAGTGGAGAAATAACTCCAGAAAGAATGAAGGGATGGAGCCAAAGCAAAAACAATACCCAGTTGTGGATGTGACTGGTGATAGAAACAAGGTCTGATGCTGTGAAGAGCAATATGGCATAGGAACCTGGAATGTCAGGTCCATGAATCAAGGCAAATTGGAAGTGGTCAAACAAGAGATGGCAAGGGTGAATGTTGACATTCTAGGAATCAGTGAACTAAAATGGACTGGAATGGGTGAATTTACCTCAGATGACCATTATATCTACTACCGCGAGCAGGAATCCCTCAGAAGAAATGGAGTAGCCATCATGGTCAACAAAAGAGTCCGAAATGCAGTACTTGGATGCAATCTCACAAACGACAGAATGATCTCTGTTCGTTTCCAAGGCAAACCATTCAATATCACAGTTATCCAAGTCTATGCCCCAACCAGTAACGCTGAGGAAACTGAAGTTGAACGGTTTTATGAAGACCTACAAGATCTTTTAGAAGTAACACCCAAAAAAGATGTCCTTTTCATTATAGGGGACTGGAATGCAAAAGTAGGAAGTCAAGAAACACCTGGAGTAACAGGTAAATTTGTCCTCGGGATGCGGAATGAAGCAGGCCAAAGGCTAATAGAGTTTTGCCAAGAAAATGCACTACTCATAGCAAACACCCTCTTCCAACAACACAAGAGAAGACTCTACACATGGACATCGCCAGATGGTCAATAATGAAATCAGAATCAATGACATACCAATGGCTAAGTGCTAGCACTCACTTCTTGGTTTCTAACATTGTTCAATAAGGAGAACGAGACTCCTTGGAGAATGAGTGATTCTAGGACTGGGGTAGAAAATATACATGATGAAACTGAAGCATCTTGTAATGCTAGAAACAGAAAGTGTTTGAAACACACACACACACACACACACACACATGCACACAGATGAGATCTATCAAAAGGAACCAGAAGCCAACTGTTAAGCTTCTAATGGCTAAAACTAGAACAATTTAACAACAAAATAAAGTAGTATTAGATTATAACTCAGTGTAAAAAATGAATATTCCTGAGTTCATATTGATATAAATAAGTGGACAAATGAATAATAAATTGGGAGAATAGACAAATCTCCTGTGAGGAAGAATTCCAAATAATGTATGTAGATATTGTGCCCTCAAGGAGGTGAAGCATAACTCTCCACTCCTTCCATGAGGGCTGCACATAGTGGCTTCCTTCCAAAGAAGACTGTGGGATGGTGAAGAGAGGGACAGCAACCTTTCAATGGAGAAACATTGCCTTTCCCAGGTGCTTAAGACCAATATTAAAGAGATAATTCATGTATCTTTGATAAGGTCTGATGAAAATGGTACTTTACTTCTGTGATCTTCCTCTTCAAACTCCATAACCCTAGTATAACCATGAGGAAAAAACATCAGACCACTTCTTACTCAGAGACATTCTTCAAAATAACTAACCAGTGCTCCTCAAGCTGTCAAGGTCATCAAAGACAAGGAATGAACATCTGAGAAACTACCACAGTCATGAGGAGCCTCAGGGTACACAAGGAGTAAACATAGGGTGGTATCCTAGATGGAATCATGGAACACAAAAAGAATATCAGGCAAAAACTAATCTGAATAAATTATGGATTTTAGTTCATAATAACATGAATATTGGCTTAATTGTAACAGAAGTACTATATTAATGTAAGATATTACTAATAAGGGGAAATGGGTACAGAAATATGGAAACTCTCTTTGATCCTTACAATTTTCTATAAATCAAAAGCTGTGCTAAGGTAAAACATGTATTTAAAAATAATTTAATTTTCAACTCTTCAGTAAAACAATACCAAAGAAAATAATATTGTCCCTTTCAATATGGGTCAGGAATTCTGTAAGCCAATTCACTGTAATAACAAGCTATGCAATGCATATTAATACAAAAAGAGAACACTGTACGTGTAGTTCATCTCTCTAATTCAAACTAATTCTTAAATCTCAAAGGGATTAAAACCAGAAGATACTGTCTGGATGGTAACACAGAGGAGTGTGGAAACATCTGGATGGTCATTTTCTGTCTTTTTAGATTCAATCTCTAAAAAGGAATGCCTGAAGATTTCAAAGCAAAATAGTGTTAAAACATTCTGAATACAAAAACATAATTAATACATTGAAATGGAAGGGTTCTAGTTCTGATAGAAAAGCATACCAATGACAATACTTGTTATTGAAACCTAATCTTTAATGATAAAAAAACACCTTTGTAATTCAGGCCTGTAAGCTATTTCTTTCATTAGTGAAATCCTTTGAATGCTCTAAATAATTGAGTGTTCAGAAGCCAGCAACTCAAACTGAAGTTAGAAGTGTTGTTTATACAGGTGGTTTGCCTACTGGGAGTCAAAATTCTTACTTCTGTTGTCCTTATCAATTATTCTGAGACTTTGTCTGTTTGGTGTCTGCCAGTTTTTACAGCAACAGAAGTCTCTTTTTAAAAATTGCTGACATAACATATATTAAATTATCCTGAGTAACATTCTGTTTCCAAATTTTAAAAATCAAGAGTGGAGGAAAATGCTTGGATGATTAAATATTAAGTCAGTTTTATGATTCTCTCAGATTTAAATATTTAAAAATGTGTCAACTAAATTAATAAGAAATGAAGACCTTAGAAGTATGAGGTTCACCTGAAACACAGTAAAATTATTGTCAATATTGTCAGCTATGAGCTCAAGAGCTTAGAATCAATCAATCCAGACATTAAAAAAAGAGAAAAAAAATCAAGTGCTGGATATGAGAAGTAACTGGGCTTCCCAGGTGGCTCAGTGGTAAAGAATCTGCCTGCCAAGCAGGAGACTCTGGTTGGATCCCTGAGCTGGGAAGATCCTCTGGAGAGAAGGAAATGGCAACCCACTCCAGCATTCTTGCCCGGGAAATCCCATGGACAGAGGAGCCTGGTGGTTTACAGTCCATGGCATCGCAAAGAGTCAGACATGACTAAGCGGCTAAACAGCAGCAGCAGCAGGAGAAGTGGTCATAACTTCTACTAGTACAGATGGTCAGCATTGACCTTCAGGAGTGTAATGACCTTCAGGAGTGTAAACTTCCGTCTCAGTTACCCACATGTCTCTGGTGGGGGAACTTCTACCTTCCTCTGCTACTTATACAAAAGAAAGAAGGTGAGCTTCAGAAGCAAACATTCAGAATTACCACATACAAGACAAGAAGGCAGGGGAAATCCAACCATTTCTGGATACTCCAGCCAGGCATGCATACCTCTGCCAGAAGAGAGGGAGGGGAACTAGGTCCAAGAGCTTCCAAGGCAGGTGAGCCTGTATAGGACTTATGACTAATTTTTTTTTTTTTTTAATTGAGAGCCCTAAATCCTGTAAGTGTCTCATTCTCATCAACTTCTGCGATAATAACTCTAAGTACACAGGATTTTCCCAAGAGGAAAACGTTTATAGGTTTTCTTTCGGAAGCTGGAGGCTTCAGACTGCTTTCTTATTGGGGTGGCAGCTGAGTTGGTCTGAAGAGAATAGTAAAAGTTCAGAGGTGCATCAGTACAAAAGAGGAGTGAACCAAAATCACAAATCAGAGGCGGAGCTTCCTGTCACTTCATTCTTATTCTGAAACCATACTCACTGAGCAAGTTAGTGGATACAGCATAGCTCCCCCAAAGGAACAGCAGCAGGGAGAGAATGTCCTGGTCTGAGGATTCGAGTGCCTGGTCCCCACATTGTAAATGAATAAATCAGGGCTTTGACTTTTAAAATCAGTCTCTCGAGCTTATTTAATATCACTAGGCCCTTTAGAAATAGACAACTAGGTTTCAAAATCTGGAAGGGCTGAGGGCCAGACTTGGAGCCAGGCAAATCTACCAAGGTAATGAGACTCTAAGAGGTCTGTTGGAAGGCAGCCTGCGGGCATGCCCTAGCAACACTGCCTCAGTTTGGGCCAAGCCTGATCATTTTTCCAAGGTGAACTCTGCAATGGGCACTTTGTAATAACAGAAAATTAAAATAATACCATTCATTTGTGCAGCTTGCTGTGGTTTAAAACATGTTTTCATAGAGATGCTCACATTCAATGAAGCAAGTTTTTCAGCATATTTATTGTTCCACTCATTTTACAGATGAAGAAAATAAAACTCGGATGGGTATCAGGTGCCTTTACATTTCCTCCCATGTTAGAGTTTTTTCCTTCAAAAATACTACCCTCTGGAAGGAAGTGTGAGCAGAAGGTGTTCCTGATGTTAGGACTGTTCTGTTTATTGACAAGGATGCTGATTACACAGGTGTGTTCAATAGGTGAAAATTCATCAATCTATATATCTGTGAAATGCACATTCTTATTAGACAATTATACTTTAAAAAGCGAATGTTTAAATAAAATGGCTACAAGAGAAAAATACTAATGCTTCTATTGTTGTTTTATGTAACTTTTAAAAAAAGTTCTTAAGCTTAAGATTGTCAGTAAGCTTGCCAGCAAACTTTTAGCAAAATTTGATCTGATATAGTAATTAATCCCTTTCTTCTAAGAAACTTTAAAACATTATATACAATGGTGCCACAAAATTGCAAACTCTTGGCTATTTAAAACCACTAGACTTTTCAGGTATGACCTAAATCAAATTGCTTACAGTTATACAGTGGAAGTGACAAATAGATTCAGGGATTAGATCTGATAGACAGAGTGCCTGAAGAACTATGGACAGAGGTCTATGCCATTGTACAGAGGCAGGGATCAAGACCGTCCCCAAGAAAAAGAGATGCAAAAAGGCAAAATGGTTGTCTGAGGAAGTCTTACAAATAGCTGAGAAAAACAGAAACGAAAGGCAAAGGAGAAAAGCATATTTAGACCTCTGAATGCAGAGCTCTAAAGAATAGCAAGGAGAGATAAGAAAGGTTTCCTCAGTGATCAATGCAAACGAATAGAGAAAAACAATACTATGGGAATGACTAGAGATAACAGACCACCCAACCTGCCTCTTGAGAAACCTGTATGCAGGTCAGGAAACAAGAGTTAGAACTGGACATGAAAAAACAGACTGGTTCCAAATAGGAAAAGGAGTATGATAAGGCTGTATATTGTCACCCTGTTGATTTAAATTATGCAGAGGACATCATGAGAAATGCTGGGCTGGAAGAAGCACAAGCTGGAATCAACATTGCCGGGAGAAATATCAATAACCTCAGATATGCAGATGACATCACCCTTATGGCAAAAAGTGAAGAGGAACTAAAAAGCCTCTTGATGAAAGTGAAAGAGGAGAGTGAAAAAGTTGGCTTAAAGCTCAACATTCAGAAAACGAAGATCATGGCATCTGGTCCCATCACTTCATGGGAAATAGATGGGGAAACAGTGGAAACAGTGTCAGACTTTATTTTGGGGGGCTCCAAAATCACTGCAGATGGTGACTGCAGCCATGAAATTAAAAGACGCTTACTCCTTGGGAGGAAAGTTATGACCAATCTAGATAGCATATTCAAAAGCAGAGACATTACTTTGTCAACAAAGGTCCTTCTAGTCAAAAAAAAATTTTTTTTCCAGTAGTCATGTATTGATGTGAGAAGTAGACCATAAAGAAAGCTCAGCACTGAAGAATTGATGCTTTTGAACCGTGGTGTTGGAGAAGACCCTTGAGAGTCCCTTGAACTGAAAGGAGATCAAGCCAGTCAATCCTAAAGGAAATCAGCTCTGAATATTCATTGGAAGAACTGACGCTGAAGCTGAAGCTCCAATACTATGGCCACCTGATGTGAAGAGCTGACTCACTTGAAAAGATCCTGATGCTGGGAAAGATTGAAGACAGGAGAAGGGGATAATAGGGGATGAGACGGTTGGATGGCATCACTGACTTGATGGGCATGAGTTTGAGCAAGCTCTGGGAGTTGGTAAAGGACAGGGAAACCTGGCATGCTGAAGTCCACAGGGTCACAAAGAGATGGACACAACTGAGCGACTGAACTGGACTGAACTGAATGAAGAGTAGGAGAAATGAATGTGGCTCTATATCTACCAGTATGTATTTGAAGAAGCTGATAAAACTTATGAATAAATAGGCTCATAAATCACGTTAAAGTTCTTAAGAATCCATTGAACTTAGCAAATTGCACTTACAATTGATAAATTAATTATTCACAGTTTTCTTTCCAAGAGTCTGATGACCTTGCAGATTAAGGTTTGTGTAGGGATGGGTAGGGAGATGGGGGAATTGAGATGAAGCAGCTAACGGAATGCATATGTTACTGAATTAGACTAGAGGGAAAGTACAGTGGGATTTTCAAGGCAAGAGTACTGGTGTGGGTTGCCATTTCCTTCTCCAATGGAATAGGATAGGAAGGTCGATTCACATGCCCACTTCCTATGTCTGAGGTAACTCACAGAGGAGAATTATAAATCCTCTCACTATTTCCACTTCATTTGTAAAGACTAGTCTGGAAACACCCAACACAGAGAGGTGATCTGGCCTCAGATATTGGAAACTGTAAACATATCTGCTGGGGCTTTTTAAAGTAACCAATGAATACCAGACTCTGGAGAAAGTATGGCTCCATCCAGAAGTTTGAGGCTGTTCCACACTGACACCCAAAGTCTCACTAAATCTGCTTGAAAAAGTAGTCTTAAATTTAAGTAAATACATAATAAAAAAAAAATCAGGGAGCAGGACTGTCTGAGGAAGTGACATTTTGGGTATCACTGTAAATGAGTAGAATTCAGCATTTGAATAAAAAGGGAACCACGTTTCACGCTTATAAGTAGGAGGTGAAGATGACCCCAGAGCACACTCCTCTTCTAAAGAGGGTAAATCTCTGATTACAAAAAAATAAGTTTCAAATAAGGCAACCTATAAAAACAACCTCTTTTATAAAGTCTAACTCTTTGGATTCTTTCCCTTGTGTTGGCAGCGCTATGAAACAGATTGTAAAACCTTTTGCCTCTCTCTCATCTTATCTTTGGAGGAAAGAGTCTTTCTTAGTCTCAGGTGGCTTTGCAGCCACCATACAAACCCCAGACAAAGCTCCCCATAAGAGTCTCTAGGAAAGGAAAATAATTCTTCCCGCTTGGTGACAATTCTATGCTTCAAGGAAACAATACCATCAGAAGCTAACAAAATAAACACTGTGACCTTTCAAGAAAACCATCTGTAAACGCCCATTGGATTCACTTAGTATTTGATCCTAGGTCTCTGCTCTATTTTTCTAGACAAGGAGTATCCTAACATTCACTCATTCACTGTAGGAAACTTGTCCTGAGTTTTACAAAGCAGACATAAAATGCATGTTGGGTGTGTGTGTGTGTGTGTGTGTGTGTGTGTGTGTGTCTTTATCTGATAACCCCAAATGATTCAAGTCAAGACACTTCCTCTTCTATTCTAATAGTATGAAAACAGTGAAAATGCATAAGGAGGAGTCTTACAGAGAACTAGTTTATGAGCCAGGAAGCCTGCAGTCAATGTTCAAACCTTCAGACCCTACTCTGAGCAATGATTTACACCAATTAGTGAAGATAAGTCCCCTTGTATTAGTACTTGGACACAAAATTGTGGAAAGTAAACAGAGTTGGAAAATCACTGCAGACGGTGATTGCAGCCATGAAATTAAAAGATGCTTACTCCTTGGAAGGAAAGTTATGACCAACCTAGATAGTATACTCAAAAGCAGAGACATTACTTTGCCGACTAATGTCTGTCTAGTCAAGGCTATGGTTTTTCCTGTGGTCATGTATGGATGTGAGAGTTGGACTGTGAAGAAGGCTGAGCGCCGAAGAATTGATGCTTCTGAACTGTGGTGTTGGAGAAGACTCTTGAGAGTCCCTTGGACTGCAAGGAAATCCAACCAGTCCATTCTGAAGGAGATCAACCCTGGGATTTCTTTGGAAGGAATGATGCTAAAGCTGAAACTCCAGTACTTTGGCCACCTCATGCGAAGAGTTGACTCATTGGAAAAGACTCTGATGCTGAGAGGGATTGGGGGCAGGAGGAGAAGGGGACGACAGAGGATGAGATGGCTGGATGGCATCACTGACTCGATGGACATGAGTTTGAGTGAACTCCGGGAGCTGGTGATGGACAGGGAGGCCTGGCGTGCTGCGATTCATGGGGTCGCAAAGAGTCGGAGAAGACTGAGCGACTGAACTGAACTGAACTGAACTGAACTATGTTACCTATTATTTTTTATGCCAGTGACACCTACCAAAAGAAAACAATCCTGAGGAAAAAGAATATAACAAATGCATTCAAGGCATAACTAGAAACAGAGTAAGGAGCATCTTCCCAGGTGGTGCTAGTGGTAAAGAATCCACCTGCCAATGCACGAGACGTAAGAAACATGGGTTCGATCCCCGGGTTGGGAAGATCCCCTGGAGGATGGCAAGGCAACCCACTCCAGTATTCTTGCCTGGAAAATCCCGTGGACAGAGGAGCTTGGTGGGCTACGACCCATGGGGTCACAAAGAGTTGGACATGACTGAAGTGACTTAGCACACCTGCATAGCAGAACTAAGAGTAGAGGGGGGAATCCTAAAATATAGAGGAACAGCTTCTAGGCTGATCACTTAAGAAGGATGAAAAAGTACTCTGAGTTACCTGGATTTGCATTTCTTTGGTTATTTTACATGCCCTTTCCCCAAGTCTTTAGCTGAATATGAACTTCATCATTGCAAATAACCTGTGGAGAGTATTTCATTATTCATTTGTTATCATTACAGTGTTAGGACTGGAAAAGATAGAACGATTGATTCTTCTTTTATGCATAATCTATTCAGAATTGACTACTGTCTATGGGGTTGCACAGAGTTTGACACAACTGAAGTGACTTAGCAGCAGCAAACACAAATTTGCTTGCATGTTCTGTGCGCTTGTATACTCTGTATCAAAAGTTTCTTAAAAGAGCATTGTAGGTAGTATGATTATTTCATCAAGATGCATAATTTATTTCCCCATTTATTAAATTTGAGCTGGGTTTCTTTTGAGGAGGAAGCTATGGGGTGTTAATTCCTAGTCCATACCTCAAGAAACTTTGCATGCTTCCACTCATTCTTTTATGTCCCTACTATGATTATGTGGACAGGCCTAGGGTCGTTTGATTAAGGACAAGAGGCCAATGGCCCAATCTTTCCTGTGGGGCCAGCCAATAGCCAGCCATAAGAGATCTGTAACAAAGATCATTTTAGACCAACCAGCCTACAAGTTGATTTCAGATACACAAACAAGCCCAGGCAAGATCAGTGCACCTGCCCAATTGACTCATACACTCAGGATCAATAATAAGTCCTTTTTGTTTTAAGCCACACAATTTTGTGTTCATTTCTTAAACTGTAAGAAGTGATTGATACAGAAATTCGTATGTAGAAGTGGATGCTATTGACTTAAGACTCTGGTTTAGGAGCAAAGCAGGGAGCAGACAATGGAAACACAGTGAGCAATTTCATGTAGGTTGGAAGATTGCTGGGAGATCGCTATTAGAGGCTAGAAAAGCAGAGCCTTGTGTTATAAACTAACAAAGTATTTGACAAGACTATACCGAAACACATACTGATAGATATGTTGCTGATAAACTGATAGACGTTGACAAAAATAATTTTCAGCAAAGTGTTGAAAAAGTGTTAGCTGACTCCTTTTAGCAGCATACCATCAGGTAGTACAAGAATGATAAGACTTAGAGCAGAGGTCAGCAAACTTCTGTAAAGATAGTAACTTTGTGACTATTCAGTCTGTCTCAACTATTCTATTCTGCTGTTGCAGTGCAAAAACAGAGCTAATATGTAAACAAATGAGTGTAGCTGTGCTGCAAAAAACCCTATTTGTGGACACTGAACTATGAATATAACAAAATATGCATGTATCACAAAGTGTTATCCTTCCTTTGCTTTTTTTAACCATAAAAAAAAAAAAGAAAATTTAACAGTCTTAGCTCAGAGTTCATACAAAAACAGGAGATGGATTAAATATGGCCTGAAGCTCTTAGTTTGTTAATCTTTAAACTAGAGAAAGATCTGATCAGTTTTCAAGAAAAATTTAGAGGGATCTAAAAAATAAATAAATAAAAATAAAATTGCTTCTTATATTCTGTCTTCCCAACTAGCATGGACTCCAACATAAAACAAGTTCTGAGAACAAGATCAAATCGCGTGTATTATTATAAAACCCTTTATTAAGACTTAAATCAGTGCCAAGGCATCCCTCTCTCAGCTAGATAAAAGGGTTTCTAAGAAACTTAAGATTCTTGTCCCATAGCCTTCTGACATGGCCAAAGCTGCCATGAGTAAATCCAGAGGGCAAGACCTGTCTCCTAAATAATTGTGGATTTGGCTATTAGAATGAATTTGAGTCTGATTCACAGGGAGCCTACAATGTTCTCAAGCTGTATTTTCAAAAGAGCTTCATTTCCTTGAATCCGCAGATGAATAAACCTAGTGGAAGAGAGAAATAGGGCACCCCGGCCAATATCCGGCAAACTTTTAGAAGCAGAGTTACCAAGGTGACTGATGGCAAACCGCAGAGGAGAAAGGAGCTGGTCCTAGACTGAACGATTACCTTGCTGATCTGTATACTCATGAGCAATAGTACACAATTCCTTTTTTAGGCCTCTAAAATTGCAAGATGATTTTTCTATAGTCATAGGTAGCTGATACAGAACGTCTCATTATTCATTTGTTTCTCTTAGCATTTTGGTGGGGAGGGGCAGGGCTTACACTGAAATAAGCAAAGAATTGAAGTAGTTTTATGGATAATATGTTTAGAATTAAAAAAAATAATAGTGAGCAATAATGAAATTTGCATATTCTGTGTATAATGAAAAATATATTAGTTTCTTAAAATGAAAAAATAACTTCACTTTTACTATGTGTATGTGTATATTTGACTGGATTTTTTGAAGTCTAGTATAGTTGCATGAAGAAATCCCATCAACAAAACCAGACCAAGTGTTTAGTGTTCAGTTTCTAGGTCATGAAACTTGCATTCATATAAAAAAAAATAATCTATATACTGATTTTCATTACTGAATTATAGGTCTTCAAAAGCCTTTGAATTTTAATATTCATTTGTTTTGCAGAATTTTAACTTTAATATATAAAGGCAAAATAATGAAACAAACAAACAAACAAAGAGAAAGAAAGCTACCAAACCCAACTATTGTGATATTTAAGGGTAAGTAAATCATGCACTGAAAGAAAGGTTATTTCTCTGAGAAGGGTAAACCTACTGTGCAATGTGTGTGATTTCAGCAGCTCTGGAGGGCTAGAGTTCACCCAGTTTTCCCACACATTGTAAAAAGCAACATTTTCAGATACTCTAAATGTTGTAGCTAAAATCTGTGACAAGAAAATCAGGGGTGACTCAACAGCAGGTCAATTAAACCATCTCTAATTGAAGCTGAGTCCATTTTTAGGCTTATTATCATCGCTGATAGGGGAGGAAGAGGAAAGATTACATTCCACTTGCCCATAAAATACGCAAGACAAGAATGTTCTTGTCTCTACCTGTGGGTCCCTGAAAATCACTGTCAGTACCTGAAGAGTGATTGGAACATTTTTAGATATTTGGTTAGCTTGTGGGATTCCTTAAAAACTTAAACTGTTTCTCTAAGTTACGTAGAACCAATTTAAAGGAAAAAGAATTTGTTTTAAATGATCAAACTGGAAAGAATGACTAGAAAACCCCTCTGGTCATTTTTTTTTTTCCTTGTGTTCTCCTAACCATCATTTATGAGCCACTTGAGAGATGAAAGAAAGGATGTTAAAGGCCCTGGAGATATTGTAGCTGCATTAGCAAAGAACCAGAACACATGTAAAAAGCTTGTAAAGCATTTGGCACTACAAATCTGACATATAAACTGGGCTACAATTATCTTCATTTCCTCTTGTCTCTGACTCAATTCTTGGTCTCTTATTCTGATGATAGAAGTGATGACCTGAAGGAAAATTAGAAAGCATTCTAACATGGCAGTTTCCTGCATTTCAGAATAATTGTACTAGGTGACATTTTTAAGTGGAAAGAAAAGCTTACTATGTCTTCATTCGCATTACTGAATGTAATGTTTTATTATGGCTTCTAAGTTACCTCATCCATAACTGTGATCTTACACATTTCTATGTAATCCATCCTGCAACACGGAGAATAACCAGCAATAAAGATTAAGATATATTATGCAAAGGCATATTCCACTTTGTAATTTTAAGAAATGTGGAAGAATTGGCTGAAATTACTCAGGGAGATAGTGAAGGACAGGAGAGCCTGGCCTGTTGCAGTCCATGGGGTCACAAAGAGTCAGAAACAACATAGCGACTGAACAACAACAACATGCAATGTTAAGGACTTGTAGAAAATCTGTTTCTTGATTCATGCCTTATGCAAATGCAATTTAATTGGTTAGTATTAACATCAAATATGTCCTGGTTTACCCAGTGTCTATCATCATTAAATAGCCTTATTGAAAAAATAATTTTTAAGTGAAATCATGAGGAAAAATTAAAAACAAAAAGAGAAACTATGATTAATTTTGTCATATTCAAAAGTCCACTGGGACTTCCCTGGCAATCGGGTTAGAATTTGGAGCTTCCGCTGAGGAGGATGTGTGACATCCCTGGTTGCGGAACTAAAATCCTGAAGCTCTGCTAAAAATATTTTAAAAGTACACTACAGTTCACTTTCCTCCAATGTTATTTGTACAGGTGCTTGAGTATCAACCAAGTTAACTCTGGGATACTGAGTACATCAGTTTCTATAAATGTATAGATTTTTATTATTTTTCAGTTGTGTGTGTGAAAACTAAAAAATAATCATTCATTGGAGACTCTTCTATAACCAGTAAAGTATTATACTATAAATGAAGTGATTTCCAGATTTAATATATTTCATATTAATACATCACAAAATAATTGAGTTGCATTTTTCTACAATTATGCTTGGGAAATTACTTCTTTCACTCTTTACAAATCTCTTAAGTTGCTGAGTGTTCTTATAATTACTTTTTTTAAAAAAACAAAGTACTTTTCAGGGAAGACACACAAGCCTAAGATGGCTCTTACTGTTGTAAATTTCTGAATGTTTATACCTATTTGTATTTACATAAATATATTAAAATATCTTGTCATTGTTTTAGTCACTAAGTCTTATATCTGAATATATCTATGTAAGTCTATACTAAATACATACATATTTGATATATATATTTAGATATTTGTAGTGATCAGCTGAAGAAATCACAATAAAGGAATAAAATAAATTCACTACAAAAGTTGTAATTATTTTCAATAGTTAACTGAATTTTGAAATTGAATATTGCAAACAAGCTTTTAATAAACATTTTAAAAGGCATTGAAGTACAAAATTGGTGGAGTTTACAAATATAAATGGCTGTTTATGGTTTGAGAAAAATTTACAATTACAACACAGATTTTAAAGCTGTCATATCACAAACATATTAGAAGACAATTAAAACAAGGCACAATAAAAACGTGCATTATAATTTAAAAGTGGGCTCTAGAGATGACAATGGGTTAAGCTAAAGATAGAGGTCAAAAATAAATAGATTAATACAACCTAAGAATAGGAATGGTCTGCCTTGGAAATGAACAGAGATCATTCTGTCATTTTTGAGATTGCATCCAAGTATTGCATTTCAGACTCTTTTGTTGACCATGATGGCTACTCCATTTCTTTAAGGGATTCCTGCCAACAGTAGTAGATATAATGGTCACCTGAGTTAAATTCACCCATTCCAGTCCATTTTAGTTTGTTAATTTTTAGAATGTCGACGTTCACTCTTGCCATCTCCTGTTTGACCACTTCCAATTTGCCTTGATTCATGGACCTAACATTCCAGGTTCCTATGCAATATTGCTCTTTATAGCATCGGACCTTGCTTCTATCACCAGTCACATCCACAACTGGGTATTGTTTTTGCTTTGGCTCCATCCCTTCATTCTTTCTAGAGTTATTTCTCCACTGATCTCCAGTAGCATATTGGGCAGCTACCGACCTGGGGAGTTCCTCTTTCAGTATCCTATCATTTTGCTTTTTCATATTGTTCATGGGGTCCTCAAGGCAAGAATATAGAAGTGGTTTGCCATTCCCTTCTCCAGTGGACCACATTCTGTCAGACCTCTCTACCATGACCCATCCATAGAAACGCCAAAGAAGCTGAAGTTGAACGGTTCTATGAAGACCTAAAGACCCAAGAACTAACACCCAAAGAAGATGTCCTTTTCATTATAGGCGACTGGAATGCAAAAGTAGGAAGCCCAGAAACACCTGAGTAACAGGCAAATTTGGCCTTGGAATACGGAATGAAGCAAGGCAAAGGCTAATAGAGTTTTGCCAAGAAAACCCACTGGTCATAGCAAAGCCTCTTCCAACAACACAAGAGAAGATTCTACACATGGACATCACCAATGGTCAACACAGAAATCAGATTGATTATATTCTTTGCAGCCAAATATGGAGAAGCTCTATACAGTCAGGAAAAGTCAGACATGGACCTGACTGTGGCTCAGATCATGAACTCCTTATTGCCAAATTCAGACTTAAATTGAAGAAAGTAGAGAAAACTACTAGACCATTCAGGTATGACCTAAATCAAATCCCTTATGATTATACAGTGGAAGTGAGAAATAGATTTAAGGGACTAGATCTGATAGATAGAGTGCCTGATGAACTATGGACTGAGCTTTATGACACTGTACAGGAGACAGGGATCAAGACAATCCCCATGGAAAAGAAATGCAAAAAAGCAAAATGGCTGTCTGGGGAGGCCTTGAAAATAGCTGTGAAAAGAAGAGAAGTGAAAAGCAAAGGAGAAAAAGAAAGATATAGGCATCTGAATGCAGAGATCCAAAGAATAGCAAGGAGAGATAAGAAAGCCTTCCTCAGCGATCAATGCAAAGAAATAGAGGAAAACAACAGAATGGAAAAGGCTAGAGATCACTTCTAGAAAATTAGAGATACCAGGGGAACATATCATGCAAAGATGGGCTAGATAAAGGGCAGAAATGGTAGGGACCTAACAGAAGCAGAAGATATTAAGAAAAGGTGGCAAGAATACAAGGAATAACTGTACAAAAAAGATCTTCCTGACCAAGATAATCACAATGGTATGATCACTCACATAGAGCCAGACATCCTGGAATGTGAAGTCAAGTGGGCCTTAGAAAGCATCACTACGAACAAAGCTAGAGGAGGTGATGGAATTCCAGTTGAGCTATTTCAAATCCTGAAAGATGATGCTGTGAAAGTGCTGCACTCAATATGCCAGCACATTTGGAAAACTCATCAGTGGCCACAGGACTGGAAAAGGTCAGTTTTCATTCCAATCCCAAAGAAAGGCAATGCCAAAGAGCCAGATACGACTGAGCGACTGAACTGAACTGAACTGACTGAACACACTAGTAAAGTAATGCTCATAATTCTCCAAGCCAGGCTTCAGCAATACATGAAACCTGAACTTCCAGATGTTCAAGCTGGTTTTAGAAAAGGCAGAGGAACCAGAGATCAAATTGCCAACATCCGCTGGATCATGACTATGCCAAAGCCTTTAACTGTGTGGATCACAATAAACTGTGGAAAATTCTTCAAGAGAGGGGAATACCAGACCACCTGACCCACCTCTTGAGAAACGTATTTGCAGGTCAGGAAGCAACAGTTAGGAATAGACATGTAACAAAAGACTGGTTTCAAATAGGAAAAGGAGTACGTCAAGGCTGTATATTGTCACCCTCCTTATTTAACTTATATGCAGAGTACATCATGAGAAACACTGGGCTGGAAGAAGCACAAGCTGCAGTCAAGATTGCCGGGAGAAATATCAATAACCTCAGATATGCAGATGACATCACCCTTATGGCAGAAAGTGAGGAGGAACTAAAAAGCCCTTGATGAAAGTCAAAGAGGGGAGTGATAAAGTTGGCTTAAAGCTCAACATTCAGAAAACGAAGATCATGGCATCTGGTCCCATCACTTCATGGGAAATAGATGGGGAAACAGTGGAAACAGTGTCAGACTTTATTTTTGGGGGCTCCAAAATCACTGAAGATGGTGACTGCAGCCATGAAATTAAAAGACGCTTACTCCTTGGAAGGAAAGTTATGACCAATCTAGATCGCATATTCAAAAGCAGAGATAATGCTTTGTCAACAAAGGTCCATCTAGTCAAGGCTATGGCTTTCCAGAATACATGTATGGATGTGAGAGTTGGACTGTGAAGAAAGCTGAGCACTGAAGAATTGATGCTTTTGAACTATAGTGTTGGAGAAGACTCTTGAGAGTCCCTTGGACTGCAAAGAGATCCAACCAGTCCATCCTAAAGGAGATCAGTCCTGGGTGTTCATTGGAAGGACTGATGCTGAAGCTGAAACTCCAATACTTTGGCCACCCCATGCAAAGAGTTGACTCATTGGAAAAGACCCTGATGCTGGAAAGGAATGGGGGCAGGAGGAGAAGGGGACGACAGAGGATGAGATGGCTGGATGTCATCACCAACTCTATGCACATGAGTTTGGGTGAACTCTAGGAGTTGGTGATGGACAGGAAGGCCTCACGTGCTGCAATTCATGGGGTCACAAAGAGTCAGATATGAATGACCAACTCAACTGAACTGAACTGAAGAATAGAAAAAATGCCATTATAACTTAATGTATTACTCTACAGAATGTAATTATTAAATTTGTATAATAAATAAAAACATCTAAAATTTTACTTCTTAGCTCTTCTTTTTGAAGTAATGAATAGCAATTATAATTTGACCTTGAAATACATAGTATTGTTAAAAGATTTAGTGAGTATGGCCAGAGTATTATAAAGTAGAATGTTGTGGAAATTAAATTTAGAGAAGAGTGTTGAAATGAAAAATGACTTTGATATTTTGGGAAGTAGGCAGACATAATGGAAAATGCAACCTTTTAGTTAAGAAAAGAGAATTCCAGAAATAAAGAAGAGGGAAAGTTGGACTTATTTGAAGATAGTGTAAAACTGATCTTAGGGACAAAAGTTTAGCAAAACTAATATGAGTCACTGTGATGTTTTTATCACTAAAATAGAACTTAAAAGCTTATTTTAAATTATCCTGTAAAGTGAATGTTACTTATTAATTAGGGGTCATTATTTTGAAAATCTAGTAAGAGTTATAATCTCTTCCCTGAAATACTTACATCAACACATCATTCAGCTAATAACTTCTGGAAAGTTCTAGTGAAGACACTAAGCTGTGTTCAACTCTTTGTGACCCCATGGACAGTAGCCTGCACCAAGCTCCTCTTTCCATGGGATTTTCTAGGCAAGAGTACTGGAGTGGGTTGCCATTTCCTTCTCCAGGGAATCTTCCTGACCCAGGGATCAAACCCAGGTCTCCCATATTGTAGACAGACACTTTACCATCTGAGCCAACAGGGCCCAGGAGAGGAAAGTTCTAGGCCCAAGTTAAAAACTCCTGCTTTTTGCCTTCAAGTAATTAACATTCACTGGAGAGTAAGGTGGCTTGTCTTCCCACCAAGCAAATTAGTCCTCTGTCCTGGCACCAAAAATTGAGAAACAAAGAATGCCATTATAGACTATTTAAAACATATCAAAAAAAAAATTCTTTTTAATGAAACAATTGGTATGAATAGTAATTCTATTTCTGAATACAGTTTTGGAACATATAATATTTAAGGTGAAATTTTAAAAACAAACATTGGCAGATATTCAACTTTAAAATGACTAATTCTCTGTTTTAAAAAGTTGTTTTATTTTTCATACTAACTTCTGGTGCCCTTGCATTGCTTTTAGAATACTACTGTTTTCTTTCTGACCAAACTGAAGGCTTGGAAACCAGAAACTCTGTATTAGTTGCTGTAACCCCAGCAACTAAAGTGTGCAGAGTTTGCTTCCCCAAACATAGGCATGGTTGCTTGCACCTCCTACTGCTGCTGTTCCTCTGACCCCATCAGGGAGGTGTATCACCTTGATTCTCACAACCTTCACCCCATAAGCACTAAGAGCTCAGGCTTCAGAGGACAGCCATCCTTCTTCATACTGCTGCTTATTTTCGACAGTGGCTTCCATTAACTAGTAACAGAAAGATAACAGCCTTCATGATATTAGAGTCCATCAGTACCTACCTTCCCAGAGTCCACCTTCTAATCTCCAAGTCGTTTCCAGAGCATCTCATCATTACAGAGCAAGTTAGATCAATACTGAGTGCACATTTGATTGCAGTCTTTGATAGCTGAATGACCCCTCTGATAACAAAACTATTAGAGGCAAAAGTCCTGTTACTTTATATATTATTAAAATATAATTTAAAATAATGTATGTAGAATAAACTCTCTCCAGTAAGAACACAGTAATGTGATCTAAAATGCCAAAATGAGAGCACAACAAAGTATGAAAGCATTTCAAAATATGATTGAGAAACTAGGCTTATGAAAGGCTATTAAGAATTTTGAGAGCAAAATGATAGTGTTTGGTTTGTTGAATATCTTTATTTCAAATAAAGATTATTTGATTTGATTATTACTCTTCTCTTTGTGTATTCACCAAGTATCCTTAAATTTTTTTAAAAAATGATTAGGCCTAATCTTGAGTGGTATAACTGACTAAAATTAACATGATTCCCTTAGGCAGCAATTGGAGAAGAGATTTTTGAAACTCTCAAACACACAAAAGGGGGTTCAGCAAAGTATCTGGCACTCCTATGTCAGCATGACTAAAGAGCTGGTCTGAAATAATGCACTTGTGTAGATATTTTGTCCAGTGTCCCATTCTCATTTGTTCTCAGTTCTACTCCTTCATCCTATCTTCCTTCTTCTCATTCAACCACCAATACTCCCCAGCAATCTCTCAGACATCTCAAAACCCACTGCAACAACCACCTCCACCTCCAAACACACATGCACTTAGGCACTTGGTGTTAATGCCTTACTCTTCTTTCTTACACAATGCATCATTTAAAAAAAAAAATCAGATAACAGAAATTAGCCTAAATTCTTCTACCCAGGAGTTTTTTTCCAATTTAATATAGATCAAAGCAATAATTTTTAAAAATTAAATTCTATAATTGTACTGCCCTAAAACTGCTCCCAGTGGGTAGTAGAGGCAATTGGGAGACAAAAGAGTATCCTACCACATACTACTATTCTTTTGTTCCTTTTTCTGTCCTTAAGAATGACCCTCATTCTTAGGAAGAAAGTTCAACTTTAAAGAACAAGTGCTTTATTTGCATCTTATATTGAAAAGGATAATTATTGATATAAAGCAGCTCAAGTAATCACTGTGACTGGTTATACATTACATGAAGAGTGAGTATCTCTCAAAATATGAGGCAAGAGGAAATTACTTAATATTACATGTCATTTTATTTTTTATTTAATTTATTTATTTTAATTGGAGGCTAATTACTTTACAATATTGTATTGGTTTTGCCATATATCAACATGTCATTTTAAAAGTTCTCTCTATAGGCAAACAGGGCTATTCAGGTGGTGGGCTTTGGAAATTTCAAAAGATAAGATATTATGAGAAATTAATTTTTGTCTTGAGTGGGTCCTTTTTAGTTTTTTGTTGTTTAATTTCTTTTTATTGGGGCATAGTGACTGCCCAGGTTGCTCAGTGGTAAAGAACCCACCTTCCAATGAAAGAGATACGGGTTCAAATCCCCGCTTTGGGAAGATCCTCTGGAGAAAAAAATGACAACCACTCCAGCATTCTTGACTGAAAAATCCCATGGACAGAGGAGCTAGGTGGGCTACAGTCCATGGGGTCACAAAGAGTCAGACACGACTGAGCAACTAGGCAGCAAATAGTTGCTTTACAATGTTGTGTTAGTTTCTGCTCATCTTGTGCAGGTTCTCACCACCACCACCTAGTAGGTGCCTGCGCTGTGAGGAGACTTGAACTCTGAGTCTTTACCCCTCTGTCTTTACAGTTTTGGAAGGTTTTCAGGAGAAATTTCAATCTAGTTAAACTAATTAGCTACAGATTTTATATCTGATTAAATTTAACATTTTAGAAAGTTTTATTTCATCGTTCATCCTAGACAAGTGTATTTAGTTTTGCACCGTAGCTGCTAAAAAAAAAAAAACAGTCATTTTTGAATATTTTAAGTTACACCTTTGTTATGGGATGATTTGTGTCCCCTCAAAATTACTTTATTGAAGCCCTGACTCACAAGTAACTCAGAATGTAACTGTATTTGAGATTGGGTCTTTAAGGAGGCAACTAAGTCAAAAAAGTCTTTTTAGTGGGCCTTTATTCAATCAATATGACTAGTGTCCTTCTGAGAAGCATTTAGGATACAGTTCACAAGGACAGAGGGATGACTCTGTGAGGACTCAGTGAGAAAGCAGTCATCTGCAAGTCAAGGAGAGAGGCTTCTTCTGCTGCTGCTGCTAAGTCGCTTCAGTCGTGTCCGACTCTGTGTGACCCCATAGATGGCAGCCCACCAGTCTCCCCCGTCCCTGGGATTCTCCAGGTAAGAACACTGGAGTGGGTTGCCATTTCCTTCTCCAATGCATGAAAGTGAGAAGTGAAAGTGAAGTCGCTCAGCCGTATCTGACTCTTAGCGACCCCATGGACTGCAGCCTACCAAGCTCCTCCATTCATGGGATTTTCCAGGCAAGAGTACTGGAGTGGGACTTAAAGCTCACAGTAGTCCATATATCTTCTCCATGAAGTGAGAGCATGTGTCTCTGCCCTTGTTTCCCAGATTGATGAACTCCAAAGAGATAAGAGCTTTGAAAGGAGAGATAGCCAGAGAAGGACTTCCCTTGTGACTCAGTGGTAAAGAATCTGCCTGCCAACGTAGGAGACAAGGGTTTTGATCTCTGGTTCGGAAAGATTCCCTGAAGTAGGAAATGGCAACCCACTGCAGTATTCTTGCCTGGAAAATTCCATGGACAGAGGAGCCTGGTGGGCTACAGTCCATGGGGTCTCAAAGAGTTGGACACGACTGAGCAACTGAGCATGCATTCATGCGTAGCCAGGGAAAGCTCACCTGCATCGTCTAAACCAACTCAAGAAACAGAATCATCTGTACACATCTAGAAGGATTGCTTTATATGTCCCCATAGAAACCTCTTGAATGAATACCAGTTCTCTCGGTTGTCTTACTTATTTTCCCTAATGTTTTGCATGTATCAGGACTTGGTAAGTGGTTTAGTAGGAAGGAATGGATAAACTATGGCTGTCATTTCTCTATTCATGTGGAAGGGTAGATTTTTAAAGAGTAAGAAGAGGGCAAGTATGTAAGGAATATAGTATTTGGCAAAACCAAATTAACAGTGTAGCTATTACACTCCTTACTGTGTCTCTTCACAAAAATTCGTGAGCATGTTTTTCCATAGATTTTACATGATTTCATATATTTTTATTTTTAGATATTTTCTTACAACATTAATTTCTGGAGTTTAGTCTGCCTGATTTAATTTCAAATGGCTTATCATTATTATAAAATTTGAATTGACACTGAGAAAAAAATGAGAGTAATATTCTACTTTTTATTTAAAAAGAACACATCGCTTTGTTACCAGATTGAATTAGAGCTTTTCTGTAATGGCACAGATCAACTTACAATATTGATTTTAGAATAATTTGATAATGTGCACACAAACACATACACACTATACTATGTGTAATTTGTCGTTTCCATCTTTCTAAAATTTAAATTTTTGATGTAATAACCTTTGACCTTGAAGGCTGAATTCAAAGAAATATAGCTCATAACAGGGATAAAAAATAAAAAATAGTCATCTTTTTTTTTTTTCATTCTAGCTGTTTTCATACCATGCAGTTTGCTTAATGAAATAACCAACTGAGAATTGCAATGTGTTTTCCTGAGGACAGGCCAATGACATACAAATACACCTCACAGCATACACTGGCTCAGATATAATAGAAGTATATAGTAGTGACTCTGCTCCATAACATAAAAATAGTTTATTTCTCTCTATTCCTCCACATGGATAAAATACTTCTCTTTTGTCATGGCCCAGAAGAGAACATGAACTCATTCTCAGGTCTGGAATGCATGAAGTCATATCATCAGATAGTCAAATTTAAATCACAACATTTAATTTACAGTATTACAATTTTGCACAAGTCATAAGCTTTGCCAGGACTTTTCACTGCCTTTTCTCTGGGAATGAGCATCAGAAAACACATTCCTGATACATGGATGAGAAAATAAATCTTTAAAATAATTTAACCAGAATAAATCAAGTAATAAAATGAATTTCCAGATCTTAAAATGACATTAACCTCCAGAAATATGTGCTGAATTCCTATTAGTTTAATTCTTTGGGTGGTTTCTCAGAGTGATAGACTGATAATTGCCATCTATGACATGTGATGTGGGAACCAGTTCAAAATACTTGCATCATCTCTACTTCTATAATGCCCTTGTTCACCTCTACATCTCTAGTGACCTTGTGTGAACAACTCCAAATTTTAATATGTCACTTTCACTTCCAGATAATACATTCTTATTTTAAAACAGTTAAGGTTTGCAATGAGTTTGCGTGTGTGTGTGCAGTCACTAAATCGTGTCCGAGTCTTTTGTGATCCCATGGACTGTAGCCCACCAGGCCCCTCTGTCCATGGGATTCCCCAGGCATACTGGGATTCCTGGAGTGGGTTGCTATTTCCTTCTCCAGAGGATCTTCCCAAGCCAGGGATCAAACTCACATCTCCTGCATCTACTGCATTGGCAGGTGGATTCTTCACCACTGAGCCACCTGGGAAGCCATATTTAATAAATCCATTTGAATCATATACTACTTTGATGTCTAATGTAGAAAAGATAATAGAGATTTCTGACAGAATTAATACATTTCAACCTAAGACTAAGAAACTATCTTTATCATCATCTTCACAGTCCTGGAGTGAAATCCACAATCAAAATGCTGGCAGGGCCCTGCCCCTTCTGAAGGGAAAAAATCCTTCCTTGTCTCTTGCTGCTTTCTGGTTTTCATTCCCTGACAGTTCTTGGCTTGCGGCAACACAACTCTAATCCCTGCCTTTGTTATCACCTGGTTTGTTCCCTGTGTCTCTCTGTGTCTTCAAATTTCTCCCTTCTTATTAGGATACCCGTCCTGGTGTCACCTTAATCCAGTGTGACCTTATATCAATTTATATCTGCAAAGACCCCATTTCCAAATACAATCACATTCACTGGGGATTAGAAGTTCGATATATTTTTGGGTAAAACAATTCAACTCACAAAAGCCATAATCATAATAATCAGGAACATCTATAGAGTGCATCTATAGTGCTTCATAATCTATACACTTTACACACATTAGTTCATTTAATCATCAGGATGACTCTATAAGGTAGGTACTATCATTGTTGTCATAAAAAAAAAAAAAAAAGGTAAAATAGGAATGTAAACCAGAGAGAGAGAGAGAGTATGTAACTCTCAGGGCCTCTAATCCAAAATTCAAAATCCTAGTTGAAGAGTTGGTGCTTTGAACCACTACAGCCCACAGCCTCTCAAACATGATGAGACTGATATAATGAAGCAAATGTATTTTGAATTCCTATTCTGTAATAGAGGGAGTGCTTCCTGCTAATGCCAGTGGGATGTTGACAAAAATCTGAGACCTCAAATTACATATATGCTTATTTTAACGTGAGTTTGGGGAGATGGCTTGGATCTGGAGGCAAGATTATTTAACCGTTTTGTGTGATCTTGGGTAAGTTATTTAACCTTACTTAAACTCAGACTGGATATGAGTTTGGGCAAACTCCAGATAGTGAAGGACAGGGAAGCCTGGCGTGCTGCAGTCTATGGGGTCACAAAGAGTCGGATATGACTTAGCGACTGAACAACAACAGGCCAGACTGGTGAAGTACTGAAGATTAAACAAGGTAGTTATGTATCGATTGCTTAGAATAGTTCCTGATATATACACTATTATTATGCTACTAATTTTATTGTTAGCACTACTGATGGCAACAAATTCTGAATTATCTTTTTTAGATAAGTGAGTTATTTTAAAATAAAACAAAAACAAATGCTATTTCAATACATTTTTTTCTTCTGTGTAACTTGATAGGAATTGCTGATATGCTTCAATATAGCTACAAGCACCTAGAGTTGGAAAGAAATTCTTCCCTCTCCTGCAGGTCCTCCTACACCAAAAGCAGGGTGGAAGAAAACACAGGTCAGGTATGTGAGTAGTGACTAATAGGTGTCTCCAGGTTAGTTCTGTGACAGTCATCACTGCCCCCTTCCTCAGATTTGCCACTAGGTGTAGGAAGTGACAAAGCTGCTGCAACCCTTGACTGAGTGTAAACACAAGTTTTTAAACTGTAAGTGTGAGTTTCCTTGTCATAATGACTCATTCAAATTAGAAAAAACAGTCTCATCAAGTTCTACACTTATTTATTTCCAGAGTTTCAGATTCTTTACTGATTACACCTAAGTATCAGAGTATGCCATGTGCCCGCCACCCATCCAGAGTGTTTTTGCTGTTGTTGTTCTGTATAGGTAGCAAATACCCTCCAGATATTTATATTTGAAACTAACAAGCAATAATTGAATTTCATCTAGAACAATTTTTTCTGACATCTCACTTGCCTTTCGGTGTACAAAAAAAATAACAGCGTTTATCTTTGATTTTCATATTTAAAAAAAATGAGTTGCTTGTCCTCAAAATTAACAGGATAATAATGTTTAGCTAACAAAGTGGAAAATTTGGAAATAAAATAGGTTGAGCGACTTAAAGTTCAGTTTAATTAAACAGAAACTATTTAGCATCTACTATGTGTCTGGGACATGGCCATCTGATTATAAAAATGAATGATTAACATTAAATAACTGAAAAGGAAAACACCTCTATGCTATCAGATGCTTACAAAAGCAAAGTTATAAAATAATATTTAAGTGTAAAGGTACATTTGCATTTATTTTTTCCACTAATAACAGAAACAATGCATGTTAAAAGAGAAAATTTTAAAATCAACTACTTTTTAAAAGTTCATATATAGACTTGTGTGCCTTGTAATAGAGAATAAAAGCTTGTAAAAGAAACAAGTTATTATCCACTTCCATTTGCCTAATATGGTGAATAAGTGTAAGTGGTGAAATTACCTCAGCTTGGAAAATATCAGATTTCTTTGTTCTGCTAGTTCAAGCCTTAGCTTAGGTCTAATGCATAGTAATTTGGGGGGAAAATTAGAGAAAAATTCTGTCTCTATCTTTAAGTAAGAAAACAGTTATCATAAAGTAATTTCTGTTAGTGTTATATCTTTTCCCTCAAATATATTACCTCTTGCCCCCCTCCTTGTTTTCAGTTCAAAAACAGTAGCTTAGGGACAAGAACAAAATCTTAGAGTAAGAAAGGAAACATTACCCTGTCTTAATAAATATAGCAGGGTACAGGAAGGAATGAGTCTAGTAGAGGCAAAATGCCATGGATATATGGTAAAGGGATTCCCAAGGATACCACAAAGAATTCCACAAGTATATGCTTCCTAAGGAAGATGACTCTGCTACATATTGAAGCATTTAATGCAATTTAATGAAAATAAGCAGATACTATATACTGAAATGCACATATGTGTTACAGATTGGAGCTTTTCATCAGTAACATAATAACTCCCCTTAGATTTCATAGCCCCTTCCCAAACAGGCAAACAGACACATGTGATACGGGTGGAAAAAGATGGCTTTGCTTTTTTGAGATATGTCGTTGGATTAGGCTGATCAAAACAGAGGTTGTCCATTTTGTTTCTACTAGGGAATTTTTGGTCCCTCGACAAATTTAATTCACTTTTTAAAAACAGAAGAATATCTTAAGTATAGGAACTATACTTTGTGAGTCCATTAGGAAAATTGAATATTTTCTCAGTGTACATGGGAATTGTTTTATGGAACAAATCTATTATAGATTGTCTGGATATTCACCAGACAAAAGCAGATATGTAAATTATGTTTGCACACATTTTCTAAAATAAATAACTCTGCCTGATGAGTAGGTATGTTTGACCCCAGAGGCCTGTGTTGTAATTAATACTGATGGAGAAACCAGAACCAGGAATTTATTTAGCAGATACACCAAAACACATTTCCAGCTTGGGCCCCTGGGCTCACCATCGGTGGCTCTACACAGGTGCAACACTCCCTGTGTGAAAAGAACTGAGCAAGTTTAACACAATCATCTAGAGCAGGGGTCAGTAAATTGTGTCCTTTAATGGGCCAGAAAGAAAATTTTAGGACTTATAAGCCATATACTCTCTGCTCCAACTCCTTTTCTCTGCTATTATAGGCTGAAAGCATCCGCAGACTATATGTAAGTGAATGGATGCAGCTGAGTTTGAATAAAACTTTATTTAGATTCAGTCTGTCAACCCCTGATCTAGGCATCACAAAGTTTTCTAAAATAAATTAAGGAGTTTCGTATGAAATTGTTCACAAATCTGAGTGTGATTTTGGGTTTACATTTTTCTAGTTATCTTTTAAAAACATCTAAACTGTTGATGTAACCACATTTAAATATTATTTGTTATTACTTGAAATAGAACCTTCAGCTTCTTCAGCATTACTGATTGGGGCATAGACTTGGATTACTGTGATAATGAATGGTTTGCCTTGGAAATGAGCAGAGATCATTCTGTCGTTTTTGAGATTGCATTGAAGTTCTGCATTTTTGACTCTTCTGTTGACTATGATGGCTACTCCATTTATTCTAAGGGATTCCTGCCCACAGTAGTAGATATAATGGTCATCTGGGTTAAATTCGCCCATTCTAGTCCATTTTGGTTCACTGATTCCTAGAATGTCAACGTTCACTTTTGCCATCTCCTGTTTGACCACTTCCAATTTGCCTTGATTCATGCACGTAACATTCCAGGTTCCTATGCAATATTGCTCTTTACAGCATTGGATCTTGCTTCTATCACCAGTCCCATCCACAACTGGGTGTTGTTTTTGCTTTGGCTCCATCCCTTTATCCTTTCTGGAGTTATCTCTCCACTGATCTCCTGTAGCATATTGGGCAGCTACTGACCTGGGGAGTTCCTCTTTCAGTATCCTATCATTTTGCCTTTTCATATTGTTCATGGGGTTCCCAAGGCAAGAATACAGAAGTGGTTTGCCACTCCCTTCTCCAGCGGACCACATTCTATCAGAAGTTGAACGGTTCTGTGAAGACTTACAAGACCTTTTAGAACTAACACCCCAAAAAGATGTACTTTTCACTATAGGGGACTGGAATGCAAAAGTAGGAAGTCAAGAAACACCTGGAATAACTCACAAATTTGGCCTTGGAATAGAGAATGAAGCAGGGAAAAGGCTAACAGAGTTTTGCAAAGAGAACACACTGGTCATAGCAAACACTCTCTTCCAACAACACAAGAGAAGACTCTAAACATTGACATCTCCAGATAGTCAACACTAAAATCAGATTGATTATATTCTTTGCAGCCAAAGATGGAGAAGCTCTATATAGTCAGCAAAAACAAGACTGGGATCTGACTGTGGCTCAGATCATGAACTTCTTATTGCCAAATTCAGACTTAAATTGAAGAAAGTGGAGAAAACCACTAGACCATTCAGGCATCACCTAAATCAAATCCCTTATGATTATACAGTGGAAGTGAGAAATAGATTTAAGGGACTAGAGCTGATAGATAGAGTGCCTGATGAACTATGGACTGAGGTTCTGACATTGTACAGGAGACAGGTATCAAGACCATCCCCATGGAAAATAAATGCAAAAAAGCAAAAAAAAAATGGCTGTTTGAGAAGGCCTTACAAATAGCTGCACAAAAGAAGAGAAGCAAAAAGCAAAGGGAAAAAGGAAAGATATACCCATTTGAATGCACAGTTCCAAAGAAAGGAGACACAAAAAAGCCGTCCTCAGTGATCAATGCAAAGAAATAGAGGGAAACAACAGAATGGGAAAGACTAGAGATCTCTTCAAGAAAATTAGAGATACCAAGGGGATATTTCATGCAAAGATGGGCTCAATAAAGGACAGAAATGGTATGGACCTAACAGAAGCAGAAGATACTAACAAGAGGTGGCAAGAATACACAGAACTGTACAAAAAATATCTTCATGACCTGGATAATCACAATGGTTTGATCACTCACCTAGAGCCAGACATCCGTGAATATGAAGCAGAGTCGGCCTTAGGAAGCATCACTATGAACAAAGCTAGTGGAGGTGATCGAATTCCAGTTGAGCTATTTCAAATCCTAAAAGATGATCCTTTGAAAGTGCTGCACTCAATATGCCAGCAAATTTGGAATCTCAGCAGTGGCCACAGGACTGGAAAAGGTCAGTTTTCATTCCAATCGCAGAGAAAGGCAATGCCAAAGAATGTTCAAACTACCTCACAATTGCACTCATCTCACACACTAGTAACGGAATGCTCAAAATTCTCCAAGCCAGGCTTCAGCAATACGTGAACCGTGAATTTCCAGATGTTCAAGCTGGTTTTAGAAAAGGCAGAGGAACCAGAGATCAAATTGCGAACATCTGCTGGATCATGACTATGCCAAAGCCTTTGACTGTGTGGATCACAATAAACTGTGGAAAATCCTGAAGGAGATGGGAATACCAGACCACTTGACCTGCCTCTTGAGAAATCTATATGCAGGTCAGGAAGCAACAGTTAGAACTGGACATAGAACAACAGACTGGTTCCAAATAGGAAAAGGAGTACATCAAGGCTGTATATTGTCACCCTGCTTATTTAACTTCTATGCAGTATATATCATGAAAAATGCTGGGGTGGATGAAGCACAAGCTGGAATCAAGATTGCCAGGAGAAATGTCAATAACTTCAGATATGCAGATGACACCACTCTTATGGCAGAAAGTGAAGAAGAACTAAGGAGCTTTTTGATGAAAGTGAAAGAGCAGAGTGAAAATGTTGGCTTAAAGTTCAACATTCAGAAAACGAAGATCATGGCATCTGGTCCCATCACTTCATGGGAAATAGATGGGGAAACAGCGGAAACAGTGGCTGACTTTATTTTGGGGGGCTCCAAAATCACTGCAGATGGTGATTGCAGCTATGAAATTAAAAGATGCTTACTCCTTGGAAGAAAAGTTATGACCAACCTAGATAGCAGATTAAAAAGCAGAGATATTACTTTGTCAACAAAGGTCAGTCTAGTCAAGGCTACGGTTTTTCCGGTATGTATGTAAGGATGTGAGAGTTGTACTATAAAAAAAGTTGAGCACAGAAGAATTGATGCTTTTGAACTGTGGTGTTGGAGAAGACTCTTGAGAGTCCTTTGGACTGCAAGGAGATCCAAGCAGTCCATCCTAAAGAGGTCTGTTCTGGATGCTCATTGGAAGTACTGGTGCTGAAGCTGAAACTCTAATATTTTGGCCACTTGACTCAAAGAGCTGACTCATTTGAAAAGACCCTGATGTTGGGAAAGACTGAGGGCAGGGGTAGAAGGGGACGACAGAGGATGAGATGGTTGGATGGCATCATCAACTCAATCGACATGAGTTTGGATAAATTCTGGGAGTTGGTGATGGACAGGGAGGCCTGGCATGCTGTGGTTCATGGGGTTGCAACGAGTCGGAGATGTTAGAGCAACTGAACCGAACTGAACTAGAAGCTTTCCTCAGAAGATCCTTTGTTGAATTTCTTTAGTTACATATAATTTATATACATTATTGTATTCTATAAAGTTTTTTGGAACCTGACAAAATTATCTCCAGGACAAATAAAGGTAAAATATGTGAGAAAAATTAATATGGGGTTATGATGGGACAGAAAAATAACATGAAGTGGGATGAGATGCATAAAGGACAGGTCATGAAATTTTGTTCATGTTCTGGAAGTAGAACACATTTATCTAAAAGCCATCTAAAGAGCTAATGTGAAGAAAGAGACACAATTTTGTATATGGGTCAGAGTGTTCAAGAGATGATATCTCACTAGTGCCACTGGTAAAGCTCAAAGAAGAAGTCCTAATTTGATACATGAGAGAAACTGTTCTGTGGTCTTGAGTAGCATGGCTCAGAAAACATTAGATTCTGAAAAAATCTTCAGAAAAGAAGTTTGCTAAAAGCCACCAAAAAAAAAAAAAAAAAAAAGCAGATGTTATTTCCTGTGGTATATATCTTCTTTTACCCAAACAATCAGGCAAAAGAAGTTCCTTCTCCCAGCCTACTTAGGGAATGAGAGAGAGGACTGAGAGCTGAGAATCAGTCTGGGACAGCTCTGAGGTTAAAACTGTCCTGGCGGCTGGTAACCAATGCAAACTCTGTAGAAAGGAATAGGAAGATCACTCAGTCATGTTCGACTCTTGGAGACCGCATGGACTGGGGCCTACCAGGCTCCTCTGTCCATTTTCCAGGCAATAGTACTGAAGTGGATTGCCACTTCCTTCTCCAGGGGCTTTTCCCAACCCAGGGATCGAACCCGGGTCTCCCACATTGTAGACAGACGCTTTACCATCTGAGCCACCAGGGAAGTCCTGTAGAAAGGAATGGAGGCAGCCAAAAACCAGAATTTAGTGCTACACTGGGCACCTGGCAGAATAAAGAGAGAATTATGGTGTTTCTGTATAAGCAGAGAGAGAAGTCTACAACTTTGTTTTGTGTGTTAGTTGCTCGGTCATGTCCAACTCTTTCCCACCCCTCAGACTATAGCCTGACAGGCTCCTCAGTCCATGGGATTTTCCAGGCAAGGATCCTGGAGTGGGTTGCCATTTCCTTCTCCAGGGGATCTTCCTGACCTTGGGATCAAACCAGGTCTCCTGCACTACAGGCAGATGCTTTACCATCTGAGCTACTGGTTGGCACCCATAATCTTGTTTTACAATATAGTAAATGAATATGTAAAGCAAAGTGGTAGAGACCAAAAAAAAAAAAAAAAGCAGTAGGACAGAAATAGTAGCAGCAAAGCTCCTTGAAGATTAGAGAAAGAATACATATTTTAAAAATCTATTTTAAAAAACACAAAAACTCAGGAATTACCTTTCTAGAGCTATTTCTCTCAGAAAAGATGGTCAGTTTAGCCATAACAAGCATGAAATCGACAAAGAGGATCAAATATAAAACAAACACATATGTAAGAAACAACAGAAAAATAAGTAACTCAAGCTTACTATTGTAAACTATGAAAATATAATTTAAAATGAAAGTTTTTCTATTTGTAGATATCTTGGCTGAAACTATACCAGTTATGTAGTGTGGGGAATAACTAGGATCTACTGAAACCATATATAATCCCCTGTGTCTGTATCCTCTAAAGTGAAAGGCATTTGCGTTAGTCTCCCAGGCCTCCCTTGAGTCTCAAAAGGCTAACTCGAGAGTTAATGATTGGGAAATGTGAAGATATAGAAACAAAGAACAGCTGTCAGGCTGGGAAACTGGTGTCACTTAAGACCATAAATCCACCACACAGCAGAATCACTGAACTCCCAGTTCCCTGAAAGATATAGATAAAGGCCTGCCACACATTCTTGTTTCTATAGGAAGCAGACCCCCTCCAGATGAAAACTGTTGACCACAAGAACATAGGCCAGAGACTGGTTGAACACAGAAGGTTGATGATGCTTGGAACTGCACCTTGATGCCAACCAGTCTGAGAACTGTCCACCGGCTGATGATGCATCTGGGAGCCCCCTCCATCACACTGTAAAAGCGCTTCTCTGAAAGCCATCAGGGAGTTCGGGCCTTCTGAGCATGAGCTGCCTGTTCTCCTAACTTGGTTTCCTGCACAACTTTCCTTCACCACAACCCAGTGTCAGTAGATGGCCTTTACTGCACATGGGCTAGTAGGCCAAAATTAGTTTGGGTAGCTTTCTTAGGGAAGAAATTTTATTCTGCATTTACAATTTAAACAAAACTGTGGTAGAAGAGTGACACTGCATCTGAATCACAGAAATGTTGAGCAGCTTTCCTAAGGCCTCATCGACAGTCAGCCTCACCTCTCATCTTCAAGGCTGGTTGTGTTTTTGTGTGAACACTCCCCCCCACCCCATCCCCACCATAGTTCCCTTCCAGTCCTGACGCAGCACTGTTGAAAGGAGCTCCAGGACTAGAGGGCAACTACTTAAATTTGGGTCCTGATCAGCAGGTTCATCTGGGTGGGACCTCGGGGCTGCTTCTTTACTCTGTACTTGGACTCCACACCTCTAAAATGTATATAATAAAACCTGTCTCACAGGAAGAGAGTGAGGATAAAATGAGATAATACATGTTAAGCCCTTGATCGGAGCCTGCAGGCCATATATCCAAGTTACCCGGATATAAAGTTGCAGGATTGTGTGACAAGCACATCATAAGTACTCAAAAAGAAATTAATACAAATCCATACAAAACAAATATGGACATGTTTTAAATAAGATTTGCTGGCTACATGTAACATTGTCAGAGTACCTCAACAAACAAAAAAAAAAGTAAGAAATATCTCCATTCCACCAAAAAATAGCTAAACAGATTTTTAAAAACATTTTTACATATGTATTTTACATATTTTCCTTATCATTAGAATTCTTTATTTTTACTTTAGTCATCATATTCTTGGAGAAGGAAGTGGCAACCCACTCCAGTATTCTTGCCTTGAAAATTCCATGGATGGAGGAGCCTGGTAGGCTACAGTCCATGGGGTTGCAAAGAGTAGGACATGACTGAGCAACTTCACTTTCATCATATTCTGGACAATGAAGAATTGAGTTGTGTACTCAGTACTGCCTGATTCTTTGTGACCTCATGGACTGTAGTCTTCCAGGCTCCTTTGATCAGGTGATTTTTCCAGGCAAGAATACTGGAGTGGGTTGCCATTTTCTTCTCCAGAGGATCTTCCCGACCCAGAGATAGAACCAGAGTCTTTTGTGTCTCCTGCATTAGCAGCAGATTCTTTACCAACTGTGCCACCTGGCAAGCCCAATTTCTCATACTATGCTTAGCAAAAGCTTCACATTCAAATGCTCTTATTTAATTGGCAGCTAACATTTCTTTCAATAAATTATTTAATACTTTATAATTTACAAAATACAGTTAGAATCCACAATTGCTTTCCCTTTCATGAGTACTCTCAGCTTCTGTTCTACAATGTGGCCACACAAATTTTGTTAGAAAACCAACAATCCAACCACAGTGCTTATCTCAGATTTTAATGTGGATTTTCTTAAAGATTTCAGGGAGAGATGTTCACCTTAAAGTAATTAAAAATTAAAGAATGCCTTAAAACGATTCTCCAAATCCCTCCCACTTTCCAGAGTTTCACCTTAGCATAAATAATCTACTCAGGAAAACATAATCTTGAAATCCTAATTTCTTAAGGGTGGTTCCTTAGAAAACAACTCAGCCAAAAGAAAAAGTTGAATCCCTTGTTTCCCTGCCTGTCCCCATCCTGAAAGAAGAAACCTACTCCAGTGAAATCACCTTTGTCAGAAATAATGTTGTGCTTATGGGGCGTCCAAGGTGGCTCAGATGATAAAGAACCTGCTGAAATGCAGGAGGCCTAGGTTAGATCCCTGGGTTGAGAAGATCCCTTGGAAAAAGGACTGGCTACCCACTCCAGTATTCTTGCCTGGAGAACTCCATGGACAGAGGAGTCTGGTGTTCCAGAGTCTATGGAGTTACAAAGAGTCAGACATGACTGAGCAACTAACACTTATGGTCACTTATATTATTGTATTATGGGGTACACTTGAAGCTACACCCACAGCATCCTATTTGCATGCTTTGACCACACTGCTATTTCCCTCTACCTGAGTGCTCTTCCATAAAGCAGCATCAGAGTGGGGCATGGGGGCCCTGCATAGCACCTGGGCAATCTGTGTGCCCTCACCTCTCAGCCACCAGCACAAGCAGTGGCAATAGGTCAAATAAGATAAGAGGTGTTCAGAGATGATTCCAGTTTAAGTGTCTTTCTTAATTAAGTTGCTTTGCTATTTACATAATAGAAAAATAAATAGTTCTGTGGTATATTTTTTTTTTCTCCTGAAAAATGCATAGCTGATTTAATGCATATTCATGTTTCATTATCCATTCTATGACATGTCATCTATTTTGGCATGTCAGAAATATACATATACATATTTTCCCCTCTCTCCCTCTTTTTTGACATATTTGACTGTTATTCTGTGATCTTGGTACAAGAAAGGAGATATTATGATCTTAGTTTCTTAATGCTTTATTGCTGTCTTATCTTTTTTTTTTCTACCTAGAAATTACCTCCTCTCTCTAAACATTTGCTCAAATGCACAATCCTTTCTGAACCCTTTCTTTCCCTGTCTGAGTTGATCACTGTGGCCACACGAAGACTTTTTGATCTCTGTCTCTTCATTGATCACTGTCTCTCCAGAACGGCTTGCTCTACATGTAAAACCCTTATTATTCTAATATGAAGATCCTTCTCCTCAACCCTTACAGAAGTTTTATATTCCTATTCCTTAGAAAAGGTATTTGCCTCATAGAACATGACTTACGTTAATTGAATATACTGAAGCTGATGAGACCCATTACTAGTTTGATTTTTTTTAATGTAAATTTTGTTAAAGAGCTGTTTTTCAATTGACTTCTCATCAGCAGAACGAAAAATGTGTTTTATATAGATGGTCAGAAGTGTACAAAAGTCACTATTTGACTGGCCAAAAATTTCATGAGCAAATATTTTTAATAAAAGCAAAGCAAAAGAATGTTTTCAACATTGTTATGATGATGCTAAGAAATGACTTACCAGTTGTTTCCTACCACTATCAATCTTAGTTATTTATATTTTGCCGTGCAGATAAGTTATAAAAAAATTGGTCTTACTTTTCTCCTCAAAACTTGCTTTGTGAACCCCATGTGTGTGTGTTTGGATGTTGGTATGTGGGTGTTAATCTGTTTTAGAGAGACAAAGAAGGAAAGAGAAAGAGGTATTTAGGACAAACTTAAATCTTGTTTCAGTGATCACATTGTAGAGGACACTAAATGGTGACCAGTGGCAATTATAAATGTGAGTATAAACCCATGAACACACGAACCATGGACATCTTGTAGTACAGCAGGAGAGCTTCATGACTTTACTGTCATCCATGGAATTCAACAGGCTCTTCTTGTGGCTCAGCTGGTAAAGAATTACCCTGCAATGTGGGAGAGCCGGGTTCGATCCCTGGGTTGAGAAGATCCTTTGGGGAAGGGAAAAGCTACCCACTCTAGTATTTTGGCCTGGAGAATTCCATGGACTATATAGCCCATGGGGTGACAAAAAGTTGGACATGACTGAGCAACTTTCACTTTCATTTTCATGGAATTTCATTTTCATGGAATTTCACTTTCATGAAATTCACTGTCATGAAATGTATAAATCCATCATCGATCACTATTTCTGTTTCACATATATACTGACAGAGTATACCATTTGTCACGGAAATTTAGATTAAATGCTCTCAGTTCAGTTCAGCCGCTCAGTCATGTCCAACTCTTTGCGACCCCATGAACTGCAGCATGCCAGGCCTTCCTGTCCATCACCAATTCCCAGAGTCCACCCAAACCCATGTCCATTGAATCAGTGATGCCATCCAACCATCTCATCCTCTGTTGTGCCCTTCCCCTCCTGCCCTCAATCTTTCCTAGCATCAGGGTCTTTTCAAATGAGTCAGCTCATCACATTAGGTGGCCAAAGTACTGGACTTTCAGCTTCAACATCAGTCCTGAACACCCAGGACTGATCTCCTTTAGGATGGACTGGTTGGGTCTCCTTGCAGTCCAAAGGACTCTCAGGAGTCTTCTCCAACACCACAGTTCAAAAGCATCAATTCTTCAGTGTTCAGCTTTCTTTATAGTCAAACTCTCACATCCACACATGACCGCTGGAAAAACCATAGCCTTGACTAGATGGACCTTTGTTGACAAAGTAATGTCTCTGCTTTTTAATATGCTGTCTAGGTTGGTCATAACTTTCCTTCCAAGGAGTAAGTGTCTTTTAATTTCATGGCTACAATTACCATCTGCATTTGGAGATGGTGATTTTGGAGCCCCCCCAAAATAAAGTCTCTCACTGTTTCCATTGTTTCCCCATCTATTTGCCAGGAAGTGCTGGGACCGGATGCCATGATCTTAGTTTTCTGAATGTTGAGCTTTAAGCCAACGTTTTAACTCTCCTCTTTCACTTTCATCAAGAGGCCCTTTAGTTCTTCTTCACTTTCTGCCATAAAGGTGGCTCTACCTGCATATCTGAGGTTATTGATATTTCTCCCAGCAATCTTGATTCCAGCTTGTGCTTCCTCCAGCCCAGTGTTTCTCATGATGTACTCTGCATATAAGTTAAATAAGCAAGGTGACAATATACAGCCTTGACGTACTCCTTTTCCTACTTGGAACCATTAAATGCTCTAAACTGTGGCAAAATAACTCAGGAATATATCAATTAATTTTTTCCCAATATAATTAATTTTATTTACAAGAGCAGACTTCTGTTTTATAAAACAAGTCTTTCAAAAGAGCTTCAAATCTGTTGAAATAATATTCGGTTTTATAACTATCAATATTTCTATAACTTTCAAGAAATTGTTGGGTGTGTTTGTTTCATTTCCCAAAGTGTTAAATGGACATGAACATTATGTCTCAGTAATAATATTGACATTAATTCAGTTATTTTTCTAATCTTAAATAATTACTTGGAATTGAAATCCAGAGCCCTTAACTTTCCTGCGGTTTTGTTTTGTTTTTTCTTTTTCTTTTTTTTTTTTTTAATATATTGAGGTCTTCTGTTATGTTCATGGATGAGAGCATCAGTCTCTCACTATCTGTCTATGAGATTTCTTCCAAAATACTGGCATTGTGGTATAGTCTTGTGACCGTTTTGCAACAAACAGATTTTTGGGGTCCGGTGGTGCCTGCCTTTGCTCTTTGGGATGGAGAACTGCTGATCCATTCAGGGCTTGAGGTGCCTGGAGGCCTCTAGTATGTTCATCATTGGAGTCCCTAATCATACTCTAGGCCAGCCTCCTGCTCCAAGTGTCTGAAAGTCTTTAACAGTGCCTCAAGCAACCGCTAGCTCCCACAGTTCAGTGGCAGGTCCTCTGTGCAATATTTATCAGCTTACTTACCCATACCTCATGAAAGTTAGGCATGCAATCACCCGCTCTTCTCCCCAAAACTACTGTCAATTACCTAGGCTACCATGAATGTTCTCTGACTTGCTTCCTTCAGTCTCTCTGTCTCTCTTTGCCCAGGCCTTCCTCACACTGTATTAAGTCCTAGGGTCTTACTTTCAGCTTTGTTTGAATTTATTCATCACTGTGCTACCTCCCCTCCTGTAGCCCAGATGTAACTTGTTTGTTAGGCTTCCCAGGTGGCTCAGTGATAAAGAATTGGCATTGGTGGGTGGAATGGGTTTAATCCCTGGGTCAAGAAGATGAGGGTTTGATTCCTGGGATGGGACGATCCCCTGGAGGAGGAAATGGCAACCCACTCCAGTATTCTTGCCTGGAGAATCCCATGGACAGAGAAGCCTAATGGGCTACAATCCATGGGGTTGCAAAGAGTCAGATACAACTAAGCACATTTGTAACAATTAATATAGAGGAGCATGGCATAAAAAAAATTCCCAAATATCTAATTACAACTAAGATTGCAGTAAATTATTCCAGAAATATGATGAAATGTTTGTATTGATTTGATAGAGAACCTAAAGGTATTTTCTGAAGGGATAAAATCAAATTTAGAAGTTGCACATTGCTGATTTTGTTAGCTTGATTTTGTTTTGTTTTTTTTACAAGTATTTCTTCAACTCAGGCATCTGCACAGAATATTCTTCACTCTTGAGATCCATCATCACTGTCCTAACCATGACTGTAAACAACAGGACAAAGAAAAGGGAGAAAGTCTTTCCTTTTGTTTACACTGCTTGCATTATATGAGGCATATCTTTTAATATCATATTTTGTTTACTGAAAGTTAGTGATTATAGAATAGCATGAAGAGGCTTATTATTATCCCTGAGATAAAATTATATGAAAATGTTGAGTTTCTTCTAAATTCAGACTTTATAATCAAGCTGAGGAGGGAAAAACGCTCCTTCTGGAGATCAAGTTTTTGGCAACACTTTTGGATGGAACTGGTGGTTGCAATACTGGAAAGCTACTGAATGAGAAATAACATCACAGAGTTTTCAGCCCAGTGCCAGCTTGTGCCAAACTCATTTTCTTCATAAATATTTATGAGTGGTCTCTGCCATCTCATTAGAATTGAATTCAGAGATAACAGGTGCAGGCAATGGTTGCTCAAGCTAGGCCAACTAACTTTATAAAAGTGTTCCAAGTTTTACATTTAGAAGGATTTGTCACAGAGGATAGTCTCTGTGACTTCTTTGATTTATTCATTCTATGTTTTAAAATGTCAGTTGGGCACTTCTAAAAGCGAGTGACTTGCTTCCAGAGAGCCACAGTTGAGCTTGAACAGCAGATGCTATATGAGAGATTTTCCAAATAATCACTTAATTACATTTCTGAAGACTGTAATGAGACATGTGTATGTGACCATCAGATCTGCCACATGGCCTCACGCAGAGTGTTAAGTAAGGCACTCTGAGACTTGAAGGATGAGTAGGAGTTCACTAGGCCAAGTGGAGTGGGAGGGTAAAGCAAGGGGACCACTCCAGAGAGCTTGAGATGCCTGGATGAATGATTTGAAGGAGGATAGCACTTGGTTCCTCCAGAAGAAAGAGAGAAGATACAAATGATGGGGATATGGTAAACCAGGAGGTTAGCAGGGCAAGATGAGACTAGCAAAACCATCAGAGGTGAGATCTTAAAAGAATTTTTATAGGCTCTGTTCAAAGATGATTCATTCATCAAGTGCATTCAGCAAATATCCACCGAAGGCTCAATTTGTGCCAGGCACTGTGCTAAGAGCTGAGAAGATGGCAGTGATTAAGAGAAAGAAATACCCTAATCTCACACAGCAAATACCAATTGAGAGACAGAACATTTTAAAATGAGCAAATAAACAGCAAATAAAAATGAAAAAGATATCTACGATGGCGGAGTAGAAAAACGTGCGCTCATCTTCTCCCACAAGAACACCAAAATTGCATCTAGCTGCTGACAGGAGAATATTTGATCCCACCAAAAAAAAGATGCCCCACATACAAGGACAAAGGAGAAGCCCCAACAAGAAGGCAGGAGGGACACAATCACATTTAGAATCAAATCCCACACCCACCAGAGATCCTCTGAGGGCACAAACAAAATCTTATGTGCAGCAGGACCTGGGGAAAGGAGCAGTGACTCAACAAGATATTGAGCCAGACCTGCCTTTGAGTGTTTAAGTGTCTCCTGTGGAGGTACAGGTCAGCAGTGACCTGCTGTGGGGACAGGGGCTCTGGCTGCAGCAGACCTGGGAGGCATGGTGTGTGGCATAAGTCTTCTAGGAGGAGGTCACCATTAGTCCTACCATAGAGCCTGTTAGAGCCTGTGAGCAGACGACCCACAAACAGGAAAACAATTATACCAAAGAAATTCTTGTGCTGTTGCAAAAGTTCTAGTGCCCACAACAGATTCAACAACCAGGGGATCTGGCAAAGGGACTGAGAACCTCCAGGGAATCTGACTTTGAACCCCAGTGGGATTTGATTACAGAACTTCTACTGGACTGGGGACACAGACTCTTGGAGGGCACAAACAAAACCTTGTGCACACGAGGGGCCAGGAGAAAGGAACAGTAACCCTGCAAGAGACTGAGTCCGACTTGCCTGTGAGTGTTCCAGAGTCCCTGGTGGAAGCGTGGGTCTCCAGTGGCCTGCTGCAAGGTCAGGGGCACTGACTACAAAAGTCTTGGGAGTGCTGTATGAGTTCTTTTGAAGGAAGTTTCCATTACCACCATTACCCATACCATAGTGTGGGTTCAGGCCAAAGTACAGGGATGGAACACAACCCCACCCATCAGTAGAAAATTGGATTAAAGATTTACTAGCATGGCCTCACACACCAGAACAAGACCCAGTTTTCCCTATAGTCAGTCCCTCCCATCAGGAAGCTTCCATAAGCTTCTTATCTTTATCCATCAGAGGGCAGACAGAATGAAAACCACAATCACAGAAAACTAACCACACTGATCACAAGGATCACAGCCTTGTACAACTCAATGAAACTCTGAGCCATGCCATGGAGTGATACCTAAGACGGACAGGTCATCATAAGGAGTTCTGACAAAATGAGGCTCACTGGAGAAGGAAATGGCAAACCACTTCAGCATTCTTTCCTTGAAAACCCCATGAACAGCATGAAAAGGTAAAAAGATATGACACTGAAAGATGAACTCCCCAGGTCAGTAGGTGTCCAATATGCTACTGGAGAAGAGCAGAGAAATAGCTCCAGAAGGAATGAAGAGGCTGAGTAAAAGCAAAACAACACCCAATTTTGGATGTGACTGGTGATGAAAGTAAAGTCCAAAGCTGTAAAGAACAATATTGCATAGGAACCTGGAATGTTAGGTCCATGAATGAGGTAAATTGAAAGTGGTCAAATAGAAGATGGCAAGAATGAACACTGATGTTTTAGGTTTAAGCATCAGTGAACTAAAATGGACAGGAATGGGTGAATTTTATTCAGATGACCATTATATCTACTACTGTGGGCAAGAATCCCTTAGAAGAAATGGAGTAGCCCTCATAGTCAACAAAAGAATCTGAAATGCAGTTCTTGGGTGCAATCTCAAAAATGACAGAATTATCTCTATTCATTTCCAAGGCAAACCATTCAATATCAAAGTAATCCAAGTCTATGCCACAACCATTAAAGCTAAAGAAGTTGAAGCTGAATGGTTCTTTGAAGACCTGCAAACCATCTAGAACTAACACCAAAAACAGATGTCCCTTTCATCATGGGGACTGGAATGCAAAAGTAGAAAGTCAAGATATACATGGAATTACAGGCAAGATTGGCCTTGGAGTACAAAATGAAGCTGGGCAAAGGCTAATAAAATTTGGCCAAGAGAATGCACTGGTCATAGCAAATACATTCTCCCTACAACACAAGAGAAGACTCTACACAGGAACATCACTAGACGGTCAATACTGAAATCAGATTGATTATATTCTTTGCAGCTGAAGATGGAGAACTCTAAACAGTCAGCCAAAATAAGACTGTGTGCTGACTAGGGATCAGCTCATGAACTCCTTATTGCTGAATTCAGACTTAAATTGAAGAAAGTAGGAAAAACCACTAGGTCATTCAGGTATGACCTAATACAAATACCTTATGATTATATGGTAGAAGCGACAAATAGATACAAAGGATTAGATCTGATAGACAGAGTGCCTGAAGAACTATGGGTGGAGGTTCTTCACACTGAACAAGAGGCAGTAATCAAAACCATCCCAAGAAAAAGGCAAAATGGTTGTCTGAGAGACTTTACAAATAGCTGAGAAAAGAAGAGAAGCTAAAGGCAAAGGAGAGAAGGAAAGATATACCCATTTGAATGCAGAGTTGCAAAGAACAGCAAGGAGAAATAAGAAAGCCTTCCTCAGTGATCAATGTTAAGAAATAGAGGAAAACAATAGAATGGCAAAGACTAGAGATCTCTTCAGCGAAATTAGAGATACCAAGGGAATACTTCATGCAAAGATGGGCACAATAAAGGACAGAAATGGTATGGACCTAACAGAAGCAGAAGATATTAAGAAGAAATGGCAAGAATACACAAAAGAACTATACAAAAAAGATCTTCATGACCCAGATAATCATGATGGTGTGACTACTCACCTAGTTTCAGACATCCTGGAATGTGAAGTCAAGTGGACCTTAGGAAGCATCACACGAACAAAGCTAGTGGAGGTGATGGAATTCCAGTTGAACTATTTCAAAACCTAACAGATGATGCTGTTAAGGTGCTGTACTCAATAGACCAGCAAATTAGGAAAACTCAGTAGTAGCCATAGGACAGGAAAGTCAGTTTTCATTCCAATCCCAAAGAAGGGCAATGCCAAAGAATGTTCAAACTACCACACAATTGCACTCATCTCACAAGCTAGCAAAGTAATACTCAAAATTCTCAAGCTAGGCTTCAACAGTATGTGAACTGAGAACTCCCAGATGTTCAAGCTGGATTTAGAAAGGTAGAGGAACCGGAGATCAAATTGCCAACATCTGTTGGATCATAAAAAAAGCAAGGGAGTTTCAGATAAACCTCTTCTTAAAACCTTTGACTTCTGTAAAACCTTTGACTGTGTGGATCAGAAAAAACTTTGGAACATTCTTAAAGAAATTGGAACACCATACCACCTCACCTGCCTCCTGAGAAACCTGTATGCAGGTCAAGAAGCAACAGTTAGAACTGGACATGGAACAACAGACTGGTTCCAAATTGGGAGAGGAGTATGTCAAGGCTGTATATTGTCACCCTGCTTATTTAACTTATATGCAGAGTACTCATGTGAAATGCTGGGCTGGATGAAACACAAGCTGGAATCAAGATTTCTGGGAGAAATATCAATAACCTCAGATATGCAGATGACACCACACTTATGGCAGAAAGAGAAGAAGAACTAAAGTGCTCCTCAATGAATGAGAAAGAGGAGAGTGAAACAGTTGGCTTAAAATTCAATATTCAAAAAACTAAGATCATAACATCCAGTCCTACTGCTTCATGGCAAATAGATGGGGAAACAATGGAAACAGTGAGAGACTTTATTTTTTGGCGGGGGGGAGGGGTTCCAAAATGACTGCAGGTGGTGACTGTAGCCATGAAATTAAAAGATATTTGATCCTTGAAAGAAAAACAATGACCAACCTCGACAGCATATTAAAAAGCAGAGACATTACTTTGCTGACAAAGGTCCATATAGTCAGAGCAATGGTTTTTCCAGTAGTCATGTATGGATGTGAGAGTTGGACTATAAAGAAAGCTGATTGACAAAGAATTTATGCTTTTGAACTGTCATGTTGGAGAAGACTCTTGAGAGTCCCTTGAACTGCAAGGAGAGCAAACCAGTCAATCCTAAAGGAAATCAGTCCTGAATATTCATTGGAAGGACTGATGCTGAAGCTGAAGCTCCAATACTTTGGCAACCTGATGCAAAGAGCTGACTCATTTGAAAAGACCTCAGTGCTGAGAAGGATTAAAGGTGGGAGGAAAAGGGGAGAACAGAGAATGAGATGGTTGGATGGCATCACTGACTCAATGGACATGAGTTTGTACAAGCTCCTGGTGATGGTGAAGGACTGGTTATCCTGTCCTGATGCAGTCCATGGGGTCACAAAGCATCAGACACAACTGAGGGGCTGCAAAACAACAAATAGAAAGCGGGTGAATATATGCTATGAGTAAAAATAAAATGGAGTTCCCTGATGGCTCAGATGGTAAAGAATATAACTGCAAAGTGGAAGCCCTGGGTTCGATCCCAGGGTCAGGAGGATCCCCTGGAGAAGGGAATGGCTACCCACTGCAATATTTCTTGTTGGACAATTCCAAGGACAGAAGAGCCTGGTTGGCTACAGTCCATGGGTCACAGAAGCAGACACAACTGAGCGACTAACACAAAAATAAAATAAGGTAAGGAGGACAGGCAAAAATTAGCAGGGCAGGGGGGCATTGCTATTTCACTGAGTTTCTCAAGGAAAACTTCATTATGAGGGACACAAGCAGATAATTGAAGAACCTGTGTGTCTGTGCATTCGTCACTCAATCATATCCGATTCAGTGGGACACCATGGGCTGTAGCTTGCCAGGCTCCATGGGATTCTCCAGGCAAGAATACTGGAATGGGTTGCCATGCCCTCTTCTAGGGGTCTTCCCAAACCAGGGATCAAACTCTGGTCTCCCTCATTGCAGGCAGATTCTTTACCGTCTGAGCCACCAGGGAGATATGAGTAAAGCAGATACTTGGGAAAAGGATATATCATTATGTAGGAGTCTTTAATGTAGATTTCCCCCTAGAACTCAGGTAGTCCATGAACCTGGTTTAGAAAAAAACATTTATTTTAATGCTATTCTCATTAACCTCTAACTGAAAATTAGTACTTCTTTCAATTATAATTTTTTTTCAGGATTCCAGAATATCAACTGCAATTTTGTTCTTCTTAACAGTTTACAAATACTTGTACTTACATCAGTGTTCAGACATTATGAAAAACATTTATACTCACCAGTAGTTTTTAATTATGTTTATTGTTAGAGGTGGGGCTAGCTCTTGTTATTTGATAAATTTATAATACAGCATATATATTAGTATAAAAATATTTAGTTGAAAAATATTTTTAAAGTGTGTTTCAATATAATTGGTAGCACTTGCAGTGCTGTGAGTTAGACTGTGGAATGGCTTTACTTGACTGCCGGACTAAAAGAGAGAGCCCATGGCGAGGGAGAAGTTAAGGGTTCAGGTGTTAGAGAGAATGGGGTTGGGGGGCGCGGGTTAAGAGCCCTCTTCTGGGAGTGTTGAGTTCTTGATTTGTTCAAGGGCTGCTCAGAAGTCAGTGAGGAGGAAGCAGAAGGATCAAGTGCCGGGAGTGATGGGAAAAGAGATCAGGGAGGCAGAGGCCCAAATCAGAAGATCACTGTAGGGCTTCACAAGTGCACAAGGAGAAACCATTTAAGGGTTTAAGTTAAGGAGCAAAATTAAGAAAATTCAGAAAGCCTAATGATAATAATTAATTAAAAACTAATTAATATCCAGAAAATTCTGCCTAACTGGGATAATAGCCTTGCTCCCGATGAGAGTCATGATAATACATCATTTTCCTCCAAAGCATTTTGCTTGTTAAATCAAATGTTTCAGGGTCAGGGCTGTGCTGTACTTTAACAGTAGAAAATTAAACCATGTGAATTCGAATACTATCTAGAAACAATTTCCTTCCCTGCTTTCAATTATCTACATGCTTTCTAAATCTGCATGTTTTTTTTTTCTTTTTTTCCCCAATAAATTCGCCTCCTTTCCTTTTGTCTTAGTTTACTTTACATCTGCAATATCCAAGTTTCCAGGGGTAAGACTTGAAGTTAACTAGACGCATTTATTGTCTTGTGTACAAGGAAAGAAAGCAGATGTGTTTTTATCAGCTCTGCCATTGTGTGATTTTTAATGACATATTTGCTTAGCCAGGCCTGCCCATACTTCATAGTGTTGCTCTGTTAAGCCTCATCCTCCAGCTCCACATTCCTACTGAGCTACTTATTGCCCACTGTGTGGATTCTGATGGGTGTTTCTTTCTCATGACATGTGAAAAATATATACCAGACCATCATCATTCTAGATCCTAATCACACAACTCTCTAGTTTCATTCTTTAGTACACTTACCAAGTGTTCATTTACCTGCCTATTTCCTTCCTTCAGACAGGAAGATACTAGTTAACTGTATAATTTCAAATAACTAAAGCTAATATTCTTTCTGCTACTCTCCCAATAAAATATTTGTTCTCTTAGATCTTCCTTAGATTCAAGATTCGAAGAATCTCTTTAAGACATTTTAGATTTTCTCTCTATAAAGTCTTTGGTTTTCTATCTTTTTCACTTTGCTTTTTTGATACATTTTTTTATTAGATGACTATTAGAACTGTTTACTGAATGCTTTTTTTTTTAAGACAGGAAAGCACTTTTAAATGGAGATAAATAAAGGAATTATAATGATTTGCCAGGAGACATTACTCAAGTTTTCTCTTGGCAGCTAAGAATTTTGAATGGACTTCATAAGACTGAAACACCAGCTTGGGGAACACAGACTTGGCCAAAATAATTGCTCGATTATTGTTTTTGTTCATTCAGCTATCAAATATTTCAGTCTTCACTAATATCAGGTATTGCGACAGATATTTTGAGACATAGACATGACCATGGTTGGCATGATTTCATGCCTTCATGGAGCTTGCAATAAAGATGGGAAAGGCAGGAGTTAAGCAAAATTATAAATGATATTCTCAATTGTTATAAATTTTCAAAACTATCATGATCAATAATGTGGTAGCTGCTGCTGCTGCTGCTGCTAAGTCACATCAGTCTGCAGCCCACCAGGATCCTCTGAACATGGGATTCTCCAGGAAGGAATACTGGGTGGGTTGCCATTTCCTTCCCCAGGGGATCTTGCTGACTCAGGAAGATCGAGCCCAGGTCTCCTACATTGCAGGCAGATTCTTTACCATCTGACGTACAGGGAAGCTCCTAGAGAACACTGATGGACATTTTAACAGGCAGAGTTGATGAATCTGTGATGCGTGAAAAGATGTTTATTTTTTGCCAGGTCTCAGTTGAATCTGGCTTCTTGTACAGAGATCTGATGTAGGTGTGGGCCTGTGACTTTGCTCTGGGTTAAGGCTAAATGCAGTCTTGAGGGTGCTGCAGGAACTTGACCTGTACAATAATAACATGTCTGTAATGCCAACCTGAAAAGGCTGGAGGGCCATGTGATCTATGACAGTCCTGGGCCCTAGAGATTCAGTTCTATCAATGCAAAACTCAGATATGGAGGTTCCTTAAAAAAAGTAAAAAAGCTTAATTCACTGTTGCAAGTTTTCTCCCTACTATAAATTGTGATAAGTCATTTAGGAATGGAAATGAAAGGATGGACAGAAAGTAGAGAGTAAACCAATGTCAGTGACTGCTTTGGGGGAGCCTCTGAGTCATCTAAGTGTCTAATGAAAAGCAGATTTTCTGATGGGAAAGATAGAATAAAAATAAGCTCACTGCTCTCTCTACTGATTCACACCAAATATTAATTTCTGTCTTACATGAAGAAAGAGAGAATGGAAACCTGTCTTGTGGGTAGGCAAGATAAATAAGCAAAATGTTGACTGAGGGTTTAAAACTTAGGCAGGAATACAATTCTAATAAAATAGTGTCTCTTCAACACTTCTTTATGTGTCTTATTTGCTATAATATCTACATCTCTTTCTTTCACTTTTTTTTAAGATTAAAGCATTAGAAAGTGTTAAGGGCTGACTGAACAGAGATGTATGAGAAATGTTCTAGATGGCAGTAAAATCCCAAGCTACTGGTACCTATAATTGACTGCTTAAAGAATTAATGAAAAACTGCCATGGATAAGTCTGCAAATCTGGGACAAACACTGGAAGCTTTAAGTAGCAAGGCAGGGACTATGAATATGAGTAAAGTTGGTGAGACTAAAAGGTACCTTGGTATGCATATAGTTGCATAATCTACCCACAGTGATTTAATGTTAAATTATCTGGGAAAATAAAGGATGGATGAAGGCAAGAATAATAATGATAGATTAATTATGTCTCAGCTCTTTTTATAGCATTCTATACCCAGATGAGTGCATGTACACACATATTTCCATGTGCTTTTTGGGTATATAATATCCAGGTGATATTTTGATATAAATTAGACTATCAGTTCAGTTCAGTCACTCAATCACATCTGACTTGTTCTGACCACATGGACTGCAGCATGCCAGGCCTCACTGTCCATCATCAGCTCCCAGAGTTTTCTCAAACTCATGTCTATAGAGTCGGTGATGCCATCCAACCATCTCATCCTCTGTCGTCACCTTCTCCCGCCTTCAATCCTTCCCAGCCTCAGGGTCTTTTCAAATGAGTCAGTTATTCGCATCAGGTGGCCAAAATATTGGAGTTTCAGCTTCAGCATCAGTCCTTCCAATGAATATTCAGAACTGATTTCATTTAGGATGGATTGGTAAGATCTCCTTGCAGTCCAAGAGACTTTCAAGAGTCTTCTCCAACACCACAGTTCAAAAACATCAGTTCTTTGGTGCTCAACTTTCTTTATAGTCCAACTCTCACATCCATACTTAACTATTGGAAATACCATAGCTTTAACTAGACGGACCTTTGTTGGCAAAGTAATGCCTCTTCTTTTTAATATGCTATCTAGGTTGGTCATAACTTTTCTTCCAAGAAGCAAGCATCTTTTAATTTCATGGCTCAGTCACCATCTGCAGTGATTTTGGAGCCCCCAAAAATAAAGTCTGACACTGTTTCCACTGTTTCCCCATCTGTTTCCCATGAAGTGATGGGACCGGAGGCCATGATCTTCATTTTCTGAATGTTGAGTTTTAAGCCAAATTTTCACCCTCCTCTTTCACTTTCCTCAAGAGAATCTTTAGTTCTTCTTCACCTTCTGCCATAAGGGTGGTGTCATCTGCATATCTGAGGTTATTGATATTTCTCCTGGAAATCTTGATTCCAGCTTGTGCTTCATCCAGCCCAGCATTTCTCATGATGTACTTTGCATATAAGTTAAATAAGCAGGGTGACAATATACAGCCTTGATGTACTCCTTTCCCTATTTGGAACCAGTCTGTTATTCCATGTCCAGTTCTAACTGTTGCTTCCTGACTTGCATACAGATTTCTCAAGAGACAGGTCAGGTGTCTGGTGTTTTCATCTCTTGAAGAATTTTCCACAGTTTGTTTTGGTCCACATCTTGGAGTACAGAATGAAGCAGGGCAAAGGCCAATAGAGTTTTGCCAAGAGAACACACTGGTCATAGCAAACACTCTCTTCCAAAAACAGAAGAGAAGATTCTACACACGGACATCACTAGATGGCCAACACCAAAATCAGACTGATTATATTCTTTGAAGCCAAAGATGGAGAAGCTCTATACAGTCAGCAAAAAACAAGACTGGAAGCTGACTGTGACTCAATCATGAACTCCTTATTGCCAAATTCAGACTTGAATTGAAGAAAGTAGGGAAAACCACTAGGCCATTCAGGTATAACCTAAATCAAATCCCTACGATCATACAGTGGAAGTGACAAAACAGATTCAAGGGATTAGAGCTGATAGACAGAGTGTCTGAAGAACTATAGATGGAGGTTCGTGACATTGTACAGGAGGCAGGGATCAGGACCATCCCCAAGAAAAAGGAATGCAAAAAGGCAAAATGGTTGTCTGAGGAGGCCTTACAAATAGCTGTAGAAGAGAAGTGAAAAGGAAAGATATACTCATTTGAATGCAAAGTTCAAATGAGAGTAAGGAGAGATAAGAAAGCCTTCCTCAGTGATCAATGCAAAGAAATAGAGGAAAACAACAGAATGGGAAAGACCAGAGACCTCTTCAAGAAAAAGAGATACCAAGCGAACAATTCATGCAAAGATGGGCCCAATAAAGGACAGAAATGGTATGGACCTAACAGAAGCAGAAGATATTAAGAAAAGGTGGCAAGAATACACAAAAGGACGATACAAAAAATGATTTTCATGACCCAGATAATCACGATGGTGTGATCACTCACCTAGAGCCAGACATCCTGGAATGTGAAGTCAAGTGGGCCTTAGGAAGCATCACTAAGAAAAAAGCTAGCAGAGGTGATGGAATTCCAGTTGAGCTATTTCAAATCCTAAAAGATGATGCTGTGAATGTGCTGCACTCAATATGCCAGCAAATTTGGAATCTCAGCAATGGCCACAGGACTGGAAAAGGTGAGTTTTCATTCCAATCCCAAAGAAGGGCAATGCCAAAGAATGTTCAAACTACCACACGATTGCACTCATCTCACAAGCTAGTAAAGTAATGCTCAAATTTTTCCAAGCCATGCTTCAACAGTACATGAATTTTGAACTTACAGATGTTCAAGCGGGATTTAGAAAAGGCAGAGGAACCAGAGATTAAATTGCCAACATTGATTAGATCATTGAAAAAGCAAGAAAGTTCCAGAAAAAATTCTACTTCTGCTTTATTGACTACGCCAAAGCCTTTGACTGTGTGGATCACAACAAATTAGACTATAGTATTCTGTAATATAGTCTCTAATTATTTGAACTCTTTGATATGCAGGAGGAATGATAGCTGGAACCAACTGTATACTGTGAGAATTTAATAAACAAGTATCTAGAAATGAACTCACTGACATTTCCACATTTGCTTACTGTGAGTCTACCATCTGCCTTGGCCCCACTCTCTCCTAGGTGCTTAGGACGTTGCAGTGAACAAAATAAATCTCTACTTGCACATGGCTTGCATTTTTAAAAGGAGAAATTGTTAACAAAAAGCATCAAAATTGACAGGTAAATATTTAGAGTATAGCTATGATGTTGGGCTTCCCTCGTGACTCAGACAGTAAAGAATCTGCCTGTGATGCAGGAGACCTGGGTTCAATCCCTGGGTTGGGAAGATCTCTTGGAGAATGGAATAGCAGTGATGTTAAGGGCTGTAAATATATATATATATATATATATTCATATATATGTAAATATAAATATATATATATTCATATATATATGTAAATATAAATATATATATATATATTCAGTTCAGTTCAGTCACTCAGTCGTGTCCAACTCTTTGCAACCCCGTGAATCGCAGCACGCCAGGCCTCCCTGTCCATCACCATCTCCCGGAGTTCACTCAGACTCACGTCCATCGAGTCCGTGATGCCATCCAGCCATCTCATCCTCTGTCGTCCCCTTCTCTTCCTGCCCCCAATCCCTCCCAGCATCAGAGTCTTTTCCAATGAGTCAACTCTTCGCATGAGGTGGCCAAAGTACTGGAGTTTCAGCTTCAGCATCATTCCTTCCAAAGAAATCCCAGGGCTGGTCTCCTTCAGAATGGACTGGATGGACCTCCTTGCAGTCCAAGGGACTCTCAAGAGTCTTCTCCAACACCACAGTTCAAGAGCATCAATTCTTCGGCTCTCAGCCTTCTTCACAGTCCAACTCTCACATCCATACATGACCACGGGGGGGCGAGGGGGAGGAAAAAAATATATATATGGCAAGCAAAGAGACGGAAACTTTGTCATAGCGGGGTGTCCCATTTTATATAGCCATTAGAGGGTCACATTTGAGCAGAGGTTTGGTTAAGGAAGGTTAGGGGGAGGGCTTGGCTAAGTTTAGAACAGAATATTTTAGGGAGAAGGAATAGCAGAAAGAGAATCTAAAGCAAAGAAGTGCTTTGTTCAAGCAGAGCAATAAAAAAAGGCTTTTTATGCTTAACATGTCCTTGGTTATTTTTCCTTGTCTTTGAAAAAAACCGATTTGCTTTTTTAAAGGAAACACTATTAGGGGATACAAGTTAATTATTTAGTAAGTCAATAGATTAATTTTTATGCAAGTAGATATGATAGATTGAAGTTATAATTCTATTTCTTACAGAAGTAAATGTGAGAGAATGTGTTTCTTTTTCAAATTATATAATTCTCTTAATGGTGGTCAGTAAAATATTCCATTGGTTCAATATTCAATAATGGTGAAATAAAATGTGTCTCTATTTCTCTATTTTTGTGTGTTCTCTTTAAAGCGATTTATTTTCAGGGCAGATCTCTGCAAATTGAGCATTCTTTTATCAGTGTAAATATGAACCATGAACTTCTATGAACCTTTGATAGCAGTTTGTGTATTTATTTTTCAGTCCTTAGAAGCTTATGGAATGTACTGAGTTATGAAATGGGACACTGACTATCTTCCAAAACCATGTTTGCTACTGGAGATTTCTTACAGCAGTGGCTTGGCACCTGGTAAGTGGTTTCGAGATTTGGTCAGACCCAATCCTTAAAACCCACTCCAGTGTTGCCTGGAAAGTTCCATGGGCAGAGGAGCCTGGCGGCTGCCGTCCATTAAGTCTCAAAGAGTTGGGCACGACTGAGCACACAGTCCTTAAAACCTTCCCCCTGCTTGCTCCATCACATGAAAAGAAGCAACAACTTTCTCTTCCTGTTAGTCTAGCTGCTTAAAAATAACACATTCCAGCAAGAAGGGAGGGAGATTGCAAGCAACAGGACATATGAGATTTGCCAAGGGGCCAGCATTTCCTGGCTCACAATTGCAGGAAAGGCTTTGCTCCATTATCAATGGGACCTGGATGCTTTGATAGGCAATTGTTTGAAAAGCTAAACAACATTAGCAGTAGAAATATTGTGTGTTTTATAAAAGGCTCTTGTGGAGGAAATATACCACCAGATGGATCAGACAATAGTCTTGTCTCGTGTTTTGTTCCTCTGCTGGTAATATAATAAAAAAAAATACAGAATGTACAACTTTGCTTTTAGTAAAGTCTCTGCTATTTTAGAAAAGAATAGTGGAATTGTCATGAACAATACAGATTTCCTTTGCAATAATCGCTGATTTTAAAATGTACAGACACAATGGAATGCTCAAGACATCACAATCACTTTTAAGGACATTCCTTATATAGCACACTGAACCCATCATCTCCAATGAAATTAGAAAAAAAAAAATGACCAACTGTTTAGGAATATACTCCCCCTATAGACAGGACAAAAGAACTACTTCTAAACAATTGCTGTTTTTTAGGAAATATCTTGACTAATACTGCCTTGCTCTCTATTTGAATTCCTATGAGAAATTAGATATAGATAGAGAGATGATAGACAGATATTTAATTTTATATATTATATTCTCCACCTCTCAGAAAGTTCAGTAACTTTGGCGATCTTTCTGAGCTGTGATCAGGAAAAGTTTTCCTTTTCCTTTTTTTCTTTCTGAGGAAGCAGAGAGAAATGGACAACAATGGAGATTTATTAAATAAATACCTATAAAGATCTGTTCATGATAAAACCTTGCAGGTTGATGTCTTATCCTGAAGTGATAGGGAAGATATACCATGTCGCTCTCAAATGCTGTGGTCATCTTCAGGCAAGTGCTGGTCTCCCTTGCTCTGGGTCACTCTGGTTAGAGGGTCTGCATAGATGGGATACAGCTCTCCATCTGTCTTCCCACATGAGTATATACACTGATTCAAATATGCAGTCAGGCAAATTCTGAGGCAGGGCTGGGATAAATGTGATTCCAACATGCTCTGATGTCACCTTTAATGGGTCTCCCTCAGTGTCTCCCCATAACTAAAGAGGTAGAGGAAAATGCTCCCAACTAGAGACAGTAAAATTTAGGCTGGATAAATATTTCACCAATACAAGCTAAGCTTGTAGTATGTGCTTAAAAGAGGTAGGAATTCCCATCATATAATCAGCACCCAGTTGTTTTCTTTCATGTTGAGAATACTGCATGCCTTTCTTGGTTGAAAGTAGGAGGTGATCTTGTAATCTGAAATCCTGACAATTTTGACTCTTTCCTAGAAGTCATTTTTTTTAAGAAATAAAGTTATATAATCATAATTTGATTAGAAAATTTACCCTGGTTGTGGTATACAAGGAAAATAAAAAAGAAGCTATTGGCAGAGAAGTCAATTAATAGATATTATGAAAATACCTTAAGAAATATTTAGAAGAAAAATCCAAGTATATAGTGACTATACTTGATAAAGGAATGCAAAAGTAATAAAGTTTTGATAATATTTCCACTTGGGATCATATTTGGATGGGAATTAAGATGAATCTATTTCATTTATAGTAGCCAGTATGACCTAGTTTAAATAAAAATTTTCCAAATCTCAGACTGTGATGTTGGAAATGTGCTTTTCACTGAAATTATGTAATTTCATTTTATCAGCACATGAAAATAATACTACTTAGAAAGAAATTAATGAGTATGTAGTACTGCCTTTAGATGACTTCAGGTAACAAATTAATTTTGTTCTTTGCTTGAATATAATTGTTATGCAGCATTTTAGCAATCCATGGATTTTTGAAATAATTAAAATTGAAGTATTATAAATTAAAATCATGATTATAATACTTTCTGATTTTCTCTTATTTTGGCTTGAAGAAAGCTCTTTAATGTAGATGATGATAAAACAAAAGTGATCAAAATAAATTGGTGAGTCCATTTATTCTATTTTTTTCATGTGTCCACCCACTGCAACTTTCCATTTATTTATAAAGAATATGCTTATGTAATTATATATTAAATATATACTTGTCAGGTTGTGATTCAGTATATGGTTTCAGTTACAAACAGCAAAACAGATTTTTAACAGTGAGGATTTGTTCAGGAAAAAAGAAATTACTCTAGATAATTCAAGCAGGAAGGTATTTGATACAGGGAATTAGTGGCTTAAATTTTTTTTTTTTTTTGAAAGGATTGGCAGAACAGAGTTCATAGAAAACAGTAACAAGTTTTCAGGAAATTAGAACATTTTTGAGCTTCCAAGAAATTACTGTTGATGATTTCAGGTGCCTTGAAAGTATTTTTTTTAACTGATAATTTCTTGATTTGCCTGATTTTAATCAAGACAGTGTGCATAATACAGAATGAACTAATTTTACAATTTTGGACTCCTGTATGTTCATATGAGTCACCATTGTTGCTGCACCTTCTATGAGCTTGCTTATATGTATGCAAAAAGATTAAATTCTCTTCAGGCACAAGCTGCAAATAAATTAATTCCAATTTCAAACTTACCAAATATCAAACAATTTTTCAGAATAAAATAATTTTCCAAGGTGTTTATCAAATAAATTTAACTGTAAGCCTTCTAAAAAATAATGAAGATATTTAAAAAAATTTTCTTTTCCTGTGTCATTTTTATAATAACAAAGAGTTTGAAGGCAGTTAAAAAAATAGGGATGAAGTAACTACTTCCAATTAGGGGGCTAAACTGGATGACTCATTTTATGAGTGAGTGATATGCAAAGGGAATTTGTCGTCTTCAGAGACCAGAGCTAGGAAAAGAAGAATTCAGAAGATGCTTTGAGAAAAATGTAATCATTTGCCTTTGAAAGCTATATTTGCCTCTTAGAAGGGACTCCGCTACTGCCTGTGGACAGGTAGTATCAAAGCTAATGGGCTAAGATAAACTTTGGAGACTATAAAAATCACTGAGGAATGAGCATAGTAGAGACAAAACAAGCCATTAGTAAGGAGACAGAAAATTGTTTGAATGTTAGCTTTGCTGATCACTAAGAGGGAGACTTTGAGGCTATTTCCTAACTTTCCCAAGTACAGGATTTTAAGTCTGTAATAAGGGTGTATGTCTTCCACATTCTCTTCATTATTTTGCATATAAACTAACTTTTGAGAAGGTCTACTCAGCCTTTCTGTTTTGAAATCTGATTTGGTAAGAGCATACATCTCCATTCACCCAAATCTCCTGAACCATCTGAATTCCGAGGATCACACCAAAGCAGTGGAACTTTACATAGAAGTTTTATAAAATACTTGAGTAATTTATGCAAAATCACTCTTTAGTTCTACCATAATACTTCTGTGAAATGTTTTGGAGTCCTTGAAGAGCAGAGGTGGTGAATAAAGTAGAAAGGGATGTTCAAAGAATCTTATTTCCAGGGAGAAACATATTATTTGACATATGAAATGAGGAATAAAACTATTTTACAATCTAGTAGAAGAAGTTAAATTAAAAAGATAAATCAAGGAAAGTATTTTTAAAAATCAACGACAATATTTGTAAAATAGAATTAGGCTCAGACTTAATATTTACTTTATTTTTAATACTGGCTCCTAATGAAACTTAAAAACAGCTGGCTTTGTTGATGTAATGGTTCCATGAAAGACTGAACAGGCAGAATCAGAATCATTAAAGTTCCATTTTCATCAGATTTGTGCTTGAGAAAATTAAGTATACTCTCATAGTAATTTATTATAGGCATTTCTTTGTTTGTCTTCGATATATTATTAAAATGACAGAAGGGGATGAGGTGAAATAGTACAACAATTACACAGTTTAAAACTTTTCAATTATAGAGAAGCATTCAACTGCGTCTTTCATTACCACCATCTGTGTTGTATACATCACTTTAAGATTAATAACAGGCAGGGTTTGTTTCTTTGTTTATATGGAATTCAGACCAGGATAGGTTTTTCCCATCATTGGAGAATATTGTAAGAAGAAAGACAGTTATCTTTCTTGGATAGCAGGACATTCTCAAGGTCTTTCCCAGACTATCCCTCACCCCCTCAATAAACTGATGTACTGACTCAAATCTGACGTTACTTTTATTCCAAATAAACAGTACATTATTTTTTACCTAATCTAGTAAAAGAAAGATTTTTGATGATTTCATATTCCCACCTTCTTTTGATTCCAAGTATAACAATGGTTTAAATTTCAACAATAAGACTCAGGGTTGGAGAAAAGTTGTCATTGTGGTTTCCCGGAAATTAATGTTCTGAATTGCATCTCCTCCTAGTGGCCTCATAGAGTTATCACAGTGTGAGCACCTCACTTTTTAATTCAATTGAATTCAGTGCACTTCATAATCACTTCACTTCAGTTTAATTCATTTTTGGTCAATGCAATTTCATAAGAATGGATAGAATACTTATTGAGCACAGTGAGCACTGTGTTGGATGCTGCAGACTGAACGGTGCAAGGGACTTCCATCTTTACCACAATTGAACTAATTTTAGGAGCCAATGATTTTAATCACTAGTTATAGCACATATATTTATTTTTGTACTTTTCTCTTAAATAATAACAAAATAGTAGTGCATTCCAATACAGATAGCGGAATGAGCCTCTTGTCCAAAGATGGCAACATGACTAAAGCTAAGGTAGCATTTGGCAGACAGAATCACTGCTCTGAGGTATCAAAATCTAAATATTTGTGGAGCTTGTACGCAGTAGAGAGCATGGTACCAAAAACCACCTCTGTGAAAGCATAATGCTGGGCTAGAAATGAACTAGCTTTAGAACTGGTGTCAGAACACAACTTTCTGGTCTGAAATTTGATACCAGTTGTGTGATCCAAAACAAGTTACCCCAGGAGATCAAGATGGTGGAGTGGGAGGTCACCTCATCCCATGAACACAGAAAAAACCGATTGAAAATAAGGGGCCATGGTTGGTAATAAAATGCCCACCAGAAACTCAGTTTTTAGCCCATCTTTGCTTTTATGCCATTAATGCAATGTTGTCAGCACAGTGATACAATGTGTATCTTAGAATTATTATGAAAATAGTTTTGATCTTATAAAGGGATTTGAGGACCCCCAGGCATCTATATCCCATACTTTAAGAGCCACTGAATGACAAAGAAAAGGGCATACTCTGGACCAAGTCAACCATAGGATCCCACATCAAGTAAATAATTAAGGTGACCAACTGAGTAATTATCAACCACAGAGGCATGAATTGAATCACAATAAAAGAAGTATTATGGCATTTAGATTGAAAAAAATCTCTAAATTATTCTCATAATTTGAAAGTTTTTGTCTCAAAAAAAATAGAAAGGGGAAAAATGTTGCTTGCTGTGGTAGACTTCATTCTTTTACTCTTATCCAAATATTCATTGTTTTCTCTGTGGGAGGTTTATAAATTCCTTCTCTATTGACAGATTTACCTATATGATTCATTTTACTAATGGAATGTGAGCAGAATTAATGGGTGCCACTTTCGAAAATAAACTTTAAAAGATATTTCATTGTTTTACTTTTCTTTTGCTGCAAACTCAGCAGTTTCCCAACATGAAAACTATGTGGATTTAATCAGAGCCAAGTAATTATATAATGTGAACTTAAAAATATATATTGTTGAGAGCCATCAATATTTTAGCGTTGCTTTTTACCATTGCATAAGCAGCAGCAGCAGCAACCAATACAACCTAAACAGATACAGCCTGTATGAAAGGTTAGACAACACTCATAATGAAATCAGGCCAAGGTTGAGATGGAAGGATAAGGTTGAGGTGCAATTGTCATGAACAATGCAGATTTCTTTTGCAATAATTGCTGATTTTAAAATGTACAGACACAATGGAATGTCAAGACATCACAATCACTTTAAGGACATTCCTTATAGAGCACACTGAACCCAATCACCTCCAGTGGAATGAGAAAAAAAAAAAAAAGAAAAAAGATCAGCTGTCTAGGTATATACTCCCTCTACAGTCAGAACAAAAGAATGAGACCTCAAAACCTCAAAAGAAAGAGATTGCAAAACAGTAGGGGTTTCTGAGATAAGGAAATATGGTAAGGGAATTAAAATTCAATAGTTGAATTTAACTTTCATCAAAGGTGATAAACAGCAGAGTTCATGCTGTAGAAAAAGAAAACAGAAATCTAAATCAACACTTAGTTGACATTTATAAACTGCATACTAAATACTATGCCTGTGCTAGCTCTTTAACAGACTGTCATCAAATCTTCACATGATGTTAGGCTATTGACACTATTATTATCATCATTCAACTCATACAAAGGGACTTAAAGACATGGCAATATTTCCAGACTTGAACCAGGATTTAAAACCAGACAGCCTGATTTAGGGCCTTATCTCTTAATCATTTTGCTTTCAAGTGGGACATTTGCTTTTATTTTTTTTCTTGGTCACTTGACATTCATCTTTTCTGTATAACAGTTCCAGAAATTTCTTTTGGAATAATACTCTTCTTTCATTTTCAATCATTTGTTTGGTATTGAATTCACCAGATCCACAGTGGTTGATTCCAGTGGGCTCATTTAAATTTGGGAGACTGAGAGCCAATCTGAAAACATTTTTTTTAACAGTGAAGGGGGAGAAACTCTTTTACCCACTGGGATTTTTTGGCAACTGTCTTGTAGTAATGAAGGGAAAAGCCAGAACAAACATCTGAGAAACCAGAGCTAAGAAATAGAGTAAGAAAACCCAACTCCAGGTCACATGGCCTCAGCCTTGAACCAAATCACACTTGAAGTCAGATCGCTTCCTAGATGCTTTGAGTTTGTGAAACTCTAAATTCCTTTAGCATTTACATCAATTTGGTTCAAGCTTTCTTTCACTTTCATCTTCCTCACTCTTCTGATCTGTCATTTGCTTTTTTGTTAATATGCGTGTCTCTCTTAGTGTAGTTTTTGAAAGCAGAGGCCATTGCTACCTTGCTCTCTTCCCAAGGCTGAAGACAGGTTGATGTAAATTCTCAATAAATGACTGAAGCCTCTCTCAAAGACCCAAACTATAATGTTTTGGTGACATATGAGTTGGTGATGGACAGGGAAGCCTGGCATGCTGCAATCCATGGGGTTGCAAAGAGTCAGACATGACTGAGCGACTGAATGACTGAACTGAACTGAACTATGTCTTGCATGATGTAATAATAATAACATAAACACATAAATATCTTTAATTCTGCTTTCTTTTTCATCTGTTGGAGTGACTTTATCTTATTTATGATGATGGTAAATGGAAAGATTCATGATCTTTAACCAAAATGGCTCTATTCCTCCAGCAGAATTTGAAACCATGGAATACACAGTTGTGTGAATGTGTGTGTATCTGTGTGAGGGAAAAAAAATCGTTTCAGGGTTTTTTTTTTCCCATTTAAATATTAAAGTGGAGTATAATCACAGCAAAGTGTGAGACTCAACATATATGCAATGTGTCAGATTGTTACTTGAAGGACTAGGCAACAGCCCCTGTGCCGTTCCCATCACCAGCTGCTCTCTACATGGCCATGGAGTTGTGTGGTTGCGAAGTATATCTGGGTGGAGATCCAATAAATAAAATGGAAAAAAAAATTGGTACTTTGTCTCCAATTTTTGCCTGAGAAGATTAAATTGAAATGTGCTGATTCACTGTTAACCTACACCCTCTACCATAAGCAAACTACAAAAAGATTAAGAGACCATCTTTCATAAAATCCTTTCTTACGCAGCTGATTTCACTGTTAAGTAATTCAGCTAGAATTGTCCATTTTACCAGACTTCGGATGCCCTAGAATTATAGAAATTGAATGTCGGGAGCAACTTTGGTGATAACCTAATACCTTGGTTTTGCTGACTTTGGAACAAACAGAAGGCTAAGTTATTTCGTCAACACCACCCAGTGAAGACATCAGAACTTGAATTTAATTTCCAGAGTATCAATTAAAAAAATTTTACACTTGACTTTCTAATTACATTAGAGTTCAAATTAGAGTAGAAACAATATTTCATTACAAATTCTCTTTCATTTGAAATCATGTCTCTTTACTTTTATGAGAAAATTAGAGAATAAATAAGTATACATGAATTGGAAAATAACCTTTTTTTTTTTTAACAAACTATGAGTTATTTTTCTAGCATAGATAATAGGTTTTTTCCTAATATTATTTTGTTTATTCTAGTTATTTTACTAAATATTTTTCCTCTGAAAAAGCATAGCTTTCATAATGTACTTCCAACTTGTTTTTGGATGACTTAATTTCCAAAATCCCTAGCTTTGAGAAATCTCAAACTTGTATGTAACTTTTTGTAAGACAAATTGAACAGTCAGTTCAGAATAAATGAACATTCAGAATAATTGAACAAATGGAACAACTTGTTCAAAATTTAATAACAAATTGAATAATTCAGTTTGTGCCTTACCTTTTTAGATTTGAAAGAATTCAATAACAGTAGCTTAGTATACAGGCTTCCTTTCTGGCTCAGACAGTAAAGAAGTGAAGTATACACATCGAATATAATTAAAATTAGTAGAAAATCTGCAGGAGGCACTCTTTCAACTGAAATTATTCACTCTTCCCAGTCACACTGGCCTATGCCCAGATCGGGCCTTCCCCGATGGCTCAGTGGTAAAGAAACTCTTTGCCAACGCAGTAGACTTGGGTTTGATTCCTGGGCTGGGAAGACCCCCTGGAGGAGAAAATGGCAACCCACTCCAGTATTCTTGCCTGAAAAATCTCATGGACAGAGAAGCCTGGTGGGCTATAATGCATGGGGTTGCAAAAGAGTCAGACATGACTTAGTGACTCAACAACAAATGTCTAGATTGCTCTGAATGCTATGGCCAGTTTAAAATTTGCTTGGATTCTTCTTCATCCATAAATTTAGCTAAACACATAATTTTTATTTTCCCCTAAACATGTGTATTCCAGCTGTTTGTTGTTCAGTCTCTCAGTCATGTCTGACTCTGCAACCCCATGGACTGCAGCACGCCAGTCTTCCCTGTCCTTCACCATCTCCTGGAGCTTGCTCAAACTCATGTCCGTTGAGTCAGTGATGCCATAAAACCATCTCACTCTCTGTCATCATAGCTTCTATAGTTGTTATTATATTATTATAAAGTACTTTTACTGGGTGCCTACTGTTTTAAAGCTATGTGTGTGCATACACCAGCACACACACATTTTATTATGAGGCAGTCAATAATAATAACAAATAAATTATACTGTAAAATAGGGACCCCCTCCAACAATAAGCCACTATTTCCTGATGGCTCAAATGGTAAAGAATCTGCCTGCAATGCAGGAGACCTGGGTTTGATCACTGTCTAGGGAACATCCCCTGGAGAAGGAAATGGTAACTCACTCCAGTATTCTTGCCTGGGAAATCCCATGGACAGAGGAGCCTGGTGGGCTACAGTCCATGGGGTCTCAGAGTCGGACACGGCTGAGCAACTAACACAACAACCTAACAATAGAAATGTGTTGGCAGGGCTGCTTAAGAAATCTTTTAAAGGTGAGATAGGATACAATAAATGAATAATATTTCAAGAGCTATTTTGTGAGATCTTAAATCTGGGAGTTGGTGATGGACAGGGAGGCCTGGCGTGCTGCAATTCATGGGGTCACAAAGAGTCAGACACGACTGGGAGACTGAACTGAACTGAAATCTTCTATTAGCATAGGTGAAAGGCAATAGGCATTATATTCATTTCCATCATGAAGACTAGGTATTAGATTTATACTATTACAACTTTGGTGTACTTATGGGTTATCTTCCTAATAGTCTAGTGAATTAAAGACCTTCCAGATAAATTCTGTTCATCCCTCTTCTAATACAGTTATATTTCAACTTTTGGAGACATTGTTTTTATATAATTTTGGAGATATTGTTTTTATATAATTTTATAAAATTTTATCAGCTGGTAGAGGATCTGCCTGCAATGTGGGAGACCTGGGTTTGATCCCTGGGTTGGTAAGATTCCCTGGAGAAGGAAAAGGCTACCCACTCCAGTATTCTGGCCTGGAGAATTCCATGGACAGTCCATGGGGTCGCAAAGAGTCAGACACGACTGAGCAACTTTCAGTTTCATAAAAGTGTTATAGTTCTTTTGGCTTAAAATAATTATAGACCTATTTTCCTAACAATTACAGTTTCTCATGTCTGTATTCATCTACTTATTCTGAATCATGTAATAGACAGAGATGCTCTATTCTGCCATAAACTTTATTACAGAAAAATACTCCATAAGTAAAAATATTCCTTAAATAACTAAACCTGGATCTTGAATTATACATCTACCTAAATAATATGATATAACAATTCAAATATGAATATAAACTTATTGATTGGTACCACATAATATCCTAGCAGAAGAGTTTATAAGAAGACCATCAAGGTCAATACCTTAAAGCTTGTGAGCAAGTATGTCACTTAAACTTTCGTAGCCTTAAGTGTACAGTGGTAACTGGGTTATGTAAAATGCTTAAAAGTGTTCAGTATCAGCAAGGAAACGGAACTCTGTTACCCTGCAGTTTTCCTTTCAAATTTAGAGTAGTTCACTGATCTTTAATCTTTGCAACATCAACTTTTTTTTTTCCTTTTTTTTTGTCCACTTGCATCGATGTTACAGAGATGCCACTGTTGCTCACACTTTGATCAGAGGAACAACAGCAACAACAACAACAACAACAACAACAGTTTCTTTGCTTTATTTTGTCTACAACAGTTCTGTCTTCATCTTCCCTTATGATTAGTTGGAAATAAAAAGCTACATTTAGTCCAAGTTGGTTTAAAACTTAATCCACTCCAGTAATTGTAACAATCTTTTAAGAAAATACTTGGTTGTTGGAAAATGACTGCTTGGCTCTTTTGTTTCCGCTCTTCCCATGCACTTGATAGTCTTAAAGATGGTGTTAGGCTGAATTTGGGGATGGAGCCAACTGGGGGCTTTTATGAACAAGGGAAAAGAGGAGTCTTTGGATCCATCATATACTTACTGGTTTTCAGACCACTGCAGAGTGGGTGTTCCATGTCTGCTGCAGTATTTGGTTGGCTTGATCGTTTCTAAGGATTTTCTGTTGGCATTTGCTGCTGACATCTGGGGTTGATGAACACAAATGCAATTTTTCTTTGCTCAATCAACAGTTCTCTGCTTACTCAGCCCTCGTTGCTTCACAGACTTCCTGCCACCTCTTATGTCTGGATCCTTGGTCAAGTCACTCCACTCTATCACAGCTCGTTCTTGCCACGTAAGAATCAAGAGAAGCTTGAGAGATCATTCCAGACTCTATTTGCTGGTGGCACATTTTCTTCTTGCCTTAACCATACTGCTCCACCCCATGGAGGCACAGGCTTTGTGCATTAGACTTCTCTAAGTGTCCCGAATGGAGTACTGGACAAGAGCTCCTCCTCAACCTTAACTTCCTTATCAACTAATTGACCACACCTACTTCTGAAGGACAAAGAGAGAGGAGAAATTAGGACAGAAATCTGGCAGCTTCCTCTCCTGGTATTTGCCCTGTGATGTCCAGGATTTTGAGGGTCTGTTTATTTCTTCCTATCAGCCTAGGGCTTCTTGCTATTATCTAGTTCACAGAGTTTGAGTCGTGAATGGTTAAAATGGGAGGTAAAAACATTTAAAAACTCATTTCTTCCTCAGTCATTCTTGGCTTTCAAATCAGGTTATCTTCTTGACAATTCAAATTTGTAATATCATAATCTGAGTATTGCTTCCCAGATGGATCAGTGGTAAAGAATATGTCTGCCAAATAGGAGACCCAGGTTTGATCCTTGGGTCAGGAAGATCCCTTGGAGAATGAAATGGAAACCCACTCTAATATTCTTGCCTGGGAAATCCCATGGACAGAGGAGCTGAATGGGAGATGGTGAAGGACAGGAAAGCCCATGTGGTGCAGTTCACGGGATCGCAAAGAGTTGGACACAACTTAGTGACTAAACAACAACAATCTGAATATTAGTGTTTTATCTTCCTTTGCACTCCTACTCTAATAATTTTAATCACTTTGAAGCACACAGGTCATTAGGGCTAATTAAGGAGAAGGTCTTGTCATGAAAATGCAAATAATAACACTTTAACTTTTTTTTTCAAATATGATTTCTAGTATTTACACCAAACTATTGATATCTTTTCTATTTAAATTATTTATACTTATGATAGCACATCAAAATTCTAAGAATTCAATGCTTAAAATGGTGGCTCAGATGGCAAAGAATCTGTGTGTAATGCAGGAGACCTGGGTTCGATCCCTGGTTCGGGAAGATACCCTGGAGAAGGGAATGGCAACCCACTCAAGTATTCTTGCCTGGAGAATTCCTTGGACAGAAGAACTTGGCAGGCTACTATCTAAGAGGTCTCAAAGAGTCAGACATTTCTAAGCAACTAATACTTTCTATTTTCTAAAGAACAAAATGATGTTCCTTAAATTGCTTGTGAAAGTGAATACAATTTTAAATAAAATTTTATATTCTAAATTAAAATTCTTGAAATACAATATTTAAAAGCTGATCAATTTAGTCACTAACCTACATTTATTAATGTAATAATGTGTGAGCTTTTTTCTTTCTTTCTCCCTTTACTCTTTTCTTAATCCATTTTAGACTACCTTTATGGATTTTAGCATTAATTGCAGCACGATCTTATGCAGAAAGAAGTGGTCAAGGAAAGTGTTCATAACATGGTAGCAGAATGTAGAATGAGCACTGAATCTTGATGAGTCAACTCTACACTCAGTTATGCATGACTGAGTATCATACTTATTCCTAAGCTATTTTCTGACATTATTATTTGCTATTACCTTTCCCCCAAATTGTATATTTGCTTATGTGTTTCTCTTAAGCCCTTTTGCATTTAATGCACTGAAGTAATATGCATTACTTTAATATACAGAAATACTCATTTCTTGCCTTAATATTTGTATGCCTTAATAAATAGGCATACTCATTATAAAAAATATATATATGCTAGAATCTAAAACTGTTTTACCAAATTCCATTCAAATAAAGGAGGTAAATTTCCTAAATACATATTGATCTCTTATCCAGAGGACACTGGAGAGGTTTTACCTATTTCATATTTTCTTAAGCATACTATATACTTCTTTGAAGGTGTTCCCAGTATATAAAATTTCATTTCCACATGTTTAAAATGTTGTTTCTAAGAATACATTTAGGGCTTCCTTGGTAGCTCAGTGGTAAAGAATCCACCTGCCAATGCAGGAGACACGGGTTCAGTCTCTGGTCTCGAAAGATCCCACATGTCCTGGAGCAGATAAGCCCATGTGCCACAACTTTTGAGCCTGTGCGCTACAGCCTGGAGGCTGAACTCCTGAGCCCATGCACTGCAACTACTGAAGCCCACGCGCCCTGGAGCCAGTGCCCTACAACAGGAGAGACTATCGGAGTGAGAAGCCCACACATCTCAATGAACATTGAGAATGCCTGCTCGCCGCAATTAGAGAAAGCCTGCGTAGCAATGAAGACTCAGGCCCAGCAAAAAATTGTAAAAATTAACAAAGGGAAAAAATACATTTAATATAATTAACCTAATCTAAGCATGTACTTAATATTTTAAAAATCTTACCTGAGTTGACTTATGTTTCTTTCTACTACTGGAGAAGGCAATAGCAACCCACTATGGAGTTGGGATAAAAATGATTTTACTAATCATAAGACTCTCCCAGCTCTGCACATTTGGAGATGAAAAATTTCATGTTTAAAATGAAAAGCTAAACAAAAGAAGGGCAAAAATTGTTGTAGAAAACCTTATGATTCTAATTTGCATTTTATTAAAGTTTAACTTGAAAGCTTGAAATACTTGGTTTTATAATAATCTATACACTATCTGCAACCTGACTTTCATTATGAGTGAGTAAATTTTCATATTTAATAATTTAAGTATTAAAAATATAGTGATTATAACTTAGCTTTTCATTACAAACTTAAAATAATGTTATCATTACTTTTTGTGAATGAATAAATGAAGTAAGGAAAGTAAAACAACTAAAACAATTAATGAGTAAGAAATGGTAAAACAAATAATGCCAAAATTAGATGTAACACTGAATTTTAAAACTGCTGCATAAAATTTAAGAAAGTAAAACTATTAATGCTTTTTTTTTTGCCTGAGCACTTAGAAATACACATTTGATAGATTATTTTTGTTGTTATTATTTTCAAATTTCTAAAAACATAAATTAAGTATTTTCCACAGCAAAGAACCACATGTTCTCTTTAAATATTGGCTAAGAAAACTCCCTTGGATAAAATAAATATTAACATTTGGCACAAAATTTAAGTTGTGACCATATTTTCCTCAAACTACCTCAGTATTTTAAAGTTAAAGAAAGAAAAGTTCAACTCCTAAATTTAATTTTTGTGAAAGTTAAGAGCAAATCAACAAACAATAAATGATGTCTTTTTCCCATGCCTCATGAGCTTAGTCCCTATTTAATGTCATATACTTTGAAAGAGCTTTCCTTGATTCAATTTGTGGCAATTAGACGGTTACCAGAATAAAGGGAAGACTGCCTTGGTCTTGGTTTTCCACTAGAGAAATACTATGCCTCACCTACACTCCAGAGGTCAGTATACTTCCAGCCAAAGTAGGAATTCATTAAGTTCTAGAATGATTCTACATAGTAAAATTATATAGATACATAGATTTTAAAAACTGTACCCATGAACACATGCAAGTACATACAAATGTCATTTACTTATGACATCTCCCTGTCCCATACACACCCACAGAAACACTGAATTAAGGAGTCAACTAAGAAATAGATATTTCTATTGCAAGTATGGCAAGCCCTTTCTGGATATTTTCTAGTTATCTTGCCAATCCCTTTCTTTCTTTGTAAAATTTGAAGGAACAAGATGCTATTCTGATTGTTAACCTCAAAAAAAAGCTGTTATGGAGCTATAAACATCATAAAGTCAGCTCACAGAATCAACTGAATGAGAGAACAGAAGAAAGAGATCCATTTTAAAACCACTTTGAAAAATCCTGAAAAGAAGTATGGCTTAACATTAATTTGTAAAATATAAATAATACAAGTCACAGAAGAAAGCTGAATTAAATCTCTCAGCCAAGTATATTGTATTGATACTAACTTCAAATTGTGGCCACAAACTTCAAACCCAAAACAACTCTTTTCTTATTCTCACTTTTAGCTGATGATGTTGTCCACAAATATTTTAGTGAGGAAATAAAAGCAACCAGAAACCAACTTCCACAAGCTCCCAGTGACACATTTACCCTCCTTCTAGCATATGTTCTGACATTTTTGCCTATTAATATAGGAGAACGCTCCACCATCACTGTTCAGTCGCTAAGTCGTGTCCAACTCTGATGCTAAGTCACTTCAGTCGTGTCCGACTCTGTGCGACCCCATAGACAGCAGCCCACCAGGCTCCCCCATCCCTGGGATTCTCTAGACAGGAACTCTGGAGTGGGTTGCCATTTCCTTCTCCAAAGCATGAAAGTGAAAATAAAACTGAAGTTGCACAGTCGTATCCGACTCTTGGCGACCCCATGGACTGCAGCCTACCAGGCTCCTCTGTCCATGGGATTTTCCAGGCAAGAGTACTGGAGTGGGTTGCCATTGCCTTCTTTGTGTCCAGCTCTGCTTCCTTCTAAATCAGCACCCCATCGGGGGACCACATCTCATCTGCTCAACTCTGCCTCCACGGTGTTACTCATCACTTCTTTACTCTCTCTTAAGTAATGGACTTTTCTTCTAACAAATCATTCTCCTGTGCATGCAGACATGCTATTGTTTTCAAAATCTTAAACAAACTGAAAACTACTCTTCTCAAAAATTTGCCCACAAACTTCTGCATCATTTCCTGAGTCCCCTTCAGTAATATCCCCACAAAGAGTGGTCTGTATCCATTTCCCATTCTTTCTCTCTTCTAAGTAAGAGTAACAGTGGTTTCTTTAGATGATCTTATACCTAGTCTTTTTTTCCTGCCCAACTGCTTAACACTGGAGTGCCCCCAGAGCATGGTCTTTAGAATTCTCCCCTATCTATCATCACTTCTTTGATGATCTCAGAGTTTTAAAAGCTATTTATACTCCAGTGACTCTCACATTTATATTTTCAGTCCACATGTTTCCTGAATTTCAGATTCATGTATCCAAATGCTTACCTGAAATCTTCTCTTGGATGCCTGATTTATAGCTTATTTTTGAACTGAACTCCTGATCTTGCCATCCAACACCCACTCCAACCCATCCTTCCCTGGAAAATTCTGCTTTTACATAGTCTGTATCTCAGTGAATGTTATCCCCTTTTTTACATTTGCTGAAATCTTGGAGTTATTCTTGACTTCTCTCTCACACACCCAGGTGTATATTTACAATTATAATATCTTCTTGAATTAGTCACTGTTTATTATGTAATAATTTTTTGTCTTTTTTGTTACAGTTTTGACTTAAGGTCTAAACTTGGTCTGATATAAATGTAAATACTGCTTTCTTTTGGTTCCAGTTGCGTGGAATATTTTTTCCATCCCTTCATTTTCAGCCTCTGTGTATCCTTCAAGGTCAAGTGGGTGATTTATACACCACCATTACAGTGTTAGAGTATTCTGATTTTGACCATATACTTAATAAAACCAGCAAGTATTATATTTATATTTGTCTTCATGTTATTAACTAGCTTCCTTTCATTTCAGCTTGAAGAAATAGCTTTAGCATATTTTATAAGGCAGGTTTAGCGGTGATGAATCATCTTTGCTTTTTTTCTTTTTAGTCTGGGAAAGTTTACTATTTATTTTTGATTGAAGGATAATTGCTTTACAGTATTGTGTTGGCTTCTACCAAACATCAATATGAATCAGCCATAGGTTTATGTCTGGGAAAGTCTTTCCCTCTCTTCAGTCTAGTCTCTTTTCTAGATGATGGCTTTTTTGGGCAAAGTATTTGTGGCTGGCAGTCTTTTTTCTTCAAGCACTTTGAATATATCGTCTTCAGGCCTGTAAGGATTCTGCTGAGACACCTGTTGACACCCTATGGATTTATGTGACAATTCACTTTGTATGTGACCTTGCGTGTGGCAATTCACTTTTCTCTTGCCGCTTTCAAATCTTCATTTTGATTTTCAAGAGCTTGATTATAATGTATCTCTGTGAAATCCTCTTTAGATTAAAAGTTATTCTATCATTGTGCTCCTATTTGTTTTCTACTTTTCACATTCTTTTTACTCTTTTGCTGTCTTCCTTTATTATTTGACAATTTTTTGTAGCATTACTTTTGTGATTCTACTACAGGCTTTTTGGTGATTACCATGAGGCTTACATAACACATTTTATAGCTATTATAGTCTAGTTTAAGTTAAACAGAATTTTATTCCAAACTAAAATCTTATTTAAATATTAAGCAAAATATATAAACAAGAGAATAAGTATAATATTCTATTTTCACAAGATTATATTATGACTGAAAGTGCTCTCTATGCTCATTTATACTAATATGAAAAATGTTTATGATAGAGGTTTTTTAGTGAAAAGAAAAAAAAACTAGTTATACATGATAGCCAGTAGAAAAAGAAAAACAATATTAGAACAAAGCCAAAAAAAATGAACAATAATGAACTACATAAAAAAAAAAGAGACTAGACAAATATTATCTTTTTATGAGTTATTTTCCTTAGGTAATAATTTTTAAAAATTTTAAATGTTTCTCATGTTCTCTAGTTTTTCTTTATAGGCATGAGTTATATTAATATTGGGAAAGTGTTAAATTTATTTATTTAAATAAGTACAGCATACACAGATGACTTAATTCAATTTAAAATTATAGATAGTAGGCAGCTCCTGCCTCTCAAATTATTATACATATTATTCTCCTTTTGGATAAAATACATGATTTTTAATTTAATGTTCTACCTTCATATGTCTCCATATTAACTCATGTAGCTGACATGGAAAATTAACATGTAGACATGTATTGTCATATAAATGATAATCTATATATTTAGTAAAGACTATGTATAGAAGACCCAAAGCACTACTCTGTACCTTTCTCTCATTAAACTAGTTTCTGAGGTTCCTCTATAATGGAAAAAAACTGATAATTTCAAAGGGTTTTGAACAATCAATTCCCTTTTATACTTGTTTTTTCCTTTCATGAAATGAAATATTGAATACTCTAAACATTAATTTCAAATATTGGCATTATTATTAAATAACTTTTCTACTTTGGATATAAATATTATATATATATATATTTATCTTAATACTCCTTGCTTTTCTTTTTTTTTTCCCTAAACTTAATGGCCCAACTAGGCTAGCTTCGGTTTCCCTATTCTGCTTCCAATTGACTTTATTTTTCTTTGTTTAACATCCATTTTTCTGCCTAGTTATGTCTCTGAGGAAATGCTTGTCAGGTTCCTTTACAAAGGGAAAGGACTTCTGTGACACCCCAAATTGGTGGTTTAGACTGTCTCTCTTTTAGCACACTTATTTTTTTCTAATTTGTCATGTGGCATTTTGTAACACATTTTCTTTCCATGAATCTTTTAAAAACCACATTTTCTCAGTGGTAGCCACAGAAACTGTTTATTATTTGTAAATTTACTGAAAGAATGACAAGTAGTGCAAACTATCTGATTTTTGTAGTTAATAAAGTCTGAATTATTTCTCTTCCAAAATACGATTTGGAAAAATACCAAATGAGAGACATTTTGGGGAAAATGATCTGTAAAACTTTAACACATCTAAGATCGGAAACAGGAAACATCTTCTGGTCTAGAGATATCTTTGTTTTATGATTTTTTTCTTTTGATGTCTCTTCTTTACATGTGGATATACTCACTATCACCTTTAGTTTTTGTCTGCTTTTGGAGGAAATCCTTTAGAGTACTCAAAGAGCTTTGTAAAATAAACTAATTGTTGCTGATTCTCTAACTTTAAGGATAAAGTGCATTTTGAAAGCACCAATTTAAAAACAGCAAGATTACTTCATAGCTATAAAACAGATATAGGGTATTTTAAAAACCTTCCATAAAACACAGATCTGTGGATTCTAAGCAAAATGCTTTATTAAATGTGATAATGGTACAGTGAGCTTGAAAAAAGTTCATAGTCTAATGAAATTTAACATATCTATTATTAAATCGAGACAATGTACTAATAAGTATATGTTTATTGGGCTTCCAAACACATGTTCTTTAAGTAAAATTGCTCCATTTTGTGTTTAAACTTCTATGTTAGAGGTACAAATTAAAGCAAATGATAAGCAATTCCCCTTTGTAAAAAGATAAGAAAGATTTTAGGGGAAAATAATGAATGTAGGAGACAAAGTGTAAAATGAAAAAAAAAAACAAGCATTTTTAGTTCAAAGATTCAGTTAGCTTGTCAGAAAACATCACTAAAGATGAAGAGTTTTGGAGTTGAATGAATAGGATTATATATAACTGTGGTCTTGTTTAAAGTGCTAAATTGCTGAGAAATATCAAATCATAGATACCAATGTTGCAGCATTTGATTGGGAATGAGTCAATTTTATCGATTTACAAAGAAAAATGAAATAGCATTTTGAGAATCAGTATAGTGTTGGTGTTTCTTTCTATAGTCACCTACCATTGATTTAGACTAAATTTGCAATATTACATGAGTTAGGTAAATGGTTGTCAGCATCTTGGAGAAGGACACATGAGGTGCTGGATTTTTCCTTTCTTTCTTTCTGTTAGTTGGTTCTTCTATTTTTCATTTTTCAGTAATTTTAACTAAAAAAATCAAGTTTGTGTGTTGGTGTGGCCGGCGGGAAACCTAAGAAAACCGTAAGAGCTATGTGTCTGTGTGTGGTGAGATTGAGAGTAGGTGGTCTAAAGGGTCATTTGACCTGGGGAAGGGGCCAATGAAAGGAAAACAGTGTGTGAATCATTCATCTCGAGCTTGTTTACACAACTGTAATTTTGTATTGCTTGTTTACTGCCACTCTGATGACTGAAACAGTTCTTCCTTGACTTAGCAGTAAGCTTCTGACATCATGCTTGAAAAACTGTGATAACAAATGATAATATTTTAATTAAATATTTTCATATATTCTGATACATTTAAGTGGAAATGATCTTTCATTATGTTAAAGTATTGACAAATTAACTCTATCAGGTAAGTATTGTGGCTTTCATGTTTAATTTCTATAAAAATAACTTAAGTTTGAGGAAAAGAATATGTTTCTGCAATATACTGATAAATATTTCTGGAAACACTTTTTTTTAAATGTTGTTGTGCCAGATTATTGGCTTAGTATATATTTTGAAGATCTTTTGTATGTACTTTATGCATGATCAATGTTATTTGATCTTTGGTAATTTTATTCTTACTATTTCCATTGGGTTATTATCTCCTTGTGGGCTCTGTTTTAAAAATATATATTTAGGTTAAGTTGTCCTTTTGGTAAAGTTCCCCAAATTTCTGCATAATACACCTATTATTATACTCTGTGATGTAAACAATATCCAGATAAATTGTGAAAATCTGTCTTTCACCCCGAAATGTCTTATTTCATTTAAAAATTTCAGTGAGTATTTACTATGCTGAGGATGGAACACAAAATGTACACTATTCCAAGACTCCCAGAACTTATAGTGTGGTAGATACTGGTTTTGAGCAAACAAATAATTTTATGACTATGGCATACTTTGATGAGAGGATAATTTAAAATGCTTACCATTTTAACAGAAATAATTTATTCCCAGATATTTTCTTGAAAATATCCATGTACATGATTTAAGGTGAATGCCAAGTTTGAATGAAAGCTACTCTATATCATAAGAAAATGTGTAGTGAATACAGAAAAAAAAATAATCAGAATGTTTTATTCACTAATTGTTAAACAGTTTAACACTTTTTTCCCAATTTAATGAGTTCTCAAACTTCTGACCATGTCAAAAACTTGAGAAATGAAATATATATTTTTAGCAGTAAAGTGGCTGGTAGAGATAGTATTTCTCAAGGCATAGGAGCTTTGTATCATTATCATGTGTCTGGGTTAGAGGAAGCATGTGTAGTTTTAAAAAAATTTCCATATCTCAACTGATTTCAGCATATCATACCAATAGGCAGGAAAAATTTTCCTTTCTCTCTCCTGGCCATTCTTTCCACTAATATCAAATCTGAATAACTAATTTTAAACAATTTTAGAAAAACTGTATACTTGGTAGAGATTTCAAAGGAGTCACAATTGATTAAAGGATGTCTCTCAGTGGAGCTGATATGAAAAACATACCAAGAACTTTATGATACTGATAACACAATCCATATAAATAATTAAAAACATTTAAATGTATAATATTTATCCATCAGGAGTAATTACTATGATTGCTGTTTACAAGAATCAAAAAAATGTACTTTTTCCCTGAAGTTACGCATTTTTCATGGAAAAATAATCAAGAGCTACAGTTCTTATCTGGTTCTTCAATTAGCTGCACTTTCATATACATATTATATATAATATATTCTAAAAAATTACAAATGTTTTAGGAAATTGGATCAGCATTACTTCAAAGACATAATTTACTTTTTAGAAGTCAAATTTTCCAGCTCATGTGGAACAAAAAATTAGGTCACATTAAAAGCAGTTTCGCTCTCTTACACAGTATTTGTCACATGCTTAAGTTCATGTGGAAAGAAAGAGCTCTATGTTGAAGGGTGGAAGAAGTGAGGAAAGAGGGAAGAAATCAGATCCAAAATCTCTCTGTAGCTTACAAAATTCCAGCACCAATAAACATACGAAGGATGGAAACCAGACTGAACCCAGAGAATTCTAACTGAATAAAGAGAGCTACTTGAAATCATAATTATTCCTTCAGTTAAAAGATCAAGCTTTACCCCCAAGGTATGAAATGATTACACATGCATAGAAGAGCTGGTGGAAATTGAATGAGGATGTTAGCAACGCTGATAACAGAGGGAAAGATGGGTGGGCAGAAAACTTCAAAGGGAAATTGACTAGTTCACGAGTGTATGTGCTTAAAGGAGTACTTCAGTATTATAATTATAATCTGATCATTTAATTTTGTTCTTTTATATTCCATTTCTATTCCTAGATGTCCTTGCTGCTGCTGCTGCTGCTGCTGCTACTGCTAAGTCGCTTCAGTCGTATCCGACTCTGTGTGACCCCCATAGACAGCAGCACACCAGGCTCCTCTGTCCCTGGGATTCTCCAGGCAAGAATACTGGAGTGGATTGCCATTTCCTTCTCCAATGCGTGAAAGTGAAAAGTGAAAGTGAAGTTGCTCAGGACTGGAAAAACTAAACAGTTCTGTGTGAAAATGAAAGCTGCTAATTTAATTAGCTACAGTCAAATAAAAACAAAAATTGAAGATTCTATGTCTCAGCATTTTTTAACTGTTATTTTCACATATTATCCCATTGCTATATTAATTTCACTGATGAAAAGATATTGACCATAGTTTTTAACTCAAGGGGTCTGTATGACATTTACCCTGATAAGGGACCTATCATGAATTTGTTTAGTGTAACTATAGTGTTATTATTTTAAATTTAATTGGCTCAGACTCTTTTGTTTTCTTCACCTGATGGAGTTAATCCTGTAAACCTACTTCCTACTTCCTCTCTATCTGCCACAACAGCACTGGGCACATGGCCCAAACTGGCCAGAGTATTACATGCTTTGGTTCATAGATAAGCTTGTGGACCATAATGAGCCAATTAATGCAATGTTGTCAATTAAAAACAGTGCTAGACTTGTATATTCACTTTATGATAGGAGATTCCCTATACCACTGTAACCTTTATTTGATTACCATTTAAATACAAATAAGGAGAAGGCAAGACCCTGAAATAAATCAAACTTTAAACTAAAAAATTATGGAGGGGGGCAAATATTCATTCAGACCATAGCAAGGAGTTTTTTAAAGTAAATTTTCATGTTATTTTATTATTAATAAATTAATAATTTTAAATAGTTGAATTAAATAATTTAATTAATTTAAAAACAGTTTAATTCATTCCTTAATGAATCAGTTTTAAATCAAGTGCTTTTTGCAACCATTTTAAGATTTAGATTACAGTTTATTTCATTGAAAATGGAAACAATTATGGTAAAAAGTAAAGTTCAGACAATAAATTAATGTATAAAAAAGCATTTTCTTTCCCATGCTGGATCACCAGTTTGGCAGGGGAGCGGCAACACAAAACAAAAAACTAAATGCCAAAACTTCAGTAATTTCTTGCATATCCTTTTAGATAATATATAAGTGTTCGTCAGTTCTGTCTGACTCTTTGTGACTCCATGACTGTAGCCCAACAGGTTCCTCTGTCCATGGAATTCTACTGGACTGGGTAAGCAGACATTCCCTTCTCCAGAGGGTCTTCCTGACCCAGGAATTGAACCCAGGTCTCCTGAATTGCAGGCAAATTCTTTACCATCTGTGCCACCAGGGAATATACATATTTAAATGAATACAAGAAACTGCCTGCTGCAGCTATGCTTATTATGCCCAACTCTTTGCGACCCCATGAGCCTCTTTCCTTGGGATTATCTAGGCAAGAATACTGGAGTGGGTTGTCATGCCTTCCTCCAGGGGATCTTTCTGACCCAGGGATGAACCCATGACTTCTATGTCTCCTGCATTGGCATGTGGGTTCCTGATCACTGCTGCCACCTGGGAAGCCCTAAGAAACTGCCTGCAGTGGGTCAAATGGTGGCCCACCAAAAGATATCGTCACCTCTAAATTCCAAAACTTTTTTGAGTGTTAACTTATTTTGGAAAAAGAACTTTGTTGATGTAATTAAATTAAATATTTGTGAGTAGACAGTCCTAGGTTGTCTGGCTGAGACCTAATCTGTAAGATTTAGATTACATATCTTAGATTTAGATTACATATCTGGTAAGTATCTTTATGAGAGATACACAAAGCAAAAGGAGATGTGAAAGTAGAGGCAAACAGGAGTAATGTCACCACAAACAAGCAAGCCTGAAATGACCAGAAAATGAAAGGGATGTGCAACCAATCTCTAGAGTCTGGCTGAAACGTGACCCTGCTGACACTGATTTCAAACTTCTGGCTCCTAAAATTAGGAGACAATACATTTCTGTTGTTTTAAGCCACCAAGTTTGTGGCAATGTGTCAAGTCACTTCTAAGAATTTAATACACCTACCTCTAATTGAAATAACATATTATATGCAGTGATTTTCACTATGATTTTGTATATTGTCTTCAACATTTTTATATCAATATATGCAAATGAACCAAATTCTATTAGTCTCTGAAAAGTATTACATTATTTGGCTGTATCGAAATTCACTTAACCAGTCTTCTGTTGATGATCCTCTAGGTTGTCACTCATTGATTGGTTCCACTAAGACAATTAACATTTTATACATGTACCTATGCACACATGTAACATCTATAGTGTTGAATTCTCAAAAGTATAATTATTTTTTGAAAGTATGTACATTTAAATATCTCCCCTTCATTCTATTAATTGTTTTTTTTTCTCCTTCCTACCAGACCCAATCCCTGTGCAATATTTTGGCCCCCTGGTGTGAAGAGCCTACTCATTGGAAAAGACCCTGATACTGGGAAAGCCTGAGGGCAAGAGAAGAAGGGGGTGACAGAGGATGAGATGGTTGGATGGCATCACTGACTCAATGGACGTGAATTTGAGCAAGCTCCAGGAGATAGTGAAGGACAGGAAAGCTTGGTATGTTTATGGGGTCTCAAAGAGCCAGACACAACTTAGCGACTGAACAGTCATTCCTGATGTTTTAGTAGAAGATGTATTGACAAAAAAGTGCCCTAAATGGTTACAGATATAGACAGTGCTCAGATGGGCACATATAATGTACAGAAGGATGGTCACTTTTAGCTTTAGCAAAGGCATGATAGAAACAACTCTTGATTTGAGTCTTAAAAAAATTGTTTGTTTGTTTGTTAGGGTGTCTCAGGTAGAATGAATAGTCAGGGGGAAAAAAAAATAAAAGGAAATGTGAAAGACTAAGAAATCAGTGTACTTGAAGTAATTTTTTAAAGAGTGCAGCAAGAGAGAACCTAGAGAAGCAGGCGGGTCCAGATTGTGGAATTCTGAGAGAAACTGTGACTATTTTTCTCTATTTAATATGGAGTCTGCAAAAGATTTAATGAAAAAGAATAACACGGTTAGAGTTGAATTTTCATTAAGTCATTTTGACAGCAATGTAGAAGATGAATTTCAGGGAGTATGGGTAGGGACCAGAGGCCAAAATATTGGTTTATCAGGTTGGAGATAAATTTCTATTTCACTTGGCACGTTTCAAGGAGCCTCAAACTCAGTATGTTCAAAATCCTGATTTTCTCAGTACTGTACTTTTATGGGACTCTATGTCCCAGCTAAGAGAATCCTAAATCTTTCAAACAATAGGTATAATATAAATGATTCCTTCTACTCTGTCTTGTCATCAGATACTACAGAATCTGTCTGAGCAATATCTTTAAATCCCGATGTCTCCTCTCCATCCTTACTTCCACTGCTTTTAGGTCAGATCCACATCCTCTTTTACAAGGCCTGTTTCAAATGCCTTTTCTCTGGTCACACCTTTCTTCACTTTCATCACCTATATTTCATTTTCCACAGTATCAAAAGCATGTTGATGGCTACTAAACCCTATCTACAAAATAAATCTGACTATGTCATTTCACAGCTTCAAACCTCCCTTGGGTTATTGTTGTCCACAAGACTGAGTTCTGCCCTCCACAGTCCGATTTCATTTTACCCTACCAACCTCTTCGGTACCTGTTTGAACCATTTCTCAATCCCAGCTACAGAATCTCTCATTCTTGGAGTACTGGCAACTTTGCTGTGGCTCCAAGTCATTTTGTAATCTGTTTCCCTGCCTGAAAAAAACTGTATCGTTCTTTATCTGAAAGCTCCAACTATTTTTCTTTAAAGATAGAAATTGTCACTTTCCCTTGGAGAATCATCTCACAGCCTATGACAGAGCAATTGGCTACATCCTCAGGGTGCTATGATCACATTTTGGTCTTACTTATATTATGGCACTTTCTTTGCTGGCCTATAATTTTTGTATTTTGTGTCTATTTTCACTGATTTTCAATACCGTTCTAAGGAGAGTCTAACCTATTATCCAATACATTTTAGGCACTGAATTTATGATTCTTGAATAGTTAGCCAAGATTATAACTTTACTCTAAGATTATGCCTGTTATGAATTAGACAACTTACTGGTTCATATAGCTGAATTTCACAAGCGCCGTATTTTCTGTGAATAATCGAGGGAGTGGCAAGCAATTTGTTTTAAAATTGGGTTTATATATTGTGTGAAAAATTGTCAACTTTTATTGAATTTGCTTTGAGCTTAAATTTGCTCTTAATGTCAGCAGAAGATTAAATACTACATACATAGTCACATACTTTATTTTGGAAGATATTTACAATCCACATGGTATTTGAAAGAAATTCTGATCTTAACATATTTGTGAAGTTAATGAAATACTAGTGAAATTAAAGTTCATGAAAAATTTTAAAGCCTAATATTATGTTGCTCTATTTTCAACTTCATTTGAAAGACTCAATAGTAATTGGAAGAAAAAGGTAGGTACTAGAGTGAACTATTTCAAACTGCCAGAGAAAAATCTAGATACCTAATGAAGACAAAAATCATGTCCTTAACTCTGATGTGAAGTGAAAGTCTACAGCCCATAGAATTCTCCAGGCCAGAATACTGGAGTGGGTAGCCTTTCCATTCTCCAGGGGATCTTCCCAACCCAGGGATCGAACCCAGGTCTCCAACATTGCAGGCTTACAAGCTGAGCCACAAGGGAAGCTCCCTTAACTCTGAAGTAACAGCTAAATTTGGATGGTATTTTATGACTTCCCACAGCCTGATTTCTAAGAAGAGTCATTACACTTTCAAGACATAATGTGGCACTGAAATATGAACAACTTTTTTCTTGTTTAAATGATGATTACCAAATGTTCCCTGACTTTCTGCCAATTATTCTATATCTCTAAAGACCTTTAGTAAATTTAGACAATACTAGCCCAAAGATACCTTAACAATAACATAAATATAGTCAAAGCACACTCAGACGTTCAGTGTGTTCCAGTGATACCCTGACTTTCGTACTGAACTCTCTATTTTTCTGCAAACCAATGTATGTTAGGTACAGAGAACATTGAATGTAATATATAGTATACTTCCACTTTTGTTTTTGTCTCTCTCTTACTAGCATATAAACTCTTTGAGAGTCAATTCTTCGACTTTCCCCCCCATTTTTTCCACAGAGCCTAGTGCTTTGAAGAAAAATCACTTGAGTAAGCAAGTGAATGAATGAACAATTGTATGCTCTGGCTAGAAATCATTTTAGTTAGGAGACAATAGGATCAGTTTTTATACCTATAGCCTTTGTAGAGCTTTAAACTTATACAATTTGGGGGGTCTCATTGAAGATATATAATATACAATAATTAATATGAAGTTGCTAGGGCCTCTCTCATTGGTGTGGACGTGGTCCATGCAAACGAGGGTCTCTGAAGTCATAGTTTCATTAACCATATGAGATTTTTGTTTAGTACTATAATAGTGTACTAAAATAATGGTCCTCTCTGTAGCTGGATTTGTAATCTGTTTCAAATCTCTTTCATCTGAGCAACTCTCCTTAGGCAGGAAGGAGACCAGAGAGTTGAGATCCCAGGGTCCCATTGAGGAGACATGCCCTAAAGGGATTCTGTTTCCATTAAATGCAAGAGGACTTAATTTGAAGAATAATTTTAAACTGTATGAGAACTAGTGTGATTTTTAGGTAGACTTCTTTATTCATATAAGATTAAAATTCATTTAATTATTTAAAAGATGCATTGATTATTCAAATTAATCCGAGTCAGTAATATTATGGGTAATTATGCAGATATATGGATAAAATGAGAGGGAAAGACAGATGCATAAATATATGTATAGTCAGAGTGAGCCTGGGAAAGTTCAAATGTACATGTATGTACTCTATTAACTCAGGGGGTGAGAGTTTTTTTAAATTTTTCCCCACCCTTACACAAAACGGGCTTACCTCCATTTATTTTAGGGCAGAGCTGCTGATGTGAACTCTAAGGCCTGAGATTACATCTGGGAAGTCTGGGTTTTCTCCAGATGCTTTCATAGGAGGTCTAGCCTGCCCATTCCCCATTCTTAATTCCTGCCTTGTTTATATCCAATTTAATGACTGTCTGGCCTCTGTTCCTGGCAAAAGGGTGTTACAAATCCCAGTGGTCACTGGCGCAGGTTTTAGCCCCAGTTACAGAGAGAAGAAGAGAGGAATGGAAAGGCTGGATCTGGCTGCTACTCATGCTGTTTGTATCTAAACTGCCTCATAAAGTCTGACAAGTATATAATGGTTACTTCTGTTCACAGCAGGCCTGGCTGCTGATCCCATGTCACAGTGGTCTCAGGCTTCATATTTGCAGGCTCTCTTAGACTTCAGTTCTCATGGATTTACCCATCCCTTGGTAAAGCGGTTCCTCTCAGAGATTAGCATATTGGATTTCTTTCAGATTAGATTTGCCAGTTCTTGAAAAGTGTGTTCTGACAAGCAAGTCTAAGTTAAATAAAGGGCTTAATGGCCACTTAGGTCTAATAATTTTAATATAAACTAAGATATCTGCAAAATTTTTTGCCATCATTTTATCTTCTCAAAATCTGTCCGTTCTTACTATTGTCCTTTGGTGGCAATAGGATGTCACACCTTCTAATGTGAAAATAATTATTTAAATAATCTTCACATACAAATTCTGGTATCAGGGTAAAACATTTTGCATAATTAAACATGCATTTATTTTTCTAGTTTTTTATCCACTATTCTGAAACTGAGTTCTCGTAAGTTACTCGGCACTTAAAACTTGACCTAACCTTCCCTTTTTGTTATTTTTCTGCTGTTGTCTTTTGTTTGTTTCCACTGTTTGCTAATTCTGTGTACACAGGAATGGTGCCTCAGTCCGATGTGCATTTAAGGCCCTGACACAGACTAACTGTTGGTGGTGGCGGTGATTTAATAACTAAGTCATGTCCGACTCTTGCAACGCCACGGACTGTAGCCTGCCAGGCTCCTCTGTCCATGGGATTCTCCAGGCAAGAATACTGGAGTGGGTTGCCATTTCCTTTTCCAAGGAATCTTCCCGACCCTGGAGTCAAACCCAGGTCTCCTGCATTGCAGGCAGATTTTTTACTGACTGAGCTATGAGGGGAGTGAAAAATGAATTATATCAAAGGAACTAATATGCTTTGGAGGATTGACTTCTTAATGGAAAAATGCTTCTATTACTTTTATAACTCATTTACAAATATAATGATTAGAGTAGTGAGAAGCATCTAAGATTTCAAATTAGGATTTAGCAAAAAAGTACAGGATAAGCATTGAGTTTGTAGTGTCAAAAAAGACTCAAAAATGATGGGAACCCTTCCAGAAATCTGCTTGAACAGATTCTCGCTGTTCAAATATGGAATGATTTGATCATCAAAAATAGTAATAATAATGGATTTAATCTATCAAACTTAACAGCCATAGTAACTCAATATAAATATAAAACAATGAATGGGCATATTGTTGTCTGATGAGGAATGGGGTATGTATTGTTTCAAACTACCTTCTCAGAAAATATGTAGTAATTACAAAGGGGTATAGAAAAACTTAGCAGCAGAATGGCTTGGCTGACATATTCTTAATCAAATGATCAAAGTAAACATGATCAATAATGGGAGAGATTGAAAGTGTGTGCCACTTTATAAGATGCACGAGAAAACCACAACATCATTTCTATGATAGTATTGACCCAAATTCATAACATAAATCTAATCAATCTATATCAAAATAGAACACATTGCAAAAGTAATTAGCTTATAATCATAAAGATGTCAAGGTCATGAAAGTCAAGTAAAGATTTAGGAGATAGTCCAGGCTAAAGGGAAATCAAGAAACATGACAATTAAATGCAGCATGTAAGTGTACACTGTATTCTTTACCATACAAGCCATTATTTGACCAATGGAGGACATGAGTGGGATTTGAAGCTTAATGATATAAATGTATACATGTTAAACTCATGGTTTCGGTGGCATGTTATAGCTATATATGATAATGGCCTTGTTTGTAGGAAATATAACTAAAGTATTTGAAGGTTATGGGATGGCAAAATATTCTCAAAACTATTCTTTGAACTCTTCTTCCAAGATCAGTAGAGGTTAGTAACAGTTACCAATATTAAAAAACTAAAAACTAAAAATTAATTTTAGGATTATTGTATTCCAAAGCAAAAAAATAATAGATGAATGAATAAAATAAAGTCAAAGTTCAAACTTAGAAATAATGATATGAAATCAACAGTTTTTTTGTTAACACCAAAGAAAACATCGTTAGAAAGTAAACATAATTTATGGCAGGGAACCACTGATTTAATTAGGACGCCCAACGAATAATTAAATACAGAAAGATGTAACTCTATGCATAGTATTATTTCTTCATTATGACCGTTGCTTCTCATTCTCATAAAGTTTTATTCTTGCTACTGTTTTTATATACTGGCATGTACTTCGTGGCATTGAAAGTACATATATTTCTCTGGAAAAGAATACTATGAAAGGCCCATAACATTGATGTTTATTGACCTCAGTAAAAATCTAGACTATAATTGGAAAATAGAAAATCCATCTGTTTCACCAGAGTGTAATAGACTTTGACTTGCAGACAGGGTAACTGAGTTATGTTGGGTATCGACCCACATTACTACCCACTTGTTCATTCTTCAATTTTTATTAGGTATTCCTTTCAAAACAGTCTCTCCAGTGTGAGTTGCAGTCATTCTGTAAAAACATGATCTACTCACTCAGCTGTGGACTACCACATTTCTCTTTCAGTAAGACAATGGAAAATAAGTTATTCTTTAGACATTAATATTTTTTCTTGAATCATGTAAGGTAAGCCCTAAAATTTTGTATTGCACCTACCTATTGGGTTTAAGTGCTTGTACTGATTAAAACATTAAAGTATCAAGTTGTTACTTTATCATTTCTTTTTCTTAGTGAACTTTTGGACTAATTTTCAGCCTCTTATGGAAGAGAATATTTCATGTTTTAAGGTATAATAATTGCTTTACATAATCATTACTGATGATTACCAATGTGATCTAAGTTTAGCACAGTTTTCAGAGCTTAGTTTTAATCATTCATGAAGAGAGAAAAGATCCTAGGAAAGATCCTGATGATTAAAACGACCACATCATGAAAAGATATGATGACTATCTGCCAAAAGAGAGATTACCTATTTCCAAAATTCATCCTGCCTTGCAGAGCCAAAAGAGAAGAATCTCTCCATAGGATATGGAGGCCAGAGATAGAGCAACAGAGAAGTATTGCCAGTAACTATAGATATTGGGAGAAGGCCCGCATCAAACTGAGTTCTCCCAGCATGCGGTTCAGGTGGCTTGCCAGTAGACTGCTGATTATAAATGGATTCAATTATTCTAGACGAAACTAGTGGAAATGTTTTCTGCTAACAGTGCAAGTGGACACTGACTTAAACAAACCCGTATTAAATATACATGTGGGTAACTAAAACACTTGAAGTGATCAGGAATGTTTTCCTGTATATTAATGATACAGGGAGTATGTAACAGTGTCCTTTACTCAAAGGCTACAAAATGACGACAAGTATTCTTTCTTTTACATTTTACAAAAGTTTAGCAACATTGATTATTTTTTCCAAATATGACATACCAAATAAAGTAGTGTCCATATATAGTGAGTCAGCTATAAGCCAGCTGATGTTACTAATTCTACTGTTCATAGAGTCTCTGCCCTGAATTGTTAATAAAGCTCTCTAATATATTTTGTTTGCCCATAATCATCTCCTAATTTTCCATTTTTCCATTTCTACTTTCAAGAGAAGAAATTTTTTGACTCTCTATGTTTTCCTTTTACAAGTTTACTCTTTTACTCTTTCTTTGAAATGTAAATAATGGTAGAGAAAATCATTTGGGATGACCTGAATTGTAGCCAATCTTTACTTGTGTGACAGTCATATAAATGGGAATTTGATCTCTTCTCCCTATCTAGAAATATGACAACACACCACCCTACCAATCCATCCCTAGAACTCTCAGTCTAAAACTCATTTAGAATAAGAAGGGAGAAAAAAAAAGCAAAAAAATAATCTTAATAAGTCATATTCCAGGTTCAGAACCACTAGAGAAGCTTAGACTAAAAGGTTAGAATTTAGAGGTGATGCTAGCCTTTTGAAGAGATGCGGAAACTTAAGTATTCCCATTGCAGTCAACGACAGTAATCTGAAAAGTGCAGTGTCAATGTCAAAAACAAAAGTAAAACTTGGGGAGATCTATCAAGAAGCTACAATGGGCAGCTGAATTCTCAAGATGCTTAAGAAACAGACTAAAGTTATTGGAACTGGTGTGTGAAGAAAGGATGTGGATTTTGAAATGCAACTTATAGACCTAAATTTTGAAATGTACTTTATAGAACTAAACTTAACATAGGAAAAAAAAAAAATTACCAAAACAGCTATTTAGAATGGGTCACTTAAACTCTAAATTTGGATATTTTAACACAGTCCCTGGAATAAGCTTCTCCCTGAATTAGGAGAGATTCTGATACCATGAATGAAATTGAGTCTAAATACACTCAGGGAAATGGAAGACAGCTATAGAGACAAGAAAATATCTTCATTATTATAGAGTAAATATATTATTACAAGATGTTTTCTAAGGCTCTAAAAAGTGAATAAATAGATTTAACTCTTCTGATAAATAAATCCATGGAATACATTTCTACTCTAAGATTTATTCTTTCTATGTTCCATCTGGATTAGGTAAGTTTCCAGTTTCTGTTTCCAAAAATGCACCATTTCTTCTTCTTAAAAAAAAAAAAAAAATTCTCCTAGTATAGAGGATGCATGCCAAAATTACTCCTTTTTATACACAGTCTTCTTATAAGTATGTTGTATAGTCTCTTATCTGCAGTCTCCCCAGTCTCTCTGATCAGTCCTTCTCAGCCTCCTTTTCTGTCTGTTTTTTGAATTTTCTTATCCTCTAAAGTTTAATCTTGGATTCTCTTCTTTTCTATATTTTGCATTTATTTTTTCTTGATGATATCATTTACTTGGTAGCTTAGTAACCCATTTGTTCACCAATGGCTTTATTATTCTTATCATATAATTTTCTATCACTGATCGCTCTACTGAGTTTATTAAGTTCCTAACCAACAGTTTCTATCTTTAGTAGGATATTAAGCAGAAAACAAACACACAGGTCCTAGATGGAATTAGTTCTCTTCTTTGGAAAATTGCTCCTTCTCATTTTTTTTTTTTAATATTTCCCATCACTCAATGGCATCACTATATATTCAGTTCCATGGAAATTAATTCTAATTCCTTTCTTTTCCTGATGCTCCATGTGCAATAAGTTAACATCTGGCAACTTTATCTAAATTATATCATTTTGGTTTTGCTACCATCATAGTCTCAGTTTTCATCATTTCATCAGTCTTTTCTGTTGTCCCTGAAGCACAAATGCTCCTCTACACCAGACGCTTTGTTTCTAGGATAGTTTTAAGTTCCTCTGCCCAATAGCCTAATCTGTGTATTGAATAATTGCAGTCTCATCAAAATCACTTGTATCTTACAGCCTAAATTGAAAATGGCTATAATCCTTCATCTAATCTTCAAAAAATTTACCATTGCTCCAAGTCTAACATCCCTCATTCTTCCTCCTTTCTATTTGATAGTATTCAGAAAGAAGCATCTCATAGGGATTCAGGAAAGTCTACCTTGGTCTTCCTCTTGTTGCCTCAACACGTAAGCACTTTTTAATAATACCTACCCCTCAAGGTAGAGACACAACTCGATGCTGTACTCAGTGCATTTGCCACTAGATGGGTGATAGAAAAATTCTAATTTCAACCTGGAAATGCACAAGTCTCTTCTCCAACTAAGTCAGATGCTTTGATATCTTGGTATTGAAGTGGCACTTCTTGTGTTCTAATTCATACAGAATCATGAAAAACAGCTTCATTTTTCTCATCAATAAAAGATCAAATAACACAAATATATACTCTTACACATGCTCCACGAAAACAAGAATGGCTAAATTTTATTTTCATTTTATGATTTTCTCCACATTATTATGTTTTCATTTTGTTTTACTTTTCTCCTTTCAGTTCAGTTCAGTCGCTCAATTGTGTCCGACTCTTTGGGACCCCATGAATCGCAGCACGCCAGGCCTCTCTGTCCATCACTAACTCCTGGAGTTCACTCAGACTCACGTCCATCAAGTCCATGATGCCATCCAGCCATCTCATCCTCTGTCATCCCCTTCTCCTCCTGCCCCCAATCCCTCCCAGCATCAAAGTCTTTTCCAATGAGACAACTTTTCGCATGAGGTGGCCAAAGTACTGGAGTTTCAGCTTTAGCATCATTCCTTCCAAAGAATACGCAGGGCTGATCTCCTTCAGAATGGACTGGGTGGATCTCCTTGCAGTTCAAGGGACTCTCAAGAGTCTTCTCCAACACCACAGTTCAAAAGCATCAATTCTTCGGCGTTCAGCCTTCTTCACAATCCAACTCTCACATCCATACGTGACCACTGGGAAAACCATAGCTTTGATTAGACGGACCTTTGTTGACAAAGTAATGTCTCTGCTTTTGAATATGCTATCTAGGTTGGTCATAATTTTCCTTCCAAAGAGTAAGCGTCTTTTAATTTCATGGCTGCAGTCACTATCTGCAGTGATATTGGAGCCAAAAAAATAAAGTCTGACACTGTTTCTTCTGTTTCCCCATCTATTTGCCATGAAGTGATGGGACCAGATGTCATGATCTTAGTTTTCTGAATGTTGAACTTTAAGCCAGCTTTTTCACTCTCCTCTTTCATTTTCATCAAGAGGCTATTTAGTTCCTCTTCACTTTCTGCCATAAGGGTGGTGTCATCTGCATATCTGAGGTTATTGATAGTTCTCCCAGGAATCTGGATTCCAGCTTGTGCTTCTTCCAGCCCAGCATTTCTCTTGATGTACTCTGCGTATAAGTTAAATAGGCAAGGAGACAATATACAGCCTTGATGTACTCCGTTTCCTATTCGGAACCAGTCTGTTGTTGCATGTCCAGATCTAACTGTTGCTTCCTGACCTGCATATAGGTTTCTCAAGGGGCAGGTCAGGTGGTCTGGTATTCCCATCTCTTTCAGGATTTTCCACAGTTTATTGTGATCCACACAGTCAAAGGCTTTGGCATAGTCAATAAAGCAGAAATAGATGTTTTTCTGGAACTCTCTTGCTCTTTTGATGATCCAGGAGATGTTGTCAATTTGATCTCTGGTTCCTCTGCCTTTTCTAAAACCTGCTTGAACATCAGGAAGTTCATGGTTCATGTATTGCTGAAGCCTGGCTTGGAGAATTTTGAGCATTACTTTACTAGCATGGGAGATGAGTGCAAGTGTGCAGTAGTTTGAGCATTCTTTGGCATTGCCTTTCTTTGGGATTGGAATGAAAACTGACCTTTTCCAGTCCTGTGGCCACTGCTGAGTTTTCCAAATTTGTTGGCATATTAAGTGCAGCACTTTCACAGCATCATCTTTCAGGATTTGAAATAACTGGAATTCCATCACCTCCACTAGCTTTGTTCGTAGTGATGCATTCTAAGGCCCACTTGATTTCACATTCTAGGATGTCTGGCTCTAGGTGAGTGATAATACCATCGTGATTATCTTGGTTGTTAAGGTTTTTTTGTACAGTTCTTCTGTGTATTCTTGCCACCTCTTCTTAATATCTTCTGCTTCTGTTAGGTCCATACCATTTCTGCCTTTTATCGAGCCCATCTTTGCATGAAATGTTCCCTTGGTATCTCTAATTTTCTTGAAGAGATTGCTAGTCTTTCCCATTCTGTTGTTTTCCTCGATTTCTTTGCATTGATTGCTGAGGAAGACTTTCTTATCTCTCCTTGCTATTCTTTGGAACTCTGCATTCAGATGCTTATATCTTTCTTTTTTTCCTTTGCTTTTCACTTCTCTTTTCACAGCTATTTGTAAGGTCTCCTCAGACAGCCATTTTGCTTTTTTGCATTTTTTTCCAAGGGGATTGTCTTGATCCCTGTCTCTGTACAATGTCACAAACCTCCGTCCATAGTTCATCAAGTACTCTATCTATCAGATCTAGTCCCTTAAATCTAATTCTCACTTCCACTGTATAATCATAAGGGATTTGATTTATATCATTCCTGAATGGTCTAGTGGTTTTCCCTGCTTTCTTCAATTTCAGTCTGAATTTGGCAATAAGGAGTTCATGATCTGAGCCACAGTCAGCTCCCAGTCTTGTTTTTGCTGACTGTATAGAGCTTCTCCATCTTTGGCTGCAAAGAATGCAATCAATCTGATTTTGGTGTTGACCATGGTGATCTTCACGTATAGAGTCTTCTCTTCTGTTGTTGGAAGAGGGTGTTTGGTATGGCCAGTGCTTTTTCTTGGCAAAACTCTATTAGTCTTTGCCCTGCTTCATTCTGCATTCCAAGGGCAAATTTGCCTGTTACTCCAGGTGTTTCCTGACTTCCTACTTTTGCATTCCAGTCCCCTATAATGAAAAGGACATCTTTTTTGGGTTTTAGTTCTAAAAGGTCTTGTAGGTGTTCATAAAACCGTTCAACTTCAGTTTCTTCAGTGTTACTGGTTGGGGCATAGACTTGGATAACTGTGATATTGAATGGTTTGCCTTGGAAACGAACAGAGATCATTCTGTCGTTTTTGAGATTGCATCCAAGTACTGCATTTCGGACTCTTTTGTTGACCATGATGGCTACTCCATTTCTTCTGAGGGATTCCTGCCCACAGTAGTAGATATAATGGTAATCTGAGTTAAATTCACCCTTTCCAGTCCATTTTAGTTCGCTGATTCCTAGAATGTCGACATTCACACTTGCCATCTCTTGTTTGACCACTTCCAATTTGCCTTGATTCACGGACCTAACATTCCAGGTTCCTATGCCATATTGCTCTTTACAGCATCGGACCTTGTTTCTATCACCAGTCACATCCACAGCTGGGTATTGTTTTTGCTTTGGCTCCATCCCTTCATTCTTTCTGGAGTTATTTCTTCACTGATCTCCAGTAGCATATTGGGTACCTACTGACCTGGGGAGTTCCTCTTTCAGTATCCTATCATTTTACCTTTTCATACTTTTCATGGTGTTCTCAAGGCAAGAATACTGAAGTGGCTTGCCATTCCCTTCTCCAGTGGATGACATTTTGTCAGACCTCTCCACCATGACCCACCCATCTTGGGTGGCCCCACAGGGCATGGCTTAATTTCATTGAGTTTACAAGGCTGTGGTCCATGTGATTAGGTTGACTAGTTTTCTGTGATTATGGTTTCAGTGTGTCTGCCCTCTAATGCCCTCTTGCAACACCTACCATCTTACTTGGGTTTCTCTTGCCTTGGACGTGGGGTATCTCTTCACAGCTGCTCCAGCAAAGCACAGCCACTGCTTCTTACCTTGGATGAGGGATATCTCCTCACTGCTGCCCTTCCTTAACTTGAATGTGGAGTAGCTCCTCTCAGCCCTCCTGTGCCCGCGCAGCCACCGCTCCTTGGACTTGGGGTAGATCCTCCTGGCCACTGCCCTGGTCTCAGGCGTGGGGTAGCTCCTCCCAGCCACCACCCCTGACCTCGGACCTGGGGAGCTCCTTTCAGCTGCTCCTGTGCTGTCGCAGCCTGGCACACTCAGCCGCCGCCCCTGACCTCAGAAGCGGGGTAGCTCCTCTTGGCTGCTGTCCCTGACCTCGGACGTGGGGTAGCTCCTCTTGGCTGCCACCCCTTGGGCATGGGATCCTCCTTTACTTTACCTTTACTGAGCTAGCCAGCCCTAAGCTTCCTTTCTGCACACTGTGCTTGTGTGATAATGTTGCTGTTGTTTAGTCACTATGTCCAACTCTTTGCAACCCCATGGACTGTAGCTTGCCAGGCTCCTTTGTCCATGGGATTTTCCAGGCAAGAATACAGGAGTGGGTTGCATTTCCTTCTCCAGGAGATCCTCCTGACCTGGGGATTGAACCCATGTCTCCTGCAGGCAGATTGTTTATCACTGTGCCACCTGGTAAGCCCTTGTAGGATAATAGCTTATTATTTTAAATCTTAAGCCCATGAATGAGATTAAGTGAAGTCCTCCTAAAAGAAATAGCAAGACAAAAAGAGGTGTGGAAACAATATTTGGAGAAACTCAGTGGGTGTGGGGTGAAAAGTAAGGCTTTCCTCTAGATAGAAGAAAAAAAATCATCTCTTCAGGCTATAAAGAAACAATGAAAAAGATGCTTGTGGTTTCACAGAAGAGGAGACCCTAGGAGACCCAGCCTTTCTCAGTGTGGCAGGGATATGCTGAATGAAATAGCCATGTAGTATTCCTGGGCCCTGTGAAGCACTGCCTTGATCCACTCTTGAGAAGAGTTTGATTCAAAACAGTGGGACCTTGAAGGATTAAGTACACAGAGATGATGGGCATCTCAGGGGAAAACTCTGACCCATGGAAACTAAAGACCATGGTATGACCGACCTTTTGACACCTTGAAGCAGGAGCACAAGACCAGCCAGACACCCAGGAAGAATGGAGGTCATGTTTTCTTTCAGCAATAGATGGGGATTAAATCCACTCTGTCTACAAAAATTGAATCCCCAACAAAGTTAAAACTAAAGATGACTGAGTGTCTTAGCCAGACTCACTTATCAAGTCATGACTCATTAAAGAGACATATCAAGAAAGAAATACCACCTCTTCTGTTATCATCCTATCCCTGGTTGCCCTGAGGAATGTGAAATGTGATATATATCTGCAGAGCATAGTGGTCAAGAGCCTGGGCCAGAGACAGAATAATTGTCACAATCAGTGATTTCCAATACTTTCTAGTGCTGGACCCTGAAAAATTATGTAATCTATCTCTGCCTCAGTTTCTTGATCTGGTATAAAAAATGATAATGTTACATTTTTCATACAATGACTATGATAATTAAATGAGATCATGTGTATAAAAGACCCAGAAAAGCATGTGCACAGAATTGTTAGGTAGTTAGAATAGGAAACTGGAGTCCAGAATGGCAGTGGCTAAAAGACAAGGAAGGGAAAAGCCCGCGAAAATAGAACAAAGGAAGGTCCGAAGACGGGGTGAGGACCTCAGGTAGAACAAACAGCACTCCTGGCTAGCCCAGTTTACACAGAGCAGGCCCAGGGGGAGGAAAAAGCATATAAAAAGAGGAGCCAAAGGGCTCTCTTTCTCTCCCCCAGGCGCTGGCGCGCTCCCCCACTCTCTTCTCTTTGCGTCTTCAGGTTGGCATGCCCTCACGCCTTGAGAATGGATTTTCCTGCTATTTTCTAAATAAAATAGAGCTGTAACACTGACCTGTCTAAGAGCTATAACACGGTCTGTCCAAGAGCTATGACACGCTGAGGGCTCTAATGTCCGTCGCTTCAAATTTCGGTTGAGAGGAGACAGAACTGAAGAGAATACACTTGCCTGACAAAATGAACACTCAATATGTTGGTATTAATATTATTATCTTTCCACTGCCATTCCAGTGAACAAACTGAATAATTTTCTCTGAACAATGTCAGCTTTTCAACCCAGGTGATGCTGTGCATGGAGGATATGCTTTCCTAAATAACCCATTTAGTTCAGGAATCCAGATCCTACCTTCAGTTTAAGGGTTAGAGGTGGGAGCAAGAAACGTTCATTTTTGTTTAAAGAAAGCATGGATTTTAGAGGGGAATGAATTGTCAGAACAATATTTTGAGATTTTAATTCATGTAGTGCCACCACACCCCCACAAGAAGCTTTCTCCCTATCTCTCTTTCCCATTCAAACAGAGAGCAGGCACACTAACTACTCCCTTGCCCAAAAGACAGTGTAGGATGGGTTGCCAATTTCAAAATTGATGATGTCAGTGGTAAATCACTGTAGATACTCCTGAGAAAAATCACAAGAGAAGATTAAACTTGAGTGTCCTAGAGAAATTAGCTGTGAATGGAGCTTCCCAACTCCACATGGAAGAAATTTTCCCCATCATGGTGAGTAAATAAGACAGAGAGAATGAAAGAATCAAAAAAGTCCAAGTGAGGCTCCATAAACTCCAATCACTAAGGAGTTCCCAAGGCCCTGAGGGAAAAGAGTTTTACTGTGCAGGTAGAGAAAATATCTTCATCATAGAATGTAACAATCAACTTATCAGTTAGGTAAGAAGATCTTGAAAGAAAACAGTTTTATAATATGGTTATAAAGAAGGGATTATAAAAATTTCAGGCCCCTGAGGTGATCCAAAAGCATAAGGCAGTCACCATCCTGAAGTTCTGTTGACAAGGGTAGTTGGCATCTCTAAAAGCTTATGAAAAGAATGATCAAAGAAGACTAGGGACACCATCCTATCTGTATCTTCTCCCATACGCAGATGGACTCTTTCCTCCTATGCAGATGTGACCCTGGAAATTAACACTGAAAAGGACCCCAGAAATAAAGCACAGTGTTGTGGGGAAGAAGCTCATCCAGAACACTGAAGATTAGCTTTCTGACAATCCCAGAACTAGAAGTCTCAAATGAATTTGATTTACATTAAAAAAAAAAACAACGAATTTTTTGGACTGAGATTCATACTTTTTAAAAAAGTGAACCTTAATCCATACTTAAAAGAAAATATCTCAGAGAAAAATCTCTCCCATGAAGACAGACCACACCTCACATGTTTTAGCATAACGTTCCTTTGATATGCGTAGTCTCAAACAACTGCAGTTTATTGTAGTTTGTGGTCTTTCCTTCTCATTTGCAGAACTAATGGTCTGATTACCTGATTTTCCCATAAAGAAAAATTTTGTTTTAAGAGCAGGGACAAGTCTCCTCTTAGAACAAAACTAAACCAAACCTCCTTGTAACTTCAAAGAGAATTTTGACTTATACTTTTTTCACTAAATTTTTAGATGAGCATCATGATTCCATGAAAATCAGATTCCAAAAGAAGGTTTCTTAAGTGTTAAGCTTAAGAATGGGAGCCTGGTCCCCAAATAATGGCAACATCATTTTGTCTTCTTGCCCCTTTCACAGATACTCTTGTGGTACTTGTTCTGGGCTATATTAGTATTCTCTGGGGCTTCCCAGGTGGCACAGTGGTAAAGAATCTGCTTGCCAATGCAGGGGACTTAAGAGACTCAGGTTCAATCCCTGGGTCAGGAAAATCTCCTGGAGTAGGAAGTGGCAACCGACTCTAGTAGTCTCCACCAAGTCATTCATAAGAACGATCTGCTCAACTTTTCCTTACAATTTTCACTTCTCTAAGCTTCCTCTTCATGTCCCAGTCGTGCTAAACATGTTCAAACACATCTTCAGAAGTCCCGTCTCTTCTATCTACACCTTTCTATTGCTACGCAAAGAAATAGAGGAAAACAATAGAATGGGAAAGACTAGAGATTTCTACAAGAAAATAAGAGATATCAAGGGAACATTTCATGCAAAGATGGGCTCAATAAAGGACAGAAATGGTATGGACCTGACAGAAGCAGAAGATATTAAGAAGAGGTGGTAAGAATACACAGAAGAACTGTACAAAAAAGAACTTCATGATCCAGATAAACATGATGCTGTAATCACTCAACTAGAGCCAGACATCCCACAATGTGAAGTCAAGTGGGCGTTAGGGAGCATCACTATGAACAAAGCTAGTGGAGGTGATGGAATTCCAGTTGAGCTATTTCAAATCCTGGAAAATGATGCTGTGAAAGTGCTGCACTCAATATGCCAGCAAATTTGGAATGCTCAGCAGTGGCCACAGGACTGGAAAAGGTCAGTTTTCATTCCAAACCCAAAGAAAGGCAATGCCAAAGAATGTTCAAACTACCACACAAGTGCACTTATCTCACACACTAGCAAACCAATGCTCAAAATTTTCCAAGCCAGACGCCAAGAGTATGTGAACCATGAACTTCCACATGTTCAGGCTGGATTTAGAAAAGGCAGAGGAACAAGAGATCAAACTGCCAATATCTGCTGGATCATCAAAAAAGCAAGAGACTTCCAGAAAAACATCTATTTTTGCTTTATTGACTACACCAAAGCCTTGGACTGTGTGGATCACAACAAACTGTGGAAAATTCTTAAAGAGATGAGAATACCAGACCACCTGACCTGCCTCCTGAGAAATCTGTATGTAAGTCAAGAAGCAGCAGTTAAAATTGGACATGGAACAACAGATTGGTTCCAAATTGGAAAAGGAGTAAATCAAAGCTGTATATTGTCACTGTGCTTATTTAACTTATATGCAGAGTACATTATGTGAAATGCCAGTCTCGATGAAGCACACACTGGAATCAAGATTGCTGGGAGAAATATCCATAATCTCAGATATGCAGATGACACCACACTTATGGCAGAAAATGAAAAAGAACTAAAGAGCCTCTTGATGAAGGTGAAAGAGGAGAGTGAAAAAGTTGGCTTAAAACTCAACATTCAGAAAACTAAGACCATGGCATCTGGTCCCATCACTTCATGGCAAATAGATGGAGAAACAGTGGAAACAGTGACAGACTTTATTTTCTTGGGCTCCAAAATCACTGCAGATGGTGACTGCAGCCATGAAATCAAAAGACACTTACTCCTTGGAAGGAAAGCTATGATAAGCCTAGACAGCATGTTAAAAAGCAGAGACAGTTTGCTGACAAAGGTCCATCTAATCAAAGCTATGATTTTTCCTGTGGTCACGTATGGATGTGAGAGTTGAACTATAAAGAAAGCTGAGCACCTAAAGTATTGATGCTTCTGAACTGTGGTGTTGGAGAAGACTCTTGAGAGTCCCTTGGACTGCAAGGAGATCAATCCAGTCAATCCTAAAAGAAATCAGTCCTGAATATTCAGTGGAAGGGCTGACGCTGAAGCTAAAGCTCCAACCCTTTGGTCACCTGATGAGAAGAGCTGACTCATTAGAAAAGACCCTAATGCGTAGAAAGATTGAAAGTAGGAGGAGAAGAGGACGACAGAGGATGAGTTGGTTGGATGTCATCACTGACTCGATGGACATGAGTTTGAACAAGATCTGGGTGTTGGTGATGAATAGGGAAGCCTGGCATGCTGCAGTCCATGAGATCTCAAAGAGTCGGACATGACTGAGCAACTGAACTGAACTGATTGCTATGCCCTCTGCTGTCTTCCCCCTTTTCCATACCCACCATCACTGTTCTCTATCAGAAGGACATCGCTCATTCTCTAAGTACTTATCCAAGACTTTCTTTACTTCCCCAGGCAAAAAATGTTGCTTTGTCTTCTGAACTTCCATAAAACTTTCCAACGTCTACATTATGACACTGCAGTGACTGTAATTATTTAAGTGTTCATCTCTTCTCAATAAACTATACACATCTTAAGAAAAGGAGCAAGGCTTATTTTTCTTTAAGTCTTTAAAGCTTGCATAGTGCTCAGCATAGACAGGAGCTGAATATGGATGAATAAGTGGCTGCATGAATTAGTATAACTTTATAATCCACTCTCCAATTATTATTCTGAAGTACTTGCATTAGTCCAAGACTTTATGTATTTTAAAGCTCCATGAGAGGAGAGTCATCATGAATACATTAAAAGAAAGGATATGCATTTGCGTAGTTTCAGTGAAACACTTTTCATAAAAGTCACTAAATATTTTATTGTATGGGGCTTCCCAGATGGCGCATTGGAAAAGAATCTCCCTGCCAGTGCAGGAGGTGCAAGAGATGAAGGCTGGATCACCTGGGTTGGGAAGATCCCCTGGAGAAGGAAATGGCAATCCACTCCAGTATTCTTGCCTAGAAAATTCCACAGACAAAGGGGCCTGGTGGGTTACAGTTCATGGGATCACAGAGAGTTGATGTGATTGAGCACACACAGCACATATTTGAACACACAGAGGTATATATAAATGTTTTGCCTACCTTTAGACTAGATTGCACCATAAAAATGAAAGCATCAAAGTTGTATAGGTGATTACAAGGAAAGACTACCCCAAGTGATGTGAGAATATTTCTCTCAGGATATTTTAGGTAATCTGACATTTTCAGAGTGGAAAAAAGATGTTCAGAGAGGTCTGGCCACCCTCGGAAATGGCAGCTTCATTTGTGTTATTATTAAGACAATCAGAAAGTGAAAGTTGCTCAGTCGTGTCTGACTCTTTGCGACCCCAAGGACTGTATAGTCCATGGAATTCTCTAGGTCAGAATACTAGAGTGGGTAGCCTTTCCCTTCTCCAGGGGATCTTCTCAACTCAGGGATTGAATCCAGGTCTTCCACATTGCAGGCAGATTCTTTACCAGCTCAGCCACAAGGGAAGCCCAAGACAATCAGAGCATTTAAGCAATTTCTCCGATACACTCTTTTTGAAGATGTAGTTTACAATTGTGTCTCATTCCTGGAAAAACTGTCCTCTATAATAAAAGATGGGAAGATTATTTTATGTTCACTTATTTTTTAGGTTACTGATGTAAAGGTGGTTAACTCAAATGATTAGCAGAGGGTATGACTTGTGTAGTCTGGATTACATTTATATTGCCAACTTTAATGGATCAGAAAAAATACGTATATGAAAAAGAAAAAAAAAATGAAGAGAGAAGCTTAATTTATATCCCTAAAAGCTAGAAGGAGAAATATATTAAAAGGAAAAGAGTATGCTGTCTTAAGATAGTGGGAAAGAAAAAGGACTATTCAAGTAAGAGAGTAGACAGATGCTCTTAAGAGTTAGCTTTGTTTTTTGGATATTAGGAAAAATGTTTTATAAGGTCTGGACTTCCTAGCTCTAATGAAGGATGATTTAGAAGGTGAGGCCAACACCAGTCATCTTCCAACTTCACACTTTAAGAGCTGCCAATGTCTATGGTTAATGAGGTGGACTTGGAGCAATGCCCTTAATTACCTTGACCCTGTGAAATCCTGTTTCTTAAACGTTTTAAAGCCATGACCCTCTAAACCTTTCTTGCTCTGTGTATTAACAATAGCCAAGAGGACCCTCTCGTTTTTCTTTATGTACTTTGATTATAAAAACTAAAATGTGTCATAGACACCTTTTCAATATATTGGTGATTTTGAAATGTGTTTTTAGTGTGGAGTTTGCACCATGTGTCAGCTCTCCCTATTGAAAGTGAGATTAAAATATGAGAGCTCTACAACTTATGGGTTAGGGTAGTCTATATGAATTGGCATGTTACTACATGTTCTTCATGAGTGTTACTGAAGGAATTCAATAACCTCAAACTTACAGGAGGAAGAAGAGGAGGATTTAAACTAATCTTCAATTTAATTTTGTCTATAACTTGTATGTTCATTATATATATTTTTAAGTATCTTTCACTGAAATTTTTAATAAGCAAACATAATTTGTGTAGGCTTATCTGTAGCAAGAGAGAGTATCTGTGCTTTGGAATAGAGCCATAATTTCAATTTTGCAGTTCAGTGGATTTAGAGAAATGCCTTATTATTATTTTTTTTACTCAGAATGTTATGTTGTATTATCAAAAATAGGACTGAGTATGGTGCAGATTAGTTACTCTATTATTAGTAGTAGGAGAGTATAAGAAATTGAAGGCAAGAAAATTAACTTGTATACTTGGAACTAGCAGAGAAAAAACATCTTTTCAGTATACTCTAGATTTTGGCTTATGTACAATTGCAAGTTTCATTTAAAAATATAACCAATTTAAATAAGATACATCCAATAAGTGGTTAGGGTTACAAATTTTAAAATTAAATTAGATTTACTGAATGTTTCACAAACTTTCTGAACATGACTGGGCCAATTTTGAGAAGACCTGTAGTGATTGATTATCCGAGGTATAAGCCATGTAACTTCATAGTTTCAAGTAGATTCAACTAAAAAAAGAGACACAGCCCAGTAATTCTACACACTTAGTTTTGCAACTGAGAGTAATAGCCATGTTTTGAATGCTCAGTTGCTTAGTTATATTTGACACTATAGGACCCCGTGGACTGTAGCCCACCAGGCTCCTCCGTCCATAGGATTTTCTAGGCAACAATATCAGGGTGAGTAGCTATTTCCTACTCCAAGGGATCTCCCTGACCCAAGGATCAAACTCGAGTCTCTTGTGTCTCCTGCACTGGCAGGCAGATTATTTATCACTGCATCACCTGGGGAACCCATTTTAAAATAATAATAATACAGTCATACACTTAGGTAACTCTTAAATGAGCAGGGGGAAAAAAAGACTTTAATTCTAACTTTCATTTCTTATTAAGATAGGAAATTTGATTTTAATTTGTTTGTTCATTGGCATTATTTAATGAGAACTCACATTCTGAAAGTACACATTTTGCTACCATTCAACATAAGCTAGATTCAGGCAATTCCTAGATGTATCATTTCATTTTAAATAGTAACAAAACAATTATTCCATCATTTCAACTTGTACTTAGTACTTGGCCTGACATATCTCAGGAAGCAGGAAATGTCTTTTGACATTTCTTGGGACAAGATTTCAAAGTATGTAAGAAGTATCTGGGAAATTATTAAAATACAGATTTTTTTCATTCTAGTCTCAGTAATTCTGATTCAGTACTTTTGTAGCAAGACAGAGGAATTTGCATTTTCAACTACTAAACCAAGACATTCCGATGGGGGTGATTATTTCAAATATATTTTGAGAAACTTAGTCTTTGGGAGAAATCTAGGCACTTTATTATTGCATGCTAATATAAGAACCACATACAGTGACTAAAACGACAACATATTATATATATATAATATTAAGAATATTATATATGCTCATAGTCATGCTCAGTCACTTAGTCTTGTCCAACTCTGTGACCCTATAGACTGCAGCCTGCCAGGCTCCTCTGTCCATGGGGTTCTCCAGGCAAGGTTACTGGACTAGTTTGCCATGCCTTTCTCCAAGGGATCTTCCCAACCCAGGGACTGAATCCACATCATTTATGTCTCTTGCATTGGCAGGCAGATTCTGCACCCCTAGTACCACCTGGGAATCCATATATATATATATTATTATATAAAAGAAATCAACCCTGAATGTTCACTGGAAGGACTGGTGCTGAAGCTGAAGTTTCAGTCCTTTGGCCACCTGATGCAAAGAACAGACTCATTAGAAAAGACCCTGATCATGGGAAAGATTAAAGGCAAAAGGAGAAAGGGATGGCAGAAGAAGAAATGGTTAGAGAGCATCATCGACTCAATGGACATGAATTTGAGGGAACTCTGGGAGTTAGTGGGGACAGAGGAGCCTAGTGTGCTATAGTTCATGGGATCTCAAAGAGTTGGACACGAGTGAGCAACTGAACAACAACAAAAATTATTGAATCAGTTCAGTTCAGTTCAATCTCTCAGTTGTGTCTGACTCTTTGCAACCCCAGGGACTGCAGCATGCCAGACTTCCCTGTCTATCACCAACTCCCGGAGCCTACTCAAACTCATGTCCATCAACCAGATGATGCCATCCAATCATCTCATCCTCTGTCATCCCCTTCTCCTCCCACCATCAATATTTCCCAGAATCAGGGTCTTTTCAAATGAGTCAGCTCATAGCATTAGGTGGCCAAAGTATTGGAGTTTCAGCCTCAGAATCAGTCTTTCCAATGAATTCTCAGGATTGATTTCTTTTAGGATGGGCTGGTTGGATCTCCTGGCAGTCCAAGGGACTCTCAAGAGTCTTTTCCAACACCACAGCTCAAAAGCATCAATTCTTCAGCGCTCAGCTTTCTTTATAGTCCAACTCTCACATCCATACATGACCACTGGAAAACCATAGCCTTGACTAGATGGGCCTTTTTTGGCAAAGTAATGCTTCTGCTTTTAAATATGCTGTCTAGGTTGATCATAATTTTCCTTCTAAGGAGTAAGAGTCTTTTAATTTCATGGTTGCAATCACCATCTGCAGTGATTTTGGAACCCCAAATAATAAAGTCTGCCAGTGTTTCCACTTTTTCCCAATTATTTCCCATGAAGTGATGGGACCAGATGCCATGATCTTAGTTTTCTGAATGTTGAGCTTTAAGCCAACTTTTTCACTCTCTTCTTTTACTTTCATCAAGAGGCTCTTTAGTTCTTCACTTTCTGCCATAAGGGTGGTGTCATCTGCATATCTGAGGTTATTAATATGTCAATATTATTACACAGTATAAGTAAAAATATATAGTAGAAATAAATTTGTCTTAATGGTCCTGAATACCTTTTTGGGGTGGGGGGCGGGGGGCATTGCTGTGTTGCGCGGCATGTGGGATCTTAGTTATCCAACCAGAGGAAGGGATCAAACCTGCACCCACTGCATTGGAAGCACAGAGTCTTACCTACTGGTGTGCAAGGGAAGTCCCACTGAATGTTTTTTATTCAAACCATTCACCCTGCTCTTTCCTACAGCTAGTCCTATCTAAGTGTCTAACTATCTTTGCTATTAATTCAGCTCTTCAGGGGATAAAATTTCTAGTGTTTAACTTATTAACTAATAAGGCCAGGGCAACCATCAATCATATAGACTCTAGAACAAGGCAGAATGGATGGAATTCATTAAATTTTAGTCAGGGCAGAAGATCTGTTCTGGTGTCTGCCAGTTGAAGATCAGCACTTTGGTATTCCAATTATGCTAGTCCACCTAAGCTTGAGAAACTTTTTGTTTTTGTTTTTATTTAGTTTCCTATGAATCAGTGTTTTTTTGTTTTTTGTCAAAATGAATTTCACTTATAAATCCCATTGTTTCCATTAAAACCTTTGCATTTTGATAGATACATTCTTAGAACAAACAAACAAAATAAACCTTAATTTAAGGAAGGTGTTTTACTTGTCAAAATTTTTAATACTGTGATCTTCTGATTGGAAGATATGTTAGTATAGATGATATTGTTAAGTTTTTCTCTAGGAATTACTTATTTACTGAAAAAAAGACCTGTTTTATGCCAGAAACTGTATTAGAGATACAAATGCAGCTATCAATAATTTTGTATAAATAATTTTGCATAAATAAAAACTTTCATGAAGAAAATCTATCTTTACCTAGTTGATCTGCTTTATATGAGCAGGTATTTTGTGGGGTGGGAGGAAAGGGGTGAAAGGACAGCTTTATCTGCATGTTGTACCAACCACAACAGAGACAAAGTCAAGAAAACATTTTATTTCAAGTATACGTATCCTTAGATTAGAAGACGTGCCCAGGTCTCCCTTTTTACTCCACCTATAGCCTACATATTGTTGTTATTTAGTCACTAGTGTGTCTGTTGTTAGTCACTAAGATGGGTCCAACTCTTTTGCAACTCTATGCACTGTACCCATCAGGCTCCTCTGTCCATGAGATTTCCTAGGCAAGAATATTGGAGTAGGTTGCCATTTCCTTCTCCAGGGTATCTTCCCAATCCAGGGATTGAACCCAGGACTCATGCTAGGCTTCAACAGTATGTGAACCAAGAACTTCAAGTTGGACTTAGAAAAGACAGAGGAACCAAACATCAAATTGCCAACATTCACTGGATCATAGAAAAAGCAAGAGAATTCTAGAAAAACATCTACTTCTACTTCATTGACTACACTAAAGCCTCTGACTGTGTGGATCACAACAAACTGTGGATATTACAGCGTGGTGGGCTTTAAAGAACAAATACCACCTTCTGTACCACAGAGTGCCAACTCTCTTTCCCATTAAAAAAATGCAGTATAAAATCCTAATGTCTCAGAGGGTAGAAAATGCAGCCATACAAAACAGAACATGATGGATGTGAAACATGATATTTATTTGTAAAACATAAGTCATAGTGCTTTTTGCTCTTTTAACTGGCAAGTATTTTCTATTTCTTTTCCAGAATAAAAGCAAAACCAACAAAATACAAATATTTTCTATATTTTCTCAGAATAAAAACAAAACTTCTTTTCATCCTCCATGGAGTTATCTATTATATCAGAATGTGCTCTTAACCTGCAGACATTATGTTGACACAATGGTGAAGGAATTTAAAAGCTGTGATGAGACAAAAGATGGGACTCTCCTACCTCCCATGGAATAAGGAAGGAGGAAAAAGCAAGGAGAAGGTGTGGTCACCAGGAAAGTGTTCTGGGAATTAATCATATCCAGAAATCATCTCTGTGCCTCTTTTCTATCATCAATCAATTTTCCATTTATGTAAGATTTTCAGAGAGTTAAAGTATTAGTTTGCTTTATAGATTATTTTTATTAATAATAATTAATGGTGAGAAAAAATTAGGGGCAATGAAGGCATGTTGAATAAATTATAGTAGAACGTATAATGCTCACATTTATTTTTATATCTCTAGATGTAATTATATATTACATGTATGTGTGGGGAGAGTGAGAGTAGGTAGATACTCAAGGTAAAATTTGCAAATTTTAGGAAATAGTTCACAAATCTTATGTAAAATGTAAAAAGTAGAAGAGGGACATGGCTTTCCTGAGTTTTGGATATCAGTTAATACAGAGTTTGCATCCAAAAATGTACAGTTTAGCTATTAAAAAAAAAAAAAATGTCTTCTCTTTCATATATCCAAACTAGCATCTGCTGGAGAAGGAAATGGCAACCCACTCCAGTGTTCTTGCCTGGAGAATCCCAGGGACGGGGGAGCCTGGTGGGCTGCCGTCTTATGGTGTCGCACAGAGTCGGACACGACTGAAGTGACTTAGCAGCAGCAGCAGCAGCAGCAGCAGCAGCATCTGCTGCAAAATGAGGCTGTGACTTAATGAGATTTTAAATCATCAAAAGGTGGAAATATCACATAACTTTCTAGGTGAGGGGATTTTTCTAACCAAGAGAAGTAACTGCCTTGCTGCACTAATGATAGATGTGTTCACTTATTTGCTACCAACCAACATGTAGTTAATACTTGGAGAAGAAAGATTATTGAAAGTAGAGTTAATTTTAAATGATAACTCCTAGTGAAACTGCTAATTTATATGCAGCTAATAACATTAATTAAATTATTGTTTTCAGGTTGAACTATGCTAGCCCAAAAACAAAGTAAACATTTATCATTTACATGTTTTAGTTAGTATAAGACAATTTCAATATGAATTACTATCTGTGATATTACACCTATAGTCATACGTGCAAGTTTGCAAATGTAATTCTAACTATTTTGCCTGAGTACATACTAGCATTTTTTTTTAATGCTTTAAATATTCTATGCCAGGTACTAGTACCACTTTTCCAGAACAGTATTACTTTCTGGATGCTAAGTCACTCAGTCTTGTCTCACTCTGTGGCCCTATTGGACTATAGTCCACCAGGCTCCTCCCTCCATGGGATTCTCCAGGCAAGAATATTGGAGTGGGTTGCCATTTCCTCGTCTGGGGGATCTTCCCAACTTGAGGATCAAACCCATGTCTCTTATGTCACCTTCATTGGAAGGTGGGTTCTTTTACCATTAGCACCACCTGGGAAACCCATGTTATTTATCATTAGTATTATAGTAAATCCATCACTAGTGTAAGAAATTCAATATTTAATACAAAAATACATTTTAAAATAATAACTGCAGAGTTGCCTGATTTGATCCAGTATTTTCCCTTCAGGTTCTTCCGCACTTGTCTTCTCTCATCTCCCACCTCCCACACACGTAAGTTAGGCCATTTTCTTCCCAATCTTGGTTGTCTGACACAATAACAAGCTTCTTCAGCGGATTTAGAAACTTCAATGCTGGATGAATAACTTTGAAATCTGTTAATTAAACTACTCTGGGTTTTGATAGACCCAGAGATCTCTTATTATGTTACATTATCAATTTTGAAGGGCACATTGTTTCAGTTTCCTGTTAAGGATTTTTCATTTGAATGAAATCTAACTGTGTAAAATTTGTATTTAAGTTAAAAGCCCCTTTCTTAAATTTATATTAAAACAGCAATTTTCTTCATTTTCAGGATTGTGCTCTGTCTGCATTTATATCATTAATAGCCTGGATTCTGGAATCAGACTGACTGACTGGATTTGAATACCATTCTATCACTTTTTAATCTGTGTGATCATGGGGAAATTATTTAAATTCTTATGCCTCAGTTTCCTCATTTGTGAAAATGAAGATGGTAGTAATTTGCCACATTAGGTAATTAAAACATTTTGTGGGGCTGATTAGTTAAAATATGTGATGCTTTTAGAAGAGTGCCTGGTATATAATTATGTTTAATAATAATATTAAAATATTGTGTAATAGTTAAATAGTGTCATATTATTGATCACCTCATTTCTGTTCAAAATAAAAATTTTGAAATCTTAATACCATCTTTCAATTCTCAGTCAGTATACAAAGAGAAAAGATTGGTATTTATTATTTATGACTATAAAGTCAATTTTTATCATTTTAGTTACCAATTTAATATCTAATTGGTAGAATTGACTTAGAATGACTTTAAAGCCTGAAACACTAAATCACACATTTCAGACATGTTTGTAGCTTCTTGTGACAGTAAAATACTGATTTCTGAAAAAAACATGGGTGAAGTCATTATCAGTGTGAATGAAAAGGCCAAGTTTTGGTTTAAAAAATAACAAAACAAACTAAAAATCCATGGTTCAACTTAGTGTCCCTACATTTAAATACTGCTCTGTGATTATGTCATCTTTCAGGAGGTTGAGTAGTTTCAAAATGTGCAATATAAGACTTTTTCTATGGCTTTATAGACCCAGGGAACCACTTATCAAATCCAGAAATCTCAGCAGCCTGTAGGGCAGTTTCAAATTTCTCTTGAAAATAAATCAGAAACCCATAGGAAAGAACCACTAGAGGTCATTCAATCTAACTTTTTGACTGTCCACACACATACATTTAGATTATGTCCAATTTGAAGCACTTATTGAGTAACAGTGTTTATAAAAGGTATTAAATTGTTCTTCCCCACTCAAGTATAACTTATTCATTTCAGTTGCCTCTACACAGAATGTGTGGAGTACCAGCATTAATGTATATGGGAAAAATGTGTCATTTTGAATGAGTGGAATTCATTCTGATATGCAGGTTTTACTTAATACAAGCGTAAACTTTGCAAACTCACCCCCAAGTCAATAACTGATATATAATACAATATTATAGATATATAATACTATTGCTATATATACAATATTATAGATCAGACAATGTGATAGCAGTTTTGCAAACCTTACAACAAAGCTATAATTGTTATTTCCTTTACATGTGTGTGTGTGTTTGCTCAGTCGCTCAATTGTGTCCAATCCTTTGCAACCCCATGGACTAATGTAGTCTGCCAAGCTCCTCTGTCCATGGAATTTTCCAGGCAAGAAATACCATTTCTTGCTCCAGGGGATTTTTCTGACCCAGGGATTGAACCTGTGACTCCTTCATTGGCAGGTGGAATCTTTACCACTACCACCACCTGGGAAACCCTCTCTCCTTTATATAATAGATGATGACATTGAGGATCAAAAAGGTAAGTGATATGACTACATCCATATAGTAGATTCTGGAGGAAGGCATAGCAACCCACTCCAGTATTCTTGCCTAGAGAATCCCACGGACATAGGAGCCTGAAGAGCTACAGTCCATAGGGTCACAAAGAGTTGGATATGACTGAAGTGACGGAGCACACACACACGCATATAACAACAGATTAAGGGAAGGGACAGTGACAAGCAAACAGTTGGGTCTACAACTCAGGTTCTTATGTAGCAATACTACCTTTTGCAAGTTACATTCCAAGTATGCTATCAAGATTTGTTTCTACATTTACACTTAGATTTATGCTGCAAGATATTTTCATTTGTAGTTAAACATTAAAATTTCCCAAATTTCATATTTTTCATTTTGATATTTAAAAAGACTCATTTCCCTCTGTATCTTATAGCTTACTGTAGTAATAATATTTATTAAGTGTGTACTACAAACCAGATATTATGATCAACTTTTTCAAACATTATTATACTTAATCTTTGCAATAGCACTGTCAAGTATTATCATCTTAATTTGAAAGATGAACAAATATGTTTTAGGTAGTTAAGTAAATTGCAGAATTGGTGAATGATAAGAACCACATCAGTCAAGTCCAAATTCCATATTCTCAAACATTCTCTTAAACATTTGAAAAAATAAGAAATACATAATGTGAGAGTTGCAAGTTAAGTTTTATTTGGGGCAATATGAGGACTGCATGCTGGGAGACAGCACCTCAGATAGCTCTGAGAAACTGCTCCAAAGAAGTAGCAAGGGAGGACAGTAAATATATATATATATGATTTTGGTAAAGGAGGGGTACATACAATCAAGCACGTTTAATTTCTAGAAAATTTCTGCTGGTCTCACAAAGCTTCTGCTAGTCACAAGAAATAGTCATCACCATGAAAGATTTTACTGTTTTTGTGTTTTTCTAGATATGAGGAGATACAAGAATTGGGCTTATAAAAGCAGCTCCTGAGAATATCTAACTATCTGAAGACCTGTCCTGCCAGTTGCCCAGAGAATAGAGTGTCTCATTTCTGGTCTCTACCCTGAACTACTTCAGTGGGTGTTGGAGGTCAGCAGGTACAGCAGCATATGCTTTAATCCTTGGCAAGTGTCAATTTGTGGTAGACAAGTGAATGAAGCTAGAAGGCCTGAAATATATTTTCAAATAGCTCCCAAAGATCAAAAACAAGATAGAAGAAATTTTTTTAAAAATAATATAACAACATAAACAGATTTAAGTTGAATAACTAACTAAATTAAAAAGAGAAACAAAGGAGGAAAACAAATACTGGAAACTCTTAATGGAATAACACACAGAGATTAAGGCACAAGATGGGACAAAATGGGAATGAAAAGAGCAGAGGGTTTAATGGGGACACACACTTTCTACATGAAGGTAACTAAGATGCTGGAAGACCTCAAGGCTGCCATGAGGAGAGTCCAGTGTAATCCAAGAAACAAAGGATAAAACAGAGAACATGTCAGTGGTTTCATATTTCTTTTGGCAACAAGAAGCTTCAGAATTACATCTGTTTTTCTGTTTCCATTTACTTCTAGTACTGCTGGGTTTGAAACTCCAAACCAAGAGCAAATTCTATCCTATGGCTTGGTAATCCTGCATAAACCATAGAAAAGTAGGGGCATGATTATTTGAAAATACAGTCATTCTGTCCTGCTCTCCAAAATTGAGAAATTTGTGCTGTTAGGATTTCATCATTTGGAATGGTACAATCCATCACTTTTTCTCATTCGAGGTAGGTGAAGGAGAAATAGAGATACAGGAGCCAAAGGCAACAACATTGACTTCAATGCAAGAAACATTTAAGCTGAAATTGGTTATTTTCTATGAGTGTATATATTTGCACCTGGGAGTCTTAGGTGATAAAATTGGCAAGTAGAACTACGACTTCTAGAAAAAATCCTGGGGCTGTACTTAACAGCACAAAATGGGCACTGGGACAATAACACCTGCATTTCAGTCTGTATTTGAATATCTTTGGGTCAGGAAATAGTATTTTTGGCCACAGCATTTTCAACATTCTTTAAGATGGCTGTGAAAATGTTATGCAAAGAATATATTCTACTCCAGAAGTCAAAATAAATTAGAAAGCTCTTCTTTCATAAATTTCATGCATTTAATGCAACTGGTTCTCACTATCTCTGTGACTTCGGGCAAGTCACTTTCCATGGTCCTCTCTGTTTTCAACCTGCGGATGTCTTGTTTAAGACAAGACAATTTGCAAGTCTGCTTTAAGTTTTGATTATATTTACTTACAATCAGTTCAGTTCAGTTCAGGCGCTCAGTGGTGTCTGCAACCGCATGGAATGCAGGACGTCAGGCTCCTCTGTCCATCACCAACCCCCAAAGGCTTGCTCAAACTCACGTTCATTGAGTCAGTGATACCGTCCAACCATCTATTCTCTGTCGTCCCCTTCTCCTCCTGCCTTCAATCTTTCCCAGTATCAGGTCTTTTCCAATGAGTCAGTTCTTTGTATCAGGTGACCAGAATATAGGAACTTCAGCTTCAGCATCAGTCCTTTCAATGAATATTCAGAACTGATTTCCTTTAGGATTGACTGGTTTGATCTCTTTGCAGTCCAAGGCACTCTCAAAGTCTTCTCTAATACCACAGTTCAAAATCATCAATCAATACCACAATCAATCAACACCACAGTCAAAAGCATCAATCAATCAAAAAAAAAAAAATGATGTTTTACTTACAGTACCATGACTGAAATGAACTGTCACACAATAGACATTAAATGTGGGCTACAGTCCATGGGGGTCACAAAGAGTTGGACATGACAGAGTGACTAACACCATCACCACGTTTCTAATACTTGTATTGTTTAAAGGCTAGATGGGCTTCAACCATTTAAAAACTAGGTGCATGTCAGCTATGTGTTAAACAGTTGATTATATTCTTACCGTGGTTACTGAAAGACCAAGTTGTTAAGGATATGCTTGTATTCCTGCTACTGAATTCAGGATGCCTCCAATATTGGTTTCACACTTTGGTGTAGGATTTAGAGACCCAAGTGCTGCTCCCCTTTCTCTTTTCTTTCTTAGTAGCCTTTATTCTCAGAGGATAGAGGGGCATGATGCTTACCACATTTAGATGTTTAATAGCACTCTGGAGTTTCCCTGCAATTTACACTTTAGAAAGCATAGCACTCTTGTAAATTTTAGAACTTACAAGTGTCCCTTTCCCCACAGGAGTCACTAATCTCACAGGAAGCCAAGCAGGGGGGTTGGGGGGGGGGGGTTGGAATCTCACACAGTTTGGAGATTTACAAGTCTGTGGTGAAGTCTGGGGTGTAAATTGTTGGGAAACCCAAGAGTATATTTAAATTTTTAAAGCTAAGGGACACCTAGGTGTTCCTTCTGTTTGAAACTAATTAGATCAGGAGTTAGAAGGGGGAGTAGGAAGATGCCTGGCCTGATCCCAAGATTTAAGTCCTCTTCCAAAAAGAAGTGGGGAGCTCACTGAGCTGCCCAAGTCCCATTTTGTATCAAGCATTTAAGTTAAAGAGCCAGAAGATTCTCAAATCAGGTAAAATACCTGAGAAGTTCAGGCAGGAAGTTTTTACCTAAGTGACTAAGCATAGGTACATAGTTGCTCAGTAATGTCCAATTCTTTGTGACCCCATGGACTGTAGCCCTCTGGGCTTCTTGGTCCATGGGATTCTCTAGGCAAGATATTGGAGTGGGTAGTTATTCCCTTCTCCAGGGGATCTTCCTGATCCAGGGATCAAACCCAGGTCTCCTGCATTGCAGGTGGATTCTTTATTGTCTGAGCTATCAGGGAATATGGATGATTAATAATAACAAGGGCCTTGCTTCTAGAATTTAAAAATCTTCAATACTTAAGTACTGGGACTATGGCTTCCATAAACTATTGTGGGAGCCATATAAATTTATCATCTATATTGGGACACTATTGAGAATAAATGGGGTTACATTAATAATTATTCTGGGGCATCAAAATTATTATGACTAGTAATAATTATGCCAGCAATAAACTGAGACTGCTCACTGAACATTGAGACATAATAAGGTTACCTTATTAGTTTACACTTAGAAAGAAACCGAAAGAACATTTATCAGTTATATTTTCTCTTTTCTAAGATAATAAATGATTAAGTATTTTAGAATCTGATATTAGACATTTAGGGGCTTCATTGGTAGCACAGATGTTAAAAAAGGTTCCTGCAATAAAGGAAACCTGGGTTCAATCCCTGGGTCAGGAAGATTCCTTGGAGAAGGGAATGGCTACCCACTCCAGTATTCCATGGAGAATTCATGGACAGAGGAGCCTGGTGGACTACCATCCACGGGATCAGACATGACTGAGCAACTAATACTTTCACTTTTCATTAGACATTTATAATATACTGAATTTTACAGCATAACCATCTAGGGCTTTAAAATCCTCCATTTTTATCTCCTGTTAACTGAGATTATCCTATTGAACATTTCAGAGTAGCTTCCTTCCCTTTTAACCTACTGGTAATAGAATGCTGCCTGAGGGTCATTTTGATATGCAACCCAATCAGAATCACTGAATCAGTGACTTCAGACAAAAGTTTCAGCTCTACAATATTGCACTGTCCAGAAATTAGGAGCATTTAGAAGTGAGGCAGCAGGTAGATGCCCCCTGTCCCCCGCCCGCTCCTGCCCCAGGGTAAAGCAATTGGAGATTCATTCCCTGGATCAAAGCTCCAAGATGGAAACAGGAAAATTAAGGGAGGAGGCAGGGGCCTGACAAGACCACATATTTCTCATTCTCGAGGAATATATAAGGAAAAAGGTTTAACAAGGTAATTGATAGAAATATGGTTAATAAATCCAACTGTTAAAACAATTAATTTGAGTTTGGTTTTTAAAAGGCAAAATAAAGACTACTATATAAATGAGATGAAAGTGAGGATAGGGAATTTAGAGGGTAATAGCCATGCTAAATTCCCTGGGGCTTCCCTGGTGGCTCAGCTGGTAAAGAATTCACCTCCAATGTAGGAGACCTGGATTTGATCCCTGGGTTGGGAAGATACCCTGGAGAAGGGAACGGCCACTCACTCCAGGGTTCTTGTCTGGAGAATTCCATGGATTGTCTAGTCCATGAGGTTGCAAAAAGTTGGCACGACTGAGTGACTTTCAGTTTCAGTTTCAGCCATGCTAAATTCATGTGTGTTTGTTCAGTTCAATTCAGTTGCTCAGTCGTGTCCAACTCTTTGCGACCCCATGGACTGCAGCACGCCAGGCCTCACTGTCCATCACCAACTCCCAGAGTTTACCCAAAATCATGTCCATCAAGTTGGTGATGCCATCTAACCACTTCATCCTCTGTCATCCCCTTCTCCTCCTGCCATCAATCTTTCCCAACATCAGGGTCTTTTCAAATGAGTCAGCTCTTCGCATCAGATGGCTGAAATACTGGAGTTTCAGCTTCAACATCAGTCTTTCCAGTGAACACCCAGGACTGACTGATTTCCTTTAGGATGAACAGGTTGGATCTCCTTGCAGTCCAAGGGACTCTCAGGAGTCTTCTCCAACACCACAGTTCAAAAGCATCAATTCTTCGGCCCTCAGCTTTCTTGTTGTGTCCAATTCTCACATCCTTACATGACTACTAGAAAAACCATAGCCTTGACTAGACGGACCTTTGTTGGCAAAGTAATGCCTCAGCTTTTTAACATGTTGTCTAGGTTGGTCATAACTTTCCATCCAAGGAGTAAACATCTTTTAATTTCATGGCTGCAATCACCATCTGCAGTGATTTTGGAGCCCCAAAAATAAAATCAGCCACTGTATCCACTGTTTCTCCATCTATTTGCCATGAACTGATGTGTGTTTGTTAGGTTACTTTAATTAAGTCATTATGTTTATAATATGTTAAAAATTAATTAAAATTATGTTTGTTTCTTCAAAATGATCAAGGGAAATAAATGTGGAGACTTTCCCATTACAGCAGAAGACACAACATGGAAAAAGTAAAAAAAAAAAAGGATATGAATACAAGTAAAAATTTTAAAAATCATAGAAATGCAAATAATTACAAAGTTATAAATGGTTAATATAATCTATAGAAATATGGAGATATGCAGATTAATTAAATCAAAATCTAGCTGAATAATTTAAGATCATTAAGTTCTAATCTTCTAATTTGTAAAGATTGAAGGGGAAAAAAGATGAAAAGTCATGAAACATACAAAGCTTACTCAAGAAAATACATGCAACATGATTTATAGTTTCAGAATTTTCACCAGAGATATGAGAAATTCAAGTGAAGAAAATAATAAAGAATCAATATTTGAAAGAGAATAATCAGGATGGGTCCAGAATGGAGGAAGTTTCCTGAGATATAAAATTAAAAGCAATTTGCAAGCAGGAAAAAAAATGAACACCTTACATCTAGCAAAATTAGAATATCAGGCAAGACACAGTTTATGAAAAATTATGCTAATATATACATATAAAGTGAACAAAAGATAATAAAAAATAAGAATTGTGAGCCTGTATGGACTTAACAGCATAGCCTAAATGAAAGTGAAAGTGAAAGTTGCTCAGTTGTGTCAATTTTGCATCTCCCTGGCTATACAGTCCATGGAATTCTCTAGGCCAGAATACTGGGGTGGGTAGCCTTTCTCTTCTCCAGGGGATTTTCCCAACGAAGGATCGAACCCAGGTCTCCTGCTTTGCAGGCAGATTCTTTACCACTGAGCCACAAGGGAAGCACATATAGCCTAAATATATGTATATACAACATATATATATATTTAAAGCTATAAAAAATAAAAAAGGAGAAATTGACAAATTTATAAGCACAATAGGAAAGAATTCAACACGCTATTTTAGAAACAGGTGGACTAAAATAAAATAATTTTTAAACAAGAAAATTCTTTACAATATTAAATTGCTATGATATCTATAGTTAATCAATATATTTTCTTACAATTGTTATTTATATCCCATATCTTTCTTCTTGTATTATAACTGACCCATGAACAATGGAGTTTGGATATTATTCGGGGCCTCGAAAACGCCATGTATTTTTAGAGTAGGCCCTTGTATTTGTGGTTCCAATGATTCAACCAACCTCAGACTATGTAGTACTCTAGTATTTATTGTAAAAAGTGCTCATATGAAGCGGTCCCACACAGTTCAAATCCCTTTTGTTCAAGAGACAATTGTATTATATCATGTATTCAAACACATTGAAGTGAGGATTATAAATCCACTGAATCTCTAAGATAAAGACCAAACAACCAAGTAAGTGGGAGAAGGCAAGAATGAAGACTGGAGAGGAGAAAACTAGAGAGAACTGGTAAATTCAAACCTTTTCGAAAGCAAAAAATATTCATAATGACACTGGGACAACAGGAAAGAGCTGAGATTCATTACTGTCCCGTTTCTCACTCTTCATAGCTTAGAATTTAGAAAATTTTAACATTTCCATAAATCCATGTTGTTTATTGTTTCCAATTGTGCCAACTATTTCAAGGATCAATTTTGGTTTTATAATTCTATGTTTAGAAAAACAGTGTTATCACCCTGTTTCAATTAGCATTTCTCATTTTTTCATAGTTGTGAATTTACTTGAAATATTTGAAATTACTTCCTTCTAGGTCATTGTCCACGTGGCTTCTAAAATGAACTCCTTTTCACATGCTTATTCAGCTTTTTCATCTACAAGTAAAGATTACCTAGATAATACATATAGCCTCATAAATGAATTTAAGGGTTCATTATGGTATAATAACTGTGTCTGAAATTATGAATACTTTAGGGATGATTTGAAAGTCCTAACGAACAATAACCTAAGTTCAGACAGTTTCTTAATACTGTGAAACTCACAGCAGCAATAATTAGTGAAATTTCACACCAGGAAAGTAGAAGCAAACTGTCATTTTGAGTAAAGTATTTTTTCACCTTGTAAAATTGCCAGGTGGCCTACTCAATTCCAAGCTTACATAAAAATATAACAATTAAATGTGACTTTGAAGAGACACTGTCTTTAAACTTTATATTTTTACTAGTTTTTAAGCTTGTAGAATTTGGAATGTATGAGTAAACTGCATTTGTGAACTTGGCATCCTTGATGCCAATATGCACAGGTATATATTTTAATCTGATTGTATTCATAGGATGTATTCCATCCCAAAAGATGAAAGTTTCAGAGCTCCCCAGAGATTGCCAGTCCATCTTGTGTTCTCTTAGGAACTGCATTAATATCTGGGACATTGTATGATGGCAAATTATGAAATTCTTTTTTTTTTAACTTTTTATTTTATATTAGAGTATGGTTGATTAACAATGTTGTGTTAGCTGCAGATGTAAAGCAAAGTGATTCAGTTATTCACATATAGGTATCTACTCTTTTTCAATTTCTTTTTCCCATTTAGGTTATTACAGACTATTGAGCAGAATTCCATGTGCTACACAGTAGGTCCTTGTTGGTGATCTATTTTAAATACAGTAGTGGGTATATGCCCATCTCAAACTCCCTAACTATTCCAGAGCTTTTAGAACCTTTTGCCTTCCTTTAAAAGTCTAACATTTTCTCAAATACCTACATATAACTTCTAAACGTTTTCCTCATTTTCAGTATTGCTAAGCTTAGCAAACTGGCTCTTCTTAGCAACTTACAACCCCAGCTACCCCATTTGACAGAAGTATTGGTAGTGCTTTACTCTTCCTTGCACAATAGCTATGCTCCTAAAATGTAAAGTTTAGATAATGTCATTTCCCTTTTTCAAAATTCTGCCTTCCCAGAAATAATTCCAAAATTTTCAGGAAAGCAGAAAGATAGCCTGTGACCTGGCAGCAATCAACCTTTTCTCTTTTTATTTCCTGCCACATCTTCCATCACAACCACACATTCCTTATGCAACTGAAAAAATAACTCAGCTTTATTCTCCCGGTATAACCGCTATGGAAAGTAGTCCAGATGCTTTCTCATTCCATCCTGTGTGAGTTTCCAGTATCTTGGAATCCCTTATTTTCAGGATGTTATAATAAACATTTGTTCTAAACTATAAATGATCTCCTATTAGAGGTGAGAGTTTGTTTCTCTTTCCATTCATTCTGGAGAATTATAATGATTACTTATAGCAGGAACAACAACAAAAAAATTATTTTAACAATCCCTTAATCAGACCTCAATTTATGATTAAATCAAGGAATAAAAGATGACACTTCCAATTTTGAAGCTATAAAAATAACTAAGGAGTTCTTTAAGCCTTTAACAGAGAGCGGCCTATTACAGCTGTCTCCGTGCAGGTCTATTCTGGTCATTTTCATGAGACTGGCTCTTTTCACAATCAGTGCCAACTGATGAATCTCAATCAGCCATACAGCAATTGACTCCTTTAAGATTGTTGTGTTGTGGCTTCATTGTTTTCATTTTATATCCCCACCTCAGAGGCAGAATTTGGATAATTTGAATAAAAACACGTACACGTCCATGAATTTGGACTGGCAAAGCAATGTGGTTTTAACGGAGAACATTTTCAAAAGAAAAGCAGAACACATGTTGTGCAGCTGAACTTCGCAGAGATCCTGTTTAATGAAACAGTAGTAGCCACCTCTTCTATAGTCCCTCAGTAGCAACAAAATGGTGGCACCAACAGGGGTAAAATGCAACCTTTCATACCTTTTGTCAATCTTAACATAAATGTAATAGTTTTGGGTGGGGGTGGGGAAGACCTGAGGAAATTATAATTCCCTAAATCTACTGTTAAAAGGGGAAAAATGAAGGAATAACATTATAGCTTCTATTTAATTCTCTGACACAGTATATCTCCATGTTCGATATATGATCTTTCATGAAATATCATATAAATTCAGACACAGGCTCCTACTGTCTAAATGGTACTTCAGCAGTCTCTATATAAATAATGTCTTCTTTGGGAACTAACTGGGCTGTGTCTACTTGTCTGGCTGCTAGGAGAGAGTAGGTTACACCTTTTACTACAAGCCTTTCTTTTGTAGTTCTTTCCATGGAGGAATTTGACTTTATCTGCAGGATTACTTATAGAAAGTTTGTAGACAAATTAATGAAGTCCCATAAGCCATTGTCAGAGTAATCAATAGGTTTAAAGAGAAAATTCCCCTTCCAACTGTAGTTAAGTATTTTTTTTTTTTCAATTAAAACAGAAAGAAACTAGTTTCAATGGGTTTAAAGAGGAAAAGTCCCCTTCCAAATGTAGTTAAGTATTTTTTTTTTCAATTAAAACAAAAAGAAACTAGTTAAATCAATGGATCTCTCTGTTACTGATTGTATTCTTGTTCATCTGAGGATAAGTGGAGAATGCATCAGGGTCAGTATTTGGATTTTCTATCAGTTCTAGAACATAGGCTGTGTGGAGAAGTATATCTCTTTACAAGTGATTGTTGCTTACTGCCAAGTGACTTTGTTGTTTTCTAGTCACTAAGTCATGTCCAGCTCTTTTGCAGCCCCACAGACTATGGTCTGTCAGGCTCCTCTGTCCATGGGATTTCCCAATCAGAATACTGGAGTGGGTTGCCATCTCCTTCTCCAGGGGATCTCCCCAATCGATAGATCAAACCCACATTTCCTGAATTGGCAGGAGGATTCTTTACCACTAAGACACCAGGGAAGCCTGTCAAGTGATTTCATGTGATTCCACATGACTTATATTGCTTTAATAAATACTCTGGAATTTTTTTTACATGTTATTATTAATTTTTGTCACATTCTCCTGCTATTTACATGTGATGGAATATTTAGATAGATACTTACAGTGAATCATTCAGTAAGGTATCGATGTCCAAAATATATAAAGAACTCACAAAACTTAACAAGAACCCAAAAAAAAAAAAAAAAAAAGATGATTAAAAAAATAGGCAGAGGATCTGAATAGATGTTTTTTTACCAAGAAGCTATTACAGATAGCCAATAGGCACATGAAAAGATGCTCAGCATCACTAATTATTAGGGAAATGAAGATCAAAACCACAGTGAAATATCAACTCACACCTGTCAGAAGAGCTATCATCAAAAATTTTACAAATAATAAATGTTGGTGAGGATATGGAGAAAATGGAATCCAATATGTACTGTTGGTGAAATTATAAATTGATGCAGCAACTAAGAAAAAAAAAGTATGGGAGTTCCTCGAAAATCTAAAAATAGAATTACCATCAGTTCAGTTCAGTCACTCAGTCATGTCTGACTCTTTGTGACCCCATGAATCGCAGCACGCCAGGCCTATTTGTCCCTCCCGGAGTTCACTCAAACTCACGTCCATCGAGTCGATGATGCCATCCAGCCATCTCATCCTCTGTTGTCCCCTTCTCCTCCTGCCCCCAATCCCTCCTAGCATCAGAGTCTTTTCCAATGAGTCAGCACTTCGCATGAGGTGGCCAAAGTACTGGAGTTTCAGCTTTAGCATCATTCCTTCCAAAGAACACCCAGGACTGATCTCCTTCAGAATGGACTGGTTGGATCTCCTTGAAGTCCAAGGGACTCTCAAGAGTCCCCACAGTTCAAAAGCATCAATTCTTCAGTGTTCAGCTTTCTTCACAGTCCAACTCTCACATCCATACATGACCACTGGAAAAATCATAGCCTTGACTAGATGGACATTTGTTGGCAAAGTAATGTCTCTGCTTTATAATATGCTATCTAGGTTGGTCATAACTTTTCTTCAAAGGGGTAAGTGTCTTTTAATTTCATGGCTGCAGTCACCATCTGCAGTGATTTTGGAGCCCCCCAAAATAAAGTCTGACACTGTTTTTACTGTTTCTCCATCTATTTCCCATGAAGTGATGGAACCAGATGCCATGATCTTCGTTTTCTGAATGTTGAGCTTTAAGCCAACTTTTTCACTTTCCTCTTTTGCTTTCATCAAGAGGCTTTTTAGTTCCTCTTCACTTTCTACCATAAGGGTGGTGTCATCTGCATATCTGATGTTATTGTATTTCTCCCAGCAATCTTGATTCCAGCTTGTGCTTCTTCCAGCCCAGCATTTCTCATGATGTACTCTGCATATAAGTTAAATAAGGAGGGTGACAGTATGATCCAACAATTCCACTGCTGGGTATATATCCAAAGAGAACAAAAATAATAATTTGAAAAGATACATGGACCTCAACATTCAAAGCAACAAATAGCCAAAATATGGAAGCAACCTAAGTGCCCATCAACAGATGAATGGATAACACACACACACACACATTCACAATGAAATACTACTCAGTCACACACAAAAAATGATATCTTGCCATGAGTGACCTTGAGGGTATTGTACAAAGTGAAAAATGTCAGACAAAGGCAAATACTGTATCATTTCGCTTATATGTAGAATAAAAAATAATAAAAATAAATAAATGCACAATTTAAAGCAAACAAAAAGAAACACATAGATACAGAAAACATAGTAGTAGTTATCAGAGTTAAGCACAAGCTGAAATCAAGGCTGCCAGGAAAAATATCAATAACCGCAGATATGCAGATGACGTCATCCTTAGGCAGAAAGCAAAGAGGAACTAAAGAGCCTCTTGATGAAAGTGAAAGAACAGAGAAAAAAAGCAAGCTTAAAACTCAATATTCCAAAAACTAAGATCATGGCATCCAGTCCCATCACTTCATGGTGAAGTGGGGAAACTTCAGATGGGGAAGTTTAGATGGGGAAACATTAGATGGGGAAAAAATAGAGGCTGTGATGGACCTTATTTTATTGGGCTCAAAAATAACTGCGAATGGTAGCCATGAAATTAAAAGTGCTTGCTCCTTGGAAGAAAAGTTATGACAAACCTAGACAGCATATTAAAAAGCAGAGACATTACTTTGGTGATAAAGGGTCCATATAGTCAAGTTCAGTTCAGGTCAGTCACTCAGTCATGTCTGACTCTTTGCAACCCCATGGACTGCAGCATGCCAGGCCTCGCTGTCCATCACCAACTCCCAGAGTTTACTCAAACTCATGTCCACTGAGTCAGTGATGCCATCCAACAACCTCATCCTCTGTCATCCCGTTCTCCTCCTGCCCCCAATCTTTCCCAGCATCAGGGTCTTATAAGATGAGTCAGTTCTTCATATCAGGTGGCCAAAGTATTGGAATTTCAGCCTCAGCATCAATCATTCCAATGATTATTCAGGACTGATTTCCTTTAGGATGGGCTGGTTGGATCTCCTTGCTGTCCAAGGGACTCTCAAGAGTCTTCTTCAACACCACAGATCAAAAGCATCAGTTCTTCGGCATTCAGCTTTATTAATAGTCCATTTCTCACATCCTTACATGACTACTGGAAAAACCATAGCCTTGACTAGACAGACCTTTGTTGGCAAAGTAATGCCTCTGCTTTTTAATATGCTTTCTAAGCTATGGTTTTTCCCTCTGATGAATAAGAATAAGAGGCTTATGGAAGCTTCCTGATGGGAGACACTGACTATGGGGGAAACTGGGTCTTGTTCTCATGGGAGGAGCCATACTCAGTAAATCTTTAATCCAATTTTCTGTTGATGGGTGGGGCTGTGTTCCTTCCCTGTTGTTTGGCCTGAGGTCAAACATGTCAACCCATGCTTCCACCTGAGACTCCTGGACAAGGCAAGTCTAAGTCAGTTTCTGTCTCTTGTGGGGATACTGCTTCTTTCTCCTGGCTCCTAGAGCACACAAGATTTTGTTTGTGCCCTCCAAGTGTCTGTCTCCCCAGTCCTGTGGAAGTTCTGTAATCAAATCCCACTGGCCTCCAAAGTCAAATTCCCTGGGGGTTCTCAGTTCCTTTGCCAGATCCCCAGGTTGGGAAATCTGCTGTGGGTCCTAGAACTTTCTTAACAGTGTGAGAATTTCTTTGGTATAATTGGTCTGCAGCTTGTAGGTGCAAACAGTGACAGACTTTATTTTCTTGGGCTCCAAAATCACTGCAGATGGTGACTGCATCCATGAAATTAAAGATGCTTGCTCCTTGGAGGAAAATTAATGACAAACCTAGACAGCATATTAAAAAGCAGAAACATTACTCTGATGACAAAAGTCTGTCTAGTTAAAGCTATGCTTTTTCCAGTAGTCATATATGAATGTGAAAATTAGACCATAAAGAAAGCTGAGTGCACAGAAGAATTGATGCTTTTGAACTGTGGTGTTGGAGAAGACTCTTGAGAGTCCCTTGGACTGCAAGGAGATCCAACCAGTCAATCCTAAAGGAAAGCAGTCCTGAATATTCAGTGGAAGGACTTGATGCTGAAGCTGAAGCTCCAAAACTTTGGCCACCTGATGTGAAGAACTGACTCATTGGAAACGACCTTGATGCTGGGAAAGATTGAAGGCAGGAGGAGAAAGGGACAATAGAGGATGAGATGGTTGGATGGCATCACCAACTCGATGGAGATGAGTTTGAGCAAGCCCTGGGAGATGGTGAAGGACACAGAAGCCTGACGTGCTACAGTCCATGGCATTGCAAAGAGTCAGACAGGACTGAATGACTGCACAACAACAAGTTATCAGAGGCAAAGGGACTGGAGGAGGGTGAGATGCATAATAGGAATTACCTGTATGGTAATGGACAGAAACTAAGTTTTTGGTAGTAAGCATGCTAAAGGGTACAGGGAAGCAGAAATACAGTGATACAGTGTTGTAACAAGAAACTTACATAACATTATAAACCAATGCTACTGCAACAAGAAAGAAAGCAAGATCTGGAAAATGGAGAGATCAGTTAAAACATATACACTGAGACCTACCCATGCCATGATCCAGCTTACTCATAACAGATTTTTAGAATCTCTTCATGCTAAGATTAGTTACTATATAAAAATAAGAAAGGTGTGTTTATATCAACTAAATCTGAATGTTAAAGGAAAACACTGAAGCAGACAAAGTTAGAAAATAGAAAAATGATGGCAAGTCAGCAAATAAAGTTATTGTGTTTCTTCAAGGTAATATGGTATTACTGTTTCATTGATTACCATAACAAATGAAAGTGCAACACAAAAATGAAAAAAAAAATTAATGGTAACAAAGTTGTTAATATTAATTGCATCTACATTAGTTGCAGCAATACATTATTAAGCAAAAAAACCCAAAATTCAGAAAAAAGATAAGGGATGAGGAGAACATCAGAATATTTCCTCAATGTTATACAAGGGCATTTTCATGAATTATTTTATTCCTTATGAAAATTTATTTGTGCTTTACTTTTTATTTACATGTTGCTTAAAGTCAAGACACTATATAGTTCTTATATGTTAACCTGAATATTTGTGTTGAGGAGAAAAGATAATCCTAAGGTTATGACTTTATTACCCATAACTAGTTTTGTATCAGAAAGAGTCTTATTCTTTTTTTAATATCCATAAAATCTATTTCTAACGTGTCCTTTGGAACTATGTTTACTGCTTTATTATCCCCTAACTCGTCTAGTCAAGGCTACGGTTTTTCCAGTGGTCACGTATGGATGTGAGAGTTGGACTGTGAAGAAAGCTGAGTGCCGAAGAATTGATGCTTTTGAACTGTGGTGTTGGAGAAGACTCTTGAGAGTCCTTTGGACTACAAGGAGATCCAACCAGTCCATTCTGAAGGAGATCAGCCCTGGGTGTTCTTTGGAAGGAATGATGCTAAAGCTGAAACTCCAGTACTTTGGCCACCTCATGCGAAGAGTTGACTCATTGGAAAAGACTCTGATGCTAGGAGGGATTGGGGGCAGGAGGAAAAGGGGATGACAGAGGATGAGATGGCTGGATGGCATCACTGACTCGATGGACGTGAGTTTGAGTGAACTCCGGGAGTGGGTGATGGACAGGGAAGCCTGGTGTGTTGCAATTCATGGGGTCGCAAAGAGTTGGACACGACTGAGCGACTGAACTGAACTGAACTGAACTCACAAGTAAAATTTTGAATTTTAACACATGCAAGAACTATATTTGTGTGACATTACTGTTTTTAGCTTTTTGAAAATTTTACCTTGACATTATATTAATGAACTCCATGTTTCAGAAAAATATTAGATCCCAACCCTAAAAAATACTCTCCAAAGTCTGCTGCTAAGTCACTTCACTCATGTCCGACTCTGTGCGACCCCAGAGACGGCAGCCCACCAGGCTCCCCTGTCCTTGGGATTCTCCAGGCAAGAACACTGGAGTGGGTTGCCATTTCCTTCTCCAATTCATGAAAGTGAAAGGTGAAAGTGAAGTCATTCAGTCGTTTCCGACTCTTTGTGACCCCATGGACTGCAGCCTACGAGGCTCCTCTGTTCATAGGATTTTCCAGGCAGGAGTATGGAGTGGGGTGCCTTGCCTTCTCCTCTCCAAAGTCTAATATATAACAAAAATACTTGGTCAAAATAGTCGTTGAAGAGCTACATAATGTCCCTTTACTTTAGAAAATGAGAAACCAGATGGATTGTATTAACTGGAAATTAAACTATATCTTAAAAATAACCCTGATTTGTATCTTTGTAACAGTTTCATCAGGAGAAACAAGGGTCTGCCCAGAGTCAGCAACACAGTGACAAGCTTATCAAGTTTACCAGTGTTTTATTCTTTAAGATACATTGCTATTCCACACTATATATGGCAGCGCCAAAGGAGAAATAATCCGAAAAAAGTAATTAAGAAATTGTATAGAAAATTATTCTGTGATAATAAGGAATTAATGCACACACATTCTATATCATGGATAAATCTCAAAATGTTTATGGTAAGTGAAAGAAGCAAGTGACAGAAAAGTGCCTATTATTTATTTCATCTGTGAGAAGTGTCCAGAATAGATGAAACTACAGACAGAAAGTGGATTAATACTGGTTGGGGTTTGGGTGGGGAGGGAAAGGGAGAGTGACAGCTAATGGGTATGAGATTTCTTCGTGAAGTAAAGAAAATGTTCTAATATTACATAATGATTATGGTTGTATAACTGTAAATATACTAAAAGCAATTGAAATGTTCCACTAAGTGGGTAGGTGAATATTACGGTACTTAAATTATATCTCAATAATTTTTTTTTTGAAAAAAGATTGGTGGAATTTTTAAAATATTTTCTCTGATTTCCCAAAGTAAATTCACTGAGTTTGGGTTATTTTATTATTCTAGTGAGGGCATTAAAAGAGTGGATGAATTACATTTATGAGGTATGGTCATCTTCATAGTTCTACGGCCATGAAATGAGACTAACACTAGTAGTATTCAGGCTAATCCTAAAATATTTTGATGGTGTGTGGACATGTCATCAAGACTTGAATTCAGTATTATTCAAATTACGTGGTAATGAGCTACACATTCATAGCATTTGTTTTACTTGCTAACTCAAGACACATTCAGCATTTTAAAGATCATTTCTCAAAGTTTCAGCATTACCATGTTACCAGGATGCTGGTAATAAACAGTTTCTAAAATTAGTTGCTGGTAATCCTAGAGGATTACCTAAAGGATTATTGTGTGGATCACAATAAACTGTGGAAAATTCTGAAAGAGATGGGAAGACCAGACCTCCTCACCTGCCTCTTGAAAAACCTATATGCAGTTCAGGAAGCAACAGTTAGAACTGGACATGAAACAACAGACTGGTTCCAAATAGGAAAAGGAGTACGTCAAGGCTGTATATTGTCACCCTGCTTATTTAACTTCTATGCAGAGTACATCATGAGAAATGCTGGGCTGGAAGAAGCACAAGCTGGAATCCAGATTGCTGGGAGAAATATCAATAACCTCAGATATGCAGATGACACCACCCTTATGGCAGAAAGTGAAGAAGAACTAAAAAGCCTCTTGATGAAAGCGAAAGAGGAAAGTGAAAAAGTTGGCTTAAAGCTCAACATTCAGAAAACGAAGATCGTGGCATCTGGTCCCATCACTTCATGGGAAATAGATGGGGAAACAGTGGAAACAGTGTCAGACTTTATTTTTGGGGGCTCCAAAATCACTGCAGATGGTGACTGCAGCCATGAAATTAAAAGACACTTACCCCTTTGAAGAAAAGTTATGACCAACCTAGATAGCATACTGAAAAGCAGAGACATTACTTTGCCAACAAAGGTCCATCTAGTCAAGGCTATGATTTTTCCAGTGGTCACGTATGGATGTGAGAGTTGGACTGTAAAGAAAGCTGAGTGCTGAAGAATTGATGCTTTTGAAGTGTGGTGTTGGAGAAGACTCTTGAGAGTCCCTTGGATGGCAAGGAGATCCAACCAGTCCATTCTGAAGGAGATCAGCCCTGGGTGTTCTTTGGAAGGAATGATGCTAAAGCTGAAACTCCAGTACTTTGGCCACCTCATGCGAAGAGTTGACTCATTGGAAAAGACTCTGATTCTGGGACGGATTGGGGGCAGGAGGAGAAGGGGACGACAGAGGATGAGATGGCTGGATGGCATCACTGACTCGATGGACGTGAGTCTGAGTGAATTCCGGGAGTTGGTGATGGACAGGGAGGCCTGGCGTGCTGCGATTCATGGGGTAGCAAAGAGTCAGACATGACGGAGTGACTGAAGTAAGCTGAATCCTAGAGGGAAAGAATCTTATTGAAGTTTGCTGTACAAAGGCAAATATTCCTCATATTTTTCCCCTCTCACTTGTTCTTTAACCTTTCTCTTCAAATGCCTCACTCTTTAACATCTATTAGCCTTTAATTCTGTCTGTCCACATAATCAGCACATTCTAAGGCAAACTTTAGTGGCTGATAACCACTTGTTTCGGCTAGATAAGTAAGTACAATTGGGGGAAGTATGTGATTTCAATTTCAGAAAGGAGATGTCATTAACCGTGTGACTGACAAAAGATTATCTATCTCTTTTCCATACTATAATCCTGCAAGAGTAGTAATATGTGATTTTTCTTGTCACAAAGCTGAAGCCATGAGATTGAAAAGGTAGAGGGAATGCACATAAAAACTATTCTTCATTGAGGAAAATACTCTGGATATAGTGCTTCTAAGAAATTAATTACCAAGAAATAAAATTAAATAGGTTCTAAAATAACTTCTAAATTACATAATATAAAAGTGCTCAATACATAGTTTAATAGAATTGATATTAATTTATGCAGGAGGATTACCTTTCATGTTCTATTTTCCTCAAAACCTTGGCAAAATATAGCAAAGCCTGAGTCAACAATAAACACACATTCTCTATTTCCAGAACTCAAATAGTTTTATAGGTGTCTTTTCAAAGGCACAGCTTTGGAGTGAGAAACTGCTTTTCATCTGTATTTAGATGATGGTGTGATTTTCACATTGAGATGCATATTTTGGCTGTTGTAGAGAGTGTGATAATGAAAAACTTGTAACTTCTTTGCAGACAGCTATGTCATTTCAGACAACCCATTCCATTTCCTGTCTGGACATTTTGTTTTGTTTTTATTTTTAAACCTTGTGAAATCATAAGCAATATTTGTCTCCTGGCATTTCTTCCTCTGATTTCATGGATCAAAAATAACATATGTGCTTTTATTTATTTGGGGGTATTTTTCACACTGTGGAGTACTATTTATTTATATGCATGCATGTATATATGTATTTATGTATTTTTAATACAAGAGTTTCTGAAACTTTTTTTATTATTATTTTGACACCAGAATATCTATCTACTTCTCAATTAAAAATATAGACTAATAAAATGTTAACAAGTCCTCCATGTATGATTGTTTAAAATCCATATCTTATAGAGCAATATGGTACATATTGTGTAACATTTAAAAATAACCCTCTAAAATATATTTATCTACATTGATCATGTATTCACAATTTTGTCCTTTCAGTTATTAACATTTTCAACTAAAAAAAATCATAGATTATTAAAATTGAAATAAATATTAGATATTATATATTATCCTTCATTACTAATTTTACCCTGGAGAAATGGTTCAAATATTTTGAACCCTACATAAAATTATAATAACTAATGTGTGTGTGTGCTCAGTCAGGCAGTTGTGTCTGACTCTTTGCGATCCCATGGACTATAGCCCACCAGGCTCCTCTGACCATGGGATTTTCCATGCAAGAATACTGAAGTGGGTTACCATTTCAATTCTTTACCACTGTGCCACCTGGGAAACCCCGTAATAACTTAAACATTTGTTTAATCCATAAATTATATAAATTATAATTCAGTAATATAAAGTGGTGCAGCCACTGTCGAAAAAGTATGCAGGTTCCTCAGAAAACTAAAATAGAATTGCTATATGATCCTACAACCCCAATCCTGAGCATATATCTGAGGAAAACTCTAACTTGAAAAGATACATGTACCCCGCTGTTCATTGCAGCACTATCTTACAACAGTCAAGATGTGGAAACAATCTAAATTTCCATCAACAGATGAATGGATAAAGATGTGGTGCATATATACAATGAAATACTACTCAGCTACAAGAAAGAATGAAATAATGCCATTTTCAACAACATGGATGGACCTGGAGATTATTACACTAAGTGAAGTAAGTTGGAAAGAGAAAGAAAAATATGATATTACACATATATGGGAAATCTAAAACATGACAAATGAGCTTACCTATGAAACAGAAACAAACTCATAGACATAGAGAAACCTGTCATTGCAGGAGGTGGGGGATTAGGGTGTTGGGGGATGGGCATGGATAGGGACTTTGGGGTTTGGCAACCCACTCCAGTACTCTTGCCTGGAAAATCCCATGGATGGAGGGGCCTGGTAGGCTGCAGTCCATGGGGTCACTAAGAGTTGGACACGACTGAGAGACTTCATTTTCACTTTTCACTTTCATGCATTGGAGAAGGAAATGGCAACCCACTCCAGGGTTCTTGCCTGAAGAATCCCAGGGATTGGGGAGCCTGGTGGGCTGCCGTCTCTGGGGTCGCACAGAGTTGGACACGACTGAAGCGAGTTAGCAGCAGCAGCAGATGCAAACTATTAAACTTAGAATGAATAAACAACAAGGTCCTACTGTATAGAACCGGAAACTATATTCAGTATCCTGTGATAAATTATAATGAATATAGAAAAGAATGTATTTATATGTAGAACTGAATTACACTGCTGTATAATAGAAATCAACACAACACTGTAAATCAACTATACTTCAATAAAGAAACTGTAAAAAATAATAATTGTTAGTGGTGTGTTTCTGATGAAAACAATATTTTTATGTGTGGATATGTTTATTTGCCAATTAACTGGTCTACTCTATTTGTATAATTTTCTATTCCCACCACAGGCATTAGCTCTAATGAAAGTCAAATATCTACATTAAAGAAAACTTTGAGTTTCTTAATTCTTTTAAAATAAATTTCCTATTATATGCAATTTTCTTATTCAAATAGGTCTAGTTGTCATATCATAAGCTTTTACTATAAAAGATAATTATGATATATGTTATATATTATACGGTATATGCCAGGGTATTTTTTACATTAAAAAAATTGTTTTTTTGCCAATCTTTCAAGTAAAAACAACAACAACAACAACAAAAAAATGCACAGACACAGAACTCAAGCTGTTTTCTTTTGTTTTCATAAATTTTATAAACACATAGGCAACCTATATATTTTGGTTAAATGGCATGTTAAGTTAGAAAAGAATTTAAGAGATTCAGTAGAGCAAATTTAAGCAAAAATTGTAAGTTGATTTTATGAATTTTATTTACAACATATTTTTGATCATATTGACTAACAAAACTACTAAAACAAAAACAATTTGAATTAAAATATGGTCAATGACAAATTTTACTCAAGGCATTCAAAACAATATTTTCATTCTAAATCATATTTTTAAATTTGACTAGATATTTAGCTATAAAAATTATTATACATATAGTAATTATATGTAAACATATTAATATATATACTTATAGGCTTTCCTAGGTTTAAAGTTATGATTTTTGAAACTAAAAATACAAATGAAATATACCTCTTGATATGAGTTCTGAGTTTTTATTTCCTCTACAAACAGTAAAAAAGTTGGCTTAAAACTCAACATTCAGAAAACCAAGACCATGGCATTTGGTCCCATCACTTCATGGCAAATAGGTGGGGAAACAGTGGAAACAGTGACAGACTTTATTTTCTTGGGCTCCAAAATCACTGCAGATGGTGACTGCAGCCATGAAGTTAAAAGACTTGCTCCTTGGAAGAAAAGCTATGACCAACCTAGACAGCATATTAAAAAGCAGGGACATTACTTTGCCAACAAAGGTCCGTCTAATCAAGGCTATGGCTTTTCCAGTAGTCATGTATGAATGTGAGTTGGAGTATAAAGAAAGCCGAGCACCTAAGAACTGATGATTTTGAACTGTGGTGTTGGTAAAGACTCTTGAGGGTCCCTTGGACTGCAAGGAAATCCAAACAGTCAATCCTAAGGGAAATCAGTCCTGAATATTCATTGGAAGGACTGATGCTGAAGCTGAAGGTCCAATACTCTGGCCACCTGATGCGAAGAACTGATTCATTGGAAAAGACCCTGATGCTGGGAAAGATTAAAAGCAGGAGGAGAAAGGGACGATAGAGGATGAGATGGTTGGATGCTATCACCGACTCGATGGACATGAGTTTGAGCAAGCTTTGGGAGTTGGTGATGGACAGGGAAGCCTGGCATGCTGCAGTCTATGGGGTCACAAAGAGTCAGACGCGACTGAGTGACTGAACTGAACAAACACTCAACTGGGGTCTCATTTGACTGAACACACGCAGATTTCAACTTTGCTGATTTTTGTCCTTGCTCAGGATGCTTACCGAACAAACAAACAGTAAACTCACTTACTCATAAAGATGTGGGAAACTGCAGCAAAATGTTTATTGGTTTCCTACCAATGGAAAGATAGGCTTCCAAACTTTTTTCAGAGACTCATGGAATCTTATCATGAGTAAACGGCCACTCAGCAGCTCACAAAGTTCTTCCTCTTTGCTGAAGTCAAGCTCTTCCGCTGGACAGAAGATTTAGATAAACCGTATTCCCAGACATTCAGTTGTGCTGAAAAAGAGTCGGGCTCGGGGAATTCTCTTCAATTTCGTTATGCAGTTCCTTCAGGTGATTTTCAATAAGACTTAGGATATTCTGGTATTCTTCTTTGTCAAAACCAAGCAGCTTGGAAACACTTCAACATTTCCTTTGGCAGCCTGATTTTTCCAAAGACTCATTTTCCTTTTAAAACTGTCAAGTTGGTTTACAACCAAGACTATGGTCACTGGGAGGCAAAGCATTTTCTACAGGGCACTGTGGTTTCTTGTTCTAAAGGCTCAGGTGATGAAAAGTGTCTGACAGTAGCCTAGTTTCTATAGACCTGCCACATCCTGAAAATACTTGCTAAAACCTGACTTACTCTTTCTTGAAGGTGGTTTCTGCAATTCAACTTTTAACTTAAGCACCCTACTGAAAACTCTTTTTTGGCTAAGCCACCAAATTTCTGCATGTTGCACAGGATTTATATATACTTGGTCCAGGTTTTCACACACTTCCTTAAATGCTCTCAGGTAAACTGATCTGTGTGTCTTTTATTCAAAAATTTTTTGCAGCATTCTTTAGAAGTATTTAACTTCTTTTCCAAGAATTTTTTATATTAGCACCTCTCCATGAAAAAAAAAAGTGATAAAAGTGATTTTTTTTTTTTTTTTTTTTGCAGAAGTGAAAACCCCTCATGAATGTAATCATGGATTCTGACACACACCTTTATTTTCAGATATGAAAACCATCTTTTACTATATCTTGGTCATTATTTATTTCACTGGGTTTTCATACCAGGAACTATTTTATTGAATTTAACTATGATTTACAAATCTTGAAAATGCAAAACATGTCCTGGGAATATCTGTTCACTTGTCAACCTGAATATAGAAGGTTTTTGCATAAATCTCTTCAGCATATATTACATGGTATCAGTATATCACCTTTTGTACTAACATACTTCCTAGTATTTTATTCACTATATTTGCATTACTGGAGCATTACTAGTTACTTATCAAATGAGTGACTTTTCATTTTCTGAGATTTTGTAGCCTTTTCATTGTTCTTTCCTTCCTTCTTTCCACCCTTCCCCTCTCCCTCCCTCTCTCTTCCTGTTTTTCTTTCTCTCTCTTTTCTTTCTTCCTTTCTTGTTTAACCTTAATTCAGTTTTGATACAGAGAAGGCAATGGCACCCCATTCCAGGAATCTTGTCTGGAAAATCCCATGGACGGAGGAACCTGGTAGGCTGCAGTCCATGGGGTCACTAAGAGTCGGACACGACTGAGCAACTTCACTTTCACTTTTCACTTTCATGCATTGGAGAAGGAAATGGCAACCCACTCCAGTGTTCTTGCCTGGAGAATCCCAGGGATGGGGGACCCTGGTGGGTGGCCATCTATGGGGTCACAAAGAGTCGGACACGACTGAAGCGACTTGGCAGCAGCAGCAGCAGCAGCACCAGCAGTTTTGATATAAGTACAATTAGTTGTTTAAAATAACCAGCACTTTTACAGAGTTTTACAAATAACTCTGATTTGTATTTAAAATCTTTTCAAAGTGGTTTTTGGAGACATTGCTTAATTTATAAGTTGTTTGCCACAGGTACTGAACAATTGCCAGCCTATGTAAAAGCCACTGGCAATTTTTTTTTTTTAATCCTATCAGACTACTCCTTAGATATAGTCTTAGACTCTTTATCTTCTATCTCTTCTTCAAAAATCACCACTATTAGGCACACTTGCAAAACACAAATGCTGGTAAGATGTCAAAGATTTACATCTACGCAATATGTAGTCATTATGTAAGATTATCTATATAATGTAACCTATACATTTCATATTTTGCAGTATTTCAAACAAACTCAAGGGGCAGCAGCTGAGTCATGATGCATGATATTAAAATTTTTTTCTTTAGAATGAAATTGTCCCATGCTTTCTCTTAGGCTACCTTTTCATGGAATTCTCTTGATCTGATTCTGCAGATCCTCTGGTAAGAAACATATATACACAAACCCTCCCCTCTATCATAAAAAGAACTGAGGAGTTTCTTCCTGAGGAAGAAGCATGAGCTCAAGCCTAGTGGATAAATAAGGTAAAGTTAACAATAATAGGGCTTCCCTGGTAGCTCAGCTGGTAAAGAATCTGGCTGCAATGCAGGAGACCCTGGTTTGATTCCTGGGTTGGGAAGATCCCCTGGAGAAGGGATAGGCTACCCACTCCAGTATTCTTGGGCTTCCCTGGTAGTTGAGATAGTAAAGAATTCACTTGCAATGTGGGAGACCTGGCTTTGATCCCTGAGTGGGAAAGATCTCCTGGAGAAGGGAATGGCTACCCACTCCAGTATTCTTGCCTGGAGAACTCCGTGGAAAATGGAGCCTGCTGGGCTACAATCCATGGGGATGCAAAGAGTTGGACACAACTGAGCGACTTTTACTCACTCACTGACTCACTCAAGGCACGGGAGAGAGTGGTTTAAATAAATTAAGTTGGGAGGAAAGCAGAACCTGAGACCCACAAGGTTACTGGCACAGATGGCAGCAGAAGTTGCATGATGCTTGAGGCTGAAGCTGTCTGGCCATTTCCAAATTGTGACAGAGCATGTCACTCTCTTGGCAACTTAGTTCTGTAGTGTGATTTTGGGTAACTTTCGAGTCTGTTTCTTTAGTTCTCTGAACAATTCTTTAACCTATGCAAATCTGCACCTACTCCCTTTGTGTCTATTTTGTAAAAATACAAGTTTTTTTGTGTTAAAACTAGTTACATTCATTTCACTGCAACAAACAATTCTGAACCAACAAGTGACCTTTTTTTTTTTAACTTGATCTCTCTCCCTTGGACTAAAGGACAGAGTTGAACAGCTATGACCATAACCATATAGGATCCAAATGGACACGTGATCTGACTCATGTTTTAAAAAGATTACTCTTTTAAACATTATGGAGTTAAATGTAGAAGAAGGAAAACTAGTTAGCAGGTGTCATAATATTCCAATAGACATAAACCACCTTGTTAACTTTAAAAATTAAGTAATTATTCAACATAGGTAAGAATAGGAGTGGTCTATCTGAAATAGAAGAGTATATTTTACCATTTTATGTTTAATTTTGGTGTATTTTTTTAAAAATCATATACAATATCTTTTTACATTACCTATAGTTAGTATCTTTAGTGTCTTATTTTCCTAAAAGAAAAATTTTTAGTTTCTATTCTATTTTCACTTTGAACAAGTCTTTAACATTATACAGATGTTCTGGCTATTTTCATGAAAATTACTTTTGCTGTATCTGAATATTTCTTAGGCTATTTTAGCAAATTTGCACTAATATTAACTTTTAAGCTCCATTTCAACTAAAATCTTTCTTATCTGAATCATTGAACTTACAGTAAATGATCCTCTTCTCACATTGTTAAAGTGAAATTATACATCTTTTTTAAAAAAACAATCCTAACAGATTTGAAAAATGCATGCAATTAACATTAAATTAACTTAATATTGTGACCTATTCATAACAGATAACAAATATTTATTGGGTACTAACTTTGTGACAGATACTATGCAATGCACTAACTAGAAATGATTGATGAACAGACATGTCTTTTCCTCATACAAGGCTATAAGATGGACACAGAGAGAGCCAAGAACAAATAAGCAAGTAATCAAAACAAAAATAAATCAATTACAAACTATAAAAAGACATCAAAGGAAACAAGCTACTAAGATAAAAATAATGGAGACCTATTTTAGTTTGGATGATAAAAGGATTTTATAGAGAATAATATTGAAACTAAAATCTAAAAATAATAGGCAGCCAATTTTGCAAGGAACAGAAGGAAATCTATGATAGACAGTAGGGAGAGCAGTTAAAGCCCCTAAGATAAGACTATCTGTTGTGTATTTGAGGAACTTAAAAGCCAGCTTTGCAGGAGCATACCCACGAAGGAATGGAGTGAAGGAGATGACTCTAATCCCACCGAACAAATGTCTGCAGTCCCCCATGCACAGGGACACGTTACACAATTCCAGTAAATTCTGTGGAAAAGACAGAATAGTTAGGAAAGCTTTATAAAGGTGACTTAAATCAAGCATTTTCCCAGTTAAATCAAAAGGCTTGAATTATTTGGTATTAATCAAATGTTTAATTTTTGTTTCTGTAGGCAAAACTACAGAATGTAAGAAATAAGACTTTTCATTAGCTACATCATCCCAATTTACATGCTTCATAGCAAGAAATCTGTTTCTGTGTGCGCTTTGATCTTGCCATTTTATTTCATCTGACTAAACTACTTATAAAGTCTTATCAAATAGAAGCCTTGGGAAGTATGTACAAAATCCATTTCCATTTTCATCCTATTAATGGAGTCTTTTTCATTGAAAAAAAATCCCTAAGGTTGCTCTCATTTGTATGCAGTTTGAAGATACAGTTAAATGCCTGCAAAGACACATTTTATTTATTTTTACTTTGTTCATAGCTGAAAAGTTAATAATGTTTTTGAAAATGTATTTTCCTTAGGTGACAAAATAGTTTTTATTTCTACCATAGAATAATCTAATTGTGATGTATGAATGTACATGTTTTCCAATAAGAGTAATTTGGAAATCCCTTTATTATATAAAAATATAGCCTATAGGGACGTATTTCTATTTTAGAATACAAACTGAGAAACAAACATTTGTAGCCACATCATAAAGAATTTATAATACATAAACAGCAATTTATTAACATATAATAGCTTTCTGACTCTTTTCTAGCAATCTCATATTCTATATTTTATTATGTGCTCAGTTGCATCCTACTGTTTGTAACTCCAAGAGCCATAGCCTGCCAGACTCCTCTCTCCATGGGATTTCCCAGGCAAGAATACTGGGATGGGTTGCCATTTCCTTCTCCAGGGAAATCGTCCTGACCCAGGGATCGAACCCAAATCCCCTGTGTTTCCTGCATTGCAGGCTGATTTTTTATCTGGAACCACCAGGAAAGCTTCCATTTTATCATTAAAAACAAGGACAAGTTGATCTATTTTGTCTAAATATCATACTTTAAAAGTAACATAAATTATGAATTCAAGTTCAGACGGGTAATTCAAATTCTCTTACTATAATATGTCTTTTGAAGAAGAAAACATTTTTATAGGAAACACCATCAAGCAACTCAGAAACAAACAAGATGAAGGAGGCATTTTGCAGCTCTTTCACTATAAACTGAAATCATTCCGGTAGATGAAATACACTACTATGTTTTTAAGTATTTATTTTATTTGTTACCAAATATAACAGCACAGTGTGACAAAGCTTGCACTCAGTTCAAGGGCCAGCCCTCCCTGTCACAAACCAGTACTTATTGGGAAAGTGTAGTGTATTGAAATAGGTCAGAATAATAGCACTGGCTCAGTCTGTGGCCACGGAGATGAAATAGTATTATTCTTATAATTTATCCAGTGGCACATGTCGAAATAACCTAGAGAACATTTTTAAAACCCATAAACCTTGGCCCTACCTTATATCCTGACAAAATGGGGAAAGTATCTCTCCTATAACATGAAAGTGATATGATCATATGTATCAATAAAGAAGATCATTGGGACATCAGAATAAAATCAGAGGGGGTGATACAGGAAGGAAGTATTCTATTGGGAAAGCTACTGCAATAATTTGGGTGTGGATGACGGTGCATGAATTAAAAGTTGTAGAAGTGGAGCTTAAGAGAAGCAAGAGATGGCAAATATGATTGCATTGGTGTGAAGTATAAAGAGAAGAGAGGAATTTCACTGTGAATAAGAAAGAAATTGCTTAAGAATATGAAACATTAGATACGTGCTGTTCACTAGTAATCATATGTAATTTATTGAACATGTACAATTTGACTAGTCTAAATTGAGATGTTTTATGTGCAAAACACATCAGATTTTGAAAATTTAGTAAGAAAAATAAATGCAAAATATCTTACTAATAGCTTTCTATTGATAACATAGCCACACACACCACATAGCTTTCTATTGACAACATGGGCTTCCCTAGTGGCTCAGATGGTAAAAACTCTGCCTGCAGCACAGGAGACCTAGGTTGAATCCCTGGGTTGGGAAGATCACCTAGAGAAGGGACTAGCTACCCACTCCAGTATTCCTTCTGGAGAATTCCATGAACAGAGGAGCCTGGCAGGCAATAGTCCTGCCAGGACTATTGTAGTCGCAGAGTTGAAAATGACTAAGCAACTAACACTTTCAGTACTCAAGAAGTCAGTGAATAATGGAATGGTTGCCAACCTATAGAGTAATTTATTAATTTTTATTATATTATCTTTAGGTTTTTTCTTTGCTTGGAGTCTTGGCTCTAAATTAATGAACATATTTCCTGAAAAATCATTCTCTGAATTCTCTGAAAGAGCATTCTTACAACCTGGGCTGAACCAATGGTAAATTTTTAAAGCCATCTTTGTGCTCAGTCGCTCAGTCATGTCCTACTCTTTGCTACCCAGGGGACTGCACCACGTCAGGCTCTTCTGTCCATAGGATTTCCCAGGCAAGAATACTGGAATGGGTTGCTATTCTTCCCTGGGGATCTTTCTGACCCAGGGATCAAACCCGAGTCTTCCATAGTTTCTGCATTGGCAGGCAGATTCTTTACCAGTGAGTTACCTAAAGCTATCCTCAGTTAACAGTAACTGTTTGCAACTCACAATTGGCAAGGTTTTGCTATGACATACATTACATAACTTGTTTGAGAGAATGGCCAAAGTTCCTTTTCACAAAAATAAGTGAACAATTTTCTTTTGGCTTTGTTTTCAAAATTAGTCACAGTGGGAATCAATTTTTATTTAAAATGCACTAAAACATCAAAGACTCCAAATTTTGCATATAGAGTGCATGACCTATAAAACACTGAACTCAGTTGAATGTAAAGTAGTTATAAATCAGGTGGAAAACATAACTGCACGCACTGCTTCTCTTTTATGTATCCACACTGTTAATTTGGGTAAGAGGACTAAGATCATTTAATACTTCTTTCATGGCATGTGAAATGTGATATATTTAATGTTTCATTACAAATAGGATTATATTATGTGCCTGATTGCCTGCAGGGATTTTTCTTAAGCCAGAAAACATAATTTAATACTACCATGTGATTTTTAAACAATGAGTCTAAAACAGTTCATAGTGAATTCATGATCCTTACCAAAAAACTGCTCTATTCAACAACTTATTAAATGCTTCCTTAGAATGCACGATAAATCATTCATGAATTCTTCTTACCTACAATCCAGAAGATATCAGAAATTCACTCTTAAACCATCCCCTTCTCTTCCCAACGTCCTCTTCCAAACTCAACAACAAAAAATGGCAAAAGGCGTTTTTCCACTTTTGCAGTATAAAGAAGAAAACACAACTGCAGTCACTATCATTCCCTGACTATCATCAGTCAGGCTATGCTGCCTTTACAAAGAATAGAATAACGATGTGTCAGAAAGAGGAGCAGAGGCCAGGAGCAGAGGGTCACTCATAGTTACACTTCCAGGTGCAGACCTGGCTCTTGCTATATTTTCTCTTTCCTGTTGGAAATTTCTCTTTGGGTGATGTGTACTCTGTGTTTATCATCAAGACCAAAATATATTCCTGCTGGTATGGAGGAAAATTTGGCATGTATAAGCATACTGAGGATTTATTTACAGTATGACTGACTCTGAGAAGGTGAAGGAGGATTTGAATATAATATTAACTAAGGAATAGAATATTTAAGATAACATAGGAATAGAAAACAGATTTCTATTTTAATTGGCCATGGATATATTACCGGGGAAACATGCTATGATGTGCAACATATGTTTAATGCCATTTTTAAACAAGATGTTTAGAAAATTGTTTTTTTTTTTAATTTAGCTTCTTACTGATTATACATTGATCTTTTATATGTGCTAGCCTTTGTGCTAGGCAATGAGAAATATAGAAGTAAATTAAATAGTTCTTGCAATTGTGGACTTTAAAGTGTTTCTGTGAAATGTGTATGTATACACATATATATATATATTTAAGACGTCATATTAAACTATGCTTGCAACTGCGATAAATGTATGTAAGGAAAAGCTCAAAGGACTAAGAGGCCACATACCAGGAAACATGACACATACCAGGAAACATGATAAAGAATATCAATATTACTATGTAATTATATATATTTATATACATATACACATACATATGTGTGGCAAAACAGAACGAATTAACAGGGTATGACTAATGACTACTGTTTATAAATTGCCTCCAATTCTAAGGGATCTTTCTCATAAGAATGAAAAGTCAGAATTAAAAAAAAAAAAATCTTTGTAGATCGTGCTGGCTTGTTTCCTAAATTTTGTTTAATGATTCAGAAAAATAAAATTATGTATATATTGAAAAATAAACTCCCTAGTGCCTAAAATGAGAGAAAGACTTGCAATTAAGACTTCCCTGGTGGCTCAGATGGTAAAGCATCTGCCTACACTGTGGGAGACCAGGGTTCAATCCCTGGATTGGGAAGATCTCCTGGAGAAGGAAATGGCAACCCACTCCAGTGCTCTTGCCAGGAAAATCCCATGGACGGAAGAGCCTGGTAGGCTACAGTCCATGGGGTCGCAAAGAGTCCGGACACTACTGAATGACTTCACTTTCACTTTCAGTGCCTAAAATGAAAGAAATAGTGGCAACTAAGTGTTATAATTTAATTTAAATTAAATGCAGGGATTGTAACTGAGGAACTTCTATTAATGACAATGAAGTGGTTATGGAAACTTTATCAGTGATAACTATAAAATCTGCACCAAGAAAGAAAGCATGTAAAGGTACTAAAAAGTGTCCCAAGTCAGACTGATAACAGAGGAGAATTTGTTCCTGAATAAAACCTATAACTGGAAGGGGTAAACTAACACAAAATATTCATATAAAGATCTATGTACAAATATTCATAATAGCATAATATCCTAGACCGGAAACAGCCAAATGTTTATCAATAATTGTTATAGGTTGCTCAATTCAGTAATACTTAACAATAAAACAGAATGAATATACAACAAGGATAAATGTTGTGTCATTCTGCTGAGTGAAAGGATCAAGACACAAGACTGATCATTCATATGATATTCAAACCATATGAATCAGTCTACATTATAGATAGCAGATGAGTGATTCCATACAGTTGAGTTGGAGGGACAGTTCACTACAATAAGGAACAGAAGAATCTGTGAGTGACAAAAATGGCTTGTGTGTTGATTTTGCTGATGCTTACACGTGTATGCATTTTACAAAACTCGAACTATACAGGTGAAATGTGTTCCATAATATGTTCACATGTTTTCCTTAATAATGATGATTTTAAAAGACAAGATGAAAAGAATTATAGACAGAATGGACTTCCACTTCTAAAACAAGATGTTGTAAAAGTGACTGCATTGAGTTCCCTGCCTAAAACAACTAAGAAAATGAAGAAAATACATAAAGCAACCTTTCAAGTTATGGAACATCAGACAATAAGAGACAATGATCACTGACTCCAAGTAAAAAAATTGCACCCAAGTACTAAGGTCAATAATATTTATGGGAATATGAAAAACAGCATCTGACAAAGTAAAATTCACAGTTTCAAACATTCATAAAAAAATTATCAGACATAAAAAAACATGAAAATACAGCATTGAATACCAGTAACAATCAATAAAATTAAAAATAACAGTTGATAGAAATGGTTGACAAGCATATTAAAATAATTATGTTTCAAAAGTTTAAGAAGCTAAAGACTGAGGATGTTAAGTGGAAACTTTTAAAGATAAAATACAATATTTGACAGAATGTGGTCCACTGGAGAAGGGAATGGCAAACCACTTTCAGTATTCTTGCCTTGAGAACCCCATGAACAGTATGAGAAGGCAAAATGATAGGATACTGAAAGAGGAACTCCCCAGGTCAGTAGCTGCCCAATATGCTACAGGAGATGAGTGGAGAAGTAACTCCAGAAAGAATGAAGGGATGGAGCCAAAGCAAAAACAATACTCAGTTGTGAATGTGACTGGTAATAGCAGCAAGGTCCGATGCTGTAAAGAGCAATATTGCATAGGAACCTGGAATGTTAAGTGCATGACTCAAAGCAAATTGGAAGCAGTCAAACAGGAGATGGCAAAAGTGAATGTCGACATTCTAGGAATCAGAGAACTAAAATGGACTGGAATGGGTGAATTTAACTCAGATGACCATTATATCTACTACTGCGGGCAGGTAATCCCTCAGAAGAAATGGAGTAGCCATCATGGTCAACAAAAGAGTCCGAAATGCAGTACTTAGTTGCAATCTCAAAAACAACAGAATGATCTCTGTTTGTTTCCAAGGCAAACCATTCAATATCATGGTGATCCAAGCCTATGCCCCAACCAGTAACACTGAAAAAGCTGAAGTTGAATGGTTCTATGAAGACCTACAAGACCTTTTAGAACTAACACCCCAAAAAGAAGTCTTATTCATTATAGGGGACTGGAATGCAAAAGTAGGAAGTCAGGAAACACCTGGAGTAACAGGCAAATTTGGCCTTGGAATATGGAATGAAGCAGGGCAAAGGCTAATAGAGTTTTGCCAAGAGAACGCACTGGTCATAGCAAACACCCTATTCCAACAACACAAGAGAAGACTCTATGCATGGACATCACCAGATGGCCAACACCGAAATCAGATTGATTATATTCTTTGTAGCCAAAGATGGAGAAGCTCTATACAGTCAGCAAAAACAAGACCAGGAGCTGACTGTGGCTCAGATCATGAAATCCTTATTGCCAAAATCAGACTTAAATTGAAGAAAGTAGGGAAAACCACTAGACCATTCAGGTATGACCTAAATCAAATTCCTTATGATTATACAGTGGAAGTGAGAAATAGATTTAACAGACTAGATCTGATAGATAGAGTACTTGATGAACTATGAACGGAGGTTTGTGACACTGTACAGCAGACAGGGATCAAGACCATCCACATGGAAAAGAAATGCAAAAGAGCAAAATGACTGTCTGGGGAGGCCTTACAAATAGCTGTGAAAAGAAGAGAAATGAAAAGCAAAGGAGAAAAAGAAAGATATAAGCATCTGAATGCAGAGTTCCAAAGAATAGCAAGGAGAGAAAAGAAATCTTCCTCAGTGATTAATGCAAAGAAATAGAGGGAAACAACAGAATGGGAAAGACTAGAGATCTCTTCAAGAAAATTAGAGATACCAAGGGAACATTTCATGCAAAGATGGGCTCGATAAAAGGCAGAAATGGTATGGACCTAACAGAAGCAGAAGATATTAAGAAGAGGTGGCAAGAATACACAGAAGAACTGTGCAAAAAAGATCTTCATGACCAAGATAATCACGACGGTGTGATCACTCACCTAGAGCCAGACATCCTCGAATGTGAAGTCAAGTGGGCCTTAGGAAGCATCACTATGAACAAAGCTAGCGGAGGTGATGGAATTTCAGTTCAGTTATTTCAAATCCTAAAAGATGATGCTGTGAAAGTGCTGCACTCAATATGCCAGCAAGTTTGGAAAACTCAGCCGTTGCCACAGGACTGGAAAAAGTCAGTTTTCATTCCAATCCCAAAGAAAGGCAATGCCAAAGAATGCTCAAACTACCACACAATTTCACTCATCTCACAAGCTAGTAAAGGAATGCTCAAAATTCTCCAAGACAGGCTTCAGCAATACATGAACTGTGAATTTCCACATGTTCAAGCTGGTTTTAGAAAAGGCAGAGGAAACAGATATCAAACTGCCACATCCGCTGGATCATTGAAAAAGCAAGAGAGTTCCAGAAAAACATCTATTTCTGCTTTATTGACTATGCCAAAGCTTTTGACTGTGTGGATCACAATAAACTGGGGAAAATTCTGAAAGAGATGGGATTACCAGACTACCTGACCTGCCTCTTGAGAAACCTATATGCAGGTCAGGAAGCAACAGTTAGAACTGGGCATGGAACAACAGACTGGTTCCAAATAGGAAAAGGAGTATGTCGAGGCTGTATATTGTCACCCTGCTTATTTAACTTCTATGCAGAGTACATCATGAGAAATGCTGGACTGGAAGAAGCACAAGCTGGAATCAAGATTGCTGGGAGAAATATCAATAACCTCAGATACGCAGATGACACCACCCTTATGGCAGAAAGTGAAGAGGATCTAAAGAGCCTCTGATGAAAGTGAAAGAGGAGAGTGAAAAAGTTGGCTTAAAGCTCAACATTCAGAAAAAGAAGATCATGGCATCTGGTCCCACCACTTCATGTGAAATAGATGGGGAAACAGTGGAAACAATGGCTGACTTTATTTTTCTGGGCTCCCCAAATCACTGCAGATGGTGATTGCAGCCATGAAATTAAAAGACGCTTCCTCCTTGGAAGGAAAGTTATGACCAACCTAGAGAGCATATTAAAAAGCAGAGCCATGACTTTGTCAATAAAGGTCCATCTAGCCAAGGCTATGGTTTTTCCAGTGGTCATGTACGGATGTGAGAGTTGGACTGTGAAGAAAGCTGAGCACCCAAGAATTGATGCTTTAGAACTGTGGTGTTGGAGGAGACTCTTGAGAGTCCCTTGGACTGCAAGGAGATTACAATTCAATTTCTTTGCCATTTATCCTGTGACATTTTCTCCGCTCCCGTCCTCTACATCACTCACTGTGCTGCCACTTGCACATCTGCATATCATTCTATAGTTTCATTGAACAAATTCTGGAGTCATTGTTTACTTGTGTTTCACTCAGAAGATGGTAATCTCCTTTTCTATAGTGTAGTACTTAGCATATTTTAGGCACTCATTACATATTTGTTGTATTGAATGTTTTAGAAATAATTAAACTGTGTAGAATCCAATTAGCCAGAGTGGCATTTGAACAAAAATAGTGCACAGTGAACAGGATTTCAGAAACGCAGATGGAGCCTAAATGGATATCAGAGGTGGTATATTATATATATATATATATGGCAGCATTTAATAATTCAGAAGTTATTGACCCTAAGAAGTTGAACTTGAGTGACTGACCAAACCAATATAATGTTAGAACCAAGAAAATCAGAAAGAACTAGGTACGAAGGTAGAAGATGAATTCTGATCTGCTTGGGTCTCTTTGAAAAGCAAGCTCAGCAATTAGTTTTTGGGAGAAAGGCACATTTTAATTTTTACGCTAGTTATAAAACAGCATTTGCCTAATTCATTTATCTGAACGATGCAATGGTTAAGGCACAGATTAAGAAACAAGTAAAAGATTTTAAAATGAGGCAAATAAAATTTGAAAATATATAAACTTATACAAAAATGACATTTGTTTCCATCTGTTCTCTATTGGGAAACTGTTAAGAACTGCTAAGCCAAGGCTCCGGTTATGTGCATATGTATGTGTGTGTACTTTTAAGGCAGTAACAGAGCAGCATAATCCTTTGCATTATGCATTTGTCTTTTAAATTTTTCTTTATGCTTATTTAATGCATATGTTTTTATTCTTTGAATGATTAAAACTTTTATAAACTTTTTTAAACTAAGATCATGCAAAACCTAAGACAGCACAAACATGAAGAAAGCTCTCAAAGCATACTGTGATATTTGCTAGAAGGTAATTTTCCCCTTTCTGTATTGTCTCCATACTCAGGAACACAATGGAACAAATAAGCATTACATGGCTGTCCTTGTCTTTTTGTGCAAACAGTTAAGACTAGAGAGGGGAGGATTTGCAACTAAAAACTTAATGGGAATTCCTATCCATTCTTGATTACACATACACACACACAAAAGAAGTGTGAACAGCATATCTGCCCAAAAAAATGAATTAGGAAGAAATAGTGAGAAGAAAGAAGAAAGAGGGAAGGAAGGAGGGAAGTAAAGAGGGAAAAACCAAGGAAGAGGAAAAAAACGACTTGGGGAACATGGAAAAATCACATTTCTTATGACATTTTACTATTTACTTTAGTGTTAGTGTTAGTCGCTCAGTCGTGCCCGACTCTTTGCGACCCCATGGACTGCAGTCCACCAGGCTCCTCTGTCCCTGAGATTTTTCAGGCAAGGATACTGGAGTGGGTTGCCATTTCCTTCTCCAGGGTATCTTCCCAACCCAGGGATCGAACCTGGGTCTCCTGTACCGCAGGCAGATTCTTTACTGACTGAGCTACAAGGGAAGCCCACACTATTTACTTTGTGAACGGTGTATTCTCTACATCTCTTTGTGGGCAGTTAAAGTTTAATCCCTTGAAGATCTTCTGATAATCAGTGTAGAATGAGCAAATGACAGCTATACCATCCTAGAAGCAAGAGCTGGAAAACCTAAACCCCATTGCTCATTGGTCCAGGAATGCCGATTCCCCGTAGAATTCCCTTGCTCTCCCAGCTTTCCAAAGTCACAGACAGAACCAGTGCTGTTGGCCAGAAAAAGCCCTTAGCAAGGAGATGCTGGTGATGGGCAGTGGAGAGCTCAGCACCCATGTGGTAAAGGTCAACTGAATATAGGCAATGCACCGACTACATCACTATAGAAGTTCTGTAAATATATAAATGTATCTATAGGGTGGCAAGAGTTGGACATGAGGTTAGCAACTAAACCACCACCACCATGCGTGCTAAGTGGCTTCAGTCGTGTTTGACTCTATGTGACCCTATGGACTGTAGCCCACCAGGCTCTTCCTCCATGGGATTCTCCTGCCAAGAATATTGAGTGGGTTGCTGTGCCCTCCTCCAGGGAATCTTTCCAACCCAGGGGTTGAACTCGCGTCTCCTGCCCATTTCCTACATCGCAGATGGATTCCGTATTATTTATGATAGATAAATAATAAAATGTATTACCCACTCTTAAGAAGTGCATTTCCTGGTACTGGAAATATAAAAGTTCAATGTAAACTTGATGAATTCCCCAGTTTTCTGGCTGATTGATTACCTAAATGGGACTGTTAACATGTAAGGAATGTAAGATAAAAGAAATGGCAGTTTCCAATGTTAACTATAAGATCCACTAGTAACCAAACATAGCTCCCTGTATACAAACCAGGTTCTGAAAACGCGCTTTTATTCTTTCAGATAATTTTGTGGGAAGAGTGGAGAAATTACACTTTTTAATGATTTTGTTATAATGATGGAATATGCTAGAGAAGAAGACCCAGCAATAGTAAAGGAGATGAGGGGAGATTGTGGGAAAGAGAACTGCTGGAAAAAAGTAGAGTTAGACGGCAGAGAGTGAGGAGGAGAGGAACCAAGGAGAAAGAGAAGATGGAGGAAGGAACAGTGGAGGAGGAGAAGTGGGAGGGCTCTATGGTGAGGAAGCGGAAGGAGGAAGGCAAAGAGCAGAAAAGAGCGCTGGGCAGAAGCAGAGAAGGAGGCGGAGAGGAGGAAGGGTCAGCCATTGGGATAAAAAGGATGAATAGAAGGTGCAGATACATCCATACAAACTCAGGGAGAATAGATCTTCAGGAAAACACAACAAAGGTAGAACCTCTAAGAAGAATGATCTTGACATCTTTGAGAAAACCTAAAGATCCAGTTTGGTGAGTGCCTTTAGGATAAGCAGATGACAACACCATGCAAGTCTTTAGCCCCTAAATAGTGGAAAGCAGATAATATTGTCCTGAGTCTTTAAAAGGTAGTTTAAATGTCTGTCTCCAAAAAATTGTTCTATACATCTGTGTCTCTTTTGCTGTCTCGCATACAGGGTTATCGTTATCATCTTTCTAAATTCCATGTATATGTGTTAGTATACTGTATTGGTGTTTTTCTTTCTGGCTTACTTCACTCTGTATAATCGGCTCCAGTTTCATCCACCGCATTAGAACTGATTCAAATGTATTTTTTTTAATGGCTAATACTCCATTGTGTATATGTACCACAGCTTTCTTATTCATTCATCTGATGAATGGACATCTAGGTTGCTTCCATGTCCTGGCTATTATAAACAGTGCTGCGATGAACATTGGGGTACACGTGTCTCTTTCAGTTCTGGTTTCCTCGGTGTGTATGCCTAGCAGTGAGGGTGGGATGATTTGGGAGAATGGCATTGAAACATGTATAATATCATATAAGAAACGAATCACCAGTCTAGGTTTGATGAAGGATACAGGATGCTTGGGGCTGGTGCACTGGAATGACCCAGAGAGATGGTATGGGGAGGGAGATGGGAGGGGGCTTCAGGATTGGGAACATGTACACCCGTGGCAGATTCACGTTGATGTATGGCAAAACCAATACAGTATTGTAAAGTAAAATAAAATAATTCTGAAAATAAAATAAAAGTCTGTCTCTTTTTCATAACTTCATGGGAAATAAATGGGGAAACAGTGGAGACAGTGTCAGACTTTTTTTTTTTTTGGCTCCAAAATCACTGCAGATGGTGACTGCAGCCATGAAATTAAAAGATGCTTACTCCTTGGAAGAAAAGTTATGACCAACCTAGATAGTATATTCAAAAGCTGAGACATTACTGTACCGACTAAGGTCCATCTAGTTAAAGCTATGGTTTTTCCAGTGGTCATGTATGGATGTGAGAGTTGGACTGTGAAGAAAGCTGAGTGCCAAAGAATTGATGCTTTTGAACTGTGGTGTTGGAGAAGACTCTTGAGAGTCCCTTGGACTGCAAGGAGATCCAACCAGTCCATTCTGAAGGAGATCAGCCCTGGGATTTCTTTGGAAGGAATGATGCTAAAGCTGAAACTCCAGTACTTTGGCCACCTCATGAGAAGAGTTGACTCATTGGAAAAGATTCTGATGCTGGGAGGGATTGGGGGCAGGAGGAGAAGGGGACGACAGAGGATGAGATGGCTGGATGGCATCACAGACTCGATGGATGTGAGTCTGAGTGAACTCCGGGAGGTGGCGATGAACAGGGAGGCCTGGCGTGCTGCGATTCATGGGGTCGCAAAGAGTCAGACACGACTGAGTGACTGAACTGAACTGATATTTTGTTTAAGTTGCCCAGGTAATTCAATCACAAGAGAGTTTGTGAACCACACTTTCAAAATACTTAAAAGAATTAGATGCATTTCAACCTGAAGCTCCAATGGCTAGCAATGACTCAGAATGACTCTAGGATTCAACTGGCCACCCTCCTAGTAAACACACAAAGACACACACAAAATGACTTTGTCTTTTTTGGCGGGGGGCGGGGGGGGGGGGGGTGGTGGTGGTAACTCCTTACTTTGCTTGTTATTTGAAATATTTTCATTCAACAAATAGACATAGCAAGCACAACCATAAGCTTGTTAGTTTAAATTCAAGCCCTAACATCACTAGCAATCTGACCAAGGAAAGAGTTATCTAATCTTTTCAAACTCCAATAATCTAATCTGAAAAGCTGAAGTATTTATGTCATAGACTAGGTATGAAAGTAACTGAAATTAGGGAATTTTGAAGATAATGCAAGGACATTTTCTTATCTCAGTGTTTGGGACATAATAGCCACTCTGCTATAGATGTGTTAAATAAAGGCAAATATATGGTGCTAGTGATATTAGAGTCGATACATTCAATAAAATTCTTATTAGTAAATGTTTATTGGCTCAGTCCCAGTTTCAAAAAGGGGTGATCAGTGAGTAAGAGGCAATTATTGAGAGAAACCCAATAAGCAAAGGATGGTAACATTTGTTTTACAAGCTCATTTCTATTTTTTTAAGATTGCTTTTTAAAAAGTAGTTGTGCTGAAAAACCTTTTATTGAGTTTCACAATTCACTTTCAGCAATAATAGAGATAGAACTGCTTTCAATGTTTCAGAAAAAAAAAAGATATGGAAAAAGGCAAATGTTTGGAATTCAACATAATTCCTATTGGGCCCTGGTTTTGTTTGTCTTGTTGCTTTTTAAAAATATCTTATTTAGGGACAAAGAGAAGGTATGCACCAAGATATTTAGTTTTACTTCATTAGCGTAATCAAAACTTTTGCGTTTTTCATTTCACATGATTTCTTATAACATATTCCCATGAAAATCATTAAGATAATTATGTATATTTCCAGTGAAACAGGAAAGATTGTTAATTGGCCAGTGTTGATAGTTTATTTACAGAAATCATGACCCCATTAACTAAGTATTCTCTTCCTAAATGGCAACAATTTTAGACCTGAATTATCTAAATAATTGACGCAATTTTTCATTTTAGCTTGCCATTGTACACACAACCTTTGACTTAAAGATGAATATGAGCTTTTGTAAATTTAGCTGACATTACCAAATTACTTATTTTCTTAGTGATATTTATCTAATTAGAGTCTTAATCTGAAATAACTTATTTTCCTTAACCCCACAGCAAGTCACTGCTGACTTTATGCTTTAAACTCCAAAATATACACCAGATATCAGTAAGATGTTGGCTGGCTTACTAGAACTCAGTTGGAAAATGTAACAAAGTTTTTTCAAAAATAAAATAAGGTGGCAGACAATCATGCTTTTTTTTTTTAATATACTGGAATTAAAGCAAATTTAAAGAGCTTATTTTCAATGACATTTGTGATTAATAGTTGGCTTATTACTTTAACACCATTGGTTCCTTATTAGATCATATAAGCAAAAGCAAATGAAGAAAATTATGTTTTTATTTATATATTTTCTAGAAAAATAAGCCATTTGACCACAGAATTTGTTTGCCTGCTTTCAATTGATTATCTTAAGTGTTAGCCTTATTTTATTTTTTTCTTCTTCTTTCTTAGCTCCAGTGGAATGGGAGGTGAGTGTTCTTTCCTGCTGTTTTATGGCTGGCATTCCTACTGATTAGTCTGAACAATAATACAAATAGAGACCTATGATATGAACTTTTCCAGTCGATAAAAAATAGATTTGTAATTTTTACTTATCTGGAATTGGAGCTTGAGTTTCTGCTTTTTCTTCTCACCAATTTCCCCCTGAGTATAGATCCCTTGAAAATAATGTCAGATTTGATTAATTGTATTATTTTTGCATTTATGATGTATGCAATAAATTTTACTTATATTTTTAAATTAGCTGAACTTATCTGGGTCTTTTTAAGTTGTTCATTTCTGGTGGTTTGTAGATCATCTACCAGTAGCAGAATTTCTAAAGGGGGTTGGAAATGTGCATATTTCTATCCCATCAGTCCCAGGCCTTGAATTGTGGGTTATGGTTGAGAGATTTTCACTTACAAAATTAATAAGAATCACATATTTTGCATGCTTTCTCTCTCCCTAATATATATTTATGTGTGTGTATATAATTATATACATAAAACTAACATGAATATAATCTTATATATAACTTTTATTAATATATAAAAATATATATTCTCTCATATATAATGGGCTTCCCTGGTAGCTCAGCTGGTAAAGAATATGCCTGCAATGCAGGAGATTGGTTTGATCCCTGGGTTGGGAAGATCCCCTGGAGAAGGGAAAGGCTACCCACTCTAGTAGTCTGGCCTGGAGAATTCCATGGACCGTAGAGTCCATCGGGTCGCAAAGTCAGACACGACTGAGTGACTTTCACTTTCTTATATATAATTTATTTACAGATATGTGAGTTGTAGTTAAAGTATTACTTTGAATTTAATTTAATAAAAATTACATAAGTATTTCAATAATGCTTGGCATTTTCAGTTAGCTTTATATTGACCAAGAAACCTGAGAGAATTTCTTGTAACCACTAAGTACTGATCTTCAAAACATGCATTGAAGGGCTAGTTGGAGTCTGTATTAGTTTCCTGGGGCCGTTGTAACAAAGTACTAATAACTTGATGGCTTAAAAAACAAGTGTATTCTTTTACAGTTTTGGAGGGAGAAGTACAAAAATAAAGGTCTTACAATCTTGTCAACTGAAAGAAAAAATGTGCAGCCATTTGTTTCAATTTTATTTGAGATCTCACTGAGGACAATAGCCCAGGAAATAGCCTCTTGGATTGTTCTGAGGAACTGACCTGCTCTCGAGAGACAGGTGGAGATGCCAGTATATATAACCCAGTATATATGATTTTGTCTAGTTAATACATGCAGTCAAGCATACATCTCAGTTAAAAAGTTACTGAGTTACTGCTAGACACAAAGAGCAGATATCTCAGTTGATGATTTTAGTGCTTTTGTATGCATGAGAAAATGCAAGAATCTAGAATCATTATTTATTTATTTTTTTTACTGAGATATCTCTAACCATCTAAGGGGTCTGTTCTTCTAAAGCACATGATACCTCATCAAGGTTTTCATCCTGAATTCCTTTTAGGGTGCACTGTCGGTCAATGATTAAAATGGCTAATGATTTAATTCTTATAAAAACAAAATGATGAGCAACATTCTTTGTTTTACAGTCTACTGTTTATGGACCCCCACAATTCATATTGTGAAACTTTACCACCCAATATGATAGCATCACTTCTTTTGGAAAGTAATTAGGATAACATGAGGTCATGAGGGTAGGGCTCTTATGAATGGGACTAGTGCCTTTATCAGTGTCATGAGAGAGTTTGCATCCTCTCTCTCCGGCCCTTACAAGAATACAAGTCAATGGTCCTCAACCCAGAAGAGAGACCACATCAAAATCTGTCCATGTCAGCACTCTGATTTTGAGCTTCCCCCCTCCAGAACTGTGAGACATATCTGTTGTTTGTGAATATTAAGGGTTTAGCTAACCTACTCCCTAATAGTGCTACTTTGGCATTCATTTTGTGTAGCTAAGTAGCTGTAGGAGCACTGAACTGTCACTGGCTCCTCCCTCAAGTGCATGTCCCTAGACAACAGCCCACAGAGTCACAAGTACGTGTTTGTTCCTTATATGACATCCTCAATGTACTTGGCAATAAACAGTCTCCCTTGTCTCTTAACTCCTTCCCTTTGTACTCCCTTTGTATTAAGATCCCCAAAAAGCTTAACAAAACTCTGCTCTTTTTGGTTCGAATTGATCAATTCAGGTTCAGCCTGGGAACCTCAAAGTACTCCACCTTTGGACCTTTCTTAAAAGCTACATGTTGCAGATCTTGCTGTTCACACTTCACCTGTAGCCTGGCTCCACCTCTCCATGTGGTCCCTCAAAGCCAGCCATGTACCTCCTCTAGGATCTCTGAGTTACAAACTCTTGCACTTTCCCTTGTGGTCTTTGCTGAACTGCACATCATCTGACACCTTAAGACTCTACTTAACAAATGCTAATTTAACAAAAATCACAACAATAAACCACTCAGTTTATGGAATTTTTGTTATAGCAGGTTGAACTGACCAAGGTGCAAGGTGTGAGCAGAACCATGCTCTCTCTGAAGTCTCTGTGGGAAAATTCCTCTTTGCCTTTTCTAGCTTTTGGTCTTTGCCTTAAGTCCTTGGCATTCCTTGGCTTGTGGATGTATCATTTCTAGTTCTGTCTCTGTCTTCATGGTTTTCTACTTTGTGTGTTCAAATTTCCCTCTTCTTATAAAGCCTCAAGTCACTATACTGGAGTTCACTCTCATTCAGTATGACTTTGTCTTCTACAAAGCTGCTATTTCCAAATAATGTCACATTTACAGGTACTAGAGGTTAGGATTTGAATATATATTTGGGGGGAGATGTCTGTCAATCCACAACAGCATCTGTACAAATCAAATCAAATTAAGGAAAGGATGATATTTGTTAAGAGTATTTTTTTTAACATCTGTCTAGTGTTAAAGCAGATGAAGGGTTTTTTTTTTTTCAAATATGAGGAATAGATTTTTTAAAATTTCTATATAGTTCTTGATGATATTTTCCTCTATTGATAGAAAGTTGGAACCTAAGGAAATAAAAGCAAACAAAAGTAGCAAGCAAATAATGCCCTCTATGGATTTGAAATTGAGTTTTAAAGATAAAGCATTCATACATGGAATAGCTAACAAAGCATGCATAGTATCTTATGGTTACTAATAAAACTGGGTGATAAACATTTGGGAGTAGGTTGGAAGTAGGCAAGTAAGGGGGAGGAAAATAAACATATAGGTTTAATAAGGAACACAGTTTATTCTGCAAAACATGAGGGCATTCATGTAGCTAGTATAATTCTGGTATGCGTAAGATATGTGTGAAAGCAGTATTAGGATAATAAATTGTAATTAATTAATGAAAACTTTGAAAGCCAGATTAATGATTTGAGATTTTAACTAACAGCAAAATCTAATCCTTTCCCCAGCAAACTGGGACCACTGGCTTTTTTCACAAATGTGGTCCCAAGCCGGTCCCTGTTTTGTGATTTTTAATACTGGTTTTGTACCAGTGACTTCACTGACCAAGTTGTTGCTCCTGGTTTGTTTCTTAAAATTGGAACTTCAGGGACTTTCCTGGTGGGAAGAATCCATGCTTCTAATACAGGGGGTGCTGTTCAATCCCTGGTTGTGGAACTAAGATCCTACATGCTGTGGTGAGGTCAAAACAAACAAGCTGGGACTTTAGTTAATTTTCTGGGACTCTATTTACATGTCTGATATCCCAGGTCTTCTTTAAGAAGCTACATTGCTTTTGCTAGTGTCTTCCCTCAGAACGTTGGCTTTGATTTTAAGCCAGAGCTTAAAGGCTATGCGGATCAAATTAGATGGCAAAAATGACCTGCAAGTCTAAATTTTATTTTTTATGTGGCCTATTCTACATTTCTGTGTCCTATCTTTTCCGTGAGACATAATACTACATTGTCTTGGTCAAGAATACCAATCCACTGGCAATAGAATTTATATAAGAGGTTTAATATTCTTTTTTAGCAATCTCCACACTGTTTTGCCATAGTTCTCCAGTTCCCATTTCCTATAACCCACCAGAAAATGCCTTGCTTTTTCATATCTAACCAGCTTATATTGATAACCTCTTCCTATAGCCAATTTCAATAGGATTGATTGCATTTTCCATAAAATATTTAAAAATGGAAACGCAGCCTGTTTACTTAAGGATCAGAGACTTCTAAGAAAAGAAACCACCGAGAAACCACTCATATTCTTCATATTCTTACTCTTCAAACAGATGTGGTTGGATGACAGAGGGAATTTTAATTCCTTTGTTGAGTTGTGGCTAAACTTTCCCATGCCCAGTTTTCATTACTTGACTTGTTCACAGGGGAAGAGTTGAAACTGTGTTGGGTTTCAAAGCACTTCTGGACCAATAAACTGTGTACTGCAGCACGCCATGCTCTGGGTGGGACTCAGCATTCTAGAACACTGCCTCTCTCCAGCTCATTAGAAACAAGCTGCTTCTGACTGATTCAACTGTTACAGGGCTCTTAAATTTAAGCAAAATAATTTTCATTTACTTATTACCATGAGAAACTTGATAGAAGAATGAGAGATACAGAATCAGTGAACCAAAGCTTTTGCTTGAGGGAAAAATATCAAAATTCACAAATCTTTTATCTTGACACCTTTTTTTTTGCCAATACAAAGTAATTCTTAATTCTTTATACTTTTGATATAACCCATCTACAGTAGAAAGCATGATTTTTGTGTGTGGTTTTTTTTTAAGTAAGAAATGCATAAATACAGTTTGTCATTGGTTGAACTGTGTTCCCCCAAAACAGGTGTTGAAAGTCCTAACTTCTTGTTCTTGTAAGGTAACCTCATTTGAAAATAGTCTTTTTGATGTAATCAAGCTAGTGTGAGTCATTAGGGTGGTCTCTAACTAATATGACTGGTAACTTAATTAGAAGAGGGAAGTTGGAATATAGACTCAGGAAGCAGAATTCCATGTGAAGACCCAGCCAGCCATGTGACATGGAGGCAAATAGGAATAATATATATACAAGTCAGCAAATGGCAAAGATTGCCTGCAAACACCAGAAACTAAAAGAATTAAGAAGATATTCTTCCTTCCAGATTTCAAAGGGAGTGTGGCCCTGCTGACACATTGATTTGAACTTTTAGTCTCCAAAATTATGAGACAATAGACATGACATGTATTGTTTTAAGCCACCCACTTTTTAGTACTTTGTTACTAAAACAGCTCTGGGTTTCCCCAGTGGCTCAGTGGTGAAAACAAAAACAAAAACATGTCTGCAATGCAGGAGACTCTGGAGACATTGGTTTGATCAGCTATAGGAAAATAAAAACATTATTTTTTAAAAATAAATTTTCAAAGTGCTGTCACTTCCTACTTTTCATTTACTCCAAGATAAATTAATTTAAAATAGAAATAGTTTAAAAGTGGTAATATATCTGTGAAGTCCTGACATGAGACAGGTACTGGAAGACACAGAATATTTTTGAACAGGGATTGACATGATAAACACGGGTTTTAGATATATGTTTGAAACCACTGAGACTTTGAAAACAGATGAAGTAATACTAGATACATTGGGAAAGGCATGAAAGGAAGGAGGGAAAAAGGAAGTAGCACACAGATGATGAAAAGAATGAAGAAATAAAGGAATAAGATACTAAGCAGAGATGATGAAACTTGAAATAAGAATGCTATAAATGGACTTAAGAATGATTTTGAAAGAAGAACTGATAAAATTTATTCACAAATTATACATACTCATATTAATCTAGAAAATAAAAAAGGGCAAAGTTAACCATGGTATTCCAAATTTGCATGAGAAAAAAGTGGTTCACTTGATAATGTATTACAGGCATTTGCAAGCAGAAGATTATTTGGGTGAGACAGATACAAAGGAGAAAGTAAAGATTATTTTTTGATATATGGGACTAGACAAGCTGAAAGTGTCAGCTAGATACAGAATTCAGAAAGTAGTTGCACGGACTTGGAAAACAGAGGTATGAGTGGATGGAAGTTGGGACAAGGGTGCAGTTAGTCACCGGCAGCATGGCTCCTCCCGGCTTCTCCAATAATTTGCTCTGTCATACTTAAACAAATTCCCACCCATGCTTTCAAACTGGCTTCTAGAGCACCAGGCTTCACATCAAAATTCCAGGCAGGAGGAAGGGTAAAAAGGAAGAAGCATAAGGGGCATGCCAATTTTGTCATTAGTTTTTTTGTTTTGTTTTGTTTTTTTTCTCAGAAACCACATCCAACCATACACCTACATATCACCTACCTTCAGAGAAGGAGGGGGAAAGCTAGGTGTCAGTGGGATGTGAGAGAGGAAACAGACACTGGGCCAGGAACTAGCAGTCTTTGCTGCTGGGACATCCCTGCCTGTTCAGTTTATTTAATTATTGAAATCTGATCTAATTCTGATTCCTCGCCAGTGGATTAGCTCCACTGCTTTAAATATTTTCCTTTTCAGACATTTTAGAGAAAGCTTATAGAATCAAGCTAGTAAATCACGGAATACAGTAATTTTTTGTCTAAACATTTGCTTGTTTATATGCCTTTGTGTATATTTCTGCTTTCTAAAGAGTGATATAAATCATTTTTGTCATCTGTTTTCAGTAGTCTGTATTTTTTTCTATTTTACATTAACATAGACAATTGAAAGTTGACTTTATCCTAAAAGTTGACTTTATCTTTTACCCTTAAAGAATTCATAAAGTTATTTTACTTTTGAATATGACATAATTCATTTTCTTCCATTCTACTTATCAACATACAACAAAAGGAGCAAAATAATGACTTTTCAAAGTGTACATCATTCAGTTGTTTTGCCCAGAATGTGAGAGTATAATATCCTAAATTATGTCAATTATAGTTAACCCTATACTTTCCCATCCTACAGAGAAAAACAATTTTCTTTTTTACACATATTCAAATAAAATATAACAATAGAGAAAAACCTCACAGATACAGAGAGCAAACTATTGGTTACCAGAGAGGAGGGGATGGGGAAGGAACAAACCGGCGGGGGTGGGGGGGTGTGCAGATTCAGAGGTACAAATATCTGTTATAAACTAAATAAGTAACAGGATGTAAGGTGAAGCACAGGGCATATAGCTAATGTTTTACAACCATCTATGGTATATAATCTATAAAAATATTGAGTCATTATGCTGTTCACCTGAAAGTAGTATAATATTGTAACTCAACTATACTTAAAGAAAAGAGATTTGCATTTCTCTAATAATGAGTGATGTTGAGCATCTTTTCATGTGTTTGTTAGCCATCCATATGTCTTCTTTGGAGAAATGTCTATTTAGTTCTTTGGCCCATTTTTTGATTGGGTCATTTATTTTTCTGGAATTGAGCTGCATAAGTTGCTTGTATATTTTTGAGATTAGTTGTTTGTCAGTTGCTTCATTTGCTATTATTTTCTCAATACAGTATTGTAAAGTAAAATAAAGTAAAAATAAAAATTTAAAAAAAATAAAAAGAAAAGAAAAGAGAATAGTTTATACATCATTCATTCAAAAAATATTTCTTTAATTCTTTCTAAGTGCCAGACATCATGCTTAACTGTAAAGTTAGATAAAAACAAATTGAAAATCAACACTTTCCAAGGTGTTTGAGCCAAGGCAAGTTGTTTTATCTACAGGTCCAAATATGTATGTTCACACATATCTCTGCCTATCTATCATAATTGTTCATAATTTTCTTGGTACAATGTAAACATAGTGTAAAGATAGGACTGACAAAGCATGGAGGTTAAGGTTCTGACTGGTATTTATGCTAGCTAGTGCCTTTGAACTCTGGTCCTAGAGAAGATTCCTGGAAGTCCCTTGGACAGCAAGGAGATCAAGCCAGTCAATCTTAAGGGAAATCAACCCTGAATACCTGTTGGAAGGACTGATGCTAAAGCTGAAGCTCCAGTATTTTGATCATCTGATGTGAACAGTCAACTCATTGGAAAAGTCCCTCATGCTGGGAAAGGTTGAGGGCAGAAGGAGAAGAGGGTGCCAGAGGATTAGATGGCTGGATGGCACCATGGATTCAATGGACATGAACTTGGGCAAACTTCAGGAGATGGTGAGGGATAGGGAGGGCTGGCATGCTGCAGTCCATGGGGTTGCAAAGAGTTGGACATGACTGGGCAACTGAACAACAATGACAAGTGCTTGTCTGGACCACCCATTTGGCCTTTGATTTCATACTGGGTGGTGGTGTGTCAGGATGAATTGATCCTGCTGCGTTAAGTGACTAAAACTAAAAATAATAATAATAATAATAATAATAATAATAGCAGTCAATTTAGAAAGCACTTACAAAAACATTTTCTAATGGCGAGGTCAGTAGTTTGCCCTTAAATTCATATTTCTTGATCTGTTTAAAGTATGTCTTGTCATTCATCGTGTTACTTTGCAGGAACACTTTTAGCTCTCATCTCATTTTACTTGAGATAGTGTAGATTCAATTGGCATGCTAGCAAATGTTCAGAAACATTATAACTCCATTTGGAATTTCTCTAGTTGGCACAAACGGTAAGATAATGAGACAAGTGCAGATTTATGGCCTTCTGCTTCAAATCCACATTTTCATCTGAAATGTAATTCAAAAGGATAGTCTTAAAACATATATGTATAAAATTTTTCCTATGTTAGAAATATAAAGTCTACAATAATATATTTAACATTCAAGCAATTAGCTAAGCTATATGGATTAACATAAAATTAAATTTGAAAACATGTCCTATATATTAATAAATAAAAGTCTAAGTCAGTGCCAAGAGTTTAACTTATTCTTTGTTCTTAAAAAACATTGGCATCATATACTGTGACTGAAATGTGGAAGTTTCCAAATATAGGGAATATTACATTATCAGTTTTCTACTTAATGCTATGTATTATAAGAGCACAGATTCAATGTGATTATATATAGCAAAATATGTTGTAATTTGAAGGCCCAGAAATTATATTTCTAATTTGTGCACATATTACAATTTGGTTACTTCCAATGTATTAAACTGTAGGATTACTAGTGTTCTATAGAGATAGAGGGCCTTTCCTGGTAGCTCAGCTGGTAAAGAATCCACCTGCAATGCAAGAGACGCCGGTTCAATTCCTGGGTCAGGAAGATCCCCTGGAGAAGGGATAGGCTACCCACACCAGTATTCCTGGGCTTCCCTGGTGGCTCAGTCCATAAAAAATCTGCCTGCAATGTGGGAGACTTGGGTTCAATCCTTCGGTTGGGAAGATACTCAGGAGGAGGGCATGGCAACCCACTTAGGTATTCTTACCTGGAAAATCGCCATGGACAGAGGAGTCTGGTGGGCTATAGTCCATGGGATCACAAAGAGTCGGACATGACTGAGGGACTAAGCACAAGCACATAAAGACAGAAATATTTATGAATTATGTGTAACAAGGTCAGCCACTTAATGAGGTCCCAAAACACCAAAAACCTATGATGATATTGAATCATATCAACAATCTTCAAGTGAACAGATGATACATTATCAGATAGTAGAAATCAAACTCCAAAAACAAAGTGTTTCATTGATGTTATAAATTCATAGAATTCTATCAGTTATCACAAAATCAAAAGTGAGCATTTGTTCTGCTAATCAACTCATAGCTTTGTTATTGACATGGCAAACATGAGATACGGATAAAGTAAAGAAAACATAAATAAGCTTAGAGGGCTTGGTTGGGAGATACTTTTGCTTTCTAGAGAAGTTTAAGTATTTGTCTCATTCTCAACTGATTTTCATCTGCAAGGTTTCAAGCTTTACGTCCTGACCTGATCTGAACTAAAGAAAAATGAAAATTTATGTTACTTGGGAAATTACTCTTTCCAAGTAACATATGATTAAAAAAAAAAACTACACATGTCCTCAGTTATAAGACAAAGACACACAAAAAGAGATTGTACAGTTTAATTAATTGATAGAATGTTGATTGATTGCAGGTTCTCTTTCTTCCAGAAGAGCAGAGGTTATAGCATCTCAAAGAGTGAGTATTACACACAAAGGCCATGGTAAAGCCCAGCTCTGTTGTGTGAATTCTCTAATTCCTAAATTTGGAAAGATTTTAAAAGTGATTATACAAATAATGTATTTAAATATGTAGCAAGGGTGGTAAAAAGTTAGCTATTAATAGTATCTGCATGAAAAAACACAAGATTAATTTGTAGAATATAATCTGACTTACCAGTATTAATATATGTTAATTATATCTGGGAATTTCCAATCTGATGCTATAATAATAGTGGTCCTATTACAGTTTGATCATTTCTAATATCCTTGATTTTGAATTACTATTATTTAATTCAGTAGAAATTAAATATAATAAAGAAAATGAGTAGATGTTTAAGTTCACCTAATTTTTAAAATTATCTACATTAAACCTAGTTAGTACATCTTGGTGAAGTATGACCAATGACATCTTCCCAATGAGCGGCAGGAAAAACAATGGCTGTTTTACATAAATGCTTTTGTAATTTACGTAATATTGAAAATCCACTCATAGACCGAATGACCATTAAGGAGGATGTGAGTGACAAAATCATTTGAGACATGATATTGTAACTATAGCAATTGTCTCTCACGTATCTGTGAAGTAGTAGCTACCATTAATAGTGTCTTTATTAAAGACAGATTAATTGGAGAAAATGACTTGATGTACCAGTTATGAAAAACGTTATCTCATATCCTGGGGTTTCCAATGCAAGGCTATATATACAACAGTGCTCCACATATGCTTTAAGTTGGTGGACAATTTAATATAGCAAAAGATCCCAGAAATCATTTATCTTGTGGCCAATAGGAAAAAGGATTATGGGTTGATTAATTTGCATAATCCACAGAAAAAAAGTTTAGATTTAATAATAAATACAAGCATTCATTCCAACTCTCCAATTGTTTCTATTTTAATTAAACCTGAATGCTCAAGACATAAGTCTGCTAGTCATAGATCACAGAAATTATTTCACAAGCTATGGAAGAACCAGTCTTATTGGTTTGGTCAAAGTATTTCAATTTAGGTTCAATATTTTCTCCCACTATATGTATTGTAGGCTTCCCTTGTGGCTGAGCTGGTAAAGAATCTGCCTGCAATGTGGAAGACCTGGGTTCAATCCCTGAGTTGAGAAGATCACCTGGAGAAGGGAAAGGCTACCCACTCCAGTATTCTGGCCTGGAGATTTGCAGGGACTGTTTCGCCAATGGGGCCGCAAAGAGTCTCACGACTGAGTGACTTTCACTTTCACTTTCATACGTATTGTACCTTATATAAATATAACAATAAATAATTCCTTAGTCAATAACCAATATTGTAAAAATATATCTAAATAAATAAAGTTATATAACTTACATGAAGATCTTATTGAGTGTAGTTTAACTGTTAAGTGTTTGCTTTTTGTATACTAAGTATTTGAAATATATCAGGGAAATTATAACTATCAAGGAATTATAAGAGAACACTGGAGAAAAGTTACATAAGTTACAGAATGGAAAAAGAAAATGGAAACTTCACAACAAGAAGGGACAAAAGGAGACATATTCTAGAACAATTCAAATAGAGTTTCAAAAAATAAAATATTCCCAGTTAAATTTGAATTTCAGATAATTGAAAAATATTTTTATTATAAGAATGTCCCATGCAATGTATATGTGACACATTTATATTAAAAAATTTTTTGGTTTTTCTGAAGTACAAATTTAACTGGGCATCCTGTATTTTTATTTGCTAAATCTGGCATTTATTCTTGAAGTGATGTTTTCAAGGAAATAGAATAAAAGGAAATAGAAATTTAAAATGTTTAATAAATTAACAAATACAGTATGACTGAAGTGTGTGAGGGTAAGTCAAATGCTAACATTTAAAAATAAAATGCATATTATTATCTAAAAACAAAACTATTTTCAAGACAAAACTCAAGAGATTGTTATATTTTTACATCACAAATAAAATATCATGGAGATTATGTATTAATGTTTTATATATTCTATGTCAGCTATTCTAACTATTGGTTTAATATGACATAATGGAAATAATTGGTAAAGTACAGGTGAAGTTTTTGTTAAGAATTTAGTTTCTAGCGAAATGTCATTTGCTTAGAAACCACTAGAACCCCTTTTATATTCAAATATTCTTTACATATTCACAGACCATTTTTCTTTATTGATTATGGCACTTGGAAATATTAATTGAATTACTGTTTATAAATACAGATGCTACAAGCATGCCAAAGACTCTGAAATTGCTGATGACAGAGTCTACAAGTCAATGTAAATATTTAAATAAAAGCCAAAAATACAGCTGCTATGTTTATTTGCTAATGCTCGAAAGGAAATATTTATGTTACTTTTGTTTTAATCTGAAGCCATTGTACTCAGAAAGGCGTACAGAAAGTTGGCTGTTTTTTTTTTTTTTAATTTAGGTATATTATTTTATACTCACGAAGCAACCTCTCTAGAACTGAACATGTAATGCATCTTAGGACATAAAAAAATAACAAATTAAAATTTTTCTTCAAGTGAAAAGGAGAGGGAGAGATATAGAGAGACGCTATTTCATTTACATATCTAAAAATTACATATGGTCTAAAGCAGAGTTTCATAAGCTAGGTACTTTCAACATTTCGAGTCAGTTTGGAGGGTGGGGGTGGTTAAAATGCTCATTATAGGATATTTAGAAGCATCCTTTGGTTCTGTAGCAGCCCCCAAGTTGGAAAAGTTACAGATGCTTTTAGACAAAGTCAAATGCTCCCTGATAGCAGCTTACGGTAGAGGACAGATTTGTCTATGGTGCTTTAACATCTCAATATGGCCATTTAAGTTAATCATTGCTAACACTGATAGGCTTCCCAGGTGGCACTAGTGGTAAAAAAAAAAATATGCCTGCCAGTGCAGGAAACACGAGAGATGCAGGTTCAGTCCCTGGCTTGGGAAGATTTCCTGGAGGAAGGCATAGCAACTCACTCTAGTCTTCTTGCCTGGAGAATCCCTAGGACAGAGGAGCCTGGCAGGTTACAGTCCATAAGGTCACAAAGAGTTGAACATGACTGAAGTGACATAGCACACACAACACTGATAATCATACTATTTATTCAGGGCTCAATCAGTTCAGTTCATTCGCTCAGTCGTGTCTGACTCTTTGCGACCCCATGAATTGCAGCACTCGAGGCCTCCCTGTCCATCACCATCTCCCGGAGTTCACTCAAACTCATGTCTATCGAGTCAGCGATGCCATCCAGCCATCTCATCTTCTGTCGTCCCCTTCTCCTCCAGCCCCCAATCCCTCCCAGCATCAGAGTCTTTTCCAATGAGTCAACTCCGCATGAGGTGGCCAAAATACTGGAGTTTCAGCTTTAGCATCATTCCTTCCAAAGAAATCCCAGGGTTGATCTCCTTCAGAATGGACTGGCTGGATCTCCTTGCAGTCCAAGGGACTCTCAAGAGTCTTCTCCAACACCACAGTTCAAAAGCATCAATTCTTTGGTGCTCAGCTTTCTTCACAGTCCAACTCTTACATCCATACATGACTACTGGAAAAACCATAGCCTTGACTAGACGGACCTTTGTTGGCAAAATAATGTCTCTGCTTTCGAATATGGTATCTAGGTTGGTCATAACTTTCCTTCCAAGGAGTAAGCGTCTTTTAATTTCATGGCTGCAATCACCATCCAATATGTGCTAGTTATACATATACACTGTGCTTAATCATCATACACAAATACAATTTATCTTACTTTTTAAATGACTAGTTTTTAGACAATCTTAAGATTCACTCTAGAATTGAAGGAAGGTACAGAGATTTCTCATATACCCTCTGCTACCAAACATGGATAACCTCTCCCATTATCAACATCCCCCACCAGAGTGGTACGTTGTATACAACTGATGAACATACACTGACACATCATTATCACCCAAATTTCACAGCACATATTATGGTTCACTCAGGGCTGTACATTCTGTGGGTTTGAAAAATTTATACTAACATGTGTCTATCATTATGGTATCTGCTCTGCCAAACTCTGCAACCCCTGGCAACCACTCATCTTTTTACTATCTTCATAATTTTGCCTTTTCCAGAATGCTATGTAGTTGGAATCATATAGTACATAGCCTTCTTATATCAGCTTCTTTCACTTAACACAATGGATATAATGTTCCTCCATGTATTTGCATGGCTTCATAGCTCATTATCTTCTGTTGTTCAGTTGCTAAATCTTATCTGACTCTTTGCGACCCCATGGCCTGCAACACACCAGGCTTCTCTGTCCTTCACTGTTTCCTGTAGTTGGCTCAGACTCATGTCTATTGAGTCAGTGATGCCATCCAACCATCTCATCCTCTGTCATCCCCTTCTCCTCCTGCCCTCAATCTTTTCCAGAATCAGGGTCTTTTTGAGTGAGCTGGCACTTTGCATCAGGTGGCCAAAGTATTGGAGCTTCAGCTTCAGCATCAGTCCTTCCGATGACTATTGAGGGTTGATCTCTTTTAGGATTGACTGGTTTGATCTCCTTGCTGTCCAAGGGACTCTCAAGAGTCTTCTCCAGCACCACAATTCAAAAGCATCATTACCTTTTAGCACCAATTAATATTTCATTGTCTTGATGTACCACCATTTATTTATCCATTTAACTACTGGAGGACATCTTAGTTGTTTCCAGTTTGAACATAGCAATTAACAGTTATGAACAAAGCTGCTATAAACATCCATGTGCAGTTTTTCGTATTGATACTGTTTTCAACTCCTTTGGGTAAATAACAAGGATCACAATTGTTGGATCTTATGGTAAGTGTATATCCAGTGGTGTAAGAACTTTGAAAAATTTTATTTTTTTACTGGACATTTTGTCTATTCTGACTGGATACTCAGAGTTCATTTAAATTATTTTATCAGGGAATCATCTTCTTTAGATTTAACATGCAGATCCTGGCCTTCTGTGGGATGATAGTAAAAGTTTTGGAATTTCTGCAGTATGATTTTGGTCTGATTGGTTTCTCTGGTGTTGCTGGGAGTGTCATTGTTCTCTGCCAGTGTTGCCCAAAACAGCATTCCTATAAGTATCCTCTCTAATCAACATGTCGCAGAAAAGCAATTATGCATGATATCCAGAGACAAGGTAAATGACATAATCTGGGAGTCATGTGGGGGGAACAAAATTCGGTCTTAGGGAAGAAATGCATGTTTAAGTTTGTGTTTATACAACTGGAAAGCATAATATAATTTTAAAAATCTGAACACAAAAATATGTTACTTTTTTTTTTTTTTAGTGTTAGAAATTTTGATGATTAAGGAAACCTAATTTTGTTAAGTTTCAAAATTGCCTACAGGAAGAAATTTAGTCGCCAGTAATGCATCAACTATAAACCTGTCACACAAATTTCTTGGGATTTTAAAAGCTTGTATTTAGTGTATTAAATTACCATTACCCAATTACATGACTTTTTATTGCTTCATCAAAAGAAAACTGATACTAAATAGTATAAGTGAGTCAGCAATTAGAATGGTAATGAAATGTAAACACAAATCACAAGTATAAGGGTCTTTAATTTCAAAACAGGAAAATTCTCAATTCATCTCTTTACCCATCCTGAACTGATATAAATGGCTCATATTATAAATGAATCCAATTATAATGTCATCTATTAGTTAGCATTTGTCTTCAGGTTAATTGTGCATTTAAAAACAACAACAACAATAAAGAAATAAGGAAAGGTTAAATTTCATAAGGTTTCAAAACCTATCGACTAAATAATTTTCAAATTAAATTTAAGAACCACAGTAATCTAGAGAAGACCATTTCTTATCAGCACATATTAACTTGAAAAAACTTAATTAATATTGAATAGGATCTCATGACAACAATAATTGCAGTCTCTGGGGTCTTGAAACAAAAAAAAAACAAGAAATTCTTTGTCTAAAATTATACTACAATAAAAATAATGTTTAGAAATTGCCTGACTTGAGTCCGGTAGAATCTCTTCAGGTTAAACTACTTTTTAATTTCTGTATACCACCCAGACTGAATTTATTCATGAGAAATGTATTTGCAAAATGCTGATTACATAAAATAATTTTTAGAAGGACTAGTTACTTGTTACTCTCAATTCATTTGAGTAAAGTTAGTGGTGATGAGGTAAAAAGGACAAATCTGAGAACTTTCCTGCTGTCTTCAGTTAATGACTGCAGTGAACGAGGTGAATTTTCTCTCAGGTAAACATGGACCCTCCAGCTGTGTGATGAGAAACTTAAGGCCTCATCATTTAAGACAGAGAAAGTCCTGCTCCTGGGACCTACTGTGTGCTGCTTAATCACCCCCATAATGTTTCTGAGAATCTATGATTGTACATGTATCAGTGGTTCATGTTTTTGTGGCAGTATAGTATTGCCTTGGATGAATATATCTCAATTTAAGTATTGTCCAATTTTCAATTATAAGAGTAATGCTGTTATGAATGTTTTCAACTATATTTTGGTGGACGTATGCACGCAATTCTCATGCATCATATATATATATATATAGGCGAATTTCCAAGAAATAGGGTAGGTATATGTTCCTTTAAGTAGATTTGGATTGTTATGTCTTCTTGATATACTGATTCTTTTATCAACATGAAATGTCTCTTTTTAATCACTGAAATACTCCATGATGCAAGATCTTTTTTCCCCAGTGTTAGCACAGTCATCCAGATTTAATTTGGATAAAATTTGCATGGTATATTCCCTGTAATTTTACTTTTAATCTCTAGGTGATTTAGAAAGGTTTTTTTTTTTCTTCTTGTGAACAGCATACAGTTGAGTCTTTTAAAATTTCTTAAATATTTGGGTTTAAGTTATCACCTTGATATTAGCTTTATATTTGTCCCAATCAAGGCTTGTTTCCTTTATCCTTCCTCTTTTAATTATTATTGTATTAACAAGTACTATTTCACTATATTCTATTTTTAATACACATTTCTGTGACTCTTAACATTAGTTTTTCATTGATTACCCTAGAAATCAATATATCTTTATCACAGTCTACCTCAAATATGTAGGGCTACATATACAAAAAAAAAGACAAAAATATTATAACAGTTAATTTAGCCTACATTTGCCATTTTTATTGTTATACTCTAATTCTAGTAAAAACCCAAATTGCACTGTCTTTATTGTAGCTTTAGCAATGAACAGTCTTTTGAAAATGTTAGTCAGTTAGTCGTGTCTGACTCTTTGCCACCCCATGGACTATAGCCCAACAGGCTCTTCTGTCCATGGAATTCTCCAGGCAAGAATATTGGATTGGATTGCCATGCCCTCTTCCAGGGGATTTTCTCGACCCAGGGATCAAACCTTAGACTCCTGCACTGCAGACAGATTCTTTACTATCTAAGTCACCAGGGAAGCCCTACAGTCTTTTATAATTAATGTTATATTTACTTTTTCTACTTACTTTTTCTGGAGTTAACCATTTCTTCTTACAATTTCTTCCATCTGCAATCATTTTTCTTTAGCCAGATTAACTTCCTTTAAGATTTCTTGTCTTTTCATGATGTTCATGGGGTCTCAAGGCAAGAATACTGAAGTGGTTTGCCATTCTCTTCTTCAGTGGATCAGGTTTTGTAGGAACTCTCCACCATGACCCGAAGAGTATGAAAAGGCAAAAAGGTATGACACTGAAAGATGAACTCCCCAGGTCAGTAGGTGCCCAATATGCTACTGGAGAAGAGTGGAGAAATAACTCCAGAAAAAATGAAGAGATGGACCCAAAGGAAAAATACTGTCCAGTTGAGGATGTGATTGGTGATGGAAGTAAAAGGTTATGCTATAAAGAACAATATTGCATAGGAACCTGGAATGTTAGATCCATGAATCAAGGTGAACTGGCAGTGGTCAAACAGGAGATGTCAAGACTGAACATCAACATTTTAGGAGTCAGAGAACTAAAATGGACTGGAATGCGTGAATTTAATTCAGATGACCATTATATCTACTAGCATGGGCACACATCCTTTAGAAGAAATGGAGCAGTCCTCATAGTCAACAAAAGAGTTCAAAGTGCAGTACTTGGGTACAATCTCAAAAATGACAGAATGATCTCTGTTCATTTCCAAGGCAAACCATTCAATATCACAGTAATCAAGTCTATGCCTCAACTAGTAATGCTGAAGAAGATGAAATTGAACGGTTATATGAAGACCTACAAGTCCTTCTAGGACCAGCATCCAAAATAGCTTGTCCTTTTCATCACAGGGGACTGGAATGCAAAAGTAGGAAGTCAAGAGATACCTGGATAACAAGCAAATTTAGCCTTGGAGTACAAAATGAAGCATGTCAAAGGCTAACAGAGTTTTGCCAAGAGAATACACTGGTCATAACAAACACCCTCTTTCAACAACACAAGAGAAGGCTCTACACATGGACATCACCAGATGGTAAATAACAAAATCAGATTGATTATATTCTTTGCATCCAAAGATAGAGAAGCTCTATAAAGTCAGCAAAAGCAAGACTGGGAACTGACTATGGCTCAGGTCATGAGCTCCTTATTGCAAAAGTCAGACTTAAATTGAAGAAAGTAGGGAAAAACCACTAGACCATTCAGGTATGACCTAAATCAAACCCCTTATGATTATACAGTGGGAAGGACAAATAGACTCAAGGGATTAGATATGATAGACAGAGTGCCTGAAGAGCTATGGATGGAGGTTGTGAGATTTTAAATGAGGCAGTGGTCAAGACCATTCCCAAGGAAAAGAAATCCAGAAAGGCAAAATAGTTGTCTGCGGAAGCCTTACAAATAGCTGAGAAAAGAGAAGCAAAAGGCAAAGAAGAAAAGGAAAGATATACCCTTTTGAATGCAGAGTTCCAAACAACAGCAAGGAGAGATAAGAAAGCCTGCCTCAGTGATCAGTGAAAACAAGTAGAGGAAAACAATAGAATGGGAAAGACAAGAGATCTCTTCAAGAAAATTAGAGATACCAAGGCAACTTTTCATGCAAAGATGGGCACAATAAAGGACAGAAATGGTATGGACCTAACAGAAGCAGAAGATATTAAGAAGAGGTGGCAAGAATACACAGAAGAACTATATAAAAAAAGATCTTCATGATCCAGATAACCACGATGGTGTGATCACTCACCTAGAGCCAGACATCCTGGAATGGGAAGTCAAATGGGCCTTAGGAAGCATTACTATGAACAAAGTTAGTGGAGGTGATGGAATTCCAGTTGAGATGTTTCAAATGCTAGAAGATGATGCTGTGAAAGTGCTACACTCAATATGCCAGCAAATTAGGAAAACATCAGTGGCCACAGGACTGGAAAAGGTCAGTTTTCATTACTATCCCAAAGAAATGCAATGCCAAAGAATGTTCAAACTACTGCACAATTGTACTCATCTCACACACAAAATTCTCCAAGTCAGGCTTCTACAGTAGGTGAACCGAAAACTTCCAGATGTCCAAACTGTATTTAGAAAAAGATGAGGAACCAGAGATCAAAATGCCAACATCCATCGGATCATCGAAAAAGCAAGAGTTCCAGAAGAACATCTACTTCTGTTTTAGAGACTACACCAAAGCCTGTGACCTGTGTGGATCACAACAAATTGTGAAAAATTCTAAAAGAGATCAGAATACCAGACCACCTTACTTGTCTTCTGCAAAATCTGTGTGCAGGCCAAGAAGTAACAGTTAGAACCAGACATGGAACAACAGACTGGTTGTAAATCGGGAAAGGAGGACATCAAGGTTGTATATTGTCACCTTGCTTATTTTACTTCTATGCAGATTACATCATGCAAAATGCCAGGCTGGATGAAGCATAAGTTGGAATCAAGATTGTCAGGAGAAATATCTATAACCTCAGATACACAGATGACACTACCCTTAAGGCAGAAAGCGAAGAAGAACTAAAGAGCTTGGCGTGCTGCAAGTCCACGGTGTCACAGAGTTGCACACAGCTAAGCATTTGAACTGAACTGAATATTTCCTGTAGTTCAGATGTGCCGACCATTTGCCATTTATTAAATAGGTCTTGAAAAGACTTGTTTCAACTTCATTTTGAAATATTACTGTCCCTAAGATTGGCATTTTTTTTTTCAATACATTAAGAAAACCTCAGATGGCAGGGACCTAGTTGACCTTGGCAGCAACCAGGACCCCTGAGCTGCAGTTGTGGCAAGAGGAAGGAGCCAATCTGAGTGAAGTTTGTGGGCTCAAAGATTAAAAAAAAAAGCACATGCTTCAGTATTTTATCACTTCCATAGTTATCTTAATACACAAAATATGTTTTCTTTCTCTGACTACTCTTAAATTATTTTGCTTTCCTTCAGTTTGACTATGATGCGAGAGGCTGTTTTCTTTATATTAACTCTGCTTAAGTTTATCTTTGCTGCTGTTCAGATGCCAAGCCACATCTGGCTCTTTATGACCCCCATAGAAGGCAGCACTCTAGGCTTCCCTGTCCTTCACCATCTCCCAGAGCTTACTCAAACTCATGTGATGCCATCCAACCATCTTGTTTTTGTCCCCTTCTCCTCCTGCCTTCAATCTTTCCCTTCATCAGAGTCTTTTCTTTTTTTTTGTCTCTGCTTTTGTTTTTATATATATATTTTTTTATTTTACTTCATTTTATTTTACAATACTGTATTGGTTTTGCCATACATTAACATGAATCCACGATGGGTGTACACGTGTTCCCAATCCTGAACCCCCCTCCCACCTCCCTCCCCATACCATCTCTCTGGGTCATCCCAGTGCACCAGCCCCAGGATTGGAGCTTCAGCTTCAGCATCAGTCCTTCTTCCAATGAATATTCAGGGTTAATTTCCTTTAGGATTGACTGGCTTGATCTCCTTGTAGACCAATGGACTCTCAAGAGTCTTCTCAAGCACCACAACTCGAAAGCATCAATTCTTTGGCATTCAGCCTTCTTTAAGGTCCAGTTCTCCCATCCATGGGCTTCCCTGGTAGCTCAGCTGGTAAAGAATCCACCAGCAATGCGGGAGACCAGTGTTCAATCCCTGATCAGGAAGATTCCCCTGGAGAAGAGAAAGGCTACCCATTCCAGTATTCTTGCCTGGAAAATTCCATGGACAGAGGAGCCTGGTGGGCTACAGTCCATGAGGTTGCAAACAGTTGGACATGACTGAGCAACTTTCACTTCACTCCACTTCTCACATCCATATAACTACTGGAAAAACCACAGCTTTGACTATACAGAACTTTGTTGGCAAAATGATATCTCTCCTTTTTAATATGCTGTCTGTCATCACTCTTCTTCCAAGGAGCAAGAGGTTTTTCTGTTTGTTTGTTTTGTTTTTAATTTCATGGCTGTAGTCACCATCCACAGTGATTTTGGAGCCCAAGAAATTAAAATCTGTCACTTTTTCCACTTTTCCCCCATCTGTTTGCCACGAAGTGATGGAACCAGATGCCATGATCTTCGTTTTTTGAATGTTGAGTTTTAAGCAGCTTTTTCACTTTCCTCTTCCACCCACTCAAGAAGCTCTTTAGTTCCTCTTCACTCTCTATCATTGGTGTGGTATCATCTGTATATCTGCAGTTGCTGGTATTTCTCAAGGCAATCTTCATTCCAGTTTTGAATCATCCATCCTGGCATTTCACATGATGTACTCTGCATACAAGTTAAACAAGCAGGATGACAATATACAGCCTTGATGCACTCCTTTCTCAATTTTGAACCAGTCCTTGTTTCATGTCCAGTTCTAACTTAATTTTCTTTTTAATTTATGAGCTAGTATTTTTAGCAAATTAGAAGAACTTCATCGTTTTTTAATTAAAAATATTACTTCCAGGTCATTCTCTTTGGCATTCCAATTACACATAGATTAAACTTACTGATCATATCCCACATTTCTTTAATTTCTGACCTTTATTCTTCATTATTTTTCTCTTGGCACTTTAGTTGTATATTTTCTATCAGTTTTTGATTTTATGAATATTGTATTTTGCAGTGTCTAGTCTGATGTTAAACTCACATGACTAATTTGAGACATAGTATTTGCATTTACAGAATGCATCTTAATTAATATATATAATTATATTTAATATAAACTCATTATATTTAATTATTTTGTGTATATTCTAAATATTTGTTGAATACTCTGTAGTTTCATTCATTCTATCCATATCTTCTATATTTAAAATATAGCAATTATAATTAATTTGAAATTCTTGTCTGTTAACTTCAGTATTTAAACATTTCTATATCTGCTTTTTATTTTTTAATCATCTATTTTATTTTTTAATCATCTTTGAATTATTCATGCTTCTCCATATATCAAGTAATTTTTAAATGTGTGTTAGTAACATTATAGAGATTTTGGATTTGTTATTTCCCTGTATCACATTTTAAGTTTTGTTCATGCAGAAATTAAGTTACTGGCAGACTACTTTATCCTGCTGAGACTTTAAACCAAGTCTTGGTAAGGAGGATCTAATTTAGTGTTGCCTTTGCTGCTACTGTGTACTCCCTTTCCTTTTTGGGCATGCATTGCTATACTTTGCTGCTTTCAAGGAAATTACCTGAGGAGTTGGCAATGTCCTTCTGCTGCAGCTGGGCCAGAGCTATAACATTTCTCTAACTCTGTACAAATTCTTGAACCACTTTTCAGTTCCCAGATTGCAGCAGATGTTCTATGCCAGGAATCCTTTCATGTCATACTGTGCATCTATAGCTTAGGGGTTGGCCAAAGACCAAGGAAAATCCTTTCAAATATTACTTGAGTTCATTTTTGTGGAGTCCTAGCACTTTTTCAGTCGTATGCTCTTATGTACAAAAAACATCTCAAGATTTTTTTGCTTAAAAAAACAATATCCATTTATTTGGATATTATTGGATTCTTTAGTTTGTGTAGGGCTCAGTGGGATAATTCACTTTATATTTTCTTCATGTGGTATTTGCTGGGGTAGTTCTACTACAGCTGGAAGATATGAGATGGCGTCACTCAAATATCTACTGTGTTATCTTGCATATTTGGAACATCTCAGGGGTCCCTTTCTCACTTTTTGCTATTTCTTAACCTGCTGGAGAAGAAAATGGCAACCCACTCCAGTATTCTTGCCTGGCGAATCCCAGGGACAGGGGAGCCTGGTGGGCTGCCATCTTTGGGGTCGCACAGAGTCAAACATGACTGAAGCAACTTAGCAGCAGCAGCAGAAGCAACCTGCAGATTCTTTCTTTCTAAACATTACCATTCTCTAAAGCAGTGTCATTGGAATTCTTAACCTGGCTATTGCCTTTCCCAGATTAAAGCTACAAGGAAGTTCTCAAGGTGTGAGTTTAGAATTTCAAGATAATCACATTTCATAAAATTGCTAAAAAAAATAAGTCCTATGTTTTGAGAATATAAATGGGAGAGATTAGACTTTATTGTTAATAGAAGTATATGCTTATAGGAATGGCCATTTGCACAGATAGCATGATTAACATCATAGTTAGAAAATATTATTTCTCTGGACTCAAGCTGAAATCCAAGCCTTGCATTGCCATATGCTTTGCTTGTTTACAGTGTTTTCATACACTAAAATGAGGATTCCTTAAGTGAGATTTTAGTACCGTGTAGATTTCTGTCTCTAGCCAATGTGGCCACAAGCCTATACCGACTGTGTGTTTTACCTCCAATAAAGCACTTTATCCTATGTATGAAACTTGCTTCTCTGTCCTCTCAATGACCATGTTAGTGTCTGCTGGCCAAAAGGCCCCTGGGCCCCTTGTTAAATGTTATTTTAAAAAAACACATATGTATTTACAGTAATGAAAGCAATAAAGCTCTGCTGCTGCTGCTGCTAAGTTGCTTCAGTCGTGTCCAACTCTGTGCGACCCCATAGACAGCAGCCTACTAGGCTCCTCGGTCCCTGGGATTCTCCAGGCAAGAATACTGGAGTGGGTTGCCATTTCCTTCTCCGATGCATGAAAGTAAAAAGTGAAAGTGAAGTCGCTCAGTCATGCCCAACTCTTAGTGATCCCAAGGACTGCAGCCTACCATGCTCCTCCGTCCATGGGATTTTCCAGGCAAGAGTATTGGAGTGGGTAATAAAGCTCTAGCATAGAGATAATAAAGCTGTAGCATAGAGATAATAAGATCAATGGAACAATGTCCAGAAACAGACATGAATATGTTTGATTACACTTTAACCTTTTAATAGTAAAGAAGAGACAAATTGATACGAGAATAACTGTGTATATCACAATAAATTTAGCTCTATCTCACATTATGGCAAATATGAGGTTTATCTTTAAAAATAAATAAATTTTTATAAATTAGTTTTATAAATTAGTTATTACTTACAAACAATTCTAATGAATTCTACAACACAATTTAAGATACTATTGTTTTGTAATCATCTTCTAATGGGGAAAATTTTTTAAGTAAGATGTAAAATATAAAACATAAATAAGGCCATTGATATGATTATGTAAAATAAATACAAAACTCTGAATTATGATTGAACAAAATTTTTTATATTGACATATTGGGAAGAGATTTTGTAAAGTATGAAACTGAAACAGGATCAAAATATTTAATATAAAAAGGAATGATCCTCCAAACCAATAAGAGCCTGAGATAAAACACATTAGAAATAAAGGGGAAGGGCATGAACAAAATTATGAGCAGGTGCACTTAAAAACACCCCTTATATACTAAGTAATAAGATAACTGAACTTTTAACAAGATTCATCATATTTTTTCTTTTTTTCTTTTAAACAAGAAAAAATAAAAACTTTCAGAATACTTTTTAAAACAAATTGTGCATAAAGTAGAATTGCCATCGACTACTGATGTAAAAAAAGTTTGAAACAGATTTGTGGAGAGTGTTAATAACTTGATAATACCCACCAAATATAATAATAGCTATAAAATATTTTTGATTAAGAACTTCCATTGATTGGTAGCTTTTCTTTAACACCAAGGACATATACATGTACATAACTTGTGATAGTGACATTTTGGTAAAAACTCATGTGGAGATGTTCATATATGTGGTGTATACCAAGAAATGCTATAAGCCGTTAAAATAATAGGGTAATAGAGCAAATTTCAGAATGGTATGTATGGAATTCATTTAGTTGTTTAAATAAAGTTACATGCATATATATTAATACATGGGCTTCCCTGATGAATAGGACAGTAAAGAATCTGTCAGCAATGCAGGAGACCTGGGTTGAATCCTTGGGTTGTGTTTATTTATATAGACACATCTTGTTTAATATACATGTAAATTCCAGCTATCACAAAGGATTTAATTGTTTCTATGACTTTCTATTATCAGCTTTACTATTGTAAAATGCTAAGTTCTATTTGTGTTTCTCATTAGCTATCTGAACACAGCAAGTCTCCCTAATTTGAGTGTCTTAGTTTTCTAATCTGTAAAACAGAGATAATTAAATCAGCCTTGTCTGGATTTCTGACAATTAAGCTAACATATATGTGTATAGCTGTATATGGTTTTAGTCAGTTGGTTCTCTTAAGTATTGCTGACTTTGAATATTCTGAAATATATTTGATCTTTTGTTCATGAAGACATTTTTCTTTGAGTTCCATGGGAAGGCACCAAGAACTGCCATGTGGAAGTCTGTTACGCAAATTAATAGTTATTGCTTAAGAGGCCTCTTATCCAGGAAAAACAATGTCTCTGTTGTTTCAACCTATGTAGTTTCTTTTTTTTTATTATGACACTAATACTTAATTTAACAAAAATGTTCATGAAGAGGATAACCTATCAAAACCATTTCTGAAAAAGCTTTCACATTGCTTATGCCTATTTTGTATGATTTTAGTAATATTATTTTATGAACATCAGAATATTGAATAATTGCAGTGTGACCTCAGGTCAGATTCTGAGATTCCACTGGAAACTCACAGTTTTTGTTTCTGGGTATATTGTTGTTTAGCTGCTAAGTCATGTCTGACCCTTTCGCGACCCCATGGACTATAGCCCACCTGGCTCCTCTGTCCATGGGATTTCCCAGCCAAGATTAGTGGAGTGGGTTGCCATTTGCTTCTCCAGTGGATCTTTCTGACACATGGGTTGAATCATCATCTCCTGTATTGGTAGGCGGGTTCTTTACCACTGAGTCACCGGGGAAGAGCAAAAAGAGCTAACTTCAACTTCTTAAAATCTAGAAGAAACCATGATTTCTATTTGTTGTTGTTGTTGTTTTAGTAGCTAAGTCACGTCTGACTCTTTGCAACCCCATGGTCTGTAGCCCACCAGGCTCCTCTGCCCATGGAATTTTCCAGGCAAGGATAATGGAGTGGGTTGCCATTTTCTACTCCAGGGGATCTTCCCAACCCAGGGACTGAAACCATGTCTCCTACATCTCCTGAAGTGTATGTGTATTTTGTGGTAAGTTACCAAGGAAAATGGATAAATGCTCTGGTTGAACAATGCCATTTGCATTTAAAATTCTTAAGGGCAGAATGTCTCTAAGTTTCTTTCATTTTTATTGTGAATAAAATTCACATAATATTATACTGGTTTTAGGTGTTGAATGTAATGATTCAATACCTGTATATTTTGCAAAATGATCACCACAATAAGTCCATTTAATATTTATCACCATCTATAGTGTGTCTAAAATTCTGTGAAAGAGAGTCTCTAAATTTCTTTTGGGAAAGTATCATAGTAAACCATCAAAATTTAATACAAAAATGATAAACAAGAGAAGAGGTTGTGAAGAGGTTGTAAAAAGAAAAGTATGTACTTTTAAGTTTTATTCATCAAAGAAATAAGAGATGAATTACTGAGAGTCACATTTTCCTTGGATTATTAAAGGCTAAAATATATTTTTAAAATATCAAGGGTTATAATTCTGTGGAGCAGAAGAGATCACTGTAAAGATGAGAAGAGAAATGGGGAGAAAAGTACTTTTAGAATGAATCAAACCAATCACCTCTTTTTGCTTATGGTCTGGATCGCAAAGACTGTTTTATCTGCTCTGGCTTTTTACGTCATATGGAATTCTCATATGCTGCTGGCTCTCATATTTCCCAGTAGTTTAAAGGAAGATGATAAATCTTTATTAACACTTACAGAAGGTTGCATAAGCATCCTATTTTTGTCTACTATTCAGGAACATATGTAACATGTAGTACACAGTTAAAAAAAGAGAAAATAAAATGAAAAAGACAAGAAGTCGATTTTTTGTTCATGTGCTTGTGCTTCAACATAGCTACCACTTCAACGTTACTATCCTCACATAAGGGCCAATATTCAGAAAACTGTCATGAAGAGTACTGGAGAATAATCACTGCAGACAATAACTGTTTAGGTTGATAAATTTGAACTACTAATATTGATGGATATTGTGACTGAGAAAATGAGATTTCTGTTTTAATGGACATAATAGACATGGAGTACAAGGGAATAACCCAGACCCAAATGAAGTAGAAAATTCATGCCTATGTGTCTCATTCTCTGTTACAGACTTCAGTGATTTTTTTTTTTTTTTTTGCTTCCTGGGACTTACCAGGGTTCAATCCCTGGGTCAGGAAGATAAAAGGCAATGGCAACTCACTCCAGTAATTTTTTCTTTGAAATCCCAAGGACAGAGGACCCTGGTGGGCTACAGTCCATGGGGTCACAAAGAGTCGGACATGACTGAGAGGCTCACTTTTGCTTTCTAATCTTCTCCAAATAGAACACTCATTTCATTCACAACTCAATTTCTATAGCCTACGTGTCATGGAATTTATGTTAAGGATGACACAAAAGCAGTCAAGAGAATCATGGTTGCTATAATAAAGATGAGAATTTAATGCAGAATTAAATTTGAAGAATCTGACATGATACTAAACGATAAGTATAGTTAACAGCTTCTAGGAAAGTAGGCAATGAAAGATAAATCTATCAATAATTTACAGGTTGATTGCAACTTTAAAATTTTAGGAAACACTGATCTCTACAGAGAATTACGTGTAGATTTTAGCTTCTTAAACAAAAGCACATTTTACATTGAGTGAGAATTCACTGTTATAAAATCATATCTATGCAATAAAGGTAAAATTGAGATTTAGTAATAACTGCAGCTAACATTTTTCAAGTGTATACTAGGTACGAGGTATGGTTGTAAGTGTTTTAAATATATTAACTCCTTTAATTTTCATGACAAACATGCATTTTAGGATGAGAGAATCAGACAGACCAAGGCAAAGTAACTTGGTCAAGTCAGAGAATTAAAAAGACCCAGTGGGGAGAACTAAACAGCTAGATTGGCCACAAATTATGGTTAGACATTATGTGATGTTGCCTTTAACTATTTGATTAGTCTGATTGTTCTAGAGCAACTTATTTTCAACAACAAAAATTCTTATCATCCAGAGCATCTGATTTTCCATTACATTTTATAATGTTGAAGATAAGTTTGAATCTAGTTTAACCATTTATTACTACAAACTCAGTAACAAATCGTTTTCTAATTCCACTTATTCTACCTCTTCTAATTTACCAACTTTATAATATGTGGTTTCTAGCTTCCCTCATTTCTCTAGCCACTCACTAGTACATTATTGCAAAATGTATTTTCCTATTTTTGAGTTACAGATCTGTGTAGTTAAAAAAAGCTTCCCAGCTGATTCTGATATTCTTCTCTTATTTAATTTTTGAGAAGCTCTGGATTAACTCAACCATCTGCCTCCTCTGCTTCTGAATCTGCACCCATGTTATTGTGTACCACTAGAGAAAACCAGATGATCTTGAAGATTAGTACCATAGCAAATTTATGGAATCCAAATTCAGAGGTAACCACAACTGCTTGGCAATCCTATTACATTTTTCTTATCTGGCCTATTTCCCATTCCCCTCAGTAATTATTTCAGGCCTTTTTCATTTTCTTCAAATCCCTAGCCCCAGTAGAGTGCATCTTACTCCATCAATTATTTCCATTCTATGCTGTATTTTTAGGCTCATCTAAGCACAAATATACCACACAGGCACACCCACAGCCATACAAATAAATATATATCAGAAGTTGAATACATGCTCATGTATATGCATATATACATATGTGTATGTGTACACCTATATGTACACATACATATTGACACACACTCATCTACCTTCTTAAAAAACTCTCATCCATTGACTCACAAATTTCTTTATATTTCCTTTTTAAAAATTGTTATTTGGTATATAGTTGATTTACAATTTTGTATTAGTTTCTGCTGTACAGCAAAGTGAATCAGTTATGCATGTTCATATACCCACTCTTTTTAGATTCTTCTTCCCTATAGAGTAATTACGAGTAATGAGTAGAGTTCCCTGTGCCATACAATAGGCCCTTAATAGTTGTCTATTTTATATATTGTAGTGTGTATATGTCAATCCCAGTCTCCCAATTTATCCCTCCCTTTCTTTCACCCCTGGTAAATGTAAGATTATTTTCAATATCTATAACTCTATTTGTGTTTTATAAATAAGTTCATCTGTACTTTTTTTAGGTTCCACATATAAGTGATATCACACAATATTTACTCCTCTTTGTTTGACTTACTTCACTCAGTCATCACAATCTCTAGGTTATATTTTCTTTTCATCCACTTCTCAGTTTCTTTTGTAAGTGCCCTCTTTTCTTAAATGGTGAAACTCATCAGGACTGTATTTAAACTTCATGTCTTCCTCAGGAATCTCCATTTAAGCTTCAAGTCCTTTTGCTTCACTTGAGAAACTATTACGCTGAAATGGGCTTTAAGGAGGCAATAAAACTCCCGACACTATATATTTAATATTCTATACGTGAACTTATTTCTGAAGAAGAAATATTGAATTTTTTAATTCATAATGTGGCTCAATAAAGTTTATTTATCATTGTTCTAAAACACTTTACCTGTGCCATTTGTTCTAATCACTACTTGTGTGTAGATAATGTCTACATTTATTTACAGCTTGGACTTCTGTCCCAAGCTACATGTGTGGCAACTAAATATCTTCATCACACTCTGTGCAAACCCATGGACTATACAGTCCATGGAATTTTCCAGGCCAGAATACTGGAGTGGGTAGGCTTTTCCCTCTCCAGGGCACTGTCCCAACCCAGGGATCGAACCCAGGTCTTCCACATTGCAGGCAGATTCTTTACCAGCTGAGCCCCAAGGGGAGCCCAACAATACTGGAATAGGTAGCCTATCCCTTCTCCAGCAGATCTTCCCGACCCAGGAATCCAACTGGGGTCTCCTGCAATGCAGGAGGATTCTTTACCAACTGAGCTATCAGGGAAACCCCCTACATCTCACAGGCACCGTAAACTGAACAAGCCCCAAACCAATTTTATTAATTTTATCCATCAGCCCATCAAAGGCATTCTTCATGTCTATTACAGTGTTTTTGATCTCTGGCATTTCTTTTTTATTCTTTCTGAGTATTCTCATTTTTTTTTTTTTATTACATTCCATCTGCTGTTGAATATTACCTACTATTTTTCCTTTTTTTTTTTTCTGTCAGAGAACTTGGCACATTTAATCATTATTGTTTTAAATCCTCAGCCTAATAATTGCAACATCCTTGCCACATCTGACTCTGGTTCTAATTCTTCTTCAGTCTTTTCAAACTGCTTTTTCCTTTTAGTGTATCTTGTGATTTTTTTGTTAAAGTCTGGACATAATAAATCCAGTTAAAGGAACTGCTATAGACAGGACTTTACCAATGTGCTGAGGGCTCGGGGAAGAATGAGTGTTATATAAGCCTATGATTAGATCTCAATCTTTTGGTGAACCTGTGCATTGGATTGTGAAATCTACAAGTGCTTGACTATTTCCCTCCCTCTAAGTGAAATCCGGGAGTTGGTGATGGACAGGGAGGCTTGGCGTGCTGCGATTCATGGGGTCGCAAAGAGTCGGACATGACTGAGCGACTGAACTGAACTGAAGTAAGTTAGGTTCTCATAAAACTCCTGCAGGTAAGATTCTGGTAAAAGAGTTTCTTTTAAGGTAGCCGTTAAGAAGAATTCATTTGAATCAGTTCTGATGAGATGGATGAAACTGGAGCCGATTATACAGAGTGAAGTAAGCCAGAAAGAAAAACACCAATACAGTATACTAACACATATATATGGAATTTAGAAAGATGGCAATGACGACCCTGTATGCAAGACAGCAAAAAAGACACAGAGGTGTATAACGGACTTTCGGACTTAGAGGGAGAGGGAGAGGGTAGGATGATTTGGGAAAATGGCATTGTAACATGTATACTATCATGTAAGAATCGAATCGCCAGTCTATGTCCGACGCAGGATACAGCATGCTTGGGGCTGGTGCACGGGGATGACCCAGAGAGATGTTATGGGGAGGGAGGTGGGAGGGGGGTTCATGTTTGGGAATGCATGTACACCCGTGGTGGACTCATGTCAATGTATGGCAAAACCAATACAGTATTGCAAAGTAAAATAACGTAAAAATAAAAATTAAAAAAAAAAAAACAGAATGCTCTGATACATTTTTAAATGGTTTACTTTTCCCCCTCTCATGCCAAAAGCATGAAAGGATTTTTCTCTGCTATTCACTGTGAGCACCTTGAGGTAAAACTCACCAAAGCATGGGTGCTCTCTTAATGACCTCCTGCCCACTGGAGTTTTTAACACTCAGACTTGTCCACGATGAGTCCTCAGCAATTCTGCAATTACAGGCATTACAGTTGAGGTTTACCTAGGTACAGTTCCTGTGGAGATTCATGCTCTGGTTAAGTTGTGACTCTCTGTACTCACCTGTCTCTCCAATTCTGAAATAGCAATTTGCCTTGTTATTTTCCAGTCTGTTCAGCCTTTTACTTGTTAGGATAGAGTGGCAACTTTTAATCTCCTTACATGTCAGACTGGAAACTCCATTAATTTTATTAAGGGTCTCTAGTTTTTACTTCAGTGAATGCTACCTTCATCTCGCATTTGTCCAAGAGATCTACCTGTAAGTTCCTAGACAACTTCGTCTTTCTGCCTAACATCTTAACAGTAACTAAGTCTGGTCAGAAAGTGAAAAGTGAAAGTTTAGTCGCTCAGTCGTGTCTGACTCTTTGCGACCCCATGGACTGTATAGTCCACCAGGCTCCTCTGTCCACAGGATTTTCCAGGCAAGAATACTGGAGTGGGTTGCCATTTCCTTCTCCAAAGTCTAGTCAGAGCATGTCTTTAATATCATGAACAATCCAATCTACCTCTTAATCCTTTCAGCCACTGATTTAATTCAAGTTCTCACTATTTTCTATATGAAGTAGTCTCTTCTTCCAGTTTCAAAATTCTCCATATTGTAACTAAAAAGGTTTCTGTTAAACAAAAATGTAATTATGCCTTTCTTCTAGCTCACATTTGGTATGTGCCTCTATTGGTTTGTTTTGACTGCTATAACAAACATATCATAGGCTGAGTGGCTTAAACAACAACTACTTAATTCTCACAGTTCTTGAGGCTGAGAGGTCCAAGATAAAGTAACTAAGAGTCAGGGACCATTTCCAGATTCATAGACAGCTATCTTCTAGTTGTGTCCTTTCATGGTGAAAGGAACAAGGGAGCTCTCTGGTTCCCTTTGATAAGGACACTAATCCCACTCTACCCTCAAGAGTCCAGTCTCCTAATTACCATCACATTGGGCATTAGGATTTCAACATATGAATTTTGCTGGGGGAAGAGGGACAAAACCATTCATACCATAACAATGCCCAAGATGATTATTAGGTTGCAAAAAGATTTTACAATATTTATGTTTGTTTTATAAAACTAATAAAGTGATTACATATTAATAATATTCTCAACAACTAGATTGACAGCAGAATGCTTTCTTGGTCCATATATCAGATACTCAAGGGTCACATAGATTATATGGGGTATACTAAGGCTAGGTTAAGAAGAGTTCCAGAAAAATGTTAAATCATGTTGTCTTCAGTTATTTTATTACTTTCAGCTCATTGCACTAAAGTCCAGCTCATGTACACTAGGTAGATTTATTTATTAATCGTATTATTTAGTTTTTGACTAAATAATCATAACAAGACAAGTGTTTGCTGTGCTTACTCAGTCCTGTCTGACTCTTTGCGACCCCATGACTGCAGCCCACTAAGGCTCCTCTGTCCATGGGGATTCTCCAGCCAAGAATACTGGAGTGGGTTGCCATACTCTCCTTCAGGGGATCTTCACAACCCAGGGACTGAACCCAGGTTCCCCACATTGCAGGACGAATTTTTACCACCTGAGCCACCAGGGAAACCCTCTATGGTAAAACGATGTTATGGTATCAAAATATCTACCTGGGCTTCCCTTTTTTTCCCCTCCTCACTCTTTTTTCTATTTTGTTGATCAGATATTTGGGGAAATCCTTATTTTTATCTCTTCTTATTTCTAACAAAAATTAATGCCCACAACATTCTAAGCAATAATGTCTCTGTCCTCTTTTTTAAAATTTATTTTATTTTAATCTAAATAAAATATTTATTTATTTATTTTAATCATTTTACAATATTCTGATGGCTTTTGCCGTACATCAGTATCAATCGGCCGTAGTTATATGTGTGGCCCCTCCATCCTGAGCTCCCCTAACTCTCCCCAACTCCCACCCTAACTCTCAGGGTTGTCAGAGAGCACTGGCATTTGGTGCCCTGCTTCATGCATCGAACTCATACTGGTTATGTGATTTACATGTGGTAATGTATATACTTCAGTGCTATTCTCTCAAATCATACCACCCTCTTCTTCTCCCACTGAGTCCAAAAGTCTGTTCTTTATGTCTGTGTCTTCTTTGCTGCCCTGTAGGTACGATCATCAGTACCACCTTTCTAGATTCCATATATGTGCGTTAATATACGGTTTGTCTGTTTCTGACTTCACACAGTATAATAGGCTCTAGGTTCATCCACCTCATTAGAACTGACTCAGATGTGTTCCGTAATATTCCATCGTGTATACATACAACTTTCTTCCATTTCATCTGCCTATGGATATCTAGGTTGTTCAGTTCAGTTCAGTTCAGTCGCTCAGTCGTGTCCGACTCTTTGTGACCCCATGAATCGCAGCATGCCAGGCTTCCCTGTCCTAGTTATTGTAAATAGTGCTGCAGTGAACAGGGGTACATGTGTCTTTTTCAATTTAGTCTCCTTGGGATATATGCCCAGTAGTGGGATTGCTGGGTCATATGGTGGTTTTACTCCTAGTTTATTAAGGAATCTCCATACTGTTCTCCATAGTGATTGTATCAGTTAACATTCCCACCAACCTGGAGTCCTGCATTGTCCTTTTAAGTGATGCTTTGCAATAAAGCCTCTATGTCTTTCCAGCTCCACTCCCTACTATAGACACAGCAGATGCCTCAACTTCTCATGCTGTTTTGAACTATGCCCATAAATGTAAAATTTTTTATTTTACAATAGCTTGGTTTCCAGTCTCTCTTCTATACAGTAACTATTGGAAAAAGAGAGTGATATTTCATCCTTCTCTGGGCTTCCCCAGTGGCTCAGATGGTAAAGAATCTGCCTGCAATGTGGGAGACCTGGGTTTGATCTTTGGGTTGGGAAGATCCCCTGGAGGAGGGCATGGCAACCCACTCCAGTATCCTTGCCTGGAGAATCCCCACGGACAGAGGAGCCTGGTGGGCTACAGTCCACTGGGTTGCAAAGAGTTGGACACAACTGAGTGACTAAGCACTTTTCATCATTCTTTAGAATAATACTTGATTTATACTGGGGTCTTAGTACATAGTTATTGAATAAAGGAGATAAAGGAAGAGTGAGGAAGAACATTTTTAAAATAGTTAACATGATGAAGAACTTTGGTTTTGCTTCCACAAAAGTGTTTATATGTCTATATAATGATATATTTAAAATTATAGATGCTGTCTCAAGAATTGAAATGTGGTATCTAGATTACATTAAGCAATTTTCCAGGCTGGGTTGTGTCATGTGACTAGTCTTTAATATTGAAAATTAAAAATGGAAATGAACAACACTGGAGCACATAGAAAAAGGTGATCAAGAATGTAAAAGTTTTGTATGTTTAGAGAGAAATACAGTTTAAGAGTCATTTAGACATAAAGATACAAAACTAAGTGAAGAAGAAATGTAATAGCACATCTTCCTTAGAATGTTTTGTAAATACACACACACTAAGATACAAGATTTACCCTTTTGCTTCAGATATTATAAGATTATAATTCAAGTCAATAAATGATAATAGCAGAAAGTAAGAGTCAGACTGCATAAAATAAATAAAAAATACCCCAACAAAGTTGTACCCATTGAAATGACATCAGAGTTTTGTTACCAGATCTTTTCAATTGCAGAGTCAGTAATTATTTGACCAATACATAGTAGAATGAATTCCAGCACTGGCTGAGAAATGAACTTTTAGAAACTTTGTTCCCTTGCAAAACTAAAATTTTAAATATTAAGTGTTTCACTTTAGGATGAGATTTAACATTATTTTTCTTCTGGAAAAACAATCTGATGCAATCATTCTTCTTATCTATCTTTAATAGAGAAGAATTAACATGGCTAATTAAAAGTCCAGTGAATACTGTTATTTTGGGATCTGTATAATAATGATTAGACCAGAGACTTGTCAAAGATTCTTTTGTCTTGTCTTTGCTGCTGTGTTTTTTTTTTTTTTTTCTTTTTTTTTTCTATTACTGCTTTAACTTTAAATAGGAGGAAAACCTCTGGCTCACTCACTGGACAAACTGAAGCTATTTCAGAGGTAATGCAGGTGCCAATTCAACACAGAATCTGAGATCAATTTAAATGTATTTTCATTATTTTATTTTATCTTTCTCCTGTGAATTTTCAAGCTGTTACTTAACAGTTTCTTGGGTTTCACTAGCCTGTTGTAAAGTCTGAGGTAATAGAGAAAACTAAAAATTTTTAGAAGGGCCATTTGGAATGTTCCTTTTACTATAAAATGTTTTAATACAGTATCATATTTCATTTGAGATATTTCTTTATTTCAAAATCCTGATAACCACTAATCAGAAATTGGAAAAAATTAATTTTCCTATTTATTTTGTTCAGGTATAAAAGAAGAAGAAATATGATATGTCCAAGGCATATAAATAAATAGATCATTTGTAGATTGTTAGTTTTAACTTTGCTTCCAGGTTGCTTTACGAAGGATTTTTCAGAGTTTACCATAAACTTTTGATAAAACATTTTTTTATTACGAACATGATCGACTAAATCAATGGCTGGGATAATAACTAAAAGTTATTTGGAGAAACGCCATTCTGCACTTGTCTGAAATGTGTATGTGCTTGAAGTGTAGCCAGCTGAGGAAAAAGGGAGGAGGAGAGACAAAGCGTGGAGGGACACAGATGAGATAATGAGGAGCATGCATATTTGAGCTGATCAAGGTAGGCTGTGTGTGGAAACAAACTGAGGCAAGCTGAGAAGCTATTTGGACTCTATGCTTGAGTTCAGTCTCCTTCAGCCTCTTCTGGAAAAACAAAAACAAAAACAAAAACAACTCTACTTAGAGTGGTGGTGAAGAGCATCAGATTTGGCAAATGAAAGACTCTGTAAGTACAGCATTCACCGCTTATACTTTTCTACTTTTCTCATCATACTGCATACTCTATTGGTTCCCTGGTGGCTCAGAATCCTCCTGCCAATGAAGGAGACACAGGTTCCATCCCTGAGTCAGGAAGATCCCCTGGAGGAGGAAATGGCAACCCGCTCCAGTATTCTTGCCTGGGAAATCACAAAGACAGAGGAGCCTGGCAGGCTATATAGTCCATGGGGTCACAAAGAGTTAGACATGACTTAGTGACTAAATAACAACAACAACACACTCTATAGGGAGCCCTGAGTTCAAATGCCACAAGGTGTGTCTTCCAGTGATACTCACTGGACTGCCACCAGTGCCGAAGCACCAGTCATCTTTACGTTTCATGAGCAAACATTGTTTATATGCTTTGCTGCCTTTCACTCTCTCTCACTGGGGCTCACTGTGGTGACATGCTATTTTGATATCCAAAGTGTTTAAGTTCAAAACTTCAATTTACTCTCTGAATACAGAATTTACATGTTTTCACCTGGGTTTCACAGCAGTACTATGTGTTCCAGCATCCTAAATATATATCCTAAAATATCTCTACTAGTCATTTTTTTCAGTTTTTGATTATCAGAATAGTCTACAGAAGATGCTGAACTCAAGGGTAAATATGAGTACAGATAGTAATCTTCCTTCTTTGAAAAACTTCACTATGGATTTGTGACTTTGTCCACCAGGAGACTTTTGAAGCTGTGGAAATATTGTTAGTTGTCATAGCTTGGAAAAAGGTTCTGCTTCTGTCGAGTGGGTAGAATACAGGGAGCTTGCCAGTATTTTAACAATGCCAAAGACAGGCCCTATCAGCTAAGAATTATCTGCATCACAATGTCAATAGTGCTAAGGTTGACAAACTTTGTACAGGCTTATTTGCCTAATAAACATCTGTTTTCCCTCTGTTTTCAAACCCTAGCAAGAAATAAAACTTCGCCTTGAGCTAGTGAATACTTTTGAGTCCTTTCTCATTCTCAATATGATCAAGTACACACCCATACATTTATATGCACGAATACAAGCATACATAATGAAACACCCATGTAACTACTCTGTGCTTAGTCGCTCAGTTGTGTCTAACTCTTTGCAACTCTGTGAACTATAGCCCATCAGACTCCTCTGTCCATGGGGATGCTCCAGGGAAGAATACTAGAGTGGGTTGCCATGCCTTCCTCTGGGGGATCTTGCCAACTCAGGGATTGAACCCAGGTCTACTGAATTGCAGGCGGATTTTTTATCATCTGAGCCACCAGAGAAGCCCATGAAACTAATATGCAGATACAACTGACATGATTTTTAAGAACAAATAAAGTGAATCCCAAACAAACTGGCCATTGTAGATCTGGACCTGAAGAACACAATACTAACAAAGAAAAAGAAAAGAATAATCTTTCCTTAATATTGGGTATTCATCAGTCCAACCTACTTACAAACACTGTTTCCTTGGCTTTTTAAATACACCTATTTTTTTTATATGAAAATTTAATTTGTGAGCAAAGACTTTAGTGACAGTCCCCAATATTTCAAAAATTAAAGTGTTATGTAGATTTCATAGTATATCCAATCATAATTGAATATATTTTTAGACTTATAAAGATGAGACACTAAGAAGTCTTCCATAGTATTATTAGCTTAAATTTATTAAAAATTCTACTTATCTAAAACATTTTACAGCAAGTATTAATCCAAAGTCAACTTTTATGACTGCAAGTAAGAATTGCAGTGGAAAATGTTGAAATCTCTTAAATAAATGTAATGAAGCATGTCATAATAAAAATCCCTCATTAACCTTATCACATTAAATGGAAAAGATATGAAGTGGTTACATCTGATTGTTAAATATAATTATAGAATTGAAGAGGATGCATTAAATGTAATTAAGTGAAACTGAGTCAATGTTCAAAATGAATTCAACATTTAATTATTTTCTAAGGATCTATTTTCAAAGATTATTTTTCTTTATCATAATATAAATATATGAAGAATGTTGAATATGTGTTTGCCTCAATGTAAATCAATGTCACATTTCTAAAATAATAACAATAAAATAGCTGAATGGTCTGTTACAGCAGTTTCAGTATATACTACTATCATTTTTATTCTTTCTCATTAGTAGTTAGAAAAGATTATCAAATGTGAAGAAATTAATGTAAAACTTGAAGGACAAGACATAGCATAGAAATAAGCAACAGTGTAATTACCTGCATAATATACTGTGGGATTTTTTAAAATAATGATTCAGTGTTAACATAAAACACAATTTTCAGTAGCTAATGACAAATCCCTTACAATTATACAGTAAAGGGAACAAATAGATTCAAGGGAATAGAGCTAGTGGATAGAGTGACTGAAGAACTATGAACAGATGTTCCCAACATTGTACAGGGTGTAATGTCCAAAACCATCCCTAAGAAAAACAAATGTAAGAATGCAAAGCGGTTGTGTGAGGAGTCCTTACAAATAGCTGAGAAAATAAGAGAAGCGAAATGCAAAGGAGAAAGGGAAAGATATACTCAACTGAATGCAGAGTTCCAAAGAAGAGCAAGGAGAGAAAAGAAAGGCTTCTTAAATGAACAGTGCAAAGAAATAGAGGAAAACAATAGAATGGGAAAGACTAGAGAGCTCTTTAAGAAAATTGGAGATCCCAAAGGAACATTTCTGGCAAAGATGGGCACAATTAGGGATAGAAACAGCAAAGACCTAACAGAAATAGAAGAGATATAGAAGAGATGAAAAGAATACATAGCAGAACTGTACAAAAAAAAGTGTTAATGGCCCAGATAACCACGATGATGTGGTCACTCACATAGAGCCAGAAATCCTGGGATGTGAAGTCACATGGGCCTTAGGAAGTATTACTGGGAAGAAAACTAGAGAGGTGATGGAATTCCAGCTGAGCTATCTCAAATCCTGAAAGATGATGCTGTTAAAGTGCTGCACTCAATATGCCAGCAAATTTGGAAAACTCAGCAGTGGCCATAGGACTGGAAAAGGTCAGCTTTCATTCCAATACCAAAGAAGGGAAATGCCAAAGAATGTTCAATCTACTGTGCAATTGTGTTCATTAAACATGCTAGCCAGGTGATGCTAAAAATCCTTCAAGCTAGACTTCAGGAGTATGTGAACAGAGAACTTTCTGATGTATAAGCTGGATTTAGAAAAGGCAGAGGAACCAGAGATCAAATTGCCAACATCCCCTGGATCATAAAAAAGTAAGGGAATTTCAAAAAAAGAAAAAAAAATCTACTTCTGCTTCATCGACTATGCTAAAGCCTTGACTGTGTGGATCACAACAAACAGAGGAAATTCCTTAAAGTGTTGGGAATATCAGACCACCCTACCTGGCTCCTGCGAAACCTGTATGTAGGACAAGAAGCAACAGTTAGAACTGAGCAAGGAACAAAGAACTGACTCAAAATTGAGAAAGGAGTCCAAAAGTCTGTTCTTTACATCTGTGTCTCTTTTGCTATCTTGTATATAGTGTCATTGTTACCATCTTTCTAAATTCCATATATGTGTTAATATAGTGTATTGGTGCTTTTCTTTCTGACTTACTTCACTCTATATAATAGGCTCTGGTTTCTTCCACCTGATTAGAACTGACCCAAATGCATTCTTTTTTACAGCTAACTAATAGTCCATTGTGTATATGTACCACAATCTTCTTATCCATTCATCTACCGATGGACATCTAGGTTGCTTCCATGTCCTAGCTATTGTAAACAGTGCTGCGATGAACATTGGGGTATACATGTCTCTTTCAACTATGGTTTTCTCGGTGTGTATGCCCAGCAGTGGGATTGCTGGATCATATGGCAGTTCTATTTCTAGTTTTTAAAGGAATCTCTGCACTGTTCTCCATAGTTGCTGTACTAGTTTGCATTCCCACCAACAGTGTAAGAGGGTTTCCTTTTCTCCACACCCTCTCCAGCATTTATTGTTTGTAGACTTTTGATGGCAGCCATTCTGACCACTCTGAGATGGTACATCATTGTGGTTTTCATTTGCATTTCTGTGATAATGAGTGATGCTTAGAATCTTTTCATGTGTTTGTTAGCCATCTGTATGTCTTCTTTGGAGAAGGCGAGGGTGGGATGATTTGAGAGATGTATATTACCATATTGAGACATGTATATTACCATATGTGAAATAGATGACCAGTTCAAGTTCAGTGCATGAAACAGGGCACCCAAAGCTGGTGCACTGGGACAACCCAGAGCAATGGGATGGGGAAGGAGGTGGTGGGGGGGTTCGGGACAGGGGGGCACATGTACACCTACTGATTCATGTCAATGTATGGCAAAAAACACCACAAATTGGGAAAGTAATTAGCCTCCAATTAAAATAGATAAATTTTAAAAATTGAGAAAAGAGTATGTCAAAGTGGTATATTGTCACTGTGTTTATTTAACTTATATGCAGAGTACATCATGCAAAATGCTGGCTGGATGACTCACAAGCTGGAATCAAGATTGCCGGGAGAAACATCATTAACCTCAAATATGCAGATGATAGCACCCTTATGGCAGAAAGTGAAGAGGAACTAAAGGCCTCTTGATGAGGGTGAAAGAGGAGAGTTAAAAAGCTGGCTTAAAACTCAACATTCAAAATCTAAGATCCAAACTATGGTGCTAGAGAAGACTCTTGAGAGTCTCCTTGTACAGCAAGGAGGCCAAACCAGTCAATTCTAAAGGATATCAACTGAATATTCATTGGAAGGACTGATGCTGAAGCTGAAGCTCCAATATTTTGGCCACCTGATGTGAAGAGCCGACTCATTGAAACAGACCCTGATGCTTGGAAAAATTGATGGCAAGAGGAGAAGGGGGGTGGCAGAGGATGACATGGTCGGATGGCATCACCAACTCAATGGACATGAGTTTGAACAAACTTGGAGACAGTGAAGTAGAAGGAAGCCAGGCATGCTAAAGTCCATGGGGTCACAAAGTCAGACACGACTTAGAGACTAAACAACAACAAGAAAATGATATAACTAGTGATGCATAGTGATTCCATAGTCATGCATTTTCTCTCCAAGCCCTCTGCTGACCAATCCTAACATCAAGCCAACTGATAAAAGAGATATCCCCTCAGAGTTCAGCCCATAATTCACAAAGTACACAAAGATGAGTGGATTTGAAGCTGAAACATAATAATAATTGGAAAAAATCCAAGTATAAATAGGAGTTTAGCATATTTAAACAATCAAAAATTAGAAAAATTATGGGAGATTTCTTTTATAAAATTAAAGTGTAGAAGTGCACTCTAGAATTATCTTAAAAAAACACACCAGAAAATTAAAAGACAATTTTGACATATGCTCTGAAGTATTACACATGCAAAATAAGCACAAGCAAAGTCAAAGACAGACAAAAACCATACAAAAATACTAGCAAATTCATACTGCAGACAAATGGCCAATAACCCCAACACACAAAGCATCTCTATATATCAAATAAAATAAATGCACCAACATATAAAAAAACAGTAATTCATATCTCTTAAACATAAAACAATATTCAATCTCATTCAAAGTAGGAAAAAGGAAAATAACAACTGCAATGGAATATTTTCACCTATCAGATTAGCAAAACACCAAAATTTTCATCACATGCTACACTGGGAAACAAGCAAATAAACTGGTAGGCTCTTATAGCTGGTGTGTAATTTAGCAATATCTACATTTGTATACATACCTTTTATTTTCAACCCTAGGAATCAGTCCTAGAGTTATCCCTACATAAGTGAAAACTGAAGTGTCTACATGAATATTGATTGTAGGTCTCTTTTTCCCATTGGAGAAAGACTGGCAACAATGATACATCTAAACAATGGAATACTGTTTATCTAAAAATAAAAATCAAGATGTTATATCACTAACACATGAAACTAAAAATCACATACACACACTATTATTTTAGGAGTAAAAAAAATTTTTTTTACAGTGTCTTTTTCCTTTAAAAAGAGGAAAAAAAATAAGTACTTACATGCCTTATGCCCAGTATATGTAAGGAATGAAGAAATATGTATATTTCTGAAGGACACACAAGGAAATGCTAACACACATCTGGAGAGGAGAAACAGGGGGTTAGTGGAGTAAGAGGATCTGCAGTGCACTCTCCTATAACTTTTGAATATTGTACATGTGAAGTGAACATCATCAATGAAAAATACAATAAGATATTTAAGTTAATCATTTATAAGTATCGGAATACAGTTTTCAATTAGGCATAATCCTTATCATGAATTTTCTCATAATTTATACGTATTTCAGATATACAAAAAATAAAGACATATTAATATAACTGCTACAGTAAGGTTATATATAAAATATTATAGGAATACACTACTGTCTAGTTTTGCATCGAGGATTCAGTGAAGGTTCCTCAACAAATAACCTTGTTGGAGCTCATCATGCCAGAATGACTTTTGTGCTGTTATTTTCCTACCAAAATCCTGCCTAGTCCCATTTTAAGTTATTTTCTTGTAAGTTGAGCCAATGTTAAACTTCTCCCACCTTTGGAATTCTGTCATGTTTACCATATCATACTTGCTCCTCATCAATATTAATACTTGCTTATCACCAATATTAACACTTGCTCCTCATTGATTATAAACTATTTCATAGTCTACATCCAACATCTCTGGTGAATTTTATTGTCCTAAAAGTCAAGGATAGTAAACACAGATATCTTTGGAATGCCTGTCAACACCTATAACAATGTTCTTCCAAAATCAAATGCTTACTAAGGACTTTCAGGGAAAAATGAAAAATTACAGTCTTTTCATATCCTTTGAGGCATATTTGATGGTAGACTGAGAAAACCCTCTGCTAAAATTCATAAATACAGAAAACTTATATTCACATCAGGCATTCACAAGAAATATTATTAACAAGAAAAATACCTGTGGCGAACTATTCATGAGATAACCTCCCCATGGGTTTAATATACCATAGTTTAAAAGGTTCAGTTTTGCAACCAGGAGGGTAATGTATTAGGAGTAAAAATCCATTTCAGCTGTCATTGACTACATAGTCCAAATAGCAGCTCAAACCATCAAGCTGTTTTATTAAGCTTTTAAATTATCAAAAAATATCAGATTAAGTCTATATGAAAAATATTTTTGGAAAACTAAAATAGTCATGCAAGTAATACATCCATGCTGCTTTACAAACTGTTAATTCCTTTCCCCATCACATATATCAAAATCTCACAGAAACTTAATTAAAGAAAGAAAAGGGAATACATTATTTACTGCTTATATAGTTGATGTTGATGATTTTTACCAGATTATTTGCCCATACAATAGCTCTTAAGGAGTTGTATTCCAAATATTTAGGTTTTATCTAAAGGCAATGGCAATCCACGGGGTCGCTAAGAGTCAGACACGACTGAGCGACTTCACTTTCACTTTTCACTTTCATGCATTGGAGAAGGAAATGGCAACCTACTCCAGTGTTCTTGCCTGGAGAATCCCAGGGATGGGGGAGCCTGGTAGGCTGCCGTCTATGGGGTCACACAGAGTCGGACACGACTGAAGTGACTTAGCAGCAGCAGCATACATCATATACATGCTATATTTCTAAGCTGACTAGCAGCAACTGTAAAGTAAAAAGCTAATGTTTACCCTTAATAAGTCACATGGAATTTTTATAAATTAGGTCTTACCTGGAAATCTCTTCTCAAAAGACTAACTGAGAAGAAAGGAATTTCCATAAACTGAGGACTGATTAGCGAAACTTAGTGCTGTTTCCATATATTAACCACAAGAATCCCAAATCTCCCAGGTCTTTCTTAGTAATAGTTCTATATCCTCCTATTTTTGGACCCCAACTTCTCGTCTTGTCCTGCTCTTGAGCCCTTATACCGAGGCTCTTTAGAAATTCATTGTGCCTCATTAGCAAAATCTCCCAGATACTTGACCTTTTATCTGCCTGCTTTCTCCTACTTTTGATAACTAAAACCTGGAGCTCCCCTAAAGGCACTGGAGCTTCCCCTGTAGTTTTCTGAATGATTTCTGTTTTCTACCCCACACTGCTTCCTTTTCTTCACTGTTTTCACACTGTTTTCCTTTGCTTCTCTCTAAAATGCTTTCATATTGGATCTCTTCTCATCAGACAACTCTTTGCCAGCACTCCTTGCTTCAGTCTTAGGCTGACTGCTCATCTCTTCCCTTAATTTCTTAAATATTTTAGCTCCTGACTTGTAATAACTCTTTGCAAACTGTTCCTTTACGACTACTAGTGATTTCAAAATCCTGAGACAAGTTCTACCCAATGCCCTTTCCTTTCAGTTATCAGCCTCAACTCTTTCCATGATCCCAACTTCCAAATTCTCTCAGTCATTCACTCACATAGTCACGCCCTAGACTATTGTTGCTGCTGCCGCTGCTAAGTCGTGTCCGACTCTGTGCGACCCCATAGACAGCAGCCCAACAGGCTCCCCCATCCTTGGGATTCTCCAGGCAAGAATACTGGAGTAGGTTGCCATTTCCTTCTCCAATGCATGAAAGTGAAAAGTGAAAGTGAAGTCGCTCAGTCATGTCTGACTCTTCTCAACCCCATGGACTGCAGCCTACCAGGCTCCTCTGTCCATGGGATTTTCCAGGCAAGAGTACTGGAGTGGGATGCCATCGCCTTCTCCGAGACTATTGTTACCAGTACACATATCCACTGCATAACTGTTATTATTCCCATCATCCCCATCTCCTCCTTTCCTGCTCAGTCCCTTTAATGCCTATGATTCCATTTCACAGGGACCATTGAACTTCTCATCCATTTCAATGTTTATTTCCTCTCCATTAACATTGAATTCCATAGTTAATTTTATCTTCTCTATACTGTTAACTAACCCTTTCTCAGCTCAAAATATTCTAATGGCAAAATAAAAGGTCTGGTTAAAATTAAAATGACATCTACTTTGCACCTTCACCCATGCAGCTTAGCATATTTTGAAGAGAAACTAAAATAACTATGACTTGCCTCCCTTTAAGGTCATAATTACTCAATTCAGGTGAGGCTATCAGTGATGTTCAGGGTTCATTCTGATGCTCAGACATTTGGCTATTTAGTACCTTCTTCTATATTATCAAACTTTAAAACTTTCTCCTTCATCCTCAGTCTCAGCTTATCACCTTGCTTTCTATTTCACTGACTTAATAGAAACAAGTCAAGATAAAGTTCACAAGTTTCCCTCTCACATCGACAAACCTGAGAGCATCTGCATCTAAATATCAGGACTCCACTCCTCTCACCTCTTGAGGTTATTCTTGTAACAGTTTTCTCCCCTCTCTCTATCAGATTGAGTAATTTTCCTCTACTCAATCTTTTCCACAAAATAAAACTATGTCTCCATTTTCAGAAAATCTATTTCAGTTCTATGTTTTCATCTAGATACTGCCTATTTCTTTCCTTTCTTTTGCAGCAAATCTGTTCAATTTTTTCTCTGTTCATTTTTTTTCTCTAATCTATGTCACTATCAGTTCAGTTCAGTTCAGTCACTCAGTTGTGTCCGACTCTTTGCGACCCCATGAATCGTAGCACACCAGGCCTCCCTGTCCATCACCAACTCCCGGAGTTCACCCAAACTCATGTCCATCGAGTCGGTGATGCCATCCAGCCATCTCATCCTCTGTCATCCCCTTCTCCTCCTGCCCCCAATCCCTCCCAGCATCAGAGTCTTTTCCAATGAGTCAACTCTTCGATTAGACTTTCACCCCCACCATTATCCTCAAACTGCTCAATCCTCATTCTGCTTCACATACCAGCAGCGGGTTTTAATAGAATTGATTATTCCTCTCTGGAACCTTTTCTTGCCATATAGGACATACTACATTTTAGTTTTACTGCTATTTCATTTGCTGCGTCTCAATATTCTTTGCTGGATCATCCTTATCTTTTTGGCCTGTGGACATTGGAATGTCACAATACTTCATTCTTTTACTTCTTGCCTTTTCTTTCTGAACCTCTGCTTTTGATCTTAGCATCACTGAATTTATGTGCCTGTTTTAGAGTGACAAGAGTAAAACGTATATACCTAACTTAGATCACTCCCCTAACCTCTGATTCCTTACTCATCTCCACTTGGATTTATAACAGTTAAGTCAAAATTCAGATGTCATAAAATCAGCTCTCAATCTTTCCTTGGTAAACTGGCTCTCCCAACATTTCTCCATTGTAGTTAATATCAATAGCATCCTTCCAATAAATATTAATAGCAAGTAATTTAATTAATAAAAGTAGAAGGCAAATACAGGATAGACAATGTCAAAGCTGGTTGTTTAAAAAGTATAATATATATGAAATGGATATATGAAATATATATAGAAATACCATATATATGTACATGAATATACATATAGATAGATCACACACACACTGAACAATATAAACAAATCATATCTTTGAATTAAAAAGAGCATATCACAAAAGATCAAGAGATATTAAACTCTTAATAAAAAATGCATTAACAATAAATTTATTCCAAACAAATTTAGTATTTTTAAATGGCTATATATTTGTATAGAAAACTCAATTTATAGAAACTGACACAAAATGAAATTAAAATTCTGAATAGCATTACAACTGTAAGAATTAATAAGAAAAGTTTCCATATCAGAGGGCTGTGATGGTAATGCGTGTCACATAGGACTCCTCCTGAAACATTCATCACTACTTGTCACCATGGTGACAAGGAAGCATCACAGATCATATAAGAAAACAAACCACAGTACTATAGGATTGTTTAATTTTTTTCAGCTTATTTACATTGATTTTATCTCATTCAAATTTTTAGCAGATACACATTTTTTTTTTTACTGTAGTCTAAGTTTCTTTTTAACATTACTGATATTATCTGAAGGAAGAAGTTGATTGTGACTGAATGGTAGAAGTTTTCTACATTTAAAAATATATGAACAAGCACCTGAAACTATCACAACATTGTTAATCGGCTATACCCCAATACAAAATGTTTTTGGTATTAAAAAAATAAAATTAAAGAAAAAATATGCAAGCAAGCATGGACTTAGAGTCTTTCTTTCATGGAGCTATTACAAAACAAGACAAATCTCTCCCTAGAATGAATATAAACTATATCCATTGTGTGGTAAATCTTCTCACATTTTAAAATTATTTTGTGAATATTCATCTGTGTGTACTCTAATTGGGCAAGAAATTTTAGGGAGTTTGGAAATTTAAAATGTATCAAAGCACATATGATCATACAGATAAAATATGGCACATGTCTCTATTACTAAATTTTATACATCTCTACATCTGTAGCAATAAAACATAATTCACTATTTTTATGTGTATCTTGCTACAATGGTCTGAATAATAACTGGATATAAATTTAAAAAAAAAACATAACTCTTAGTCAAAAAGAAACAATTATTTAGACCTCCATGTTATTCTGACCTTATGATAACCTCAGTGAGAATATATGGGCAAATATGAGAAGCGCTGCTGATATGACTAGGAGTCAGAAGTAATCTATGTGTTAGTAAAACCTGTAATATTTCTCTTCCACTTTCAGAACTGAAACATGATCAGATCTGGCTCAGTCCATTGTTGCATTCCAGATGTTAACAGAGTTAGTGTCCTATCACCCTCTTAATCACCTTTCACTAAAGAAAGAAGTCCGCGCGATTGGTCACCTCAGGCAATTGCTGTCACTAAGGGTTAGTTTCACATGTAAGAAACTGGGTGTTTTTGAATGGTTGAAAGTTTGTCCCATCTTTATATGGCATTAAAATCCTATGCAATGTCATTCATTCAAAGTCCTAACATTTGAGATAGCTTATACCACTCTGTTGGATTATATTTCATTTTTGAATCAGCTAGGAAATGTTACTTATATTCATTTTATAATACAAAATTGCAAGAGCAACTACCAAGTATTCCTGGAGAATGGCTGAGAATGAGCATACTATGGTTTGGTCATTATAGAATGCCAAGTGATCAAGGGAAGTGTGCATGTGTGTGTTTAAAAGGAAGTTTTTTTTTTTTAATGCTTTTGATTTTGTTATTTATTTGAAGTAGACAAAAATGTTTAAATGAACGAATCACTATCCAAAATTTTGGAATCTGTACTATACATATACTTAACATAGTATTTGTAACCTACAGATGTAAAGTGAAAATGTAAGCCTTATACTCACTGAAAATAAAAGGTAAAAATGGTAGAGGATATGAGACTGAAAACTACTATGTTCGGAAAGCAAAACCTTGAATACTCATTGATTGTTAAACTATAAAACAAGAGAAAATAGGGAAGTATTGAACTAAGTGACACAAGAAAAGATGCTCTAGAATGTGATGGGTCAATGGTGGCCTAGAGCTACTGAGAGATTTTGATGGAAGTTGAGACTGAATTTTAAAAAAGACTGAAAAACAATGGAATGGTAAAACAAAATTTTACAAATGATAAGGATTGCAGTTTAATTTATTAGAAGTTACTTTAGCCACTAGAGTTCTTGAACAAAAGGCTGTGGGATAAAAATGGTTATTTCTGAAAAATACATTTTAGAGATTTTATGCAACATAGATTTCCAAGGATAAGAAAGTCATTTACGAAATGTTTAGACGTGCAACTGTATAATCCTGAAAACTAGAGTCTGAATTTTTTTATAATCAATTTATCTTTGTTTGGGAAAATATCTTGCAATCTTTCTATGAATTGCATGAGGGAGTTTGGAGAAATGGGCTCTGAGAAACCAAGGCAAAAAAGATATTTGCTACAAAGCTAGAGTCTAGTCTGGGAAAATGGCCAAGAGTCTTCAGAACCAAAAAGTATCTAACATAGATTCTTCATCTGCTTGTAGTGCTATCTGCAAAATCTTTTATTTCTGCAAATTTTAACAAAGCATGAAATGAAAATATGTGGGAGTAGAAGGTGCTTTGCAGCATCCATTTATTCAGTTCAGTTCAGTTCAGTCTCAGTCGTGTCCAACTCTTTGCAACCCCATGTACTGCAGCACGTCGAGTCCGTGATGCCATGCAACAATTTCATCCTCTGCTGTCCCCTTCTCCATCCGCCATCAATCTTTCTCAGCATCAGGGTCTTTTCAAAAGAGTAAGTTCTTCGCATCAGGTGGCCAAAGTACTGGACTTTCAGCTTCAGCATCAGTCCTTCCAATGAATATTCAGGATTGATTTCCTTTAGGATTGAGTGGTTTGATCTTCTTGCAGTCCAAGGGACTCTCAAGAGTTCTCTCCAACACCATAGTTCAAAAGCATCAATTCTTTGGTGCTCAGCTTTCTTTACAGTCCAACACTCACATCCATACATGACTACTGGAAAAACCATAGGCTTGACTAGATGGACCTTTGTTGGCAAAGTAATGTCTCCATTTTTTAATATGCTGTCTAGGTTGATCATAACTTTTCTTCCAAGGAGCAAGCGTCTTTTGATTTCATGGCTGCAGTTATCATCTGCAGTGATTTTGAAGCCCCCAAAATAAAGCTTCTCACTGTTTCCATTGTTTCCCCATCTATTTGCCCTGAAGTGATTGGACCAGATGCCATGACGTTAGTTTTCTGAATAGTGAGTTTTAAACCAACTTTTTCAATCTCCTCTTTCACTTTCATCAAGAGGCTCTTTAGTTTTTCTTCACTTTCTGCCAGAAGGGTGGTGTCATCTGCATATCAGAGGTTATTGATAATTCTCCTGGCAATCTTGACTCCAGCTTGTGCTTCATTGAGACTGCATTTCAGATGATGTACTCTGCATATAAGTTAAATAAGCAAGGTGACAATATACAGCCTTGATATACTCCTTTCCCAATTTGTAACCAGTCTGTTATTCCAGGTCCAGTTCTAACTATTGCTCCTTGATGTGCATGCAGATTTCTCAGGATGAAGGTCAGGTGGTCTGGTATTCCCATCTCTTTCAGAATTTTCCATAGTTTGTTGTGATCCACACTGTCAAAGGCTTTGGCATATTCAATAGAGCAGAAGTAGACCTTTTTCTGGAACTCTTTTACTTTTTCAATGATCCAGCATATGCTGGAAATTTGAACTCTGGTTGCTCTGCCATTTCTAAATCCAGGTTGAATATCTGGAAGTTCATAGTTCACATATTGTTGAAGCCTGGCTTGGAGGAGTTTGAGCATTACTTTGCTAGCATGTGAGATGAGTGCAATTGTGTGGTAGTTTGAGCATTCTTTGACATTGTCTTTCTTTGGGATATGAATGAAAACTGACCTTCTCCAGTCCTGTGGCCACTGCTGAGTTTCCAAATTTGCTGGCATACTAAGTACAGCACTTAAATAGCATCATCTTTTAGGAGCTGAAGTAGCTCACTGGAATTTCATCACCTCCACCAGCTTTGTTCATAGTGATGCTTCCTAAGGCCCACTTGACTTCACATTCCAGGATGTCTGGCTCTAGGTGAGTGATCACACCATCATGAATATCTGGGTCGTGAAGATCTTTTTTTTGTACAGTTCTGCGTATTCTTGCCACCTCTTCTTAATATCTTCTGCTTCTGTTAGGTCCATGCCATTTCTGTCCTTTATTGTGCCCATCTTTGTATGAAATATTCTCTTGGCATCTCTAATTTTCTTGAAGAGAGCTCTAGTCTTTCCCATTCTATTGTTTTCTTCTATTTCTTTGCATTGATCACTGAGGAAGGCTTTCTTATCTCTCCTTGCTATTCTTTGGAACTCTGCATTCAAATGGGTATATCCTTCCTTTTCTCCTTTGCCTTTCACTTCTCTTCTTTTCTCAGCTATTTGTAAGGCCTCATCAGACAACCATTTTGCCATTTTGTATTACATTTTCTTGGGAATGGTCTTGACCACTTACTGCTGTACAATGTCATGAACCTCCATCCATAGTTCTTCAGGCACTGTGCCTATCAGATCTAATCCCTTGAATCTGTTTGTCACTTCTACTGTATAATTGTAAGGGGTTTCATTTAGGTCATACCTAGTGAATGACCTAGTGGTTTGCTAGTGGTTTTCCCTACTTTCTTCAATTTACGTCAGAATTTGGCAAGAAGGAGTTCACGATTTGAGCCACAGTCAGCTCCCTCTCTTGTTTTTGCTGACTATATAGAGCTCTTCCATCGTTGGCTACAAAGAATATTATCAATCTGATTTCATTATTGACCATCTGGTGACATCCATGTGTAGAATCTTCTCTTATGTTTTTGGAAGGGGGTGTTTGCTATTACCAGAGAGTTCTCTTGGCAAAACTCTGTTAGCCTTTGCCCTGCTTCTTTTGTACTCCAAGGCCAAATTTGCCTGTGACTTCAGGTATCTCTTGACTTCCTACTTTTGCCTTCCAGTCCCCTATAATGAAAAGTACATCTTTTTGGGGTGTTAGTTCTAGAAGGTCTTTTAGGTCTTCATAGAACCTTTCAACTTCATCATCTTCAGCATTACCATTTGGGGCATGGATTTGCATTACTATGATACTGAATGGTTTTCCTTGGAAATGAACAGAGATCATTCCGTCATTTTTTATATTGCATCCAAGTACAGCATTTCAGACTCTTCTGTTGACTAGGAGGGCTACCCCATTTCTTCTAAGGGATTCTTGCCCACAGTAGTAGGTTTAATGGTCATCTGAGTTAAATTCATCCATTCCAGCCCATTTTAGTTCACTGATTCCTAAAATGCTGATGTTCACTCTTGCTATCTCCTGTTTGACCACCACCAGTTTACCTTGATTCATGGACCTAACATTCCAGGTTCCTAAACAATATTGTTCTTTACAGCATCGGACTTTACTTCTGTCACAAGTCATATCCACAACTGGGTGTTGCTTTTGCTTTGGCTCTGTCTCTTCATTCTTTCTGGAGTTATTTCTCCACTGTTCTCCAGTAGCAAATTGGGCACCTTCCAACCTGGGGAGTTCATCTTTCAGTGTCCTATCTTCTGGCCTTTTCATAGTTTTCACGAGGTTCACAAGGCAAGAATGCTGAAGTGGTTTGCCATTCCCTTCTCCAGTGGACCATGTTTTTGTCAGAACTCTCCACCATGACCCATTCTACTTAGGTGGCCCTTCAGGGCATGGCTCATAGTTTCATTGAGTTAGACAAGGCTGCAATCCATGTGATCAGTTTGATTAGTCTTCTGTGATTTGGTTCTCATTCTGTCTGCCCTCTGGTGGATAAGGATCAGAGGCCTATGGAAGCTTTCTGATGGGAGAGATTGACTGAGGGGGAAACTGGGTCTTATTCTGATGGGCAGGGCCATGCTCAGTAAATCTTTAATCCAATTTTCTGTTAATGGGTGGGGCTGTGTTCCCTCCCTGTTGTTTGACCTGAGCCCAAGCTATGGTGGAGGTAATGAAGATAATGGCAACCTCCTTCAAAGGGTCCTGTGTATGCAGTACCACACTCAGTGCCCCTGACCCTGCAGCAGGCCACTGCTGACCTACATGAGCATGATGGCTAGATATCATCTCAACTTAAACAATTAAGCAAAAGCATCATAAATAAAATGAAGACATTTTGCAGTCTGGTAGATAGCAATTGCTTTACGTATAGAAAAAAAGTGAGTACCTATCTTATAACAAATTATTCCACAAATTAATATTAAAAGGGAATACATATAAAAATGGTGGGAAAATGTTTTAAAATTTTCACAGAAGAAAAATATATTAGTATAAAATGGCTAATAAAAATTTGAAGTGACATTTAGGTTTTTTAGTGATGTAATTTCTTTTAATGATAAGGAAAAAAGAAATAAAATATTATAGCTATTATTCTCAAAGAGATGAACAGGGGCATTTTGTACAGAATTGGCAGGATTACAGATAGTCTTTATGCAATGCTATGGTTTTCATAATGATTAAATATCAAAATATCCTGCTGACTTCAAAACCATAAACAAAAGAGGGACATTATTACCAATTCTACATAAATCAAAAGGCTTATACAAGAGCACTTTGAATAACTGTTAGTCAGTCATGTCTGACTTTTTGTGACCCCATGAACTGAAGCCTACCAGGCTCCTCTGTCCATAGAGTTCTTCAGACAAGAAATCTGGAGTGGATAGCCATTCCCTTCTCCAGGAGATCTTCCTAACCCAGGGATTGAACTTGAGTCTCCTGCACTGAAGACAGATTCTTTATGGTCTGAGCCACCCATGGACATCTATCTACATGCCACTTCTTATTGCTCAATTCCTATAAAAACATATATACTTAACTTACCCTATCAAATTGACTCATTGGTCTTTACTCAAATTCATTACTTTTCTCAAATGAATATATGGAAAATTTAGTATTTAAAAAACATTATTTCACTTAGTTCAAGTTGCAGAAGGAAGGGTAAGCATAATTTAAAATGAGAAAAATTATGTATGCTAAGTTACTTCAGTCGTGTCCAACTCTTTGCGACTCTATGGACTTTAGCCTGCCAGGCTCCTCTGTCCATTGGATTCTCCAGGCAAGAATACTAGAGTGGGTTGCCATTCCCTCCTCCAGAGGATCTTCCTGATCCAGGGATCAAACCTGCATCTCCTGCGTCTCCTGCAATGCAGGCAGATTCTTTACCCCTGAGCCACCGAGGAAGCTCTGATACAAATTATAGAAGGTTTCAAAAAATGACTAGAAAGCTACTCAAAATTCTTTGTGTTAGTATTAAGGCTTTCAGTCTATGTTGGTCAGGTAATGAGTAGACATTAAGTAGACTTTCCAGGTTGCCCAGTCGTAAAGAATCTGCCTGCAGTGCAGGAAGTGGGAGTTGTGGGTTGGATCCCTGCATTAGGAAGACACCCTGGAGGGGAAAATGGCAACTCACTACAGTATTCTTGCTTAGAAAATCCCATGAACAGAGGAGGTTGGCAGGCTATATAATCTACGAAATCACAAAGAGTCAAACAGGAATGAACACACACACACACACAAACGTCCTCCTCTGTGATGCAGACAGACTGCCATCACCATAAAGAATTGGCCCATATTTGAGAACTGTGTTCATTGTGTTGTTAAAAGTAATCTTACCGTTAAAGGTGAATGGATTTTAAAATCTTTGGGATTCTGAACCGTTCATAGGTTTCATTATGGCACTTCATATAGGCTATAATTAGCAGAGAGCTCTAAATTAATAGAAAAAAATCCTACCCAAGTGCATAATTTTACATTGTAAACCATTTAGCAGTTACGCTAGAGCCCATTTAAAGGCAGCTTTAAATGGCCCATGGCTGGTTTCCAGGATAAATAAATTAAAATTTGGTTGTTAAAGGATGTTAAGAGTTAAAAACAATTTTAATGAAAACCATTGGTGGACTCAGCACTACTGAGGGTTTTTTGTTTTGTTTTTTAATTTTCTATAGGCAATTTGAATGTGACAATACTTGAGTAACAATTTGAACACTAAAAAGTGATGGTTCTAGAGGTCATTTAATTTACATTTATCTATCCCTTTACATTTGCACGGCTTAAAAAAATCATAATCTATTAGTAACTTGACTAGAAACATAAATGGCAATGAAGGACCACAAGTACTTTCATTCTCATTTTTTATTCCATTTGCTTTTATTTTTTCACTATGTTCCTGTTCTTGATATCTAAATGAAGATAACTTTTCTCTATTACCTTGATTTATTAGAAATTGCTGAAAAAATTATAGTATCTTGTGAGTCAGTATTAAGAGAAAGTCATTATTGTTTTAAATGCCTTGTTTCCCTCTACTATGAGAGAGAATACATTTGAACTTGGCAATAGTGTTTCCTTCACAAAATCTCTGCCAGCTAAAGTACTACATGCGAGCTTCATTCAGTCCTTTTGGTTATTCCTTCTTTCCAGGAAAGGTGTTTTAATTGTGGCTTCTGGCTAGTCTTCCACTGCATGAAAAAAATCAAACAGTAGACTACATTACTTCCCTGAGCATTCAAGTTTCATAAAACATGCATGTCTAAGAGAATATGAAGGGAAATTTTATGTTTCCAGAGCTCATTGTAGCTTTTCAGTATAAACTACTGTTTTTCAATTGGCTTCTTTATAAATGCTAACTAGTCTTTTAAAGCCAAATTAATTGTATTAATTAAAAATCCAAATTAAGTACATTAAAACCCCCTAAAATATTTTTACTAGTAAAGAAATTAATCATATTTTACTATAATTGAATTCATAGTAACTATTGCAAATCCTTATTGACCAGAGAGCACTGTTCTGAAACTGTGTGTAAATAAATACCTTCAAAATTTTGATTATTATTTAGTAGTAATATAAAATGATACCATCTTTAATAAGTAGAAAAAAATTATAAAAATAAAGCCAGTCTAGTTTCAGGTATTATTATATTAATTATTGAATATTCCATCTTTTCCCTTTTTCACTTATTTTATTGGCTCACATAAAATTCTAGTAGTTTAATGACTGATACCTTTTGAAAGTAATGTCTTAATCAAACACTGCTCCCTTTTACATGTGGGACTGGGGGTGGGAAATCATTGTTCAAAAACAGATGAATGACCTCATTTAAACTCTCACCAAATATTTTTGCCTTTGCATTTCTTCATTAGATCCAGATGTTACAGTACTAACTGCCTGTAGCCATTTACATTAATAATCCATGAATTGAGATTTTTTGCTAATAATATAGCAAGCTAAGTTTTTATTGTCATTTTTACTTAAAATGGTAGAAGAGATGGAGGATGATGGCAATTCTCAGTCCACATAGTAGCCTATTTCCAAACCTCCCTCTTTGAGTGATACCATCCATTAGGAAGTAATGGGCAAGATATTGTTCTTTCAAAACTTCACTGAGTCATGTGATTTTAAAAAAAAAGATTGAAGGACATATTTTACTGATGTATGCAATTGATCAACATGAGAGCAAATGCTCAATAATTTATTACTTAGTCACAACACTAAACAAAGATCACATTATAAAAATGACATTACTCATAAATTAAATATATTTATATGTATTTCCATACGTATGTGTATAAGAGGAATATGTGGTATGACTTCTTACAGAAGACTAAAGTTACTGTACTTCCCATGTTAGTATTCCTATTTAGATGGTATCAAATGGACACAGTACTCATTTATCAAAATTAGTAGTGTCTTATTTTTTAATGCATGCTTTTAAATAAATGACAGCCACCTGTGGTCTTTACCATAATCCTTCCCAATGAAAACTTTCAATTTTTCTGAGACCTGCTGTTTCTATGGAGACTTTAATCTGCTAAGATATTTTCCGATTTCATCTTAGTCTGGGTAGTATTTATTTTTCTACATTTTAGTTTCATTATAATGACTGACTTTCTTTGCTTTCTGTCTTGCTAATATTTTTTTTTTGAAATTTGATGCCAACTGTTCCCCATCTATTTTTTTAATCCTAGTCAGAATGGCACCAGCAATCAGGAGACCTCCACAGAATTACGCCTTAAATAAAAGCTATTAATTTGGATGTTTCTTTCCACTTGATGACACCTTTCTTACTTTGGAAATTTAATAACATTTACCACAATAATCTACTGACAATATAATAAAATGCTATTATATATAATAGAAACAGTTGATATTCATATCTGATTAGTATCTATATCACAGCAGTTATATTTTATTCAAATAGAAAATCTGAATTATTGTAAAAGTTAAAAATTAATGGAAAAATTAACAGAGACTGTTGATTAGCATTATATGGAGACAGATTTTGTTAATTAGTTAATGTATTCAGTTTTTTACCTATTCTTCAAAAAGAATGAATTTATACATTATAAAAGAGAGAGTAAAGTATAAGATTTGACATTGTTGGGACTTCTTAGGTGGTCCAGTGGACAAGACTTGGTGCTTCCTCTGCAGAAGGAACGGGTTTAATCTCTGATTGAGGGAGCTAAGATCCTGCATGCCACCCAGTGTGGCCAAAAAAAAAAAAAAAGATTTGGCATTGTTGTCAAGGGGTTTTCAACATTGTTACTTAAAATAAATCATTAATAATTTTAGAGAGCATATGTAAAATAAAAGGCAACAGTTTCTCTTAGATTCATAATGGAAAAGATTATCATATGTTAAGCATCAAAGAAGATTGCACAAATGTCTAAAATCCTGACTTGTGTTATATATTGAAAACCAAAATGAAAAGAGTTCAAAGATGACAAATTAATTGTCTTACGAAAACATAAAGAAAGATATGGCATTAGAAGTACCAGTGCATATATCCTTCAAAACTGTATTTATTCTATTGTCTGGAAACAACTGAAGAAAAGAGAACGTGCAAGCAATTATTAGAAATAAAATGAATTTTCCCAACAACACACTTCTATTATAGAGGACAGCATTTATCAGGAACTTACTCTACGCTAGGTACTATTACAGGCATGTTAACTGAATTCATATGCACAGTAATTTATGAAGTAGGCATTATACTCCATTTTAAAGATGAGGAAACTATCCAAACAATTTAAGTCACTTATCATAAACTACCCAGATAATTCTATCCTAGAAAGGCTGACTCCAGAGCCCATATTCTTATCTACTGCATTATACTTGCCCTAAGCCCTACTTCTTACCTCCCACCACTGACAGAATATTTTGGATTGGCTGGAATGAAATTATACTTTCTTAGAATACAGTGTGAATAGGAGCTGATATCCCAATTTCCTTCTCTCTATATGCTTCAATTATTCCATGTCCCTTTTATAAACAAGTGTATTTCTCAGTCTTACTTATGGTTTACTTTAGTGGAGCATTTGTTTTCTATCTTTTTCTCTAAAACAAGTGTTTTTAAGAGTCAAAATTATTTTTTAAATACTCAGTTCAGTTCAGTCGCTCAGTCATGTCCGACTCTTTGCGACCCCATGAATCGCAGCACGCCAGGCCTCCCTGTCCATCACCATCTCCTGGAGTTCACTCAGACTCACATCCACCGAGTCAGTGATGCCATCCAGCCATCTCATCCTCTGTCATCCCCTTCTCCTCCTGCCCCCAATCCCTCCCAGAATCAGAGTCTTTTCCAATGAGTCAACTCTTCACATGAGGTGGCCAAAGTACTGGAGCTTCAGCTTTAGCATCATTCCTTCCAAAGAAATCCCAGGGCTGATCTCCTTCAGAATGGACTGGTTGGATCTCCTTGCAGTCCAAGGGACTCTCAAGAGTCTTCTCTAATACCACAGTTCAAAAGCATCAATTCTTCGGTGCTCAGCCTTCTTCACAGTCCAACTCTCACATCCATACATGACCACTGGAAAAATGACAGCCTTGACTGCTGCTGCTGCTGCTTCTAAGTCACTTCAGTCGTGTCCGACTCTGTGTGACCCCATAGACGGCAGCCCACCAGGCTCCGCCGTCCCTGGGATTCTCCAGGCAAGAACACTGGAGTGGGTTGCCATTGCCTTTTCCAATGCATGAAAGTGAAAAGTGAAAGCAAAGTCGCTCAGTCGCATCTGACCCTCAGCGACCCCATGGACTGCAGCCCACCAGGCTCCTCCATCCATGGGATTCTCCAGGCAAGAGTACTGGAGTGGGGTGCCATTGCCTTCTCCATAGCCTTGACTAGACGGACCTTAGTCAGCAAAGTAATGTCTCTGCTTTTGAATATACTATCTAGGTTGGTCATAACTTTTCTTCCAAGGAGTAAGCGTCTTTTAATTTCATGGCTGCAATCACCATCTGCATTGATTTTGGAGCCCCCCAAAATAAAGTCTGACACTGTTTCCACTATTTCCCCACCTATTTTCCATGAAGTGATGGGACCAGATGCCATGATCTTTGTTTTCTGAAAGGAGCTTTAAGCCAACTGTTTCACTCTCCTCTTTCACTTTCATCAAGAGGCTTTTTAGTTCCTCTTCACTTTCTGCCATAAGGGTGGTGTCATCTGCATATCTGAGGTTATTGATATTTCTCCCAGCAATCTTGATTCCAGCTTGTGTTTCTTCCAGTCCAGCATTTCTCATGATGTATTCTGCATAGAAGTTAAATAAGCAGGGTGACAATATACAGCCTTGACGTACTCCTTTTCCTATTTGGAACCAGTCTGTTGTTCCATGTCTAGTTCTAACTGCTTCTTCCTGACCTGCATACAGATTTCTCAAGAGGCAGGTTAGGTGGTCTGGTATTCCCATTTCTTTCAGAATTTTCCACAGTTTATTGTGATCCACACAGTAAATACTCAGAAATACTAGAAATCCTCATTTCCAAGTAGAATTCACATATCCATACATAAGGTTCTCAGCTGCATACTCCTCCCCATCAATTAATACAAATGTTTGACTATTGTAATCAATCATATTTATTATTGAGAGCCTCAAAATTTATGTAATCCATTGATAACAAAGATTTTATAATTCAATTAGTCCCCAGAAATTTATATTTAATATATTAAAGTTATAAAGTAGGCTGGTAATTTTAAAAACACTTTAATTTACTAATGCCACATATTTAGCATTTACATAATATGAGTAATTATAAATAAGTTAAATAAATAATAATATTTAAACTTTTATTTTCATATCTTATGATCACTTTAAAATTTTTATTAAATAAAAAATTGCTTGATTTCCAAAAGGATGGCCAATTTATCACATAAGGAGTTAGATGTAAAAACAGGAAAAGAAAAAATTTTACTGTAAACATTCCATCTTCTTTATGCCTAATCAATGAAAATTTATCACATTAAAACTTACATAATTTAGTTTAATATCAAAAGTAAAACAGGAATACTATTTACTGAAAACCATATTTTTTAAATGAAGCTCTACTATTCACTAAGAATACTACATATTGAGATCTATAACTGGCTATTTTGAAAGTAGGAGTACATATATACCATGCAGTTCTAGGAGCATTTATGTAATGAATATAACTTCAATATTTATTGTGTAAGTCCAACAATCACTTTCCAAATTTCAGTCAACTAAGAGGAAAATGATGTGCTAATTAAAGAAATATAAATGTGTAATAAGAAGCAGTAATATATATATGTATTTATTGTGCATCTGTTTTATTTCTTCATTTCAAGCACCATGAGGATTTTATATCTATATAGGATGTCTCTATTTTCCTAGCCCTACACTGTCTACCAAACACTATACTTGCATTTTTATTTACTTCCTGGTTTATATTTTCCTCTGCATTTCCTTTGGCCTACAGCTAAATCTTATATTGTTGAAAATCAGAATTAGAAACTTGACCCTCTTTTTGACTCTGTATTCCACTTGGCATCAGTGTTCTCCCATTCACTATCCTTGTAGACATCGTATCCTCATAATATTCCTTAATTCTAGGACACCAGAAAAGATAAAGGAAACAGATTCTCCTCTCAGATTCTTCACAGCAGCCAGTATCACTGACACTTTAAATTGTGCAGTCATACTGATTTGGAACTTCTGAACTGCAAAATTATAGGAGGATCAATTTCTATTGTTTTAAGCTACTAAAAGTATGATGACGTTGCAGTAGAGATAATACAGTCCAAGCACAGAGTCCAGATAGTTTTCTGGGATGAAGTTCAGAGACGGAAAAAAAAAAGAGAGAGAGAGATAAGTCACTGTGTTGATTAGGTGTCAATATCTGGGTATATTGGTTAAATAAAGCTAGATTATCTGGAGAGGGCTGCTATATAGGTGTGAGGTCCTTCTTGATATCCAGCTGCCTCTGCTACACCTATGAGGACCCTGCCTCAGAGCTGCAGTAACGAGAAGAGGCTAATTGGCTATATTACGACTCATTATCACTCCCTTAGGTGAAGAGAGATAATTCTGAGGTGTGTTCTACATTTTCTCCCAGAGTTGTTTGAATCTGCCCAATAATACAATATTTATTAGCTCTTCCCCCTTCCCTTTACTTCCCCCTTCCCAAACTATTTCTGGGGATTGTTTCACAAATATAACACTTACATTCAAATTTTTATCCCTCGGTCTGCTTCTGGGAAACATAATCTAGGACACTGTAATATATCACAATTTAAAAGATTATGAATATTCACTAGATATTTTGTCAGTCATAGTTGTTACTTCCTAGGAAGATTAACTCTGGACTGGTTGAATTAAACAAAGAATATATCAAGTAGACACACAGCAGCTCACAGAATCTTTGGAAGAACTAGAGAAGAAAGATTTCAATTAAGCACTCAGGAAGAATTCCCCAAAACTGAGTAGCTATAGTAGTGATCTCGTGATAGAACTCCTGGAATTGCCACTAGACTCTAGTTGGACTGCTGTTACTTCTGCTGCCTTCTTCTGCTCTAAAAAATTAATTGAACTGTAACTACTACAGTAGCTACAGTTTGTCGTGTGGCACAGTGCCAAAGAATCTGCCTGTCACTGCAGGAGATGTGGGTTTGATCCCTGAGTTGGGAAGATCCCCTGAAGAAGGAAATGGCAACCCACTCCAGTATTCTTGCCTGGGAAATCCCATGGATAAAGGAGCTTGGTGGGCTGCAGTCCATGGTGTAGCAAAGAGTTGGATACAACAGAATGACGGAGCACAGTACAACTACTAATGTTACTGATAAAACTGCCACTTCTGTACTAAGGACATAATTGTACTTACCCCGGAGCTACCCGAGAGAAAAATGTTCTACTGCTTCATGCTTCTTATGCCACTAGTTGATGAGTTAAGTATGAAGTGACTGCGTTTGACCGGCAAGACAGAGTTAACGTATCTACTTTCTGAGGGAAAGGGAGGCTGTGAAAATGAGTGTCTAGCAATCTCAACTTTTTAATAACAACAGGCAATTTCTACTTCCCACCAAAACTCATAAGGTGGGGAATTTCTTAACTATGAAGAGGGTCCTGATACTATTTGACCAAAAGGAATGTCAATGTTAAGTTGACATTAACATTAAGTAAGAACATTACTTATCTGAAAACACATATGAGAGTTTCTGCCACCTTACAATTACATAATTCTCTGAAACCAAACTCAAAGTTACCAGAAACAATAGAAATTTTAATCATTTACTTGACCTGATTTGGGATGCACCACCTTCATAAGAGTCAATAACTCCAACTTAATATGATTCTACCATGCTTCCCAAACCCCATTTAAATATCAGAGGAAAACTATGGATTCTTTCTTTATTTTTATTGCATAAGGGAATATTTATTGATATTGGAAAATATTCACTTTTTAAAATGCATGTATAAGACAAGAAAAGGATTACCAATATGTGTGATCCCCGCTTTCTCCTCTCTCTACATGAAAAGAATTCTACTCTGCCCAGTAGGTTTCTTTCTTTCTTTTTGATGTATTACTTTATATGGCATATTGTATGGAATTATCTCCCTGGAAAGGCTCACTAGTGCCGGGAAGAGATAGAGCAGGCACATCTCCTAGGCTTGGTATCCCCCAATAGCTGGTCTGATTCAAAAACTGCTTTTCAGTTCTTACTTTACAGTTGCAGTTCTTGGAGAAAATGAGACATTTGCAATCGCTGCTCATAATCCCTTCATTTCACTGTGTACTTGTTACTGGACCAGTTAGGTTAGAGCAGATCTCCTGCTATTCTCAAGAAGTTAAAATATAAATGCTCTATTTTGTCTTCAAACCCTGTATTTTTTCCCCAATAACTTTTGAGGGTTATCATGAGTCCTTATATCAAATTCCTTATATCAAAGTCCTGATGCCTTTTCTATGTGTCATTTTCCTTTTATCTCCCCACCTTTGCTGGTGGATAGCTCCTTCTCTCACCAAGCGAATACTGACATATCATCACATTCTAGAAGAGAAAAACTTGGCTTTATCCCATTTCTTAACCTGACACTTAAGTAAAAGCCATAAAGTCAGCCTAAATAGAAATCTTAATGAAACTCTACTGAGGGATTCACATCACTATGATGATTAATTTCATATGTCATCTTGACTGAATCTTGGGATGCCCAGATAGCTGCTTAAATGTATATTTGTGCATGTCTTCAAGGGTTTTTCCTGGAGATTAGCATCTGAATTGGTGGTCTGTGCAAAGCAGCCCAATGTGAGCAGGCATCTTTGAACCAGTTAAGGATCCAAATATAGAACCAAAAGACAGAAGACTGCTTGACCTGGACATTGGTTCCTCCAATGTCAGGACTTATACTATCAGTGTTTCTGGTTCGGAATTTGAACTCAGAGTAGAATTTACATCTCTGTGTTTCCTGGGCCTCCAATTTATAGATGGAAAATTGCAGAGTTTCTCAGCCTCCATAATTATGTGAGCCAATTCCTTTTAATAAACTAAACACACACATTCTCTCTTTCCCCCTTCCTCCCTCTCTCCCTCTCAGTTTTGTTTTTCTGGAGAATGCTGACTAGTAGAGTCATTCTTAGAGTAAGGCTGAGTAAAGACCTTTGTGAAAGTCATTCAGTTGTGTCCGACTCTTTGCAACCTCATGGACTATACAATCCATGGAATTCTCCAGGCAAGAACACTGGAGTGGGTAGCTGTTCCCTTCTCCAGGGTATCCTCCCAACCCAGGGACTGAACCCAGGTCTCCCTCACTGCAGGCAGATTCTTTACCATCTGAGTCACAAGGGAAGCCCAAAGACCTTTAAGCATATAAAATTGTTACCTACAAGTAACAGATTACTTCCCGGTTCACTAGAGGCCCCCAAGCCATATTCACCCTAACAACACTTAGAAGGAATCTCTGTTGGTTGGAGGCAATTGTTTCAATTGTAGCTATAGCTGTAATCAGTATGCAAATCAGGCACTCCATAATGTTATCAGCTTTCAAAATCAAAGAAATTAGATGCCTTTGAAATTTTTAAGAACTCTGATGCTGAATTTATTTTACCACAAACACTGCTATCTATAGTAGTAAATTAACAGAAAATGATTAGTGTAAAAATATTCTTTGAACTAACCTATTTAACCGAGTCTCCTCCTTTTTTTTTACTGAAAGAAGTCTGCTGTGAAACACAAAAGATATTCACACAATTTATGTTCACTGCTTCTTCCTTCATTAAGCAACCCTGAAATCATGAGACAGTTATTTTGTATCTACTTTCTTCTTTTATTAGCAGAGGAATATTAGAAGTGTTTAGCCTAAGTACACATAGATGTTTGAAGTTGGTCTCTAGGAAGATATGCAAAGGCAAGTGTTGGCTTTTCCATTTGATTTCTGACCAGATTTTATTCCAAACTCTAAATGAAGACTTTCTTGCTATTCTGAAAATATGTCATAGTTTCCTGTGTCTGTGCATTTATTTATTTACACCGTTTCTTTTCTCCTCATTCCCATTATCTTCTCCATCTGTGCTGTCCATTTTCAAGGATCTCAAATCTATTGTGCTCCAAGATACTTCTCTTGGTTCTCTCAGCCAAAGGGAACTATGCACTTTTAAATCATCATAATACTTTACAAACTCAGCACATTCTGCTTTGAATTATAGCTGTGTCATGCTTGTCCTAGCCTTTTATTGGTCTGCAGGCTACCTGAGGCTTGACTCCTTGGGCTTACCTGAGCAGCATATATCAATTGAAACACATATTCAGAAAGTATTTGTTGAAATTATTTGAACTGTATGAATTCTAAATCAGATCATTCAATACAATAATAACATGTCTTAAAAAAGAGATCAGACTTTCTGTAGGATTCTATGGGGAAGTGAGAGAAAACATGTACTTTGGACCAAGGCACATAAGATTGAAATTTTGGCTCTATAACTAATCACCTGTATGGTAAAAGACCAATTATTAAAGCTCTCCCTAAGCTTCAGTTTCCTAATGTGTAAAATATAAGTGGTAATATCCACTTTTCAGGGCTCTTACCCCACTATTTCATGCTAGTATGAGATAGTATGTGTCAATCACCTGTCATTTGGTATACAAATCTCAGAAATTAGAATTATTATACACATCAATGTAAATGAAATCCAATAGGTATCTGTGTAAATCCAGTTTGTCTACTATCTGTATGATTTAGAAAAGTGGCAATATTGAAAATAAAGTCAGTTATTTGATACTTCAACAAACATTACAATATTTTTGTTTGAAAATTACACAGCGATAAATACTTCATTAAGCACATTAAAATCAATACAAAAGGGAAGTAGCTCATTAACTATTAGATAACTGACATATATTTGAAGTACAGGCATTTGTATTGTTCTTCAAGGCAAACACACAGTCATTTAAGCAATGTATCTATCTTTATTTTTTATGTCAAAGAGGATTGATGAAAGTCAAAAAGCTGAAGAAAAACAAAAATTCTGCGTAAAATGCCTAGGAGTTTGTTGGTTTTTTTTTTTTTCTTTCCTTTACTCAGTTATTTCTGTACTTTGGAAGAGAAACACATTTGAATGTTGCATTGCCTTCAAAGTGGGGAATGACTATTATACATAAAGTCACAATATGTAGCCTAACAGTTTTAGAAGAGAGCTAAAATTTTATATCACTCCTGGTACTCACGATTCTGCTGCTCTCAGAAGGTTCCAAATGGGATGACTTGGTCAGGCAACTGAAGAATAGTGGAGGATACATCTGTAAGCACAAGAAATAATTTATTCTTTCAGTAATCTATTCCCCAGAGCCCCTAGATTTGCCTGGCAGGTAGTAGCAGTAGTAGCAGTAGTAGCAGTAGTGTGTGTTCAGTAATGTCTGACTTTTTGCAACCCCATGAACTGTAGCCTGTCAGGCTACCCCATCCACAGGCTTTTCCAGGCAAAAATAGTACAGTGGGTTGCCATTTCCTCCACCACGGTATCTTCTCAACCAGGATTGAACCCAAGTCTCCTGCCTGCATCTCTTGCACTGGCAGGAGGCTCCATCTGACGCACCAGGGTAGTAGGATCTTGATAAATATTTGTTCTGTGGATGAAAAATGATGCCTGCCACATTTGCAAACAAAGGATGCTGTGGCATTCTAGCCATCAGCCACAACCGACCAGACCCTGATAGTGAGGCCCGAGGAGCTCAGGAAGAATAAAAACGGGCTTTCCTCAGCCACTCCCAATGGTGCACCCTGAGGAGACTCAGGATGGGGAAGAACTGGATCCTGGTCTTAGCTAGCCAACGTGCAAGGAGCCCAGACTCTTGCATCTTCCTATGCTTAGGAAAGCTTAAAAAAAAAAAAAAAAAGAAAAGAAATAAATGTTTTATTTTCTTCTATTAACAGTAATTTTTTGATGTTCTGATTACCTGGTTTATGTTGCAAAACTCCTATATAACCTGGTTCATCCTTTACCTCTTCAGAGTAGTCCCTCAGTGCGATCTGGGAGGATATCTTTCAGGCAATGTGCGAGCTGGGTCTTGTCTGACTGCCACCCCATGGACTGTAGACCGCCAGGCTCCTCTGTTCACGGGATTTCCGAGGCAAGACTAGTGGAATGGGTATCCATCCATTTCCTTCTCCAGGGGATCCTCCTCATGCAGGATAGAACCCGTATCTCTTGCACTGGCAGGTGGATTCTTCACCACTGGGCCACCTAGGATGCCTCTTCCAGGCTTTCCTCCTCAGGAAATTCACCAAATCAAACAAAATTTTCAACTTTTAGGTTGTGCATTTTTTTCAGTTAACATCTGAATGACTTATGTAATACATATTTGAAATATAGACAATACCCATAAGTTACTGTGATCAAACTACCAGGTAGATATATAGATAGATACATAGACATATAGCCTAGATCTTTTGCTTGATATTAGTAAAAATTAAAAAAAAAAAATGAGTGTGAGTTGCTAGGCTGTGGGCAGGGAGGCCTGAATCTTAGCACTGCGCGAATGCTGGGGCTCCACAGCCGGCGTGGGACTCTCTAGCCCGCTAGCCTTACTTGGCTGCTCCTCCGACTTTTGGCCAGGAGCTTGGCCCCGCCCAATTGCCCAGAGCGGTTCAAGAAGGTCGCCTGGGGTCGTCGTGAGCTCCTAGAAGGAGCCCGCCACCTCGTGGGGGATCAGCGAAACCTAACCACCGGGGTCCCGGCTCCTTGGGGGCTGCTTGGCTGCTTAGTCCTGGACCCTCTGATGGCCGGAGGTGGCCACAGCAGAACATGTGGAAGATAGAGCTGGTGAGCGCAGGGCTCCCTGAGCTCCGTGAGGCCAACTCGGGCTGGCCGGTGACGCTGGCCACCTGTGAGGCAACCGGTCCGTGTTCACATCCCAGAACGCCTGCGAGGTGCTCTTCACGTCACTGCTGAAGAGCCTGGGGTCCAAGGACAGTGGCAAAATTGTCTTCAAGACAGCTTGGGTAAGTGCTCTCTCCATGGGGATGATTGTCTTCTGCTGCTCGTTAGCGTTTTCACAGAGATGTTTGATGATCAGGAAACAGGTGTGGTGGGTGCTGCTGTTGAGGTTGTTGGACGCTTGCCCGGTTCTTTAATAAACTCCATTGAGCCTCCATACCTCTTCTTGTGGAATCCTGTTTGCCAGTATTTGCGAAAATCCTGTTTGCCTACTTGCCTTCACTGGTCATTCTGGGACACTATTACAAGAAGTTGCTTGCACGGGTGAATGGCACTCTGATTGCTGGCAGCAATGCCTTCCTGGTTTTGCTGTCTTTCCTTCTGAGGGTTCTGACTGACAGCTGGGCCCTCTTTAGAGACAGAGTCCTCTGCCTCTTCACATTTGTTCTCTTTCTGGCTGGTTTTACTTACGGACCCCTTGCCTTCTGTGTAAAGATGGTGGAACCAAAGGAGGCAACAGATTCTCCCTCTTTTCCCGGAGAAACTTCAGTTATACTCAGTTCAATTTTGCCGTCTTCAGGGTGACAGCTTATGTTGTGTCGGCAGTTGGAATATCGGTTGCACTTTTAGGAGACCATGTGCCTTATTTTCACTTGGGTTGGCCATGCCTTGCCGGGGTCATTTCAGAAGTGGAGTGCTGCTTCTTAGCCACACTGCGCCAAGACCAAAGTTTTCTTTGCCTTGCAAGTTTCCTTTCTGTTCCCTCAGAACTGGAACAGAGGCAAGGTTGGACCATCCGCACCCTCAGCATGCTGAGCAGCCGCCGACTGAACTCAGGAGGAAATGGGCTAATGTGAATGAGAGGTTATCACATAACCCTTTTTCCAGCTTCCACATCTTTAGTCTAGTTTCTTTCCTGGAGAATCCCATGGACAGAAGATCCTGGCAGGCTATGGTCCATAGGGTCACAAAGAGTCAGACACAGCAGAAGCCACTTAACACAGCACAGCATAATACATTTTGTGAATATGAGAAAATTAAAATGCTTTTCACAATCTGTGACAAGCAGTATATATACATAGTTTTATGTTCAATTTTGTTTCCTGCAATAAACATAAAGCATTAGCTGAAGAAACCATGAGCAAATGTGTAAATTTTAGAAAGTTATCTTATGATTTTTATATCAACTAGAAAGCAAATTATGATAGAGGAAAAATAAATATTAAACTACTTATACATGATATAATTAAACACTTTTAAATTCTATTTATTTCTGTTTTGGGATGTACAGCTATATTTTGTTTGTTTTTAATTTAGTGCAATTAATTGGAATTGGACTGACTCATCAAAAGTAGTTAATTATACAGGAGACCCTTCATAAGAAACTTAGCCTATACTGAACCATAGTTTGATTCAGAGCTGTGTGTGAGATGTTTTTAATCTGTACTATATTTTGTGAGTGACCATGGTAACAACTGTGTTATGTACTTATACAACTATTTTATTTCTTTGTTTCTATATTTAGTCTTCAATAGTTTATGCTCAGATATTTAAAAATTATTTTCCCTTCCTCAAAGAATTAGCAAGACAAAACAATTCTCTGAGATGAGATTTAGAATTTAAAAATCATATTCTTGCTGCTCTTGTTTTTTGGAATGGATTTTTGTGTTAGCAAAAAGAATTACCAGTGTTGTTTTTAATGCTGCAATTTAATAATTTGTGTAAAAGTATTTAGCAGTGAATAGCTACAGTCTGTTGGCTCTGATAGGTCTTATTTTGTTCATCTTTTGTCCTCTTCTCTTTGATATTCACTGAGAATTATAGGGTTATTTGATATCTGTTAGACAGTTGTAAAAATAAAGTATTAATAGACTATGTAAATATATACTGAAAAATAATGGGCACATTGAATTGGCTTGAGTTGTTATGTGAGTCATATTAGATTAGTCTACAGTTTGGGAATAGCTATTTCCCATGGCTCAGACGGTAAAGAATCTGCCTGTAATGCAGGAGACCCATGTTCAGTCCCTGGTTTGGGAAGATCCCCTGGAGAAGGAAATGGCAACCCACTCCAGTATTCTAGCCTGGAGAAATCCATGGACAGAGAAGCCTGAGGGGCTACAGTATACTGCATCGCAAAGAGTTGGACATGAGTGAGCAACTTCCACAGTTTGGAAATAAATACTTCCAAATAAATATAATAATAAAAATATTTTTCTTTTTAAAACTAGTTTTATTTCCCAAAGTAACCTATAATAGTCAAATCTTTATAAGGTGCCTGCTATTCAAATTTCTAAATGATAAAAGGTGGCTTTAATCAAGGGGATTGCAGATAGTTAATTCTGTGGTTGTCCCTTTCTTTGATTTGAACCTAATTATTTATGTACATTACAGTCTTGTTAATTTACTCTTTATTCTCATCTACATTTACATTAGACACAGGAGAAATTAGGACAGCAACATCTGGCTTTAATGAAATAGAAATAGTTAAATAACTATTGTCATCATCATTCAAGACTGCATTTTGTTGTTCCACACACTGAAACAGTCACATCAGATATACCAAACAGAAGGAACAGCACTAAAAAAGCAAATTAGTTTACTCTATAAAGAATTATAAACATGTATCCAAAGTCCTATTATATTCACTTCAGTTATTTTCTAGCTGATTGATAATTTTAAATAATTTATAATTTTAGGACATATCTCAAATAAATTTTCCTTTTCCTTTTATAAAATAAAGAAATAATACAGATATATGACAAAAAAAATAGTTCAAATGATAAGGCTCAAAATGAAAATCTCTTTCTCTGTCCTACTGTTTCTTCCCAGAAAATAACCCTGTCAAATTCCAATCTTTTTGAAGTTTCTTTTTAATTGAAATGTAGTATACTTATAATATTTATTAGTTTTGGGTGAAAAACATAGTGCTTCTTTTTTTTAATGTATTCAATATTTTTAAGATTAAACACCATGTAAAGTTATTTTAAAATAATGGCTATCCCTGTGCTGTACAAAATATCTTTGTAGCTCATTTATTTTTATGTATTAATAATAGTTTGCAGCTCTTAATCCCAAACCTTTATCTCACCCTTCCCCCTCCCTCTTTCCGATGGTAACCGTTTGTTGGTTTTTGTTTTCTATGTTTGTAATTCTGTGTCTTTTCTGCTATGTGTATTCATTTTTTTTTTCAAGATTCCATATAAAAATGATAACATACAGTATTTGTCTTTGTCTGTATAACTTACTTCACTAAGTATAATACTATCTGGGTCCATTTATGTTGTTGCAAATGGCAGAATTTCATTCTTTTTTATGGCTGAGTAAAATTCAATTGTATATACATGTAATGCACATTATATACACCTGTTCAATTATATATATATAATTGAACATGTGTATAATGCCACTTCTTTATCCAGTCATCTGTTGATGGACACTTAGGTTGCTTCCATATCTTGGCTATGGTAAATAATGCTGCTGTGAACACTGGGGTGCATATATCTTTTGAATTAGTGTTTCCAGTTTCTTCAAATCCATAGCTAGCAATAGAGTTGCTAGCTCACAAGGTATGCTATTTTTGGTATTTTGAAAAATGTCCATACTGTTTTCCATAGTGGTTATATCAATTTGCATTCCCACCAACAGTATACTAGGGTTCCCTTTTCTCCACATCCTTGCCAGTATTTGTTATTTGTAGACTTTAGGTGATAGACATTCTAACAGGTGTGAAGTGACATCTCATTGTGGTTTTGATTTGCATTACACTGATAGCTAGAGATATTACGTATTTTTTTCAGATGCCTATTGGATATCTGCATATCTTCACTTAAAAAATTTCTTTGATCTCTATTCAGTTTGTAATCCTGATGTTTGTGTTTTTGATATTACATTGTATAAGCTGTTTATGAATTTTGGAAATTAACCCTTTATTTGTTATATCCTTAGTTGCTATTTAAGGGTTTTTTTTTTCACATATTTTTGATTTAAACAAGTTCTCTGTCTTCTCATTTTGCCTAACTTTCTGTCTCTATGAGTTTAGTTAAAACAGTTACCTATCCCGGTCTTGCAGGGTATCCTTGGGTGGGTGTGTCCCAGTACAGTCTGTGTGTACCCAGGGACTTTAGGGTAAGACCTGGATCTGAGATGAGCATGAGTCACGTCTTTCCCCAGGGTTACTGGCAGCTATCACTTTGGTAGGAGGTGGGACTGGAGATAGAGAGGCTGGAGCTAGAGCTATGTGTGAACCATAGCTTCTTTTCTGCTCAGTGGTCAACACCATCCCCTGGAGCAGAAATTGTTGGGAGACAAGCCCTGAGGTTCAAGCTTGAGCTGGCCTTGTTCCTCTGAGTGTGTGTCCACCCCCAACCCAGTGCTGGCATCTTCACTTGATAGGGGAACAGTACTAGTGCAAGAAAGACTAGAGGGGGCACTTGCCATGGGTCAGGGCACAGACTGTGGCAGTCTCTCACCCTTGTGTGGAGCTGTCTTGCAGACTGTGTGGGACCAAGCAAGTACTCAGCTCATGTGGGCCTCCATACTGGTTTTGGTTGTAGAAACTTGCCAAAGTCACTTGCAGTATTAATCTGCTTCCTCTGCCTTGTTTCAGGAGTAAGCAAGTTGAGTGCACACTTTTCTCAGTGGAATCTAGGTTTCTTACAGCTCTCCTGTTAGGCCCACTGGTTTTCAAGCCAGCTAAGGGGACCTGTCTTCCTGGTTTCATACCCCAGGATTGGGGCACCCAATATGTGGCCTGAATCATCCACTACCCAGAGAATATCTCCACCTGAATAGTCCCCCTCTTCTTCTTTATCTCCTCCCATGGGCAAAGATCCAGACGTGATTGCTTGGCTTCCCTTCTTACTCAATTCCATGAGGATCTTTCTTACAACTTTGCTTGCAGAAGTTTTTCTGTGAGTCTTCAGTTAGTTTTCAGTAAGTTTGTGAAAGTTACTTTTAAAACTGGTGGTGGTGGTGGTGTTCAGTCACTCAGTCATGTCCGACTCTTTATGACCCCATGACTGCAGCATGCCAGGCCTCCCTGTCCTTCACCATCACCCGGAGCTTGCTCAAACTCATGTCCATTGAGGTGGTGATGCCATCCAGCCATCTTGTCCTCTGTTGTACTCTTCTCCTCCTACCTTCAATCTTCCCCAGCCTCAGGGTCTTTTCAAATGAGTCACTTCTTCACATCAGGCAGCCAAAGTATTGGAGGTTCAGCTTCAGCATCAGAACTTCTAATGTTTATTCAGGATTGATTTCCTTTAGGGTTGACTGATTTGATCTAAGCATGAGTTCTTCAGCATTCAGCTTTCTTTATGGTCAAACTCTCACATCCATACATGACCACTAGAAAAACCATAGCTTTGACTATATGGACATTTGTCAGAAAAGTAATATCTGTGCTTTTTAATATGCTGTCTATGGTTGTCATAGCTTTTCTTCCAAGGAGCATGTGTCTTTTAGTTTCATGGCTGCAGTCACCATCTGCAGTGATTTTGGAGCCCAAGAAAATAAAATATTTCTATTTCCATTGTTTTGCTATCTATTTGCCATGAAGTGATGGGACCAGCTATGGTTTTTACAGTGGTCATGTATGGATGTGAGAGTTGGACTGTGAAGAAAGCTGAGCACCTAAGAATTGATGCTTTTGAACTGTGGTGTTGGAGAAGACTCTTGAAAGTCCCTTGGGCTGCAAGGTGATCCAACCAGTCCATTCTAAAGAAGATCAGCCCTGGGATTTCTTTGGAAGGAATGATGCTAAAGCTGAAACTCCAGTATTTCGGCCACCTCATGCGAAGAGTTGACTCATTGGAAAAGACTCTGATGCTGGGAGGGATTGGGGGCAGGAGGAAAAGGGGATGAAAGAGGATTAATGGCTGGATGGCATCACCAACCCGATGGACGTGAGTTTGAATGAACTCTGGGAGATGGTGATGGACAGGGAGGCCTGGCGTGCTGCAGTTCATGGGGTTGCAAAGAGTCGGACATGACTGAGTGACTGAACTGAACTGATCTGAACTGAACTGATGGGACCAGATGCCATGATGTTAGTTTTGTGAATGTTTAGTTTTTCTTTTTTTTGTCTTTCGTTATTGATTTTATTTTTTATTTATTTATTTTTTTACTTTAAAAATTTTTATTTTTACTTTATTTTACTTTACAGTGCTGTATTGGTTTTGCCATACATTGACATGAATCCACCATGGGTGTACATGTGTTCCCAAACATGAACCCCCCTCTCCCCTCCCTCCCCATAACATCTCTCTGGGTCATCCCCGTGCACCAGCCCCAAGCATGCTGTATCCTGCATCGGACATAGACTGGCGATTCGATTCTTACATGATAGTATACGTGTTTCAATGCCATTCTCCCAAATCATCCCACCCTCTCCCTCTCCCTCTCCCTCTGAGTCCAAAAGTCCGCTCTACACATCTGTGTCTCTTTTGCTGTCTTGCATTGAATGTTGAGTTTTAAGCCAACCTTTTCACTCTCCTCTTTCACTTTCATCAAGAGGCTCTTTAGTTTTTCTTCACTTTCTGCCATAAGGGTGGTGTCATCTGTGTATCTGAGATTATTTATATTTCTCCCAGCAATTTTGATTCCAGCTTGTGCTTCATTGAGACCAGCATTTTGCATGATGTACACTGCATTTAAGTTAAATAACCAGGGTGACAATATGCTCTTTACTTCTGTTCCTCTTCATTTTCTCCTGGCAGTTTCTCTGGTTCCTCTGCCTTTTCTAAATTCAGCTTGAACATCTAGAAGTTCTCAGTTCACATACTGTTGAAGCCTAGCTTGGAGAATTTTGAGTGTTACTTTGCTAGCATGTGAGATGAGTGCAATTGTGTGGTAGTTTTCACATTCTGTTGCACTGCCTTTCTTTGGGATTGGAATGAAAACTGACCTTTTCCAGTCCTGTGATCATTGCTGAGTTTTCCAAATTTGCTGACATTTTGAGAGTAGCACTTTAACGGCATCATCTTATAGGATTTGAAATAGCTCAGCTGGAATTCCATCACCTCCATAAGCTTTTCTCCTATTGATGCTTCCAAAGGTCCGTCTAGTCAAGGCTATGGCTTTTCTAGTGGTCATTTATGGATGTGAGAATTGGACTGTGAAGAAAGCTGAGCACCGAAGAATTGATGCTTTTGAACTGTGGTGTTGGAGAAGACTCTTGAGAGTCCCTTGGACTGCAAGGAGATCCAACCAGTCCATTCTGAAGGAGATCAGCCCTGGGATTTCTTTGGAAGGAATGATGCTAAAGCTGAAACTCCAGTACTTTGGCCACCTCCTGCGAAGAGTTGACTCATTGGAAAAGACTCTGATGCTGGGAGGGATCGGGGGCAGGAGGAGAAGGAGACTACAGAGGATGAGATGGCTGGATGGCATCACTGACTCAATGGACATGAGTCTGAGTGAACTCTGGGAGTTGGTGAGGGACAGAGAGGCCTGGTGAGCTGCGATTCGTGGGATCACAAAGAGTTGGACACGACTGAGCGACTGAACTGAACTGAAGGCCCGCTTGACTTTGCAGTCCAAGAAATCTGGCTCCAGGTGAGTGAGTGCACCATCGTGGTTATCTGGGTCATGAAGATCATTTTTGCATAGATATGTGTATTCTTGCCACCTCTTAATATCTTCTGCTTCTGTCATGCCCACACCATTTCTATTCTTTATTGTGCCCATCTTTGCATGAAATGTTCCCTTGGTATCTCTAATTTTTCTTGAAGAGATCTCTAATCTTTCCCATTCATTGTGATAAAAAGGACATCTTTTTTGGGTGTTAGTTCTAGAAGGTCTTGTAGGTTTTCATAGAAACGTTGTGGTATACATTTATATTATATTATATCATATTATATTATATTTATAATGACTGAAGTATCAGTTTTTGATTTATCTATTTTTTTCTCCACTGTAAAATATTTCATTCTTACTGCCTCTTCCTCCCTGGTTTGCCTTAAAGAGTTTCACCCTTTCTTTGCATTAATATTTGTTTTCAAGGTTTACATGGAAAATCCAACTTTATTTTTGATGCTAATGCAATCTAGAAGCTAAGTCTGTAAAAATTTTCTTCAATGTCTATTAGGATAACAAAGTCATAAATATATATCACATATGAACTGACTTCTTCATTCACATATTTTTTTTTTCCCAATCAGAGTGTAGAATTTGTAAAACAGAACACAATAAAAGAAAAACTGTTCAACCTAGGTAATTGAATACATGGATATCAGTTTTTTCATGTTATAAATAAGAATTGTAGATGTAGAATCACTAAAATAATTTTCATATTCAATGAGTGAAAATAAATACATATAATAGCACTATTTCTAGGAATACATACCCTAACCAAATGATTTGCTAGGTCTTATTGAATTGAAATATATATTTCATTAATAAAATTATATAATTTGGTAATTATAGATCAATCACAGTTGGCAGGTTATCTAAACAACTCTTTTTTTTTTCCATTTTTCTTGCTTATTAAATGAACTTCCCCTTCACAATTTAGTTTCCCATTAAAGGTGTCCCACGGGAAACTGATGCACACTAACATTGGGTAGACAATATTTTATTTCATACACAAATCATAGTCAACAAATATATGTTTTTAGGATTTATATTATCCAGGTACTACACTGGATATACTATATATATAGTATAGTATATATACTATACTATATTTGATGGAGGTACAAAAAATATAATATAAACATAAATACAAAGAAATACAAAAAAATATAAAAACAAAACTAATTTATGAAATACAAATAATTGTATTTTCTATATTGTATTATAAGTCTTACCACATAGAAAATACAATTATTGAAATATTCACAGAGTTATTTGGAAATGAAGAAAAGGGACCTTGATCCAGACAATGGGTACAGAGTGAGAAAGAAAATAAAAAGAAATAATACTTTTTATTACATAAAAGGAAATAGCACTTTTCATAGGCTTAGTTATATGCTATTTATTATTGATTGTTGAAATGTAAGGTTTGTTTTTAGGGATTACTATTAAGGCTAACAGCATGAGCTAGAATTTTAGTGCTTACCAAAAAACTATAAACCAGGCATAAATGACCTTCTTACAACTTCTAATTTATAAGAAATTTGGGAGGCTGCATTGAGTTGTCAAATGAGACATAAAATATTACTTTTTAAATAAAAATTTGTGGTGTTTCATAATGCACATTTGCAATAATTAGCAATAATAAGATAGGAGATGTCAAAGAAATCTGACATTTATAAAATACACTGTTGGATAAGTTAAAAGACCTCCTAGAGAGTATATTATTGCCATCAATGATGAAGTAACTAGTAAAGGACTAGATTCTCCATGATAACTATAAATCTGGACAGAATATACTAAAATAATTATTTTCATACGTTAAGCATTAGATAGTGAAGGGCAATTATTTAAAGTAGAAAGGAAAGAAGAGATTTACTACAGTTTTATCCAGACTTTCAACCATCACTTTCTGGACTGCAGCAACAGTGAAAGAAAAACTAAATCATATAAGTCTCACTGAACTAAGAACACTAAGTTCAAGGCTACTGGCATGACAGAAGTTTGCAGGGTAGGAAAAAAGAGACCTGCGCAGAAAAACAGAGTCCTAACAGCCTTCCCTGGTATTATTGGTAAATACTAAACTGCTGATGCTGTGGGAAAGAGTCTGTAACATAAGGGAAAGAACAGTTAACAGTAGCTTAAGCTGCAGAAACATGCACACACACACACACATACTTATACGGACAGACACAAGTGAAAAATGTTCAGATTCCAGAAAGTGGGAGTGAAGAGTCCTTCCTGAGCAGCTGGACGCTGAATAGATTTTAGAAGTTTTCACTTTGGAGTAATACTATTCTAACTCATAAATAAAAGCTTCTTTATTTTTACCCTACTTAAAATTAAAACGACCATCAAATGAAATCAAGCTAGTGTGCAAATAAATTAATTGGCTGCCATCAAAAAACTCAAAATTCACAAAAGGGAGAAAATAAACATACATTGACATAACAGTCATCATGTCCAATATCCAATAAAATGCTACTATATATGTAAAGAAGCAGAAAAATGTGTCCCATAATAATAATTTTTTTAAAATTCTGTTAAAATAGACATAGAACTGTCAGAGATAAGGGAATTAGCAGGAAATAATTTATAAAGATCCATTAAAATGTATTTTTAATTATTTAAGAAAACAACATAAAGATAATGAAAGAACCAGTGTAAAACTAAATAAACACTGTAAAAATAAACCAAATGCGTATTTAAAACAGAAAGTTAGATACCCAAAGTGAAATATCCAAAGATGCACTCATCAATAAATTAGAACCAAGTAAGTATAATATTTGAACATGAATAAAGAGAAAATCAGAATGTTTCAGACGGAAGTATGGAGTTAAAAAAAAGAAAGGAACAGTTTCAGGGAACTCTGGGATATATCAAGTATTTTCATATGCATGTAATCAGCATACAATAAGTGGGATGAGCTCAATAAAGGACAAAAATGGGATGGACCTAACAGAAGCAGAAGATATTAAGAAGAGGTGGCAAGAATACACAGCAGAACTGTACAAAAAAGATCTTCACGACCCAGATAATCATGATGGTGTGATCACTCACCTAGAGCCAAACATCCTGGATGTGAAAGAAGTCAAGTGGGCCTTAGGAAGCGTCACTACGAACAAAACTAGTGGAGGTGATGGAATTCCAGCTGAACTAATTCAAATCCTAAAAGATGATGCTGTGTAAGTGCTGCATTCAATATGGCAGGAAATTTGGAAAACTCAGCAGTGGCTACAAGACTGGAAAAGGTCAGTTTTCATTCCAATCCCAAAGAAAGGCAATGCCAAAGAATGCTCAAACTACCACACAATTGCACTCATCTCACATGCTAGTAAAGTAATGCTCAAATTCTCCAAGCCAGGCTTCAGCAATACGTGAACCGAGAACTTCCAGATGTTTAAGCTGGACTTAGAAAAGGCAGAGGAACCAGAGATCAAATTACAAACATCTGCTGGGTCATTGAAAAAGCAAGAGAGTTCCAGAAAAATATCTATTTCTGCTTTATTGACTATGCCAAAGCCTTTGCCTGTGTGGGTCACAAAAATAATGTGGAAAATTCTGAAAGAGATGGGAATACCAGACCACCTGACCTGCCTCTTGAGCAACCTATATGCAGGTCAGGAAGCAACAGTTAGAACTGGACATGTGACAACAGGCTGGTTCCAAATAGAAAAAAGAATACTGTGTATTGTCAACGCTGTATATTGTCACCCTGCTTATTTAACTTATATACAGAGTTCAGTTCAGTTCACTTCAGTCACTCCTTTGCATGTCCGACCCTTTGCAACTCCAGAACTGCAGCACTCCCGGCCTCCCTATCCATCACCAACTCCCAGAGTTCACCCAGACCCACATCATTGAGTCGGTGATGCCATCCAGCCATCTCATCCTCTGTCGTCCCCTTTTCCTCCTGCCCGCAACCCCTCCCAGCATCAGAGTCTTTTCCGATGAGTCAACTCTTCGCATGAGGTGGCCAAAGTACTGGAGTTTCAGGTTTAGCATCATTCCTTCCAAAGAACACACAGGGCTGATCTCCTTTAGAATGGACTGGTTGGATCTCCTTGCAATCCCAGGGACTCTCAAGAGTCTTCTCCAAGACCACAGTTCAAAAGCACCGAACTTCGGCACTCAGCTTTCTTCACAGTCCAACTCTCACATCCATACATGACTACTGGAAAAACCATAGCCTTGACTCCTGAGAAATTCTTGGCTAGATGAAGCACCAGTTGGAATCAAGATTGCCGGGAGAAATATCAGTAAACTCAGATATGCAGATGATACCACCCTTATGGCAGAAAGTGAAGAGGACTGAAGAGTCTCTTGATGAAAGTGAAAGGGGAGAGTGAAAAAGTTGACTTAAAGCTCAACATTCAGAAAATGAAGATCATGGCATCCAGTCCCCATCACTTCATGGGAAATAGATGGAGAAACAGTGGAAACAGTGTCAGACTTTATTTTTGGGGGCTCCGAAATCACTGCAGATGGTGACTGCAGCCATGAAATTAAAAGATGCTTACTCCTTTGAAGAAAAGTTACGACCAACCTAGACAGAATATTAAAAAGCATAGATATTACTTTGCCAACAAAGGTCCGTCTAGTCAAGGCTATGGTTTTTCCAGTAGTCATGTATGGATGTGAGAGTTGGACTATAAAGAAAGCTGAGCACTGAAGAATTGGTGCTATTGAACTGTGGTGTTGGAGAAGACTCTTAAGAGTCCCCTGGACTGCAGGAGACCCAGCCAGTCCATCCTAAAAGAGATCAATCCTGGGTGTTCATTGAAAGGACTGATGTTGAAATTGAAATTCCAATACTTTGGCCACCTGATGTGAAGAGCTGACTCATTTGAAAAGATCCTGATGCTGGGAAGGATTGAGGGCAGGAGGAGAAGGGGACAACTAAGGATGAGATGATTGGATGGCATCACTGACTCAATGGGCATGAGTTTGGGTAAATTCCAGGAGTTGGTGATGGACAGGGATGTCTGGCATGCTGCAGTTCATGGGGTGGCAGAGTCGGATACGACCAAGTGACTGAACTGAAGTGAAGTGAAAGTCGCTCAGTTGTGTCTGACTCTTTGCGACCCCATGGACTATATAGTCCATGGAATTCTCTAGGCCAGAATACTGGAGTGGGTAGCCTTTTCCTTCTCCAGGGGATCTTCCCAACCCAGGGATCTAACACAGGTCTCTTGCATTGCAGGCAGATTCTTTACCAGCTGAACCACAAGGGAAGCCCCTATAATAATAAGAGAAAATGTCAAGCAAAAAGAATGTAATCCCCAAATATTTCAAATTTAATGTAAATATAAATCAGCAGTTCTAAGAAGCTCAATCAACATTGAGCAGATTATACATAACAAATGTGCATTAATATATATTATTTAAAAAACTACCAAAACCAAATCTTTAAAAGAACTAAGGGGGAAAAGACATATTTCATTTAAAGGAACTACATAAAGGATAGATTTTTTTAAGCCAGTTTTTTAAAATTAATTAATTTTTTAATTGAAGGGTAATTGCTTTGCAGGATTTTGTTGTTTTCTATCAAATCTCAACATTTTTTAATAAAAAGTTTTTAATTAAGGACCTTTAACCTAAGCAACTCTGGAGAAGGCAATGGCAACCACTCCAGTACTCTTGCCTGGAAAATCCCATGGACGGAGGAGCCTGGTAGGCTGCAATCCATGGGGTCGCTAAGAGTTGGACATGACTGAGTGACTTCACTTTCACTTTTCACTTTCATACATTGGAGAAGGAAATGGCAACCCACTCCAGTGTTCTTGCCTGGAGAATCCCAGGGATGGTGGAGCCTGATGGGCTGCCGTCTATGGGGTCGCACAGAGTCAGACACGACTGAAGCGACTTAGCAGCAGCAGCAACCTATAATTACATATCCAGCAAAAATGTGCTAGGAAAATGCAGAGGAAATAAAGACATTTCTAAACAAAGTAAAGCTATGAGAACTTCATTGTTGGGACCCGCATTAGGCATTATTGACAAAATGGAGGCATGGCCCCAACCCCCTCTCCTCATCCCGCAGGCATGGTCCTGGGATGAAGGAGTTAAGTTTTGTGATTCTGACTTTTTCTTTCCTTTCTTCAGTTGAGGTGGCTGGAAAGAATGTTAACGTGCTTATTGTTTTTGAGAGAAGCATGAGAAAGCACAAAGCCTTCTGCAGTTGTGCCCAGAAAATAATCTATAAAGTAACCATTGACATTTGTTCAAGGATCTTTACAAAGAATGTTCCAGGATGAGCACATAGGCACAGCTTGAGGCCATGGGAAGGATTGTTATCTGAACCTGTTTGTGAGGGGAATGTTTATGGCAAAGGTAGTTTGCTGAGCTTAGGGTTTAGGCATAATTAAGAATAGCTAGAAGCCTTTTTAGGAGATAGTGAGCTTAAGATACTAGGGGCAAGCAGGATTTAGAAAGATAAGAAATAAACTGAGGAGGCTAGCTTGCTCTCTCCTCTTTTGATCCCACCTCATCTCATTCCAGTCACCTGTAACTACCCTCTCCCTCTTCTCTTCATGTAACTCAGTGAACCTCTCTGGGTGTCCCTCAAACTTCATCTTTAACCTAGATGTTTTATCATCGGTGCTGTATAGATGGAGAAGTGTTGAGACTACTGTAAAAATAAAACTGAAAACCAGAAGCAGGAGGCTTAAGTGCAAATCCTGAGAACATCAGAGCACTCCTGAATCCAGGCAACATTAATCAATAGGAGCTCATCAAACACCTCCATACATACACTGAAACCAAGCACCACCCAAGGGCCAACAAGTTCCAGAGCAAGACATACCACACAGATTCTCCAGCAACACAGGAACACACCCCTGAGCTTCAATATACAAGCAGCTCAAAGTTACTCCAAACCATTGATGTCTCATAACCCATTACTGGTCACTCCATTGCACTCCAGAGAGAAGAAATCCAGCTCCATCCACCAGAACTCCAACACAAGCCTCCCTAACCAAGAAACCTTGACAAGCTACTGATACAACCCCACCCACAGTGAGGAAACTCCATAATAAAGAGAACTCCACAAATTCCCAGAATATAGAAAGGCCACCCCAAACGCAGCAATGTAACCAAGAAGAAGAGACAGAGGAATACCCAGCAGGTAAAGGAACAGGAGAAATGCCCATCAAACCAAACCAAAGAGGAAGAGATAGGGAATCTACCTGAGAAAGAATTCCGAATATTGATAGTGAAAATGATCCAAAATCTTGAAATCAAAATGGAATCACAGATAAATAGCCTGGAGACAAGGATTGAGAAGATGCAAGAAAGGTTTAACAAGGACCTAGAAGAAATAAAAAAGAGTCAATATATAATGAATAATGCAATAAATGAGATCAGAAACACTCTGGAGGCAACAAATAGTTGAATAACGGAGGCAGAAGATAGGATTAGTGAAATAAGAGATAGAATGGTAGAAATAAATGAATCAGAGAGGAAAACAGAAAAACGAATTAAAAGAAATGAGGACAACCTCAGAGACCTCCAGGACAATATGAAACGCTCCAAAATTCAAATTATAGGAGTCCCAGAAGAAGACAAAAAGAAAGACCATGAGAAAATCCTTGAGGAGATAACCATTGAAAACTTCCCTAAAATGGGGAAGGAAATAATCACCCAAGTCCAAGAAACCCAGAGAGTTCCAAACAGGATAAACCCAAGGCGAAACACCCCAAGACGCATATTAATCAAATTAACAAAGATCAAACACAAAGAACTAATATTAAAAGCAGCAAGGGAAAAACAACAAATAACACACAAGGGTATTCCCATAAGGATAAGAGCTGATCTTTCAATAGAAACTCTTCAGGCCAGGAGGGAATGGCAAGACATACTTAAAGTGATGAAAGAAAATAACCTACAGCCCAGATTACTGTACCCAGCAAGGATCTCATTCAAATATGAAGGAGAAATCAAAAGCTTTACAGACAAGCAAAAGCTGAGAGAATTCAGCACCACCAAACCAGCTCTCCAACAAATGCTAAAGGATATTCTCTAGACAGGAAACACAAAAAGGGTGTATAAACCCGAACCCCAAACAATAAAGTAAATGGCAACGGGATCACACTTATCAATAATTACCTTAAACGTAAATGGGTTGAATGCCCCAATCAAAAGGCAAAGACTGGCTGAATGGATACAAAAACAAGACCCCAATATATGCTGCCTACCAGAGACCCACCTCAAAACAAGGGACACATACAGACTGAAAGTGAAGGGCTGGAAAAAGATATATCACGCAAATAGAGACCAAAAGAAAGCAAGAGTGGCAATACTCATATCCAATAAAATAGACTTTAAAACAAAGGCTGTGAAAAGAGACAAAGAAGGCCACTACATAATGATCAAAGGATCAATCCAAGAAAAAGATATAACAATTATAAATATATATGCTCCCAACATAGGAGCACTGCAATATGTAAGCAAAATGCTAACAAGTATGAAAGAGGAAATTAACAATAACACAATAATAGTGGGAGATTTTAATACCCCACTCACACCTATGGACAGATCAACTAAACAGAAAATTAACAAAGAAACGCAAACTTTAATGATACAATAGACCAGTTAGACCTAATTGATATCTATAGGACATTTCACCCCAAAACAATGAATTTCACCTTTTTCTCAAGTGCTCACGGAACCTTCTCCAGGATAGATCACATCCTGGACCATAAATCTAACCTTCATAAATTAAAAAAAATCGAAATCATTCCAAGCTTCTTTTCTGACCATAATGCATTAATATTAGATCTCAATTACAGGAGAAAAACTATTAAAAATTCCAACATATGGAGGCTGAACAACATGCTTCTGAATAACCAACAAATCACAGAAGAAATCAAAAAAGAAATCAAAATATGCATCAAAACTAATGAAAATGAAAACACAATAACCCAAAACCTGTGGAACACTATAAAAGCAGTGCTAAGAGGAAAGTTCATAGCAATACAGGCATACCTCAAGAAACAAGAAAAAAGTCAAATAAATAACCTAAATCTACACCTAAAGCAACTAGAAAAGGAAGAATTGGAGGACCCCAGAGTTAGTAGAAGGAAAGAAATCTTAAAAATTAGGGCAGAAATAAATGCAAAAGAAACAAAAGAGACCATAGCAAAAATCAACAAAGCCAAAAGCTGGTTCTTTGAAATGATAAATAAAATTGGCAAACTATTAGCCAGACTCATCAAGAAACAGAGAGAAAAATCAAATCAATAAAATTAGAAATGAAAATGGAGAGATCACAACAGACAACACAGAAATACAAAGGATCATAAGAGACTACTATCAGCAAGTATATGCCAATAAAATGGACAACGTGGAAAAAATGGACAAATTCTTAGAAAAGTACAACTTTCCAAAACTGAACCAGGAAGAAATAGAAAATCTTAGCAGACCCATCACAAGCACGGAAATTGAAACTGTAATCAGAAATCTTCCAGCAAACAAAAGCCCAGGTCCAGACGGCTTCACAGCTGAATTCTACCAAAAATTTCGAGAAGAGCTAACACCTATCCTACTCAGCTCTTCCAGAAAATTGCAGAGGAAGGTAAACTTCCAAATTCATTCTATGAGGCCACCATCACCCTAATACCAAAACCTGACAAAGATGCTACAAAAAAAGAAAACTACAGGCCAATATCACTGATGAACATTGATGCAAAAATCCTCAACAAAATTCTGACAATCAGAATCCAACAACACATTAAAAAGATCATACACCATGACCAAGTGGGCTTTATCCCAGGGATGCAAGGATTCTTCAATATCTGCAAATCAATCAGTGTAATTTACCACATTAACAAGTTGAAAAATAAAAGCCATATGATTATCTCAATAGATGCAGAGAAGGCCTATGACAAAATTCAACATCCATTTATGATAAAAACTCTCCAGAAAGCAGGAATAGAAGGAACATACCTCAACATAATAAAAGCTATATATGACAAACCCACAGCAAACATTATCCTCAATGGTGAAAAATTGAAAGCATTTCCCCTAAAGTCAGGAACAAGACAAGGGTGCCCACTCTCACCACTACTATTCAACATAGTTCTGGAAGTTTTGGCCACAGCAATCAGAGCAGAAAAAGAAATAAAAGGAATCCAAATTGGAAAAGAAGAAGTAAAACTCTCACTGTTTGCAGATGACATGATCCTCTACATAGAAAACCCTAAAGACTCCACCAGAAAATTACTAGAGCTAATCAGTGAATATAGTAAAGTTGCAGGATATAAAATCAATACACAGAAATCCCTTGCATTCCTATACACTAATAATGAGAAAGTAGAAAAAGAAATTAAGGAAACATTTCCATTCACCATTGCAACAAAAAGAATAAAATACTTAGGAATATATCTACCTAAAGAAACTAAAGACCTATATATAGAAAACTATAAAACACGGGTGAAAGAAATCAAAGAGGACACTAATAGATGGAGAAATATACCATGTTCATGGATTGGAAGAATCAATATAGTGAAAATGAGTATACTACCCAAAGCAATCTACAGATTCAATGCAATCCCTATCAAGCTATCAATGGTATTTTTCACAGAACTAGAACAAATAATTTCAAGATTTGTATGGAAATACAAAAAACCTCGAATAGCCAAAGCAATCTTGAGAAAGAAGAATGGAACTGGAGGAATCAACTTGCCTGACTTCAGGCTCTACTACAAAGCTACAGTCATCAAGACAGTATGGTACTGGCACAAAGACAGAAATATAGATTAATGGAACAAAATAGAAAGCCCAGAGATAAATCCACACACATATGGACACCTTATCTTTGACAAAGGAGGCAAGAATATACAATGGAGTAAAGACAATCTCTTTAACAAGTGGTGCTGGGAAAACTGGTCAACCACTTGTAAAAGAATGAAACTAGATCACTTTCTAACACCGCACACAAAAATAACCTCAAAATGGATTAAAGATCTAAATGTAAGACCAGGAACTATAAAACTCCTAGAGGAGAACATAGGAAAAACACTCTCCGACATAAATCACAGCAGGATCCTCTATGATCCACCTCCCAGAATACTGGAAATAAAAGCAAAAGTAAACAAATGGGATCTAATTAAAATTAAAAGCTTCTGCACAACAAAAGAAAATATAAGCAAGGTGAAAATACAGCCTTCTGAATGGGAGAAAATAATAGCAAATGCAACAACTGACAAACAACTAATCTCAAAAGTATACAAGCAACTTATGCAGCTCAATTCCAGAAAAATAAACAACCCAATCAAAAAATGGGCCAGAGAACTAAATAGACATTTCTCCAAAGAAGACATATGGATGGCTAACAAACACATGAAAAGATGCTCAATATCACTCATTATCAGAGAAATGCAAATCAAGACCACAATGTGGTACCACTTCACACCAGTCAGAATGGCTGCGATCCAAAAATCTGCAAGCAATAAATGCTGGAGAGGGTGTGGAGAATAGGAACCCTCTTGCACTGTTGGTGGGAATGCAAACTAGTACAGCCACTTTGGAGAACAGTGTGGAGATTCCTTAAAAAATTGCAAATAGAACTACCTTATGACCCAGCAATCCCACTGCTGGGCATGCACACCGAGGAAACCAGAATTGAAAGAGACACATGTACCCCTATGTTCATTGCAGCACTGTTTATAATAGCCAGGACATGGAAACAACCTAGATGTCCATCAGCAGATGAATGGATAAGAAATCTGAGGTACATATACTCAATGGAGTATTACTCAGCCATTAAAAAGAATACATTTGAATCAGTTCTAATGAGATGGATGAAACTGGAGCCTACTATACAGAGTGAAGTAAGCCAGAAAGAAAAACACCAATACAGTATACTAACACATATATATGGAGTTTAGAAAGATGGTAATGATGACCCTGTATATGAGACAGCAAAAGAGACACAGATGTGTAGAGCAGACTTTTGAACTCTGAGGGAGAGGGGGAGGGTGGGATGATTTGGGAGAATGGCATTGAAACATGTATACTAGCATGTAAGAAACAAATCCCCAGTCTGTGTTTGATGCAGGATACAGGATGCTGGGGCTGGTGCATGGGGATGATTGAGAGAGATGATATGGGGTGGGAGGTGGGAGGGGGGTTCATGTTTGGGAACTCTTGTGCACCCATGGTGGATTCATGTCAATGTATGGCAAAACCAATACAGTATTGTAAAGTAAAATAAAGTAAAAATAAAAATTAAAAAAAAAGAAATAAATTGAGGAATGTGGTATGCAGCCCAGACATAAGCATGAGTTACAATGTAATCACAAGTAAACACTATTCTGAGAGAATTGCTGAAGGAGGAACTCTGTTTGAAGCGCAACAAGGAGACAATAAATTTGGGTGAGGGGGAGCTGAAAATGTAAAACCGCTGACCTAATGCTTTTGTCAGAGTATAAAAGAAGACCTGATGCTTGAAATAAACATATAGTCCCGTACCTTGAGTCGGAGGCTACATCATTCTTCGCTGACACCGCTCATCCCTTCAGGCTGATTCCCTGGCTGCTGGAGCTGGACTCTGGCACTTCATGCCAGCAAAGCTGCATTATGTCCAGTATTTATGATATTTACAGGCACAGATTGATTGTAAAGACACTTATGAACTCAAAAGAGAAAGAAGAATGATATGCAAAACAAACACCCATCATGAAAAATGGAGTGGTTATGTTAATAATAAAGTCAATTCCAGAATGAGAAAGATTACCAGAAATAAAATAGACATTTCACATTGATAAATATTAAATTAATCATAAAGAGATAGCATTCTGAAATTATTAATATATGTATATAGCTTCAAATTTTGTCAAAATATGAAACTGAAGTGATAAGGAAGCAAACTGAGATTATAGTTGAAAATGTCAACAGTCCCCCTCAGTCATTTATTAACTATATAGCAAATCAATAACGGTATAAAAGTCTTGAGAGATGTTGTATTAGTCACTCAGTTATGTCCAGTTCTTTGCAACCCCATGGACTATAGCCCACCGGGCTCCTCTGTCCATGGATACTATCAACCAAATAGAATTAACTGGCATTTATAGAAGACTATACCTAATCAGAATAGACTGTATTTTGTTTCAACCCCATACAGTTGAAACTAGAATAGGCTATGTGCCAGAACATAATTCTTAATAAATATGAAAGTTTTTAATATGAAAAAATGGTATTATATTAGAAATCAGTAACTTAAAAAAATCTATAAAATACTCAACTATTTGGAAATTAAGCAGCATATTTTTAAATGATCTATGAGTTAAAGAAGAAATCATATAAGGGAAATTAGAATATATCAGTATTTTAAAATGTCATAACATATCAAAATGTGAGGGATGTAGCGAAATTAGGGCTTAGTAACTAACTTGTAAATGTTTATAGAAGAGAAGAAATTTTAATGTCTACCCAGAGAAGCTAGAAAAAGAACAGCAAATTAAATTCAAAATAAGCAAAGGGGAAAAAATAGTAAATAGAATTAAATCAATTAAATACAAAATAGGGAAAATGGAAATAAATAATGAGAACAAAACTTGATTCTTTAAAAATATTAATGATTGGTAAATCACTAACTATAATAAAAAATGGAGAAAACACAACTCAATATAGAAATTAAATTGATAAACCTCTATAGATCCTTCAGAAGCATAATAAAATAATATAATGATAAATTTATTAATTTACTTAGGTATGAACAAATTCATTGAATAAATTACTAAAATATCTAGAGAGTAAATTTACAAAATAATAATTATATATTAAAGTAATTGCTTTTTAATGACAAGCTTTCCATCTAAGAAAACTCCAGGCCACAAGCCTTATCAAAATTATATTCTAAAATATTATAAGAAAAAATTTACAAAAACTCTTTCATAAAGGGCAGTTAGCACTTTTCACCTTACTTTATAAGGCCAGTAATTTCAAAGACATTACCAAAAAAGAAAGAAAGAAACTAGCCAATAATATCATTCATTAACATTGGCCTCAGGTCAGCAAACACTTTCTTTTAAAGCTCATAGAGTAAATATTTTATACTTTGAGGGTCATATTGTTTCTGTAGAAACTGCTCAACTCTCCCATGCTGCTGCTGCTGCTGCTAAGTCACTTCAGTCGTGTCTGACTCTGTGCGACCCCGTAGATGGCAGCCCACCAGGCTCCCCGTCCCTGGGATTCTCCAGGCAAGAACATCGGAGTGGGTTGCCATTTCCTTTTCCATAGCCATGTAAAAATGGTCATAGAGTATAGTTCAATGAATTGACATAGCCAAGTTCCAATAAAATTTTAATTATCTGACTAACCTCTGATTTAGGTGCTATAAATCCTCAACAAATATTAGCAAAACTCACTCAGCAAGCTCTACAAATGTTACTGGCCAAATTTTGTTAATCACAGGAATGCCAAACTTTTTAAATTAAAAATCAAGCAATATAATTCATTGTATTCATTACAGGAGAAACAAAAACATATTATTATCAATATATCAATACATTTAGAGAGTATCAGACAAACCTAACACATGCTCATAATAAAACTACTAGCATTTTAGGAATAGAATACAAAAATTTCAGTTTGATGAAGCACATCTACAAAAAACAAAGTATTAAAACTATAGCTAGCATCACAATATATGTTAAAAATGGAAAACTTTCCCTTTAAGACTGCAAAAAGGGATTCATCATTTGTATTCAAACTAGAGGTGCAATAAGTCAAGAGAAAGGAGAAAAAAAATAAGGTCATACTAGTTCAATAGGAAGAAATAGTTGTCTGTATTAACAGAGGACATAATCTTGTTTGTAGAATATCCAAAGGAACAAAAACAAAAAACAATGGAACAACAGTGTGCTAATAAAAGAATTTGGTAAAATGATAAAATAGTGGGTTAATATGTATGTGTGTGTATGTATAAATTGGAATTGCAATCACAATATCAGGTACAGCATTGCATTTGAGTGTGATATGCTGCTCCTGCTGCTAAGTCGCTTCAGTCGTGTCCGACTCTGTGCGATCCCATAGCAGCACACTAGGCTCCCCCGTCCCTGGGATTCTCCAGGCAAGAACACTGGAGTGGGTTGCCATTTCCTTCTCCAGTGCATGAAAGTGAAAATTGAAAGTGAAGTGGCTCAGTCGTGTCTGACTTTATAGTTAGGTATAAATTTAATTAAGCATGTTTAGGAAATATACAAAGAAAAATACAAATTAGAAATCAACAGCCAAGAGATAGCTTGAAAATGCCCATACATTTTTCACCTAAGCATCCTATTTGCACTTAACCCAATAGAACAAAAGAAAAATTTGAAAGTAAAAATAAACAGTTTTGAATTGAATGATATTAAAGATACCTCATATTATAATTTGTAGCATGCAGGTAAATAAAACCACATTCAAGGAAAACTAAAAAAACAAACAAACAAACAAACAGGGATCCATACCAGGGTAATGGAATGGAGCACTCAATATTGTTTTGCTGCCAATTCATACAAGTTAATATATAGATAGACACAATGGTAATAAAAATTTCAGCATATTGTTGGTAGAAATTGACCAACTGATTACAAAATGTAACTCAAAAGACTTGGGCAAAACAGTTCAGTTCAGTTCAGTTCAGTTCAGTTCAGTTAAGTCGCTCAGTCGTGTCCGACTCTTTGCGACCCCATGAATTGCAGCACGCCAGGCCTCCCTGTCCATCACCATCTCCCGGAGTTCACTCAGACTCACGTCCATCGAGTCCGTGATGCCATCCAGCCATCTCATCCTGGGTCGTCCACTTCTCCTCCTGCCCCCAATCTCTCCCAGAATCAGAGTCTTTTCCAATGAGTCAACTCTTCGCATGAGGTGGCCAGAGTACTGGAGCTTCAGCTTTAGCATCATTCCTTCCAAAGAAATCCCAGGGTTGATCTCCTTCAGAATGGACTGGTTGGATCTCCTTGCAGTCCAAGGGACCCTCAAGAGTCTTCTCCAACACCACAGTTCAAACACATCAATTCTTCGGCCCTCAGCCTTCTTCACAGTCCAACTCTCACATCCATACATGACCACAGGAAAAACCATAGCCTTGACTAGACGGATCTTAGTCAGTAAAGTAATGTCTCTGCTTTTCAATATGCTATCTAGGTTGGTCATAACTTTCCTTCCAAGGAGTAAGCGTCTTTTAATTTCATGGCTGCAGTCACCATCTGCAGTGATTTTGGAGCCCAGAAAAATAAAGTCTGATACTGTTTCTACTGTTTCCCCATCTATTTCCCATGAAGTGATGGGACCAGATGCCATGATCTTAGTTTTCTGAATGTTGAGCTTTAAGCCAGCTTTTTCACTCTCCTCTTTCACTTTCAAAACAATGTCAATTAAAAAAAACAATGCTGGAGGAGTTTCACCATCTGAAATCAAAATTTGCACACATCATCTACATTTACCAAGGTGGTTGATAGTATTAACATAGACAACTAGATTAATGGAACAGAATGGAGTGAGTCCAGAAGTCAGTTCACATTTACATGGTCAATTTATTTTTAAACATAGCACCAAAATGACTCAATAAAGACGTTAACATCTTTTTAAAATATATGATGCTAGAATACTTTGTTCTCTTATTGTACAAGAAAATGTTTTCTTGGCCTTAAGTTAGGCATTTTGATTTAATAGAGAATCGAAGAAACAAACTATAGAGCGGGAGGAAAAAAATAAAAAATTCATTGGATAAGGAAACTGTATCCAGAATTACAATAATAATTACAACTATTACAATAATAACCCAACCAAGTAAAAAATGAGTCAAAAGATGCAAAAATAATTCACAAAATAAGATTTTGATAGGAGTCTGAGTTATCAGGTGAAAGATATTTTGCAAAGGTGTTGAACTATACACTTAAATTTTATTAATTTCATTAGATGTAAAATATACCTCAATACAAAGATCCCCACACTCTGATATATATGTGCAATGCCAAGTGCAATTTAGAAAATATCAGTGAAACATGTTGAAAAGCACGGACCAGGTAATACGAGTATGAAACATTTTAAGCATGGAATTTATATGTTCACACTTTTCAATGATATATTTGTATTTTTAATAGATCAATAAGAAAACTGAATAGAGAATGAAATAGAAATTAGCAATGCTTGAGATAGAACGTTAACTTAAAATTGAGAAAATTGCCTTTATTTAAAAAAAATTAAAAATGGGCTATTTCTCTGGTAAGAATTGCAAACCTACAAATATCAGCTAGCAGATCTCTAATTAAGTCAACCTCAAGAAACACAAAATGAAAATTTAATACCTCGGTAATCAGTGTATTCTTATGTAAAGTCAAATATCCATGACTTAAGATAATATTTAGCATTTTATGAAATAAAGACATTTGTATTTCTATATACTCAATCTCTCACCCTAAAGTCATATTTTCAAACATTTTGGATACATCAGCCAGCTTTAATATAAAAGCTTACAATTTTCCTTCGGATTTTATAATTTTGACACCATGTGATGAAATGAATCAAAGAAAAATAAATCTTTTATATCATTATGCTATTGTTATATTAGTTATATACTTAATGTAAGTAACAGTGTTGATATTGTTCTCCATACATAAAAGTGAATTTAAAGGTTTTCTCTCATACAAGTAATGCTTGCTTCTTAATGAACTTCATAAAATTATTGAAACAGTTGGCTTGATTTTAAGTGAAAATTTTCAATGACATATTATTACAGTATTGATTTTGAGATTGTATCTATTTTAATTCAAATATCATAACCTCAGCTTTGCTTTTGCTGACAGTTCTAATTAAAGATGTTCTTCACACCTCCCACTTCACCACACAACATGTACCTTCATGCATTATTTTGTTTCATTTTGTCCATGGTAATTATCCCTATCTGAAATAATTTTTGCTTACAAGTTACTTTCTATATTCACTCACTATTATATACATTTTACAGTGGCATATATTTTACAATGGCAGAGATTTTTCTTGTTTATGTAATATCCTCAGTGTCTACAATATTGCCAAGTTCTTAAAGTGTTCTTAAAGTATTTGAATGAGTAAATAAAATGATGAATGAATAAATGTTCTAAAAGTATCTAAAATAGTAGGCATGTATTGCATGTTTTTGATTACATTTGTTTTTACATCCATTTGTTAAATAAAAAAGAGAAAGAGTCATGTTTTCTGTTCTTTTTCTCCTTTTTTTTTTTTTTTTCCCCTGACTAATGTTGAGAAGTCGAGGGTGGAAAAGAATCAGAATTGTGGGATTGCAAAAATAATTGTTCAACATGGTTTGTTTAAATGATCATAACCAAACTCTAATTCATGTCACAATGGGAATAATTCTTGTTTTAAGAAATGGATTGGAAAAGCCTCAAGCTTCAGTTCTTACAATTTTGCATGTAAGTAGATAAGTAGGTTTAAGAAAAGGTCATTGAAATTACAACCATTTATTAAATAAAAATGATCTGTAGCCAAAGCCCCAAAGTTTTTTATCTTGATGAGCAGAGTAGGAACAGCTAAATCTGGTTCAAATCAGCTTTAGGTAAATGATTATTAGATCCCATCAGCCAGTGATTTTGCTTTCTCTCATCCTCTGCTAAGAAAAAAAAAAACTAACAAAACTTTCCAGTGCCACACTCTACTTCTCTCAATATGAAATAAATTTTTATAAAAAATCATGTTAATTGAAAGTAATATAGTCTTTGTGACCCCATGGACTGTAGGCTACCAGGCTCCTCAGTCCATGGAATTTTCCAGGCAAGAGTACTGGAGTGGGTTGCCATTTCCTTCTCCAGGGGATCTTCCCAACCCGAGGATTGAACCCAGGTCTCCCGCACTGTGGGCAGACCCTTCACCGTCTGAGCCACCAGGGAAGCCCTTAAAGACTGCAGATGAGCTTAATTACTCAAGAACCAGTTTGAATGTGTTCGATCAAATAGTCTGAACAACCTTAGTTCAATCAAACAGCAAAAAATATTCCCAAACCACAGATAGGTGCTGGATACTGTTTTAATTTTAGCTAATTAAAAATGTTTGATCTATCATGGTGGATCTCAGTGGAAGATCATTAAAATAAAATAATCTGATTTAATCAAGCACTTAACATTATTTGTTGACATATCTAATAAAGGTATTATTTAAAATTTAAATGTGATCGGTATACAGTTTTATGTTAGTTTCAGATATACTAAGATATGCAGCATTTTTTGACTTCCCAGGTGGTGTTAGTGGTAAAGAACCCATCTACCAGTGCAAGAAATGAAAAAGTCATGTGTTCGATCCCTGAGTCAGGAAGATCCCCTGGAGGAGGGCATGGAAACCCACTCCAGTATTCTTCCCTGGAGAATCCTCATGGATGGAGGAGCCTGGTGGGTTACAGTCCATTGGGTCACAAAAAGCTGGATAACTGAAGCGACTTAGCATGCATTCATGCATACAGCACATTTTATGTGTCTCTTGGCCATCTGTATGTCATCTTTGAAAAATTTCTGTTTAGATCCTCTGCCCAGTTTTTTAGCAGGTTTCATATTTTTCTTGATGTTGAGTTGTATGAGCTCTTTGTATATTAACCATATATATATATATATATATATATATCTCCTTTGTAAATACTTTCTTCCATTCAGTAAGCTGCCTTTTTGTTTTGTTGATAGTTCCCTTTGCTCTGCAAAAGTTTTTCGTTGGATGCAGTCCCATTTGTTTATTTTTGCTTTTGTTTCCTTTGCCTGAGGAGACAGATCCAAAAAAATACTGCTAAGACCCATGTCAAAGATTGCACTGCCTTGGTTTTCTACTAGAGTTTTATGGTTTCGCAGTCTATATTTAAGATTCTAATCAACTATAAGTTTATTTTTATATATGCTATAAAATAGTCTAATTTGATTTACATTCCAGTCTTCCCAAAACCATTTATTGAAGAAGTATCTTTTCATTGTATATTCTTTTTCTCCTTTGTTGTAGATTGTTGTAAGTCTTATCCAACTCTTTTGTGACTAATTGACCATATAAATGTCAATACATTTGGGGGCTCTTTATTCTGTTTCACTGATCCATGTCTGTTTTTGTGCCAATACTACATTTTTTGATTGCTGTAGCTTTGTAGTATAGCTTGAAATCAGGCAGTGGGACACCTTCAACTTTGTTCTTTTTCAAGATTGTTTTGGTCATTCTGGGTCTTTTGTGCTTTTATATCTGCACAAATGGGTTCCTGGGAGACCTAGGTTTGATCCCTGGGTTGGGAAGATCCCCTGCAGAAGTGAATGGCAACCCACTCCAGTATTCTTGCCTGGAGAATTCCTGGCAGGCTATAGTCCATGGAGTAACAAAGAGTTGGACACAACTGAGCAACTAACACACACATACAAATTTTATAATTATTTATTCTAGTTCTGTTAAAAATGCATTCATGAATACTGCAATAGCTTATCAAGTTAATTTACTTTATAAAATATTTATAAAAATGATCAGTATCCTTTAATAGATATAATTTTACACATTAAGTAGTAGTTTAAATAGTTGCTCTTTGTTAATATCCAAAATAATGAAAACTGCTGAATGACTTCTCTGAATAATAATTTTTTGATTGTCAGCAGTGAATTTCTGCAAAATAAAATGCAACATAAATATGTAATTTTCTAATGAAAGCGAAAGTGTTAGTTGATCAGTTGTGTCCTACTCTTTGTGACCCCATGAACTATATCCTCTGCCCATGGGATTCTCCAGGCAAGAATACTGGAGTGGGTTGCCATTCCCTTCTCCAAGAGATCTTCCCAACCCAGGGATCAAACCTAGGCCTCCTGCAATTGCAGGCAGATTCTTAACCATCTGAACCATCAGGGTCATATTTAGTATGTATCAGCTAGGTGCAAAATATTTTATCTCAGTACCAGAGATAAAATAGAAATCATTTAAGTCAAATATCAGTAAGCCAATTTGCCTTTTTCTAATTGAAACAAAATGATTTTCATGTCTTCAACTTTGAGCCCATTTCCAATTTGGATACAACAGAAAAATAATTCTATTTCACATTTATCAATATATCTATTAATAGACACACAGTTACAAACACACTCACATTATCTAAACTCTCACTACTTGAAATCTTTCAGAGTAAACTAAGGAAACTAAAAGACTTGAATATCTTAAAAAGTATATATCTACATATTCCATTTATATTTAAATATATATTAATATCTAACATGTATTGTGTATTTATTATATGCAATGATTTCTTTTATCTTCTTACAAATACCAATATATCTATTCGCTATAATATTCTTATGATAAAGTTATACTTATTATCCAGATTTTGCAAATAGGGAAAAAGAGAGCAACTGTCCAAGGTCACATATCTTGTAAATTAAAAGTGAACTTTTTAACTGAGAAAGCCAAGTTCTCAAACATATTCTTATACTGCCTCTCATATAAATTTTTTCCTTCTTTTGTTCTCAAACTCATGCATAGTTTGTCTTAAAAGATGATTTTAAAGAATGTATTATTTGACAGAAAGTGATTCAAAGAACGTTTCTTCTGTTATTGCTGTTTCGATAAGAGAGAATATATTTGAGATGGGCGTTTTTTAAAGCAATGTCTAACAAACCCAGTAAAGATTTTACTCAATCAAATGATTTGGCAATGACAAATTTTATAAGTTTTGGATAGATTTTCAACTATGTGAAATGACATCATGAGAAAGACATTTAAAAAAACAATTATTGCCCACACGATAATTGATTAGAGAATAACTGTAGTTGCACATACAGTTTTGCAAGCCAACACAGCCATTATTTTTCTCCCTGAACTGCAAGATAGCAGGGTCGCAAGTGACCACCCACAACTTTGATCAATCTAGCAAATACTTCCAGACTTTCCTGAGAGTTCAAGACTTTTCATTAGCAAACCCCAATCTTAAATTCTTATTTACCCAAATGGTTATTTTCATTTGATAGAAAATTTAAAAGTAGTTTACAGTAATCACAATAGTGCACTGAATTTTAAGTGGATTTTAGCCATATTATAAAACTAGAAAAATGATGTTGTTTATTAAAACCATATTTTTGAATTAAGTTCCTTTAAGGATTCAGATTGTATACAGTGTTATTGTGTAGGGAAGTACCATAATTTTCAAGAAGTGGTGCATTTTTCAGTTAAACATGAGTTGCTATGACAAATTCACATTTTGATTTGGTCATCTAGTAAATAACAACATAAAATCCTTCACAAATGCCAGAATTACAATTATATAATCCTCTGGGTACTGTTAATTTGGAGAAGCTTGTTTTGATCATTTGTAGGGATATATAATGCTTTGTGGTAATACTTTTTAAAATATTTAGTGTAGTCTTTCAATATTATAGACATTTTGATGAATGTAATATATTTAGTTGATTCTGTCCCACATTTGCTTTTTATATTTCAGGCTAGAATATAAAAGCATCTATTGTCCTAAAGATGAATTTGGATTTTGGAAATTCTAGAATTCAGCCGAATTCAATAATATAGTTTTCTATTTCTAAATCTCCATCTACTTTGAAATATACTCTCAACTGTATAATCTAACATGAAATAGTGTGATCACAGTCCTCCTCTACCCTCTTTTTAAAGCACATCTTCTAGTTGGATTAGCTAACACAGTAACCTTTTGGCTTCTTCCTTACTGTTTTTTTCTCATACCTTTGTTTTCAATAAAGCTGGATGTTGGCATCATTCAAGGCTCAATCATAGCCCTTAGCCATCTCATTCTCATGGATTGCTTTAATTGTCACCTAAATATATAGAATCTGTCTTTATATAGACCTTCCCATGTACCTCTTCACTGAATTCTAACTCATAATCTGTCCCCTATTCTGCAGTGTGGTCTTCTTCCATTGTTTACTATCTTATTAAGTAGTATCACTGTTGTTTGCACTGCAGGAACAGAATATAAATATCACTCTTGATACCCTTCAAAGTATAGCCCATTAATCCAATCCACCAAACATTTTATTATAGTTTTTGCTATGACACTTTTGCCTCACTCTACTGCATATTTCAAAATCCCAGTTACAGTTATGTCTCTCTTGCATTCCTTTACCTTCAGTTGCTCTGTTTGTACACACACTCTGTTTCTGCCTTGCAAATACATTCTCTGAATTTCTGCCAGAAAAATATCATCAAAATGTAAATCTGAGTATCCTTCTTTGCCTAAAATGCTCCAGTTAATTTTTTCTGTCCTTTTGATAAGGACAGACTTCTATAACATTATCTAAGAGATCTTACTTGCTCTGTGTCCTACCTACCATTTTGACTTCTGCCCTACTGCAGTTCCTTTACTTCTTTTCTCTTCAAATAAAGCAAAATTAGAAGAGTCATACTTCCTGATTTTAAAACTTACTGGTTTGTGTTAATCAAAATAGTGTGATGCTAGCATAAGGATAGTCATATAGAGAGTCCAGAAATAAACTATTTTAGTTACATGATACATATTCTTCCTGAGTACACAAAGACCATAGAATAAGCCTTAACAAATTTAAGATGATTGAAATTCAAGTACCATTTTTTAGCCACAGTGGCATGAAAATAGAAGTCAGTAACAGAAGGAAAATTGAAAAATGTACAAATATGTAGAAATTAAGCAACACATTCCTCAAAAACTAATGTGTTGAAGAAGAAATCAAAAGAGAAATCAGAAAGTATCTTAAGACAAATGAAAATGAAAACACAGGTTACCAAAACTTTGGAAAAGTAGTTCTAAGAGGAAAGTTTATAGCAATAAATATCTGCATTAAGGAAAAAAACTCAAGTAAACACTTTAATTTATACATTAAGGAACTAGAAAAGACATACTAAGCATCAAAAAGAATAGTAAATCCTCAGAGTTATCATCATAAGGAAAAATTACATTTTTAAAATTCTGTATCTATGTGAGATGATAGATGTTCACTAAACTTACTGAGGTAATTATTTCATGATATTTTAAAGCCATTTATCCAGTGCTGTGTATGTCAATTATGTATCAATAAAACTGGAAAACATAGAATAAATACTTAGGAATATATTTAACAAATGAACTGAAAGACCTATACACACAAAAATTTAAGACTGTTGAAAGAAATTAAATAAGCCACAAATAAATGAAAATATATTCTGTGTTCATAAATTAGAACAAATAATATTGCTAATATATCCATTCTCTCCAGAGATCTACAGGCTTTTCACAAATAGCAAAAGATCCTAAAATTTATATGAAACCACAAGACTACAAACACCCAACATAATCTTGAGTAAGAAAAACAAAACTGGAGATATCACACTAACATATTTCAAAATATATTTTGAAAACTGTATTAATCAAAACAGTATGATGCTGGCATGCAAATAGACTCTCTCGCCCGTGAAGCAGAATAGAGAGCCTAGAAATAAACACGCACATACATAGTCAAGAAATCTTTGACAAGGGTGCCAAGAATTCACAATAGAGAAAGAATAGTCTCTTCAATGAATAATGTTGGGGAAATCAGATAAACACATATAAAAATGACTTAGTTCCTCATATCATACAAATTCAACTCAAAATGGATTAAAGCCTTAAACAGAAGACCTGAAGTTGTAAAATTCCTAGAAGAAAATATAGAGGATAAGCCCTTTGATGCAAAGCCCTTTGATAAGCCCTTTGATCCAAATAATTTTTTGGATATGACACTAGAAACACAGGCAACAAAAGTAGCAATATACAAGTGGGACTACGTAAAATTAAAGAGCATCTGCACAGCTAAGGTAGCAACATGAAAAGGTGGACTACAGAGTGGGAGATATTATATATATATATATATATATATATATATATATATATATAACATTTAAAATATATAATTATATATTACTATATATAAAGTATCTATTTTGGATAATCCAAATATATGTATGTTTTGGTTGTCCTTTCTCTGTTGTGAATTCTTGGCACCATTGTCAAAACTTACTTGAATATATGTAACTCAGTCCTGGAGAAGACCACGGCAGCCTATTCCAGTATTCATGCCTGGAGAATCCCATGGACTGAGGAGTCTGGTGGGCTATAGTTCATAGGGTTGCAAAGAGTTGGACACTACTGAAGCAGCTGAGCACACACCCATACAAATCAGTAGCTGCTACTGCTACTGGTAAGTCACTTCAGTCGTGTCCAACTCTGTGCGACCCCGTAGATGGCAGTCCACCAGGCTCCTCTGTCCCTGGGATTCTCCAAGCAAGAACAGTGGAGTGGGCTGCCATTTCCTTCTCCAATGTATGAAAGTCAAAAGTGAAAGCGAAGTCGCCCAGTCGTGTCCGAATCTTGGCGACCCCATGGACTGCAGCCTACCAGGCTCCTCCGTCCATGGGATTTTTCAGGCAAGAGTACTGGAGTGGGGTGCCATTGCCTTCTCCAAAATCAGTAGCTATTATACAAAATAATTAAAAATGGGCAAAGGAATTAATAATTTCACCAAAGAAGACAAACAGATGGCCAACAGTTACATGAAAAGTTGTACAATATCACTAATCATCAGGGAAATGCAAATAAATAACACAATGAGGTAGCACCTCACTCATGCTAAGGAGGATGTACTTAGTCACCTAGTTGTGCCCGACTCTGCAACTCCATGGACTGCAGCCCACCAGGCTCCTCGGTGCATGGGAATTCTCCAGGGAAGAATACTGGAGTGGGTTGTCATGCCCTCCTCTAAGGGATCTTCCTAACCCAGGGGTTGAACCCAGGTCTCCCGCATTACAGGCAGATTCTTTGCTGACTGAGCCACCAGGGAAGCCCAAGAATACTGGAGTGGGTAGCCTGTCCCTTCTCCAGGGGATCTTCCCAACCCATGAATTGAACTGAGGTCTTCTCCACTGCAGGTGGATTCATTACCAGCTGAGCTTCCATGGAAACCCCAAAGTGAAAGTGTTAGTCGCTCACTAACAAAGTAAAAGTGTATGGCTCTTTGCAACCCCAATGGACTATGGCCCCACCAGGCTGCTCTGTCCATAGAATTCTCCAGGCAAGAATACTCGAGTGGGTAACCATTCTCTTCTCCAGGGATCTTTCCAAGCCCAGGGATCAAACCTGGGTCTCCCACATTGCAGGCAAATTTTTTTACCATCTGATCCACCAGGGAGGGCCAAAGGAGGATGGCTGTTATCAAAAAGACAAGAGATGACAATCACTAGCAAGAATATTCTCTTTTGTACACTGTTGATGGGATGGTAAATCTGTATAGCAATTATGGAAAATGGCATGGAGCTTCCTCAGAAATAGAACTACTATATAATGTAGCAATCCCATTTCTGAGTATATATCCAAAGGATATGAAATTAGTATCTTGAAGAGATACTTGCAGTCCCATATTCCCTGAAACATTGTTCACAATAGTAGTCAAGATATGGAAATAATCTTAGTGTCTGTTGAGGGATGTATGGGAAAATACATTATGAGATTACAGATACAGATATGGATACACACATATTAGCCATATATAAGTATAAATTATATGAAATATGTTATATATAGGGATATATATGTGAAAGTGAAGTGAAAGTCACTCAGTCATGTCCAACTCTTTGTGACCCTATGGACTGTATAGTCCAGAATTCTCCAGGCCAGAATACTGGAGTGGGTAGCCTTTCCCTTCTCCAGGGGCTCTTCCCAACCCAGGGATCTCACCCAGGTCTCCCATATTGCAGGTGGATTTTTTACCAGCTGAGCCACTAGGGAAGCCCACATATATATGTATATTTATATATGTTGTTTATATTTGAACAACATGGATCTGAATTGCGTGGTAGACACAGAGAGACAAATACTACATGATATCACTTATATGTGTAATCTTAAGTTGAACTCATAAAATCAGAGAGTAAAATGGTGTTTACCAGGTGCTAGTAAATGTGGGAAATGGGAAGGTATTTGTCAAAGGGTACAAGATTTCAGGTATAAAATGAATAAATTCTAGAGATCTAATGTATAGCAATCTTATTAATAATAGTAATAATGTATACTTGAAATTTGCTAAGAGAGTAAGCCTTAAGTGTCTTCACCTTTCTCTCTCACATACACAAATGGTAACTTGGTGGGATAATGGATATATTAGTTATCTTTATTGTGATAACCATTACACACAGTATACTTATATCTAAACATCGGTACTGACGATCCTACATGCAGGGCAGCAAAGGTGTAAAGAACAGACTTTTGGACTCAGTGGGAGAAGGCGAGGTTGGGATGATTTGAGAGAATAACATTGAAACATGTACATTACAGTATGTAAAATAGAGGACCAGTGCAAATTCCATGCATGAAGCGGGTCACCTAAAGCTGGTGCACTGGGAGAACCCAGAAGGGTAGGATGGGGATGGAGGTGGGAGGAGGGCTCAGGACTGGGGGGACACATGTATACTTGTGGCCAATTCATGCTCATGTATGGCAAAAAACATCATGATATTGTAAAGTAATTATCTTCCAATTAAAAAAATTAATTAAAAAACAGATTTTATACACATGTATACTTGTGGCCAATTCATGTTCATGTATGGCAAAAAACATCATGATATTGTAAAGTAATTATCTTCCAATTAAAATAATTAATTAAAAAACAGATTTTATACCTTAAATATATATAATTTTTTTTCCTGTTTTACCGCAGTAAAGCTGAGGGAAAATTAAGGAAAAAAACAAACAAAAAATTTTGAAATGCATGCGTTTCACAAGAAGTGTTAGAAATAATGGGGAGTTCTGGCTAATAGTAACTGATATTTGGTATGAAGTTCAAGAATCAGAATCCTACCTGCTTTAACTCACTGCTTCCTATGAGGTCCCTAAGGCAGCAACAGTAAACGGAAAACAAGATTTGGATGACCAGATATCCCTTGTGAATGATGTGGCCTAAGCTGAAGGTCTTAGTGGGTTTCTACTATCTAGTAAGCCTGAATCAAAATCTTACCATACGTCACTCTCAAACAGAGAGGTAAGGATCAGGCTGCAGCTGGATGTGAGCAGAGGCAAAGAGAGGACCATATGTCTGGCTTACCCTTATGAATTCAAGAAACACACTGGACGTTTTAGAACCTCTAGTGATCCCACTCACTGATAAATGTAGACTCCTTCCTCTTAGGGTAGAACAACAGGGAAGTTTAAGATGAGAATAGAGTCTTCTTCCTATCTAAAATGAACATGTGTCCTCGTTTTATAGTGCCAGGCTTGGGGACATCTGGGACCCTTAAACATGCATATATTTACTTGTATGTTTACTTGTCTAACTCAATGAAACTAAGCCATGCCCGCGGGGCAACCAAAGACGGGCGGATCATGGTGGAGAGGTCTGACAGAATGTGGTTCACTGGAGAAGGGAATGGCAAACCACTTCAGTATTCTTGCCTTGAGAACCCCATGAACAGTATGAAAAGGCATAATGATAGGATACTGAAAGAGGAACTCCCCAGGTCAGTAGGTGCCCAATATGCTACTGGAGATCAGTGGAGAAATAACTCCAGAAAGAATGAAGGAATGGAGCCAAAGCAAAAAAAAAAATACCGAGCTGTGGATGTGACTGGTGATAGAAGCAAGGTCTGATGCTGGAAAGAGCAATATGCATAGGAACTTGGAATGTCAGGTCCACGAATCAAGGCAAATGGGAAGTGGTCAAACAAGAGATGGCAAGAGTGAACATCGACATTCTAGGAATCAGCGAAATAAAATGGACTGGAATGGGTGAATTTAACTCAGATGACCATTATATCTACTACTGTGGGCAGGTATTCCTCAGAAGAAATGGAGTAGCCATCATGGTCAACAAAAGAGTCCGAAATGTAGGACTTGGATGCAATATCAAAAACGACAGAATGATCTCTGTTCATTTCCAGGGCAAACCATTCAATATCACAGTAATCCATGTCTATGCCTCAACTTGAAACGCTGAAGAAGCTAAAGTTCAATGGTTTTATGAAGACCTACAAGACCTTTTAGAACTAACACCCAAAAAAGATGTCCTTTTTTTAATAGGGGACTGGAATGCAAAAGTAGGAAGTCACGAACACCTGGGGTAACAGGCAAACTTGGCCTTGGAATATGGAATGAAGCAGGGCAAAGACTAATAGAGTTTTGCCAAGAAAATGCACTGGTCATAGCAAACACCCTCTTCCAACAACACAAGAGAAGACTCTACAAATGGACATCACCAGATGGTCAACACCAAAATCAGATTGATTATATTCTTTGTAGCCAAAGATGGAGAAGCTCTACAGAGTCAACAAAAACAAGAACAGGAGCTGACTGTGGCTCAGATCATGAATTCCTTATTACCAAATTCAGACTGAAATTGAAGAAAGTAGGGAAAACCACAAGACCATTCAGGTATGACCTAAATCAAATCCCTTATGATTATACAGTGGAAGTGAGAAATAGATTTAAGGGACTAGATCTGATAGATAGAGTGCCTGATGAACTATGGATGGAGGTTCGTGACATTGTACAGGAGACAGGGATCAAGACCATCCCCATGGAAAAGAAATGCAAAAAAGCAAAATGGCTGTCTGAGGAGGCCTTACAAATAGCTGAGAAAAGAAGAGAGGTGAAAAGCAAAGGAGAAAAAGAAAGATATAAGCATCTAAATGCAGAGTTCCAAAAAATAGCAAGAAGAGACAAGAAAGCCTTCCTCAGCGATCAATGCAAAGAAATAGAGGAAAAGAACAGAATGGGAAAGACTAGAGACCTCTTCAAGAAAATTAGAGATACCAAGGGAATATTTCATGCAAAGATGGGCTCGATAAAGGACAGAAATGGTATGGACCTAACAGAAGCAGAAGATATTAAGAAGAGGTGGCAAGAATACACAGAAGAACTGTACAAAAAAGATCTTCATGACCCAGATAATCACGATGGTGTGATCACTCATCTAGAGCCAGACATCCTGGAATGTGAAGTCAAGTGGGCCTTAGAAAGCATCACTACGAACAAAGCTAGTGGAGCTGATGGAATTCCAGTGGAGCTATTTCAAATCCTGAAAGATGATGCTGTGAAAGTGCTGCACTCAGTATGCCAGCAAATTTGGAAAACTCCGCAGTGGCCACAGGACTGAAAAAGGTCAGTGTTCATTCCAGTCCCAAAGAAAGGCAATGCCAAAGAATGCTCAAATTACTGCACACTTGCACTCGTCTCCCATGCTAGTAAAATAATGCTCAAAATTCTCCAAGCCAGGCTTCAGAAATACATGAACTGTGAACTTCCTGATGTTCAAGCTGGTTTTAGAAAAGGCAGAGGAACCGGAGGTCAAATTGCCAACATCCACTGGATCATGGAAAAAGCAAGAGAGTTCCAGAAAAACATCTATTTCTGCTTTATTCACTATGCCAAAGCCTTTGACTGTGTGGATCACAAGAAACTGGAAAATTCTGAAAGAGATGGGAATACCAGACCACCTGACCTGCCCCTTGAGAAACCTATATGCAGGTCAGGAAGCAAGAGTTATAACTGGACATGGAACAACAGACTGGTTTCCAATAACAAAAGGAGTACGTCAAGGCTGTATATTGTCACCCTGCTTATTTAACTTCTCTGCAGAGTACATCATGAGAAACGCTGGGCTGGAAGAAACACAAGCTGGAATCAAGATTGCCGGGAGAAATATCAATAACCTCAGATATGCAGATGACACCTCCCTTATGGCAGAAAGTGAAGAGGAACTAAAAAGCCTCTTAATGAAAGTGAAATAGGAGAGTGAAAAAGTTGGCTTAAAGCTCAACATTCAGAAAACGAATATCATGGCATCCAGTCCCATCACTTCATGGGAAATAGATGAAGAAACAGTGGAAACAGTGTCAAATTTTATTTTGGGAGGCTCCACAATCACTGCAGATGGTGATTACAGCCATGAAATTAAAAGACCCTTACTCCTTGGAAGAAAAGTTATGACCAACCTAGATAGTATATTCAAAAGCAGAGACATTACTTTGCCAACTAAGGTCCGTCTAGTCAAGGCTATGGTTTTTCCAGTGGTCATGTATGGATGTGAGAGTTGGACTGTGAAGAAGGCTGAGTGCAGAAGAATTGATGCATTTGAACTGTGGTGTTGGAGAAGACTCTTGAGGGTCCCTTGACTGCAAGGAGATCCAACCAGTCCATTCTGAAAGATCAGTGCTGGGGTTTCTTTGGAGGGGCTGATGCTAAAGTTGAAACTCCAGTACTTTGGCCACCTCATGCGAAGAGTTGACTCACTGGAAAAGACTTTGATGCTGGGAGGGATTGGGGGCAGGAGGAGAAGGGGGCTACAGAGGATGAGATGGCTGGATGGCATTGCTGACTCGATGGACGTGAGTCTGAGTGAACTCCAGGAGTTGGTGATGGACAGGGAGGCCTGGCATGCTGCGATTCATGGGGTCACAAAGAGTCGGACACGACTGAGCGGCTGAACTGAACTGATGTTTTATTTTCTTGCATTGCTTTGTTTTATTCATGTTCCCACCCTTTAATTTAGAAACCATAAAAAGTGTGATCAGGAGATTGTGCTTTAATAGAGTCCTGAATTCAAATCCTAATTTTTCCTATAGTTTCTGTGTGCCTGGCCATGATCCAAACCTCTACAAGCCACAGTTTCTCATCAGTAAAACACTGCTAATTTGTAGTATAATTCTAATGTCATGATGATTAGCTGTTATAGTATAAGGTGCTTAGAATGTTTGGTACGTGAGTACTCATATGTTTACTAAATATTCAGAGAGAAATATTTCATTTACACCAAAAACTAACTTCCCACTGTTAAGACTGACATATAAATAGGTCTAATGCAAGGTGGAGGCTGCCATATGCTGCCAAAGTTTTAAAACTATGGGCAAAGCAGAGAAATTCTTAAAAGGGAGGAAGTGGAGAAGCTGCAAATAAATTATTTGGGTGAAGGGGAAGATGCATGGGGCAAAAGTGGGTGATAGGCTGGAAAATTAGTTTGCAACAAAATCTAAAATTATACAGGTAATTTGTATGCTCTGGATATGGTAAGTGACAGTCTCAGGGAACAATGCTTCTTAGCTTTCATTTTAAAATCATAGCCAATCTAATGGATACCAATTTAAGTTTAGTATTAAACTGTTAGGAAAATCTAAGACTATAGTTTCATTACCTGTGTGTATATAATAGTACATACTATGCCTATAAATAGGGCTGTTCCAGGAACAGATAGCATCATGAGCCATAAAAAAGAAAATATAATAGAGAAAATAATTTATTGCAATGATTTTCTTTAACAGTAGAAGATATGCATGATTGTATATTATTGGGATGTTTTTAAATAGAAGTTTCAGTCATGATAGGTAAGCATAGTTAAGAGGATTAAGTTTTGTCACTGATAATCAATGTGATATTATTTTCATGGTATCTCCATTATTATTGCCATATTCTATGTTAGCACATTCTAAAGGCCAGTGAGGGAAGAATGTATGAAGGTGGTGAAGTCCGATCCCAACTGATTGATATTCCAGCTCTAGAAGTCAGTTAGATCCAACCAGATTGCAGATAAACATCTGAACTTGTGAACCTGGCTTAAATTAACCAAATATTCTAAATTGTAAATGTAAGACAGATGCTTATTTTATGACTAGGCCAGATGCTTACTGAAATATATTCCCATACTTCCTAGTGTATTTGATAACTGAACACTAATTTTTTTCTCAAATTCAAAGATATATACCATGTCTAATGATTATGAATCAGTCTTAATAGAGCCAATGTAAATAATGTAGATTTTTTTTAGTGAAAAGTAATGCTTTTCATCTAATGATCCCTGTATACTGAAATAAAAAGTTTTCCCCGCTTACATTTTATGTTCAGCTAAGAAAAGTGGTAATGAAGAAAACAATAAACAGAACATTTAAATGTGTCCAGCTCACACTTGTTAATAGGCCAGATAGAAGCAGGTCAACCATCTCAATGTTCTACAGTATTACCAGAATGTGTTTTTTTGACTGATTCATGCAGTCATTTTCAGAGTTTAGGTTGAAAAATCCTGTGGCATTTTTTTATGGCACATGGCCATTTATGGTATCTACTCTTCATGCAGGCTCAAGTACAAGACATGTGTGCTTGACAATATCAGACTACCTCCTCTTCTGGCCCAATTCTCATTTAGTATAGGACACAGGTATTTCTGTGGGCATGTATATTTTTGGGATTTGTGTGGGGATTAATCACAGGGGGGAAATGATGTAAATTATATCCGATGTTTTTTCTAATGAGTATTTGGAGATTAAAAGTTACCATTATAGTCACTGTGAAAAATGCACATTACTGTCGTTTTCCTAGCATAATGGATTAGTTCAGTATACTCAGTCGTGTCCGACTCTTTGTGACCCCATGAATTGCAGCATGCCAGGCCTCCCTGTCCATCAATATCTCCCAGAGTTCACCCAAACTCATGTCCATCGAGTCGGTGATGCCATCCAGCCATCTCATCCTCTGTCGCCCCCTTCTCCTCCTGCCCCCAATCCCTCCCAGCATCAGAATCTTTTCCAATGAGTCAGCTCTTCTCATGAGGTGGCCAAAGTATTGGAGTTTCAGCTTTAGCATCAGTCCTTCCAAAGAACACCCAGGACTGATCTCCTTTAGAATGGACTGGTTGGATCTCCTTGCAGTCCAAGGGACTCTCAAGAGTCTTCTCCAACACCACAGTTCAAAAGCATCAATTTTTTGGCTCTAAGTTTTCTTCATAGTCCAAATTTCACATCCATACATGACTACTGGAAAAACCATAGCCTTGACTAGACGGACCTTTCTTGGCAAAGAAATGTCTCTGCTTTTGAATATGCTATCTAGGTTGGTCATAACTTTTCTTCCAAGGAGTAAGCATTTTTTAATTTCATGGCTATAATCACCATCTGCAGTGATTTTGGAGCCCAAAAAAATAAAGTCTGAAACTGTTTCCACTGTTTCCCCATCTATTTCCCATGAAATGATGGGACCGGATGCCATGATCTTCATTTTCAGAATGTTGAGCTTTAAGCCAACTTTTTCACTCTCCTCTTTCACTTTCATCAAGAGGCTTTTTAGTTCCTCTTCACTTTCTGCCATAAGGGTGGAGTCATCTGCATATCTGAGGTTATAGATATTTCTCCCAGAAATCTTGATTCCAGCTTGTGCTTCTTCCAGCCCAGTGTTTCTCATGATGTACTCTGCATATAAGTTAAATAAGCAGGGTGACAATATACAGCCTTGACGTACTCCTTTTGTTATTGGAAACCAGTCTGTTGTTCCATGTCCAGTTATAACTCTTGCTTCCTGAAGTGCATACAGATTTCTCAAGGGGCAGGTCAGGTGGTCTGGTATTCCCATCTCTTTCAGAATTTTCCACAGTTTCTTGTGATCCACACAGTCAAAGGCTTTGGCATAGTCATGTTTTTCTGGAAATCTCTTCCTCTTTCCATGATGCAGTGGATGTTGGCAATTTGATCTCTGGTTCCTCTGCCTTTTCTAAAACCAGCTTGAACATCTGGAAGTTCACGGTTCACGTATTGCTGAAGCCTGGCTTGGAGAATTTTGAGCATTACTTTACTAGCATGTGAGATGAGTGCAAGTGTGCAGTAATTTGAGCATTCTTTGGCATTGCCTTTCTTTGGGATTGGAATGAACACTGACCTTTTCCAGTCCTGTGGCCACTGCGGAGTTTTCCAAATTTCCTGCCATATTGAGTGCAGCACTTTCACAGCATCACATTTTAGGATTTGAAGTAGCTCAACTGGTATTCCATCACCTCCACTAGCTTTGTTTGTAGTGATGCTTTCTAAGGCCCACTTGACTTCACATTCCAGGATGTCTGGCTCTAGGTGAGTCATCACACCATCGTGATTATCTGGATTGTGAAGATCTCTTTTGTACAGTTCTTCTGTGTATTCTTGCCACATCTTCTTAATATCTTCTGCTTCCATTAGGTCCGTACTATTTCTGTCCTTTATCGAGCCCATCTCTGCATGAAATGTTCCCTTGGTATCTCTAATCTTCTTGAAGTGATCTCTAGTCTTTCCCATTCTGTTCTTTTCCTCTATTTCTTTGCATTGATCGCTGAGGAAGGCTTTCTTACCTCTCCTTGCTATTCTTTGGAACTCTGCAGTTAGATGCTTATATCTTTCTTTTTCTCCTTTGCTTTTCACTTCTCTTTTTTTCACAACTATTTGTAAGGATTCCCCAGACAGCCATTTTGCTTTTTTGCATTTCTTTTCCATGGGGATGGTCTTGATCCCTGTCTCCTGTACAATGTCACGAACCTCCATCCATAGTTCATCAGGCACTCTGTCAATCAGATCTAGGCCCTTAAATCTATTTCTCACTTCCACTGTATAATCATAAGGGATTTGATTTACATCATACATGAATGGTCTTGTGGTTTTCCCTACTTTCTTCAATTTCATTATGAAGATGGCAATAAGGAGTTCATGAACTAAGCCACAGTCAGCTCCCAGTCTTGTTTTTGTTGACTGTATAAAGCTTCTCCATCTTTGGCTACAAAGAATATAATCAATCTGATTTTAGTGTTGACCATCTGGTGATGTCCATTTGTAGAGTCTTCTCTTGTATTGTTGGAAGAGGGTGTTTTCTATGACCAGTGCATTCTCTTTGCAAAACTCTATTAGCCTTTGCCCTGCTTCATTCCATATTTCAAGGCCAAATTTGCCTGTTACCCCATGTGTTCTTGACTTCCTACTTTTGCATTCCAGTCTCCTATAATGAAAAGGACATCTTTTGGGGGTGTTAGTTCTAAAAGGTCTTGTAGGTCTTGCAGGTTTTCATAGAACCATTGAACTTCAGCTTCTTCAGCATTACTGGTTGGGGCATAGACTTGGATTACTGTGATGTTGAATGGTTTGCCTGGGAATCGAACAGAGATCAGTCTGTCATTTTTGAGATTGCATCCAAGTACTGGGCTGAGAGGAGCAACCCGACGTCCAAGGAGCGGTGGATGCACGGGCGCAGGAGGGCCGAGAGGAGCTACTCCACGTTTAAGGTCAGGAGGGACAGCTGTGAGGAGATATCCCTCATCCAAGGTAAGAGAAACCCAAGTAAGGCGATAGGTGTTGTGAAAGGCATCAGAGGGCAGACCCACAAACCATAATCACAGAAAACTAGTCAATCTAATCACATGGACCACAGCCTTGTCTAACTCAATGAAACTAAGCCGTGCCGTGTGGGGCCACCCAAGACGGGCGGGTCATGGTGGAGAGGTCTGACAGAATGTGGTCCACTGGAGAAAGGAATGGCAAACCACTTCAGTATTCTTGCCTTGAGAACCCCATAAACAGTATGAAAAGGCATAATGATAGGATACTGAAAGAGGAACTCCCCAGGTCAGTAGGTGCCCAATGTGCTACTGGAGATCAGTGGAGAAATAACTCCAGAAAGAATGAAGGAATGGAGCCAAAGCAAAAACAATACCGAGCTGTGGATGTGACTGGTGATAGAAGCAAGGTCCAATGCTGTAAAGAGCAATATTGCATAGGAATCTGGAATGTTAAGTGCATGAATCAAGGCAAATGGGAAGTGGTCAAACAAGAGATGGCAAGAGTGAACATCAACATTCTAGGAATCAGAGAACTAAAATGGACTGGACTGGGTGAATCTAACTCAGATGACTATTATATCTACTACTGTGGGCAGGAATCCATTAGAAGAAATGGAGTAGCCATCATGGTCAACAAAAGAGTCTGAAATGCATATGATAGGGCAACACTCTTATCACCTTGACACAGTTGTATATATTGGGGGTCTTGCTCACCAAATTTTTTGTGTATACAAATAAAGATGGTATTCATGCCACAAAATGGGATGTATTCTATATAGTGTATTATAAGTAGAGATAAATTGTTTTAAAAAACTAAGAAAAGCAGTGTATAGAACTGCTAAAATCAAGTAGTCTAAAGATTTCTGTTCATTTAATTGCTAAGTGAGCTTCACTTAAGTAATCCCATATCTATTTTTTTTTAATTTCACATTGCATTTAGTTTTCTAGTTGCATTATATTTGTGAGTAAGCAATTATGAAAATACTCCATGATTATTACAACTGATGGTCAGTAGTATGGAAGGAACATCTCTAGACTGCATTTGAGTGCCATTATTTCATGCATGCATTCTTTCAAAATTGAGTTTGTTTGTTGTTCTTTGTACCATACGTGGTTGATACAGAGGGAAAAAAAAAAATTCTCATTGTCTTCAAGAAGCACACTGTCAGGCTAGAGATGGGCAATTGAATACATTAAACAGCTAAACAATTATTAATATCAAGCATGTTAAATATAAACTCTTACATGGAAGAGGGCTGGAGAAACCATTGAGAGGTTCCCACTCAACTGAGGTTTAAAAATGAGAAGCAGTTACCCTGTATAGAATCTCTAAAGTTTAAATTGTGACACCATTTTATGGTCTCAAACCTGGCTGCTTAAAGTATCTCTTGAGGAGCTTCTAAAAATAAAACATAAAACAACAACAATAACAACAACAACAAAAAAACAAAATCAAACAGTGGTAATCCCCCACCCCTCCCACACAAGATTCTGACTCTTAAGGGTAGGGTGGTCCCAGATAATGGAAATTCAAATTTCTCCAGATAAATATAATTTGTACTGAAGGTTTGAGAACCATTGTCTGTCAAATCAAAAAAGGAAGAAAATAGCTTTTAATCTCATTTTTGCACTTCTTTTAACTTACTTTAGAATTGGTAACATAAAATAATTAAAGTATTTTAGGACCCTGAAGCCTATCTATGTTGACTGTAAGAACTTAATTTGTCATCAAAATTACTTAGCTGTGTTACTTTTTTCCTCAGTCTCTTGTCAGGCTGGATTTATGTAGAAACTGAGGACTAGATCTTATGTCAACCTCTAGGAAATAATACTTGGATAGGAACCAATAAGATAATTCTGTTATTTGGAAATATAGTACTTGTATAATTGGTTTTGTTCTTTCAATTGTAATGGTAATTTTTCAAAAGTTTCTTAATTTTTTTTCCCAAGCTAACCCCAAAATGGAATTTTATTTTAAATGCTTCATGATTAAAACAATTTGCAGAAAACATGTGCCTTATTAAGCCAACAACCAGGGAATGCTTCATGCAGACAGTTTCTACAACCATATAAATAGTGAGATGCTTAATAGAAATAATATACTTATATATTTCTATTTCTCTCAGCTTAAAAGTAAAACAGAAATGTAATCTAGCCCAAGTAGTTCTCCATCTTTCACACTTTACTTCTCCCAAATATTCTGTCAAATAATAAATTTTCCAAATTATTACAAATAGAGTGATATTTCATATACATCACTTTAGAAATTAATATGTGTTCAAAATTTTTTATTTGGAATTTAGAAATATTATCATTTGATTTCATTTAAAATGTCCATAAAGCTTCATTTATTCTATGATTTATAGTAAAGACAACTTGATATAACTTGAGTAAAGACAATTTGATTTAACTTGTAATATAGGAGCAAGAGGGGACTTTGATTTAAAATAAGTGATTTTTTTCTGTACCATCAACTTTAAATACTTCAGTGAAATAAGGAAGAATAAAGTATTTAAAATTAACATATTTCCAAGCTACACACATCTATACAGTTATATTTATGTACTGAAGTGAAAGTCACTCAGTCGTGTCCGATTCTCCAGGGTAGAATACTGGATCCCTTCTCCAGGGGATTTTCCCAACCCAGGGACCGAACCCAGGTCTCCCGCATTGCAGACAGATTCTTTACCAGCTGAGCCACAAGGGGAGCCCAGGAATATTGGAGTAGGTACCCTATCCCATCTCCAGCAAATCTTCTTGTCCCAGGAATTGAACTGGGGTCTCCTGCATTGCAGGTGGTTTCTTTACCAACTGAACTATCAGGGAAGCCGCTATACATATATATAAATTTAAATTTGCATATAGACTATATACATATATTTTATTGAAGAGTGAGTGAGTAAAAGTCGCTCAGTCGTGTCTGACTCTTTGTGACCCATGGACCCTGGAGAGTCCATGGAATTCTCCAGGCCAGAATACTGGACTGGGTAGACTTTCCCTTCTCTAGGGAATCTTCCCAACCCAGGGACTGAACCCAGGTCTTCTGCATTGCAGGCAGATTCTTTACCAGCTGAGCCACAAACGAAGCCCATTATTGAAGAGGGTTTGCAGTAATTCTGACTTTCTGAAGTTGCATGGTGTTGAAATGAATGAAGTATTTGAGGAGGATAATTTTATCCTAAAGATGTATACAGCTTTGCAATAGGAAAAAGGCTTAGTGATAAGCTTTATTCTAAGATTATTTCAATAATCCTATTTTTAGTAGGGCTATTGATAACAGTGACAATGGCATTCTGAAACCTGAGACACTAAAATGCAAAGGGAATGCAGAAACCTCCTCACACCTATTGAATATTTCAATTCATTTTACTAAATTCTGAGTCTTTCAGATTTTGAAAAAATACATTATTTATTATTATTATTACTAATATATTTCTACTTTCTTTACCCAAGTATTAAAATTTTCCAATTCCTTTTTTCTCTGATTCATACTTTGCTTTTTATTTCTTACTGTCTATCTCCACAATACTAGGTTCTGTGTAATTGTAACACACACACATGATATCTTGAACTCCAGCCCTTCTTCCTGTTGAAAAGATTTTTTTATTGGATTGAGGAACAACTACCTTCCTCAAACATTTTAATCTCCTTGTGACCCCTTATATCAGAATTATCCCATATCTCTTATTGCACAACCATAGTCACATTACATGTATCTCAGATTATCTAATAAACACTTGTGCCTTTACTTTCTGGGCAGTGTGGTTAGAAGTGAATGAAGTTTGGAATGAGACAGGTTTTAGGGAAATTTATCTGGATTTCTCCTGGCCTCAAAATGGTGAGTACATGAGAGTGAGTTGCTCGGTCATGTCCATCTCTTTACAACCCCATAGACTATAGCTTGCAACCCCACAGACTGTAGCTTGCCAGGCTCCTCTGTCCATGGAATTCTCCAGGCAAGAATACTGGAGTGGGTAACCATTCCCTTCTCCAGGGGATCTTCCCAACCCAGGGATCAAACCCAGGTCCCCTGCACTGCAGTCAGATTCTTTACCATTTGAGCCACTGGAAAGCATACATAATTCAAATTTTACTGGCTGGTTCCTTCATCTTTAAATCCTATAATCTCTAAGAATACCCTGGAGTATGTACTGTGTGTTTATAATACTTCCACCCACTAGCCTGTCCCGACAGCCCAAGGTGTGTATTTACTTATGTCTCACACTTGTTTGCAAGATACAGAGGCCTCTGTTTCACTAGATCTCTCCTAGATCCCACACATTGCCAGGGCTGGTGACCCAAAGAGCAGACTGACTTCCTTTAGTTTGCTCTTTGTTAGAAGATTTTCAAAAAAGTCTTGTGATGATTTACCAAAAGTTATCTGTAATCCTGTTTACTCTTGCCCTCTACATAGTTATAAACAGTTATCTCTTTTTGTGCTCAAAAATAGCACAGTTGCAGACTGACAGATAAAGGGAACAAATGAGTGGTTACCAGCAGAAGGTGGTGGAGGAAGATAAAGGGGTAGAGAAGTGGGAAATCTGAATTATTGGGTAGAAGATATGCTACAAGGGTATATTGTACACCATGGGGAATATAGCTTCTATTTTGTAATAACTGTAAATGGAGTTAACCTTTCAAAATTTTATTTTAAAAAGTAGTATAGTTGGGATGAGAAATTATATAGTCACTTAGTTAATCAAGCCTTTATGCCTCATCACCTCCCTCTTTCTTTCAAACCATAAACCCCCTCTGCCTGCACCAAAAAAAAAGAAAGAAAGAAAGAAACAAAAAACACCCCTCTTGTAGTCCTGAAAAGGGAATTCAAATATTAAAGACCAAAGAGAAAGAGGCTGGGAAACAAGTTTCAGGTATAGCAACACTAGCCCACCTTTGGAAAAAAAACTATACCTTTCTTCCTGGGTTTTTCATGTATTATTACATTTAGATTTATTCCTTCTAAGATGGTTCTTCAGTGTCATATGGAAAGAGACTTCTGGCAAGTCTAGGTTCTCAGCAGTTCTCTTGGTGTGGGTAAATTATATTTGAGCTGAAACACTGTCCCCTATTTCTAAACACCAAACAGCCACCCCTCTATAAATCCAAATTTGTCATCTAAACTCTTACCAGCACTCCAGCCCATGCACTCTCATTCTCACGCTGTACTATTTTAACTATATTTCTTTTAACTTCCATATGGCACCTCTTCCTAAGCCAAATTAATTTGCTTAATACCCTACAACCTTTATTTTGTTTTTCCAATTGCAGTACCCCTTGCATTCCCTTTAAGGTAAAAACTATTTCCCTCTAAATTGTGTCAGTATATGTCTATCAATTCAACTGACATCTGTGGAGTGCCCAGAATGTCCCAGGTACAGGGGCTGGATGGTATTTCTCAACTCCTTAACAGTTGTACCTCACATATTTTCAGAGCAATGTAATCTAGTGCTTTTGTTACACTTGACAATGGCTCCAGCTCCAGCTTCCTGACTTATGTATCAATTTCATATAAGTTGACATAAATATTGACTAGCAATTTTTTCAATTTTCTCATCTTTTCTCATATCATTTTAAATTATAATGACAAATATAATATATACAAATAATTTGTATTAAATCATACTGCCTAGTTGCTTCCAGATGGGACTAGCACAAGGAGTTGCAGGAGACAAAGGTTTGATCCGGGGGTGAGGAAGAAATGACCCCCTGGAGAAAGAAATGGCAACCCACTCCAGTCTTCTTGTCTGGAAAATCTCATGAACAGAGGATCCTGAAGGGCTACAGTCCATGGGGTCAGAAAAGAGTGTGACACAACTGAGCAACTGAGCACACACAAACACACATACACACACACAATGCCTAGTACAGTGTTCCCCTGAAATCCTGTGCACAGCTATTAAGGGCAATATTTCAAATTACATCTATTTCAGGTTAGTTTGATTATATTCTTTGCAGCCAAAGATGGAAAAGCTGTATACAGTCAGCAAAAAAAGACTGGAGCTGACTGTGCCTAAGATCATGAACTCCTTATTGCCAAATTCAGACTTAAAGAAGGTAGGGAAAACCACTAGACCATTCAGGTATGACCTAAATCAAATCCCTAACGATTATACAGTGAAAGTAACAAATAGATTCAAGGTATTAGATTTGATAGAGTGCCTGAAGAACTACGGATGGAGGTTCATGACATTGAACAGGACATAGGGATCAAGACCATCTCCAAGAAAAAGAAATGTAAAAAGGCAAAATGGTTGTCTGATGAGGCCTTAAAAATAGGTGTGAAAAGAAGAAAAGCTAAAGGCAAAGGAGAAAAGGTCAGATATGCCCATTTGAATGCAGAGTTGTAAAGAATACCGAGGAGAGATATGAAAGCCTTCCTCAATGATCAGTACAAAGAAATAGAGGAAAATAATAGAATGGGACAGACTAGAGATCCCTTCAGCTAAATTAGAGATACCAAGGGAATATTTCATGCAAAGTTGGGCATAATAAAGGACAGAAATGGTATGGACTTAACAGAAGCAGAAGATTTTAAGAAGAGGTGGCAAGAACACAGAAGAATGATATAAAAACAGATCTTGATCCAGATAACCACGGTGGTGTGATCACTCACTACAGCCAGACATCCTTGAATGCGAAGTCAAATGGGCCTTAGGAAACATCACTACGAACAAAGCTAGTGGAGGTGCTGGAATTCCAGTTGAGCTATTTCAAATCCTAAAATGTAATGCTGTGAAAGTGCTGCATTCAATATGCCAGCAAGTCTGGAAAGCTCAGCAGTGGCCACAGGACTGGAAAAGGTCAGTTTTCATTCCACCCATAGTGGATTCATGTCAATGTATGGCAAAACCAATACAGTATTGTAAAGTAAAATAAAGTAAAAATAAAAATTAAAAATAATAAAAATAAAAATAGTATCAAAAAAAAGAAAGTCATTGCGAAATAATCTTCAAACTAGCCCCAAATTGCACTCATCACACACGCTAGCAAAGTAATGCTCAAAATTTTCCAAGCCAGGCTTCAACAGTACGTGAACTATGAACTTCCAGATGTTCAAGCTGGATGTAGACAAGGTAGAGGAACCAGAGATCAAAATGCCAACATCCGCTAGATCATCAAAAAAGCAAAAGAGTTCCAGAAAGACATCTACTTCTGCTTTATTGACTATGCCAAAGCCTTTGACTGTGTAGATCACAACAGTCTGTGGACAATTCATAAGGAGATGTGAATACCAGACCACCTACCTGCCTCCTGAAAAATCTGTATGCAGATCAAGAAGCAACAGTTAGAACTGGACACGGAACAACAGACTGGTTCCAAATTGGTAAAGGAGTATGTCAAGACTGTGTATTTTCACCCTGTTTATTTAACTTATATGCAGAATACATCACGTGAAATGCCAGGCTGGATGAAGCACAAGCTGAAAGATTGCCGGGAGAAATATCAATAACCTCAGATATGCAGATGACACCACCCTTATGTCAGAAATCGAAGAGGAACTAAAGAGCCTCTTGATGAAGGTGAAAGATGAGAGTAAAAATGTTGACTTAAAGCTCAACATTCAGAAAACGAAGATCATGGCATCTGGTCCCATCACTGCATGGGAAATAGATGGGGAAACAGTGGAAACAGTGGCTGACTTTATTCTGGGGGGCTCCAAAGTCACTGCAGATGGTGACTGAAGCTATGAAATTAAAAGATGCTTGCTCCTTGGAAGAAAAGCTATGACCAACCTAGACAGCATATTAAAAAGCAGAGACATTACTTTGCCAACAAAGTCCATCTAGTCAAAGCTGTGGTTTTTCCAGTAGTCATGTATAGATGTTAGAGTTGGACTATAAAGAAAGCTGAGCACCAAATAATTGATGCTTTTGAACTGTGGTGTTGGAGAAGACTCTTGAGAATCCCTTGGACTGCATGGAGATCCAACTAGTCCATCCTAAAGGAAATCAGTCCTGAACATTCATTGGAAGGACTGATGCTGTAGCTGAAACTCTAATACTTTGGCCACCTGATGTGAAGAACTGACTCATTTGAAAAGACCCTGATGCTGGGAAAGATTGAAGGTAGGAGAAGAGGCGGATGACAGAGCATAAGATGGTTGGATGGCATCAGTGATGCAATGGTCATGAGTTTGAGTAGGCTCCAGGTGCTGGTTATGGACAGCCTAGCTGGTGTGCTGCAGTCCATGGGTTCACAAAGAATCAGATACAACTGAATGACTGAACTGAACTGAACAGGTTAGTTAATAGACATATATGCCCCTTCCATCCAACATCAATCTAGTCAGTGTATTTTGCTAAAAGAGCACAAATTAATGATTGATGCAAGGCTCAGTTTCTTATTTCTTCTTTCTAGTTTCTTGTAGTGCTAGAAAGTAAGAAAATAGTCAAATAAACAAAATGCAACACACACACAATACATATGTGATGAGTGTATAAAAGAGTCAAATAAAATAGCTCCCAGTAGCATAAGCCAAAATAGTTTGACCAACAAAGTAGTATTAGACTAAATCCTAAGTCTTCCTGGTGGCTCAACGGTGAAGAATCCATCTGCAATTCAGGAAACACAGATTTAATCCCTGGGTCTAAAGGATCCACTGGAGAAGGAAATGGCAACCCAATCCAGTGTTCTTGCCTGGGAGATTCCATGGACAGAGGAGCCTGGTGGGTGAGAGTCCATGGGGTTACAAAGAGTTGGACATGACTGAGCAACTAAGCAACAACATGAATCCAAGTTGATGTGAATGAATGAATACATAAATAAATAAATATGAATAGATAAAATGTCTGAAGAAGAATAATTTCAAATAATTTGTGTAGTGTGAAAAGAAAATCAAAGTGGGATTAGTGTTGCTAAGATGTTTCTCTAAAATGAAGCCAGGAGGTCACTGAGGAAACATGACTTATGCATGTCTCATCCCGGATGGAATCTGACCTTTCGACCACTCATTGTCCTAAAAAAATAAAAAGACATTCAGAACATTTGCCAGAAAATCAAGATTTTTATCAGACCCTTACCCTAAACTAACGTATGAATACTTAAGGACAAAATGTCCTGACTTGCAGCGTCAGAGTTAATCACAATTCTCACCTAGCAACTTTGTCAGTCTTGTAGCTCTTTGTCTTTATAAGCCCTTGACTCTTTGACTTCTCTGGAACACTGTAAGTTTTACCCTCTTTGCAGCATTGATACTAATTATTTGACAATATATAGTACTCCCTTTGTGTTAAGGTTATCCAGAGAAATAGCCCACTGAATTGTGTGTAAATGCATACAGATTGAGAGATTTGTTTTAAGGTATTGCCTCATGCAATTGTATAGGCTCTGTAATTCAGAAATCTGCAGGGTAGGCTAGCAGGCTGGACACTAGGGGAGGAGTTACAGTTTCAGTCCAAAGACTGCTGACAGGATTCCTTTTATCTCAGGAGAGGGCAGTCTTTTCTATTAAGACCTTCAACTGATTGGATGAGACCTACTCACTTTATGGAAGGTAATCTGCTTTACTCAGTCCACCAGTTTAGATGCAAACCTCATCCAAAAACTCTCTTCACCAAAACATCCAGAACAAGGTTTGACCAAATATCACGGTACCATGGCCCAGCATGGGCTTCCCTGGTGGCTCAGAGGTTAAAGCATCTGCCTACAATGCAGGAGACCTGGGATCGATCCCTGGGTCAGAAAGATCCCCTGGAGAAGGAAATGGCAACCCACCCCAGTACTCTTGCCTGGAGAATCCCATGGACAGAGGAGCTTGGTGGGCTACAGTCCATGGGGCCGCAAAGAGTCGGACACAACTGAGCGACTTAAAAAAAAAAAAGCCCAGCATAGTTGACACATTAAATGAACCATGATACTCCTCCAAAGATTGAGGATAACTCCCCTCTTCATAAATATGGGGTGTCTATGGTGAATTCCTAAAGTGAGTACAGTTTAGAAAGAGGGGCAGAAGAATAACTTTGCAGTGGAAACACCTGAATAGCTATGTGTTAGGTGATCAAGATCAACATCAGCAAAGATAAACCATACTGATGTCTGTACCCTCAATATGATGTGATTTTAGCAGTTACCTCTGTGATCTTCTCCAGTACTCAAAATTCCAGTCTAATTATGAGAGAAACAGCAGACAGACTCCAATTGATGAGCAATAAACAAAACACTTGGTCAGTACACCTCAAAACTACCAAGGTCATCAAAAACAGGAACGATCTTAGAAACTATCACAGTCTACAGAAACCTACGGAGATGATGGTTAAATGTATCATGGTGTCCTGTGGGGGATTCTGGTACAGGATAATGACCTTAGGTAAAAACTAAGAAATCTGAATAAAGTATGAATTTTTTTTAGTAATAACATTACAATATTGATTCATTAGTTGTGGCAAATGTACCGAAGTAATGTAAGACACTGGAAAAGAGTTGGACTGTGAAGAAAGCTGAGCGCCGAAGAATTGATGCTTTTGAAATGTGGTGTTGAAGACTCTTGAGAGTCCCTTGGACTACAAGGAGATCCAGCCAGTCCATTCTGAAGGAGATCAGCCCGGGGATTTCTTTGGAAGAAATGATGCTAAAGCTGAAACTCCAGTACTTTGGCCACCTCATGAGAAGAGTTGACTCATTGGAAAAGACTCTGATGCTGGGAGGGATTGGGGGGAGGTGGAGAAGGGGACAACAGAGGATGAGATGGCTGGATGGCATCACAGACTCGATGGACGTGAGTCTGAGTGAACTCTGGGATTTGGTGATGGACAGGGAGGCCTGGCGTGCTGCGATTCATGGGGTCGCAAAGAGTCAGACACGACTGAGCGACTGAACAGACTGGACTGAATGTAAGACACTAATAGGGGAAACTAGGTGTGGGTTTTGGAAGAACTCTCTAAAGGAATTCTCTGTACTATTTTTACAAAGTTTCTATAAATCTAAAACTCACCTAAAATAAAATGCTTTTTACAAAGAAAATTAAAGAAACAAAACAGAAATGTATATGGATTTTTATATCAGACAGGTCTTTAAGCAGGAAGGCCTCAGTTTAGTCGCTCAGTTGTGTCCGACTCTTTGTGACCCCATGGCCTGCAGCACACCAGGCCTCCCTGTCCATCACCAACTCCTGGAGCTTGCTCGAACTCATGTCCATCGCGTCGGTGATGCCGTCCAGCCATCTCATCCTCTGTTTCCCCTTCTCCTGCCCCCAATCCCTCCCAGCATTAGGGTCTTTTCCAATGAGTCAGTTCTTTGCATCAGGTGGCCGAAGTATTGCAGTTTCAGCCTCAGCATCAGTCCTTCCCATGAATATTCAGGACTGATTTCCTTTAGGATGGATTGGTTGGATCTCCTTGCAGTCCAAGGGACTCTCAAGGGTCTTCTCCAACACCACAGTTCAAAAGCATCAATTCTTCAGTGCTCATCTTTCTTTATGGTCCAGTTCTCACATCCATACATGACTACTGGAAAAACCATAGAGCTTTGACTAGACAGACCTTTGTTTGCAAGGTAATATCTCTGCTTTTTAACATGCTGTCTAGGTTGGTCATAGCTTTTCTTCCAAGGAGCAAGCATCTTTTAATTTCATGGCTGCAGTTGCCATCTGCAGTGATTTTGGAGCCTCCAAAAATAAAGTCTGTCACTGTTTCCATTGTTTCCCCATCTATTTGCCGTGAAATGATGGAATTGGATGCCATGACCTTATTTTTTTGAATGTTGAGTTATAAGCCAGTAAGAATCCCTAAACTCACCCAATTTTATTATTCATACATATCACAAGATTGTAGAGAAAGTAAATTACAGAATGAATATGTAAATTTACTAACAAATTGTGTGGCACAAAATATGAGCTCTATGATGTTAATTTCCTTGCTCCGCTCATACCTCTTCAACAAAAGGTGTTATGCTCATTATTATTATTTTATGTTAAAATGTTAGCAAAACAATTGCTAAACTATTGTGACTGATTCATTGAGAAAATTAATTTTAAATTCAAAACTACAGCTCTATCATGCATACTTATTAAAAAATCTCCATCACTCATGGGAGGGAAGCAATAAAATCATGGAGAGAACAAACTTTCACTGCAGGTAATCAATAGTCTTGGAATATCTCAAAAGAAAAGACTAAAAGGAAAAGAAATCAAATAACCTACCACTGGCAGCATATGATGCTATATACTTAAACTGATGTATGTTGAATCTGGCAGTTTCCATGGCATTTAGCAGATAAATCTCTTTACCAGAACCCTCAGGTCAGCTAAAATGCACAGTAGACACATTTATGTCAGACTGCTTCAGTGGAGGAAACTCTGTTGGTGGTCATAGACACCGAAGATTCAGGTAAAGGAAATTCTGAATTAGGCAGTCTCCAATTTAATTATCCCCTGTACCACCTCTCTCCCCAGCACCCCCAAAGACACACACACACACACAATCACAATCTGTTTCTCTCTCAGAGAGTCCATGTCTAACATTTTGGATTTCAGGTTGTTCAACTGTACCTATACACTCATAAATTTTAAAGCAAACACTGACTAAGCATGTGTGTCTAAGCTAGAAGTGTTCTTATTTTCAGACAGACGGCTAAAATTCAAATAATTTGCTTTGGGGAAATCTAAACATACTTTATCTCCCTGCACCCTAGACAGTGTGAAGTACTACGTTAAGCTGGGGTCAGTGCCTACACTGCAAGCCATTAAATACCCCATGGTTCTTATTAAAGGAAATTATTTTCAACTGTGTGCCGTGTGGCTCATCCCCACAGTCCATCAGATGGTTGAAATGATGTGTGAGTAGAGGAGTTTGTATATACAACCATACATACAAACATATAAAATCTTAAATGTGTGCAAGTAATTTAAAAAATCCTAAAAACCTTTAAAAAGGAATTTTAAAAAGAAAAATATTAAGTGAAACATATGTGGATGTCTTTATATTTTAGTATCTTCGTTCCTGATTTTCATCAGAAAAGTTTAATAGCAATGTATTTGAAAAATTTATTTTCAAAAACAAGTAAAATAATTTGCATATTACTAGCTTGACTTATTTCAAGGCAGACAGTTTTAAAGTTTTAAATAAATTGCTCTTTTAAAAGAGCAATATTGAGCATTCTCAGTTTAGTACTTATATGCTCAGTTCAGTTCAGTCGCTCAGTTGTGTCCAACTATTTGCAACCCCATGAATTGCAGCACGCCAGGCCTCCCTGTCCATCACCAAATCCCAGAGTTCACTCAGACTCACGTCCATCGAGTCAGTGATGCCATCCAGCCATCTCATCCTCTGTTGTCCCCTTCTCCACCTCCCCCCAAACCCTCCCAGCATCAGAGTCTTTTCCAATGAGTCAACTCTTCGCATGAGGTGGCCAAAGTACTGGAGTTGCAACTTTAGCATCATTTCTTCCAAAGAAATCCCCGGGCTGATCTCCTTCAGAATGGACTGGTTGGATCTCCTTGTAGTCCAAGGGACTCTCAAGAGTCTTCTCCAACACCACATTTCAAAAGCATCAATTCTTCTTCGCTCAGCTTTCTTCACAGTCCAACTCTCACATCCGTACATGACCACAGGAAAAACAATAGCCTTGACTAGACAGACCTTTGTTGGCAAAGTAATGTCTCTGCTTTTCAATATGCTATCTAGGTTGCTCATAACTTTTCTTCCAAGGAGTAAGCATCTTTTAATTTCATGGCTGCAGTCACCGTCTGCATTGATTTTGGAACCTCCAAAAATAAAGTCTGAAACTGTTTCCACTGGTTCCCCATCTATTTCCCATGAAGTGGTGGGACCAGATGCCATGATCTTCATTTTCTAAATGTTGAGCTTTAAGCCAACTTTTTCACTCTCCTCTTTCATTCTCATCAAGAGGCTCTTTAGTTCCTCTTCACTTTCTGCCATAAGGGTGGTGTCATATGCATATCTGAGGTTATTGATATTTCTCCCAGCAATCTTGATTCCAGCTTGTGGTTCTTCCAGCCCAGCGTTTCTCATGATGTATTCTGCATAGAAGTTAAATAAGCAGGGTGACAATATACAGCCTTGATGTACTCCTTTTCCTATTTGGAACCAGTTTGTTGTTCCATGTCCAATTCTAACTGTTGCCTCCTGGCCTGCATACAGACTTCTCAAGAGGCAGGTCAGGTGGTCTGGTATTCCCATCTCTTTCAGAATTTTCCACAGTTTCTTGTGATCCACACAGTCAAAGGCTTTGGCATAGTCAATAAAGCAGAAATAGATGCTTTTCTGGAATGCTCTTGCTTTCTCGATGATCCGGAGGATGTGGGCAGTTTGATATCTGGTTCCTCTGCCTTTTCTAAAACTAGCTTGAACATCTGGAAGTTCATGGTTCACATATTGCTGAAGCCTGGCTTGGAGAATTTTGAGCATTACTTTGCTAGCATGTGAGATGAGTGCAAATGTGCGGCAATTTGAGCATTCTTTTGTATTGCCTTTCTTTGGGATTGGAGTGAACACTGACTGACCTTTTCCAGTCCTGTGGCCACTGCTGAGTTTTCCGAATTTGCTGGCATATTGAGTGCCGCACTTTCACAGCATCATCTTTCAGGATCTGAAATAGCTCTATTGGAATTCCATCGCCTCCACTGGCTTTGTTCGTAGTGATGCTTTCTAAGGCCCACTTGACTTCACATTCCAGGATGTCTAGCTCTTGGTGAGTGATTACACCATCATGATTATCTTGGTCTTGAAGATCTTTTTTGTACAGTTCTTCTGTGTATTCTTGCCTCCTCTTCTTAATATCTTCTGCTTCTGTTAGGTCCATACCATTTCTGTCCTTCACTGAGCCCATCTTTGCATGAAATATTCCCTTGGTATCTCTAATTTTCTTGAAGAGATCTCTAGTCTTTCCCATTCTGTTGTTTTCCTGTATTCCTTTGCATTGATCGCTGAGGAAGGCGTTCTTATCTCTTTTTGCTGTTCTTTGGAACTCTGCATTCAGATGCTTATATCTTTCCTTTTGTCCTTTGCTTTTTGCTTCTCTTCTTTTCACAGCTATTTATAAGGCCTCCCCAGACAGCCTTACAAATATGCTACTTATATGCTACTTGTTGGAGAAGGCAATGCCATTCCAATCCAGTACTCTTGCCTGGAAAATCCCACGGACGGAGGAGCCTGGTAGGCTGCAGTCCATGGGGTCGCTGAGTCGGACACGACTGAACGACTTCACTTTGACCTTTCACTTTCATGCACTGGAGAAGGAGATGGCGGCCCACTCCAGTGTTCTTGCCTGGAGAATCCCAGGGACGGGGGAGCCTGATGTGCTGCCGTCTATGGGGTCACACAGAGTCAGACATGACTGAAGTGACTTAGCAGCAGCAGCAGCATGCTACGTGTACCTAATGCATATCTTGTACTTATATGCTACTTGTACCTAAATGCATATCTAATCAAATAAATATCATTCTCCATTGGCATATAAATGAGACACATATAAATATATCTTAATAAAACACTTTCTATTATGTGAGGCAAATTTGCAACCACTAATTCGCTAATTTATTTCTTTCCACAATCCTGTGAGCTAAATGAATATAGGCATTACTGTTTGTATTTTACAGATAGTAATAGCTTACATGTCTAGAGTTCTTAACATGTTATAAAATTTGTTTTAAAAATATTAAATATTTCACCCTTACACAATCCTATGATGTAGTGTGTTATTATTATTGTCATTTTAGAAGTGAGGAAACTGAAGAATAGAGAGTTTAAATATTTTAAGCAAGTTCGTTCAGACAGTAGCAAGACCCAAAATTCAGATACAGGTAGTATGACTCCAGAGTCTGATTGAGCCTGATCAATTATGTTATATTGTTTTTATAGGATAGATAAACAAACCAACCAACTAACAAAACCGACAAACATAAACAAATGGCTTTGAATAAATTGTTTAAATTCACAGAGCCAACTAAGTGATGTCTTTAATATTTTGTGCAACTCAAAGATAAGGATACATTTTGCCTTCATGCAAGTTTGGTTCAAATCAAGGCTCTACCATCTGACAGCTGTATAAACTTACAAAGTTGCTTAGTGTCTCTGAACCTTATTCCTTATCTTCAAAATAAGATTGCTGGTATTTATTTTATAGATTCATTTCAATAATTAACTAAATAATTAAGTGTGTTTATGTTACCAAGCAAGGACTCACTGGCTGACACGCATTGAAGGCAATATTATAGCACCATCTTTTGATGAAAGAAAAGGCTTTATTGTGTGTAGACTGGCAGGGAAACAGGAGGCAAGGCTCTCAAAATCTGTTTCCTGATCTGCGGTTCAGTCAAACTTTTATGAGCTAGGGAGGAGAGCTGGTATGCAGAAGCATTAGTAAGGCAGATTTTTATTGGAGGGCTTTGGAACATGGCCATTTATGCTAATATATGGTAAAGGGGGCACAGGATCTTCCCAAACAATGGACCCTTCACTTCTGAAAGAATTTTCTCCTCTGCACATGCTTAAGCCCTATGACTTGTAGTTTTGTTCTGTTCTCTTGTGAAAACCAACTTAGTATCTTGTTATCTACAGAACAGAACCAGGTTGAGCTGGTCCTGCCTGCAGTTACATAACATATGTGAAACACTTGGATCTTAATAATACATTTTCAATAAATAGTAACTAAGTATACTCTTCAATAAATAGTATACTCTTCAGTAAACAGTAGCGAAGCAGGTTGGGGGAGATGGTGAAGGACCTGGAGGCCTGGCATGCTATAGTCCATGCGGTTGCAAAGAATCCGACATGACTTAGTGACTAAACAAGAAAATACTCTTCTAAATTAAAAAAGCAGACTTTTGCTTCAAATTTAAGAACTGAATTATTTCATGGCAAGTGTAGTTATTTTGTTAGATGTAATCATTGTTTTGTCTTTTAAAGATGGGAATTCAATGATAATTTTTTAAATTTAGAAACATTAAAATTAACAAAGACATTTCCACAAAATATTAAGGTTATGATTGCATTTATAATGCTTCAAGCAATTAGCTCACATTCTACAATTTTTAATATGAATTAGAAATGGAACATTTAAAGATACACAGAAAATAGGAGTACAATTAACTTGACCCTAATTTTCCGGCCTTATATTGAGTTTACCTTCTCAATGTTTCCATCTTCATATTCTAACTTCTTGGAAAATATGTGATGGGAAAAATTAATCAGAAGGCATTAAAATTATTTTGCATATATTTTAAACAGGAATATGTCTGTTTCTCCAAATTGCCTATGGAAAAATCTTATATGTGTGTTTTATTTTTTTAAGTTTTAGTTAATCTTGTTGTAACAAATTTTATTATTTTTGATTACTTCTTTTAGTTATTCTCTTCAACAGTATCCTTTGCTAATGATTCCCTGTCCACATTTTCAAGCCCAACTTTATGTAGCCTGTTTATTATTTATTCAATACTTATACATTTAGCTATAATGGAAATAGAGGCATAAACTGTGGACTGTGTAACCAAGAACCTGTAACATACTTGGGAATTTACGAACAATGAACATCAAACACTCATCAGAAAATCAAGGCAATGTGTGTGTGCATACTTTTCATAAAGAGTTCAGAGAAGAATAACAATAAAGTTAGTGATAACAAGGAACTTTAATTATTTACTCTGTGCCACACACTTCTTATGTCTTCTTTCACCTAATCCTCTCAACATCCTTAAGAATTAAGTATTATTACCATCCTCATTTTATCATTAAAACAACTAAAACATCAAAAGGTTTAGTAGTTTGCCTTTAATTGTGCAAATATTAAATGGTACATTTGGGACTGGAAGTCAAGCAGCTAGACTCCAGAGTCAACACACAGAACTCCGTTGCTAATGCTTTACCTGCCCTATGACCAGAGGAGAATAGTAAGAGGATAGAGAAGGATAGAGTTTATGATGGAGGAAGAGAAGAAAGGGAAAAGTATGACAGAAGACAGGACAAAGGAGGTACAGTTTGGAAGTCATAAAAATAAGATATTCTTGAGATAGTGTAATGGGACTAAAACTGCCAAACCAGGCAGAGGTACTTCTGTTTCATGAAACTTTTGGAGATTTTGTGGAAATAAATCATTTAATGAAATAGGCACTAATACAAGTCATCTTCAAGCTAATTAAAGATGTACCAAGAAGGAAAGCAATCAGACTCAGAAAAGACATGTGGAAGACCATTTCTGCAATATATGTGGTATGTAATTTAGATGTGAATTTTTATGATCACAGTAGAACAAAGAAAAGTTGGAAGGAAGCAAGAGATCTTTGGAATAAAGTAATTTTTATATAAATGTCTGTTTATGCCATAGGCAACCACCTTCACCTCAATTAAATATATAATGATCTGTTCCCCATGCCTCATTAATTTTTCTCCTAACCATCATTTTTTTCAGTCAGTGGAGTCATTCATGAAGCTTCTCATTTGGCCCCATATGTAATCATGAAAACCCTGTCTTCCTAAAATAATGTTTCCATGTCCACAGCTTTCTCTTACTTAGCCTTCAAAAGATTGTAAGAGTAATTTCACTAATAATTAATAATTTCACTAATAATATTGTGCTAGATTTTGCTTTCCTTTATTTGTAGTCTGCTTTTGAACTATTCATAGATGTTTCTGCATGAATATCAATTTTATGATTTTTCTATTCTGTTTAAATATTCCTAAGAGATAGCATTGAATCCATAGAATTTAATCAATTATATTCACCACATATACCTAAAACTGCAGTATTGTCAAATAGGTAATGATTTAGCATATCAAATGAACTGAATCAGAAGCCAAGTTTTTTTTTTATTTTTTATTTTTTTGAGTTGTGCTAGAGCTAGTAAAAAGAGATAATAGCTATAAAATTTCCACTAAAGTCCAGATATTGAGTTTTTTACTATAAGAGATATACAAGCAATAAGAAAATTTATCAAAAGTTTTAAAATCTATAAGATGTATACAGTTGACCCTTGAACAACACAGGTTTGGACTGCATGGGTCCACTTATACATGGGTCTTTTTTAGTAATTATACAAAATATAAATGTACAACATTGTTTGCAAGACTTGAAGTGAATAGCATATCCTTACATAGGCATAATATGAATCATATTTAATGTAAAATCAATAATGTATTAGGTTTTTTTTTTTTGACTGTTCTATAACTCTGCTTTCAAATAACTACATCACTGTATAGAATACCTCTTCTTGTAATTGGAAAAATTGCCTATTAGTCAGACATGACTGAGCAACTTCCCTTTCACTTTTCACTTTCATGCATTGGAGAAGGAAATGGCAACCCACTCCAGCGTTCTTGCCTGGAGAATCCCAGGGATGGGGGAGCCTGGTAGGCTGCCATCTATGGGGTTGCACAGAGTCGAACACGACTGAAGTGACTTAGCAGCAGCAGCCTATCATCACATATATTTTTAAAATATAACAGTGTTTCCAAACTATATAATGAACATGACTTAAATGCCATATACTATAAAATTTTTATAATGATTCATTTATTAGTGTACAGGCAAGGCTACCATGAATCATTCATACTGCTGCTTCTTCATTATCAATAAATCACTATACCGGTAATTAAATATTAATTCCTTTTTCACATTATCTTTTTAATTTTGGTGTCAAGTATTAGTAGTAGGAGAAGGCAATGGCAACCCACTCCAGTACTCCTGCCTGGGACATCCCATGGATGGAGGAGCCTGGTAGGCTGCAGTCTATGGGGTCGCTAGAGTCAGACACGACTGAGCGACTTCACTTTCCCTTTTCACTTTCATGCATTGGAGAAGGAAATGGCAACCCACTCCAGTGTTCTTGCCTGGAGAATCCCAGGGACGGGGGAGCCTGGTGGGCTGCCGTCTATGGGGTCGCACAGAGTTGGACACGACTGAAGCGACTTAGCAGCAGCAGCAGCAGTGATAGTATGTATAGCACATATACATACTGTGATCATATATCACATGATCAGATGATACATCTTGTAAACAAAGGATGTAAACTTATGATATCAGTAAATAAATGCTTTCTCTTCTTTATGATTTTTAAAATAATGTTCTTTTTTAATAGTTTATTATAAGATATAGTCTGTAACATATAGCATGCAAAATGTGTGTTAATGGACTGTTTATGCTATCAGTAAGACTTCCTGTCAATAGTAAGTTATTAGTAATTAAGTTTTGGGGGAGTCAAAAGTCATGTGTGGATTTTTCAACTACACAGGGATCAATGTCCCTAACCTCTGCTTTGTTCAAGGCTTAACTGTGTACACACATATATCTCCAAATGAGCATAATACATAGAAAAGAAGGAGTCTAAAGTAATAGTGATACTTCAAGCCTAAAGAAGAAAAAAATAAAAACATAATCTGTTGAGGACATGGAAATTTTTTATGGAGGAAGAGTATTTGGTTAGACCTTAAATGATATGTAAGATTTAGACAAGAATTCAAGATTGAGTTGAAGAAAACAGTGTAGTGGGTGCCCATTCAGGAGGTTTTGTCACCAGGTGGGAAATGTAAGGAGGAGAGACACAAAAGATAATAACAGCTAGCACTTATTAAATACATTCTATATCTAAAATACCTTGTAAAACACTCTGTGTGAGAAATCTCGACCCCTTATTCAGCATAGTGACTATTATGATTAATTTGTAAGTAAGGAAATTATATTAGACTAGTATAAAAATGTACTAAATCACTGAAGCAGATTCTGCCACTGCCCCACCTATATTGTCTTGGCCTGCTTGCAGGTAGGCTACAGACAATTCCCATAATCACTGAAATTGTCCTGCATCTCTATAGAAAAGCAGAGTTCAGTTCAGTTCAGTTCAGTCGCTCAGTCGTGTCCGACTCTTTGTGACCCCACGAATCGTAGCACGCCAGGCCTCCCTGCCCATCACCATCTCCCGGAGTTCACTCGGACTCACGTCCATCGAGTCCGTGATGCCATCCAGCCATCTCATCCTTGGTCATCCCCTTCTCCTCCTGCCCCCAATCCCTCCCAGCATCAGAGTCTTTTCCAATGAGTCAACTCTTCGCATGAGGTGGCCAAAGTACTGGAGTTTCAGCTTTAGCATCAGTCCTTCCAAAGAAAGCCCAGGGTTGATCTCCTTCAGAATGGACTGGTTGAATCTCCTTGCAGTCCAAGGGACTCTCAAGAGTCTTCTCCAACACCACAGTTCAAACGCATCAATTCTTCAGTGCTCAGCCTTCTTCACAGTCCAACTCTCACGTCCATACATGACCACAGGAAAAACCATAGCCTTGACTAGCCAGACCTTAGTTGGCAAAGTAATGTCTCTGCTTTTGAATATACTATCTAGGTTGCTCATAACTTTTCTTCCAAGGAGTAAGCGTCTTTTAATTTCACAGCTGCCATCACCATCTGCAGTGATTTTGGAGCCCCCAAAAGATAAAGTCTGACACTGTTTCCACTGTTTCCCCATCTATTTCCCATGAAGTGATGGGACCGGATGCCATGATCTTTGTTTTCTGAATGTTGAGCTTTAGGCCAGCTTTTTCGCTCTCCTCTTTCACTTTCATCAAGAGGCTTTTTAGCTCCTCTTCACTTTCTGCCATAAGGTTGGTGTCATCTGCATATCTGAGGTTATTAATATTTCTCCTGGCAATCTTGATTCCAGCTTGTGTTTCTTCCAGTCCAGCATTTCTCATGATGTACTCTGCATATAAGTTAAATAAGCATCTGAATGCAGAGTTCCAAAGAATAGCAAGAAGAGATAAGAAAGCCTTCTTCAGCAATCAATGCAAAGAAATAGAGGAAAACAACAGAATGGGAAAGACTAGAGATCTCTTCAAGAAAATTAGAGATACCAAGGGAACATTTCATGCAAAGATGGGCTCAATAAAGGACAGAAATGGTATGGAACTAACAGAAGCAGAAGATATTAAGAAGAAGAGGCAAGAATACACAGAAGAACTGTACAAAAAAGTTCTTCACGACCCAGATAATCATGATGATGTGATCACTAGTCTAGAGCGAGACATCTTGGAATGTGAAGTCAAGTGGACCTTAGAAAGCATCACTACGAACAAAGCTAGTGGAGGTGGTGGAATTCCAGTTGAGCTGTTTCAAATACTGAAAGATGATGCTGTGAAAGTGCTGCACTCAATATGGCAGGAAATTTGGAAAACTCAGCAGTGGCCACAGGACTGGAAAAGGTCAGTTTTCATTCCAATCCCAAAGAAAGGCAATGCAAAAGAATGCTCAAACTACTGCACAATTGCACTCATCTCACATGCTAGTAAAGTAATGCTCAAAATTCTCCAAGGCAGACTTCAGCAATACGTGAATCATGAACTTCCTGATGTTCAAGCTGGTTTTAGAAAAGGCAGAGGAACCAGAGATCAAATTGCCAACATCCGCTAGATCATGGAAAAAGCAAGAGCGTTCCAGAAAAGCATCTATTTCTGCTTTATTGACTATGCCAAAGCCTTTGACTGTGTGGATTACAAGAAACTGTGGAAAATTCTGAAATAGATGGGAATACCAGACCACCCGACCTGCCCCTTGAGAAACCTATATGCAGGTCAGGAAGCAACAGTTAGAACTGGGCATGGAACAACAGACTGGTTCCAAATAGGAAAAGGAGTACGTCAAGGCTGTATATTATCACCCTGCTTGTTTAACTTCTATGCAGAGTACATCATGAGTAACGCTGGACTGGAAGAAATGCAGGGTGCTCTTTAGGAAAAATGTGTTTGACTCACTCTGGAAAAATGCTCAGTCAACTAGGGAGGAATGCTGGCACAATTCTGAAACATTTCCCAGAATAGCTCCCAGAAAATCTCTAATGAAATTGAGCTCCAATTACCTTAAGGTATAACCCATCCGTTTACATACTTTCTCCCATTTGCCTACTCCTACAGTTCTTCCTGTGTTTATCTTCCAAACAAGCTACCTTGGATTCTGACTTCAGATTCTTATTTTGAAGTAAATCAACATAAGTCACTGGGTGTCTAAAATGTAGCTGCTGCTGCTGCTACTACTACTGCTAAGTCACTTCAGTCATGTTGGACTCTGTGCGACCCCATAGACAGCAGCCCACCAGGCTCCCCCGTCCCTGGAATTCTCCAGGCAAGAACACTGGAGTGGGTTGCCATTCTCTTCTCCAATGCAATGTAGCTAGAGGTCATATTCTCAGAATAGAATTCTGAACTTGGACTGCTTGTCAGTCAGATGGCTCTGAGATCATCTTGTAGACAGTGAGTGGCATAGTGGTCCTTCTGTTGTCTCGCAATATCACAGTACTATTAGATTGTTGCCTATGGTGGATTGGAATGATACATAAATACAGAAGCACATGCACAAGCTCTTAAAAGCTATTGAGGGGATGTAATATTAAGGATTATGGAATTGGATGGTTTTTGTTAAGTGTTGTAGAAACCATTAAGAAAGAAAGAAACACTCAGATCAGCTAATTTGAACTCAGATACTCTGTGAAAGCTAGAAAGTCTCCATGGAAACATTTTCAGAGACTGTCATCTTTTATATTCAAAAGGGCAGACTATGCAGAAACTCAGACTTATCCTAAGGGTGGAGGATTTTCAATGGGAAATTAACTCATAGCCCCAGCAAGCTCTTAAGGTCAGTGACTCTGTAGGGATAGAGAGACCCTGAGAGTTGCAAGAATGTCATTTGAATGAATGTGCTTAAAAACTAGATTTCCCAGATTCTCTTAACACTTAAGATTGGAGTGTGGCTCCCCATATTCTGGAGTTTATACAAAAGACAGCTGAAATAGGTCTACCACAAAATTATGTTTGTTGTCTTCAAGAACTGCCCCTTCACTACCCCCTTGCCATTACTTCTAGAATAATAACTAGAGTCAGATCTCAGCATGAGCAGAGAAATAAAGTGCTATTCCTGTTGGGGGGAATAAAAGATTATTTATTGAAAGGTTGCAGAGCTCATCTGAGATATACTAAAACAGAAGCTGGGGGTACACACATGAAAGTGGAGTGTTAGAGTGTTGAATCAGGTCCGGGATACTGGCAACTCAGATAGGGCGATGTTTATTGACATGGTGGCATTCTCCCATGAATCAGAATTTAACATCCTGGCAAGGATGCCTGGATTTAGTCCTAATATACTCCAGGAGTGACATCTTGAACTTTGTAGATGATGTATTGTTAACGAGATAGCAATGTTGCAATGCTTTGGTAAAATATTGAGGAAAAATGCAAATGTTCAGAAAGATGAGTATGCTAGAATGGACTAATTATGTTAAGCTAGATAACCAGCAGCTGTTTACATCTCCCAAGGGAACACAGAAGACTCTCCCTTCCCTAAAATGTAGAAAAAGGGGACACTGACATCATCTAGAAACTGGTAGTGTCCATTCTAGGCCAAAATTAATGGGAGAAGAAAGACACTGTAATTGATCTGGGTTACCTAGTGTGAATAGGTATAATATAATTAAAAAAAAATTAGAAGCCACATGGCAACATTTAACCATCAGAGACAAGGTTTCTTAATTACCATGATGGAGAGTGAGGCAAGAATTGAGTTTTGGGAGCCTTGGTCTTCCAGGATCTCTGGCATGGCTAACAGATCATGACATTCATAAAGCGAGATGTACTAGCCAGTGATGCTATTGCTTAACTTACATAACAAAATATGATTGAGATATCAAGAGCAGAAGAGTAACATCAGCCACAGTAATGAAAAATTACTCTCTCTCACAGACTTTCCAGACTTGAACCCATTCTGAGATCTAGAGCCTGTTGACTGAAAGAGAGATCAGGAACATTTGAGCATGACTCTGCAGTGCTGCAGTAGGAATATGAAAAATGTATTTTCCAAATTCTTTCCCCAGAAGGCTTTTGACGTTACCTGAGCAACTGGGTGCTGGGATAAAAGGCATATACACGTTCTAAGAGGTCTTGGACACATCATCTGAACTGACATTAATGCCAGGGGAATCAAAACACTATCCTGTCCTTCTTGTTAGAACAGGCTATGCAGTGGTTAGACAGGTGTAGCCTGAGCTGTATCTGCATTGAAGTTCAATCAGTGAGTCTGCCAGATTTCCTGAGGTTATTATTGAGATGGACATACATTGCTGTAGACAGAACTCTCAGATTATTTCCATGATATGTGAGTAAGAGCCATATGAGGGTAAATGAAAATGACTTCAGTTTGAAAACTGGATAAGGACTCTCATCAGAACCGAAACATGCTGGTGCCCTAATTTCAGATTTCTAGCTTCCAGTAGGGTGGAAAATATATTTCTGTGTTTGTAAGCTACCAAATCTAGGTACTTGGTTATAGCAGTAGCCCCAAATGATGAAGACATCAGCCTATTCAGAAAAATCTGCAGATGGGAATCACATGTCTTATCTTTCAGTCCTCCTTTAGCAGACAGTGTATCAGTTCTGGTCCACATCACTAGATCCTTGTTACAGAGTACAATACATAGACCTGAAGCACTGATATCATCTGGTAGTTTGTTAAAAATGCAGAATCTCAGCTCCCTTCCCCATCCTACCCTTTGCCCACTGTCCTAGATCAACTGGCCCAGAACCCACATTTTATTAAGATCCCAGTTGATGTTTGCACAGTACTATTTGAGAAGCATTGACTTAATTTTTCAATTGAATATTGAGCAATATGTCAATAATCAGCAGAAGCAGGTACTTGCTCAGAATGGATTCAGTGGATACACAGGAGAATGCTTTCATTAAGTGCATGAACCTGGGGGCATGTTACAATAGGGCCTATGCTTACCAATTTGTGGTAGCAATTTTCTATTCAGTTGCTGCTAGGATATTTTTTCCTTGAGGTAGTTAACTAAAAGGTGACCAGTTCTAAAGTTTTTATTGCTCATTACTATAATAAGATGAAAAGGCTATCTCCTTAAGATTATGTTAATGGTTTTGACCTCCCTTGAATTTCATCAAGAATGTGTCATTTAGGCCAGTATCCATTTCAGAAGTCTCCACTGTGCCAATTACCCTAGAACTGAGACATGCACATGCCTCTTGCCAACATACTTTGTAAAGTTTCTGATTAATATTATTTAATTAATGTATATGCTCAAGTACAATCTCTTTAGAGAGCTCTTCGCTCCTTGTTCTATATAAAATAGAATGTATCTTCTATTTTATTAGTTTTTAAACATCTTGCTTATAGCAGATAATACTTCTAGACATTATGTTACATATATTTAAAAAATATTTTATGTCTCTGCAATTAGTTTTTAAGATACATGAGGACAAGAAATTGATGTGATTCACCACCATACCCTAGTACCTAAAGTAATATGTGGCATATCATTGGCACCTAATACATGCATGCTAAGTTGCTGCAGTCATATCCAGCTCTTTCAGACCCTAGACCATAACCTGCCAGGCTCCTTTGTCAATGGAATTTCCCAAGAAAGAATACTAAAGTGGATTGCTGTTTCCTCTTCCAGAGGATTTTCCCAACCCAGGAATCAAAACACTGGTCTCTATGTCTCCTGCATTGGCAAATAGGTTCTTTACCACTAGAACTACCTAGGAGACCCATGTATTAAACTAAGAATCAGTGCCATTCGATAGTCTCCATAATTTAGATGTAAAAAACCAAAAGGTTAGTAGCCTCCCCATGCGTGAATATTTCCAGCCTGAATGCCAGTTTGCTGTGCTGTGCTGTGCTTAGTCATTCAGTTGTGTCCCACTCTTTGCTACCCCATGAACTGTAGCCTGCCAGGCTCCTCCACCAATGGGGATTCTCCAGGCAAGAATACTGGGATGGGTTGCCATGCCCTCCTCCAGGGGATCTTCTCAACCCAGGGATCGAACCTAGATCTCCCTCATTGCAGACAGATTCTTTACTGTCTGAGCCACCAGGGAAACCCAAGAATACTGGATTGGGTAACCTATCCCTCCTCAGGGGATCTTCCTGACCCAGGAATCAAACTGGAGTCTCCTACATTGCAGGTGGATTATTTACCAGCTGAGGACGAGGGAAGCCAGAATTGTAAACATTAATCTAAGCCTAAGGGGATCTTTTGAAGTAGTCTCAAGTAGGTGCAATTATTAGAATGAAAAACCTGTGTTATGGCACCATTCTAATGGTTTCCTTCATCTGCACTCACTGAATTTCTTTACTCATATCTCAATAGCCTTTATTATCCCATATGCTTAAAAGGATATGCCAGTACAAAACTAAAAAATGGCAATGAAAATGTTTGACTATTAACTGTTAATTTACTACTCTAAGTGAAAGAGAAAAAAGGTTGATGCATATCTATAAAGTATTTATATCCCACCCAGACTCAAAAAAAAATTTTTTTAAAAGTTAGTCAAGACAGAGAGAAATGAGTTAGCAAGAACAAGAAGGCAAGAGAAATGCAAGAACAATAGGTAACATGTTAGTTGATGTGGATTGTTGTTCACTTGAACAGTAAGACGGAAGACAACTAGGTGCTGAATTAGATACCATGTGACTCCAAGGCAATGATATTATTTAAAGAATGATCCCATATGTTTCTTTCTGTCAGTTTTCCCAAAGCACAACTGCATATTCATGAATATGCTTTCTGTTACTTTATAATTTTAAGTTCTGGAACTGTTTGTGCCTTCTTTTCTCAAGATTATCATCAATGAGCTGAGTTTGCAAATGGTCTCTTATCTCTTTGTATGGATTCTTGTTTGTATGTTCTCAAAACTAATTTATCAGGACCTGCATAACTGTCTTCATATTTGTTCCAGATTGTGAAGTTAAAAGGTTCCCAGAGGATCAGATTAATCATAACTAACATCTGTCTACAAGCTACCTTTCTGTAAACTCAAATGCAGATGTATAAAACCAACTGATCAGAACTCAGTCTAACATATATTTGTTTATTTTGCCAAGAAAAATGGTTTTGACATATTAAATGATATTATCAATGAATATATTTAATTTTTAAATTCTTAAGACAGTGATTCTTAACAGTTGTTTTTAGAGATCAGATTTACTCATTTAAAAAAAACTTTAAAAAGCAAATTTATCAAAGTTCAAAAAGTTAACTCGTGCCATTAAAATTGGTCATAAGTACTGTCAAAATATGAGTCTGAATTTCATAATAAGGAGCTTATGATCTGAGCCACAGTCAGCTCCAGGTCTTGTTTATGCTGACTACATTAGAGTTTATCCATCTTTGGCTGCAAAGAATATAATCACTGATTTCAGTATTGACTGTCTGGTGATGTCCAAGTATAGATGTCCAAGTATAGATTCATCTCATGTGTTGTTGGAAGATGGTATTTCATATTGAGAGAGTTAAAGTTTAGGGCCAGTTAAGGAGGAGGTGAATCTTCTCCCTTATTCTTTCCTTCACCTTGTGCAACACTGTATCTTGCCTGAGAACTGGACTTTCTTTTGGTCCAGAACTAATGATCACAGAGCATGTCTTACTCCTGGAAATGCTTTTCTTAGGCTCTTTTTAATGACTCTAATTGTAACAAATCTTGCCTGGAAACCTGTTTCTCAAGACTTGTACCCCTGATTCCTCAGCAACAGTGTGTCTCTCCTGAGAGGTTGCCTGGAACCTCTTCTCCTTGGCTAATCTTGTGCCACAGTTATCTCAGTATGTACGATTTGGGAAAGTGTCTGGTGGAAATTTTACAAACTTTGAGGTATTTTTTTAAACGTATTTTCAGCAGCCAATTGAGAAGTATATAAGGCCCTCCCTACTCACTAGAGTGGGTGCTCTCCTACCCTTTCTGATGTCTATGTCAGAAGCTTTTTTGTCACTTTCACTCTAAATAAAAATCTGCACAAAGCTCTGAATGACTGAAACTGTCTTTGGTCTCAGAGTGAAATCTTCTCCTTTGGAGACCATGAGTCTGGCGGCACCTTTCGCTATACACGTTATCACCATGACTAGTGTGTTCTCCTGGCAAAACTCTGTTAGCCTTTGCCCTGCTTCATTTTGTACTCCAAGGCCAAACTTGCCTGTTATTCCATGTATCTCTTGACTTTCTACTTTTGCATTCCAATCCCCTATGATGAAAATGACATCTTTTTTTCAGTGTTAGTTCTGGAAGGTCTTGTAGGTCTTCATAGAACCATTCAACTTCAGCTTCTTCAGCATTAGTGCTTGGGGCATAGACTTGGATTACTGTGGTATTGAATGGTTTGCCTTGGAAACGAATGGAGATCACTCTTTTGTTTTCGAGATTGTACCCAAGTACTGCATTTTGGACTATTTTCTTGACTATGAGGGCTATTCCATTTCTTCTAAGGAATTCTTGCCCACAGAAGTAGATATAATGGTCTTCTGAATTAAATTTGCCCATTCCTGTCCATTTTAAAATTATTTCAATGTGTTTAGAAACTGCATCCAGACACTGAATTAAGTATATCTCATGGCATCATGGCATTCAATAAGTAAGATATGTGATAAGAAGCAATAGTCTGTGAATATCTAGGGCTAAATAACCTGTTTACATGTCAAACATGTTCTAAACAGTATAAAAAGTATGTGTTCACATTATTGAAAAATACACATTACTGAAAAGAGGGCATACATTAAACTCGTCATATCCGACTCTATGCGACCCTCTGGTCTGTAGCCTGTCAGGCTACTCTGTCCATGGGATTTTTCCAGGCACGAATACTAGAGTGGGTTATCATTTCTTCCTCCAGGGGATCATCCCAACCTAGGGATTGAACTTGCAACTCTGAGTCTACTGCATTGGTAGGCAGATTCTTTACCATTGTGCCACCTGGGAAGCCCCCAAGAGAGGACATGAGGAATCAAAAACTGGAATCATTCAGAATTCTGTATCCACAAAAGATAACATAAGTCTGAATAATGAAGTGGCAAATTCACTGTTACACAGTGCCAAAGTATGCTTATGATGAACTCCAGGAAACTTCAGTACTTACCTGCAGCTTTTACTATAAACTTTTCAAATATATTTATTTAGTGATCTTCATTCAAAGTTCAAATAAAATCTCCATTTGGGCAGGTTTATATCTTATGTCCTCATAAATTATTTTATGATACATGATTTGCTTGAAACTTGTGGTTAATATTCATTTCAAAAGTATGGTGGGATATTAATAAGTAGTCAAAAATTTATAGCTTTTAGTTGATCATCGAAAAACCAAGAGAGTTCCAGAAAAACATCTACTTCTGCTTTATTTATTGACTACGCCAAAGCCTTTGACTGTAAGGATCACAATAAACTGTGGAAAATTCTTAAAGACATGGGAATACCATACCGCTGACCTGCCTCCTGAGAAATCTGTATGCAGGTCAAAAAGCAAAAGTGAGAACTGGAAATGGAACAAAAGTTATGTTCAGTTCAGTCTCTCAGTAGTGTCTGAATCTTTGCTACCCCATAGACTGCAGCACACCAGGCTTCCCTGTCCATCACCAATCCCTAGAGCCTACTCAAACTCATGTCTATCAAGTCAGTGATGCCATCCAAACATTTCATCCTCTGTCGTCCACTTCTCTTCCTGCCTTCAATCTTCCCCAGCATCAGGGTCTTTTTCAATGAGTCAGCTCTTCACATCAGCTGGCCAAAGTATTGGAGTTTCAGCTTCAGCATCAGTCCTTCCAATGAACACCCAGGACTGATCTCTTTTAGGATGGACTGGTTGGATCTCCTTACAGTCCAAGGGACTCTCAAGAGTCTTCTCCAACACCACAGTTCAAAAGCATCAATTCTTTGGTGCTCAGCTTTCTTTATAGTCCAACTCTCACATCCATACATGACTACTGGAAAAACCATAGCTTTGACTAGATGGACCTTTGTTGGTAAAGTAATGTCTCAGCTTTTTAATATGCTGTCTGGGTTGGTCATTGCTTTTCTTCCAAGGAGCAAGCATCTTTTAATTTTATTGCTGCAGTCACCGTCTGTCATGATTTTGGAGCCCAAAATGATAAAGTCTCTCACTTTTTTTCATTATTCCCTCATCTATTTGCCATGAAGGAATGAAACTGGATGACCTAATCTTAGTTTTCTGAATGTTGAGTTTTAAGCCAACTTTTTCACTCTCCTTTTTCACTTTCATCAAGAGGCTCTTTAGTTCTTTGCTTTCTGCCTTAGGGTTTTTTGTCATCTGCGTATCTGAGGTTATTGATATTTCTCCCAGCAATCTTGATACTAGCTTGTGCTTCATCGACCCTGGCATTTCGCATGATGTACTCTGCATATGTTAAATAAGCAGGGTGACAATATACAGCCCTGACTCCTTTCCCAATTTGGAACCAGTCTGTTGTTCCATGTCCAGTTCTAGTTGTTGCTTCTTGATCTGCATACAAATTTCTCAGGAGGCAGGTAGGTGGTCTGGTATTCACATCTCTGTAAGAATTTTCCAGTTTGTTGTGATCCACACAGTCAAAGGCTTTGATGTAGTCCATAGAGCAGAAGTAGATGTTTTTCTTGCTCTCTCTTTCTTTTTCGATAATCCAGTGGATGTTGGCAATTTGGTCTCTGGTTCTTCTGTCTTTTCTAAATACAGCTTAAACATGTGGAAGTTCACGATTTACGTACTGTCTTGGAGAATTTTGAGCATTACTTTACTAGTGTGTACTGCTGCTGCTGCTAAGTCACTTCAGTCATGTCTGACTCTACATGACCCCATAGACGGTAGCCCACCAGGCACCCCCATCCCTGGGATTCTTCAGACAAGAATACTAGAGTGGGTTGCCATTTCCTTCTCCAATGCATGAAAGTGAAAAGTGAAAGTGAAGTTGCTCAGTCGTGTCAAACTCTTCGCAATCCCACGGACTGCAGCCCACCAGGCTCCTCTGTCCATGGGATTTTCCAGGCAAGAATACTGGAGTGGGGTGCCATCGCCTTCTCCGTACTAGTGTGTGAGATGAGTGCAATTGTGTGATAGTTTGAGCATTCTTTAGCATTGCCTTTCTTTGGGATTGGAATGAAAACTGACCTTTTCCAGTCCTGTGCCCACTGCTGAGTTTTCCAGATTTGCTGATATACTGAGTGCACCACTTTCACAGCATCATCTTTTAGGATTTGAAATAGGTCAACTGGAATTTCATTACCTCCACTAGCTTTGTTTAGACTGGTTTCAAATTGGGAAAGGAGTACGTCAAGGCTGTCTGTTGTCACTCTGCTTATTTAACTTATATGCAGAGTACATCATGTGAAATGCCTGCTCCATGAATCAAAATTGCTGGGAGAAATATCAGTAACCTCACATATGCAGATGACATCACGCTTATAGCAGAAAGTGAAGAACTAAAGAGCCTCTTGATGAAAATAAAAGAGGAGAGTGAAAAAGTTGGCTTAAAACTCAACATTCAGAAAACTAACATCATGTCATCCAGTTCCATCACTTCATGGCAAATAGTTGAGGAAACAATAGAAACAGTGAGAAACTTTATTTTCCTGGGCTCCAAAAATCACTGCAGATGGTGACTGTAGCCATGAAGTTAAAAGATACTTGCTCCTAGGAGAAAAGCAGTGGCCATCCTGGACAGCATTTTAAAAAGCAGAGACATTACTTTGCCAACAAAGGTCCACCTAGTCAAAGCTATGTTTTTTCCAGTAGTCTTGTATGGATGTGAAAGTTGGACTATAAAGAAAGCTGAGCAACAAAGAATTGATGCTTTTGAACTGTGGTGTTAGAGAAGACTTTGAGAGTTCTTGGACTGAAAGGAGATCAAACCAGTCAATCCTAAAGGAAATCAGTCCTGAATACTCATTGGAAAGCCTGATGCTCAAGCTGAAACTGCAATACATTGGCCTCCTGAGGCAAGAACTAACTCATTGGAAAAGACCCAGATGCTGGGAAAGACTGAGGGCAGGAGAAGGGGATGGCAGAGGATGAGATGGTTGGATGGCATCACTGACTTGATGGATATGAGTTTGGGTAAGCTCCAGGAGTTAGTGATGGACAGGGAATCCTGGAGTGCTGCAGTCCATTGGCTCACAAAGGTCGGATATGACTGAGTTACTGAACTGAACTGAATTTATAGCTAGTTGTTGGTTTGTAATGTACTCACTCAAAATCAATTGCTATTATCTTTTTTAAACTTGTCATAAAATGTTAACATCACCTCTTATTTACAATATTTGCGAAAGATTTAGACCTTTTTTCATTAAATGTACTACTAAAATACCCTTTACTATGTGAAGTGTTCTTTCAAACCATAATGTAACCAAAGAATTTAACTGTACTTTCATATATATTATGCAGACTACCAAAATTACATAATGACATGAAATGAGAATCAGTGTATGTTTAATTAAAATCATTAGCAAAATGTAATAATAAAGGAGGCATTTGAATCTAGTGCAGGGTCTGTAACTTGAATATTCTAACAAGTTTTCAATAAAAAGTTTTAAACTAATTTCTTCCAAATTTTCTGAAATTATCTTTAAAGAGAAGCATCTTCGTACACATAAACAGCTCTAAAAATAAAACAATCTCCAAATTTTAATGAAAAACCCATTGGATTAATGTTGCTAAACCTATAGAAAATTACATGTTTATTTAATCCATGTTTAAAAGATTTTAATTGAAATACACAAAAGCTTCAGTTTTAGTTATCCAGGATCTCCTGGATCACTCATTTCTGGTACTGGGTCTTAAGTAAAATGAGTGCAAAAGTCTAATGCACTGCTTAACCTCTAGGAATTATATGTCAAGCATATAAAATAAAACAATACTGTAGTAAATATCATAATAAGTCCACCCAAATCTCCTCCCAAAAGAGCAATTTGCCAAAGGAGATTTTGCTGTAAATATTCCAAGTGCCAGGCGATAGAAAGGAAAAAAGCAGATGATTTTCCTCTTGAAGAAATATTTGCCTTCATCATAAAGTCTGTACAGTTTCCTTGTGCATTTTCTCTTTTTTTAATGCATTTTACTTTTCCTCTTCACCAGTATTACTTATATTTTGCTAATAACTCTAGTGATTTCACACTGAAATGTTGAAAGCAGAGGAAATGGTGTGAAAAAAGTAATGACTTTCTTTCATGTAATTTATGAATGATAGATATTCTTAAAATGTTAGTTAAGAAGTATAAAATTGTTTGGATTCCTTGCTCACAGTTAAGTCAGTAATCCCCTCTCAGGCATTTTTGAGGATTGGCCATCCAGGTATTTCATGGCTCTGAAGGATGTCAATCAACTTAAATCAATTAAGTCATTTCTAAAAAAGTTGTCCTGGTTAGGAAATCAGCATTTCTGAAATATTCTACCTCTGTTCTAATGTATGAGCATCAGAAAGTCTGACCAGCATCAGAAATCCCTTCATTGTGACAGCCTTTAAAAGTATCTGAAAACTGTCATTATTGTCCTTCTAGGTATTACCATTCCAAATAAAAATAGCCAGTTTCTTAAGCAATATTTTTTAATTCTTTATTTTTAGGTCAGTTTTAGGTTCCCAGCAATATCGAGCAGAATATATGGAGATTTTCCACATACCCACGGCCTGTGCATGCATAGTCTCCCCTTCTATTAACATCCTCACCAGAGTGGTACATTTGTTACAGTTGATGAACTTGCATTGACACATTATGCAAAGCCATAGTTTGTATGAGGATTTGCTTTGTTGCTGTACGTTCTGTGATTGGGACAGATTTGTAACAACATAAATTCGCAATTACAGCTTACACAGATTGATTTATCTGCCCTCCAATTATTTTGCATCCACCTATTGTCTCTGCTCCCCATTCCTGGCAACTGCTGATTCTTTTGTTGTCTCCATAGTTTTGCCTTTTTCAAAATGTCATATGCTTGGTATTATAGATAATTGTATGCGGTGTGTGCTAAGTCGCTTCAGTCCTGTCTGACTCTGTGCGACCCTGTGGACAGTAGCCTCCTGGCTCCTCTGTCCATGGGATTCTCCAGTCAAGAATACTGGAGTGGTTTGCTGTGCCCTCCTCTGGGGATCTTCCCAACCCAGGGAGGATTGAACCCATGTCTAGTCATAATGCTGCTGCTAAGTCACTTCAGTTGTGTCCTACTCTCTGCGACCCCATAGACGGCAGCCCACCAGGCTCCCCCGTCCCTGGGATTCTCCAGGCAAGAACGCTGGAGTGGGTTGCCATTTCCTTCTCCAATGCATGAAAGTGAAAAGTGAAAGTGAAGTCGCTCAGTCGTGTCCAACTCCCAGCGACCCCATGGACTGCAGGCTACCAGGCTCCTCCGACCATGGGATTTTCTAGGCAAGAGTACTAGTACTTGACCTTTTCAGATTGGCTTCTTTAACTTAGTAATATTCATTTGCTTTCTCCATGTCTTTTCATGGAGAAAGCTGATTTTTTTCTAAGTGCTGAATATTTGCCTGCATGTACCACAGTCTTATCAGTTCACCTACTGAAGAGCATTGTAGTTGCTTCCAAGTTTTGACAAGTGTGACTAAAGCTGATGTAAACACCTATGTGCAGGTTTTAGTGTGGAGACAATTTTCAGTTCCTTGGGATAAATACTAAGAGGCCCAATTGCTAGATCATGTGGTAAGAGTATGCTTAGTTTTGTAAGAAACCATCAGAACTCCTTCCAAAGGGACTGTATCGTTTTGCATCCCTACCACCAATAAATGACAATTCTTGTTCTCCAGTATTTGCTGTTTTCAGTGTGTTCTGGATTTTAGCCATTCTAATAGGTATGTAAGTGATACCTTATTCTTATTTTAATTTGCATTTCTTTAATGGTATATGATGTGTAACATCTTTTCATATGCTTATTTGCCATCTGAATATCTTCTTTGGCGGAGTGTCTCTTTGGTCTTTGGCCCATTTTGTTAATCTGGTTGTTTACTTATTTTTAAGAGTTTTTTTGTCTTCAGTTGCTTTTCATGCATAAAGGTTTCCAGCCCCTTTGCAACTCTGTCTACTGTGTCATACTTAGCCTAGTTTGTTAGGATGATGGTCAAACATTAACATGTTTTCTGTTGACAGTCTGACAAGGGGATCGTTTGAAACATATTGTGTAACCACTATGGATTTATTAGAAAGCAATACAGGGAAAAAGTGTTCTTGGGGAGCCTCCACTGAAGTATCACAATAAGCTTTTCCTTTTGAGTTCATTATACTATTGAATTTTTCTCTGTTACCTTGTAGTCAAGTGAAAACCTTTTAAAAGTAGATTTATATTATTCTAGTTCAGCTATACTCTGTTTAAATCTAAGAATAAAAATGTATAATCATTACCATTAAATGTCATCTTAATTTTCAGCATGCCTTGGAATCTTTTTAGTATATGTATTGTAGTTATTATTGGTGACCTCAGGTTTTTTTAAATCTCCATATATGTGCTAAATATAATTTCTGCCTTTCAATTGTTGAAGAACATGGACCAACTGATACTTTTGAATGTAAGCTTTCCTAAAGAGTAGCTTCTTATAAAATAGCATACACTGACTATTTTCACATTCGGTCATATAAACATAAACTTGGAAAGAATGCAGAAGGGAAAATGAGATTTATACTAAATGCATAAAATTTATGAAATATTTTAGTACAGTGTATAAAATCTAGGAAATATTTAATAGAGGTAAAACAAGGACAGTTTACACATATCATTTTCTAATTACTTATCAACCACACACATGCATTTTTTTCCCCTCATAGATTACAAAAATAATTATAGGAAGGAATCTAAATTGGTAACCTGTGAAAGTGTTAGTTGCTCAGTTGTGTCCAACTCTTTGCAATCCCATGGACTATAACCAGCCAGGTTCCTCTGTCCATGGGATTTTCCAGGCAAGAATACTGGATTGGGTAGCTATTCCCTTCTCCAGGGGATCATCCTGACCAAGGTATTGAACCCAGGCCTCCTGCATTGCAGGCAGATTCTTTACCATCTGAGCCACCAGGTAACCTGTGCAGTCCCATAAAAATGATCATACTGGTGGTAGCCAGAATAATTTCTATCTAAACTTCTCTAATCTTATCTGAACGATGCATAATCTCAAGCATAAGAGAAATTGGGCTTTAATTTGCATTTCACTTCAAGATGTAGCTTCCCTGGTGGTTCGATCCCTGGGTCGGAAAGATCCTCTAGAAAAGGGAATGGCTACCCACTTCAGTATTCTTGTCTGGAGAATTCCATGGACAGAGGAGCCTTGCAGGCTATAGTACATGGGATTGCAAAGAGTTGGACACAACTGAGCAACCAGCACTTTTCAAGATATAGCAACTGAAAAGGTATCAAAAATGAACTTTAAAAAGAAATTTTCACATGGATTTTCATATAAATATTCTTCTTACACAAATGATAGATAGGTCTACAGTTCAGTTCCAGTTCAGTTGCTCAGTTGTGTCTGACTCTTTGCGACCCCATGGACTGCAGCACGCCAGGCCTCCCTGTCCATCATCAACAATTAACCAATTATAAAATGATAGCAGTGATCATTTCTGAGTAACAAAACAAATTGTGACTTTCATCATTATTGTTATTTCTTTTTTAATCTTTTTGCTCCAGCAATATTGACTTGTTTGTAGAGAAAGAAAGTTTTTAAGCTATTTCTGAAGATATTTCAAGTTAATAATTTTATTTAAATTTCCCATCTGTCCTTTTTTTCTTATTTATTAATATCATTGATACAGAATTTTGGAAAATAATCACTCAGTAGTTTATCTCCAACGGATTTGCCGATAGGTTTAAATCAAATGAAAAAGGTTGAAAATTAGTATCTTGGTCATTCAATACTACATTAAAAATAATCAGTGCAGATCCATTTTCAAAATTAATAATTACTTTCATTCTCCATATTACTAGTTTAGACTTAGATCTTATATTCTTATACCTAAGAAGGAAAATCTGTTTCATTTTTCCCCAAATAGGTAGGAATACAGGTTAACTTTTTACCAACCTTGTATACTGACTTACCTTGAATTTGCTATAATTAGAATGACTAGTGGCTATGTCCACTAATAAGTTCCAAATGTTTTGCAAAATTGCATTTCTTTATTTTTTACACAATTCTGTTTTGATATCCATAGTTGCATTTGGCATATATGAAAACCAAGCATCAGCTAACAGTACCTGTATAACAGACAGAAAAGTATCAACTGGTTGCTTCACTAGCTTGGCTAATAGTGAGAATCTATAAACATTTAAATAGTTAAAAAAATATTCCACTGAGTATGATAATATTGATTACTTAAGTAGAAAGAAGTTGTACCACATTCCTTTTGAATATATTGCCATTTCAAGCTATATTAATCTCTAATAACATAATGGAGAGGGGAAAAAAAAGTCATCATTCCTAGGAGTTACAATGCACCATTTTTCTTGGTTAAATTGCTGAATATATACATCACAATAAAATTCTAATTTTTATAAATAAAAATAAAACTCCAATAATATTAATATACACATAACACATAAATTCTAATAAAATCTGCTGTTAAAAACATTTTCTCAGGCAATGATGTACTGTGTTTGACATGAGAAATATCTATATTTTGAATCATGAACCAACTTCATGCTATTAGAAATAAAAATGTCTTCCAAACCAGTGGAAACTGGCATTCTTGTCTCGGCAGAAACAGTCTGGAAAAAAAAAATTCCCATTTTATAATCATTTCAGTATATGCAAGATGACATTTGAAAACATCTGGTTTTAATGATGTCCAGAGGACATTCCAGAATGGTGGGGTCTAGATGGGCAGATATGTAAAAAAGCCCTTCTTGTTAATTTTAATAAATGGAATGCATAAAATAAATAAATTTAAGTTAAAGAAAAATGGGAATCATTTGAGGGGAGGATTCTCTGAAAAGAGAATCACAAAATTAATTTAAATACCAGGATTATGTACAGTCTGATGAGCAACTGCTTGACTTGCTGATATGAAATCACAGTTGATTTTTATCCAAGTTTTTTGACAGGCTGAAATAAATGGCATCAATTCAAACCATTCTGGCTCAGCATAATTGAGAATCAGTCTCCAGAACAATAGCGTGTTAATTCACTATCACATGTGAGAAAAATTAAGCTTGACCTTGTCTCCAGTGACTTTAGGATTTTTAATTTTTTGTCTTAATTTAGGAAGCTCACCTTCTTTGTACTTTACATAAGCAACATTGGTAATTGGTATGATAATTACCATATAGGAACAATGAAATTAATTTATAGTTACTTTTTGTTGTTCAATTGCTAAGTAGTGTTTGACTCTTTGCAACCTCGTGAACTGTAGCAGGCAGGATTCCCTCTCCTTCACCAGCTCCCAGAGTCTGCCCCAACTCATGTCCATTGAGTCAGTGATGCCATCCAACCGCCTCATTCTCTGCCACCCCCATCTCCACTTGCCCTCAATCTTTCCCAGCAACAGGGTCTTTTCCAATGAGTTGGCTCTTTGCATAAGGAAGACAAAATATTGGAGGTTCAACATCAGTCATTCCAATGAATATTCAGGGTTGATTTCCTTTAAAACTGACTGATTTGATCTCCTTGCTCTCCAAGGGACTCTCAAGAGTCTTCTCCAGCACCACAGTTGAAAAGCATCAATTCTCTGATGCTCAGCCTTTTTTATGGTCCAACTCTCACATCCGTAAATGACTACTGGGAAAAACCATAGCTTTGATTATGTGGATCTTTTATCAGCAAAGTGATGTCTCTGCTTTTTAATATGCTGTCTAAGTTTATCATATCTTTTCTTCAATGGAGCAAGCATCTTTTATTTTCATGGCTGCCATCACCATTCACATTGATTTTGGAGACCAACAAAATAATCTCTGTCACTGTTCCCACTTTTTCCCCATATATTTGCCATGAAGTGATGGGAACAGATGCCATGATCTTACCTTTTTGAATGTTGACTTTTAAGATAGCTTTTTCATTCTTCTCTTTCATTTTTGTCAAGAGACTCTTTATTTTTTTCCTCTTTGATTTCTGCCCTTATGGTGGTGTCATCTGAAGTTGGCAGATGTGAAGTTATTGATATTTCCATTTTGACCTATGTGAAGTTATTGATATTTCTCCCAGAAGTATTGATACAAGCTTGTGAGTCAATCAGCCTGTCATTTTGCATGATGTACTGTGCATATAAGTTGAATAAGTAGGGTGACGATATAGAGGCTTGAGGTATTCCTTTCATGATTTGGACCCAGTTTGTTGTTCATGTCCAGTTCTAACTGTTGCTTCTTGACCTGCATACACATTTCTCGGAGGCAGGTCAGGTGGTCTGGTATTCACATATCTTTAAGAATTTTCCACAGTTTGTTGTGATCCACACAGTCAAAGGCTTTGGCATAGTCAATAAAGCAAAAGTAGATGTTTTTCTGGAACTCTCTTGCTTTTTCGATGACCCAGCAGATGTTAGCAATTTGATCTCTTGTTCCTCTGCTTTTTATAAATCCAGCTTGAATATCTGAAAGTTCACAGTTCACGTACTGTTGAAGCCTGGCTTGAAGGATTTTGAGCATTACTTTGCTAGCATATGAGATGAGTGCAATTGTGTGGTAGTTTGAGCCTTCTTTGGCATTGCCTTCCTTTGGGATTAAAATGAAAACTGACCTTCTATAGTCCTGTGGCCACTGCTGAGTTTTCCAAATTTGCTGGCATATTGAGTGCAGCACTTTCACAGCATCATCTTTTAGGATTTGAAATAGCTCCACTGGAATTCCATCACCTTCACTAAGCTTTGTTCCTAGTGATGCTTTCTAAGGCCCACTTGACTTCACATTCCAGGGTGTCTGGCTCTAGGTGAGTGAACACACCATCATGGTTATCTGGGTCATAAAGATCTTTTTTGTATAGTTCTGTGTATTCTTGCTACCTCTTCTTAATATCTTCTGCTTCTGTTAGGTCCATACCATTTCTGTCCTTTATTGTGCCCATCTTTGCATGAAATGTTAACTTGATATCTCTAATTTTCTTGAAGAGATCTCTATTCTTTCCCATTCTATTGTTTTCCACTATTTCTTGCATTGGTCTCTGAGGAAGGCTTTCTTATATATCCTTGCTGTTCTTTGGAACTTGACTTTCAAATGGGTATATCTTTCCTTTTCTCCTTTGCCTTTAGCTTCTGTTATTTTCAGTTATTTTTAAGGCCTCATCAGACAACAATTTTGGCTTTGCAATTTCTTTTTCTTGAGGATGGTCTTGATCCCTGTCTCCTGTACAATGTCATGAACCTCTGTCCTTAGTTCTTCAGGCACTCTATCAGATCTAATCCCTTAAATCGATCTCTCACTTTCACTGTATAATTGTAAGTCATTTGATTTAGGTCATATCTAAATGGTCTATTGGTTTTCCCTACTTTCTTCATTTTAAGTCTGAATTTTGCAATAACAAGTTCATGATCTGAGCCACAGTAAGCTTCATGTCTTGTTTTTGCTGAGTGTATAGAGTTTCTCCATCTTTGGGTGCAAAGAATATAATCAATCTGATTTCAGTATTGACCATCTGGTGATGTCCATGTGTAGAGTCTTCTCTTGTGTTGTTGGAAGAGGGTGTTTCCTATAACCACCAGTGCTTTCTCTTGGCAAAACTCTGTTAGCCTTTGATCTGCTTCATTTTGTACTCCAAGGCCAAATTTGCCTGTTACTCCAGGTATCTCTTGATTCCTACTTTTGCATTCCAGTCCCCTATAATGAAAAGGACATCTTTTTTGGGTGTTAGTACTAGAAGGTCTTGTAGGTCTTCATAGAAGCATTCAACTTCAGCTTCTTCAGCGTTACTGGTTGGGGCATAGACTTGGATTACTGTGATATTGAATGGTTTGCCTTGGAAACGAACAGAGATCATTCTGTCATTTTTGAGATTGCATCCAAGTACTGCATTTTGGACTCTTCTGTTGACAGTGATGGCTACTCTATTTCCCCAGTCTTGTGGAATTTTGTAATTAAATTCCACTATCACAAGCTGGAATCAAGATTGCAGGGAGAAATATCAATAACCTCAGATATGCAGATGATTCCACCTTTATGGCAGAAAGAGAAGAAGAACTAAAGAACCTCTTGATGAAAATGAAAGAGGAGAGTGAAAAAGTTGGCTTAAAGCTCAGCATTCAGAAAACAAAGATCATGGCATCTGGTCCCATCACTTCATGGGAAATAGATGTGGAAACAATGGCTGGCTTTATTTTTATGGGCTCCAAATCACTGCAGATGTTTATTGCAGCCATGAAATTAAAAGACACTCCTTGGAAAGAAAGTTATGATCAACCTACATAGCATATTGAAAAGCAGAGACATTACTTTGCCAACAAAGGTCCATCTAGTCAAGGCTATGGTTTTCCAGTGGTCATGTATGGATGTGAGTGTTGGACTGTGAAGAAAGCTAAGGGCCGAAGAATTGATGCTTTTGAACTGTGGTGTTGGAGAAGACTCTTGAGAGTCCCTTGGACTGCAAGGAGATCCAACTAGTCCATCCTAAAGGAGATCAGTCCTGGGTGTTCATTGGAAGGACTGATGTTGAAGCTGAAACTCCTATACATTGGCCACCTGCTGCGAAGAACTGACTCATTTGAAAAGACCCTGATGCTGGGAAAGATTGAGAACAAGAGGAGAAGGGGACGACAGAGGATAAGATGGTTGGATGGCGTCACTGACACTATGGACATGAGTTTGGGTGAACTCTAGGAATTTGTGATGGACAGGGAGGCCTGGTGTGCTGCGGATCATGGGGTCACAAAGAGTTGGACACGACTGAGCGACTGAACCGAACTCATCCTTATAATTACTTTATATTATAAACTATAAGGAATTTTATCGAATTTGGTTTAAATTAAGCTAAATTTAAAGAGTTATTTCAGAATACAACTGGTAAAAAGATTTTTCCCGAAAGCATATGGAATTCACTCAAGTTTTCACCTTCCCAAGAAGGAAAAGAAATCTAAGGTTTTATTTTATGGGTATGAGGTAAAATCAGTGAACTCGAAATTGCTTTGCTTTTTAAGATTTTTAGCTGAGTCCCAGCACAGAGCCCTAAGAATAGGATGGGGGGGGGGGGGGGGTCATCTCATTTTATTGTTTTACTCTGGGAAAATATTTTTTTACTGATATATAAAATTTCTATTTGGATAAATGAACAAAGCTTAGGGGCTCCTTTCCCAAAAGTAAGAAAAATAGTACCCAAAACTATGTACAACTTTTTGCCTGTATTAAGATAATGAATATCATGTTGTCACTTGAAAAGATTAGAAATGTATTTTTCAATCTGATACTTTATGTTTTGGAAGTGGGGGTTGATGACCTGGTAGGAAATTGGAGATTTGAAGAATCAACTGCCTATGATGTTGAATAAAAGTTTATTCAATAGAAATTATAATAGAAAAAAAAAAAGTATTTTAGGGGGAACTTCCCAAAGATTAGCTATTTACTTGAGACATATATACCACTTGTTATGTGCCAACTACTTCTTTATGTGCTTTATAAATATTAACTTTCTGGTTTTCATAACAACTCAGAGGCACTTATTATTTTTTCTACTTCATGGTGAAGAAACTGAAGCTGAATCCGTTTGATAACTTGTTGAAGTTTATAGAGCAAATAAGTTGTAGAGCCACTGTATTGATCTTCATTTGGTGTTGACCAAGACTGGAATTAAAATCTGTTCAATTTTTAGAGAGACATTGAGAAAGTCTAGGGAATTTATGACACTACCTGCTTTGGTCAGCATCAAGTTCTTAGAGTTAGTGTAATGACTTGCTGTAGGATTTAGTCTGGAATTTTAAGAGCAGTCTGATTACACTAGATACAGAAAGAAAACTGTGTACTTGAGTTACTATAGTGCATCAGTATGTGAGATACAGTAGAGAAAGGAGAGAGACGGTCTCCACAGTCACTTCAATCACCCATAATTGAATCTGGAAATTCTCAGATGTTTCTGACTTGAAAAAATTCACATATAACACTCAATACCTGATTCTACTATAGTTTTGTCAACCGTGAAAACAACATCTTATAAGGTTCTAAGAGAGCATTTGTAAACTTTTGCATCTTTGTCAAAATTCCAAACTCATATCTAGCCTCCTAAGTACGTAATAAAGTTCAATTCAATAGAGATTTCTATTCTGTGATAAGCAGAATCTCTCAGTTCAGTTCAGTTCAGTCGTTCAGTTATGTCCAATGCTTTGCAACCCCATGGACTTCAGCACGCCAGGCCTCCCTGTCCATCACCAACTCCCAGGGTTTACTCAAACTCATCTCCATTGAGTCAGTGATGGCATCCAACCATCTCATCCTTTGTCATTCCCTTTTCCTGCAGCCTTCCATCTTTCCAGCATCAGGGTCTTTTCCAATGAGTCAGTTCTTTGCATCAGGTGCCCAAAGTATTGGAATTTCAGCCTCAACATCAGTCCTTCCAATGAATATTCAGAACTGATTTCCTTTAGGATGGACTGGTTGGATCTCATTGCAGTCCAAGGAACTCTCAAGAACCACAGTTCAAAAGAATCAATTCTACAGAGCTCAGTCCAACTCTCAATCCATACATGACTCCTGGAAAAACCATAGCCTTGACTAGATGGACCTTTGTTGGCAAAGTAATATCTCTGCTTTTTAATATGCTGTCTAGGTGGGTCATAACGTTTCTTCTAAAGAGTAAGTGTCTTTTAATTTCGTGGCTGCAGTCACCATCTGCAGTCATTTTGGAGCCCAAAAAATAAAGTCTGTAACTGTTTCCACTGTTTCTGCATCTATTTGCCATATTTCACTATTTGCTATTTTTCACTCTCCTCTTTTACTTTCCTCAAGAGGCTGTTTAGGCACTTTCTGCTCTAAGGGTGGTGTCATCTGCATATCTGAGGTTATTGATATTTCTCCTGAAAATCTTGATTCCAGCTTGTGCTTCATCCAGCCCAGAATTTCTCATGATGTACTCTGCATATAAATTAAATAAGTAGGTTGACAATATACAGTCTTGATGTACTCCTTTTTCTATTTGGAACCAGTCTGTTTTTCCATGTCCAGTTGTAACTGTTGCTTACTGACCTGCATACAAATTTCTCAAGGGGTAGGTCAGGTGGTCTGGTATTCCCATCTCTTTAAGAGTTTTCCACACTTTGTTGTGATCCACACAGTCAAAGGCTTTGGTAGTCAATAAAGCAGAAATAGATGTTTTTCTGGAACTCTTGCTTTTTCGATGACCCAGCAGATGTTGGCAATTTGATTTCTGTTTCCTCTGCCTTTTCTAAAACCAGCTTAACGTCTGGAAGTTCACAGTTCACGTACTGTTGAAGCCTGGCTTGGAGAATTTTGATCATTACTTTGCTAGCATGTGAGATGAGTGCAATTGTGTGGTAGTTTGAGGATTCTTTGGTATTGCCTTTCTTTGAGACTGGAATGAAAACTGACCTTTTCCAATCCTTGCAGAATCTCTGGGTGAAAACGAAGTTTGAAACGGATCCTTCTAAGATACACATGCATACACAGATACTCACATCATATACATGGTGTGGTCCCTTCATTTAGGAATACTGGAGTGAATTACCATTTCCTTCTCCAGGGGGTCTTCCCAGTTCATGGGCTTCATCTGCTTTTCCTGCATTGGCAGGCAGATTCTTTACCACTGAGCCACCTGGGAAGCCCAGCAGAATGCATGGATCTTTGTAAACTCTCAATAAAAGCTACTTCTGTCACAAGTATTAATAATAAGTGCAATATAAGTTAGATATGTAGTACTTACTATTTCTCTTTTTAAAAAACACTATACTTTTTCATAAAAATACAGTAGTTTTTATTTCATTTCTGTCTAGCATTATGCTTTTACTTTTTCACATGCCATCACTCTAAGATGTACTCTGGAAATAAATGAGTAACATCTTTGTTGTAAACAAAGTTGTTTTACTCTTAGAAGAGTATGCCAAATTGCAAAGAGTAAGTTTTCCTATTCCATTTTAATTATATTAAATGATTTTAGTTCATGATAGTAATTTGAGTTATTTTCACCAGTTTTCTTTCAATTTAAACCATGTCATATTATTAAATATCTGTGCATGTAGTGCTTTCATTTTAAAGATGGAAAATACCAGTAGTTTACTCCTTATATTTTTTTTTACCTTTTTTCTTCAAGAGAAATGCAGATAATTAATTTTCAAAATAAGCACACCAAGAAAATACTTTTCATTTAAAGCTATTACTTTTTAAGTACCTTGACTAATTTACTAAGTTTTCTTGAACACAGCAGAATGAATTAATTTGCGAAATGTACATGTTAAAACTATTTTCCAAATGGGTCTCTTTATTTATTTTAGGTACCTGTCTACAGGTGACTACATCAGCACACTTAGACAGCTGGTACTGTAGCATTGATATTAAATAAACGAATAAGTCAGCAGAAGAGAGTGGTCAACATAAAGTCCTGGAGAAGGATAGTTATTAGGACAGAACTGGATAGTGTTTATTCAGCACATTCTAGAAAAGAGAGTCATTTAACCAGAAAACTCATATATTCGACAAGTATATTCCTGATACAGAGATTTGTGCATTAAGTAAACCTAGCCTGAAACATAAAATTTTAAATTATGTAACACTTTGACCTGTATGAAATTACGTAACAACTTAGTTTCTACCTAACAACTCTTATTTCTTAGAGGGTCTGCACTAGTCAATTTGATAAAATTGTCTAATCCAGCACTGTCCAATAGAAATATTATAAGGCAGTCTTACCTACTGGCCCACTGGGGAAGTCCCACATATGTGGGACATTTTAAAATGTTATAGCTGCCATGTTGAAAACAGGAAAAGGAAACAAGTACAATTAGTTGTAATTATATATTTTATCCCAGTATGTAAACAATTTTATTATGTAAACAATAGAAAATAATTAATGGGATTTAAAAATTTTTTTTCACTAACTCTCTGAAATTCAATGTGTATTTTTTACTTATAACATATCTCAGTTTGTACTAGCCATATTTCAGGTGTTCAATAGTATGTGTGGCTACCATATTGAAACCCTGTCTTTCTCTATTCTGTCTTATAAATCTTGAATCTGTGTACCTGAAAAATATTTTACATTTAGTCTCTGAGCTTAATGTAAAATGGATCACAGATAATATGGAAATTCTTGGTCTGTGAAGTTAACAACCTAATACCTAATTATCTAATAACCTTATTACCTAATAACTCCCTCTATAGATCCATATCTGAACTACCAGCTAATAAACTAGTTTTCTCTCAAAAGCAATAACTATATCTCATCACCTGTAATATGGGGATTATCATTGTAAATTTTCTTTGAGTAGTCTTTGAAGTTATATTTGACCATTAGTTTGTATATTTGAAATATTAATCAAACAGAAAACTGCTATTTTCCCCAGATTTTATGAAAATTACTCTGAGATCTTCTTTCTTTGCCAGAATATACCCTTAAAAATGCTATTGACCATCACTGTTCTAAAAGTACAAGGAAAAGTTTGAGTCTCTCCTGCCGTTGGTCAAAAGCATTGCTCAGAGTATTGTTTCACTGCTTTCCTTTTTCAACATTACCATGAAAGGGAAAAGGGTGCCTCCTTCCCCACCAGCCTTCTGCTCCCTGTCTTGAAATACTTTGCATGTCACTGATCCTCAACAAAATCCAGCCTGTTTAAATTAAAGTACTACATGGCATTATCTACATTCTTCTGGTGAATAGCCTGCATTTTATAGGCTGAAATGTCATTCATCTTGCATTATTTACCACTTGTGTAAATGGACTAGTTTTCAAGATGCTGTTGAAACAAAAACAATAGCAGAAAAGTTCTATTAGGAAAAGGGGCCCTCCGGCAGTTCTTGCTTCACAGTCCATTGCTTCCCACAATCAGTAAACTGTGGAGTTTACTAAAAGTAATTTAAACTAATGGTTTGGTAAAAGGCAATCCAAATAAGGTGCTATTATGGAGTAATGCAAGCTGCATTTTTTTCCTGATCAGTCACTGGAAGAAACTGCGCAGAGCTCTCGGAAGGAAATCTGTGAACACTTTTCACAGATCTTTTTCAAACAAGCAGCCTGCTATGCAGAGTGAGGGAACCAGCTTTCTAGGAAGTACCTTTGCACATTGTGAAGTCTGCCATGTAATAGGGATCACCAAATCTGGAGATCCAAAAGGTTTGTTAGATCCCACTTCAGGGACTCAGGAAATTGTTAATGATAATGGAGGTCAACAAATACATAAATATGTAAAAATCTGGGTCAAATCCAGTGAGATATAGAATCAGAATAAATATGAACACAGACTACATGAAATTACAAAGGTTAATGGGGAGACAAACATAAATATCATGATCTGAATAAAAAGGTATTCTAGAAAGCTCTTGAATTTCAGGAGAGAAAGACTGTAAACAATAGATCATTTCAGTTGGATTTACAGAACTTTAAGAAATATATTCATATGACTAAATCCAATTTTGTGAACACTTGCTTTAACACTAATATGAAGTGGATAGCTTTTATATTCATGATTTAAGCATGATGAGCTACTTATGCAAACAAGGATAAAGCACTTATATATCATCTACGCCATCTAATAATAAAAGTTCCTCTAAATGGTCCTATCCATGTAATACAAAATAAACTTGAATCAAATCAAGTAACAGGGATAATGTATTCTTAGAGGAAATTCAATCATTCCTTTGATGAAAAGGTAGACAATATTATATTATTATGCTGACTTTTTTTTTATCATTTAGCCTGACTCTCTAGCAAGTCTGTTACCTTTGGCCTGATAATAAATAGCTTCCACCTGTAAACTGTACTACCTTTTCGGTCTTTCTAGGAGTTACATTGGACAGCAATGATCTCTCACTTTACTGGAACTACTATTTGCAGATGTGTTTAGCTACAGTGCACACCTTAGTCTTTTCTCTCTCTCATGTACACTCTTTCTTTTAATTTTCAAAGTTAAAAAAAGGTTCATGCAAGTCATGTGTTGGTGAAGGCAGCACTAAACAACATTTCAAGCTTGAGGGGGATTGTGCACCATCAGACATAGCAGTCTAGAGCCACTGACAGTCTCAGCAGCTTATTTCTATTGCTCTCTTTCTAAGGAAGAAAGAAGATTCTTCCTTTTCTACCATCTTTTCCAAAGGAGCATCTACATAAAAGGGACTGGAGTCTCCAGGGAAAATTTTTCATCCATTTATCATGTATCCATCTTTCCTAGGTTTGAATAGGAATTCTCATGGCTGGAAAAGAGGTGGGTGTAGATCAGGATCAGGCTGGGAGAAATTTCCATCTTATTTGAATTTGAAATAATTTTTTTTTCTAGGCTCTTGGACTTTGGCCTCAAGTCTGCTTCACAATGCCAAACACTTTTTTTTTCCTATTAAACATTTATAATAGTTCTTTTAAATGATTCTTTTTCTTCAGTTTTTTTTTTTTTTTTCTCCATTTTTCCCCTGAAATAGAAATTATGGATGAAGTTCTAATTCTTCCTTGTGGTGGCTCATGAGGTTTGGTTAGACATCTTTTAAATGTTTACTAGATTTAGATGTGATGTTTACTTGCTCAATCCACATAGAGTTACTCAAAATGAATACGAGTTCTGACTCTACCAAAATATTTAATGACATAAAATTTGTAGAAATGGGATGTAGACACAAATGTCTATTTTGATGGCATATCTTTAGTAAAGTATGTTCATGAAAACAAGTTTGTATATTTTCAGCATAATTTAAAATGCTTAGCTTTTTGTGCATGAAAAGGCACTAGTTTGGCTTAATAAAGGGAAATTATAGTTAGTAATACACTTTTCATTCCTCTTCTCAGCAGTGATTAAATTTACAAGATGGTTAGATTCATAGGGCTGAATGTGGGTAGGTCACTGAGACAATACTTAGATTGGTGGGGAGCAGGATAATCCTGACTGCAATTGTTAGGTAAAAGGCTGACTCCTTTCAGAATTGTACTGAAAAATACTCTTATCAAGAATTTTATATTAACCAGGATCTCAGGTGGAAGGACTATGTCTAAAAATTATTGGTCTTTGTAAACACACACTCATAATTGTAATATTTTACTTCTGCCTCAAATATGACTAGAATCAATATGAGACATACACAGTCACAATTCCCTTAGATATAATTATCTAGTGCCTATACTAGTAAAGGTATTGTATTGACCAGCAGCAGTCTGGCTCCTCTTCTAACTGGAAGAAAATAGGACGATGCTCTGTCACTGGCCTTACCTCTGAGCAGCTATTTTTTGCTCTTGCTGTCCTGACAGCTGTAATGTCCTTGCTGTTGATGTCCTGATCTGTGCTTTTCTTGTTCCTTGAAACCTGGTTACTTTTCTACATTCTTATTCCAGAACTTCTCTTTATTACAGACAACTTTTATTACCTGGTACACAATTTTTCCATGTTCTTCTAACTCATCCTCATACTGAATGATTTCAGTATTTTCTGTATGCAAATCACTTACTGCAGTTGACAGATGCCACTGATCTTAACTAGTAGTGTAACAAAATTATCTGGGAGGCTTAATGAAAAACAGGTTTGGGTCCAACTCAAGTACATATGGTAAAAAAATAAATAAAATTTAATCTTTCTCACGTGCTTCAAATCCATTCCTAAGGTCATTTTTGTATGTCCTTCCTGAAATATTTTATGAATATTCTAGAAAGTACTTGCTTTCATTTTCCTAAAATTGGGGTTATGCTTTATTCATTTGGATTGTTCTAATCAGTACATTTTTTCCCCTTTATATTACTTTCTATGGCTATCACCACACTGAACCTGATTCATTATTTTCCAACTGCATATTATTTAAGTATAATATATTTAACCTGTCTTCCACTGGTGGAAAATTAAATTGTTCTAACTAGACTATTATAAACTGCTACAACAAATGTCTTTTCCTATCTTTACACAATTGTGTTAATATTTTTCTAGTGTAAACTCTGGGAAGTAGAATTCCTGAGTCTAAGAGTTTATACACATTTGCCTTGAACAGATCGTGCCAAATTTCCTGCCAAAGTCGATACAACTGTTTGCACTCACTCAGCAATATGACAGTGCTGGTTGCTCCCTGCCTTAGCCAAAAATAGGCATCATCACACTTGCAAACCCATGGATTATAACCTGTCAGCCTCCTCTGTCCGTGGACTTCTACAAGCAAAAATGCTGGAGTGGGTTTCCATTCCCTCCTCCAGGGTTTTAATCTTTACTCAACTTATAATATAGGATTTCCCAGGTGGCGCTAGTGGTAGAGAACCATCTGCTAATGCAGGAGTCGTAAGAAGAGGGCATGGCAACTCACTCCAGTATTCATGCCTAGAGAATCCCATGGATAAAAGAGCCTGGTGGACTATGGTCCACAGGGTCTCAAAGAGTCAGACAAGACAAGCAACTTAGCATGCACACTTGCACAAACTTATAATATACTCACTAACTGGACTTTCATTTGTAATTCTTTACTTTTGAGTGAGATTATTTTTTTCTGCTCATAAGCATATTTATGTACTTTGTTATAAACTCTCAGTTCCTATCTTTATTGATGATTTAACTGTTGAGTTTGTAGTCTTTCTCCTTACTGATTTGTAAAACATTACATAACCACATTAGTGATTTGTCATTTTTCAAAAACTAAATGTATCATTTATTTCTATATACATATTTTTCTTTCAATTAAAGTGGTAATTTTTAAATGATAATTAACTTTTTATTGAGATAGAACTCATATGCTTTTTGAAAAAGTACAATTCAATGATTTTTAGTATAGTCATAAAATTGTATATTATCACTACACTCAAATTCCAGAACATTTCAGCGGTCTGAAAGGAAACCCTGTATCTATTAAGCAGTCACTTGCCATTCCCCTTCCCCCTTACCCCAGCAAACACAGATCTACTCTAATAGAGACACTAATCTGTCTCTATGAAGTGGTGATTTTTTAAATCTTTCGTATGGCTTCTGCATTCTATACCATGTATGAAAAGGTCTTAATTTTTCAATAATTTCTTATGGATTCTATTGGACCTCTAATTTTTCCCTAGTCTTTACACACATCATTCAACTAAGTTTTATTTTTACTTAACAGATTAATTTTTTAATATTTTACTATAAAATTTTCAAATAAATAGAGAAGACTTAAGAATTTTAAAGTGTTATACCCACACGAAGGGTCTACAAATCTATTTTAACTATTTTAAGTCTACCTCACATCTTTCTGTCTGTCATTTTGAGACAGATATTTAATACGACCTTGTGAAAATTATATATTACAGATACTATTGTTTCTAATTTTTCCACTTTATTGTAAGTTGCATTTTATTGTTCATTTCTGCCTTTTGCTAGAAACTCTAGTTGTAGTGTAAATGTTTGGATTTAGAAGGTATATATATTATAGTATTTATTTTTTAAAACTATCAACAATGTACTTAAATTTTATGTAATTTTAGCTAATGAAAAATAACTTCACTATGAAAATGATGAAAATTTGAACACATATATGTCAATCTATCTCAATTTCGTCATTTTTATTCCAAATTTGCCTTGTTCAGTTTTGTAACATTTCCAATCTTTTAAAATAATTATCTTAATTGTTTCATCTTTAATTAGTGGTAGTCATTCCTCACTACCTTAAAAAAAAACTTATTCATTCATGAGTTTTTATTTTGACTTTTTTTTTCCATTGGCTGAATATTTTTGCTGATACTTTGTCTAGTTGTTTTAATAGTTCTTTCAAGATTAACTTGTTGGATCTATGATTTCTTACATGTTTGAGGACATAAAATTTATTTTTCTCAAAATTTTACAGACATAATTACACTTTTTTCTGTCAGTGATTCTGAAGTCCTTATTTCCCTCTTACAGATGCATTTACATCTTGGTTGAAGATTTTGTTGTCGTTGTTGTCTTTAAGTTCATAATATTTATCAAGATACAAATAGGTAAGAGTTACTTAATGATGTTTCCTAGAACAAATTGTACATTTTAATCTATAAATTATATTATTTATTTAAAAAAGCAATTCTTTCTCTAACTTAGATTTTTCCTTTAACTCTGTTGTCTTATCTAGAAATGCAATTATACAGACTAGATCTTTTTAAACTTTTATATTTATCATCTTTGTGCTTTTATTTCACTGTCCTTTATAGCTTCATATAACGTAGCTTCTCCTATGCATGGACCAACTCAGTTTTCAATAGAATATATTTTTCCCTCAAATGCTAGCATTACTTTTTGAAATGATTTAATTTTATAAAAGATTCTCTCCAAGTTTTGTTCACTCATTTTTATTCACTTTTGGTGAGGGTAATTGTCTCTTATTTTTTTAAAAAATCATTTCTAATTTTTTATCTCCTTGAAAATAATTTTTGTACTTATTACTTCAAGATTATGGAGAGGTACTTTTTTTCTCTGAACATTTCCATGGGCAGTTCTTCAAAATTGAAATACTTCATTACCTTCTGTTATAATTTATCCTCTTTTTAATTTTTTCATTTCAGTGTTGCCTGGACACTATTTTTTTCCATTTCTGGTTTCTTCTTTTCTCCAAATAGAGATTTTAATAAATCCAACTGATGCTGAAGAGCTGAGTGGGAGTAATTTGGGCAGATGGTGATTTGGGCAGCAGTTTGTGCTTTTATCATTCCCGTGTCCACCTGCCATACTTTGTCATGCTTAAAGTTCATCTTACTTTTACATAGAGTATGATTTGAAGGCAGAGGTCATTTACATTTATCTTATTATATTCCTCAGTTTTAAAACGGTCTCATTAATTATACTATAAACAAATTCATCACGTTGATAACCTAGCTCCGAACCCACTAAACCTTTGATTCCTAGCTGGCAATTTCAATTTTGGCACATTCCTGGCTTTCCTTCAAACCTGGCTCCTCATAAATCCATCTGGGCTCTTTCTTATCCTTATCTCATTGTGAAGTCAATTAGAAACTCATGATAATTATAAATGTCCCTAAAGGAACTTTATTGTGACCATTTTGCATGAAATGTTCCCTTGGTATCTCTAATTTTCTTGAAGAGATGCCTAGTCTTTCCCATTCTATTGTTTTCCTCTATTTCTTTGCATTGATCACTGAGGAAGGCTTTTTTAATCTCTCCTTGCTATTCTTTGAAACTCTGCATTCAAATGGGTATATCTTTTCTTTTCTCCTTTGCCTTTAGCTTCTCGTTTCTCAGCTATTTGTAAGGCCTCATCAGACAACCATTTTGCCTTTTTGCATTTGTTTTTTGGGGGGATGGTCTTGTCTTGATCACTGCCTCCTGTACAATGTCACGAACTTCCGTCCATAGTTTTTCAGGCACTCTATCTATCAGATCTAATCCCTTGAATCTCCATTTGTCACTGCCACTGTATAATCATAAAAGATATGATTTAGGTCATACCTGAATGGTCCAGTGGTTTTCCCTACTTTCTTCCATTTATGTCTGAATTTGGCAATAAGGAGTTCATGATCTGAGCTACAGTCAGCTCCTGGTCTTGTTTTTGCTGACTGTATAGAGCATCTCCATTTTTAGGTGCAAAGAATATAATCAATCTGATTTCAATATTGACCATCTGTTGATGTCCATTTGTAGAGTATTCTCTTCTGTTGTTGGAATGGGCACAATAAAGGACAGAAATGGTATGGACCTAACAGAAGCAGAAGATATAAAGAAGAGGTGGCAAGAATACACAGGAGAACTGTACAAAAAAAGATCTTCATGACCCAGATAACCACAATGGTGTGATCACTCACCTAGAGCCAGACGTTCTGGAATGAGAAGTCAAGTGGGCCTTAGGAAGCATCACTACGAACAAAGCTAGTGGAGGTGATAGAATTCCAGTTGAGTTATTTCAAATCCTAAAAGGTGATGCTGTGAAAGTGCTGCACTCAATATGCCAGCAAATTTGGAAAACTCAGCAGTGGCTACAGGACTGGAAAAGGTCTGTTTTCACTCCAATCCCAAAGAAAGGCAATGTCAAAAAGAATGTTCAAAGTACTGCACAATTGCACTCATCTCACACGCTAGCAAAGTAATGCTCAAAATTCTCCAAGCCAGGCTTCAACAGTACATGAACCGTGAACTTCCAGATATTCAAGCTGGATTTATAAAAAGCAGAGGAACCAGAGATCAAATTTCCAACATCTGCTGGATCATCAGAAAAGCAAGAGAGTTCCAGAAAAACATCTATTTTTGGTTTATTGACTGCACCAAAGCCTTTAACTGTATGGATATCAACAAACTGTGGAAAATTCTTCAAGAGATGGGAATACCAAACTACCTGACCTGCCTCCTGAGACATTGATATGCAGGTCAAGAAGAAACAGTTAGAACTGGACATGGCACAACAGACTGGTCCCAAATTGGTAAAGGAGTACGTAAGACTATATATTATCACCCTGCTTATTTAACTTATATGCAGAGTACATCATGTTAATAGCTGGGCTGGATGAAGCATAAGCCGAAATCAAGATTGCCAGGAGAAATATCAACAACCTCAGATAGGCAGATTGACAATACCCTATGACAGAAAGGGAAGAAGAACTAAAGAGCCTCTTGATGAAAGTGAAAAAGGAGATTGAAAAAGTTGGCTTAAAACTCAACATTCATAAAACTAAGATTATGGCATTTGTTCCCATCATTTCATGGTAAATAGATGGGGAAACAATGGAAACCATGTTTTTATATTGGGGGCTCCAAAATTACTGCAGATAGTGACTGCAGCCATGAAATGAAAAGACCCTTGGTCTTGGGAGAAAAGCTATGACCAACCTAGAAAGCATATTAAAAAGCAGAGACATTACTTTGCCAACAAAGTTCTGTCTAGTCAAAGCTATGGTTTTTCCAGTATGCATGTATGGATGTGAGAGTTGGACTATAAAGAAAGCTGAGCGCTGAAAAATTGATGCTTTTGGCTGTAGTGTTGGAGAAGACTCTTGAGAGTCCCTTGAACTGCAAGGAGATCCAACCAGTCAATCTTAAAGGAAATCAGTCCTGAATATTCATCGGAAGGACTAAAGCTAAAGCTGAAACTCCAATACCTTGGTCACCTGATGTGAACTGGCTTACTGAAAAAGATTCATATGCTGGGAAAGATTGAGGGCAGGAGGATAAGGGGATGACAGAGGATGAGATAGTTGGATGGCATCAGCAACACAGTGGACCTGAGTTTTAGTAGGTTCTGGGAGTTGGTGATGGACAGGGAAGCCTGGCATGTTGCAGTCCATGGGGTCGCAAAGAGTCGGATATAACTGAGCAACTGAACTGAACTAGGGTAACTTGGATACAACAAATTTGGATGTAGTATAATCAGTATAAGACAAAGGCTGGCAATAAATGTACCAATATGGTGCTAATAGTTATTGCTAAATTGATGCATTAAAAATGATTTTAATTCTCTTAACATTTATTTTAAAAATTTCTTCCTGGAAGTTGAGTTTCCTTCCTCCTTTTTAAAAATTGTCTGAAAATTATTTCATGTGAATTTCTATTGTTAGTGACATGGGAATTAGTAGACAAGAACTGTTACTTTTCATATGTTACTGGTACAAACTTTAATTTATATTTTCTCAGTCATGGTGGTTCCTTGGTCAGTTTTGGTGCTTTTTCTAAGAATTTTCCAGTTTTTTTTTTTTTTTTCTTTTAGGTAAAGCTACTAATACTACATGCATTGCCCAGTTGGGAATAAATACAACTCCCTCTCTTTTTGTGTTATATTAAAATATACTTCAAGGTGAGATTTATTGTTGATTTTTAAAAACTGTTTTGAAAATACCATACTGAAGATTATGATTTGTTTAAACTATCCAAATTAAATCTTAAAACAAGTGAAATATCTTATTTTGCTAAAAGACGTGGTTAATTTCTAGATTTATGTAACTAGCATCTAGCAAGTCTCAGTTAATGCTTTGGAAACATGAAACATGGAGTCCCTGGCCAATTTTCTCAGTGGATTGTATGATCTTTCCCTGACACTTTATGTGGTGGGTATGATCATAAAGTTTTTGCACATGCACCATATTAAGTATTTCAGAGGGAGAGGTTTGCCTACTTAGTCTCTAATTAGAATTTTTCACTAAACCTTAGCAGAAAATAAAAGTTCATAAATTTAAGGTCTTTGACGTTTTGTAATATTTGCACATGGAAATGATCATGTGAAGAACTACACCACCCAAGCAGCAGCTGTAAAAAATAATGTTTTCAAAGAAAGTTTGGAATTAAAATGAAAATGTGAGGCAAAATGAAAAAGTAAAACTTAACATAGCACCAGAATAAAAGATATATAGCTTTTTCATGTATTTTAGAGTAAACATTGAAGTTAAAGATATGAAAAAAGTTTTGTGTAATCAAGTTTCCTGAAGTGTTTACTACAGTGTTTCTAGATTTGTGTGTAAACACATCAAGTCCAAAAGGGCTGTGTGTAAAGTTGGGGATTACTTGCAACATGGATTCTGGCTCTTCCCCAAAGCATTTATAGCTTGTAGGATTCAAACCTTTCATTTTTTTTTTTTCCATCATTTTCACGACTTTATCTTTAGGCAGTGATTTAAATAAAAATGATCTATGGCATTCAGTCTTATCCATTATCTTGGGTTATTTGTCTCTTGACTTTTTTCTTTCAAATTCCTTTATTATACTTAAATTATCCTTTCTAAGGGCGATTTCACCCATTCACATTAGTAAAATTACCCTATCATACACCAGTAATCTACAAGTATACTATAAAAGGATAATAATTTAAACACTATTTCAATCTCCTGACAGCTAGGAGTATACTGCCTTGACTCTCATAAGCAATATATTGATAATATATTAATATCACTTTAGAATTAATTTTGAAAAATACCATTAATAAATATATATCAATGGTTGGGTATGTGCCATATTGCCTAGATAATATTTATTTGACCATAAAAATTTCATCCACTTCAATATCCAGCTCCTGTTTGGAGATTTTGTAAGCCTTTAGATAGAAATAATGCACACTTATGTGCATACTGATCCCTCTTCTCACTATTATCACAGAGGATATAGTTCTGCATTTTCAAAATTCATGCTTCCAATTTTGTTGTCCAGTAAAGGAATGGAAATGGTGCTAAATAAATAATGTTGATACAAAGGACATGCTATGCATTCTAAAACAAATTAGCAAAAATTTATTGTTCCATATTTAACTTTTGTATGAAAATTATTTTGAATAAAGGAAAAACTGATAATAATATTTGAAAAATACAGTTTTGACCCAGCTAATATTTTTGATTGTCAAATACCAATTTTTATATATTAACATATGAATATGTTTTAAAACATGTTAAAATTAAATATTTTTACTGGTAATTTTACATGAAGATAAAGACGATTTCTGAAATAAATGGTCAGTTGCATCATCTTTCATGCACACAAACTTAAAGAAAAAGTGTTCATAAACATGAATTAGTAACCAACAATTTGTTATTCATGGGTTTTTATAAATATTTGTTTAAAAAGTAATTATGCAGATGGTCATTTAGAAAAAAATTACCCAGTAACACTTTTTACATGCTTCTGTTTTCATCTGAATTACTGACATTAATCTGTTGATGTTCTTAAGAGTTTTAATTGCGTATTTCACTTTTGAGATAATCATCAGCATGTAAAGGAATGGATGATTACAATAATTCTGTTTCTCTTAGAAATCATCAAGTCCCTCAAATACATAAACACTCCAGATAGGGAAATCTTTTCAAAAGAGAGCAGGAAAAATATATGAATATATTTGTACTCTGTAAAAATGCAGGTGTTATTTGTTGCCAAAACTTACATCACTAGATGTGGTTATAAGGTACCCAGAATCATATTATGATTTCTGCATTCTCAGACAGTTAGATATGCTTTAAACAACTTTGAAATTTTTCAGACTAGTAGAAGCAAGGATAACTATTGTTTCATATTTATGTTTTATATTCCAGAGGAAAATACTTTCAAATAAATATTCTTTATTACTTTTTAGGAAATTTTAAAGTCATCAGTGTATATTCACAATAGTGAAGTGATTCACAAGTGTAGTTTGTTCTCACCTTTTTTTTTTAACCTTAGATAATTTTTTTTTTACCTTATAGACAGCTTTCAAACCAACCATACTTTATAAAAGATTTCAATATTTAGAGGATCATGTGTATATGACAACAAAGGTAACGTCTCTGAAAAGATATTAACTTTATCTAAGGGGATTCCTAACAAGCTTCAGGAAAACAAGTATTTTGTTTCATCACATCTAAATTTTATTTTATCAGATTTAGGAAGGAAGAGTTGGCTGTTGAATATGAAGAACATCGTGACTGGCTGCTCGATAATCACAAAATGATTCTGGCTTTATATATAGTTGGAAATTTTAAAAAAGTTTAAATTCCTTTAAAAATTCACAGAAGCAGAATTTTATAATATCCTCTTAAGTTAGTTGTTTTAATGCCAGTGTTTTTTTCTCTAAGACTAAATTACATGTGATTCATCAATGTATCAATAAATTAGTTGAACTAATGTGTTTGTGTGTGTGTGTGTGTGCATGCACACTTGTACATAAATACGCATGTGTAGCCATAACTGTTTTCCATGGAAGAGAAAATTAATTATAAAATATACTTCCACTGAACTTGTAATTAGGTCATTCTTTTGGAAATTTCCAAATAGATATTTACTATATTAAAGTTTTTTGAGGTATTTTAATTGTAGTTGATAAACTATCAGTTGTAACATAGCAAGCTAAATTTGGTGTCATAATACATAGATTTTAGTCTTAACTATCACATAATCATTTACTGGTTCTATTCCTTGACCTTAGTTGATCCTTCAATCTAAAGTAATAATTTTTTAACAAACTATCATCATATTCAGCACAGTGTTTTGCATGGAGTTAATTCTCAATAAAATGCAGTGAATTAAAAGCATTGCATTTAGATAGCTGGAAGATTATGTATATGACACAATTGTGCAGATAACAGAGAAAAGAATACTTCAAAATATTTCTTGTAAGAATTCTTGACCATTCTTGGTGTAACTTTGTCCTTCTGTTTTACTTTCTTCAGATTGGTTAATCAATACAGAGAGAACTTTCGGAGAAATTATCTATTTGCAGACAAAAGAAAAAATGTTGCCTGCCATTTCAATAAATAAAAATGTTGTGGGTTTTCAAGCGGTTAGCCCCTGTAGCCACTCGTTATGGTATGCCCTAAGAGAATTCAGGATGGAGAAAAACCAGAAGCATTTTGTGCTTTGGATACTAGCCCTAGATGGTTAAGATGCATATCCAAGGAATAATTTCAATGAACCCATATTCTTGCACCTTCCCATACACAGAAATGTTCTAAAATAATTAGCTTGAGATGTCTGCTTTTGTGATTAGCAGTAATCTTTTGATGTGTGACTGCAGTTGATTTGTTTGTTTTTTCCCAGCAAAAGTTCATATATCCTGGCTCCTCCCTTACTTCTTTGGCTCAGTTCTTCAGAGTTATCCGAGAGGCTGTTTCCTGGACTATAGCATCCACAAATAAAATATAACTTGCAACTTTTAGGTTGTGTGTTTTTCTTCAGTTCACATATTATGGAAAATAGCTAACTTATTTTCTCTATACTCTCCTAGTTGACTCAGTAGTAATTTATTTCTTATAAAAATGTTTTTGACCTTTATTAAATATGTCATCACATAGATCAATCTTGGCAAGATTTAGGGAGATACAATTATTATTAAATATCCTATAAAGGGACACAATAAAGGGAATGCACATATTAACTACATTTTTATATTTACTGGGGAACAGTTTCCTTTGATTTCTTTCTCTTCTTCAGTCTCCTAAGTTTCCTTCATCTTTCATTGACCACTTCATGCTGTTTAGTCAGTATATAGAAAGCATACATGAAAGATTAGGTAGACAGAGATAAACAGGAACTTTTAAGTTATTCCCCTTGTTTCCCCTTAATAAGGAACATTTCGGTATTCGAGTGCAATTGACTTCTTCCAGCTTTCATTTTCCCAGTTCGCTTGTGGTATTGCTCATGGTTGTCACATCTCCTACTGTGGCTTTAAAAGTGATCTGAAAAGTCTGTTGTTTAAAACTCTGAGGCAGATGTTACTTTTACCACCACAGTCAAGCATGGCTCCTGTGTGTTTGACTTTCAAAATCCCTGCTAAGTTCCTTGCTGAGATCAGAAATGGTTTGTTTATTAAATCTATATCTTTACATAGTGTGGGGGGTCTAAAAAGAAATACCAGTTCTGTGACAAAATCCTAGGGGAATATATACCTACTTAATCTTTCATCCAACACCATTTTCCAGTAACAAAGACGTATGTCTAAATTTATGAAATGAGCAAATAGTGCTTTGGCTTTCATCAGTTTCAAGTTAGTTTATTCACTATCAGGAATTTCCAGAGTAGACGCTAGAGTTGTTTTGGGTATAAGGCTGGAATATACTTATAGCTGATTCATGTAGTTGTATAGCAGAAACCAGTGCTATGTTGTAAAGCAATTATCTTCCAATTAAAAATATTTCTAGGAAGCATATTTTTATTGAATATGTTTGATGTAGTCTATTTGTAATTCAATGATATGGGGGACGATATAAACATTTGGTGGCTTTCGATATGGTATACAGGGGGACTCTTTGTATTCTTATTGCAACTTTTCTGTAAGTTGGAACATATATTTAAATTAAAACTGACAAGCAAAAATTATACTAATTGGTGCTTTCTAATTTCTGAGAATTTGGAAATAGCAAAAATATTTGTATGTGTTGGTGTGGATAAATTTACTGTATGGAAAAATAAAACATATTAAGACCATGAAGAACTTTAAAGATTTTCTAGAGACAAAATAAATCTATTTCCAAATTTACCACTTAATTTATATCCCTAAAAGACCACATTACTGTGGAAAGAAAAAGGGTTTTCAGGGAAAAGAGCAACAGAGAGAAAGTGAGGGATGTTCTCTTATCACATTTAATCCTGAGAAAAGTCCTTATATTATGTCTTATTACCTGATTTTCAGATTAAAAAATGAATTCATAAAGATTAAGTAGATTATGTAGAGTCACAAAGTTTGTAACTTAGTTTGTATCTAGCAACTGAATCCAAGTGTTTCTATTCCAATATCCATGTATACCCTCAGTCCCCAAAACAAGTAATTTTTAAATGGATTGATAGCTATATTTATTAAAATATATTTTAAAACATAAATGTATTCAAATATATTGATGCTCATGTTTGTGCTCATGTTTGTTTAAGTACAAAGTCAAAAGTTATAAAAGTGTCTATAATGAAAAGTACATCCTTTCTCCACGCTGTTCCACGTTCTTACTAATTCATATTCCCAGTGATAGTCTAACCATGTATAAACATACAAGTAATTACCACTTTTACCTGTTTATATAAAAATCTTACTTTTAATTTACTTAATATATCTAAACATGTACATACAAGTATTTATCACTTTTATTTGCTTACATAAAAATCTTACTTTTAATTTACTTAACAATATGTCTAAACATGTAATTCAGTAAGCTGTTCTGTAGCTCTTAATACATATTGTTGTTGCTGTTCAATTGCTCAGTCATGTACGACTCTTTGCGACCCCATGGACTGCAGCATGCCAGGCTTTCTTATCCTTCACCATCTCCCAGAGTTTGCTCAAACTCAGGTCCATTGAGTTGATGATGCCATTGAAACATCTCATCCTCTGTCGCCCCCTTCTCTTCCTGCCTTCAGTCTTTCCCAGCATCTGGTTCTTTTTCAGAGTCAGCTCTTTGCATCAGGTAGCCAAAGTAGTGGAGTTTCAGCTCCAGTGAATATTCTGGGTTGATTTCCTTTATGATTGACTGGTTTGATCTCCTTGCTGTCCAGGGGACTCTCAAGAGTCTTATCCAGCACCACAGTTTGAAAGCATCAAGCCATATTTTAGAATAAGATCTCCAGTTGATATTGTTTGGTTGCTCCCACACTTTCAGAATCAAACATTGCTACAATGAATATCCTTTACTCACACAGGCTTCCCAGGTGGCTCAGTGGTAAAGAACCCACCTGACAATGCAGGAGATGAGATTCAGGAGATGCAGGTTCGATCCCTGGGTCTGGAAGATCCTCTGAAGGAGGAAATGGCAACCCACTCCTGTGTTCTTGCTTGAGAAATTCCATGGAGAGAGAATCCTGGTGGGCTACAGTCCATGGAGTCTCAAACAGTCAGACATAACTGAGCACATACACATGTAAGCACGTCTATAAAAGTATACTACAATTAAAATTTCTTTATGCCAAAGAAATGTGCCATTGTAGTTTGATAAATGCCTGCTGAAGATAATGTACTGTTTTACTTGCCCCAAATATACATTTGAGAACGTCTGTTTCGTCACTACTGAAAGTACAATGTTACAAATTGATATAGAATTTTTTTCTCATTGTGTTTTAATTTGCTATTATTTTAAATTTCATAAGGAGCCTTAGTTTTTGTATCATGAATTTAAAAGCCTATCTATTTCCTTTTGGGGAAGTCTTTATTAATGACTTTTACTATTTCATTCTTGTCAAACTATGTTTCTGGTATAAAGTTTTTTATACCTTAAGTATATTTTACTGATATCAATTCTCCTCAAACTCATATCATTAATATTTTAAGTTGGTCTTTTGGTTTTTCAGTGTCTACATAATATCTTTTATGGAGAATTTAAAAATGTTTATTAAATAACACTTACCAGTCTTTTCTGTTATGAATGAATGGGCACCATACCTATAAAGGATTTCTTTGCTCCCATATAAAATGTAAGTTTTTGGTACTTCCTCTATTCTTTCTTTACTTACATTAAACTTTTTATTTTTCTAGTTCTTTTGTTTGTCAGCTAGCCTAGTTTATTTATTTCCTATTATTATAGTGTATTTATTTCCTATTATAGTCTAACAGGAAATTTATTTTAACTACAATAAATGGTGCAGTTATCTGTACACCATTTCTGTGATCTTTTGAGAAAGGCCAATTATTTTTTTACCCATAAATTTGGGTCTATTTCTGGTCTTAGTTGTATCAAATGAATTCTTCCTTCACAAACTACTCATAGAAGCAGGCACATGTGACTAACCAGGAGATGAAGCCGCTGAGTGAGCTGACATGATGAGTCTCCTCTGCCCAGCAAGTCAGCTCTGCGCTACAAGGGGAGATGCTGCCACGATTCCCAGGGCAGGAAAAGACAAAGACTTTAGAGGAGTCAGCATGTTCCTGTGGGCAGTTCTCTGTGGCTCTGAAACCACCACTTCTCTACATTTTACCAGCTCTCCAGGCCTTGTTTGGCCAAATTCTCAGGCTGAAAAAGACAGAACTGGGTCTGTGCTCTTCCTGCCCTCAGAGAGTCTGCAACATCTGCAAATACAAAACCTTGTCTTTCTACCTCTGCACCAAGAGAAAAAAATAATTGCTTTGCTTCATAATATATTTCAGGAGGCCCATGAATCAAGGTAAATTGGATGAGGTCAAACAGGAGATGGCAAGAGTGAACACTGACATTTTAGGAATCAGTGAACTAAAATGGACTAGAATGGGTGAATTTAACTCAGATGACCATTATATCTACTACTGTGGGCAAAAATACCCTGGAAGAAATGAAGTAGCCATCATAGTCAAAAAAAGAGTCCAAATGTAGTACTTGAATGCAATCTCAAAAACAACAGAATGATCTCTGTTCATTGCCAAGGCAAACCATTCAATATCACAGTAGTCCAAGCCTATGCCCAACCAGTAATGCTGAAGAAGCTGAAGTTGAATACTTCTATGAAGACCTACAAGACCTTCTAGAATTAACACCCAAAAAAGATGTCCTCTTCATTACAGGGGACTGGAATGCAAAAGTAGGAATCAAGAGATACCTGGAGTAACAGGCAAATTTGGCCTTGGAAGGGAAAATGAACCAAGTCAAAGGCTAACAGAGTTTTGCCAAGAGAACACACTGGTCATAGCAAACACCTTCTTCCAACAACACAAGAGAAGACTCTACACATGGACATCACCAGATGGTCAGTACTGAAATCAGATTGATTACATTCTTTGCACCCGAAAATGGAAAAGCTTTATACAATCAGCAAAAACAAGACCAGGAGCTGACTGTAGCTCAGATCATGAACTCCTTATTGCCAAATTCAGACATGAACTGAAGAAAGTAGGGAAAACTACTAGACCATTTGTGTGTGACCTAAATCAAATCTCTTATGATTATACAGTGGAAGTGACAAATAGAGATTCAAGGGATTAGATATGATAGACAGAGTGGCTGAAGAACTATGGACAGAAGTTCATGACATTGTACAGGAGGCAGTGATCAACACCATCTCCAAGAAAAAGAACTGCAAAAAGGCAAAATGGTTCTCTGAGGAGGCCTAACAAATAGCTGAGAAAAAGAGAAGTGAAAGGCAAAGGAGAAAAGGAAAGATATACTCATTTGAATGCAGAGCTCCAAAGAATAGCAAGGAGAGATAAAAAAGCCTTCCTTAGCAATCAATGCAAAGAAATAGAGGAAAACAATAGAATGTGCGAGACTAGACATCTCTTCAAGAAAATTAGAGATACCAAGGGAAGTTTTCATGCAAAGATGGACTCGATAAAGGACAGAAATGGTATGGATCAGACAGAAGCAGAAGATATTAAGAAGTGGTGGCAAGAATACACAGAAGAGCTGTACAAAAAAGATCTTCATGACTCAGATAACCACGATGGTGTGATCACTCACCTAGAGCCAGACATCCTGGAATGCGAAGTCAAGTGGGCCTTCGGAAGTGTCACTACAAACAAAGCTAGTGGAGGTAATGGAATTCCAGTTGAGCTATTTCAAATCCTGAAAGGTGATGGATGCTGTGAAAGTGCTGCACTCAATATGCCAGCAGATTTGGAATACTCAGCAGTGGCCACAGGACTGGAAAAGATCAGTTTTCATTCCAATCCCAAAGAAAGGCAATGCCAAAGAATCTTTAAACTACTGCACAATTGCATTCACCTCACACCTTAGCAAAACAATGCTCAAAATCCTCCAAGCCAGGTTTCAGCGGTACATGAACTGTGAACTTCCAGATGTTCCAGCTGGATTTAGAAAAGGCAGAGGAACCAGAGATCAAATTGTCAACATCCACTGGATCACTGAAAAAGCACAAGAGTTCCAGAAAAACATCTACTTCTGTGTTATTGATTATGCCAAAGCCTTTGACTCTGTGTATCACAACAAACTGTGGAAAATTCTTAAAGGGATGGGAATACCAGACCACCTGACCTGCCTCCTGAGAAATCTGTATGCAGATCAAAAAGCAACAGTTAGAATAGGACATGCAACCATAGACTGGTTTCAAATCGGGAAAGGAGTATGTCAAGGCTGTATATTGTCATCCTGCTTATTTAACTTATATGCAGAGTACATCACACAAAATGCCAGGCTGGATAAAGCACAAGTTGGAATCAAGATTGCCAGGGAATGTCAATAACCTCAGATATGAAGATGACACCACACTTATGGCAGAAAGCAATGAAGAACTAAACAGGCTTTTGATGAAGTGAAAGAGGAGAGTGAAGAAGTTGGCTTAAAACTCGCATTCAGAAAACTAAGATTTTTTTCATCTGGTCCCATCACTTCATGGCTAATAGATGGGGAAATAATGGAAACAGTGACAGACTTTCTTCACTTGGGTTCCAAGATCACTGCAGTTGGTGACTACAGCCATGAAATTAAAAGACACTCCTTGGAAGAAAAGCTATGACCAACCTAGACAGCATATTAAAAAGCAGAGACATTACTTTGCCAACAAAGGTCCACCTAGTCAAAGCTGTGGTTTTTGCAGTAGTCATGTACGGATATGAGGTGAAGGTGAAGTCACTCAGTCATGTCCGACTCTTTGCGACCCCGTGGACTGTAGCCTACCAGGCTCCTCCGTCCATGGGATTCTCCAGGCAAGGATATGAGAGTTGGACTATAAAGAAACCTGAATGCTGAAGAACTGATCCTTTTGAACTGTGGTATTGGAGAAGACTCTTGAGAGTCCCTTGGACTTCAAGGAGATCGAACCAGTTCATCCTAAAGGAAATCAGTCCTGAATATTCATTGGAAGGACTGATGCTGAAACTGAAGCTCCAATACTTTGGCCACCTTATGCAAAGAACTGACTCATTGGAAAAGACCCTGATGCTGGGAAAGATTGAAGGCAGGAGGAGAAGATGACAGAGGATGAGATGGTTGGATGACATCACTGACTCGATGGTCATGAGTTTGAGTAAGCTCCTGGAGTTGATGATAGACAGGGAAGCCTGGCGTGCTGCAGTCCATGGGGTCACAAAGAGTCGGACATGACTGAGTGACTGAACTGTACTGATGATACATATATAATATATTATATGTTATCTTATCTCTTGTTTATCTTTTATTCTTCCCCTCATAACTACTTTCCAGCATTTTTCTGATTATTCTTACACATTTATCAAATTAATGCTAGATATACCTATTATTCCTAAAAATTTATATGAATAACTTTAATGATATCTCATTAAGCTGAAAAATAATCTCAGAAGTATTATCTGTAAATTTCAAAGTCCATCATTTTAAGAACAGTGTTCAATATCTTTCAGTTTAATCAGAGTTTTTGTCCCATTGTTAGCATTTTATAATTTTCTTATTAAGTTTACACCTAAGGATCTTTGCCTTTCTGCTGTGTTTAATATTTACAGGCTTTGCTGTTCTAAATGGTTACAGGCTTAGCATTTACCCCTTGGGTTAAATTCAGTAACTTCTTTAAGCTTCAGTTTATGCTGCTGTCCTTGTCTGTCGCTTTGGGGAAGGTTCTAAATCCCTGAGTAGCCATAAAGGTAGAATAAGAATTGGGAAATATAGATTCATGTTGAAGATATCATGATGACATATATGAAATACTCACACTAAGAAATTACCTTATTTTGCTGTAATTGTTTTCAATGAAGCTGATGCCCATGCCTAAGAAATAATTAGCAGTGTGTTAGGGACTCAAAGAAAAAGGCTAGGCTTGAGATGAATGATTTAGTTCCGAATCTGGACATGCTAGTTAGTTATGGATATGAATTAAAAGGCGTAGTACTTAAGAAGACATTGCATAGGCTGATTTCATACCTTATTATGAGAAGAGTTATAATAAGGAGTCCTATGTCTTGACATTTATGCAGAAACCAAGAGTATATCACTGTTTATTAGACACAGTCTGGTTTGATTGTCCAGGAGGGGACAGAAACCTAAAAAACTTCACATCCCCCCAACACACACAAAAAGTAATTGATCTAAAAACAAACCAGGAAAAATTAGTTTAACTTCCACAACGATCTTAGTACTATCTCAAACTCCCCCAGATGAGGAAATTAGAGCTAAAAAGTTAGTGAAAACTAATAATGTAATTGTTTTCCCTGTCATATGTTATGTTGGCTTGGAAACTGAAACACCCATTGGTCACTGCATCAAGCTCTGGGAGAATAAATTGGAACTAGGGGAAATATGCACATAGAACTATAGCTGTCTCTGCACCTTATTCCTTGTAGCTTCCCCAGTGGACTTTCTTTCCTAGAAACTACAGATATCTGTTCTGCAAATATATTCAACTTTGCTCCAGGAGTCACCACTGTAATGACTTTCATTATAGATCCAAAAGACAAGCCAGAATATGTTTTTCCTGTATTACAATGGAGGTTCCTATTTAATGTTAGAATTCTCCATTCAGATCCAAAGAACAATTTGAAAAATAAATACCCCATGTAACTGAAGTCCAAATATGAGCCTATTTTAAAATGTATTTGTTTAATTTACAAACATATTTAGAGAGATAACAAGTATCTCTACATGGAACTGAATTACTTGGTATGTAATACCTTTATCTTAAGCTTTCCATAGTATTTAAGGCATTTACTGTGAATCAGCTTTATAAATGAAGCCATCTGTACAATGCCACTTTCTGATGGGACTCCAAAATTAATGAGGGAAAATAGAGTCAACAATATAAACAAACAACATAGTTCATTCACTAAATAAATATTTATAGTTGGTATTTTTTTAGACTATAGAAATACAGTATTATAAAACTGAATCTTCGTCCCCATGGAAGTAAAACTTTGGCTGGGATAGATATGCAATAATATTTTTTGAAAAGATTAAGTTAAATATATTCAGTGTATGTTACTATGGAGATAAGAGTGGCCAAGGTAGGACTCACTGGGAGGTTGGAATTTTAATCTTTTAGGGAGGAGAGGGAGCCAGCCTGCATTTAATATGTCTGTCCAATAGTGAGCTTCCAATACTTGCTTCAAAAGTTCTAGCTTGCTTCTATTCTGATTGACTGAAGGGCATGAAGTAACAAGCATTAAACATTTTTGATATGATTTCTAAGTGGACATGAATTTTTTTTCTTAGAAACCACACCTCCTTTTTTCCCCTAAGATCAGCATATCAGGTCTCTGAATCCTAAACCCATCTTTCTAAGTCCAAAAACAATGGACCCAGCATTAAGTTTCAACCAAAACCTCACCAATCAGAGACCTTCCTAGGTTTCAAACTATAGATCTACAGAAAGGTTTCCAGTGTCCTTCTATGAATAAAATTATGATATATAGAGCACAACAACTTCTGCCAGCTGTGTATATATATCTATATCTATCTATCTGTCTACACACATATATCTTCCTTTTTTGTGTGCCCATTGAAGTTAAATTTATCTAACTTGTAAAAAATAATTTTAAATAGCACAATCATATACATAGACACTGTAGTAATATCTATAAAGTAAACACTGTTAGGATGTCTCAAAATTACTCCAAAGAAACCTGATTTAATTATAAATGTAAATCAGAGTACACTCATTGACATATTAACCAACTCATTTAATCCTTGAAAAACTCACATGTGGCTTCTTTTAACTGGGTGACTTCTCAACTTCATACAGAGAGCTAAGGTGCAAACTCATGATTCAAACCGAGACTCCAAATCTAAATTATCAAAGCTGTAATATTAATGATATCTAGGTTACAAAAACTTGGAAGAAAATTTATTTGTCACAAATTTTTTTAATCTATAAATATTTATGGAGGAGTCAAAGATGAGAAGGGAAAAATAATAAAAACAAAATGCTGTGATATTTCAGAGAAAGCAGAAGTTGGCATTTGGACTAATCATAAATACTGCAAGGGGAAAGGAACTGGGAGCTATACAGTAATTCCCCTTCATAGGAATGAGTTCCATTCCAACAGTGCATTCATTCAGTTCAGTTCAGTTGCTCAGTCGTGTCGGACTCGTTGCGACCCCATGAATCGCAGCACGCCAGGCCTCCCTGTCCATCACCAAATCCCGGAGTTCACTCAGACTCGCGTCCATCGAGTCAGTGATGCCATTCAGCCATCTCATCCTCTGTCGTCCCCTTCTCCTCCTGCCCCCAATCCCTCCCAGCATCAAAGTCTTCCCTAATGAGTCAACTCTTCGCATGAGGTGGCCAAAGTACTGGAGTTTCAGCTTTAGCATCATTCCTTCCAAAGAAATCCCAGGGTTGAGCTCCTTCAGAATGGACTGGTTGGATCTCCTTGCAGTCCAAGGGACTCTCAAGAGTCTTCTCCAACACCACAGTTCAAAAGCATCAGTTCTTCGGTGCTCAGCTTTCTTCACAGTCCAACTCTCACATCCATATGTGACTACTGGAAAAACCATAGCCTTGACTAGACGGAACTTAGTCAGCAAAGTAGTGTCTCTGCTTTTGAATATGCTATCTAGGTTGGTCATAACTTTTCTTCCAAGGAGTAAGCATCTTTTAATTTCATGGCTGCAATCACTATCTGCAGTGATTTTGGAGCCCCAAAAAATAAAGTCTGATACTATATGTGATAGGACCGGATGCCATGATCTTCATTTTCTGAATGTTGAGCTTTGAGCCAACTTTTTCACTCTCCTCTTTCACTTTCATCAAGAGGCTTTTTAGCTCCTCTTCACTTTCTGCCATAAGGGTGGTGTCATCTGCATACCTGAGGTTATTGATATTTCTCCCAGCAATCTTGATTCCACCTTGTGTTGCTTCCAGTCCAGCATTTCTCATGATGTACTCTGCATAGAAGTTAAATAAGCAGGGTGACAATATACAGCCTTGACGTACTCCTTTTCCTATTTGGAACCAGTCTGTTGTTTCATGTCCAGTTCTAACTGTTGCTTCCTGGCCTGCATACAGATTTCTCAAGAGGCTGGTCAGGTGGTCTGGTATTCCCATCTCTTTCAGAATTTTCTACAGTTTATTGTGATCCACACAGTCAAAGGCTTTGTCATAGTCAATAAGGCAGAAATAGATGTTTTTCTGGAATTCTCTTGCCTTTTCCATGATTCAGCAGATGTTGGCAATTTGATCTCTGGTTCCTCTGCCTTTTCTAAAACCTGCTTGAACATCAGGAAGTTCACGGTTCACGTATTGCTGAAGCCTGGCTTGGAGAATTTTGAGCATTACCTTACTACTGTGTGAGATGAGTGCAATTGTGCAGCAGTTTGAGCATTCTTTGGCATTGCCTTTCTTTGGGATTGAAATGAAAACTGACCTTTTCCAGTCCTATGGCCACTGCTCAGTTTTCCAAATTTGCTGGCATATTGAGTGCAGCACTTTCACAGCATCATCTTTCAGGATTTGAAATAGCTCGACTGGAATTCCATCACTTCCACTAACTTTGTTCGTGGTGATGCTTTCTAAGGCCCACTTGACTTCACATTCCAGGATGTCTGGCTCTAGATGAGTGATCACACCATCGTGATTATCTGGGTCATGAAGATCTTTTTTGTACAGTTCTTCTGTGTATTCTTGCCATCTCTTCTTAATATCTTCTGCTTCTGTTAGGTCCCTACCATTTCTGTCCTTTATCGAGCCCATCTTTGCATGAAATGTTCCCTTGGTATCTTTAATTTTCTTGAAGAGATCTCTAGTCTTTCCCATTCTGTTCTTTTCCTCTATTTCTTTGCACTGATCGCTGAAGAAGGCTTTCTTGTCTCTTCTTGCTATTCTTTGGAACTCTGCATTCAGATGCTTATATCTTCCCTTTTCTCCTTGGCTTTTCGCTTCTCTTCTTTTCACAGGTATTTGTAAAGATTCCCCAGACAGCCATTTTGCTTTTGTGCATTACTTTTCCATGGGGATGTTCTTGATCCCTGTCTCCTGTACAGTGTCACGATCCTCCATCCATAGATCATCAGGCACTCTATCTATCAGATCTAGGCCCTTAAATCTATTTCTCACTTCCACTGTATAATCATAAGGGATTTGATTTAGGTCATACCTGAATGGTCTAGCGGTTTTCCCTACTTTCTTCAATTTAAGTCTGAATTTGGCAATAAGGAGTTCATAATCTGAGCCACAGTCAGCTCCCAGTCTTGTTTTTGTTGACTGTATACAGCTTCTCCATCTTTTGCTGCAGAGAATATAATCAACTTGATTTCAGTGTTGACCATCTGGTGATGTCCATGTGTAAAGTCTTCTCTTGTGTTGTTGGAAGAGGATGTTTGCTATGACCAGTGCATTTTCTTGGCAAAACTCTATTAGTCTTTGCCCTGCTTCATTCCACATTCCAAGGCCAAATTTGCCTGTTACTCCAGGTGTTTCTTGACTTCCTACTTTTGCATTCCAGTCTCCTATAATGAAAAGGACATCTTTTGGGGGTGTCAGTTCTAAAAGGTCTTGTAGGTCTTCATAGAACCATTCAACTTCAGCTTCTTCAGCGTTACTGGTTGGGGCATAGACTTGGATTACTGTGATATTGAATGGTTTGCCTTGAAAATGAACAGAGATCATTCAGTCATTTTTGAGATTGCATCCAAGTCCTGCATTTCGGACTCTTTTGTTGACCATGATGGCTACTCCATTTCTTCTGAGGGATTCCTGCCCTCAGTAATAGATATAATGGTCATCTGAGTTAAATTCACCCATTCCAGTCCATTTTAGTTCACTGATTCCTAGAATGTCGACGTTCACTCTTGCCATCTCCTGTTTGGCCACTTCCAATTTGCCTTGATTCATGGAACTGACATTCCAGGTTCCTATGCCATATTGCTCTGTACAGCATCGGACCTTGCTTCTATCACCAGTCACATCCACAGCTGGGTATTGTTTTTGCTTGGCTCCATCCCTGCATTCTTTCTGGATTTATTTCTCCACTCACCTCCAGTAGCATATTGGGCACCTACTGACCTGGGGAGTACCTCTTTCAGTATCCTACCATTTTGCCTTTTCATGGGGTTCTCAAGGCAAGAATACTGAAGTGGTTTGCCATTCCCTTCTCCAGTGGGCCACATTCTGTCAGCTCTCTCCACCATGACCCACCCGTCTTGGGTTTCATAAGTCCACAAAGTTAGCCTGGGTACCTGATCAGTACTAGGTACTAATGCAATCAACTATGCAGTACTATACTGTAACAAGTTTATACTTTTCACACAAATAATACATACAAGGAAACACAATAAACATTTAAAATCTTACAATATGTACCTTGGAAAGTATAGTACAGTGCCAGCTACATCACTGCTGCTTTTACACTTGCTTCCAGCCACCCTGGGCTTGCTTGAAATACAGATATTGCACTGCTGTAGTCTATACAATACTGTACAGTAAAGTACACAGAAGCAGAGCCACTTCAGAGAATGCACACGCATAATAATATACATCAGACATGTGAACTAACTTACCTGATTGGACATGCAAATACACATTCGCATCTTCAGTTCAGTTCAGTTCATTCGCTCAGTCATGTCCGACTCTTTGCGACCCCATGGACTGCAGAATTCCAGGCCTCCCTGTCCATCACCAACTCCTGGAGTTTACCCAGACTCATGCCCATTGAGTCAGTGATGCCATCTAACCATCTCATCCTCTGTCATCCCCTTCTCCTCCTGTCCTCAATCTTTCCCAGCATCAGGGTCTTTTCAAATGAGTCAGTTCTTTTGCATCAGGTAGCCAAAGTATTGGAGTTTCAGCTTTAACATCAGTCCTTCCAATGAACACTCAGGACTGATCTCCTTTAGGATGGACTGTTTGGATCTCCTTGAAGTCCAAGGGACTCTCACAGTCCTCCAACACCACACTTCAAAAGCATCAATTTTTCAGTGCTTAGCTTTCTTTATATTCCAACTCTCACATCCATACATGACTGCTGGAAAAACCATAGCCTTGACTAGATGGACCTTTGTTGGCAAAGTAATGTCTCTGCTTTTTAATATGCTGTCTAGGTTGATTATAACTTTCCTTCCAAGGAGTAAGCGTCTTTTAATTTCATGGCTGCAGTCACCATTTTCAAAGTTCTCTAATTGAAGGAAACGTCATACATAGGAGGCTTACTGTATTCTACAAGTTATTTTGGTCTTATTATAGTCCATGTGACTCTTCCCTCTTCCCTTTAATCACAGTTCAATTTTTTAATCTTAATACAAATGTGACAGAGAATTTTTCCCAAAGTTAACTTTCAACCCTGTATAAAATTTGACTAGCATTAACAATTATACAAAGTTTTAGCATTGCAGGCAGATTTTTTACTATCTGAGCCACTAGGGAAGCCCTTAGAAAGTGACAGGTAATTAAAAATAATATTATAAACTTTATTGTATAATTCTATTCTCCCAGCTCAGTAATATGGACAGGAATTTTCTCAGCTTATAGAAAGCAAAGAGATTAGTGTTCATATATTTAAAAAAAATGATTACTCAAAGCAATTTAGCTGACAAGTGACAGAACCAGAACTATAATCCAAATAGTCTAACCGTTAGTTTTATAGTCCCTCTACCTAATAGTAGGGCTTCACTGGTGGAAAAGTGGTAAAGAATCTGCCTGTCAATGCAGGAAACACAGGTTCAATCCCTAGGTCAGAAAGATCCCTTGGAGAATGAAATAGTAACCCACTCCATTAGTCTTGCCTGGGAAATCCCATGGACAGAGGAGCCTGGCGGGCTGCAGTCCATGGGGTCTCAAAGTCAGACATGACTTAGAGACTAAACAACAGCAACCTAATGGTATGCAAATATATTATATTTTAGAGTATTATGGATTGCTGATCATTTTTTGAGTTTGGTTTATGTATTTTTAAAAACTCAGCTATGAATTATATGGTCACTGCTTCAGGAATTAGTTTTGAATATTAAGGTTAGAAAAATCTAAGTGTCTGTTGTTTCAAGGAAGAGAAACTAAGACCAGCCCAAAATAGAATTTACTGAAAAGGCAGTGGGAGGTTCACAGGAAAAGTCACACGTGTGACTTTTGGAGGGTTTAGTATATCAGGATATGAGGTGGCGAATGTCTGTTTCCGTTCCAGAAGGAAACATAGTCTCTTTTCTACTGGAATCTCCTATCTGGGGATGTGATTTCTCTACTGACTCAGAGTCTGTGTTTTTCCTTAACTTTGCTTATGTTTATTGTGGTGCTATTTCAAGCCTTGACTCTCAGTGAAACTTCAGCTCCAGGGCCTATTACTGTATGTATTTCTGAGTTGATTTTTTTTTTTTTTTAAGATCAGACCACTCTGTTAAGTGTTCACCCTGTTAAGGTTAAATATATACTATGGCTTAATTTGATATGACCAAAAGAATGGATCTCATGATATAAACATGGGTTCCTAACATATCTTTTACAAATAACTTGGCTTTTCAGAGAGACTGATATGAAGGATTATAAAATTTTGTTAGTTGAAAAAATTCTTCCTTAGAACTTTATTGTCCCTAAGAGGCCATGTTATCCACATGTCTGACTGTACTTCTGTCTTCAGTTTTGCTTCAGTAGACACTTTCAATGCTTTCAGATGAAAGGGCTCAGAAAACATTTGGTAAATGTGTTCTTCTGGATAAGGTCAGACTATTTTGCACCTAAGGAATTTCTAATAAAATCAGTAGCCAGAATAAGATTTTATAAAGTAAAGACATGTGAACCATGACTGACAAAACTATGTGAGGTGTGACTAACAAAAATACTAGCCAGGATTTCTTGGGAGGAAATCAGCTAAGTCTGGGCAAAATACTATGATTTTAGCAGATATGAGAGCATGAATCATTCAGAACTAGCAACTTTTGATCAGCATTGATTTTATTTTCTTAACATTTCATCTAGAAATGGTAGACTTACTGATACACTGAAAACTAATTAAAAGAATGCCTGCTTGTACTTTACACTGAGATTCCTCAAATATGAACAGTTTACCACACAAAATACATAGAGTCCATGAAACTTTCTGAACTCTTTCAAAATAAATGACAGACACGGCTCCTCCTGCCCTTAATTTCCTAGAAACAAGGACTCTCTTGCATAACCAAAGTACAATATAAAAGTCAGAAAGACACCACTGACATAATAAAATGACCTAATCTATAGATATTATTCAAGTTTTGACTGTTTTCTCCACTAATGTCCTTTACTTGGTCAATGATTCAGTCCATATTCACATGAGGCTGTGATACTGTTTAATCTTCTTTAATTTGGAACAGATCTTCAGTATGTCTTTCAAGATCTCAATTCTTATGTGGAATATAGACCATCTCTCAGTTTATTTTTATTTCCCTATAATTATCTTCAGATTTTGTATTTTGATGGAGTGCCACAGAAGTGATTTTATACTCTCAGTATATCATATCAGAAAGCATGCTGTTGATTTGTCCCACTACTAATTATTATAAATTGATTATCCAATGATGGTGATATCTGGATGATTTCACTACTATAAATTTACTGTATTTTCTTTGCACTCAATTAGTATATTGAGAGATGATACTTTGTGATTACATTTAACCCTTGAACAATGCAGGATTAGAGGCCCCCACCCTCCACACAGTCAAAAATCCATGTACAAGTTATAACTGACCCTTCATATGTTAGTTTCTCCATATCTGAAGTTCTGCATCCTCAGATTCAAAGATCCGTGCATTGGATCATGTACTACCATAGTACATACTACTGGAAAAAGTCTGCCTATACATGGACCTGTTCAGTTCAAATTCATGTTGTTCAAGGGTCAGCTTATAAAGGTTTTTAGTCATGCTTTCATCTCCTAATATTACCAGGAGTGATGGTGATTTTATAGGTCAGTGTGCTTCAGCTATTCTGGACTAGTCCTTAGTCTAGAGCAGAATGATTATTTCCCAATTTTAAAAAATGAATCTCAAATTTTGTTTCTAAGCAATTTTCCATTCTACTTTCTTAATGATATACACTGCTCTAGTAACTGCAAGCAAGTTTTAAGGGGAGGGATCTCTCCCTAGCCTATCCAGTGATTTGAAAGATCGATGTATTTAACATTTTCTTTAAACTCCATTTTATACTTTTTTCTTTGTTTTGGACTAGTTGCAGTCTTTGTTTGTTTTCCCTGTGCTGTTATATTTTTCTCCAAGTAGCAAATCAGGTGTAAGATTTTACCCATTTATTCAATAATGCTAGGCCAAACAGTGCTAATGAATTCTGAATATAGCAGAAACTTGTTTACTTTGACTAATCATTTTTACCTGTAAAACCTTATAGCTTTTGCCTTCTGGGGCCCCACTTTGCTTTTTGGTCTGAGATCATCTTTACATGGGCTCTTCTTCCCCATCATCTATACAGGAGCAGATGCTTTAAACAAACTTTCTGAATTATTCTTTGATGTTAACCTAAAAATCCTCATTCTCTAAGGCATAATTCATAAGGGTAGAATCAGAATATCCCTGATTCAATAGTAGCAGACTTACTCTCATTATGGTTTTGAGTCTTTATATTTTTTTATCAGTAATATGGCAGAATCTACAAAGATGTATATAATAATGTTTTAATGCCAAGATATGGAAACATTATTTAATTAAATAAATATTGCCCTAATCTGAAAATAACAGAAACGAGTTAAGATGTGCACTATTTTTTACTGTAGTGTCCCATGCCCTAAACCTATCTCTAGAGTACCACAGCTTCTGTTTATAAAGGCAAACTACAGGATGTTAAAAATGTTTCTGAACTTGCTTGCTGCTGCTGCTGCTGCTAAATCTCTTCAGTCGTGTCTGACTCTGTGCGACCCCATAGATGGCAGCCCACCAGGCTCCCCCGTCCCTGGGATTCTCCAGGCAAGAACAATGGAGTGGGTTGCCATTTCCTTCTCCAATGCATGAAAGTGAAAAGTGAAAAGGAAGTTGTTCAGTCGTGTCCGACTCTTCGCGACCCCATGGACTGCAGCCTACCGGGCTCCTCCGTCCATGGGATTTTCCGGGCAAGAGTACTGGAGTGGGTTGCTATTGCCTTCTCCATGTGAACTTGCTTGGGTCAGCATAATTCAGGTTCCTCTAGTCTTAGGTTAGCACAGCTAGGGGGTGAACCAATCTTGGTGAAGCTTTGAAGGGGCAAGTTTGGAGTACATATAGAATACTCAAAGTGGGGGTTAAACAATTAAGGACTTTGAGGTTATTGTGTTGGAAATTGTAAATTTCTAATATTCATTTCTAAGTTTTATCTGAGAAATATAAACAATATGAGTGTTTTATCCTCAACCTGTGTGAATAAACCATAATTTGTTAAGGAAATAAAGCATAAACAAGACTTCCCTTGGTCCCCTTTATGCACATGCATACCTTGTTTCTTTGCACTTTGCCTTATTGTGCTTTGCAGATAGTGTTATTGCTATTTGAAGGTAACTCTCTGCAAAAACATCTTTTGGCATCATTTTTTTTCAAAAACATTTGCTCACTGTGTGTTTCTGTATCTTGCAATATTTAATGTTTTATGTTATTATATTTTTATAGTGATCGATGATCAGTAATCTTTGATGTTATCATTGTAATTATTTGGGGACAGCACAGACCGCACCCATACAAGATAGAGAACTTAATCTATAAATGTGTGTGTTTGACTGATCTACAAACAGGCCATTCCCCAATCTCTCTCCTCTTCTTGGGCCACCCTAAGACACAGCAGTATTGAAATTAGCCCAGTGAATGACCCTATGTGCATGCATGCATGGTCGTCAGCCATGTCCAACTCTTTGAGACCCTATGGATGTAGCCTTCCCGGCTCCTCTGTCCATGAGGATTCTCCAGGCAAGAATACTGGAGTGGGTTGCCATGCCCTCCTCTGGGGTATCTTCCTGACCCAGGGATTAAACCTGTGTCTCTTACGTCTCCTGCATTGGCAGATGAGTTCTTTACAACTAGCTCCACCTGGGAAGAGTGAATGACCCTACAATGGCCTCTAAGTGCACAAGTGAAAGGAAGAGTTTTGTGCCTCTAATTTTAAGTGAAAAGTTAGAAATGATGAAGCTCAGTGAGAAGGGCAGGTTGAAAGATAAGACTGAAAGCTAGAGCTCTTATGCTGAACACCTGCATTGTGATTGCAAAGCAAAGGTTCTTTAAGGAAATTAAAAGTGCTACTCCAATGAATATATGAATAATAAAGTGAAATAGGCATACTGCTGAAATACAGAGAAAAAAGTTTAACTGTCTGAATAGATCAAGCCAGCTACAAAATTCCCTTAAGCCAAAGCCTAATCCAGGGCAAGGGTATAATTCTCTTCAATTCTGTAAAGATTGAGAGAGGTGAAGAAACTACAGAGAAAAGTTTGAAGCTAGCAGAGGTCGGTTCATAAGGTTTAAGGAGAGAAACTGTCTGAAACATTTCAGTACAAGGTGAAGCAGTAAGTGCTGATATAGAAGTTGCAGCAAGATCTAGCTAAGATATTTAATGAATACAGTTACACTAAATAGCAGATTTTCAATATAAAGGAAATAGTGTATATTAGAAACTAATGTCATCCAGAACTTTCATAGCTAGCAAGGAGTTCATAGCTAGAGAGGAAAAGTCAATGCCATTGGCTCCAAACCTTCAAAGGAGAGGCTGACTCTCTTATTAGAGGCTAACGCAGCTGGTGACTTTAAGTTGAAGCCAGTCCTTATTTACTACCACTAAAATCCAAAATCTACTAATTTACTCTTAAATTGGCTAAATCTACTCTGTCTCTTCTCTGTAAATGGAACAAAGAAGTTTGGATGACAGCACATCTGTTTTCAGCATGGTTTACTGAATATTTACAGCTCACTGTTGAGACCTGCTCCTCAGGAAAAAAAAAAAAAAAAAGATTGTTTTCAAAATATTACTGCTCATGGATAATGCACACAGTCACCCAAGAACTCTGATGGAGATATATAGGATTAATGTGCTTTTATGCATGTTAACAAAACATCCATTCTGCAGTCCGTGAATCAAGGAGATTTACACTCTCATGTTTTATTATTTAAGAAATAAATACATTTCAGGAGGCTATAGCTGCTGTAGAGAGTGATTGCCCTCATGAATCTGGACAAAGTCAATTGAAAACCTTCTGGAAAAGATTCACCATTATAGATGCTATTAAGACATATTTGTGATTTATGGAACAAGGTCAAAATATCAACATTAATGGGAGTTTGGAATAATTTGAATCCAAACACCGTCTACTGATGACTTTGAGGGGTTCAAGACTTCATAGAGGAAGTAACTTCACCTGTGATGAGAATAACTAGAGAACGAGAATTAGAAGTGGAGCCTAAAGACATGAGTGAATTGCTGCAATTTCATGAAGAGTTGTTTCTTATGAGTGAGCAAAGAAAGCCATTTCCTGAGATGGAATCTACTTCTAGTGAAGATGCTATAAAGATTGTTGAAGTGACAACAAAGGATTTAGAATATTATCTAAACTTAGTTGATAAAGCATTGTCATGGATTGAGAGGATTGACTCCAGTTTATAAAGAAGTTCTACTATGTGTGCAGAGCTATCAAACAAGTGTTGCATGCTACAGAGGAATCATTTTAGAGAAAGGAAGGGTCAGTTAATTTACCAAACTTCACTGTTGTATTTTTTTTTTTAATTGCCCCTGCCATCCATTCAGCAACCACCACCTTGATCAGTTAGTAGCCATCAGCATGGACAAGACACTCCACCAGCAAAAAGATTAGGACTTCTTGAAGCCTCAGATGATGGTTAGTGTTTTTTAGCAATAAGGTATTTAAAAATTAAGATATGTACATTTTTAGACATACTGATATTGCACCCTTAGTATAGTATGCAGGCGGCTGCAGCCGGCGCCCTAAGAGCGGCTGAGAGGAGCTACCCCACGTCCAAGGTCAGGGGCAGCAGCCTAAAGTGCCAGGCTTCGACAGCACAGGAATGGCCAAGAGGAGCTACCCTGCGTCTGAGGTCAGGGGCGGCGGCCGAGAGGAGCTACCCCGCATCTGAGGTCAGGGGTGTCGACCGGGAAGAGCAACCCCACACCTGAGGCCAGAGGCGGCGGCTGGGAGGAGCAACCCCAAGTCCAAGGAGCAGTGGCTGCATGGGTGCAGGAGGGCCTAGAGGAGCCATCCCATGTTGAAGGTCAGGAAGGGCGGCGGTGAGGAGATAACCCTCATCCAGGGTCAGGAGCAGCGGCTGTGCTTTGCTGGAGCAGCTGTGAAGAGATACCCCATGCCCAAGTTAAGAGAAACCCAAGTAAGATTGTAGGTGTTGCAAGAGGGCATCAGAGGGCAGACACACTGAAACCATACTCACACAAAACTAGTCAGTCTAATCATACTAGGACCACTGCTGCTGCTGCTGCTAAGTCACTTCAGTCGTGTCCGACTCTGTGTGACCCCAGAGATGGCAGCCCACCGGGCTCCCCGTCCCTGGGATTCTCCAGGCAAGAACAATGGAGTGGGTTGCCATTTCCTTCTCCAATGCATGAAAGTGAAAAGTGAAAGTGAAGTCGCTCAGTCATGTCCGACTCTTAGGGACACCATGGACTGCAGCCCACCAGGCTACTCCATCCATGGGATTTTCCAGGCAAGAGTACTGGAGTGGGGTGCCATTGCCTTCTCACAGCCTTCTCTAACTCAATGAAACAAAGCCATGCCGGTGGGGCAACCTAAGATGGGCGGGACATGGTGGAGAGGTCTACAGAATGTGGCCCACTGGAGAAGGGAACAGCAAACCACTTCAATATTCTTGCCTTGAGAACCCCATGAACAGCATGAAAAGGCAAAATGATAGGATACTGAAAGAGGTACTCCCCAGATCAGTAGGTGCCCAATATGCTACTGGAGGTCAGTGGAGAAATAACTCCAGAAAGAATGAAGGGATGGAGTGAAAGCAAAAACAATACCCAGCTGTGGATGTGACTGGTGATAGAAGCAAGGTCCAATGCTGTAAAGAACAATATTGCATAGGAACGTGGAATGTCAGGTCCATGAATCAAAGCAAATTGAAAGTGGCCAAACAGGAGATGGCAAGAGTGAACGTCGACATTCTAGGAATCAGCGAACTAAAATGGACTGGAATGGGTGAATTTAACTCAGATGACCATTATATCTACTACTGCGGGCAGGAATCCCTCAGAAGAAATGGAGTAGCCATCATGGTCAACAAAAGAGTCCAAAATGCAGGACTTGGATGCAATCTCAAAAATGACAGAATGATCTCTGTTCATTTCCAAGGCAAACCATTCATAATCACAGTAATCCAAGTCTATGCCCCAACCAGTAACGCTGAAGAAGCTGAAGTTGAATGGTTCTATGAAGACCTACAAGACCTTTTAGAACTAACACCCCAAAAAGATGTCCTTTTCTGGGTTTCCCTGGTGACTCAGAGGTAAAAGCGTCTGCCTGCAATGCAGGAGACCTGGGTTCGATCCCTGGGTCGGGAAGTTCCCCTGGAGTAGGAAATGGCAACCCACTCCAGTATTCCTGCCTGGAGAATCCCAAGGACGGAGGAGCCTGGTGGGTTTAAGTTCACGGGGTCACAAAGAGTCGAACACAACTGAGCGACTTCACTTTCACTTTTCATTATAGGAGACTGGAATGCAAAAGTAGGAAGTCAAGAAACACCTGGAGTAACAGGCAAATTTGGCCTTGGAATGCAGAATGAAGCAGGGCAAAGACTAATAGAGTTTTGCCAAGAAAATGCACGGTCATAGCAAACACCCTCTTCCAAAAACACAAGAGAAGACTCTACACTTGGACATCACCAGATGGTCAACACTGAAATCAAGTTGATTATATTCTCTGCAGCCAAAGATGGAGAAGCTCTATACAGTCAACAAAACAAGGCCAGGAGCTGACTGTGGCTCAGATTATGAACTCCTTATTACCAAATTCAGACTTAAATTGAAGAAAGTAGGGAAAACCGCTAGCCCATTCAGGTATGATCTAAATCAAATCCCTTATGATTATACAGTGGAAGTGAGAAATAGATTTAGGAGCCTAGATCTGATAGATAGAGTATCTGATGAACTATGGACAGAGGTTTGTGACATTGTACAGGAGACAGGGATTAAGACCATCTCCATGGAAAAGAAATGCACAAAAGCAAAATGGCTGTCTGGGGAATCCTTACAAATAGCTGTGAAAAGAAGAGAAGCGAAAAGCCAAGGAGAAAAGGGAAGATATAAGCATCTGAATGCAGAGTTCCAAAGAATAGCAAGAAGAGACAAGAAAGCCTTCTTCAGTGATCAGTGCAAAGAAATAGAGGAAAAGAACAGAATGGGAAAGACTAGAGATCTCTTCAAGAAAATTAGAGATACCAAGGGAACATTTCATGCAGAGATGGGCTCGATAAAGGACAGAAATGGTAGGGACCTAACAGAAGCAGAAGATATTAACAAGAGGTGGTAGAATACACAGAAGAACTGTACAAAAAAGATCTTCATGACCCAGATAATCACGATGGTGTGATCACTCATCTAGAGCCAGACATCCTGAAATGTGAAGCCAAGTGGGCCTTAGAAAGCATCACTACGAACAAAGCTAGTAGAGGTGATGGAATTCCAGTTGACCTATTTCAAATCCTGAAAGATGATGCTGTGAAAGCGCTGCACTCAATATGGCAGGAAATTGGGAAAACTCAGCAGTGGCCATAGGACTGGAAAAGGTCAGTTTTCATTCCAATCCCAAAGAAAGGCAATGCCATAGAATGCTCCAACTGCCGCACAATTGCATTCATCTCACATGCTAGTAAAGTAATGCTCAAAATTCTCCAAGCCAGGATTCAGCAATACGTGAACCATGAACTTCCTGATGTTCAAGCTGGTTTTAGAAAAGGCAGAGGAACCAGAGATCAAATTGCCAACATCCACTGGATCATGGAAAAAGCAAGAGAGTTCCAGAAAAACATCTATGTCTGCTTTATTGACTATGCCAAAGCCTTTGACTGTGTGGATCACAAAAAACTTTGGAAAATTCTGAGAGATGTGAATACCAGACCACCTGACCTGCCTCTTGAGAAATCTGTATGCAGGTCAGGAAGCAACAGTTAGAACTGGACATGGAACAACAGATGGTTCCAAATAGTAAAAGGGGTACGTCAAGGCTGTATATTGTCACCCTGCTTATTTAACTTCTATGCAGAGTACATCATGAGAAACGCTGGACTGGAAGAAACACAAGGTGGAATCAAGATTGCCAGGAGAAATATCAATAACCTCAGATATGCAGATGACACCACCCTTATGGCAGAAAGTGAAGAGGAGCTAAAAAGCCTCTTGATGAAAGTGAAAGAGGAGAGTGAAAAAGTTGGCTCAAAGCTCAACATTCAGAAAACGAAGATCATGGCATCTGGTCCCATCACTTCATAGGAAATAGATGGGGAAACAGTGGAAACAGTGTCAGACTTTATTTTTTTGGACTCCAAAATCACTGCAGATGGGTGACTGCAGCCATGAAATTAAAAGACGCTTACTCCTTGGAAGGAAAGTTATGACCAACCTAGATAGCATATTCAAAAGCAGAGACACTACTTTGCTGACTAAGTTCCGTCTAGTCAAGGCTATGGTTTTTCCAGTAGTCATGTATGGATGTGGGAGTTGGACTGTGAAGAAGGCTGAGCACTGAAGAATTGATGCTTTCGAACTGTGGTGTTGGAGAAGACTCTTGAGAGTCCCTTGGACTGCAAGGAGATCCAACCAGTCCATTCTGAAGGAGATCAGCCCTGGGATTTCTTTGGAAGGAATGATGCTAAAGCTGAAACTCCAGTACTTTGGCCACCTCATGCGAAGAGTTGACTCATTGGAGAAGACTTTGATGCTGGGAGGGATTGGGGGCAGGAGGAGACGGGGACGACAGAGGATGAGATGGCTGGATGGCATCACTGATTCGATGGACGTGAGTCTGAGTGAACTCTGGGAGTTGGTGATGGACAGGGAGGCCTGGCGTGCTGCAATTCATGGGGTCGCAAGAGTCGGACACAGCTGAGCGACTGAACTGAACTGATAGTATAAAGATCAACAAGATGGTAGGCACTGGAGTGGTGGCTGCATTGTGCTGGAGCAACTTTGAGGGCATACCACATTTCCAGGGGCATAGGAGGAGCCCCACCAAGACAGTAGAAGGGGAGAAATCACGTTTAGAGTCAAACCCCATACCTGCCAGAGATGCTCAGAGGGTTCAAATATACCTTGCGTGCACCAGGACCTAGAGACCCCACAGAGACCGAGAGAGAACTCTGAGTGTCTCCTGCGGTGGTACAGGTCAGCAGTGGACTGCCGCAGGGGCAGGGCTTCTGGGTGCAGTAGACCTGGGTATGGCATAAGCCTTCTTGGAGGAGATTGCCATTAACTGCACCATAGAGCTGCCAGAACTTATACAGGACTGGAAAGACAGCTCTTGGAGGGCACAAACAGAACCTTGTGCCCACTAGGACCCAGGAAAAAGGAGAAGTGACCCCTAAAGAGACTGATCCAGACTTGCCTGTGAGTGTCCAGGAGTCTCTGGCAGAGGCATGGATCAATGGTGGCCTGCTGCAGGGTTAGGGGCACTGAGTGTAGCAGTGCATGCATGGGACCTTTTGAAAGAGGTCATCACTATCTTCATTACCTCCACCATAGTTTGGCCTCAGGTCAAATAACAAGGAGGGAACACAGCCCTGCCCTTCAACAGAAAATTGGATTAAAGATTTGCTGAGCATGGCCCCATCCAAGAAAACATGACCTAGTTTCCCCCTCAGTCAGTCTCTCCCATCATGAAATTATGAGCCATCTCCTATAGGGCCGCCCAAAACAGACAGGTCATGGTGGAGAATTCTGACAAAACATAGTCCACTGGAGAAGGGAATGGCACACCACTTCAGTATCCTTCCCTTGAGAACCCCATGAACAGTATGAAAAGGCAAAAAAATAGGACACTGAATGATGACCTTCCCAGGTCAGTAGGTGCCCAATATGCTACTGAAGACCAGTGGAGAAGTAACCCCAGAAAGAATGAAGAGACAAAGAAAAACAACACCCAGTTGTAGATGTGATTGGTGATGGAAATGAAGACCAACGCTGTAAAAAGCAATATTGTATAGGACCTGGAATGTTAGGTCCCTGTATCAAGGCAAATTGGATGTGGTCAAACAAGAGATGGCAAGAGTGAACATCGACATTTTAGGAATCAGTGAACTAAAATGGACTGAAGTGGGTGGGTTTAACTCAGATGACCATTATATCTACTACTGTGGCTAAGAATCACTTAGAAGAGATGGAGTAGCCATCATAGTCAACAAGAGAGTCTGAAATGCAGTATTTGGATGCAATCTCCAAAATGACAAAATGAACTCTGTTTGTTTCCCAGGCAACCCGTTCAATATCACAGTAATCCAATCCTATGCCCTGACGAGTAACGCTGAAGAAGCTGAAGTTGAATGGTTCTGTGAAGGCCTACAAGGCCTTCTACTACTAACACCCAAAAAAGATGTCCTTTTCATTATAGGGGACTGAAATGCAAAAATAGGAAGTCAAGAAATACCTGGTGTAACAGGCAAATTTGGCCTGGGAGTACAGAACAAAGAGAGCAAAGGCTAATAGAGTTTTGCCAAAAGAACAGACTGGTCATAGCAAACACCCTGTACAAATGGACATCACCAGATACTCAATACTGAAATCAGAGTGATTATATTTTTTGCACCCAAAGATAGAGAAGCTCTATACTGTAGGAGAAGACAAGACTGGGAGCTGACTGGCTCAGATCATGAACTCCTAATTGCCAAATTGAGAAGTAAATTGAAAAAAGTACGGAAAACCACTAGACCATTCAGATATGACCTAAATCAAATCCCTTACAGTTATACAGTGGAAGTGACAAATAGATTCAAGGGATTAGATCTGATAGACAGAGTGCCTGAAGAACTATGGGAGGAGGTTCCTGACATTGTACGAGAGGCAGTGATCAAGACCATCCCCAAGAAAAAGTTACAAAATGGTTGTCTGAGGATGCCTTAAAAATAGCTATGAAAAGAGTAATGAAAGGCAAAGGAGAAAAGGAAAGATATACTCATCTGAATGCATAGTTCCAAAGAATAGCAAGGAGAGATAAGAAAGCCTTCCTCAGTGATCAGTGCAAAGAAGTAGAGAAAAACAATAGAATGGGAAAAACTAGAGATCTCATCAAGAAAATTAGAGATACCAAGGGAACTTTTCATACAAAGATGGGAACAATAAAGGACAGAAATGGTATGGACCTAACAGAAGCAGAAGATGTTAAAAAGAGGTGGTGAGAATATACAGAAGAACTATAAAAAAGGTCCTCATGACCCAGATTATCATGATGGTGTGATCACTCATCTAGAGCCAGACATCCTGGATTATGAAGTCAAGTGGGCTTTAGGAAACATTACTATGAGCAAAGCTAGTGAAGGTGATGGAAATCCAGTTGACCTATTTCAAATCCTAAAAGGTGCAAAAGTGCTGCACTCAATATGCCAGCAGATTTGGAATACTCAGGAGTGGCCACAGGACTGGAAAGTTTTCATTCCAATCCCAAAGAAAAGCAATGCCAAAGAATACTCAAACTACCACACAATTGCACTCATCTCACATGCCAGCAAAGTAATGCTCAAAATTCTCCAAGCCAGGCTTCAACAGTACATGAACTGTGAACTTCTAGATGTTCAAGCTGGATTTAGAAAAAGCAGAGGAACCAGAGATCAAATTGCCAACATCTGTAGGATCATCCAAAAAGCAAGAGAGTTCCAGAAAAAACATCTATTTCTGCTTTATTGACTATGCCAAAGCCTTTGACTGTGTGGATCACAAGAAACTGTGGAAAATTCTGAAAGGGATGGGAATACCAGACCACCTGACCTGCCTCCTGAGAAATCTGTATGCAGATCAAGAAGCAACAGTTAGAACCGGACATGCAACCATAGACTGGTTCCAAATCAGAAAAGGAGTATGTCAAGGCTGTATATTGTCATCCTGCTTATTTAACTTATATGCAGAGTACATCATGAGAAACACTGGGCTGGAAAGAAGCACAAGCTGGAATCAAGATTTCTGGGGGAAATATCTATAACCTCAGATATGCAGATGACACCACCCTTATGGCAGAAAGTGAAGAAGAACTAAAGAGCCTCTTGATGAAACTGAAATAGGAGAGTGAAGAAGTTGGCTTAAAACTCAACATTCAGAAAACTAAGATCATGGCATCCGGTCCCATCACTTCATGGGAAATAGATGGGGAAAGAGTGGAAACAGTATAGACTTTATTTTTTTGGACTCCAAAATCACTGCAGATGGTGACTGCAGCCATGAAATTAGAAGATGCTTGCTCCTTGGAAGGAAAGTTATGACCAACCTAGACAGCATATTAAAAAGCAGAAACATTACTTTGCCAGCAAATTTCCATCTAGTCTAAGCTATGGTTTTTGCAATACTCATGTATGGATGTGAGAGTTGGATTGTAAAGACAGCTGAGCACCAAAGAATTGATGCTTTTGAACTGTGGTGTTAGAGAAGACTCTTGAGAGTCTCTTGGACTGCAAGGAGATCCAACCAGTCCATTCTAAAGGAAATCAGTCCTGAATATTCACTGGAAGGAATGATGCTGAAGCTGAAACTCCAGTACTATGACCACCTGATGAGAAGAATTGACTCACTGGGAAAATACTCTGATGCTGGGAAAGATTGAAGGTGGGAGGAGAAGGGGACAACAGAGGATGAGATGGTTGGATGGCAGCACTGACTCAATGGACATGAGTTTGAGTAAACCCTGAGAGTTGGTGATGGATGGGGAATCCTGGCGTGCTGCAGTCCATGGGGTCACAAAGAGTCAGACACGGCTGAGTGACTGAACTGAACTGAACTGAATAGTATAAACACAAAATTTATATGCACTGGGAAACCAAGATATTTGTGTGGCTCTGTTAATTGTAGATGTCTGGAACTGAATTTGAAGTATCTCCAAGACATGACTGCACTGGGGCTTCCCTGGTGGCTCAGCAGTAAAGGATCCACCTGTGAATGCAGGAGACCTGGGTTTGACCCCTGGAGAAAAGATCCTCTGGAGCAGGGAATGGTGACCCACTCCAGTATTCTTGCCAGGAAAATTCTATGGACAGAGGAGCCTGGTGGGCTACAGTCCATGAGGCTGCAAAGAATCGGACACAACTGAGCTACTGAGCACACACAGGTCCCTGGATTAGTCAAAAGTAATTAAAACAAAACAAAAAAACCTAACTCTTTATCTCATAGATACAGAGAACAGATTGTTGGTTGCCAGAAGCAAGGGAGTGGTGTTTGAGCTAAATGGGTGAAGAGAGTTAAGAGATGCAAATTTCCAGCTATAAATGTCATAAGGAAGTAATGTACACTGTGGTTGCTACATTTCATAATACTGTATTATGTATTTGAAAGTTCTTAGGAGACTATATCTTCAAAGTTCTCATTACAAGAAAAGAAATTTGGAACATATTAGCTAGACTTTTTGGTGACATATTAACTAGACTTTTTATGGTGATCATTTTATGATATATTCAAATACTTGATCACTGTGTTGTACATCTGAAACTAATATAATGTTGTATGTTAATTGTACCTCAATTTTTGAAATACTGTGTATCCAGTTGACTATATGGTAGACTTACTAGCACTACTTGACACAACAAAACCTTGTTACCTTTTATTTACTTACTGAATGTATTTTTGAAATCTAAGTGATCCATTAATATCTGAAATGATTGGGATAAGTAATAGAAGTACTCAAGTAAATGAGGTTCATGAAAATTGACTATTTGTGAACCAAATATGGAGATTTCATTGGCTTAAGTTTTCAGGGTGTAATGAGAACATTTGTGTATCAGAAAAAGAAATGGAAATATATCAGTATCCTATCATGGGAGAATCAAACAGACTCCTATTTTCTAGCTATATTGTTTCCTGGTCACATTTTAGAAAATTAAATAACAATAGTACAAAAAGATTGGAGAATTCTTAACACATATCAAAATGTGGAAAATTTCATCTGCAGTCATCAAATCTTAGACTCAAAGGGGCATTGAAAACTATCTTAATATTCTTCCCTCTGGTGGAGATTTGGTTGAAAGTTATGTAACCATATATATTATTATCTCTGTACATTTTTGTGTCCTTTTCTTAGCACACTCTTCTAACATCCAAATCAGAGTAATGTTTTAGAGTTTCTAAATAATGATTTTTTTATGCAATAATCTACAGAAACATTTTGCATGTATTTTAATGACCTTTCTTTCCAGAAGGTCATTAGGATATCTCCTTTGTTTTGGTAGGACAAACCATATGTTTAGTAACCATTGAATAAACTAGTGTCATCACATTCTTGTTCTGCTTTTTGTCTGCTTTTTATGAGTTTACACATATAATCCCATAAATACCAAAGAGAAAATCAATTCCTAGCACTCATACTCCGATTATTAGCATAATTCCACTAATTCATTTGTCTCTAAAGAAGCTCAACATTCAAGGTGCATAATTTAAATTTACATTGCCTAGAAATATGGTTCAAATAGCCAAGGAAGAATAAAACAAAATTCCAGACTATGAAATTTTATCCTGTCTCTATATATTCTAATAGCTATAGACTTTGAAATGAAGTTAGATATAAAATTCCACACAATGAGAAATGGCAGCATATTAAATCTGAAGGAGATTGGTATCAAATTAGTACAGTATGTGTTACAAAATATGATCATTAATAATAGTCTGACTTGAATGTCTAAAGAAAATCTTTAGCAACCATGATCGACTCCCAGTCCTTTTAAACATTTTTTGACAAGGCATTGCTTTCCTAACCATGGACAGTAAATAACTGAAAGCATGGAATGTATCATTGGAGGACCTACTGTTGATGAAATCATCGTGATTTTTATAGCCTAGCTCACTTTTACAAGCAAAAGTGCTGCAAGGGTCAAAGCCCTGTTTCATGTCGTATGGCAATTGAATGAAGCTGAACACCCACCGTGAGACACTGAGGTGGCCAGCTGGCATGGTGGTGGTGGCTCTGCAATATTGTTTTGCCCACCCACACAGTGCTCAAACCAGTAAATAAAGGACACAACAGTAGTTTTATAAAATTAACAACTATAAACAAGTAACTCATTAGATAAAATTATTGATAACAAAAAAGAGGAAAAAATTATATGTAAATTTAAATATAAGCTTGAAACCTTTTCAGATTCAATGAACCGGCCAGAGGGGGGGAAAAAAAAACTCTTAAAATGCTATGTGAGACAATACAGCCTTCTACGTTCAAGTTTCAGCCAAGAAACTACAGAAAAGAACTAGATGTAACTACCAGTTTTAGCCATAATATTAACATGTAAAACACTGTAGGATGTCTTCAGTACCTTTCTTGGCATTCTAAAAACAAGCACTCTGTGAAGTAGAACAGGCTATACATTAAGTGGTCTGACATAGAACACTTATGTCATGCTCCATATTCAGAACTTAAAACAAAAACCTGACATTCTCATAAATGAAAACCAGTGGGTGTCTGGGGATGATTTAAATAGTGTGGAGCTCCCTAGTTGACACTTTTACATGTTTAAAAATAAATTTAATTTTACTTGCAAAAGAACTGTATTGCATTTTCTAAATTGATTACAAGATGTATTCATAATTGTTTTTGTTCTTAGAATAATAAAATAACTAAGTTTTAAAAATTATTTTAACCAAAATAATAAACATAGGTTGAAAAAAATTGCTTTGGGTTAGATTGCTGCTGCTGCTACGTCACTTTCTGTGGGACCCCATAGATGGCAGCACACCAGACTCCACCGTCCCTGGGATTCTCCAGGCAAGAACACTGGAGTGGGTTGCCATTTCCTTCTCCAATGCATGAAAGTGAAAAGTGAAAGTGAAGTCACTCAGTCGTGTCCGACACTTCACGATCCCATGGACCGCAGCCCACCAGGCTCCTCTGTCCATGGGATTTTCCAGGCAAGAGTACTGGAGTGGGTTGCCATTGCCTTCTCCGTGGGTTAGATTAGCATGGGTCAAATGCTCTCATACAGAGACTGTATATTTTCTGTGAATAAAATTTCTAAAAAATTTCACAGGTAAAACATGATTTAATTTTTTTTTCCACATAAAGAACTCGGGTGTTCTGCAACTTTAAGTTCCATTTATTCTATTGTTCAGCAACCCCTGTTTACTTTTCATGTAGGGTATTTTGTACATATTTCTGTGTGATATTTCTGCTGGTTTACATTTGTAAACTATCTTAAGTTTTTCAAATAAGCTAGAAATTGTGATTCCCAGTGAATGCATGTGATCACCAAGATAAAAGATAATCAAAGAAAGTATCATTTTAAAATAGGCCAGATTCTATTACAAGAGTAAATTATTGACTCTTTATCCCCCTGTTTTGAAGTTTTATAAATAGCAATACAAGCTCAATGAAATTGAAATTTTTTATAGATTCACTTGATTATAATTTTTTTCCTATAGCCTTCTTCAGTCTGGCCCACCTTCCTTCACAGTCTCAAATAATCAAGTTTTTTTTTTTTTTCAATGACAACAGCAACCATGCAAAAATGCAAATTGTGAGGATCAAAGGAGGAGAAAAAAGAGGGTAGAGCAAATTGTATTCTATTAGCACATTTTAAGAGTTTTATTTATTTATTATTGGCTGTGCTGGTCATCTTTGCTACACAGATTTTTCTCTAGTTGCAGCTAGCAGGGACTCCTGTCTAGTTTGGTACACAGGCTTCTCACTGTGGTGGCTTCTCTCTATTGCAGAGTGCAGGCTCTTCAGTAGTTGCTTTACTTGGGCTCACTCACTAGAAGGGTCTAGGGGTATCTAGAGCATAGCAGCAATTGTGTTGCATCAGCCCAGTTGTGTGATGATGTGTGGAATCTTCCTGGACCAGAGACCAAACCTATGTCTGCTGCATTGACAAGCAGATTCTTATCTACCAGACCACCAGAGAAGGCCCTATTAGTACATTTTGATTACAATCAGTGTGTTAACATGATATATATATAAATCAAATTACCTTCTAAAGGTGTTGAAATTGCCATCTCCCTCCAAGTGAGGCTGAGATGCTGAATTCCTATAGTAAGTATACAACCTGGGAAACTGCCTTCAGCTATAGGGAGAGACAAAGGAGAAATGAAATTGAATTCTAAGTGATGTGAGTGAGGAAGCAAAGAATAGGTTGCAATGAACAGTGTTTGTGGGGAAAAGCACTATCTGCTAGACATAAGTAAAGAGGACAGTTCAGTTCAGTTCAGTTCAGTCGCTCAGTTGTGTCCGACTCTTTGTGACCCCATGAATTGCAGCACGCCAGGCCTCCCTGTCCAGCACCATCTGCCAGAGTTCACTCAAACTCATGTCCATCGAGTCAGTGATGCCATCCAGCCATCTCATCCTCTGTTGTCCCCTGCTCCTCCTGCCCCCAATCCCTCCCAGATTCAGGGTCTTTTCCAATGAGTCAACTCTTTGCTTGAGGCGGCCAAAGTACTGGAGTTTCAGCTTTAGCATCATTCCTTCCAAAGAACACCCAGGGCTGATCTCCTTTAGAATGGACTGGTTGGATCTCCTTGCAGTCCAAGGGACTCTCAAGAGTCTTCTCCAGCACCACAGTTCAAAAGTATCAATTCTTCAGCGCTCAGCCTTCTTCACAGTCCAACTCTCACATCCATACATGACCACTGGAAAAACCATAGCCTTGACTAGACGGACCTTTGGTGGCAAAGTAATGTCTCTGCTTTTGAATATGCTATCTAGGTTGGTCATAACTTTCCTTCCAAGGAGTAAGCGTCTTTTAATTTCATGGCTGCAATCACCATCTGCAGTGAGCCCCAAAAAATAAGGTCTGACACTGTTTCCACTGTTTCCCCATCTATTTTGTGGCATCTAGAAAATTTTCTGGGAAAAGGTTCATAGGGAACTGGAGATTTTGTGGCATGCTACTTAAATGTTTAAATAAATATTTCTATAATATACAAAATTCAGACTGATCATCAAAAAGAAACAGAAGACCTGAGATATTGACTGAAAATAAGAAGGGACAGAGAAATGAGGCTACAGGAAGCTGAGATGCAAGGTGAATTTGATATGGAAGAATTTCTGGGTGTCAGTCCACAAGGGTGTACTGAACTCTACGCAGCTAAGAGCAGATATGAATGGAGGCATGCAAGGAAAGTTGGCCTTTGTGTAGGGTAAACTCAGCTTGCTCATGTGGAATGAGAGTACTGAACATAGAACTGGGAAATCTAAATTTTAATCTAGATTTGTTAATTACCTAGAAAATAATTTGGAAAAACAGCATCACTGGAATGAAGTACCATCATCTGGAAATATTATGTCAACAGAGAAACACTAAGGCATATTAAATTTTTAATTTAATAAAATTAAAATTTAATTTAAGTTTTTAAATTCAGTGTCAGTAAAATGAGGTGGAATGAAGGAGAGGATCCCTGATATGACTATTATCCACAGTATATGGTTGTGATATGACATCCGCAGTATTTCTTATGTAAAAATTGTGTATTTTTTATTAATATATATTTACCACTTTTAGAGCTTCCCAGGTGTGTCAGACAGTAAAGAATCCACCTGCAATGCAGGAGACCAGCGTTCAATCTCCGGGTTGGGAAGATCTCTGAGAAGGGAATGGCTACCCACTCCAATATTCTTACCTGGAGAATCCCATGAACAGAACAGCCTGGTGGGCTATAGTCCATGGAGTCACAAAGAGTTGGACACAAATGAGTGACTAACATACACACACACCACTTTTACATGACTTCATCATGATGTTATATTTTGATTGGATTTAATCTGTGTTGTTTTAAAAATCTTTTCTACCACCCCCGTGAAAGCAAAGAGTACATTTTTTTTAACTGCATAACATTTGAAACTGGACATTTTTTCTTCTTTTTGTAATACATATCCTTAAGTGGTTTAAAACAATCATTAGTTATGATTTATTTCTTGTATGTACAAAAAAGTAAACTATTTTCTCACTGTAGTAGTTTCCAAGATACCATATTGTAAATGACAAAGTATCTAGTTAACAAAAGAAACTGAAGTCATTAATAAGAAAAGCTGCTTTTCTGGAAACCCAAACATCTGAACAGCTAAGCTCTGAATAGAAATAAGCAATTTAAAGTTTTATGATAAGGCAAATGTGTTTCTGTGACACCACTGGAGGTACATATGGTGAACTTAATTCTTCCTCTGGGAGGGGTAATCGCCTGCAGAGAGAATCCATCAGTGGGAATCCATCAGTCTGGGGTATAGACTGGGAAGGAGAGATGACAGAAAGAATGTTCTGTCTCATTTAAGAGTGGGAGCTGGGAGCTGATTCCATAGCCATTACAGAAATATCCTGTGCCTAAATTAAAAAATTTGATATTTTGCACTTTATGGTCCCTGAATTCTTTATGCAGGGTCTTTTTTGGGGGGTTCACTTGCAGCATTTTTTCCCTAGAAAAGAATAACTTTCTAGTATAAAGAATGACTTTACATAGGTGTTTTGGAGAAGGAAATGGCAACCCACTCCAGTATTCTTGCCTGGAGAACCCCATGGACGGAGGAGCCTGGTGGGCTACAGTCCATGGGGTCGCAAAGAGTCGGACATGACTGAGCGACTTCACTTTCTTTAGTGTAATTGGGAATGAACTAATCTGAATCTTAAGATTAAGCAAAAAGTATAAAATTAAGCTTCAAGTCATCATCTTTTTCCTTTTTCAGTTACTTCCTGCCAGATTCCAGCAGTCATATTAAACTGAAGATGTAAAATGTTATTAAATAGGCTTAAGAACTATTTAGAGCTTCCCAGATAGCTAGTGGTAAAGAACCCACCTCCCAAAGCAGAAGACGTAAGGAGACATGGGTTCGATTCCTGAGTCAGGAAGATACTCTGGTGGAGGACATGGCAACCCACTTTGGTATTCTTGCTTGGCAAATCCCACAGAAAGAGAAGCCTGGTAGACTACAGTCCATGGGGTCGCAAAGAGTCGAACATGACTGAAGCAACTTAGCACACACATACTCAAGGATTATTTACAAAAAATAAATAAATAAATAATCTGGTATGTGTAATCTATAAAGCAGTGCATCACAGAGCAGATTACTATAAGAACACTGATTTTTTAAAAAATATTCTAATTGTAACTGTGTATTGCTAATCTGGTCAACTGCCTGAAACAATAGGATAAATACTTCATTTACTTAATAATCTATTGTTTGTAAATAATTTACATTTTCCCACAGTTATAAGTGAAAAATATGAAGTTAAGGAGAAAGCTAAGAAGTATTGTTTAAAAGCTCATGCATGTGATTATTATTCTGTTCTTGTTTTTAGTTGCTTATTTTAGCTGTTTAAACCCAAATTTAGAAAATGCTTTTATCTGAAAACACTTTTTTTTCCCATATTCTCCTGTTTCAGATGTAGTTAGTTTCCCCCTCTGGCATGACATTGTAGCTACAGAAGCATGACAGCCATTAAAGGAAATAGCTGCAGAGAAGAAAAGTGAAAGACTTTCAAATACGATGAAAATGGTTAACTACTCAATTTGACAGTGTGCCCCCAGAAGTAAGATTTTTAGTTATAATATTTTGAAAGGAAAGAAAATTTACTGAACAAATAGGACATGACCCAGATGTTTTATAATTTTAGGAACAACCTCAGGTAGTAATGCAAGTGAAGGTACTTAAGACAATTATTTTTCAAACTAATAATCATTTTACAAAAAAAAAAAAAAATCACACTACATCTTTTATTGCTTTGTACTAATGCATCATTTAAAATTGCCATAAAATGTCTTCTTGGGATGGTAGTGGCAGTGATTTCCCTGGTGGCTCAGATGGTAGAGAATCTGCCTGCAATGCAGGAAACCTGGGTTCAATCCCTGGGTCAGGAAGATCCTCTGGAGAAGGGAATGGCAACCCACTAGTATTCTTGCCTGGAGAATCCCATTGACAGAGGAGCCTGGCAGACTATAGTCCATGGGGTCACAAAGTGATGGACATGATTGAGTGACTTTCACTAGAAGTGGGGATTCCTAGAATGCATCCTTTAAAATTGCCATAAAATGTCTTCTTGGCACAGCAGTGGCAGTGATATTTCTTGTGGTGGTGATAACTACGATAACTTTTTCAAGTAATATGTTTTAAAACATCACTGAATACAGTAGCGTCTTATTATATCCTTACTCATTGGTGGATGAAACTCTCAAGAGTCTATAAAAGACAATCATAACCATCATAAAATGTGGATAATTCAAAGAACATATCAGTATAGAATCTCAGTAAATGCTCTGGAGTTTATGCATGAGAGCATCCTACATTGAGACGATAAGGCCAAACCCTTAGGCTTTATACCTCCCACTTGCTCAGCCACCAATAAAGATGTGAGCTGCTCTGGGAAGGAGTGTCCTCAGCAGGCAGCTACTTGCAGCTGATACAGTCCTGAGGAAGTTGCTGACAGGTAGAGGCTGTCAGCAGACTCTCCTCTGTGGTCTGAGAGTTCTTCCTTGAATTGGGATTTAGAAAGTGGATTTACACATCTGTCTCAAGGGTGGTAATACTGGAGAGTGTAGAAAGAGGTCAGATTCTGGACATATTTTAAAAGGTGGGGCTGATATAGTTTCCTGAGGGATTAGAAGTGTGCAATGAGAAAAGTAGTTGACAGGAAGAGCACTAGATTAGAGATTTTTACCAAACTAAATATATGAAGGGTGATTTTTTTTTTTTTTTTAAGAAGTATATTTGGAGGGTAGAAAAATGAAAAGTTCTGTTTGGGGTATATTAAATTTGAGCTGTGTATTAAATATCTCATACAAAATGTCAAATTTAGATTTAGATGTACAAGGTTAGTCAGGAGATTGGGGGTGGGAATGTAAATTGGGGCATTTTTACAGTTATAAGATTGGACAGGGGTTAAGACAAGAAAGGCAAAAATAGAGGCAACACTTAGAGTTAACCCAACATTTAAACATTGGAGTGATGAAGAGAATCCAGAAAGGCGACTAAAAAAAATTTCCAATGAAATGATGCAGAACAAGAGAAGGAGCCAACTGAAGAAGATAGTTCAGGTTTGGAAGACAGAGATCAAGATGTTTCTAAATCATTGAATCTGAATGTTTTTCATGTTATGATAGAAAAACTCTCCCTTGATTAACAAGGAGTGCAACATTATTGAAACATTGTTGAAATATGGCATTTTCTCTATGAAAATGAATAACTAAACAATAACCATTGGCTTTCACAAAGTTGTATTTAACTTTGAATTGTATTTAAATGTGAATTAACTTTGACGAAAAAGAGAGTTTAATATGCTTAACTGTAGTGATTGTCTAGAAAAACATTCCAAATCCAGTCAAAATATATTCTCCTAAATACACAAAAGCTGTGTTCTCTGCATAAGTCTCTGCTTGGTCAGTAGCTAATTTTACATGAATGCCTTGCTTATGAAGGAATTTTTGGGGGATTGATATATCTTAAAAAAAATAGTGTTAGCTTAGGTTTTCCTTTTTTACTTTTATTTCTTTGTGTTAACTGCATATGTAAAACTGAATCTCAAAATAAATTTGTAGATATATTTAAATTATTTTTTAACAATAAGTTATTTTAAAGTTTAAGTAAAAAAATGAACATGAAAACCATCTGAGATTGTCAAGAGAACTTAAGTTTTTTTTATAAGCATATTAAATACATGCTCATTTAGCACTTGGGCAAATATTATAATGCAGTTTTTTCACTCTAAATGAATAGTGTTGTCTTAGATATACTGAAACTACAGTAGCAGGCTACATTTGGAATAACTACTTTTAAATATGACACCAGCATGCAATTAAAAAAATAATGAAAAAATATTTTGTTTATTTAAGAAAAAACATCACCTATATAATACTTATTGAACATTAGTTTGCCTACCTTCAAGGACATAAATAAAGTTAGTATATTTTACTCTTTCCATGCTGATATTTAGATTTGATAATTGTTGAAACTTATTTTTTAATCCCTGTATAAAATTAGATTCTAATCCCTATTCTTTCAGTAATACAGTATTTATTGAAAAAAAAAATCTTTGTTGTGAGGAATACCATTATATGTTTATTACTATATAACCACATGTACCCTGGAAAAATTTTCAAATTAAAATATTTATTTAAGTAAACCAAAATTATATTTGGGTATGTTCAATCAGACTGGCATTTGTTTCTGGTGGAAATACTTGTTTAAGTTTCAGTTTGTTAAAGGTTGTTTCAATTATAGTATTGTTTACATTTAAGACAGTGAGGGTAATATGAAATTTTTGTAATTTGCAAAGACATATTGAAAGTTAAAATGTAGTTTACCCATGAAATAACCTCGGCATGATTGGAATTTACTTTAAATTGTGAAAATTGTGAAACTTTGTCATAACTCAGTAAGTAAGGTCCAAAAATTCAACTGTGCAAAATATGGAGCAGTGTTAAAAAAAAATTTTTTTTTTTTTTTGGTTTCCAGTGACTACATTGTAAAAGCAAAAGGGAGAGTTTGTTTTTATTTATTAGGCCAACTGGGAAAAGGACTGATCATTACAGACAAAAATGTAACCAAAAAATGCACCCTATACTAAACTAAGACTGAAATGATCATGAGACAGTCATTTGCTAACACTTCCTTCTCTTACCCCATCACCAAGAAGAAATTAGCTTTCACCCAACCTGCTCCTTTTGGGGAATTTGGGCAAGACAGAGTATTGGTGTTATTCATCAATACCACATAATCTGTATTTTGATACTGTGGATATTCTACTGTAATTGGAAATATCATCCACTCAACACTCTATTTGTATACTCATCATCTTGTTTATTGCCAAGGTTTATTTAGTTGACCTAACTGGCTAGTGGATTATAATATCCCCCTCCTCATTGCCTTCCAGAGTGTTAATTAACAAGAAAGGTCTTTCCAAACTAAAGGATAGCCTTTCTGAGAAGAACATATGAAGGAGTTGTACTTCTCTAAGGAAAAATCTTTATTTTGTGGGGCTCCAAAATCACTGCAGATGGTGACTGCAACCATGAAATTAAAAGACGCTTACTCCTTGGAAGGAAAGTTATGACCAACCTAGACAGCATATAAAAAGCAGAGACATTACTTTGCCAACAAAGGTCCATCTAGTCAAGGCTATGATTTTTCCAGTAGTCATCATGTATGGATGTGAGTGTTGGACTATAAAGAAAGCTGAGTTCTGAAGAATTGATGCTTTTGAACTATGGTGTTGGAGAAGACTATTGAGAGTCCCTTGGACTGCAAGGAGATCCAACCAGTCCATTCTAAAGGAAATCAGTCCTGGGTGTTCATTGGAAGGATTATGTTGAAGGTGAAACTCCATTACTTTGGGCACCTAATGTGAAGAACTGAATGATTAGAAAAGATCCTGATGCTGGGAAAGACTGAAGGCAGGAGGAGAAGGGGACAACAGAGGATGAGATGGCGATGGCATCACTGACTCAATGGACATGAGTTTGGGTAAACTCCAGGAGTTGGTGATGGACAGGGAGGCCTGGTGTGCTGCAGTCCATGGGGTCACAAAGAGTTGGTCACGACTGAGCGACTAAACTGAACTGAACTGAACTGAAGGAAAACTCTAAACAGATGGTGTGTGTTTGTTTTTTCCTCATTTGTAAGGTATGGAGAAGTGTATATTTTATTAAAACTGTGTTAAAGAGTCTTGTTTGCTGTATTTTATTTTAAAAAGGAAAAAAAATACTAGAAAGAAGCTGATTTGTGTTGATGTATAGCAGAAACCAACACAACATTGTAAAGCAATTATCCTCCAATTAAAAAATAAAATTAGAGTGCTATCCCAATTTTTTTCTCCATTTACTATTTCTTCAACATATACTGGGGCCTATGGTAGCCAATGAGGATACAAATATGAATAATTCACAGCCTTTGTGCCCAAGCTGCTTATAGTCTAGGTGCAGTGAAAACCTGAAAAATTGGAATGTGTCATACAGGCTATAAAGGAAAAGTCGCAAGATTGAGTAGTGCCACCAAGGAGCAAGTAGATTTGAAGGTAGAACAGGCCTAAACATCATGTTTGAAACAGTTTCAAAATTAAATCCTGGCAAGTAATAAAATAGATTGATAATTTGATTTTTTAAGTTACCATTTATAATAGATCAGCAATTCTTTCAAAGTCAGGTAAAAATAAAATATTTACTACCTTTAACTAAAAGGAAATTAAGGAGGAGATGGGGAGAGATCATGGGCAAAACTATTTCAGTTCTTTCTGATATATAGGATTCTAGTATACTTACACTAGGGATTCACAAGACACACACCCTGCATTCTCATAATGAAAAGATGATTATATTTCACATACCCCTCCCTTAGGGGAGAAAACATTATTTAAAATCAGGTTAGCCAGCAAATACAATTGTTTAATTTCATCATGGGTTTGGAACCCAAGTGTAGCTTTATAGCCATATTAGCAAGCATTAGTTTTGGTGTGTTTTTCTACCAAATCCTTTTAACATTTCTTTGGGGAGATGAAAATACAGATTATCAGATTTCTTTTAATGCCTTTATCCACTGTCTCTGTAACCAATTTCAAGATGAAAATGCCAGAGAGACTTTATGATAAATAGCATCATTGTGCTCTGGGATATTACACAATATAAACTATAAATCACCATCCTCAGAGTGGCTCCATCTTTTGTTGTTATAATTTTACTAGCTTCTAGCAGTTAAAGCAGCAAATAGAGGTGAATGAAAAAGTCTGCAAAGTACTGAGACTATAGATAACTCTATTCTGTTCTGAATTTCCCTGTCTCTCAAAGTTCAAATTTAGAATGCATTTATTTAATGCGAATGTCTTAAGAAGAGCATCCAACATGCACTCCTTTTAAATCATGTTGAAGACAGTGCTCTTGCATTACCTACATTTGTTCCTGTTTCAAATCTGAATTCTTTTTCTAAAACATTTGTTATTATTTTAATTTGTTCCATTTAAATTATTAAATCATACTATATGACACACAACACCAATTAACAAGATCTTAGTAAAGGCCACAGATAAATATTTAAATTATTAAATACACAGTTCTTAGTTTCCTTGCAAAATTTCTCCCTTATCATATCAATAAATAACACTTTTTCAGTTCCTAGTCTCTTACAAATTTATGTATAATTAACCACTCTCTTCAGGTGCTTCTCATACCTCCTTGACTGCTTTCTTTTTCTTTTATTGATTTTCCTTCTCTTCCTACGTTATAAATATTAATGTTACCTGAAGTGTGGTGCTTTTCCCTCTACTCATCTCTGTACGTTTTTCCTGAGCCATTTTGTCTGCTCCTAAGTTTTCAGTATATTTCAACTCTGTCAAGCTATTAAAATTATAACCTTAGACAAGTCTTTTCTTCTAAAATCTTCAAAGACTGTATACCTCAATTTGATATTCAAATATTTTATAACATAATTTCAAACATTGATTACATTCTTCATTTTCCAATTTGATGTGGAAATTCCAGTTTTTGTCATTCACACATTATATTAATTGAAACATGTTCTCAAGAGATAAAATCAGGAGTGTTGCATGGAAAGAGAAAAACCTCGTTTCAACCTTGTTCCAAAGAGAGTGTAATATATGCATTTTTGGCTCATTCCATTCAAACATTAACTATTCTAACAATTAGTCAATAATTGAATTATCAAACAAGTACTTTGATAGTCTTTATGGAATAATCTTATATGTCCTGTTCTTTATTGTATTTGAAATATCTGACTGATGAATTATGTATATTATTCCCTGCCAATAGTATATAGCCTTAAAATATTAGTTTCACTATTTCTAATGGATGCTTAATGAACTATCACAAACAGAAGTTAATTCATGTATTGATTCAGTTTACAACTTTATATTGCTGTTCATTTTCATAAACATGAGTATCTTTCCAGCAGAACTGGTGAAAAATAACTCATTAAAAAAACTTTTAGAAACACTTAACTTTATAGTGTTTTGGAGCAATTTTTATAAACAGATGAACTATCATTGGTCAGTGAAGGACATCCTCTGAATGTAGATGTTTATTTATCGAAAATTACTGATATGTTAATCCAGAGCAAAGTCATTGAAACAGTAGTTTAAGAGTTGGAGACAGTTCTCTAGTGGAGAGATGTTTTGGACATTTTGAACTCCATTATTCTTCATCATTTTGTGCTATAGTCTTTTATTATTTTGGCAAAATAAGCTTTCAGTTGCCTTTAACTACATTAATTACTTGATTACCAATTCTTGTGTCATAAGTTCTTTTTTGCTGTAGTTGTTGTTTGCCTGTATGCTTCTGACTTCAAATCCTTTGGGTCAGCACTGAAAAAGTTATCACAAAAATCATCATATAGAAGGATGGGTTAAAAGGGAAAAAAAAAGCATAATCGCTAGCCCAACTGAACATGGGCAGTGTTTGCGAGATGGATTTTAAAATTGTGAAATCAAACTGAAACTGCAAGTTTTGTTATATCCAAAAATGATATACTACACAATTTTTTGAGATATTTGTTGTTCAGTAACTAAGTTGTGTCCAACTCATTGAAACCCATGCACTGCAGCTTGCCAGGCTCTCCTCCCTGTCACTATCTCCAAGAGATTGCTCTTACTCATGTCTATGAGTCAGTGATGCCATCCAGCCATCTCATACTCTGTTGTCCGCTTCTCCTCTTGCCCTCAATCCTGCCCAGCATTGGGATCTTTTCTAATAAGTTGGCTCTTTGCATCAGGTGGCCAAAGTATTGGAGTTTTCAGCTTCAACATCAGTCCTTCCAATGAACTCAGGACTGATTTCCTTTAGAATTAACTGGCTTGATCTCCTTGTAGTCTAAGGGACTCTCAAGAGTCTTCTCCAGCACCACAGTTTGAAAGCATCAGCTCTTCAGTGCTCAGCCTTCTTTATGGTCCAGTTCTCACATCCATACATGACTACTGGATAAACCATAGCTTTGACTAGATGGACCTTGGTTGGCAAAGTTGTCTCTGCTTTTTAATATGCTTTGTAGGTTTGTTATAGCTTTTCTTCCAAGGAGCAAGCATCTTTTAATTTCATGGCTGCCATCACATTCTGCATTGATTTTGGAGCCCAAGAAAATAAAACCTGTCAATCTTTCCACTTTTTCCCTGTTTATTTGCTATGAAGTGATGGGAGCAGATGCCATGTTCTTAGTGTTTTGAATGTTGAATTTTAAGCCAGGTTTTTCACTCTCCTGTTTCACCTTCATGAAGAGACTTTTTAGTTCTTCTTCACATTCTGCTATTAGGGTGGTGTCATCTACATATCTGAGGTTGTTGATAATTCTCCAGGCAATCTTGATTCAAGCTTATGATTCATCCAGCCTGGCTTTTTGCTTGCTGCTGCTGCTGCTGCTAAGTCACTTCAGTCATGTCCAACTCTGTTCAACCCCATAGACGGCAGCCCACCAGGCTCCCCTGTCCCTGGGATTCTCCAGGCAAGAACACTGGAGTCAGTTGCCATTTCTATACTCTATATAAGTTAAATAAGCAAGGTGACAAAATACGGCCTTGACATACTCCTTTTCCAAGTCTGAACCAGTCACTTGGTCAATGTCCAGTTCTAACTGTTGCTTCTTATCCTGAATATAGGTTTCTCAGGAGGCAGGTAATATCAGGCAGGTGGTCTGATATTCCTATTTCTTTAAGAATTTTCCAGTTTGTTGTGATCCACAGTCAAAGGCATTAGTATAGTCAATGAAGCAGATGATTTTCTGGAAACGCTTGCTTTTCTATGATACAACAAATGTTGCCAATTTGATCTGTGGTTCCTCTTCCTTTCCTAAATTCAGCTTGAACATTAGGCAGTTCTTCATTCACATACTGCTGAAGCCTAGCTGGAAGGATTTTAAGCATAATGTTACTACTATGTAGTTCTGTGGTAATTTGAACATTCTTTGGCATTGCCCTTCTGTGGGATTGGAATGAACACTGTGTGGCCACTGCTGAGTTTTCCAGTCACTGGCATGTTGAGTGCAGCACTTTAACAGCATCATCTTCCTGGATTTTAAATAGCTCAGCTGGAATTCCATAATCTCCAGTAGTTTTGTTCCTAGTAATGCTTCCTAAGGTCCACTTGACTTCGCACTCCCAGATGTCTGGCTCTAGGCGAGTGACCACACCATCGTGGTTGTCCAAGTCATTAAGATCTTTTTGTACAGTTCTTCTGTGTATTCTTGCCATTTCTTCTTAATCTCTACTGTTTATTTTTAGGTCCTTGTCATTTCTGTCCTTTTCTGTGCCCATATTTGCATGAAATATTCCCTTTTCTGTCTCCAGTTTTCTTGAAGAGACCTCTAGTCTTTCCCATTCTATTGTTTTCTTCTATTTTTTTCATCGTTCACTGAAGAAGGCTTTCTTATCTCTTTTTGCTCTTCTCTGGAACGCTGCATTCAGTTTGGTGTATCTTTCTTGTTCTTTGCCTTTCGCCTCTCTTCTTTTCACAGCTATTTGTAAGGCCTCTTCAGACAGCCATTTTGCTTTCTTGCATATCTTTTTCTTGGGGATGGTTGCATGGTTTTGGTCACCACCTCCTGTACAATGCTATAAACCTCTTTCCATAGTTCTTCAGGGACTCTATCAGATCTAATCCCTTGAATCTATTTGTCACCTCCACTGTATAATCATAAGGGATGTGATTTAGGTCATATCTGAATGGTCTAATGGCTTTTCCCACTTTCTTCTCTTGAGCCTGAATTTTGCAATAAAGAACTGATGATCTGAACCACAGTCAACTCCAGGTCTTGTGTTTGCTCATTGTATAGACCTTCTCCATCTTTGGCTACAAAGAATAGAATCAATTTGATTTCAGTATTGACCATTTGGTGATGTCCTTGTAGAGTTGTCTCTTATGTTGTTGAAAAAGGATGTTTGCTATGACCAGTGTGTTCTCTTGGCAGAATTCTGTTAGTCTTTGTCTTACTTCATTTTGTACTCCATGCTTATTGCTTCAGGTATCTCTTGACTTTCTACTTTTGCATTCCAGTCCCCTATGATGAAAAGGACATCTTTTTTTTTTTTTTTTTTTTTTTAGGTGTTAGTTCTAGAATGTCTTGTAGGTCTTCATAGAACAGTTCAACTTCAGCTTCTCAGTCATTAGTGGTTGGGGCATAGACTTGGATTACTATGATACTGAATGATTTGCCTTGGAAATGAATTGAGATCACTCATTCATTTTTGAGACTGCAGCCAAGTACTTCATTTCTAGCTCTTTTGTTGACTATCAGAGCTACTCCATTCTTTCTGAAGTATTCTTGCCCACTGTAGTAGATACAATGATCATCTGAATTAAAATCGACCATTCCTCTCCATTTTAGTTCACTGATTCCTAAAATGTCGATGTTCACTCTTGCCATCTCCTGTTTGACCACTTCCAATTTACCTTGATTCATAGATATACCATTGCAGGTTCCTATGCAGTATTGTTCTTTATAGCACCAGCCTTTACTTTCACCACCAGACACATCCTTTTGATGAAGAAACTGTTACATATCTTGACTGTTTAAATATTAATAACTTATTGTGATTTTGCAGTGTAGTTTCATAAGATATTACTATTAGGGAAAACAGGATTACCTTGCATTATTTCTAACTACTATATATGAATCCACAGTTATTTCAATACGAAGTTGAATTAAGGAATAAGCATATACCTTTAGTATGGATATTACAGATGGTGTTATGATTCAGCTGACAGATTGGAAGAATACATACTCTATAAATTGAGTAGCACTAATATATATATATATATATATATATACACACACACACAGAGACTTACAAGAAATTATATGCAAGAAATAGAAATAAGTTATCCATAGAAATATAGGCAAGACCTGAATATATAATTCATATGAGATAATAGTCAAATTGCTAATAAGTGTATAGGAAAATATGAAAGTTCACTGGAATCAGATACAAAGGATATCCCACCCACTTGGTTTGCAAAATTTGGAAGTTTAAACATTGTATGGTGTTTAAAGAGATGTGATGAAAGAATATACTGGTACAGCTTTCCTAGAGAGCAATCTGCAGTGCATAGTAATATATATATTGGATAAAATCTAAGACCTGGCAACATAGTAATTTTTCCTTGTATGTAGCCCAGAATATTCATACACTGTTCCATTATGGGACATATACAAAGATGTTAGTTTCTATGTGTTTTATTGTTGGGAGAAGTTTAAGACAGCTTAGGAATTTATTAATAGAGGAATAGATAAGCAAAATATAGTGAAATGTACAGGAAAGAATACTGAGCAGTTATCAGAAGCATCGAACTCGATTTAGACACAGTAGGATGGACAAATCTTAATATTATAGCAATCAAATATTGCCAATTAATAAAAAAATGTATATATATGTAATAATATATATATAATATGAAATCAGTACTGAAAATTTGCAAAGATACATATCTTACACATTAAGGAGTTTGATAATATGTAAGGAGGGCTTTAGGAATGAAGTTAAAAGAATACATAATAAACTAAATAAGTGATGTTATTGAAAAATTGAATACTTTATTGATAATATAATAGTAGGCCCTCCTGCTGCAAAAACAGTGACCAGAGCCTAAAACCAAAAACAAAGAGGTCTTAATTACCTGGCATCGAGACCTACCAATAGCTGAGGCCAGACCCTTCCCTCAGGGCTCATTACATATTGAGAAGTGGCTGAACCAGCTGGACTACCTCCAACCATTACCCTTGCAATGATTTATCCCTCAATTCACAGCTCCTAAAATATCAAAAAAGACCAGAAAGGGGGAGTCTTCTTTCTTGATTGCTGCCATTTGGTGAGACATAAACCAAGCAAATAATTAAAATCCCAAGAGAATCACTTGTAGCGCTTGGGAGAGCTGAGATAGCTATTCCATGTAATCTGAAGGAATCCTTAGCTTTGAGGAGTATATTCCAGGGACAGAGATAAGACTTAAGTCCAGGAGCAGAGATGCCTTTGAGAAGAGTCACTCTGAATCTGCTGAATTGCTTGGAGAAATAACTCTGTGCCCTTCTGAACTCTAAAGGTTGTATAAATAAAAATCAGAACTGAGTCATGTATTTGTTATATAAAGGTCAGAAATTATCAATGCAAGGTCATATGTATCAGGATGACTTGAACATCTCTGCCTGATTGTTTTTTTTGTTGTTGTTGGGGGTGGGGAGAAAGGCTTAATTGTGATGTTTTCATCTAAAAGAGGATAAATATAACATCAAGTTATTTGGGCATCAAGTTTCTAAAAAGATATACACACAATTAATTAGGCCAGGAGGGCTAGATTGAGATAGATTTATCATCAGTGTTTCAAAAGTGATGCTCTTTAGTAATTTATAGGGAAAGCAAATTTCTAAAAAATAAGGGTTATGTAAATTAGAAATCCAGGATCCATTTCTGGTACCTTATTGTCTCAACTCTCATATTTGATCTATCACCGTGCCCTATTTTAAGAACTGTTTAGTTCTTTGAACCCATCCACTTATCCTATCAACTATCATCATCCTAGGCTAAGCTGGCATCATCTCTAAACACCATTATTGTAATGTCTCTGAACTTCCAGTATTCATTTTGGCTCTGTCCAAGCAGTTTACTACACTGAAGCCAGATCATTTAAAAATACAATTTTAAATCACACTTTCACCCCAGTGCCACTCTCCATCCCCCAGCTTAGAATATTTCCAGGGTATTATATTGTGTATCTGTAGAACTGAAGGGAGGAAAGAAAACTTTCTTGTGGCCTACAAGTCCCTGCATATTCTAACTCCTACTAAAAATAACACCAGCAGAATTGTCTGTTGATTCAACAAAATTAAATGTACTATGTACACTACAATGAGGAAAAATGTCACCTTGGCAGAATCTTAGTAGTGTCTCAAAAGAAGAACAGGGACAATATTTGTGAAGTTTTGAAATCTGAACTTAAGTGGTGTCAGGAGAGTCTTTCAAATCAGGGAACTTATTAGAATTGGACACAATTGTGTCATTGGTGACCCAGTGTAGAAGTGAGTTTTAGGTAAATAGATAAGTGAACTTGTTGTCTAGGAGAGTAATGTATTCTTCTAACCAATGAGCTATTTCCCCAAATTAGTTCAGATAGATTTGTCTGTAGGGATTTCTCAAATGAACCAGAGAAGTACTTGCTGGTTTTCAGCCTATTTTTCGGGACAAGAATTTCTTGAAGCCAGTAGGAAGGTCTTGTTAACTCAAGTGGCCTCTGCTTTCAGTCCTCAATAGTTAAACTCTGTGAAAGGGAAAGGTTTCTGATCTCATTCTTCAGCTTGCGTTTATGCTAGTTTTTCCTTCTACTCCAGCCACATTCCCTTGCATATAATCAGGGAGTTGTATATTCCATGGTCTCTTTTTCAACAGTGTTTTGGCATATGCATTTCTTCCTGCACAGAACCCTTTTCTTTTACTCTTTTAACATCTTAAACTCCTATTTCATCTTCATGGCTCAATAAGTGCTTCCTTGGAAAAGTCTTTCCTGACACCTCTGACCTGGATAAATCAGTCTATTGTGTGCTTCCACAAATCCATAAGTTGTTTATTTGTAAGCTTATAATTTTATTTTGTTTGTTTCATTATTTGATTAAAGGGTAACTCCTCCACTAGACTCAACTAAGCTTTGGAAAGTAGATTTCCTATTGCTTTGGCTCACTGTTAGACTCCCAGTATCTGTTACACTGTGTCACATATTAGTTTCTGAAATATTTGATGAAGGATGAAAAGATTAATAGAAAACATCCCTCTATCTAAAAAATACTTCTGATTTTACCTTCTACAAAGAAATAATATTCATAACAGACCCTTGGGTCATATAATTACCACCAGAAATCTTGAACATATCACTGGAAATGATTCTATAGAGTGAAGAAGTATTTTTTTCAGCAAATGGAGTGAAGACTCTGTATGACATAACTTAAATGCTTAAAGAATATGACCCTTTACTTCAAAATTGAAATTGCTGAATTGGGACTTATCAGTATGGAAGATGTTAACTAAAGTGATTCATGGTAATAAGGATTATTCAAAGCACTTTATTAAATAATAAAAAATATTCAAAACATGAAATTATTCTCACTTTGCATTTCACAGTATTTTCTCAGAAGATATAATATATCCAAATACAAATATGAAAATCCAAGTTTAGCATCTGTGAACAATAAGGAAATGCTTTATTCATTATAATCAGAGATGCTAAGAAATTGAATGTGAGACTGATATTTTAAAAGCATGTATTTTAAAATATTTTTTTCTCAAGTTCAGTTTAGTTTGATGTCATGGAAGAAATTACTGACAGTACACAACTGCACACATACACACATAACATAAAACCACAAGATATATGAAACAAAATAAAAGTAAGTACCTTAAAAAAATTCAAATAAACCCTTAACTTCTCACTTTGACCAGCAAACTATAGGCTAAATTTAAGTGAACTGAAAGGAAATAAGATTTAAGCCTCTACCAAGCCCCAGCACTGAACTTAGCACTGTTGATATCAAAAGAAGAACATGAAGAAAATAAATTCTCTCTCCTAACTGGTTCTAAACCAGAGGAAAGAGATAAAAAAGCAATTGAATGAGAAGCATTTATATAAACTAAGTGGTAAAATAAGCATAAAACATTATAGAGAAGACAATGATTGGCATGCTAATAAAGTAGGTAGACTTATAAAAGATTTGAACATTAAGGGAGAATTAGAAAGTGAAGACACACTTTTTAAAAACAAGGGAGCCCAAAGAAATACTAAAACATTTGTTTATACTCATCTTAAGTAATTTCTTCATAGGTCAACTTGCTTGAATGTAGTTACCTAAGAAAAAATATCTACTCTTAAGTCTTATCATAGTGTTTATAGAAATGTGCTGCCTCTGAGGACTTAATCTAAAGGACCAGAGCACACAAATGATGCTCTCAGAGTGCTCTGGCATGATAAACTGCTAAGTTTGAATTTCATAATATGAAAGCCAGTCCCATCAGAAGTCCAGGTACCATAATTGGGAAACATTTCTTTGTGGAACCTTCTCATTTCTGCATGACTTGTGAGAAGAAGCACTGACAGGACTTTATTTTGGACTATCTTTATAAGTATATCTGTAAAAGGAACAGCCTTTAATAATGTCTCCTTCCAAATCAAAGGGCAAACTTAGTGCTCATTATAAAATCTGAGATTCTCTTAACTCTCCTTTAATGCAACTCAGTGAATGTGCAGGCATCCATCTGGGCTCTTCTGATCTATCCCATGAGACCTTTTATCAAAAAATTGATGAAAATTCAGAAATTTATAGATACTTATGTTGTATATTGTGGAACCAGGAATCTTGGGTCTTCTGAGAGCATTCATCAACTTGTTAGCTTAGAAACAGGGTCACATCACAGACATTTCAAAAGTTTTGACAGTTTGTGATATTGTAACAAAGATAACACAAACCAGATGATGCAAACAGCAAACATTTATTTTCATAATTCAGGAGCCTGGAAAGGGCCTACTTCCTGGTTCATAGATGGTCATCTTCTCCCTGGGTCTTTGATGTGAAGAGTGAGATTGCTCTCTGATATCTCTTCATAAAGACACTGACTTAATTAACTCCCAAAGACCCCACCCCCTAACACTGTCACATTGGGGATTAGAATTTCAGCACATGAATGTTTGAGGGATACAAACATTCAATTCATAACAACAGTTTTGAAAATGAGAATGGGATGCTGACAGAGACATGGCTCTCTGGAAAGGAAGGATAAGGATAAGGTTAATTAACCAATTAACAGGATTTGAGGACCATCAGAATAAATAGCAGGTGTGTTAACCATACTATAAGTCTAATTCACAATAAATAGACTTCTACTTTCTTGCTTGTTACTGAGGAAGGATTAGATCAGTTGCTACAGGCTGAGTACAGCAAAATAGTTTCAGAGATAGTTTCCTGTATAGTATCTTGTTGCCTATCACTCTTCAGGTGGGGGGATTCCTTGCCTATTTGGTGGTCTCACCATTGCAACAGCAAATGTTAAGAATCATACTAGGTGGACAGAAGGTTTCTCCCCCATTCAGACAATAAAGAGATAAGCTCCTATGCTGAATGTGCAGGGAGGAAAAATTCACTAGTGCTGTGAGCAGAAACCAAATCATTTGTGAATACTTTAGAACTCTTGGAAGATGTTGTTGTTCAGTTGCTCAGTCGTGTCTGACCCTGTGACCCCATGGACTGCAGTACACCAGGCTTCCCTGTCCTTCACCATCTCCTCCAGGTTGCTCAAGTTCATGTCCGTTGAGTCAGTGATGCTATCTAAGCATCTAATCCTTTGTTGTCCCCTTCTCCTCCTGCCTTCAATCTTTCCCAGCATCAGGGTCTTTTCCAGTGAGTTGGCTCTTCCCATCAGGTGGAAAAAGTATTGGAGTTTCAGCCTCAGCATCAGTCCCTCCAATGAATATTCAGTATGGATTCCTTTAGAATTGACTGGTTTGATCTCTTTGTAGTCCAGGGGACTCTCAAGAGTCTTCTCCAACACCACAGTTCAAAAGCATCGATTCTTTGGCGCTCAGCCTTCTTTATAGTCTATCTCTCACATCCATACATGACTACTTGAAAAACCATAGCTTTAACTAGATGGACTTTTGTTGGCAAAGTAATATCTCTGCTTTTTAATACACTATCTAGGTTGTCATGGCTCTTCTTCCAAGGAGCAGGTGTCTTTTAATTTCACGGCTGCAGTCACCATCTGCAGTGATTTTTGGAAGATGAGGAAGTGGCAACAGCAGGGCTGTCTTAGATTATCATCTTAGCTTCTCTTGGAGTCTACTGTGCTAGCTTTAGATATATTCAGAGATAACAATAAAAGTTCTCAAAGTTTTATTGTAGTGATTTTTAATTCATCTAAGGAGCTTTGGCTCTCTCTGTGGAATTTTTCTGAACATAAAAGAAGCCTTGTACCCATTAAGATGAAGCCCATATAAATTTAACAGATATTATCATGACAGCAGGGTAGTTAATAACATACACAAAGATGGAGTGCTTTATAAAGCGTTGTCATGTGAGTTAATGATGGCTGAGTCAGCCAGCCAGTGGGTTCAAGGCCTATGACCCCAGTGGGAAAGAAATCTGGCTCCACATGCAACACCAAGAAATCTCCAAAGCTGAAAGAGATAGTGTATCACCTGAGATAGGGCATTGGGTGGACTGTGGACACTGGGTGGACCAAAACCCTAGTTTGATTGAGCTATCAGCAACAGCTTCTATGCTCCAAGAACAGAAAATAAATTTATCTGGCTTATTATTATCTGGCTTGCAATGAGAGTCACTCAGTTGCACCATGCCCCATATCTCTCACTCTTCCTCCAGCATGACATCAATTACTTTAAGATGAATGAGGATTCGGTGTGGCAGCAAGGTGAACTGAAGACTTACATACCCATGGAGTGTGCTGAAGACCTTTGGGGTTACGTTATCTCACGTGGTAAGAGTGGGAGCCTGTATGCATGATTTTAGCCCATGGAGTTTGGACAGGATTCCTAGTGAAAAAGTTAGGTAAACATGGTCTTAAAGGTGAGGATTATAAGATCCTATTGGACTAACTCAGTGTACTTCTATTACTTTTATATCTGAATCTATCAAACAAACTCATGTGCTATATGCTTGTACTTCTCCATCATGTAAGTACCATACAGAATTCCTCTGATTGAGAATGTCAAAACAATAAAAAAAGCTACTAACAAGGCAAAGTCTGTGTAGTCAAAGCTACGGTTTTTTGAGTAGTTATGTATGGATGTGAGAGTTGGACCATAAAAATTCTGAGCACCAAAGAACTAATGCTTTTGAACTGTGATGCTGGAGAAGACTCTTGAAAGTCCCTTGAACAGCAAGGAGGTCAAACCAGTCAATTCTAAAGGAAATAAACCCTGAATATACATTGGAATGACCTATGCTGAAGCTGAAGCTTCAACACCTTGGTCACCCAATGGGAAGAGCCAACTCATTGGAAAAGACCCTGATGCTGGAAAGACAGAAGGCAGGAAGAGAAGGGGATGACAGAGGATGAGATGGTTGGATGGCATTACTGATTCAATGGACATGAGCTTGAGCAAGCTCCAGGAGATGGTGAAGGACAGGGAAGCCTGGCCTGCTGCAGTCCATAGGGTCACAAAGAGTCGGACACGACTGAGTGACTGAACAACAACAAAACAAGCAAACTCATCTGCATTTGCCTCTAGTTGGTAAACCAGAATTTAGTGTGACCGTTTCCATCCCTGATATCTAAAACTTTTACTGTTCAGTTGATCTCTCAATCACCTCCTGAATGATCTTGGCAAATCAGAACCTCACTGGTCCTGAGCATGATGTAATCACAGCATTGCCAGCAGGAATGACAGATAAACACTTACATAATTCAAATGGCTGTTCACCAACTAACGTTTCTAGAGACCACATGGACACATTCATAATGATTAACTCTTGCTGGCAGTCAAGAAAAATCACGTATATTTTTGGACAACCTCCGGAACTGCAAAAATAAGAACTAGTGCCTTACTGGAGTTTTGGGATATGGAGACAAGGCATCTATGAAGGCCTTTTTCTTGTTCTTCATATTGGCTGATCCACAAAGGAGGATCAGTGGGACCCAAGCGAATATGCTGTTTGAAACCTGTCCATCTAGTTGTGGTGTATTCTTTGTCTTTGTGGTACCCCAACATAAAGTAGCTTTTTTGGGCTCTAGGTCTCTGACTGACAGTTTTGCCTAATAACCTCTTAAACAAAAAGAGAGCGCTTACTCCTAAAGGTACTTCCTAGGCTTTTGGATTTATTGCTTCCCTAACACAGCTCTCAAGTATACTACTTTTGAAAGCAGCTCTTATATTGTTACTGAGACATTACTTTGCCAACAAAGGTCCGTCTAGTCAAGGCTATGGTTTTTCCAGTGGTCATGTATGGATGCGAGAGTTGGACTGTGAAGAAAGCTGAGTGCCAAAGAATTGATGCTTTTGAACTGTGGTGTTGGAGAAGACTCTTGAGAGTCCCTTGGACTGCAAGGAGATCCAACCAGTCCATCCTAAAGGAGATCAGTCCTGGGTGTTCATTGGAAGGACTGATGCTGAAGCTGAAACTCCAATACTTTGGCCACCTCATGAGAAGATTTCACTTATTGGAAAAGATCCTGATGCTGGGAGGGATTGGGGGCAGGAGGAGATGGGGACGACAGAGGATGAGATGGCTGGATGGCATCACCGACTCTATGGACATGAGTTTGGGTAAACTCTGGGAGTTGGTGATGGACAGGGAGGCCTGGCATGCTGCAATTCATGGGGTCACAAAGAGTCAGACACAACTGAGCGACTGAACTGAAGGAACTAAAGAGTTGTCAAAACTGAAGGCCTGACCCAAACAAGGGAGCTTTGTGATTCTCTTGCTTGAAATTCCCATGATGGAGTAAATCAACTTGTACTCAATAACTAACAAATAGAAATAACCAAAAAAGCATTACTTGTCCATTGGAATTGGCATATTCAAAATAGAACTTGCCTAGCCCCAGGGACATCTTGACATTACATGAAAAAGTAGCAGTTAACTCCTTCTCTGCCACCTGGAGCAAATCTCAGGTTCATGAGGGCCCTTAGTTCACCAAGGCTCCTTCAATGCCTAGGCTAGATTTAGTGATGATTCATCTTAGTTGAAACCCACTATTGTCATGGGTTCAGTAAAATCAGCTTTGTATAGCCCCAAACAGTCCAGATCACTCTGCATAGTGGGCAGGACTCAGTACCATTCTCATAGTTCTGACTGGGCCTTTAATGAATCTTGTTATATTGTATTGACTCTTAGCTTGTTGCCCATGGCTCAGGTGCTTTATTTGCCACATTGAAGATGGCAGAATGGCAGATTAAAGAGATTCCTTTTGGGGACAATGGACTCTGGAAACAAATGTTGGCTGCTTCTCAGTCTATCTAGGGCACTTATGCAGAAGCTCAGAATAGGGGATAGTTCCATGATAAATCAAACTGGCAGTAAGCTGCTGCACAAGGCTATGCCACTCCAGGTGTCATCATTACTGCCTGAGCCTATCAATTTGGGAGACATGCAACATACTCAGTGTTGTATTTGGCATACTGAGAAGGACTCCATGTTTTCCTTTTGTCTCTGACCCAGGAGTTTTGTGTCCTCTGCCAGCATCCATGGAACTCTAGCAACCTAACTTGTTCACTTGCAAATAGGATAAAATCTTAGACCTTTCACAAGTCTTGACACCCGCAGATATGCATTTTCAAATTTGTGATTCAGCAGATTTTTTAGTTTTCATGTTTGCCTTGTGGAATGTAGTGTGTTCATACACTTGCTGTTTCAGTTAACAAAAGCTATTTATAAAATCTCATTCTGAGTGTGTATAAAAATGGGAACTTTTGGACTATTACAAAGAGGAGCTTTCAAAATATGCTTTGTAGACACAAGGCTAACTAAGAGCAAGCTTAAATATTCCCTCCAAGTAAACTCTTGCATGAATACAAACTAAATCTTTAAGATTACTATTATTTATTTAAGAATAAAGATATCTCAAACACCTAGTATTTGTATCAAGCTCTAAGTAATCATAGGTAAAACGTTCTATTATCATCACATAGCATTTTCTTATTACTGTTTTTTCTGTTAATATGTTACTTATTTCCAAGAATTATCAAGTTTTTAATGCACTTATTTTTTCAAAAACAATTGTCTTTATGAAATATGATAAGTAAATTAGTGAAAGTAAAATATTGAATTCAAACTGAGTGGGTAGGATTTGAAAATCTATGATTTAAATTATTGTTAATAACAAACAATTTTACTCAAAATTATATTTCTTTTTCCATGAGAAATAGACTTATTAGATCTACTGCCATGAAAACTAATGCATTCCATTCACCAGAACAAATGACAACTATGGGCTGGTTTTCATTGCCATAGAAAACAGATGAGAATTTCAAAGTTAGCTTTCTTGGATTGGTTCCTGTATATGCAGTACCAACTGAAAACTCACCCCATCCTTGATGGTGGAAAGGTAAACACTCTCTCAACATTTTGTGAAGCTTCTTTATCATGAATAATGGAATGAATGTTTTATACAGATGAATAGTCTTTTTCTCTCTGGAAGAGGCAATGAATGAATAACCCCGCACTATCATTTGTTCAGTGTCGACAGAGCACTTGGACGAAAGTTTCACACAACAGGGTTTTATGGGAAGAAAACATCTTTTGACTATTTTTTTTTTTAATGTTTGGGAATCATTTTATATTTTGGCCTATTTTCTCTCCCAGAAATTGGTTACATGGTAAAGTATTTTCACCCATACCCTGGTTCTAGCATTGCCAGTTGAAAAGTGTTTTGCCATTATTCAGTGCCCTGTTATTCGTTTTAGCAACTTCTCTGTGAGGTTATGCAACATAATGAAATTGCCTGTATTTTTAATAACAATGTTCTAAAAATCCCATGGGCAGAGGACCTAGTAGGCCACAGTCCATGGGGTCACAAGGAGTCAGACACGACTTAGTGACTAAAACCACCACCACCACCACCAAAAGTCAACTTCACTTTTGTATAAGAGGGTAGCAAAGCAGAGTTCATTGCAGAGTTCTCTGAAGGATTTGCTCAACTATTTTGTTGTCTGTCTGTACATGATATGCCAAGTAAAATGTCGAACTATTTTTTTATCTGTTATTTTCTCATTTATTTATTAGACCCTGTTTTTACAAATTAGACAGCCTAGTAGTCTTCCTGGACTGATACAGATGCCATATTTTCATGAAACCTTAAAAATTACTAGTTATTGTACCAAGTTCATATATTTATACCAAGTTCATTATTATTCCACCTACATTCAAAATGGGCATGACAATTTAAGTTATCACTTGTAGATGTGTAGCTTTAATATGATTGACTTGCTGTGTTTCTGAAAGAAGTAATGGGAAAAGCCAAAAACACATGACTGTCAGAATATTTGACCATTTGGATCCTATCTCTATACTCCTTTCAAACTTAAACACAAGATTCATGACCTTTGAGCTTTCTCTGTTTATTTAACTGACTGTCCAAATGGCTTAGAATAGTGTATGGAGTATAGTAAGTATACAAGTACACAAGCATCTACACTTTGAAGTTTGCAAAGCATTAGTTAAAATTCTAATTGCCTTTTCCTATTATAATTAATTCCTACTCAAGGAAAAGTAAAAGTTGATAAAGTTATCCCATTTCAAGAGGTAAGAATTCTTCTAGAAAAATTGTTACTAAAAATTTGTTGATTCCTTTTTTATTTCAGAAGTCCTGGAATTTCTATGAATACTCCTGTGATATTTACACAATGAGACCTTTAACCTTTGCTTTTTTAAAAAACATGATCTTAATTAAATAAGCTTTATTAAGTTCTGCAAATGGAGCTTCTCTTTCTGAAAGATTATAATCACTTATGAGCTTCACGAAGAATCAGTAGGATAGTGATTATACTTCGAGTAAAGAAAACAACTACAATCCACAAAATCAATTAAGACTTTCTTGATCCTAAAAGAATTGATTCTTCTCCTGAATGCTCCAATAAGAATAACTCTAACTTTCTTCTGGTGGTTATTCTTTTATAATTCCGTTTAGGATCAAAGAGGCCAAAAAGTAAAAATATAAAACAAAAAACTCCCTTTTCTTGAGTTATGTATCAGTTGAGAATTGCTACAAAAGAGTGAAATGGGAGATCAAAACATAATCTTCCTGATCAGTGATCAAACGCACATCTCTTATAGTCTCCTGCATTGATAGCTGGGTTCTTTACCACTAGCACCACCTTGGAAGACGCTTTATTCTTCAGTAAAAGAGAAATATAGTGAAAAAAAGGTAACTGTATTTCTAGAAGATGGCTTTTTATCTCCGGGAGAGTGGGCTTTCTTATAATTAGGATAACTACATTATTTAGTATATCAACCAGGGAAGAAAAAAGAAGCAATGTTATTAATTACATTGAGAATAAATTGAGACCGTCCTGACAAACTGAGACATATGTTTACACTATTTGTAATGAACCACAGACTTCAACAAATGCACCCATGCTATAACAGACTCTGCTGAATGATCCCAGACCTCTCTTCTGAAAGCAAACCATTTTTGCTTCATGCTGGAAAGCAGAAAAGAACACATATTCTCAGCAGGCAGATTTTTCTCCCAAGAAGGGAAAAACTGAGCCCAAACTTGTCAGTTTATTTTCCCAAATTTATTATGCCGAGTCTCTAATGTCAGACGGGATTGACAAAGAGGGGCAATGAAAGGTTGTGGGTTTCACACCAGTGAATATCTCTCCATGTGGAAGATAACATCAGGAGGGAATCACAGGTGTTCTTCCTTCACCCCTCAAAACCTTCTACTACTTTCTGAGCACCAATCCTTATATATTCGGGACAAGTTCAGTACTTCACACAAAGGGTGTTTTAGTAGAAAACAAAGAATTACTAGGTTCTCAGCTCTTGTGTTTCAAAAAAACAAAGTTTATTGTAAAAACATATATATAAATAAATAATACATTACCTGTTAGAGACTGTTTTCATAGCCTCTAACCATGGAGAGGGGCTTCCCTGGTGGCTCAGAGGTTAAAGCGTCTGCCTCTAATGCAGGAGACTTGGGTTCGATCCCTGGGTCAGGAAGATCCCCTGGAGAAGGAAATGGCAACCCACTCCAGTATTCTGGCCTGGAGAATCCCATGGATGGAAGAGCCTGGTGGGCTACAGTCCACGGGGTCGCAAAGGGTCGGACACGACTGAACGACTTAACTAACTAACTAACCATGGAGAGGAAAGAAAAAAAAAAAAATTGATGGAAACAAGATGGTTAGATGCTGATATGTGACCATAAGAAAAGTTTGTGCTTCCCACCCTACAGAACATGATCCTGGCTTGAGGGTAGAAGGACGAGGCAAAAGAAGAAACCCAAGGTTTATACACATGAGAAAAGGTAAGACACTGCCTTACTTCTTGAATGAGGCCTCAGTGAATCTTTATGCCCAGCAGTTAAATAGAATAGAATAAAAATATTGCATGTGGCATCAATGAAATAAGCCTAGGATAGAATGTAGAATAGTACTTTTTTTTTTTTTTTCCTGAGCTGCAGGGTAAGTCACAGAGAACCAAAGAAATTGTCAACATTTTGAGAAAATGAAATGGGACAACAATGGAGAGACCAGATGAAGATACACATTAATGTTCAGTCACCTTCCATTCCTTCCAAATAGCAATATATTAAGGCCCTAGACATTATAGCAGTCCTAAAGAGAAGGAAGTAGATCTTCAACTACTAATATGATTTTGACTCTTTAAAAAATAATAGAGTAGGGGAAAATTGAGCCATGGAAAAATAAAGTTATATTCACTGTTGTTCAGTCGCTCAGTCATGTCCGACTCTGTGACCCAATGGACTGCAGAATGCCAGGCTTCCCTGTCCTTCACTATCTCCCAGAGTTTGCTCAGACTCATGTCCATCAAGTCACTGATACTATCCAACCATTTCATCCTCTGCCACCCTCTTCTCCTCCTGCCCTCAGTATTTCCCAGCATCAGGGTCTTTTCCAATGAGTCGGCTCTTCACAGCAGGTAGCCCAAGTATTGGAGCTTCAGCTTCAGCATCAGTCCTTCCAATGAATATTCAGGGTTGATTTCCTTTAGGATTGACTAGTTTGATCTCCTTGTAGTCCAAGGGACCCTCAAGAGTCTTTCCCAGCACCACAGTTCAAGAGCATCAATTCTTTGTCACTCTGCCTCATTATGGTCCAGCTCTCACATCCATACATGACTACTGGAAAAATCATAGCCTTGACTACACGGATCCTTGTCAGCAAAGTGATGTCTCTGCTTTTTAATAAACTATCTAGGTTTGTCATAGTTTTTCTTCCAAGGTGCAAGCGTCCTTTAATTTCATGGCTGCAGTTACCATCCATAGTGATTTTGGAGCCAAAGAAAATAAAGTCTGTCACTATTTCCATTATTCCTCATCTATTTTTCATGAAGTGATGGGACCAGATGCCATGATCTTTGTTTTTTTGAATGTTGAGTTTTAAGCCAGCTTTTTCACTCTCCTCTTTCACCTTCATCAAGAGGCTCTTTTGTTCCTCTTTGCTTTCTGTCATTAGGGTGGTGTCATCTGCCTATCTGAGGTTATTGATATTTTCTCTGAAGTGTTGGTTCCAGCTTGTGCTTCATCCAGCCTGACGTTTTGCATGATGTACTCTGCATATAAGTTAAATAAGCAGAGTAACAATATACAGCTTTGATGTATTCCTTTCTCAATTTTGAACTAGTCCATTGTCCCATGTGCAGTTCTAACTGTTGCTTCTTGACCTGCATACAGATTTCTCAGGAGGCAGGTAAGGTAGTATGGTATTCCCATCTCTTTAAGAATTTTCCACAGTTTGTTGTGATCTACACAGCCAAAGGCTTTCAGTGTAGTCAATTAAGCAGAAGTAGATTTTTTTTTTTTCTGAAATTCCGTTGCTTTTTCTATGATCCAATGGATGTTGGCAATATGTTGACTCTTCACATTTATGGATTTTTGGCACATTTCGAATGATCTTCCCATATTTGGATAATTTGAATTATTCACCCCCAAAAGAAGTAAAATGTTTCTCTTGAAGTCTCTCTTGTACATGCACAGGAATGTGACCAGGATTTATGAACGAGATAAAGGCTTTCATTTGGAAATGAGCATTGTTAGGAAGTGGCCAGCCATTTAGTCATTCGGTCATGTCCAACTCTGTGAAACCATGGACTGTAGCCCACCAGGTTGCCTGGAAAATTCCAAGGAATTTGGAGTGGGTTGCCATTCCCTTCTCCAGGGGATCTTCCTGACCTAGGAATCAAACCTGAGTCTCCTGCATTGTAGGCAGATTCTTTACCATCTGAGCCACTAGGGAAGCTCCTTAGGAAAAAGCAGCTCTGTGGAATAGACATTGCTTTATAGGGTAAAGGCAGAAATGTACAGTTTTTGAATGGCAATATTATAAGTAATTCTTACTTTCAATCCTAGTTTTCTTAGTTTGCTAAAGCTTCCATAACAAAGAACACAAATCGAACCTGGACAGGTGACTGGGACGACCCAGAGGGATGGTCCTGGGAGGGAGGAGGGAGGGGGGTTCAGGATGGGGAACACGTGTATACCTGTGGTGGATTCATGGTGATGTATGGCAAAACCAATGCAATATTGTAAAGTAATTAACCTCCAATTAAAATAAATAAATTTATATTAAAAAAAATAAAGAACACAAATCAACTGACTCGAACAATAGCAGTTTATTGTCTTGCAGTTTTAGAGGCCAGCAGTCTGCAGAGGTTGAAAATGTTGGGTTTTCCTGAGAGCTGTAGTGGAGGCAGTTCTGCATCTCCCCCAGGTTCTGGAGTTTTCTGGCAGCCTTTGACCTAGAGGTACACCATCCAATCTCTGCCTCTGCTGCAGATGTTTCAGTGTTAGTAGGTGAGCCCCATTCCCCTATGGTCCATGTGCTTTCTCCAAGCTGGTGTTTTTGTGCTGGTTTTTGGGTCGAATGAGTCTGCCTGTTAGCCCTTTAAGAGCTGATTTTCCATTCCCTGCATGTCTATGGTTATATTTCCTGGACATATTCCATGTTCATTTTCAAAGGCAGGTATATGGAGGGCTTGCTCTCCTGTTTAGGATCTAACGGTTGGAGTGCCTCATGTGACACTCGAATCCCTTACTTTTTAGGGAGAAATTTCACACCTCTGTGATCCTACCAATTGTAGGTCACCATAGTTTGGTGTGATTGTTTTTCCCTTGATGAGACTGTAATCTCTTGTCTCTCTTATCCATTCAGTGACATACTTTTAGTCTGTGTTGTGAAGGTTCTAGTTATTCAGTCTTCAGGCCTCTTTCAGAGGTATTTATTCTACATGCAGATTTGTTATGTCCATGGGAGGTGTTGAGTTCAGGATCAGTCACCTCCCTATGCTGCCATCTTGAACCCTTTCCATATTTTTAAATGTGAAACTATACACTAGCAAAACAAAACAGAGAAACATGGTGGCCACAAAAATTCCTCACATTTTTTGAACATTTTTGTGTAATAATAAATAAACAAGTAAGAAAGGCAACTACAGCTAAAGACAGTAAATAGAACATAAGGATAAATCATTTCTGAGATGGACACCAATATAAAAAGTTCAAAAGTGTTGTCTCCTTACTTGAATTGCATGTAAGTAACAGATATTAGTAATCTGAAAGATTAATAAAATATGCTTTTACTTTTATCATTTGGTGGTTATGCTAATCATCTGGGCTCCTCTAATGACTGAGAATTTGAAGCATCTTCAAGATTTGAAATATCAGTCTGCTGAAAGTTCCCACTAGAGGACACAAGCTTTGAAACAGGAAGAAACATTGTCCTGGTGGAGCATGGATAAAGTTAACACATCAAGAAAATGGAAGTACACTCTTCATCACCAGATGCCATATAACTAGTATTAAGGCAGGACCTAGATTTTGTTCTACAACATAAAATCAACTAAACACTCTGTTGGAGAATAAGCTTTAGACTTAGATTAAAAAAAAAAAATTATCAGTATGTTAAAAAAAAAAAAGAAAGTTGAATACCTTAAGGTAGAGGAGAACTTAAATTTTAGCATATATCAGAATCACAGGAGCCCTTATTTAAAAAAGAGAAAGTTCAACCAATACTCTCAGAGTTTCTCATTAATCCTGTTGCAGGGCCACAGATTAATGAAACATGAGGGGGGTTTTTGCCCCTTTTTTGTCCTCTGCCCAGCAAATATCAATCTAATGACAAAATTGACCCCATGAAAAACATTAGTACCTGCTTTACTAATTGTGATTTTTATTACATCCTTTAATATTATTGCATGGTTGCACTTGGCTTTTTACAATTAATTTTGAGGTTTGGAAATATTTTATTTTTTAATGGCAGATGCTCTCTTTCTCAAGCTTGGGGGGAAGGGGTCTTGGCTTATAACTGAAGCATTTGGGCAAAGTTTTTTATGGCATTAAAAAAAATACATTTACTTGGGAAAATAGCATCATGTGACAGAACCATAGCAATCATAACACCTCGGGTGCCAGAAAACACTCACTCTGGGTGGCTTGGATGACTCCAAATTCTTAAGAGCATTTTCTTTTATTTTGGTGGTGGTAGAAAGTCCCTGCAGTGCATTAAAGTCCACAGAGAACTAACAGCAACCCTGTCTCTAAAGCAACCAGTTTGTAGTTTATGAGCCTGCGAGGCAGAAGAATAACAGACGCATATCACTGACAGTTAACAAAGCTATCTTTCAGGATTTTCTTTTTCTTTTTTTCCCTTTTACCAGAAGTCTAATTTTTTAGAAAAACACTGTACTCATGATGACTTAAATTATTTCTGAAGAAGCATTTTCTTCCTCAAAAGCCATGATGTTATTTTAGCAATTCCTCAGGGCTTCCCCCCTCTTTTATATTTATATATAACATGAAAAATGATGTTTAAATATTTTTCTCTTTTTGCATATGATATGTGTGGCCTTATATCACAATTAATTCTGTAATCTTGGTAGTATTCTTTATGAAGAATGGGCATATTGATTCTGTGAAATCTTTTGCAAGAATCTATATAGTAGCATTAGTATCTAGCATATATTGTAAATCTGTCTCTGAAAAATGAGATGTTTAGTCTTTTTTCTAGTTTATTTTCACTCGAAATTGTCATGTGTGAAGAGAGGGACTATCAAAAGTGGTCGTAATTGTTCAGTTTCCAGTGTTTTACCAGTGTGAAATACCACAGGTTTACTAAAACTCTTTTCTTTTTGATAGATGTATCTTATGCCTGGTACCACAGTTAGTTTCAAAAGGTATTCTCTTACTTCAGATGTCTTGGCTTCATGTGGACAAACATTCCAAAGTAAGTTTATTAAGAAGGGGGAAATTAAGACACATAAAATATGGAATCTAGACACAGATAAGTTTACATAAGATTCTCTTCTGTGAAGGTAGTTGGGAGTCTTAACCACAGATGGACTTCTCTGGCCAGCTTTCAAGGGCTCTCTGTCTGAAATTGTTTCTGGCCAGTAAGGCCAACTTCAGGTTGGTACCCTGAGTGGGTGGGTGAAATCCCCAAGCAATTCCACAATCCTGGTCTGCCCCATCCCTGCATTGTGTCCTACCTCAGGTCAGGCTAGCCTTGATCTCTACTCCATAAGGGAAAGACACTATCCCTCATCTACTCCAAAGCAACTCCTCTCTCTTCAGACTGACCTGCAATAACTTCCTAGAACTTATTGCCCTCATTTGCATTCTCATTTCTAGAGTGATTCTTCTCAATTTCAAGTAATCCTTCTCTCTGTGCTCTTTCCTTTACCTAATGAAGCAAAAGAGAGTTCAAATGTCATCAGGAACCTGAAAGGCCATGTGAATGTGTGAAATGGTGCTGGGGACTGGACATGATCATTGGTTTATCTCAGTCGCTTTTTAAAAAAATCACCAGTTGGTGAAATCGAAGACCACCAAAGAATAATGTCTTCTAATTATCTGACATCAGTTACAGGCAGGTGGTAGATGCAGTAAGGATATAGAGCTGCAACACTTTAAAAAAGTATATACATAGAGAGTTACATGCCTGCTACATGCGTATATATATATATATATATATGTACAATATATCATATACATACATGTACAATATATACACATCACCACCTTATAAATGTATAGATATAGATTGTCCTTTCTAAACAAGTATTTATACTTTTGCTTCTAGAGTTCAAAAGGCAGAAGTATTTCAGAAATAATACAGGTAAAGTTTGAAAAAGGCATTTGCTAAAAAATATATATCTTTTTATACAGGCACTGAACTACTACAGCACTGTTCTTAACAATACCTTATTTATGTGACATCATGATTCTCTCAAAATTTTATAATAGACTCTGCAATTTTGAAGTGTGTGCTGTTTGAGGCAGAATAACAGAAGCATAGGTTTGTATATAATTTTAGGTCATTCTGGGTCCACTGATTAGTCAGAAATAGTTTCTATTAGAACAATGTGTGGTTTACATCAATATTTTAAATTACCTTGATACAGTGTAGTTCTGTGTTGAAACATAATATTCTAATAAATTTCTCAGCACTCACGGATTGCTTTACAACCCTGACAATTGTATATAAGGTCATTTAGCATGGCACATTTTACATCCTGACAGAGGGTAGCCCTGTGTCCCATGACTGTAAGCATTAGTGCTAAACATTTCAGAGGAAGATATATATTACCTACTCTAGTTGACCAACCTAAGGTGAAACCACTAGCATCAACCCAGCTTTGTTTGTATGCTTTAGTGAAATGCTTTTGATAACTTGGTCAGCTGTGAATCTCCTCCTCCATACAGAAATGCATGGTTTGTTATAACTCTTAGACTGGAGAAGCAATTCCTGTGGCTTCTCAGAAAGTTGATCTTTCTGACTTTAAATTTGGAATAGTTGAACATCTCTGACTGCTGTGCAGTCAGAGCAGGAGGGAGGCTGCTAAAGATACAAAGACTGCAGCTGTGTTTATTTTGGAAGACCCACAGTGCAGAGTCAATTGTTGTGCTTAGATTATAATGCATGGCTGAGATACCCAAGTGTACAAGGGATGGTGGACCAGAATTGGCTAACATGAGAGGAGATGGGCATCTGTAAGATGAAGTAATTGAAGAGAATGTCAATTAAATTGAACATTTGTACCTATGCTTAAACAAGCAATCATATTGTTCTGGGATGGAGATCTTAATTATATCTTCTTAACTGATTCGAAGGCAAAATATGTTCTCCTTATTTTCTCTTTAGCATTTCCACTTATTTGCAGAAAACAAAATGGAAGAAAACAAGTGGAAAGCAGATACCAATTTTTGACTACATGTAAATAAAACTTCTTTGTTGTTAGAAAAATTGTTTCACACAAAATGATTTTTAAAATGATGCCTATATTTTTAAACCTAGAGATTAAATGAACAATTATTTGTCCATGTGCTATATCAGTGAAAGCCCTATACTTTGACATCATGATCACCTTGTGCTAAATTTAAATGAACAATCAAATATTTCTAGTACCTTGATTCATGTTAATTATGATTTTTTATATTATTTTTAGAGGAAGTGTTTTAAAAAAAAAACAGCATATTTTTCCCCAAATAATAGTTTTCAGGCTGTTCCATTCCCTATCAGCAATCTGTAATATTTACAACTGGATCAATACACTGGACTTATTATTCTCTTAAATAGATCTTTGTGAAGGTGTGAACAAATGGAGACAATTTATATATTGTTCCTTAATATATCGTTCCTTAATAATTGTTCCTTTCTCTAACACTTCAGTGAAGTCTAAATGCTACAGAAAATATTATTTAAGAATAAATGGTTTAGTATGAAATCCCCTCCCACCAATAGACCAAAATATAAAACCAAAGAACAAAACAAACAAAAAATTTCAGAAAGAAAGAAAATCTTGGGAAACTAAAAGCATATGAATAATGTGGCTTCTGATTATATTTTAAGCAATATAGGAAATATAAATCAAGAACTGTGGTTTCAACACCTTTAAAAATTATAAAGTATTTTCTTATTACTTATTTTAGATGATCTAGACTCTTTTAGCCTAATGATTAATGATACATTGCTTAAGATAAAACTGCTTAGGGGGTCAATTTCCAGGAAAGTGTCCGCTAACAATTATTTTTTTTCTGTGAGAGAAAACTCCAATTGACCAAATGATACAGTAGGTATATTTAGAAAAGAGAAAAAAAGAGATAAGAGAGGGAGAGATATGTATTTAATGTCACTATATAGATAAATCTCTATGTGTATGTATGTGTGTTTTTCACTCAATCATGTCTGACTCTTGGCAACCACCTGGACTGTAGCCCGCTGGGTTTCTCTGTCCATGGGATTTTCCAGGCAAGAGTACTGGAGTGGTTTGACATTTCCTTCTCCTATAGATCACTATACAAGATTGCAAATAATAACGTGTGCCTATTCTCTATGAAAAATATTGCCAAGATTGCAGAATTACTTATGATTTAGGGAGGGCCTTTCACATTAGATGCAAGAAGGAAAAAAACAATAGTCCCTTCTTGCAGCTGGGTGGGAGGGTTATCTGTATTATCTTTTCTTTTACTTCAGAAAAGTAAAATTCGAGAAGGTTACTTGTGCTTGGAAACTTTTAAAATACATAGAAGAAAGGTTCTATATTCTTCTACATTTCAGTAGTAGCTAAATATATATTTGCTGAACACTGCTCTCTTGATTTAAAACAAAACAACAAAAAACTTTTAGAGGAAATTAGAAATTGTCTGTTTCTGTTTATTTTGCACTAAAATCATAACTATAATGTTGCTTTCTTATTTTCCATTAGTTATGCAAAATAATTTTCAACAATTTCTGTAATCACTTTAGCTGCATTTCTCTTAAATGGAGGCCTATTTTCCAAGTACAAATAAATTTGAACAAAAGATTTGATTTCTTTTAGAAATTTCTCCAGATGTGAATTTTGAAATATGGCTCATGCTATTATTCTGCTTTGCAGTAAAACATGGATTAAGGCCTAAGAAGAAGAAGAAGAAAATGCTTGGTAAATGAGTAGATAATTAAACTTTGTTTGCCATTCCATCTACAGATTTTGATGTTTGCCAGAAAATAATATTGGCTTGAGAAATGGGGTGTTGGTTAACTTGAAGCCAGACAATTCAGTATTTAGGAAAATGATAACTGAATTTTGTTGAAAACAAGTTATTTTCAGATTTCATGTAATTCATATTGCTGCCATTTTGTATTTCTGCATGCTCTAGTTTAGCATGAGTAATGATGCTGAGCTTAATAGCATTATTTTAGCTCTACGCTTGTCCCCTAATCAATCTTCTGCCACAGGTAATCAATATGACCAAATATGTTAGTCAAGTAATTCAAATTTAAAATGGCTCATATTAAAAAACACTTTTCATTTGATCATGTCATCTTGATTTCATATCATCAGAGGGACACAATTTATAAACCAAGATTTTGTCTTATAATGTTTGAAAATGCAGCTAATTTTAAAAGATATTTGTTGGTAAATTAGAAATATATATTGTATTATATATATGATATATATATATATATATCAAGGACTTCCTGGGTGGTGCAGTGGTAAAGAAACCTCCTGCCAATTCAGGAGATCCAAGAGATGGGGGTTCTATCCCTGGGTTGGGAAGACCCCCTGAAGTGAAAGTGGGTACCCACTCCAGTATTCTTGCTGGGAAAATTCCATAGACACAGGAGCCTGGTGGACTACAGTCCATGGGGTTGCACAGAGTTGGACACAACTGAGCACACACACATATATATCAATCACTTCAGTTTTTTCCTTCTTTAATGTATTGGATAAACAAAATTAAATACCATTTGGATATTGTTGCAACCAGACACACTTCTGTTCCAGTAATATATAATTTCATATTAATTGTAAACACTGGGCTGGAAGAAGCACAAGCTGGAATCAAGATTGCCAGGAGAAATATCAATAACCTCAGATATGCAGATGACACCACCCTTATGGCAGAAAGTGAAGAAGAACTAAAGAGCCTCTTGATGAAACTGAAAGTGGAGAGTGAAAAAGTTGGCTTAAAGCTCAACATTCAGAAAACAAAGATCATGGCATCCAGTCCCATCACTTCATGGGAAATAGATGGGGAAACAGTGGAAACAGTGTCAGACTTTATTTTTGGGGGCTCCAAAAGCACAGCAGATGGTAACTGCAGCCATGAAATTAAAAGACACTTACTCCTTGGAAGAAAAGTTATGACCAACCTAGATAGCATATTCAAAAGCAGAGACATTACTTTGCCAACAAAGGTCCGTCTGGTCAAGGCTATGGTTTTTACTGTGGTCATGTATGGATGTAAGAGTTGGACTATAAAGAAGGCTGAGCACCAAAGAACTGATGCTTTTGAACTGTGGTGTTGGAGAAGACTCTTGAGAGTCCCTTGGACTGCAAGGAGATCCAACCAGTCCATTCTGAAGGAAATCAGCCGTGAGATTTCTTTGGAGGGAATGATGCTAAAGCTGAAACTCCAAAGTGAAACTTTGGCCACCTCATGCGAAGGGTTGACTCATTAGAAAAGACTCTGATGCTGGGAGGGATTGAGGGCAGGAGGAGAAGGGGACGACAGAGGATGAGATGGCTGGATGGCATTACTGACTCGATGGACCTGAGTCTGAGTGAATTCCGGGAGTTGATGTTGGACAGGTAGGCCTGGCATGCTGCAATTCATGTGGTTGCAAAGAGTCAGACACGACTGAGTGACTGAACTGAACTGAATGATACAAACTCACCAGTCAGACCAGCAAGCAATTTAAAGATTTATACCCTTCTCTGAGAAGACAAGGGCTTCCCTGATGGCTCAGATGGTAAAGAATCCACCTGCATGCAGGACACCCAGGTTCGATCCTTGGGTCGGGAAGGTCCCCTGGAGAAGTGAATGGCAACCCACTGTGGTATTCTTGCCTGGAGAATCTCATAGACAGAGGAGCCTGGCAGGCCACAGTCCATGGAGTCGCAAAGAATTGGACAAGACTGAGCCATTAACACTTTGAGAAGACAAAGGAAACTAGGCACTCACATATTCACAGTGAGCATAACATTTGGTAACAGTCTTCTGGGGAGTAATTTGGCATCATACATTACAATTTAATTGTGCACAGAAAGCTGTTTTATAGAAATTATATCACAGTACAGATGTTCATGGAAGCATTGCACTAGCAATGGACACTACTTACTTTCCCATCAATAAGGGAATAGTTAAACTATTATAGATTCATTAAAACGAATGCAAAGCAGAAAGAGGAGATATATATTGAATGAAAAGATGAAACATGGTATGTTCAACAAAATGAAGACTCATATTAGAATTCTTAAAAGATTATTCTCTTTTCTATAAAGAATAATAGCTAAATATATTTATGCATATTATTTCAAAACATGCCTGGAAGAATAACAGCAAGCTTAGTTGGATAGAAAGTGGACATTGAGAGAGTTTGACTCCTTGCCTTTTAGTTTATGCCTATATAACTTTACAGTAAAATTTATTTTATAGATTTTTCTGCTAAAATCCAGTCCTGAAAACAGCACTTATTCCCCTTGGTCAGCATTTTTCTTTTTTCCAGAAAACTATTCTTTATCCAAAACAAATATTTCTACTGTGCTACGAAACAAATTATTCAGCTTTAAAATTGCACAGCCTTTGCCATATACTAAATTCCACTAAGGCATGGCAAAACTCCATCTCCAATTCAGAAAATGTTTACGTTTGACCAGTGGGAATGATGATAAATTGTTTATGTTACTCTGTCTTCGGGAAATGTTTTCATTAAGTCTGAATGCTATCTAATGATTAAGACAGGAAAGTGTGAGAAAGGCTACTACAGTTATTCAGTCACTAAATACCGATCACATTAAGATAGAGCAAGGAGGGGTGGGGAATGGCCATGCTCTGCGCTCTTGGGCTCTCCTTGCTACCCAATCTCCTACTGTACAAGGTGGGAGTAAAACATCTTTCTCACTAATAATGACTTTTTCTTACAAGAAAATGTTATACTCTACTGTTCAATTTTTTTTAGTGTTATGACTGTGTGTGTGTCTATGTATGTGTGAATTCACAAGGAACTACAAGGTTAAATAGGTGTCTGAGAAATGTGAGCTTTATGCCATCTCTAATATTTCCCTATCTCAAATTTGTTAAAATAAATTAATTGCTACAAGTAAATATGTTTGCTTCTTTACTTTTATGGCTTCAGCATTTTAAAGTTCTTTAACAATTTAAAAAGCTAAGAAATTATAAAATTGGCAGGTAATTCAGTAGTCATGTATGGATGTGAGGGTTGGACTGTGAAAAAAGCTGAGCACCTAAGAATTGATGCTTTTGAACTGTGGTGTTGGAGAAGACTCTTGAGAGTCCCTTGGACTGCAAGGAGATTCAACCAGTCTAACCTAAAGGAGGTCAGTCCTGGGTGTTCATTGGAAGGACTGATGCTGAAGCTGAAACTCCAATACTTTGGCCACCTCATGTGAAGAGTTGACTCATTGGAAAAGACTCTGATGCTGGGAGGGATTGGGGGCAGGAGGAGAAGGGGACAACAGAAGATGAGATGGCTGGATGGCATCACTGACTTGATGGACGTGAGTTTGAATGAACTCCGGGAGTTGGTGATGGACAGGGAGGCCTGGCTTGCTGCAATTCATGGGGTTGCAAAGAGTCGGACACGACTGAGCGACTGAATTGAACTGAATTGAATATTTCCCTATCTCAAATTAGTTAAATTAATTGCTACAAGTAAATATGTTTGCTCCCTTACTTTTATGGCTTCAGCATTTTAAAGTTCTTTAACAATTTAAAAAGCTAAGAAATTATAAAATTGGCATGTAATTCCATATTCTGCATTTTGAATTAATATTACTCATTTTATATGTGTCTATATAAATATGGCTGAATGATACTAAATAACAAAATCTGTTTTTTTATATTTTATCAAAACCAGCCCTTCAACATTTGATATACTTAAATTTTTGGTATTTTCTATGATGCTGTGAGGGGCTTCCCAGGGATTGGGGGCAGGAGGAGAAGGGGCTTCCCAGGTGGCACTACTGGTAAAGAACCCTCCTGCCAATGCTGGAGACATGACAGATGTGGGTTCAATACCTGAGTTCAGGTCAGGAAGATCCCCTGGAGGAGAGCATGGCAACCCACTCAGTATTTTTGACTGGAGTATCCCATGGGCAGAAAAGATACAGTCCATAGGGTCGCAAAGAGTCGGACACAACTGAAGCAACTTAGCACGCAAGATGTTGTGATGAGCAGATTTATAAATCTGGATTTCTTCTATTCTAATGTGTTGCTTTGGAGAAATTCCTGTAAATGAAATTATTAAACAGTAAGACTTAAGAAGCATGGCAAAATGTCCTCAAATTTAGCATTGTATATTTAGCAAAATATTAATAACATTGTCAACTAGAATATTAAATTTCATAGTAATTTAGAATATTTATATAAATAAGAATACAAATGCCATTATTGAGTAATGCATCTTAGTTGATTTGAATTTGTTTTATATTTAAGTGAGGCCTATGTATTTTTTTCATAATAGCTTTGAGGTCCTATCTACCTGATTAATGGAAAATTCAGTTTAGTTTTATTTTGAGGACATTCTCCTTCCCTAGTTTTCTGTAGTTGTACATAAGGCAGTAATTTGTACTAAATATTCTAGTTGACAATGTTATTAATATTTTGCTAAATCAGTTCAGTTCAGTTGCTCAGTTGTGTCCAGCTCTTTGCGATCCCAGGAATCGCAGCACGCCAGGCCTCCCCGTCCATCACCAGCTCCCGGAGTTTAACCCAAACTGATGTCCATCGAGTCTGGGAAGCCATCCAGCCATCTCATGCTCTGTCGTCCCCTTCTTCTCCTGCCCCCAATCCCTCCCAATGTCAGGGTCTTTTCCAATGAGTCAACTCTTCGCATGAGGTGGCCAAAGTACTGGAGTTTCAGCTTTAGCATCAGTCCTTCCAATGAACACCCAGGACTGATCTCCTTTAGGATGGATTTGTTGGATCTCCTTGCAGTCCAAGGGACTCTCAGGAGTCTTCTCCAACACCACAGTTCAAAAGCATCAATTCTTCGGCGCTCAGCTTTCTTCACAGTCCAACTCTCACATCCATACATGACCACTGGAAAAACCATAGCCTTGACTAAATGGACCTTTGTTGGCAAAGTAATGTCTCTGCTTTATAATATGCTATCTAGATTGGTCATAACTTTTCTTCCAAGGAGTAAGCGTCTTTTAATTTCATGGCTGCAATCACCATCTGTAGTGATTTTGGAACTCCCCCCAAAATAAAGCCTGACACTATTTCCACTGTTTCCCCATCTATTTCCCATCAAGTGATGGGACCAGATGCCATGATCTTTGTTTTCTGAATGTTGAGCTTTAAGGCAACTTTTTCACTCTCCTCTTTCACTTTCATCAAGAGGCTTTTTAGTTCCTCTTCACTTTCTGCCAGAAGGGTGGTGTCATCTGCATATCTGAGGTTATTGATATTTCTCCCAGCAATCTTGATTCCAGCATGTGCTTCTTCCAGCCTAGCATTTCTCATGATGTACTCTGCATAGAAGTTAAATAAGCAGGGTGACAATATACAGCCTTGATGTACTCCTTTTCCTATTTGGAACCAGTCTGTTGTACCATGTCCAGTTCTAACTGTTGCTTTCTGACCTGCATATAGGTTTCTCAAGAGGCAGGTCAAGTGGTCTGGTATTACCATCTCTTTCAGAATTTTCCACAGTTTTTTGTGATCCACACAGTCAAAGGCTTTGGCATAGTCAATAAAGCAGAAATAGTTGTTTTTCTGGAACTCTCTTGCTTTTTCGATGATCCAGCGGATATTGGCAATTTGATCTCTGGTTCCTCTGCCTTTCTAAAACCAGCTTGAACATCAGGAAGTTCATGGTTCACTATTGCTGAATCCTGGCTTGGAGAGTTTTGAGCATTACTTTACTAGAGTGTGAGATGAGTGCAAATGTGTGGTAGTTTGAGCCTTCTTTGGCATTGCCTTTCTTTGGGATTGGAATGAAAACTGACCTTTTCCAGTCCTATGGCCACTGCTGAGTTTTCCAAATTTCCTGCCATATTGAGTGCAGCACTTTCACAGCATCATCTTTCAGGATTTGAAATAGCTCAACTGGAATGCCATCACCTCTACTAGCTTTGTTCATAGTGATGCTTTCTAAGGCCCACTTGACTTCACATTCCAGGATGTCTGGCTCTAGGTGAGTGAATATGCCATCGTGATTATCTGGGTCGTGAAGATCTTTTTTGTACAGTTCTTCTGTGTATTCTTGCTACCTCTTCTTAATATCTTCTGCTTCTGTTAGGTCCATACCATTTCTGCCCTTTAATGTGCCTATCTTTGCATGAAATGTTCCCATGGTATCTCTAATTTTTGCTAAATATACAATGCTGAATTTGGGGACATTTTGCCATACATCTTAAGTCTTATTGTTTATTTATAATCTCCAAAGCAACACAATAGAAGAAATCCAGATATATAAATCTGCTCATTAGAACATCATGTGTGCTAGACCATATCCCGGTCTTTAGTTTGTTATAGTCTCCACTGCCAATATCCATAATTTAAACCAAATTGGTCCACTCAGATTTGCGAAATTTAGCTACCTATACTGCCATCTAAGCTTTGTAGTCCATTACTGTGACTCTCTCCAGTGTTCTGGCCTGGAGAATTCCAGGGATGGCGGAGGGACTGTTCCTCTCTATTGTATGTATACAGCCCCCTAACTGAGCACAGCCAACTTCAGCAATGCTGAATTTTATTACATTACTGTATCAGAGACCCCCAAGACCACCTTCCAATTCAAAGACTCACTGTAAGGACTCACAGGACCCAGAAAATCATTATACTTACAGGTTCAACTTACTACAGAAGAAGGATACAGTTTGAAATCAGCAAAGGTAAAAAGCACATAAGGCAGAGTCCCTAAAGCGAGGGATACATACTTCCATGTGCCCTCTTCTGGTAGAATCTCAATGATAGTGCTTAACCTGCCACCAATAATGTGTGACGTGTATGAAGTCTAGCCAACCAGGGAAGCTCACCTGAGTCTGCATGTGCAGATTTTTTTCTGTAAGTTGGTCACTTATCCACGATCAAACGCCTTTATGCTGTTTTGCGCTCAGTCTTGTTCAATTCTTTGTGACCCCATGGACTGTGGGCTGCCAGGTTCTTCTGTGTATAGAATTCCCCAGGCAAGAATACTGGAGTGGGTCGCCATTTCCTCCTCCAGGGATCTTCCTGACCCAGGGGTTGAACCCACATTTCTTGCATCTCCTACCAACTGTGCCACCTGGGGAGTCCTGAACACCTGCGTGGCTGATGTTACATCACTGTCTCCAGCCCCTACAGAGAACAAACTGATAGCTTATAGCCCAAGGATTCAAGAAAACAAAAACACTCTTATCCAGTATGATTATGCCCAACTCTTTAAAAGGACCTGAGATTTTAAAAGCCAGAGATTTTCTTTGAAAAATGTAATCCTCTTTACTCCCTATAATGCAAGGAATTTCAGGCCTTCAAAAATAAATAATTACAATGACTTCCTTGTCCTCTTTAACAGGATCAAAGGAAAAGCATTCCTCTCCTTCCCAGATACATGTGGAGGGGGGGAAAAAAAGTCTTCTTTGTCAATCTTTTCTTCCACAGACATAATGTATTCCCAGAGACATCATAGTTGTTTCAAGATACTAAATTATGAAGTTAATTTGTTCCATAGCAATAGTGATCAGAACAGTTAGATTTACACATATAACTAATAAATTTAAAATGAGCCATTTTATGACTATGCTGATTTTCCACTTAAATAGTCAAATTCTACTATATAAATTACAATATAGGTTGTTTAGAAAAATTTAGAAATAATAAACAACATTGAAATCATAGGTACTTAATGTAGATACAAATATGAATTTTCTACTGATCGAGTCTTTGGGGCTTCTTTTGTTTTCTTTTTAATTTAAATGTATTACAAAGAGGTGATTATTAACTTTTTAAAAAAGCATATGCAAATATGGCTTCCCAGGTGGCTCAGTGGGTAAAGAATCCACCTGCAATGCAAGAGACTCAGGAAACCTGATGCCATCCCTGGGTTGCAAAGATCCCCTGGAGTCGGGCATGGCAACCCACTCTAGTATTCTTGGCTGGAAAATCCCATGGACAGGGCAGCCCAGAGGGCTGAAGTCCATAGGGTTGCAAAGAGTCTGACATTACTGAAGAAACTGAGCACACATACCTATGCAAATATATGGATATATTATTCATATATTAAACCCCATGTTCTTTAGCCACAGAATTACTACTTGTTTCGCTTCTTCACAGAGTCACCTTTGAAAATCACAAGTTGTTTTTGTTTTTCTTTTTTTGGTTGTAGCATATTTCTTTGTGAGGTGGCCTATGCAAATACAAGCTTCTGCCTGTATCTATATTTTTAGACAATTTTTAGTAAACTGCACACTAGATTTAACTTGCTTTTTCCTAAAATATTATATAAAATTGGAAATTGTACAGCTATTTTTCTGTCTTGATTTGTATTTTTGTATGGCATTTTAGCCTTGTGTTTTTAGTATTTCTATAGTCAACTATATTTTCTTTAATGACATTTAGAATTTTGGCTCACATGCTCAAAGATCTTTCTAGTTCTAATATTAGAAATATTACAAATAAAAGAAATGTTAATAATACTAATACTGTTTGGCTTACTGTTGATGGTTGTGTTTAAGAATCTTCTTTATCACTTGTGTTTTGATTTCTTATGTTATAATTAGATCAGAGACTGGTAGCATCTTTTCTCTCTCTGAAAGTACCAGTGCCCAGAGTCTGCTCGGTAATGACATTATGGATCCAGATTGCTTTGAGAGATGAAGATCCTTGCTGCTGATACAGGTGACCATGAGATCTGTCTGTGGCATCCACACAAAGGCCCTGCTCTCTGGAGTGTTGTACATAGTGTAGCAAAAGAGTATACATCTCATCAGTCAAAACACAGCTTTATTCAGTTCAGTTCAGTTGCTCAGTCATGTCCGACTCTTTGCGACCCCATGAACCGCAGCATGCCAGGCCTACCTGTCCAACACCAACCCTGGAGCCTACCCAAACTCATGTCTATTGAGTTGGTGATGCCATCTAACCATCCCATCCTCTGTTGTCCCTTTCTCCTCCTGCCCTCAATCTTTCCCAACATCAGGGTCTTTTCAAATGAGTCAGCTCTTCACATCAGGTGGCCAAATACTGGAGTTTCAGCTTCAATGTCAGTCCTTCCAATGAACATCCAGGATTGATCTCCTTTAGGATGGACTGGTTGTATCTCCTTGCAGTCCAGGGGACTCTCAAGAGTCTTCTCCAACACCACAGTTTAAAAGCATCAATTCTTCAGCACTCAGCTTTCTTTATAGTCCAACTGTCACATCTATACATGACTACTGGAAAAACCATAGCCTTGACAAGATGGACCTTTGTTGGCAAAGTAATGTTTCTGCTTTTGAATATGCTGTCTAGGTTGGTCATAACTTTTCTTCCAAGGAGTAAGCATCTTTTAATTTCAGGGCTGCAGTCACCATCTGCAGTGATTTTGGAGCCCCCAAAAATAAAGTCTGACACTGTTTCCACTCTTTCCCCATCTATTTGCCAGGAAGTGATGGGACCAGATGCCATGATCTTAGTTTTCTGAATGTTGAGCTTTAAGCCAACTTTTTCACTCTCCTCTTTCACTTTCATCAAGAGGCTCTTTAGTTCTTCTTCACTTTCTGCCATAAGGGTGGTGTCATCTGCATATCAGAAGTTATTGATATTTCTCCTGGCAATCTTGATTCCAGCTTGTGTTTCATCCAGCCCAGCATTTCTCATGATGTACTCTGCATATAAGTTAATTAAGCAGGGTGACAACTGCTTGACGTACTCCTTTTCCTATTTGGAACCAGTTTGTTGTTCCATGTCCAGTTCTGTTGCTTTCTGACAGCTTTATTACCTCATGCAAACTCATATGAACCAATAGAATTTCTGTAGCTTAGAGTGCTCACTTACTGCCTCTGAACAGTACTCATGCTGTAGTTTGTCTCTTTCTTATATTTTTGCATCTTCTGATTAACTCTTTGTTTCTCTTAAAATCTAATATACATTGTAATCCTTTAAAAGAAAAATCAGGGTTGCATTCCTGACTTTTAAAAACTGAGAGTGGAAACCTTGGGTCTTAAATTAACACAGAATCAGTAAAACTGTTGTAAATACTGAGGAGCATTTTGAGTGTTCTTCATCTTGTTACTAATCCATGCAAAAAAGAAAGAGAAAAAAGAAGGCAATGACTAATTGTGATCCATTCAGATTTCAGTATTCAGTACTGTATATATTTCACCCTGTGTAATAGGGCCCCCTCTCCTTTCTCTCTTTTTGTATTGTATGTGATTCTGAAACTGATTGAGTCATGAAAATAATTTGTGGTGGTGATTCTAATGTATTAAAAACGTTTCTGTTCCTTTCTAACTGGATTATGCCCAGGACTGAAAAGTCTTCCTCATGGTAGTTATATGTAGTTTCAAATATGAATAAACTTTTTGCTTTCATGGAAAAAAAAATACTAATATTTTCAATTTTGGAATTTTCCTGCTTATTTATTCATACTTTTTAAAGAATCATTTGCAATATATTCTCCAGAGGTCTAGAAAATTATCAGAACCATTATTTTAAAACATAGTATTTCCACTAATTGAAGTTATTATATTTTAAATTATCATATATATTTATATCAATGTATCAACTTTATATCTAATTATGCTGATATAGCTATGTATGTACCATCACAACTACTATTTTAATTGGTTTCATTTTGTCATATATTTTACTATCCAGTCCAATACTCCAATACTTTGGCCACCTCATGTGAAGAGTTGAGTCATTGGAAAAGACTCTGATGCTGGGAGGGTTTGGGGGCAGGAGGAGAAAGGGATGACAGAGGATGAGATGGCTGGATGGCATCACCGAGTCAATGCACATGAGTTTGAGTGAACTCCGGGAGTTGGTGATGGACAGGGAGGCCTGGCGTGCTGTGATTCAAGGGGTCACAAAGAGTCGGACATGACTGAGTGACTGAGCTGAGCTGAAAACTACTTGATCTTCCCTGTAGCTCAGACAGTAAAGAATCTGCCTGCAATTCAGGAGACGCAGGTTTGATCCCTGGGTTGGAAAGATCCCCTGGAGAAGGGAATGGCAACACAGTCCAGTATTCTTGCCTGGAGAATCCCGTGGACAGAGGAGCCTGGCACGCCATAGTCCATGGGGTCACAAAGAGTTGGAAACAACTGAGTGATGAACACTACCACTACTAGAGCTACTTCATGACTGTACTTTGATTTTTAGAATTTTCTAGGTTAAACTGGCTTGTTTATTTTTCCAAATAAAATAGAACGTAGGAAACATAGCTTAGTAAGTTTTTAAATGAATATAGTGACACAGAATTAGAGGCTTGGATTAAAATGCGTTTTACAATTGTTATAAAACAAACTTCAAGTCTCCAAAGATAAACTAACAGAAGTGGCCATGAAAACTATATAGACAAAAAGGAATGTATACTACATAAAACTCATTTCAGATGTGTCCCTGAGAATAATGGTTGAGAAAATAATCTTCCAGAGTATAGACACAAGGACCATGGAAAACACTGAAAAAACAAGTTCTTCCCAAAGGACAGAATTTCATCTTGGGAGACAGAAATAATGCCTGCCTCCATGGTGAAGAACAGATTTGCTTTCTCCTATAGGATTATTGTGATGTCACTTTATTTTAAGGATATAACAATGTCTCCCACTGGGGCAAAGGTTAACAGAATTGGTAGTAGTGTCATTCTAACACTGGGAGTTTCATAAACTCAGAATTCCTCCACTGGAATGAAGATCCACTGCATAAATAGCATTAGCCAGGGACACTCCACAGTTGTGGGACTTAGGGTGTCAATAATAACTGCAAACATGAAGTTCATGTTACTTTCTGTGCCACAAGTGATACAGTTCTTTGTCTCTGACCCAGAATTCTTGTGACTTTTTTTTTTAATTATCAATGGCATAGAATAACTTGTTAACTTATAGTCCAGGATAAAATTCAAAACTCTGGAGAGTTTTTTAATAATAATTTATCTTTTAAATATTAGGTTACCTGGACACAGTGCATTATATTGAATAGAACACAAAGAATTGCACATCAGGTGATGAGCCTGGACTTTTATGTTCAATGTTGTTAATGGACAAGTTTGTGTAGTTACTCTTGGTAAAAAGGTGAGTATGTTCTATTTCTGTAGTGTTATGAGTTGAAATGTGTCCCCATCAAATTAATATTTTGAAGACCTCACTCCCAGTATCCTATAATGTCACCTTATTTGGCAATAAGAGTATTTCAGATGTAGTTAATAAAGTTGAGATGAGGTCATTTGGTGGGTGTTAACCCAATGACTATATCTTTATAAAAACAGGAAATTTGAACACAAAGATATTCACACAGGGAGAGTACTGTGTGAAAATGAAGGCAGGTTTTGGGGTGAGGCTTCCAGATTGTGAGACAACATATTTCTGTTGCTTACATCACCCAGACTGTGGTAGTAAGTGCTTTGTTATAGCCGCTCTGGCAGGAAAATGGTAAAACGGATGTGTGGAAATCAGAAGAGCAGAGAATGACTGCCCAACAGGTGTCCTTTTATTTCTAGGATAACATTTAAACTGCACTCCCATTCTACCTTATGTTCTGGTGGGGACTGGCATCTGAATTTTGGGTATCACAGAAGCCTGGGTTATAAAAGCCTTTGACTCGTTATCCTTCATGATGACTTTTTGGTTTTCAACAGTAATCTTTGAAGCCGTGTTTTGAAAATAACATAGAAATTTTAAGTACATCTTTGAAACATTTCAGTTTTGAAGTTTATGAGAGTAAGAACTGCCTTAAATCACTGAGGGATTTTATCTGTTCAAGGAGCTAATGTTATCTAGGCAAATACACAATAATAACTCCCTTACCAATAACCTGATCACAGTATACGGATTAATAATTTGGGCATATTTTGGAAAGTTTGTGTAGGGATGGTTGGAGGAGACTGAGAAGATACTGAACGTTTGTTTTACTTTACTAGGTATCATTAACTGTCCAATTTAATAAAACATACTTTGTTGGGTACCGTATATACTGAAAAACATGAGTGAGTATAATAGAGAACCACACTGTAAGTAGATTATCCAGATTTCCCTGAGTGGTGTTGGTACTAAATGTAAGCTATGAAAATGCTATCTAAGTACTTCATAATCCAACATTTTCTTACATTAAACTTAAATTGGTTTCCTGTAGTATTTTTCTAAAGAAATGTATGTTTTGGTAAAGACATTAATTTTCTGAGGACCAGCTATGCGTGACTACTTTAGAGTTAAAAGATAAGAACTAAAAACCACTTCTAGAATGGAGGCATGAGGAGGTTGGCAAGCTATCTCCTCAGTATAACCGGTGAATTGTTTTTTTAAAGAAAACATTTAAAGTCTATGGATATTGTCTTAAAGGCATACACCAAATGAAGAAATGTTTTTTCAAGAAAATCTAATTTTGGTAAGAATAGCGACTGTAGATGGCACTTGATCCATAACCTGGAGAAGGAAATGGAAACCCACTCCAGTATTTTTGCCTGGAGAATCCCATGGACAGATGAGCCTGGCAGGCTACAGTCCATGGAGTGGCAAGAGTCAGACACGACTTAGTGACTAAACCAGTGATCCATAACCAGCTCCCTCTCCCCCAGCTCCACAGACTTGTATGATAACATCTCTACTCTAGGTATGGTGAAGAAGATAGGACTTCCTCCACCTTCAGTAATCAATCTAGTGCTACAGTATCTTCCTGGGAGAGGCAATCAGCCAGCATTTATCGTTCCCCCAAGCTCCATGTTGCAGAATCCAAATTTCAAACTAGCACAACAGAGAGGTTGGGTCTTCCTTCTTCTACCTGGCTTAACTTCTTCCACACAGTGATGGTTTCACTACAAGAGAGAAAGCCTGAGAATATTAGCATCTATTTATCCTTCCTGCAGCCTGCTTGAAGGGTAGACATTCTATGCAAGGAAAGGCAAGCAGAGAAGACCAAAGACAAGTCGTTCACATGGTACCTTGATCATCAAGCAGGAGTGTCTCTGAGACAAATGGATGGTTCTCTTTGCTGCCACCTTAAGGGGTTCAGAGGTCTTGCCCAGAAGGTGAAGTGAAGTGAAGTGAAGTCGCTCAGTTGTGTCTGACTCTTTGCAACCCCATGGACTGTAGCCTACCAGGCTCTTCTGTTCATGGGATTTTCCAGGCAATAGTACTGGAGTGGATTGCCATTTCCTTCTCCAGTGGATCTTCCCTACCCAGGGATCAAACCCGGGTCTCCCTCATTGTAGACAGACGCTTTACCATCTGAGCTACCAGGGAAGTTAAGATAAAGATAGGTAATTACTTTGCCAACAAAGGTCCATCTAGTTAAGGCTATGGTTTTTCCAGTAGTCATGTATGGATGTGAGAGTTGGACTATAAAGAAAGCTGAGCATCGAAGAATTGATGCTTTTGAACTGTGGTGTTGGAGAAGACACTTGAGAGTCCCTTGGACTGCAAGGAGATCCAACCAGTCCATCCTGAAGAAAAACAGCCCTGATTATTAATTGCAAGCACTGATGTTGAAGCTGAAACTCTAATACTTTGGCCACCTGATGGGAAGAGGTGACTCATTTGAAAAGACCCTGATGCTGGGAAAGATTCAAGGCAGGAGAAGGGGACAACAGAGGATGAGATGGTTGGATGGCATCACAGACTCTGTGGAGATTAGTTTGAGTAAACTCTGGGAGTTGGTGATGGACAGGGAGGCCAGGTGTGCTGCAGTCCATGGGGTCACAGAGTCAGACACGACTGAGCCACTGAACTGAACTGAAATATAAGTAATAAGAACACAGAGCTCCAAAGCCCCCCACCCCTCCAAAAATGACTGTACTTAGAACACAGTGTGTGTCACTAAAGTATAAGGTAAACTAAAAAAAAAAAGGGGAGGTGGATTTTGGAGGTAAGCAATTTAGAGGAGGCTGATCACAACATAGAGAACCACAAACTAAACTGTAGACCAGTTACTTTATCAGAGAATACCATGGAAAGAAAATGAAAAGAAAGCCTTACTGGAGTCAAAGCAAACCTTGAAGGTTGACATCCAAAATTATTTATTCAGGGCCTCAGACTTAGTCGGATTAGACTAAGGAGCAACTCATACTCCACAGTATAGTCAACACCAATAGAGCAATCAGCAGACAGTTGCTGGAGCCTAACTGCTATGTGTGATGCTAAAGAGGCAGATAGCCTAAGAGAAAGGAGAAAGTGAAGTTGCTCAGTTGTGTCCAACTCTTTGCGACCCCGTGGACTGTAGCCCACCAGGCTCTTCCGTCCATGGGATTCTCTAGGCAAGAATACTGGAGTGGGTTGCCATTTCCTTCTCCAGGAGATCTTTCCAACCCAGGGATCAAACCCAGGTTTCCCACATTGCAGGCAGATGCTTTAACCTCTGAGCCACCAAGGAATGGAGCTTAAGAGAAGGGGAAAGTCAAAGAAAGACCTGCTAAAACTGCCAACACACCAAGGTGTCTGTGCACATGCCCACGGCTGCCTACACCCTCTGATTAGTGACATCAGTGAAGTGAAAGTTGCTCACTTGTATCTGACTCTTTGTAACACCATGGACTGTAGCCTGTCAGGCTCCTCTGTCCATGGGGATTCTCCAGGCAAGAACACTGGAGTGGGTAGCCTATCCCTTCTCCAGGGATCTTCCTGACTCAGGAATCGAACCAGGGTCTGCTACCTTGCAAGTGGATTCTTTACCAACTGAGCTACCAGGAAAGCTCATGGCATCAGAATGACATCAGAGGCCTTACATTATAGGGAAATACACAGGCTACAGTCCATGGGATCACAAAAGAGTCAGACAATGAGTTAATGACTAGACAACAACAGAGATACTTCATTAAAATAGTTCAGTCAAGTCTCTAAACAAATAAGCAGACAAGCAAACAGATAAGAACAATAATAATAAGCCATGGAGAAGGAAGATCTATGTCCAGAGTTGCAATAATATATTATCAGAAATCAACAATTTCTTCAACAAAAATTTATAAAACATGAAAAAAAAAAAAACCCAAAGGAGGGTGGGTGTGATCCATACATGGAAACAAATTAAGCAACACAAATTTCCTAGGAGAGGACTTAGATTTTAGACTTAACAGACAAACATGCAAACTAACCATCATAATATGTTCAAAGAGATAAAACACTTAAATAAAGGAAGTTATGATGACAGTGTCTCATGAAATAAAGAATATAAATACAGGGAGATAAATAATGAACAAAGAATCATATAGAAATTATGGAATTTAAAATTGTTGTAACTGAAATGAAATTTCACTAGAAAGACACAGCAGTATATTTAAAACGGCAAAAACAACTGCCAGTGAACTTGTATTTAGATACATAGAGATTATGCAGTCTGAAGAGTTAAGAGAAAAAGACTAAGAAACGTAAAAAGAAAGTGAAAGTGAAGTCACTAAGTCATGTCCAACTCTTTGTGACCCCTTGGACTGTAGCCTACCAGGCTCCTCCATCCAAAGGATTTTCCAGGCAAGAATACTGCAGTGGGTTGCCATTTCCTTCTCCAGGGGATCTTCCCAACTGAGGGATTGAACCCAGGTCTCCCACATTGCAGGCAGAAACTTTACCACCTGAGCCACCAGTGAAGCCCAAGAAACATAAACAAATCTTCAAATGAATATCAGTTCAGTTCAGTTCAGTCACTCAGTTGTGTCAGACTCTTTGTGACCCCATGGACTGCAGCATGCCAGGCTTCCCTGTCCCTCACTACCTCCTGGAGCTTGCTTAGACTCATGCCCATCAAGTCAGTGAAGCCATCCAACCTCTGTCATCCCCTTCTTCTCCTAACTTCAATGTTTCCCAGCATTGGGGTCTTTACCAATGAATCAGTTCTTCACCTCAGGTGGCCAAAGTATTCGAATTTCAGCTTCACCTTCAGTCCTTCCAATGAATATTCAGGACTGATTTCCTTCAGGATTGACTGGTTTGATCTCCTTGCGGTCCATGACTCTCAAGAGTCTTCTCTAACACCACAGTTCAAAAGCATCAATTCTTCGGCACTCAGGTTTCTTTATGGTCCAACTCTCACATCTGTACATGACTACTGGGAAAACCATAGCTTTGACTAGACGGGCCTCTGTCGGCAAAGTAATGTCTCTGCTTTTTAATATGCTTTCTAAGTTGATCATAACTTTCCTTCCAAGGAGCAAGCATCTTTTAATTTCATGGCTGCAGTCATCATCTGCAGTGATTTTGGAGCCCAAGAAAATAAAGTCTGTCACTGTTTCCATTGTTTCCCCATCTATTTGCCATAAAGTGATGGGACTGGATGCCATGATCTTAGGTTTTTGATTGCTGAGTTTTAAGCCAACTCAAATAAATATAGGATACCAATACACACATTTTAGGAGTAGTAGAGAAAGAGGAGGAAGAGAAAAGGAAAGAAAAAATGTTTGGAGGAAAAATAGCTGAAAACTTGCCAAATCTGATGAAATGTTAATGGTCAATAAGCATCAGGAAATTCAAATCAAAACTGTAATGTGATACTACTTCACACTCACTAAGATGATAATCAAAAATATAAAAAAGTGTTGGCATAAATGTGGAGAATTTAGAAACCTCACACATCTCTACTGGGAATGTAGACTCAGGTACAGTCATTTTGGAAATAGTCTGGCAGTTCCTCATAAGTTTAAACTTGGAGTTGTCATATGACCCAGACATTCCATTCTTAGGTGTGTAATTAAGAGAACTGAAATCATATATCCAACCAAAAACTTATAAACAGATGTTCATAGCAACATTATTCACAATAGCCCTGAAGTGGAAATGATCCAAATGACCATCAACTGATAAATAGAAAAATAAAAAGCTGTTTATTCATACAATTTTTTCATGATAGAAAATAATAAAATATTGATACATGCTACAACATGAATGAACCTCAAAAAGATGATATTGGGTTAAAGAATTCAGGTATAAAAAGCTACATAATGTATGGTTCCATTGTTACAAAATGAACAGAACAGGGAAATATAGAGACAGAAAGTAGATTAGTGTTTGGCTAGGACTGAGAGTATTAGGGAAGGAAAAGTGACTGTTAATGGCTGTAAGGCTTGTTTTGGGGTGATGACAACATTTTAAATTTGATTTTATTGATGGTTGTACAACTTTTAGAATACACTAAGACTATTGACTTTTATACTTTAATTAGTGAATTGTATGGTATGTAAATATGAATCTAATTTCAATAAAGCTGTTATATTTTTGGAAAAGGATAAACATAGATTTCCATGTTTAAAGCCTATTGAGAAACTAAATATCCCCATGTGTGTTAATCACTCAGTCTTGTCCAACTCTTTGTAACCCCATGGACTGTAGCCCACCAGGCTGCTCTGTTCATGGGATTCTCCAGGCAAGAATATTGGATTGGGTTGCCATGCCCTTCTCCAGGGGATCTTCCTGACTGAGGAATAGAACCCAGGTCTCCAGCATTGCAGGCAGATTCTTTACTATTTGAGCTGCTTGGGAAGTGTATGTCTCTAGGATCAATAAAAATTTGATAAGAGCCAGGAAGCATTAATGAACAAACTCATTAATGAACAAACAACTCAGTTGTGGAGGTGTTTTATTTGGGAAACCAGATAAGAATTAATATGAAAGGTGAAATTTGGGCTTCAGAATTATATCCATAGAAATTGAATGTACTCTGTGAGAATGGAAAAGACATAGCATCTTCTGGAATAGAGTAGAATGTACAGCAGAGGATTAACTTTGAAAAATGCAGCTTCTGAAGTGAAAAGGAAATCAAATCATGGCAAAGCTTCAGAAAGTTTTCAAAGACTTAAGTAAGATAGTAAAAAATCAGTGTATCAGTTGATTACAGTTTCTTGGTAATAGAAATTCCTCAGTTTTCAATAGCCATTGTTAAGAGTCCTTGGTCTTTAGAGGTACACAATTTCTAAAGCTTGACTTGGTTGTAAGGCTTATTTTTATTTTCAACAAATACCGCTTTGAAACATGACAGAGTTAGTTATTTTTCATGCTCAATGAGAAGAAAATTTTGAGAGTAGTCTAAATGACATGAAATGACTAACCAATAGTATACCACTAACATATTTATTTGCATTCTCCATTGGTCTCAAAGAATTTTCATTACTTGATTATTTGAAATAAATTAAGTGATATTGGAAGTTCAGAGATTTTGATTACTTCCTAGATTTTTACTTAATATCAATTTCATGATTTCAGGAAACTGAAAAGTCTAAACACAAAACATTCAAATCAATAAGCTTAGACTTTTTTTTTTCTTTTTAGAAATTAAGGAAATGTTACCTTAATGTAATATTATCCTGCCATATTGGCAAGAAAAGTCAATTCAAGCAAAATTTGTAATATGAATTTCCTTGATTTAATGTCAAACACTCTCAAAAATTGTCTTATGATTTCAATATTTAGGTTCAAAATGTAAATATTACATTTTAATAATGGCAGTGCTATTATTATATTTATGATTTTATTGTTTATGTAAATATTTTTATGGCTGTGTGGGTATTTTAAAAACAACCATATGATCCGTCACATCCAGCCTTGTCATTTTGTTGGTGAAATTGAGTCCAAGAGAGATTGTGAGGGACACATGAGTTTACTACAGTTTAGTGTCAAAGATGGGATACAATTCAAACATCTTAATTCCAAGATCAGTGACTTTCCTTATATAATATCCAATAGATTAGCCAACAATAGTTTGGTTATCATAGAAGAAACGATGTGACATAGTAATAAACGATTTCTACTTCTGGCTTGTCAAGGATTTGGACTGTGTAGAATATAACACACTGCAAAGACATTTAGTATATTGTGCTATACGACATTCAGCCACGGGGACCTGTGAGAACTCGTATCTTCATGGATAGCAAGGGGTCAGTTAAGTCAGTTCAGCCAAGCGCTAAGTCCTCGTGCTTGGCTGCAGTACTGCCGGCGTTTGCCTGCCTCAGCGTGGTCACAGTCTGACTGAGTGCTCCCACAGAGTGTGGGAGGAACGAATTGCATTAGGTTTTGAACAATAAAGATGCAGTTACCTTCTGCCGTTTCCAGATTTCCTGTGTGACAAACGTCAGAATTAAACTGTTCCAACATTCAGCACATTTTTATCCAGATAAATATTGAAAACATATTTAATGCAATATTGAAGGGATTAGAGCATTCAGAAAAGGGAAAGTTTGACTAATGCGGCAGCTGCAGAGCATTCCAGCGCACTCGGGCTTTCGCCAGCGTTTATTAGCCAGTCAAGCCTTTGACAATAAACAATTCACGGGCCGCCTCCTGCTCTCCAGCGGATACTTGTTGGGAGTTTGTTTTCATGACGGCATTCACAGCTCTTGTTTCTGCAGGTTGCCTATTATTACTGCTTAATGAACATTGGAAGGCTTTTAATCGAGCTTTAAATGTACTTTTAGTTGCATTCAAATGGATGATATTTTTATAATACTGGTCCGCTTGCAAAGGGTAAATAAATTAATATATGTCAAATATGGAATTTGCAACAAAGAGTAGTATGTCTGTTAACTGCAAAATATGAGCTGGTTGTTTCTTAATACTTTATCTCAGAAACTTTGTATCTAAGATAAAATGAAACAAAATAAATGCGGCTTTTTTTCAGCCTTCTTTCATATGTAATGCATTGTTTACATCTTTCTATTACTATGTTATCTCATGGGGTTAGAATCCGGCCTTCTTTTGAGCAAGTTCACATGCAAAGCGGTTGAGAAACGGTTGCAGAAACGGTCTGTTTCCTGATTGGATGGTTTTGTTCTGAGTGATCTGTTTCCAGGTCACAGTAGTAGTTCGATCTGTTGAATCTCACTTTTGGATAGAATAGATCTTTAATGTAGTCTAAACTGTTTTTGGTAGTTAAAATTGGAAGGTATCCAAATGATATATGCCAAAGAAATAATTAAAACACGAGGAGCTTTTTCCCCCTTGGAGAGTAATCTCTAATAAATATTTTGAGGTAAAAGTGGAAATCTTAACTCAGGAAATTAAACGCAAACATCTCTAGGATTTAACTGCATAACTACAAATGTAAAAATAAAATTTAATTCAGAAGATAAAGATAGTAGTTACCCATATATATCATTTTACTAGCAATTAATACTGTGTGTATATATATGTATATGCATACCATATGTACCTGGCTATTAAAATTTAAATTTTGGCTAGTTCTCTCTTTAATATATTTTGTCTAGAGAGTATTCTGAAATTATTTCAATAAGAATGAGACCAATGTGATTTCTGCCCATATAAATATGAGTAACATAAAAATGAAATTCCGTATATATAAGGATCCACATTTACATAAAATAGCAATGTAACATTTATTTCATTTAGCTATTGTTTTTTGTTTTGGTCTCTAGGAGACCAAAATGTATAGATATTATCAATTAAATAACCAAATTAAGTTTGGATAATCTAAACATAAACTCTAAAACTTAAACTTCTTTATTAAGGGCCTCTACATCACCCTTGTGGAAAGGTCGTGAAGCTTTCAGGCAATAAAACTTTTGTGTTGTATGTAATGAAGAATTAGGGTGAAACATTATTCAGTTCCTAAGAAAATAAATATATTCAATTAACAGAATTATTTTAATTAAATCAGTATCATACGACAGTTTAAAGGTCTATAGGTAAAATTTAAAGCACAAATTAAATAAGAACTTATGTCCAAACTTATTGCATATCTGATATCAGTCAACCATTTATATTATATTATAAGCATTTATGGGCTTCCCTGGTGGCTCAGATGGTAAAGAATCCATCTGCAAGGTGGGAGACCTGAGTTTGATCCCTGGGTTGGGAAGATCCCCTAGAGGAGGGCATAGCAACCCACTCCAGTATTCTTGCCTGGAGAATCCCATGGACATGGGGTTGCAAAGAATCACACATGGCTGAGTGATATATAATATAATAATTTATATCATAATCTGTAAAATGAATCTTTCAGCCTGGTAGCAATTTTCTCCTTTTTCAGAAAGACAGCTAACTGACCAGTCCATACGTAGGTTGTGATTCCATAACATAAGTTTTCAGAAAAAAGGTCTTCTTTATAAGAATGGGAGAATGGGGAAGGAAATATTCTCTTTACCCATATCCGAGATCTGTATGTGGTTGTTTCATATAAATTTCATATTTTTAAATGTACTTACCAATATATATAATAGAATGTACTTTATCTGCTGATGTAGAAGCATATGAAATCAATAGCCTCTCATCTCAGACTTATGGTTTGTGACTGTTTCCTACTGATTAAATAGAATGCATTAAAATTTGTTTTCTATAAAACTTTTTTCTTAGCTATTGTATGACTTTATATAGTTTTCCACACCTGCTCTATCCTTGAGGAAAACTCATGTTTTAGATAAATGAAAAAAATCTAAGTAAATTTTATAGGTGTAGTGGTTTAGTTACTAAGTCGTGTCCAACTCTTGCGACGCTGTGGACTGTAGCCCACCAGGCTTCTCTGTCCATGGAATTACCCAGGCAAGAATACCGGAGTCAGTTGCCATTTCCTTGGATATTCCCAACCCAGGGTTCAAGTCTGGGTCTCCTGCATTGTGGGCAGATTCTTTACTGACTGAGCCACAAGGGAAGCCCCCATTTTATAGGTGCTTTAATAACAAATAATAAAAGGAAAAAAATCTTTTAAAAGAAGACTCTTTTTAAAAAGCCTTCAAAGAAGGGGATCAAATTTCTTTATACAAAATGGAGTATCTGGGCTGAATCTTAGAATACAAGTATTAAATGTTCACAAAAGCAGTTTTCCTACAAGTGTTTCTGTGCTAAACAGTATAAAGTATTAGCAGTTTTAAGTGAAAAACTGAAAAAAAAAAAAATACCCACAGAGTTGTACACAAACAAAAAAGATTTTTAAAAAAAAAAGAAATACTATATTTTAATATATTCATCAAAGCTCTTTAGGGGGGATTTAAGAAAAATATGTTTATTACTTGGCAAATATATTTCTAATATATAATAAATATATAAGTAAAAGTAAAAAAACATTATCACTTACCTGAATGATACTGTGGAACATTTAACCAGAAAGTTCATTAAACTTTTCACTTCATTTTGATATTTTCACTGCTGGGACTGGTTGCTTTAATCAAATATGGTATATGCATGCATATATATAATATCACTATATGTCCCCCTAATTCTTACATTGAAATCTTAATCCTCAAATATTATGGTATTAGAAAGTGAGGTCTTTGAGAGATGCTTAGTGTCTTCAAGAGGGTGAAGCCCTCCTGAATGGGACGGTGTTCTTGTGAAGGCGGCCGGGCTGAGATCCCTTGGCCCTTTCACCATGTGAGGGCACAGTGAGAAGGTGCCATCTGTGAACAAGGAAGCAGACCCTCACCAGAACAAAACTGTATTCATGTCATGACACTGGACTCCTCGGTCCCAGAACTTTGAGAAGTACCTGTTTTCTGTTTATGATAACTCACTTAATCTGCTGGTGTAAGTTAGCAGCCTAAAGGGACTAAGATAGACACACACACACACACACACATATGTATTTTTAACAATTTATTGAGTCACTTTTCCTCATTCTATTCTATAAGCAAGAACTCTTTCCAAGCCTTGTTAATATTATCCATTTTCATCTTGCCCAGTGTTCTTGTTTTGATCATTTCTTTGGCATATCATTTTTAACTATTAAAAATGATTTTTGGCTACATTAATGATCAATTCTACCCAAAAGTGAGACTCAAAAGATTGAACAACTAGTATGACCTGGTAATAGATCACTTGTAGAAAAACCCATCCAATCAGGAAAGAAACCACTTTGCAACCACTATGGCCTTTCCATGTGAATCTGCTTAGAATCAGACCTGCCTGATTCTAATCCCATGAGATAATATAGAGAGATGTAAACAGTGCATTACATATGAAAGAAAGCTGAAAAAAATGATACACTTCTTTTGTTTCATTCTATTTAAAAATACAAAGCTTTTGAAATAAAGTATTAAGAAACAACCAGCTCTGGTTTTGCAGTTAATTGTTGTTCAGTTGCTAAATGGTGTCCAACTCCTTACAACCACATGGACTGTAGCACATCAGATAAACAAGAAATAAAGGAGCCTCTAGGAAACATAGAAATCAAGAAGAAAAAGTTATTATCCTTAATATTCTCAGAGACATAAAGAAATGTATCAATGCAAGAAGACCAGGAGGTAACAAAAAAGAACTTTTGGAAATACAAAACTTATGGCAAAAATGGAAACTCAGGATATTGACTGAAAACTTAAATTAGGGAAGCTTCCGATAAAGTAGACCAAAAAAGAGACAATTATGGGTAACAGGAGGAAAAAAGGTTAGAAAATCAAAGGATCAGATCTGGAGTCCTAAAATCTCAATAAAGAGAGTCCATGCAAAAAAGAACTGAAAAAAAGAATGAGGAAAATAAATTCATTCAAGAAATTACACTTGGAATGAAAGGATTCATTTCTTGATTAAATAGACCCACCAAATAGATGGGTCTGTTTAACATCTATGGGACTTCCCTGGTGGCTCAGACGGTAGAGCGTCTGCCTACAGTGTGGGAGACCCGGGTTCAATCCCTGGGTTTGGAAGATCCTCTGGAGAAGGCAATGGCAACCCACTCCAGTACCCTTGCCTGGAAAATCCCATGGATGGAGGAGCCTGGTGGGGTCACAAAGAGTCAGACACGACTGAGGGACTTCGCTTTAACATCTATAAAACAACAGATGAAAACGGATCTGCTTCTGCATATGATCCAACAATTTCTGAATGTCCAACATCATTATCAATGAGAACAGCATGATTTTTAGAGAGGAAAAGTAATAGTTTTTATATGAGAAATCACATATCATATTTAAAGCTAGAAGACAACAAAGCTATGGCTTAAAATATTGAGGATAATTTTTCCAACCTAGTATTCTGTCACTAAAGGAACTATCAATTAAATGTGACTGTGGATGTTTTGCTATGCAAAATGTTGAAAAACTATTGACTTCCAATAACTCATTATCAAAAGCTACTAGTGGATAGTCTTAAAATTATTAACAAGTAATTAAATTAACAAGTAATTAAATCACTGGGGTTGAATATATTTTTTAAAAAGAGGAAAAGTAAATTCATAGATGATATAGAACAAGATCTGGAGAACAAACATTCCAGACTAGAGCAAGTCAGAAATTGCTGATGACTTTTGTAGGACATCTGATGCATTTGGATATATTTTTTTTTAATATTTATTTCTAGAAGTAAACTTGGAATTGGTGATTAATACATATAATTGGTGATTAATGCATCAAAAACTAAGCAAATAGAGATAATTAGAAACTCCAGGGGAAAAAAAATTGTTCAAGAAAAGAAAAAAAGTAGCCTTAATATTCTGTATGACTCAGTTGTGAATTATGTCTACATAGTCATAATCATATAAATGTGACTATTGATCTATCCAGAACTATAACTGTGTTTATGAATGGACAGAAGAAAAGTGTTTTTGTTGCATTTTGTGGAATAGGGAGCTAACTCCCTGAGATTTAGATGTAAATAACAAATACAACAGCATAACATAGTTAAAAGTAATTGCTTTTGAGAATCAGTTTTTTTTAAATTTATTTTAATTTATTTTTTTTTGAGAATTAGTTTTTTGAGGAGGGTTTAGAAGACTACCATTTTTCATAAAGAAAGTTCTCACTTTAAAAAACAAATAAGTTTGAGAAAATTATTAATAAATATAACATTGACCCAAAAATGACCATTTAAAAAACAGATTATATGAAATGGAAGAATAAAATACAATTGTGTTTAAAAGAGAAAACACTATTCTTTTTTTTTTTAACCTTTTATTTTGTATTGGTGTATAGCTGATAATCAATGTTGTCATAGTTTCAGGTGAGCAATGGAGGGACTAAGCCACACACATACATGTATCCATTCTTTCTTAAACTCCCCTCTCATCCAGTCTGCCACATAACATTGATCAGAGTGTGCTTTACAGTAGGTCCTTGTTGGTTATCCATTTTATATACAGCAGTGTGTACATGTCCTTCCCAAACTACCTAACTATCCTTTACCCCCTTCCTTCCCCCAGACAACTGTAAGTTCATTTTCTAAGTATGTGAGTCTCTTTCTGTTGAAAACACTATTCTTGAGTAAGTAAGGTATGTGGAAAAGAACCATACTGACAGCAAAGTAAGTGGGAAGCACTGAATTGTGTTTAATTCTGTATGACCTATACAAGTACATGTATTCAGTTTTGTTTGTTCCTTAATTGCAGAGACTGATGGCAAATTACTTGCAATTCTCTCTCAATGCTCACCAGATGGAATGTTTATCATATATTCCATTCTTTTCTTTGATCTGATAGAATACAGTTTACATTTAAATCTAATCCAATTTTATAAAGAAAATGTCTAATGTTAAAAAAATCACAAAATGCTAAAAGAACATTTACAGTACAATAAAATGCATGATCATAAACACTGTTACAAATCACACCATACATAAAACCACTTTAACTTTTAACCAGATTATCATCGGGAAGGCAATGTACACATTTGGAGATGCAGAGCCATTGCTTCAGTGTTTTAAATTAAAATGGAACTGTGCCAGAAGCAAAAATGAAACATACATACCAAAAAAAAAAAAAAAGAGGAGGAACAAAAAGAATAAACAGAACAAACCTAAAAACAATGAAGACAAATTTAATGTGCTCTAGGAGGTTGTAATTTGAAATTGAGTATCAGTGAATTATTTTAAAATCATAGCACTAAATGGTCAACACATTAATGCATTCATTTTGAAGCTTTCTTGCAGAAAGGATCAGATAAGAAATGTATTACAGTGGCCCAGAGAATGACATCACAAATATGTATATTCATTTTGCTGACTGTTGGCAAAACAACAACATATTTGGCAGCATAAACAAATAAGGGAAAAGGAGTGTGCTTTTTTAAATTTCTCCAAAATACTCTCGTTAAACCCAACTCATGATTTCAAATTATGTATAGCCCAGGGTTAAAAGAAACAATGATCAAGTTGGCCTCAGACTAAATTTGTGTTAAATGTTAGGAGTGCTAATAGTCAACATGACTGATTATAAACAAAGTTATTTTCCAAAATGCACTATACATTTTGTTTCTCAGGAAAACTTTTATTAATAAAATGAAAGTAGTTTATTAAAGGTGCTTAGTTTATAAATACAAAATTAATCATTAAACCCATACACTGCAAAACAGCTCCCTCTATAAAGTAGAACAATGATTCATGTTTATACTTTCAAGGTTGTATGTGTATGTGTATGTGTATGAGAGAGAGTGTTTAACGTGTAGGGGCTATCATTTAGTTCTTGGAAGTTTTTCATAATATGTCCTCATTCAAATACAAAATAATATTAAGTACAGATATAAAAAATACAATGCTATTTACTATATGAAAACTGACAATAATCAAATAAATAAATTTACTTTAGAAGAGATTACAAGCTTTTACCAAAGATATTCCTCCTCTAGATCTATAGTTAATAGTCTCTCGATTCTGTCCTCTCAAAGATCTGGAAAGATATGAACAGTCTAACGTGATATTCAAAGCCTAAGCTCTAAATCTCATATTGTCAGAGTAGTCTACTGTTGAATAAAGCTTGGGGAACATGAAGACATGTGCTTTGGTAAATTTTCCTGCTTTGATGTTTTGTTATTGTTCTTTGAGATTGCTTTACCCGAAGAACCTCTATGTCTTACTTCAGTCTGTGTGCCTCTGTGTGTGTGTTCATGTGTGTGTGTGTTCTTGGTAGGTGTCCAGTATGCTTTTCCCCAGTAGCATATTGTACACCTACCACCTGGGGGTGGGGTGGGGGGCTCATCTTCCAGTGTTGTATCTTTTTGCCTTATTGTGTTACTGGGGTTCTTGAGTCGAGAATACTAAAGTGATTTTCCATTCCTTTCTCCAGTGGAACATGTTTTTTTGTGTCTGTTATTTAATTCAGGTTAATTAAAATTAGAGCACTGAATTTAATCATAAAACCCTGTCACTTCTTCTCTTGTAAGCTTCACAACTATTTCAACAAACCTTTAGACTCAAAGATCGATAAATTCAGTCAAATAGTTGATTCAGTCAAAAAGCTAGGCAAATTTATTTGATTAAAGTAGGTAATTTTGTGTGAATAATCAGACTGCTGATTCCTTATAAGGTATAGTTTAAAATGGAAGACCAAAGCATAAGAAAAGAATCCATAAATCTGGCAATGCTTTTCAACAAATTTTGAAAGTATAAACTTTGGAACCAGATAGATCTGTGTTCATTATCCATTTGGCAAATAGATTTGACTCTGGACTCTTTTATCTGTGAAACAGAATTGATATTACCTACAGTGGTTTTTGTTTTGCTTTGTTTTTCAAAATGTGGCTTTCCACAAGCCCATCTTCATCACAATCATTAGAGACTTACATTAAACATTGATTCCTGGGCCCTACCTCAGATCCTGGTGGTGCACATAAAACCTGCATTATTAACTAGTACCCCAAGTGAATTTTAGGCTGCCTAAAATTGAAGAGTCATAACTAAACCTCCAGATTACTGTTTAGATTAAATTAACAACAAAATATTTAGGGCCCTGGCAAACAAAGCTAATTTGAAACCTGTTTTTAATGAGGAAACTATGAATTCTAAATGTAACATTGGCAAGTTTTTTGTTGCAAGGGAAGAGGAAGGTTCTAGTTAGGGCTGTTTTAGGGCCCCAGAGAGCAGCACCCTGGCATGGTGAGACTAGAAAGTGCCCAGGCTTTCATGTGTTGGCATGTTATTGCTCTGAGCTCTAGAGCTCTTAAAATGCCCAGCCCTGAGTGTGTATGAAATGAACTGACATGAACATAATCTTGTGGGTTGTGTGGTTTGAGTGAGTGGATTTGCAGCAGGGAAGACAGGGCAAAAACAGCACTATAAACATTATCTTTTTCCTCAAGGCCATTCCTCCTCCTCAGATAGTTTACCACTAGGTGAGCACTGCCTTTAAAAGACTTGAAAATATCTAGTAATTGGAGTAGAAAATTTAAGATAGTTAAGCCACAGAAAGGAAAGCAAAACAAACAACACACCTAGAAAGAGGTTCTGATCACTGTAACAACAAAAATGTATAATTTCTACTTCTCCTTGCTCTGCAATTATCAATTGCAAACAAAGCAACTGATGATGAAGCTCATTCTATTAATACATGCCTAATTAATTGAAACTAGATAATACTTATATGGGATATCAAGACTTATTTAAGGAAATAACCAAAGCGCTATAAGCAAAGTATTCCATACCAGTGTTTCCATTTTTTTTTAATTTTGTTTTTTTGTTTATATTTTTGTTTGTTTGTTTGTTTTGTTTTTGTTTTTTAAGCAAGGTATTAAAATTAGATTCCAAACTAGTGGTTTGTCTTGTTTTGGATTAAGCAAATCGGTTAGGTAGTAATACATTTTTCTTAAGTATCTAATTATGATTGAGAATATTGTACTCCCAAGTTTAAAACTGTGGTTTGAATGATTCTGTGGATTTGGTAAATACTTTTTTTTTTTATTGTTCTTTAGATATAAAATATCAGTGTGTCCTGGGCTTCTTTTGATGGCTCAAGTGGTAAAGAATCAGCCTGCAATGCAAGAGATGTGGGTTTGATCCCTGGGTTGGGAAGATCCCCTGGAGGAGGAAATACCAACCCTCTCCAGTATTCTTGCCTGGAAAATCCCGTGGACAGAGGAGTCTGGAGAGCTACAGACCATGGGGTCACAAAAGAGTGGTACACTACTGAGCACACACCCATGCATGATCGATGAGTTCTAAGGCTGTGAAAAATCAATTAAAAGAAGAAAAGTACATAAGGTGTTAAAAATGATTAAAGGAAATATTTAATGGAGGGAGAATATGAAAGGCTTATATTTTATTGTTCCCTAGATGACACACACCTAGGGATTTATAAATGAGGCTTGAATTACACATCGGAAGTTAGAAAGCACACACAGCTCTACCTTTCCTGGTTCACCATGTTACAGTAGGTGGAACAAGTTCACGGAAAACCTGAGCTACATTTGTTATTAAAAAAAAAAAAAAAGCCTCCTGTACATTTTGTAGAAGAAATAACGAGAAGAGGTCTGGTGCTTTGAGCTTGGTAAAGTATTCAGCATCAGTTTAGGAATTTGAAAAATCCAATCTCTGAATTTCACATAATTCTGGGAGCTGGTATATATGTGATTTGTCCATATGCACATCACTTACATAAACAATTTTCTTATGCACTGTACAGAAGAGGCAGAGATATGTGATCCCCTTGGGCAAATCAGGAGAAGGGAATGACTACCCACCCCAGTATTCTTGCCTGGAGAATTCCATGGACAGAGGAGCCTGCTGGGCTGCAGTCCTTGGGGTCACATAGAGTGACTGAGTGACTAATGCTTCAGGCAAATCAGTTATATTTAATGATTCAAGAACAAGGACGGGCAGGTAATCTTTTTGCCAGGACTAAATCTCTGAAAGGAAGAGTGAGTAGGGCATTTCTTTAAGGACTACTAGAATTAAATTTGGGGAATAAATGGGAAAATATGGTAAATAAGCCACATTTTCATTTTTAAATAAATAGAATTTAAAATATAACCCAAAATAATATTAAAAATCAAATCTAGAAAATTTTTAAGGAGCTGTTTTGCTTGTAGAATGAGCATTAGAGAGAAGAAACCATTAAAAAAGAAAAGTAATTTAAGGCATATAATTCATTTTTTTCATCATGGCGAAGTTGGGGAAAAGTCCTGACAACAAAGCTTACACATGAAAAGCTAAATGCATTTTAGGATATCAGTATTTTAAATCCTACACTTTCTACAGAATATTTATTTTATAGGTCTTTATAGCCACTTAGTTTATGTTTAGCAAGAACCGAATGCTGATATTTATAATAGTTCAGTCTGTGAGACACTCTTGATAGGCCTATTTATAATTTAGAACTTTAGAATTTAGAATGCCTACAGGTCAGGTTTCATGTTAGGTCTGGAGATTTTCCCTTCATGTCACAAAAATGTTTCATTTTGAATACAATAGTCTCACAGAATTATTGGAGGGAAAATTGTTCACATAAACAAACAAAAATCTAGGAATCTGTTGTTCTGTTTCCTGTACTTTCCCCGAAGAGTGCTGCTGACCTTGCAGTCCTAAACAGGCTGTGGTCTGAAGACCTAAACATCAGTTCTTAGATCTTGTGAAGGACACCGCAAGAAAACTGGGGACAATTTTGTTACTTTTCCCCTTTTTTTGCATATGGTTTTATTTGGCTATGTTGTGTGCCATGTGGCATCTTAGTTCCCTGACCAGGAATCAAACCCATGACCTCTGCAATGGAAGTGAGGAGTTTTAACCACTGGGGAAGTTCCTTGTTTTCTTAATCTACATTTTGCCAGAAAAATCCTTAATCTGTCCTACTTCATAATGAACATTAAACTCTTCTTAAACTTTTTGTAAGAAGCAAGGAGATCAAACCAGTCAGTACTAAAGGAAATCAATCCTGAATATACATTGGAAGGACTGGTGCTGAAGCTGAAGCTCCAATACTTTGGCCACCTGATGCAAAGAGCTGACTCTCTAGAAAAGACCCTGATGCTGGGAAAGATTGAGGGTAAGAGAAGGGGACCACAGAGGATGAGATGGTTGGATGGCATCACTAACTCAATGGACATGAGTTTGAGCAAACTCCGGGAGACAGTGAAGGACAAGGAAGCCTGGTGTGCTGCAGTTCACAACATCGCGAAGGGTCAGACATCACTTAGCGACTGAACAACAAACTTTGTCTAAAACATAGGAGTGGACAATCATATTGTTATTGGTACTAGATAGGGTCAAATTGCTGTAACTGTCAACATATATTAATAGATTCTTAGGCAACTAAGAAACTTCTCTCATGTCTCATTTTTGAGTTCAACAAACTGACGCAAAGTGAAATATCTGTATCCACATCACATGCTAGTGGCAGAGCTAGTTTCTAATGTAGCCTAATGTCATTTTCTTCTCTTTTCAGTTATGACAATTATGTTAGAAAGTAGCTACTGTAAGTAAAATGCATATTCCTTGTCGCTCAGTCGTTTCCTAGTCTTTGCGATACCATGGACTATAACCAGAGGCTCCTCTGTCTATGGAATTTCCAAGGCAAGAATACTGGAGTGGGTTGCCATTTCTTTCTCCAGGGGATCTTCCTGGCTCAGGGATTGAACCTACCTCTCCTGTGTCTTCTGCATTGGCAGGCAGATTATTTGCCACTGAGCCACTGTGGGGAAGCCCAAATATGCATATAAGTAAGTTAAATACAGTTTTTGCATTTTCAGTTCACTGTGCTTGGAAAATATTTTTGGCAGATTCAAGTTCCAGGGTAGTCTCATAAGTGGAGTATATTTGAACGGTTTTTTAAACTAAGATTGGAAGATATGCCTCGCACATATCAAAGAAACTTAAAATTCAACATTTACCAAACATCTTCTAATGCAGGCTGCATGGAAACAGCTGGAATCTAAAAATGAAAAGACACTGATTGGTCTAAAGAATAGTATAATATTCTGTGGTAGTATATTATTTTTTATAATGCACAGGTTATCAAAGTAGGAACATCTCCAAGAAAGAAGTGCAATAAATATTTGATAATTAATTCATTTCTTTTGCTAAAAAAACAGGGTCTTCCATTTACTACTTTCTAATTTTATTAGCATAAAACTTGGGGGAGTCCACCACTAGCACAACACATTAAAAGGGCTAGCCTCTTTACTGAACACTTGAATGCTACATACAAATCATTTTGGATCCTCTTACCAGTGATAAAGTATAACTTTCAAAAGGTAAAACCATGACTTTCAGGCAAATATGAAATGAACACCTGTCAAAAATTTAACTTAACTCATTATTCAATGAGTGAACCAGTAAAATATTGAGGCCAGACCCATGATATATGCAAAACAAAGTATAAGCAATTTGATAAAGGAGTGTCAGGGCAAGATTGTTGGGTTAAAAATAAAACTGGTTATTGTCCACATAGGCCAATAAGCCATTACTTTTGAGGTTCATTGTTCCAAAGGAAAACAACTATTTGCATAACTATCAGAAAAAGAATATGTAAATTGACTTCTGTCCCTAAAAAACTATAAAATAGCTCAATCAGCAGAAAGTCAGTCGAAAGTGTAAGTCCACATCACTGAAAGAAAACTGTTATCTCTTTTGCCTATTTTGCCTATTTTGTTTTTTGTTTTGACTATACTGGGTCTTCACTGCAGTGCTCAAGCTTTCTCTAGTTGCAGTGCACAGGCTTCTCTTGCTGGGGCATGGACTTTAGAGCACACAGGCTCTCTAGCTGTGGTATGCTGGCTTCCCTAGTTGCAGCACCCAGGCTTAGCTGCCCCACTGCATGTGGGATGTTAGTTTCCCAACCAGGGATCAAACCCACATCCCCTGCTTTGGAAGGCAGAGTCTTAATCACTGGACCAGCAGGGATCCTCTCCTTTGCCTATTTTGAAGTTTTGGAAATCTGTTCTCACTGGGCTTCCCTGATGGCTCAGTTGGTAAAGACTCTGCCTCAAATGCAGGAGAACCCAGTTCGATTCCTGGGTCACAAAGATCCCCTGGAGAAGGGATAGGCTACCCACTCCAATATTCTTCAGCTTCCCCTTGTGGCTCAGCTTGTAAAGAATCTGCCTGCAATGCGGGAGACTTGGGTTCGATCCCTAGGTTGGGAAGATCTCCTAGAGAAAGGAAAGGCTGTATTCTGGCCTGGAGAATTCCATGAACTGTATAGTCCACAGGATCGTAAAGAGTCAGACATGACTGAGCAACTTTCACTTTCACTTTCTCATACCAACATGCTTTTATATAGTGAGGTCCTAGGCTTCTATACAAGAACCCCAAATATTTATAAGCTATTTGTTTTGTGTAGTCTTGGACTCATATTTTTAAAAAGATAACTGAATTTGAAATTCTAATAAGGATGATTTTTAGCAAAGAACAAAAATGTCCAGTTGTTGTGCCTAGGCTTAAATTAACATCAACCTCATAAGCTATGGAATCACTTTCATAAACAATATTTAAATTCAAGTTTTATGTTAATGTTTCTCATTATAGTGGGATAAGCTATTTAGTTTTGTTTTATTTTTCCAGAAATGTAACCTCCATATATTACATTGTTCCTGTGAGGAATTAGGCTTTGAAGAATGGTTTTGTCCTTCTCTTGTGACCCCATGGACTATAGCCCACCAGGCTCCTCTGTCCATGGGATTCTCCAGGCAAAATTACTGGAGTGGATTGCCATTTCCTTCTCCAGGGTATCTTCCCAACCCAGGAATTGAAGCTGGGTCTCCTGCATTGCAGGCAGATTCTTTACCAAATGAGTTACAAAAGAAGCCCCATTAATAGTGGGATAAGCCATTTAGTTTTTTTTTTTTCCAGAAATGTAACCTCCATATATTACATTGTTCCTGTGAGGAATTAGGCTTTGAATAATGGTTTTGAATAACCTCATATTACCAGGTATGTATTTCAAGAGTTGTTTTTTTGTTTGTTTGTTTTTAATATTTATTATGTTCAGATGAGTGAGTGCTCAATCGCTCAGTGAGGTCCAACTCTTTGCAACTACATGGACTATAGCCCACCAGGGTCCTCTGTCCATGGGACTTCCCAGGCAAGAATATTGGAATTGATTGACATTTCTCCTCCAGAGGATCTTCCCCACTCAGGGATTTAACCTGCACGGGTAAGTCTATTATGTTGAGATACTGAATTTCTAAACAAAACTTGAACTAAAAAATTGAAAAAAAAAAAAAGAAATAATGGATAAGCTAAAAGGATTTTAAAATATTTTGAGACTCAATTTTTTTAAATTGAATTTTCAGAAATAATTATTAAGACTAGTATTTCTCATTCAGCCAAAACATCATTTCTTCACATAGGACAACCAAAGTAGATTTTCATCCCTTTCATAAACTATTTTGGCAAACTTAATTACAATGTTTATCAATGAAATCATTTTAAATTGCTTACTATAATCAGGATTACTCTTATAATAAACTAGTACATAAATTCAAGAATACAAGGATTGAACTTTGCTCATTACTATACATCCAGGACATAGAAAAGAGACCTAGTCCACAGTAAGTCCTTTTTGTTGACTGAATGAATTAACAAATGTTTTAAATTTGACAATATATGGTTTTTCCAGTAGTCAAGTATGAATGAGAGAGTGAAGTGAAAAGTGAAGTCACTCAGTTGTGTCTGACTCTTTGTGACCCCATGGACTGACTGTAGTCTACCAGGTTCCTCTGTCCACGGGATTTTCCAGGCAAGAGTACTGGAGTGGGTTGCCATTTCCTTCTCCAGGAGATCTTCCTGACCCAGGAAGATTGAACCCGGGTCTCCCGCATTGTAGGCAAACGCTTTACCATCTGAGCCACCAGGGAAGTACATGGATGAGAGAGTTTAACCATAAAGAATGCTGAGCACCAAAGAATTAATACTTTCAAACTGTGGTGCTGAAGAAGACTCTTGAGAGTCTCTTGGACAGCAAGAAGATCAAACCAGACAATCTTAAGAAAATCAACCCTGAATATTCACTGGAAAGACTGATGCTGAAGCTGAAGTTCCAGTACATTGGCCACCTGTTGTGAAGGGCAGACTCATTGTAAAAGACCATCTGAGAAAAATTGAGGGCAGGAGGTGAAGGGGGCAACAGAGGATGAGATGGTTGAATGACATCATCAACTCAATGGACATGCATTTGAGCAAACGCTGGGTGACAGTGAAGGACAGGGAAGCTTGCCATCCTGCAGTTCATTGGGTTGCAAAGAGTCGGACACGACTTACTGACTGAACAAAAAAATACTTAATATTTATCATGATATTATTTAAAAGACTACATAGTGAACCACTGTACAAGCAGGATAATTCAATCTTGTAATCTTGAATAGATTTTCTGTTATTATTCATCATTATAAATGATTGTGCATCTTTGCATTCATCCCTAATTGTTTTGGGGTTATATTTTTGGAATTAAATTTCTTTTGGATACATACTAACTGACCTTTCCAGTGTCTGTACAAATATAATAAACTGTTTCAGTGTAACTTTTTCCTTGACAATATTAAATCTGCCTCACTTTAGAATTTTTTTTTTTTTCAACCTTTGTACAGGGAGATAGCCTATTAACAATGTTGTGGTAGTTTCAAGAGAACAGTGAAAGGACTCAGCTATACATATACATGCATTTTCCCCTAAACTCCCCTCCCATCCAGGCTTCCACATAACATAGAGCAGAGTTCCATGTGCTATATAGTAGGTTCTTAGAATTATTGTAAAACATATAGAATGTGTTTTGTATTATTGTTTTTGTTTTTCAACTAATATTTTAAAAACTAGCTTATAATGCTGTCTGGAAAGTTACTCATATTTTGTACAAATTGTAGCAAATAGAATTTAGGGCAACTATCACCCCAAGAAAATTTCTGCTCTATGTAATTCATCTCAGCAGTATTCAAACAATTGTTGATCTAGAGGTTTAAAAAAAAAAAAAAAAAGAGTTAATATAACTTAAAAATCTCTCATTTCTGGTATATGGTCCCATAAAGCTGGTGTTTTTACATAATTTTTCTCATACATTTACCTTTCCATTTGTTTGTGCAAAGCTTAGCAACTTCCCTTATTTTGGCAATGCTGAATGAATGTATTTCTGCTGGAAGTCCTGACATATTTATTTTATGCTCTTTCATAACGGTTACAAAATATGTGCTTCAAGATTTAGAAAAAAATATGCTAGCAACAAAAAGCTTAACTGTTAGAAGCTGCAATTTTTTCCTTTAAAATCCCTTGAAAATCTCATATTTGATTTTCTTAGTACTTTCCCTAATAATATAGAAAGCAAGATAATTCAGCTGTGAAAACAAGCAAAATTTCTTCTAATATAGAACAGCTGAGTTCTTCACTTTTATAAAGAATTTACTCCGGTAGCCACAGGTATTTTTTTTTAATCAATTTTCTATTATGGACACAGTGTGGTTAATTAAGGGTTCTCCATTCTTATTGTAGAAAACTTAGAAGAATAAAAAGACAGAGGGAGCCTGATTTTTTTTTTTATTCAGTTTGTGTTACATTGGCCTTGAAAAGAAAGAGAAGAGAATAATTTAGCCAAAAACAACAAACATCCAGTTACCACAAATTTCAAACTCTCAGGTTTAGAATGAAAGAGACCCATTAATTCAGGGATGTCAAGGCTGCTGGTGAAACTGAAAACCAAAATATACCGTCCTGTGAGTTGCTCTAGCTAGCTGCCTTTAGAAGATACCTTTTTGAGGAAATATGCTATTTAAGTCCTTTGTTAAACAATGGAAAAGGGTGGAGGAAATAGAATCATGTTGTCTAAAGTATACATCCACTCATTCAGCATCCCAACGAAGTGCATAAACTCTGGCTGCTAAGAGGAAAATAGGAGTAACAGTTTCCTGAGAATTGTTAAGCCAACATGCTATTAAATATACCACCTAACATTGTTCTTTTCCTCTCCTTTTTCACTCTTGCAGCTACCACATGTGATGGAAAGAATCCAAGTTAAACACTCTAACCAGAGCATGTTCCAAGACAGATGACTGGGCCTCCGGCTTGGCCAATACAATGCACTTCTATTCTCTATTTATTTTTGTAGTTCAAAGACCTGGCAGTAACCAAGTTGATGCCTGCCATAAGGACCAGTGCACTCCTGATTACTGCCCAGTGATTTTTATATCTGTGTGCCAGCTACTCAGATAGACCACGTATAAAGAGTTGGGGGATTTTTTGAAAGGGAAAGAAACCCCAGCTTCCACTTACACTTTGAAATTTCAGATGATATACTGCCAACTTACAGACCTTGCTTTAATCAGAGCAGCCACATGAAAAGGCTGTTTCTATTTACCCTAGGTCATTTAGGAAACCAGCGATAAGTAAGCTGTGCAAAATTTCAACTTGTCTTAAAGTTGGCATGTTCTCCTCAACTAGAGTGGAGTCTTGATTTCATTTTCTGAGTAGAAATATTTACAAACCTGTCATACTTGAGTTTTAGTCTTCCTTCTGCCCACCAACAAGTAACCTTTTTAAATAATGCTCAGGGCAAATTGGAAGTTGTTTTCCAATGATGGGTCCATATAGATTTAAATAATTTCTAAACTACTGTAATTGTCTGTATGGTCCGGCCACTCAGGGTAGCTCTTCTCTTGCTCTCTGTACATCCTGTGCTTGACCAGTGCCTGCTTCACTCACACTCAGCTCACAATGGCTGACCTTCCTGTGTACTTGCTGCTGCCACGTGCATGCCTGCTAAGTTGCTTCAGTCACTGCCGACTCTTTGCAACCCTATGGACTGTAGCCTACCAGGCTCCTCTGTCCATGGGATTCTCCAGGCAAGAATACTGGAGTGGGTTGCCATGCCCTCCTCCAGGGGATCCGCCTGACCCAGGGATCAAACCTGCATGTCTTATGTCTCCTGTTTGGCAGGTGGGTTCTTTACCACTAGAGCCACCCGGGAAGCCGCTGCCCCAGCTGATGACTGATCTATTCTTTAGATCAGAACATCTCCACCTGATAGCTTATCAAAGGGGTCATGGGGGACCCGTGCCTCTGCTGGTTTCCCTAGTAACCCACGAGGTCAATTCAGGTTGGCATATATTTAGGTAATTGACACCTTTCCCCTCCCCACAAGAGAGAAGACTGTCTAGGCTCCGCGTCTGGCTGCACACGGTGGGGAGACGCTCCAGGACTGGCATCAGACAGGTAAGCTTCTCCATCCATTACACTACTGATGTCTGTGTCACTGACTCTGGGCTGTTTCTTCGGTCTCAAGAAGGTGCAAGGAAAGGCCTTGGAGGCCTACAGAGTGCACCCAACAATTGGCTGAGCAGCCAGGAGGCTGAGGAAACTCCCGTGAACGCTGGGAGATAAGGACAGGGGGTGAAAGGTTGTGGGGGACTGTCTTCTAACACGGGGGCCGGAAAGGTGAAGGGGAATCCCTGGAGTGGACATTCATAGCATGTGGGGTCCTGTGGTGGTGGTCCTTGATGTATGCAGCTGCCATTAGAGTGAAGAGAACTCGCAGACACTGTTGCCGAGTTACTGGCTACTATTGCAGTGGGGGAAAAGTTAGATAATGTTGCAGCCATGGGTGTGAGATGGCTGTTGTTTTTTATGTTAAGAAAGGCAACAGAAGCTGAGCTAATAGCTGAGGTGAAGGTTAACTTAATGTCAATTTCCGTTCTTCTGAAAGTGAGGCATGTGTCTGTGAATGATATATATTATCTTCTATTACTATTTGTTTCAACTGAATTGCTGTTTAGAAACTTGATATTTAGGGGGAAAAAAATGGCCAAGATAGAAATCTTTTGACATTCTAAAACTGGTTGTCATTTATGCTCCTAGAGAATGTTAGCTTTTTAGAAGGAATTGGTATTTCTCTTTCCGCACTTTTAAGATATAATCTACCTGAGAGTGAACAGGAAAAAAAGGGCCTTAAAAAACTCTAGCAGGAAAGCTGAGATCTCTGTGCCTATGCACAGATATGTGTATGTTTATCCGTATTTTGTAAGCAGAATATCTCTACCTTCAAACCATGTGGCCAAGATTAGTTTGTGAGTGACCTCTGTTTAACTGGCTTAAAAGAAATTAATTGCTTTATGTAAATTCTTGGAAATGTAAAGAAACAGCCTAGGATAAAATTCAGGTTCAGGTGAGCTGGGAAATATTCAGTACTGAATCATTATCTGGTACTGAAACCACTTAAGCTTGTTGATTTGATTAACATAAACATGTTTTTAAATTCATCAGGGTTTAAGAATTACACCTCTGTTGTACCTAGATTTGTGCATGTGGGTGTGCGTGCTAAGTTGCTTCAGTCATGTCCTAGGTTTACTAGTGGTCAAATAAGACTTTATTATATCTGTTGCAAATTGGTCAGCAAAGAAAATAATGAAACTTTAGATGTAAATAAGCTTTTAGTTAAATTGTATAGGAATAATTGGCTTCCCAGGTGGCGCTAGTGGTAAAGAACCTGCCTGCCAATGCTAAGAAATGCAGGTTCGATCCCTCAGTCAGGAAGATTCCCCCGGAGAAGTCATGGCGACCCACTCCAGTATTCTTGCCTGGAGAATCCCATGGACAGAGGAGCCTGATGGTGCTATGATCCATAGGGTTGCAAAGAGTCGGACACGACTGAAGTGACTTAGCACGCATGCCCTTAGGAATAATTGTGTTTGGGGAATATCGATCTAAATGATCTCCCCAGATTTTGGTAACTTGAAGTTAAACTAAGCTAAATGAAGAGAATTCATTGACTATCTGGGCCATTTCAAATAGGATAAAATATTGGAGCATTAATTCCTAGGCAGGTCTCTGTTTACCTACCCTTGATTTCTTGAGAGGAAGAGGAAAGCATTAGTTTTCCAAACAGGAAATGCTGGTATGACAAATAATTCACAGTTACTTTCTTCTTGGTTTTTGCTGGAGATTAAGGTTTTTATTTATGGTTGAGATTATAATCAGTCATAATTCCAGTTATAATTGAGAGGGTAACAGGCAGGAAGGCCAGGGGTCTCCAAATGGAGGAAATAAGCTGAAAGTGTCAGACATTTTTTACCTCTCTTAAGTGGCAGGAGGAAACAAACTACTAGTGTTAGATTTTTTCCCCTTCTCTCTACAAATTTAAAAAGAGGTTTCTCTTAAAAATCTGTGTTGCTATGACGACACCTGGTTCCACCTGAACTTAACTTTTCTCAAACCTTGAACTAACCAATGCGTTTTTCTTATGGAAATGTTTGTCTTAAGCTATGTTAATGAACCATGTATTTACCCTAGACTCTGTCTTCAAGTTGGTTCCACCTAAGACTCAGAACTGACTTGACAAGCCAGTATGTTTTACTCATGCAAATGTTCTCTTAAGCTATGTTAATGAGACTGTATTTGCTTGGAAACCTGCCCTTCTTCAAGATTCATGTCAATCAATTTATGGCCCAGGCCAATTCACCTTGTGCCAATGTTATTTCAAAATGCATGTTATGGGTGAGGGGCCTGGTGCCAGTCTCTGAGTTTTGAAACATTTCTTTTCTCTAGCAGACTGCTAGTAGCTATATAACATCCGGCTAAATACTAGCGGGGGGGGGGCGGGGGGGTGGCGGGGGTGAGGGTGGGCACTCTTTCTTCCCCCTTCTGATGTCTATGTCAGAAGCTTTCTCTATCTCTTTTATACTTTAATAAAACTTTATTACACAAAAGCTCTGAGTGAGCAAGCCTGGTCACTGGCCCCGGATTGAATTCTTCTCCTCCAGGGGCCAAGAATCCCAGTGTCTTGCGTGGTTCAGCAACAACCTCTCATTATTACCAAGTTTTTTTACTGTCATGTTGTTATCAGGTGTTTAACCTTTCTGTAAGTCTTTTGTCATTTATAGAGTTACTATTGTGCTTCTGTTTTTGCAAAACTACTTCATAGGAAGCCCCTTTTGACAAGTATAGGTCTCTGATAAATTTCAGATCCTACTGCTGAGCTGGGGCAGAAATTAAAGAATCCTAAGGGAAAATCTGATATATTCATAAAGAGTTAACAGAGGGATTGGATATGAAGTGAACTGGTGAATATAGTTATAATGTTTATGGGTTTTGTCTGGACTATTACTGATTTAGAACTATTTTTTTCCAAATATAGGGAAATCCTTCATCCCTAGTTAGTTATGATCTACAGCAATATGGTAAACTACACTAGTGGGTAGAACTGAAACATCCTTGTCCCTCCAGAAAATGGAGCCCCTGGGTTCTGAGCAGCCTTAACTGGTAAATGGGAAAGACTGTCTCCTGACATATGCAGGGATCCCAATATTTTGGGGCCCTCTGGAAGAGAGAAATCTCCCTGAGATGGAGTCTGATGGCAGGCCTTTGGCAAGGCTTTCTTTAATGGTAAACGACTTATGACATGAGGTCGTATCAATAAATGAGCATGAGGATATAACTCCAGACCATAAATTCACATAGCTTACAGATGTGCTGCTGCAGAAGCTTAAAAGTAAATCTGTGATACCCTGATTGATGGAACTTGGAATGAAGTTTCTCTTAGAAATTGTATTGTAAGAGTGGTTGGGTTTCTTGTTCACCAAGGCCTACTAAATCTAAATTTAAACAAAGTGAAAAAAAATACTTAAGAAATATTACTTTACTCTGGTGCCTGATTCATGGTTAGTACACAAGAAATATATATTGAATGACTAAATAAATAAATTTATATTTATATATAATATATATTATAAATATATACACACATATATACAGTGTTTCTATGGAAACTTACATAAAGTTTTGATTCAGGTTGTTGCTACCTTTCAACACTAGTGTCCTTTACCCATCCTTTCTACTTCAACCCCAATCCCAGCAGCTGGATCAATATTATAACCTCTTCTAAGCATCAGTAAAAGAGAAGTAAGGCACAGGGATTTGTAGACCCTCTGTTCCTACAGAGACTTATAATACTGACATGGGCGAGCAACCTGAAGGAGAGTTACCTGTGATGATGGCTTCTTGGGAGGAAGGATTGGTTTGGGTAGAGTTCTGGAGGAGGGGGGCGGTGGCTCTACACAGTGACAGCATACATAGGGTTTCCTCCAGGAGGAGCATTTCCAGCTCACAGTCACCGGGGTGCCGGTGGGACATGGATGGTCTTATCAGGCAGTGGGAAAAAAATGGTCATTTTACTGACCACAGTTGTACATACTCTTTAAGTAGCCTAAAATCACCATCTTAAAAGGGGATGACATTTGCAAATTAGATCCAGATGGATATTCAAATAGAACAAGTCTTTGGGGATAGATAAAACTGCAGGTAGAAATCATATCTGGCAGTCAGAACACAATATTTAAAACAAATAGCAACAGAATATGGCTACAGAGGAGTCCTAACAAGGGATTTCCACAGCATAACTGGAGGTTCAGAACTAGGTGATAACAGAACTATATAGACAGGCAAAGGAGGAGACATGTCAGGACTTACATGAGGGGCTGCTAAATAGGAGGGAAAAAACCAGGTCCTTGAGCTACAAAAATGACTAGATTTTATAGAGGAATAGAAAGTGCCTTCCTCATACTGGGGAAAATAATAAGGACTAGGTTTGAGGAATATGGCACAAGTCCCTTAAGCAGAACAGGGACTTAAAAAAGGCAGACAGGTTTTGTTCTAGAGAATTTGATAGAGTTCCTACATTTACTTGTGTTCCCCGGTAGACTCAGTAGTAAAGAATCCACCTGCAACCCAGGAGATGCAGGTTCAATCCCTGGGTCAGGAAGATCCCTTGGAGGAGGGGATGGCAACCCACTCCAGTATTCTCTGGAAAATTGCTTGGACATGGGAGGCTGGCAGGCTATGATTCGTGGAGGAACAGAGTTGGAAATGACAAGCGACTGAGCACGTGCACATGCCTATGTTTACTTAATATATAAGGTCTTGGTGCATTTCAGAAACTGGGGGACTAACCCTGTTCTTAGAAAAAAATTGTTTTTACTTTGGGAAAACAGAGGGCTGTAGATCCTCAAGTCAGCAATCTCAACAGTCTAGGCCTGTGTCAGTCTATACAGCAGGTCTTTACATTTTCATTTTCTTCCTATTTTATCCCACTTCCTTCATTCATGTGTCCTTATGCTTCAGACTCTTCTTAAACTTAGACTCCATTTAAATGTAAATTGAAAGATAACGTCCCTGTATAATAATTTCCCTCTCTCTGCATCTTTTATAGTTATTTTTTTATCCCCTTATGTGTTTCTCTCTGATTTTTAGCCTTCAGATTGCATTTCTGTTTTTGCGCACACCTGAAGCAGCACTTTGTGCCATCAGGCAAAAGGTTTTCTGAATAGATTTCATATTTGTAATCTCTAAAGAGTTATTAGTTTAATTCCAAGTGACATCCTGAATAAACCATGCAAATCACCAAGGTCCATTTAGAACTGGCAGTAAATAGCACTAATTCAGACTGCATACAGAATTATTTAATAAAGTTTGGTGACCACACACATGGCACTGAATTCATCAGAGTAGAATTATCCATGAAGGTACATAAATGTCTTTTCATTGAGTGTTTCCACAATTAAGTGAATGTTTCATGATTAATAATCTGAAAGAAATCTATGCTCAGGAATGGACATGAACTATGTCATGGACAATTTGAAAACTCAAATAATTGAATCTCAGGTTTATGTTTGCTTTGAATAGGAGATGTAAAGAAAAGTAAATGACCAACTATAGTCAGTTTATCCCTTGGATTCCAGATGCTTAACACGCATCTTGTAGAATCTTCAGGCATTAAATTATGGATCAAAAGGATTTTTGAATATAAGTCTGATTTGATGACAGCTAATGATAGTAGAACATCAATTTTAAAAAAGCAAATAGACCAAGGATTTACATCTTCCTGATCATTTATATCTGACAATTTTCTAGCCAATTAACATAATCTATATTTAAGTCAGTTTTAAATAAAATCCTGAAAGATGATGCTGTGAAAGTGCTACACTCAATATGCCATCAAATTTGGAAACTCAGCACTGGCCACAGGACTGGAAAAGGTCAGTTTTCATTCCAATGCCAAAGAACGCTCAAACTACCGCACAATTGCACTCATCTCACATGCTAGTAAAGTAATGTTCAAAATTCTCCAAGTCAGGCTTCAGCAATATGTGAACTGTGAACTTCCAGATGTTCAAGCTGGTTTTAGAAAAGGCAGAGGAACCAGAGATCAAATTGCCAACATTCACTGAATCATTGAAAAAGCAAGAGAGTTCCAGAAAAAGATCTATTTCTGCTTTATTGACTATACCAAAGCCTTTGACTGTGTGGATCACAATAAACTGTGGAAAATTCTGAAAGAGATGGGAATACCAGACCACCTGACCTGTCTCTTGAGAAACCTGTATGCAGGTCAGGAAGTAACAGTTAGAACTGGACATGGAACAACAGACTGGTTAGGAAAAGGAGTATGTCAAGGCTGTATATTGTCACCCTGCTTATTTAACTTCTATGCAGAGTACATCATGAGAAACGCTAGGCTGGAAGAAGCACAAGCTGGAATCAAGATTGCTGGGAGACATATTAATAACCTCAGATATGCAGATGACACCACCCTTATGGCAGAAAGTGAGGAAGAACTAAAGAGCCTCTTGATGAAAGTGAAAGAGGAGAGTGAAAAAGTTGGCTTAAAGCTCAACATTCAGAAAACTAAGATCCTGGCATCTGGTCCCATCACTTCATGGCAAATAGATGGGGAAACAGTGGAAACAGCATCAGACTTTATTTTGGGGGGCTCCAAAATCACTGCAGATGGTGACTGCAGCCCTGAAATTAAAAGATGCTTACTCCGTGGAAGGAAAGTTATGACCAACCTAGACAGCATATTAAAAAGCAGAAACATTACTTTGCCAACATAGGTCCATCTAGTCAAGGCTATGGTTTTTCCAGTGGTCATGTATGGATGTAAGAGTTGGACTATCAAGGCTGAGCACCGAAGAATTGATGTTTTGAACTGTGGTGTTGGAGAGGACTCTTGAGAGTCCCTTTGACAGCAAGGAGATCCAACCAGTCCATCTGAAAGGAGACCAGTCCTGGGTGTTCATTGGAAGGACTGATGTTGAAGCTGAAAGTCCAATACTTTGGCTACTTGATGGGAAGAGCTGACTCATTTGAAAAGACCTTGATGCTGGGAAAGATTGAGGGCAGGAGGAGAAGGGGATGACAGAGGATGAGATGGTTGGATGGCGTCACTGACTCAATGGACATGGGTTTGAGTAAACTCTGGGAGTTGGTGATGGACAGGGAGGACTGGTGTGCTGCAGTTTGTGGGATCGCAAAGAGTCAGACGTAACTGAACTAAATAAAATAGAAGACTTGTATTTTGAATAAGGCATGAATAAATGAATTCAGTTTAATCTCAGAATAATCTAAGAGGCAAACAGGATGCTTCATTCTACTGTACTTTCTGTAATATACTATATTGTGCATCTTAGGACCAAACTACAAAACCAACTAAAAAGTATTATTACCACATTTTAAACCAGAATCTGATCAAGCCTCTAAATCTAACTGTCAATTTATAGAGAATATGAGAAACAGAATACAAGTTAAAAAATACCAATGGGAGGCAATTAGCAAACTTTATACTCCAGGAAATTACATAGAACAAATGACCTGATCTCTTTAGCAAATAAACTTCAAGGAAAAAAGACAGAAATTTAGAAAAAGGTGCTGGATATAAAATATTTAATCCAAGTGTAGTGTATGGATTTTATTTATACCTTGATTCTAACAAACATTCTATAAAAGAAACTTTGAAACCATTAGGGAATTTGAAATAGTTCATAATACTAAGAATTATTGTTAATAGTTTGGTAATAGAAATATGCTTCAAGATGGGTTCTTATAGATATATAATAAATATTAAGGATGAAATAGTATGATACTTGATTATATTAAAAAACCAGAAGTGACAGGAATAAACAAGAGTTGTAGACAAATTAAGATTGGTCATGAATTGGTAAGAACAGATAGTAAATTTTTTATTATAATAGTCTCTACATATTTATGAAATTAAAATTTTCCATGATGAGAAACTTAAAGTATCAAGCATTACATTACTACTAAATATTTATTGTTCAATATACAAATATAGTTAATCATTTTGCAAATTGATTTATATATAAAATATATATCACTACCTTGCTTAATTCACCTATTAAATCTAATAACTTACATATACATTTTGGATTTCCTCTAAATTAAACACATGTCATCATCTCTCATTTCTTAACTTTTCTCTAACATAGTGATGCTAATGATTAAAATGAATATAACTTCTTGCTTAGCACTTTAACAACCAGGGAAAGTTACATATAGTAGGGTTCCTATTGCTAGATTTGCAGTACTTGGGACAACTTAATGCATAAACTGGGTTATACTTATGAATGTGCTGAGGAGCTTTTCTTTTAATATAATTGTATATTGTTTAATAGGAAAAAATAATGTTATATTTACCTATTCCTGGGAGTGTGTGTGTGTGTGTGTGTGTGTGTGTGCGCACTCAGTCATGTCTGACTCTTTGTGACCCTGTGGAGCCAGCCAGGCTCATCTGTCCATGGGATTCTTCAGGCAAGAATACTGGAGTGGTTTGCCATTTCCTTCTCCAGAGGATTTCCCCTGACCCACAGATTGAACCTATGTCTCCTCCATTGGCAGGTGAGTTCTAGCCACCAGGGAAGTCCATCCCTGGGACAGGCCTTGTCAGTCACACCTATATAAATCTTGGCTTGGACTATAAGTAAATAATAATGAAATATTTCACATGTATATATGAAACAAATTAAACATGATATAATATTCAACATCATTAGTCAATGCACATCAAAACTACAATGAGAAATCATTTCACACCTGTTAGACTTGCTATTGCCAAAAAGACAACAGATAATAAAAGTTGAGAATGTGGAGAAAGGGAACCCTAGTCACTAATGATGAGAATGTAAACTGGTGCAGTCATTATGGAAAATAGTATGAAGGTACCTCAAAAAATAGTAGAAATAGAAATGTAATATGATCCAGTAGTTTTACTCCTGGGTATGTATCTGGAAAAACCAAAAACACTAATTCAAAAAGATATATACACACTTATGTTCAGTACAGCATTGTTTACAATAGCCAAGATAAGGAAGCAGCTTAAATGTCCGTCAACAGATGAGTAGATAAATATGTAATACAATGAAGTTATTCACACATTAAAAATAATGCAAATTTGTCATTTGCAGCAATATAGGTGGACCTAGAGGGTTTTATGCTTAGTGAAGTAAATCAGAAAGACTAATACCATATGTTTTCACTTGTATGTGGAATCTAAAAAATTAAAGAATGGAATATATATAACAAAACAGAAACAGACTCATAGATACAGAGAACAATCTGGTGGTTACTGTGGGGAGGGGAGTGGGGCAAGGGGCAAGATAGAAGAATGGGCATTGAGAGGTAGAAACTAATATGTATAAAATAAGCTACAGTGATATATCATACAGCACAGGGAATATAACTCATATTTTTATACTACCTTTAAATGGAGTATAACCTATAAAAAGATCAAATCACTATGCTGCTGCTAAGTCACTTCAGTCGTGTCCGGCTTTGTGCGATCCCATAGATGGCAGCCCACCAGGCTCTGCCGTCCCTGGGATTCTCCAGGCAAGAACACTGGAGTGGGTTGCCATTTCCTTCTCCAATGCATGAAAGTGAAAAGTGAACGTGAAGTCACTGAGTCGTGTCCAACTCTCAGCAACCCCATGGACTGCAGCCTACCAGGCTCCTCCGTCCATGGGATTTTCCAGGCAAGAGTACTGGAGTGGGGTGCTATTGCCTTCTCCGAATCGCTATGCTATACACCTTTAAATAATTTAATATTGTAAATCAACTATACTTCAATTAAAAAACAATAAAATATTTAAAATTAACAAGACAACCAACAATGTAGAAGTGCCTTGATCGGATACATACATATCAGAGAATCATCAAGTCCAATTATTTGGGTGAAAATATTGGAACAACAGAGATAGATTCATATCATGTAAGATTCATGGAAGTACCTTTGAGATTGTCAGTCAATTAGCACTTATCTCTGTCAAAAACTTTTTTCTGCATATGTCTTAGAACAAAATAAAAGGAAAGAGTCTTGTACCGTGAGAAAGACTGTCCAGTGAACTAGTGAGAAAGGGAGAGATTCCGGAGGCAGATTCTTGGGTCTGTTGTTAGTGAATGAGGACAAGCTGCTTACCGCTCCAGTGTCTCAGTCCCTCAAGTGTAAAACTAACATCACACTAGTTCATCAACTTAAAGGACTGAATAAATGAGTTATTCCTTAGAACAGTGCAGTATACAATATTATCAACATCATTATTTGATTATGACAGTTATTAAATGTTATTTTATTGGAGACATAATAAAATTAACACATGGGGCTTTTAGGTTTACCTTTATCTGCTGACTCTTCACAAAAGAGAAGAATGCTCAACAGAGATCATTTCCATTTATATATCATGGCAAACACAGCATTGGATGTATGAATGTGAGTAAAATGTGTCTTCTATCCACAAGGTGCTTTTACACATTTAAATTATCAGACACATGTTACAGGAGATACCAAAGAAGTACACAGAAGTTGCCGTAGGTGGGTAGAGGAAAGAATGGGGAGTTTGACCCAAGGAGAGTTCAAAAAAAACATTCTTGGAAGCCAGCATTCTAACTCTCTAGAAAGGTTTAGGACGATTTATTCAACAGTTAGTTGGGACCTGGAAGAACATGTACTTTCCAGGCAGAAGGAAAAGCCGGTGAAGAGACAAAGATCTGCAACAAGTTACTAGGCATAATGTACTCATTTATTCAGTTATTCAGCAAATAATTTTTGAATGCCAGATCTTGCAGACACTGTACTGAACAAAACATAAAAATTTCTGGTTTCATTAAAAATTACAAAAGACAATTGCAAAATAAGCTAGTATGCAATATCTCAGGTGGTAGATTAATTCTGTACAGAAAATCAAAGCAGAGTAAGGGCCTAGAGAGGGACCAGGGAAGTGGTACCACTTCTCAAGGTAAGTTTTGAGAAGATGGCATCTGAATAAAGACTTACAGAAAGTGAGGGAGCAGGCAGGGTAAAATAACTTTTCAAGTAGAAGAAACAGAAAGGGCAAAGACTTTGAGGCAGGGGTTTGGTTAACATGTTTGAGAAGTAGGAAGGAGGCCAGTGTGTCTGACACGGAATGAGTGAAGGGGAGTTAGAAGTTGAATGAAACATGGGAAATGGGAAATGGGAAAAATGGGAATGGACTTTCAGGGTGTGGGAAGAATTCTGGATTTTATACTAACTGAAGGATTTTGAACAAAGATGTGCTTTAATCTGATTTAAATTTTCAAGAACCCTGCCTAATTTATGGTAAGATTATAAGGCAGCGGGGGGAGGGGGGTGGAGCTTTGAAGAAAAAATGAAGTTTTCCCAATAATCTACATGAATGATATCAGCACTAGGACCACGATAGTAGCATTTATATAATGAAAAACTAATTCAGAATGCATTTTGAAGGTATTGTTAACAGGATTGGCTAATGGACATGGAAAATAAGAGAAAAGCCGACCTCCAAGGTACTCCTACTTTTAAAGACTGAGCAGCTGAAACATAGTGTTTCCAGTTCAGTTCAGTCACTCAGTCGTGTCCAACTCTTTGCGACCACATGAATCGTAGCATGCCAGGCCTCCCTGTCCATCACCAACTCCCAGAGTTCACTCAGTCTCACGTCCATCAAGTCAGTGATGCCATCCAGCCATCTCATCCTCTGTCATCCCCTTCTCCTCCTGCCCCCAATCCTTCCCAGCATCAGAGTCTTTTCCAATGAGTCAACTCTTCTCATGAGGTGGCCAAAGTACTGGAGTTTCAGCTTTAGCATCATTCCTTCCAAAGAAATCCCAGGGCTGATCTCCTTCAGAATGGACTGGTAGGATCTCCTTGCAGTCCAAGGGACTTGCAAGAGTCGTCTTTTGAACACCACAGTTCAAAAGCATCAATTCTTCGGTGCTCAGCCTTCTTCACAGTCCAACTCTCACATCCATACATGACCACTGGAAAAACCATAGCTTTGACTAGATGGACCTTAGTCAGCAAAGTAATGTCTAGTATCGAGAAACAGTATCTTCTGGGCCTCTTAAATTCAAGATGTCTATCACAGGGACAGGCATATTCTAGTGCCAGCAGACTGGTATGACTGGAGCATCAGATTCAAATGAGGTGTACTGATCGCAAATAAGGCTGGGAGGTGAGTGGACTCTGTCACACATAAGGTTTTGAGTGCATAACAAGGACCGTATACTTGACATTACCAGCCTATATTGTGTGAATAAGCATCTCTTCTTTTGATTAGCACTCAATTACTTCAAAATACTATCTATTTCTGCCCCCACACTTGTTGTAGCCAAATGTATAATGAGTAGCCAATGGCTCTGTATTGTACTTCCTTGTTCACCTCTGCCAGGGACTTTGCTTTGGGGGATTTTGTTCCTAATAAGAATTGAAGATCTGTTGGAAATAAGAGTCAACTTGAGGCCAGATAATTGAGGGTCTTGAAAATCAGCATGCTGCTGCTGCTAAGTCACTTCAGTTGTGTCTGACTCTGTGCGACCCCATAGATGGCAGCCCACCAGGGTCGCCCGTCCTTGGGATTCTTCAGGCAAGAACACTGGAGTGGGTTGCCATTTCCTTCTCCAATGTATGAAAGTGAAAAGTGAAAGTGAAGTCGCTCAGTCGTGTCCGACTCTTAGCAACCCCATGGACTGCAGCCTACCAGGCTCCTCCATCCATGGGATTTTCCAGGCAAGAGTACTGGAGTGGGGTGCTATCAGCATAGTTTTGACTTTATGGCTAGTTAAATGTGCATGTTAGTTGAACTAAATTGCATTATGAAGACTGTCGTTGACACTTCCCTGGTGGCTCAGTGGATGGGAATTCATCTGCCAATGTGGAGGACATAGTTGGACCCCACGTTTTGTGGAACAACTAAGCCCAAGCACCACAACTACTAAGCCTGTGCTCTAGGGCCTGCGATCCACAACTACTGAACCTGCTAGCATAAGGCCTGTGCTCCACAAAAGGAACCACTGCAGTGAGGTGCCTGTGCACCCCAAGGAAGAGTAGCCCCTGCTCACTGTGACTAAAGAAAGCCCATGCAAAGCAGTGAAGACTCAGCAGCACAGCCATAAATAAGTGTGTGTATATATATATATATATATATATTTTTTTTTAAACTGAGGTTAAAGAAGCTTAATCCAACAATATCAAAGAAAGATTGAACCTGAAGAAGACTGACACTAGCAATGGAGTTAATTAGATTAGTGATATGAGACAGACTGGCAAAGGCCACGGGAGATACCCTATTGGGAAATCCTTCTCCCATTTTTAAATCATTATTTTTAATGGCATGTCATCAAATTATGATGTTTAACAGTCTTTCTTCAGTTACAAAAAGGAGGGAAATTTAGAATCACATTCACATTTTGTTTCCCCTAATTCTATATTAAATTGGTTACCAAATACTATATATCCTAGGTATTTAGTGTTTTTATTTACCTTTCTCTTCCTTCTGGTACTTCTGCCCACGTTCAAGAAATAACCATGTTTTGCCACAACTTTGATGAAATCATTGCTACCCACTGCTACAGTCACAGTTCCCTCCAAAGTTGAGAGACCTTCTTGATGAAGTATCTTGTTTAACTTAGTGCTGTTAGTTTTTTAAGCTTCCAGTAATAAGATCATCTACATTTTATTTTCATTTTTCTGTTTCCAAGAAGAATCTACAAAATGACTTCCTTGGAGGCTCAGATAAGTAAAGAATCTGCCTGTGATGCAGGAGACCCAGATTCAATTCCTCGGTCAGGAAAGTTCCATGTAGAAGGGAATGGCTACCCACTCCAGTATTCTTGCCTGGAGAATTCCATGGACAGAGGAGCCTGGTGGGCTACAGTCCACGGAGTTGCAAAGTCAGACATGATTGAGCGATTAACAATTTTAACAATTTTACATATTTTCAAATGTTTTCCTTATAAAATAAAAACTTTTAAGTACAGTTATTTAGTCATAGCAGGGTTGATGATTTTGCATAATATACACATGAAACACAGGTTTCATTTTAAAAGAATCTAGTTTTTTAAATCTCAGTATTCTTTTTGGGTAATTATATGTAAATATAAAACATATCTATTGCAGAATTTCAAAACTATAGTTTTACTGTGAAAATTTTTTATATGAAGTGTTCTGCTTTTTTATTCATCAAAATTAGAAAAAAAAAGTATACATTTTACAACTGTCAAACACAGTTTGAGTAAATGTACATAAATTTTATTAACAATTTTATGTAGCTGTATATTCTTTTCTGAATCTATTATAGATTTAAAAATGTGTGAACAAAAATGGAAAATGAGTGATTGTAACAATAAATCTATATCATAAAATGTTCAAAACACATTTGAATTATGATTACTTTTAGAGAAATTACATCATAAATTGGAATATAGTTATGAATAAAAATTGAAAAGATGATAATACTCTTTATAGAAGATTAGGCCTTTAATGTTTTTCTATTAATGTACATTATCCTATTTTGTTGATCTTGCCAGTAACAATATATTTTTCACTGTTTTTTGTGTATAAATTAATTTTAATTAAGCATGATTATTAATCATATGATATTAATAAAAACATATTTAAATACTACATACGTCCAAATGAAGTTTGGTGATGTGACATAACTTCTCTGGTAGATCTGTGTTAAAAAAAATTAACTTCAAACAAGTGAGTCTTCTTTCCAGACTGCCTACAAATCATTGCTGGTTTATTATAAAACAGATTAAAATTTATGTCACAGTATCATTCACCCTTGAGAATACAAGATTCCTTATATTTTAAGAATTTGCAACATAATAGAAAAGAAATAGTAGAAAGAAAAAAATTCCTTTTTCTCACCATTGAAAAATTTTAGAGGAAAATATATTTTATTTTGATCATGCATATTAAATGGTATCACACTGAGTAATGCAGTGTTATAAACAAGCAGTCAGTTTAATCAACTCAGAAGAAAAATATTGGTTATTCTTAGTGGGTGAAAACTTCAACTGTTGCTTAGTATCCATTCTCTCCATTTCCTCTTTGTAAGGAAACTCCTTGAAATTTTGCTGTGTGTACATTAATCTTATAGAATTAATAGTAGGAAATGACTACATTTCCTAACCTGACTTGTAGGCAGGCATAGCTTTTGTGTATGTTTGGGAGAGTAGTATATCAGGAAAAATTGTTGTGAGCAACACTTGAAGTCATTACTTTAAAGGACAAAGAACACTTTATAGATGTCCAGTGTAAATGGTATAATACAAGTATCTTGAAAGTTACTGGATTTTATGCATATTTATATAATACTAAAATTTTGTCTACATTGCAGATGTTCCCTTATAATTGGAACAAGGTTAGGAATAAAAAGGGCAAGAGTGGAAAAAAAGGATAAAAGAATCAGAAGAAAAGAAAGCTGGAGGATATAAAAATTTGAAATTTCAATATATAAAGAAGGGCAATCTAAACTATATATAAAGAAGCAATCTAAACTATTGCTATGTGAAACAGTTCAAATTAAAACAATTTTAATAAAAGATCCTTTATATATGTCTAAGCTCTTCCATCATCTTTTTGTTAAGGTAAGCAGACCTTTGTTGGCAAAGTAATGTCTCTGCTTTTTAATATGCTGTCTAGGTTGGTCATAGCTTTTCTTCCAAGGAGCAAGTATCTTTTAATTTCATGGCTACATTCACTGCAGTGATTTTGGAGTTCAAGAAAATAAAGTCTGTTACTTTTTCCTTTGTTTACCCTTCTATTTGCCATGAAGTGAATGGAACCAGATGTTATGATCTTAGTTTTTTGAATGTTGAGTTTTAAGTCAGTATGTTCACTCTCCTCTTTCACATTCATCAAGAGGTTCTTTAGTTCTTCTCTGCTTTCTGCTATAAGTGTGGTGTCATCTGCATATCTGAGGTTATTGATATTTCTTCCAATTATCTTGATTCCAGCTTGTGTTTCATCCAACCCAGTGTTTCTCATGATGTACTCTGCATATAAGTTAAAATAAGCAGGGTGACAATATAGAGCCTTGTCATACTCCTTTTCCAATTTGGAACCAGTCCGTTGTTCCATGCCTGGTTCTAACTAATGTTTCTTGACCTGCATACAGATTTCTCTGGAGGCAGGTCAGGTGTTCTGGTATTCCCAGCTCTTTAAGAATTTTCTACAGTTTGTTGTGATCCACAAAGTCAAAGGCTTTGGTGTAGTTAATGAAGCAGAAATAGATGTTTTTCTGGAATTCTCTTACTTTTTCGATAATCCAATGGATGTTAGCAATTTGATCTCTGGTTACTCTGCCTTTTCTAAATCCAGCCTGAACATCTGGAAGTTCATGGTCCAGGTACTGTTGAAGCCTGGCTTGGAGAATCTTGAGCATTACTTAATAGCATGTGAGATGAGTGCAGTTGTGTGGTAGTTTGAGCATTCTTTGGCATTGCCTTTCTTTGGGATTGGAATGAAAACTGACCTTTTCCAGTCCTGTGGCCACTGCTGAGTTTTCCAAATTTGCTGGAAAATTGAGTGAAGCACTTTCACAGCATCATCTTTCAGGATTTGAAATAGCTCAACTGGAATTCCATCACCTCCACTAGCTTTGTTCGTAGTGATGCTTCCTAAGGCCCACTTAACTTTGCAGTCGAGGGATGTCTGGCTCTAGGTGAGTGGGTCATCAAGATCTTTTTTGTATGCTCTTCTATATATATTCTGTGTGTATACACATACAGTGTATGCAGTGTATTCTTGCCATCTCTTCGTAATATCTTCTTCTTCTGTTAGGTCCATACCATTTCTGTACTTTATTGTGCCTGTCTTTGCCTTAAATAGCTGGGAAAATAAGAGAAGAAGTAGCCTTACAAATAGCTGAAAAGAGAAGCAAAAGGCAAAGGAGAAATGCAAAGATATATAATTGGAATGCAGAGTTTCAAAGATTAGCAAGGAGAGATAAACCCTTCCTAAGTGATCAATGGAAAGAAATAGAGGAAAACAATAGCATGGGAAAGACTAGAGGTCTCTTCAAGAAGATTAAGAGATACCAAGGGAACATTTCATGCAAAGATGAGTATCTCATTAGATAATTAAATTAATAGCTCCTAAAGATATACATGGTGAGTATAAATAGAGGAATTGGCAACTGGCTTTCAAGATTAATGTGTATTTGTTTTTGAAATACATTTTAATTTAATATCAAAATAATATTTTGTTTTTATGGCATGTTTGAAATACTGAAATGTTTAACTAAAAGGATATGCCTCTATGCTTCTTTTGTCACTGGTCAAATTTTAAATGAACCTGAAATTTCTAATTTTATTTGTAAGAAAAGAGTTCAAATAAGAAACTGACAGGTATATTAAGCAACATGATTACTATTAGCCAGCACTGGTATCTGTCAACAATTAAAATGTTACAGAAAGATGGGATCTTTAGATTCTAACATTGTCTCCTCTGAGCACTTATCTAATAGTAAAGCTGAACTTTAAAAAAAAAAAAAAAAAAAAAAAAAACACCTCCCTTTCTTTGAGTTTCAGTTTTCCATCAGATAATTTTTCATGAATAATGGCAAATTTCACAGCTCTGATTTTCCTTTTTATTTTTCTTGCAGAAAATTCATAAAATAAAACCACATTGCTTTAAAGCAGAACACATGGTTAGTTTTTAGCAGAGAAGTGAAAAATCTCTAGTTTGTCTACCAATATAATTACTGGCAGCCGTTAAATTCTATATACAACATAAGGCATAAATTAGCTGATCACCAACATGTGTGTAGCCACAAGGTAACAAATATTAAATGCAGGGAAATGGGAGAAAAATGAAATAAGTTAATAAATGATGACGAAGAGATAAAATGTATAGTTATGTTGATTAGATTTTGCTACATGTCGTTTGTTTTATTCTTCAATGCCAGTTGTTCAACATTTTTATAAAACAGGTATTTTATGATATCAGTTTTCATTTTTAGTGATCTTATTGCAAGGTAAATTGCGTTTAGGCAAGAAAAATGAAAACAGCAACAAACGCAAATAGGGCCACATATTTCTAAGAGCCTAAAACTAATGTTAAGTTACCCTGTCAACACAGATTTAAAACCAAAAGGGAAAAAGAGTAAAGTGCCATAAGTAATTTGTTCCACTGTCCAATTTTACTGAAGACTCTAGTTCTGCAATTAGAAGCTGATGACAGCTCACCATACTTAACTTGAACGTGTAGGTTCTTTTTAACAAATCTGTGGAAAGAAAACACTGAAGATCTCACATTTTACAAACAATTCCCAAAGTTTCAGAATTATTAAAGAATAACTTAGATGAAAATATAAAATAAATAATATTCTATCCTTCATACATAAATATGTTAATCCCCAGTCAATATGCAGCATACCCTATTGAAAATTTTTTCTATCCTTGATGATGGATTTACTGTATAAACTCACAACTTCCCTTATCCCCCTGTGATTGGAGGTATTTGATTGGGATCTAGTCATAGGACAGAGGGAAGCTGATTGGAATTCGCAAAACCTAACCACATTGCTTACACTCATTAGTATAGCAAAGCTGCCAACTAGAGACGAAAAAAAAAAAGGAAAACAGAAAAGAAGGAAAAGAATTAATGACAGACATTACAAAAGTTGAATTTTAACTTGTAAAAGCTGACATTTGTTTCATGTTTGCACTTTGCAAATGATTTTTATATCCATTTTCTTATTCAAAAACAGTGTTATTCCCAGTAAGCAGGACTTATATAATCACACCCACGTTATAAATTTGAAATTGTGACACAGAGGATTTATGTCGTTACAAGCCAGATTCAGGAAAGACAGAATTATATGATGGCTAAAACCTGGCCTCTGGTCTGAATTCAAGTCCCAAGTCTACCTCATAAGAAGCCTTCGTCTTTCTGTAAAGTCAATTAACGGTTTTAGCCTTAAATACCTCTATCTATAAAACAGGGATAAAAAATTGTCAGCATCTTCTTCCTACCTCATGAAGATGCTGGGAAAATTACATAAGATAATATCCTAAAGTGCTTAGAATTTTACTTGGTATGAGCAAATGTTGATCTTACTACTATTGTATTACTTTTATTATTACTATTTATTATTACTCAAATATTCATGATCACCTCAGTACATCCGGCTTGAAACTGTATATATTCTGTGTGTATACACATTATATAATATAAAATGCTTGGGCTATGTGATAATGAACTGTGACTATTCTTATCCTTGTAAATCATAGAGGTAAATTCTAACCCTGACTTTGTCACTTTTTATTGATGTGAGTCCCATCAGTAAACTTTCTTTGGGTCTCCATTTCTACTTTTGTTACATAAGAACATTGAAAACTGGAAAATACTGCACATGTGTAAAGTATTATTAGTACTTGGGAAATAATTGTTGGTGAAGTTGAATCTTACCATAGAACTTCTCTAGCTTCTCACCATCTGGTATTGCCTAACCAATCTTCAATTGAATTGTACCTTGCCATTTTCAAATAAAGGAAAAAGAAATTGTCTTTTCAGTCTTAGTAATTTGTGTTTGCAAATATTTTCTTAAAGTAATTTAAAGAAAATTAGAAACATTATTGGGTAACCATCAAACAAGATACTGAAGTATGTGATTCATTCATTTCATGTTCAATGTGATCAGAGGAGTTAAAGTGAAGAGACAAAATGGAACCTTTTAGCTAGCACATGTGTTTTCATTGTATGTTGAGTTGTAAAATCCCAATCTTTGATTTTTAAAGTAATTTCTCTTTTGACTCTTTTCAACAAAAGTAGTTTTGAACATGTGTGAAAGTGTAAAACAGTACAGCCTTAGAGGAGTTGTGATTAATTCCATTCTACCTTGTGATGTGTTAACAAATGTATCAGCTCCATTTTGATTTGGATCTTTTCATATGAAAACAGCTAAAGAGAAATGGCTTCAATTTTTAGTCCCTACATAAGAAATTAGAGGTTCAATGAGGAAAAAAAAAATGACCTTGCTACTAAATCGTGTTTATTCGGATGTGGTATCAAGAATATAGAGTTTACAGAGAGAAGCAACCTATGCATATAACATCATTTAATAAATATTCGTGTAACAACTCATCTGTAGCACATACTCTTCTAGGCAGTGTAAATATAGCAAAATTACAACAAAAATCTTTGTTCCTATATCCTTTACATTCCCAATGTATTGTGCGAGGTAACAGAGAAGACAGGATGGCATGTTCTCATGGTTATATTTTAATGTAGCTGAATACTTTAAATCTCCCTATGTTTGTATGTTCTCAGACATGTTTAATACTGTTAGTGAAAGGTGAATGAAGACCTTTGGGTTTATTCAAAAATGGTTGATAAAAATGTTTCTGTAGATCTCAGAGCAGAAACAATTAATATGCTTTCAATAAATTTGGAAGCTGAGAGCATGCCATACAGATGACCCCACATTCTCCAATATTCTGTGCATAACCATTACCTTAATATCAGAATTAATTAGCTTGAACCGCCACCAAGTTCTGTGGTGTGCTCAGAGTTCCCATCCTCTCTGCAGATCCCACTGGCATTCTCATGTAGGGGGTTGCAATTGATTCAGGTCTCTGAAACTGCTAAATTCTTGATCTTCATATCACTTCCTTTCCTATGACCTCTACTTCCTGTCAGTTTGATCTATTCTGGACCTCACCCAGATTCTTTCATTCCTGTATAACTGACCCATGCAACTTTTCTGTGTTTCTGAACCCCTTGTCCCTTTCCCAACATTGTTCTCTGAATGGACAAAATTTCTGATGTTCTTTTACATGAACCATTTAACTTTATCCAAATTCCTCCTGTTTAGGCCCACAATGGCACCTTACTCTCTTCCAATATATGAGAATAAATAAATAAGAGCCACTCAAGTGACTCCAAAGAAGAGACAGGATTATTGCTTTTCCTCCTCTAGAAGGATGCATAATACACATATATTCACTTCCACTTGTACACACATGTATGTATGAGTTTGTGTATATGATTTCTTAGAAAATAAACCCCTAACCATCTATTTACAGTATCATCCACGTTTGTGTGACTGTCACTGTGAGGACATAGAATAAGTTCTTGTCTGTCCTTGCTTGTCATTTAGGTGATATTGGACAAGTTAATTGACATTAGCCTTGGTTTACTTAAGTAAGAAATCAGAAACACTCTATGTCAGAGGATTTGGGGGAGGATTATATGAGATAATGGAAAATAGATGTTATAATCTGTAGTCACTCTGCACTTGGAGGAAAGCTAGTTTTTCTCTTTTTTTAAGTTTTTTTTTAGATTTTATTATTATTATTTTACAGACCCTCACTTCTTTCTAGTCTGTCCTCCTAGCCGTTCCTTTGCCTTTGGTCGGTCCTGCTTTTCAGATACCTGATTCTTTCCTCTAACTTTTGCTGCCTGTGATCCTCCCAGCCCTCCTGCCTGGAATACTTGCATTTTTGTTTTTAATTTAGTATAATCTTTAATCTCTGTTTTCTGTTTACAAAAAAGAACAGATAAAAATATGCTCCCTTTTCCTCTCCTTTCCTCAGGTTCCTTATTGTTAACATCTTACATTAGTGTTGTATATTTGTTAAAACTGATGAACCAACTTGTTGTTGTTCAGTCACTCAGTCGTATCTGACTCTTTGTGAGCCCTTGGACTGCAGTATACCAGGTTTCTGTCCTTCACCATCTCCCAGAGTTGGCTCAAACTCATGTCCATTGAGTGGGTGATGCCATTCAACCATCTTATCCTCTGTTGTCCCCTTTTTCTCCTGCCTTCAATCTTTCCCAGCATCAGGGTCTTTTCTAATGACCCTGGACCAATATTGATACATTATTACTCACTTAAGTTCATGGTTTACATCAAGTTTTACTTATGTTGTACAGGTTTTAACAAATGCATAATGACATGTATCCATCATAATAATATCATTCAGAGTAGTTTCACTGATCTAAAACCCCTGTGTTCCTTCCACACCAACACCTGCCTCTGGAATAATACAGTATATACCCTTTAAAGACTGGTATCTCTCTCTAAGAAATAGACATCTAAGTTTTCTCCATGCCTGATTGTGGGTTGATAGCTCATTTCTTTTTAATGCTGAATAATATTCCATTGTATGAATACAGCAGAATTCCATTCACCTATTGTAGGATATCTTGGTTGCTTTATTTGGCAACTATGAATAAAATTACTATAAATATTCATGTGCAGATTTTTATGTGTTCAGCTCATTTGGGATGATACCTAAGATCACAAATGCAGGATCATGTGGTGAGACTATCCTTAATTTTCTAAGAAACTGCCAAAATCGTAGTTTTTTGTTTGTTTTTACTGCTTCTAGGGATGAATGAGAGTTTGAATGGATTTTAGTCAATTCAAAATCACCTTGTTTTAATTTGAAATTTCCCTAATGACATCCATTGTTGAGCTTGACATGATTATTTGACATCTGGATATATTCTTTTATGAGGTGTCTGTACTGATTTCTCTCCCATTTTTAAATTGGGTAGCTTCTTATTGTTCACTTTTAAGAGTTCTTTGTGTACTTGGAATACAAGTTATTTATCATATATGTGTTTTGTAAATATTTTATCCCAATCTAGGGTGTGTCTTTTTATCTTCTTAGTAGAGTCTGTGCAAAGCAGAAGTTTTAAATGTACTCATATCTAAAATAGGAAGTTTTTCTTCCAAGGATCAGTGGTGTGTCTATAACTACTCAACAATTTCAAAGTCACGTTTGATTTTACCCTGTATTTCATTAGAGTTCTGTGTTTTCTTTGTTTTTTGTCTATTCTGTCACCAATGCAATATTTTAATTGCTGTGCTGTGCTTAGTTGCTCAGTTGTGTCTGACTCGCTGCAACCCCATGGACTGTAGCCCACTAGTCTCCTCTGTCCATGGAGATTCTGCAGGCAAGAATACTGGAGTGAGTTGCCATGCCCTCCGATGTATTAATACGAAGTTCTGAAGTGTGTAAGGTCAGCCCTTAAACTACTACGTCTGTATGATTGTGTTGGTTATTCAGGGTCTTTTTGTCTAGAAACTGGAGAATCCATCTTACACATTCACAAAATCATTTCCTTGGATTTTGATGGGAGTTGCCTTGAATCTCTAGATCAAGTGGGAATAAGTAACATCATAAAAATATTGTCTTCCCATCAATCAATGTGGGCTATTTATTTAGATCTTTCATTATAGTTTGTCCTTGTTCAGTCACTCTGTCATGTCCAACTCTGTGTGACCCCATGGACTGTAGCACTCCAGTGTTCCCTGTCCTTCACTATCTCCTAGAGTTTTGTCATTATACTAATGTATATCTTGTACATTTTTGCTAGATTTATATCCTAGTGTTTCATTATTTTTGGCGCTGATGTCAACGATACTGTATTCTTAATTTCAAATTTCAGCTGTTCATTGCTGGTGTATAAGAGAGCAATTGACTTTTGTATATTAATTTTGTATCTTGAAACTTTCCTGTGATAGCTTATTAGGAGTGTTTTGGCCCATTACATGCAATTTATTTACATTAAAAATTACATCATTTGTGAACAAAGACAGTATCTATTCCTTTCCAGTATGCATGCCTTTTAATTATATATTATTGCATTGGCTAGGACTTCCAGTATGATATTACATAGAACTGATGTGATAGGTTTTTTTGCTTTTTTCAGATCTTAGAGGGAGCACATGTGTTTCCTCACCATTAATTATGATGCTAGCTCTAGGTTTGTTGGAGATGTTCTTTTTCAAATTCAGGACATTCCCTTCTGTTTTTAGTTTGCCGAGAGGTTTTCATTATGAATGGGTGTTGCATTTTGTCAAATGCTTTTTCTGGATCTATATTATAATCATGATTTATCTTTAGACTTTTGATATGATGGGTTACATTAATTGGTGTTCAAATGTTGAACTAGCCCTGCATACCTTGAATGAATCCCACTTGATTGAGATTATATTTCTGTTTATACATTGGTAGACTCTATTTGCTAATATTTTTGTATATGTGGCTCAGATGGTAAAGCATCTGTCTACAATGTGAGAGACCTGGGTTCAATCCCTGGGTTGGGAAGATTCCCTGGAGAAGGAAATGGAAATGGCAACCCAGCTCTTGCCTTGAAAATCCCATAGACGTAGGAGCTTGGTGCAGGCTACTATTCATGGGGTCGCAAAGAGTCGGGCATGACTGAGTGACTTCACTTTCACTTTATGACAAATATACATCTATATTCTTTTTCCTTGTAAAATCCTTCTATTTTGAGGATGGAGGTATTTATGATAATACTGGCTTCATAAGAGTTAGGAAATATTCCTTCTGTTTCTGTTTTCTGGAATTGATTGTATAAAATTGGTACACTTTTTCCTTAAACGTTTGGCAAAATTCAGCAGCAAAACCATCTAGCCTGGGTACTTTCTGTTTGAAATGTTATCATATTGATTAAATTTGTCTGATAAAGATTGGCATATTCAGATCATCTGTTTTTTTCTTGTTTGAGTTTTGGTGGATTGTATTTCATGGAATAGTCCATTTTATCTAAGTTATTAAGTTTGTAAGCATAGACTTCATCATGATATTCTCTTATGGTCCTTTCAGCATTAATGGATCCATCATGATGGTTTCATTTATATTCTTCTTGCTTCTCTCTCCTTCCCTCCTTTCCTCTCTTTCATTTTCAGCCTGGCTAGCATCTTATTAATTTTATTGATCTTCTCAAGAACTAGCTCTTGGTTTCATTGATTTCCCTGTGACCTCCTGCCAATGCAGGAGACATTCAGTTTCATTAATTTCTGGAATAATTATTTCCTTCTGATTGCTTCAGGTTTATATTGATCTTCATTTTCAAGTTTCCTAAAGTGCAAGCTTAGGTTATCAATGTTAGATCTTTCTTCTTTTTAAAAATATTTGTACATTTATATATGATACACATTTCTCTTTAAGCACTGCACTTATTGCATTCTACAAATGTCTATAAGTTGTATTTTGTTTTCATTCATTAAAAAAAATGACATTTATTCTTTGACCCATGTGTTATTTAGAAGTGTGATTGTTAATTGTCAAATATTTTGGGATTGCCCAGCAATCCTTTTTGTTACCAATTTCCAGTTTAATGTCACTGTGACCTGCGTGAACATAGCTTATTTGATTTCTATTCTATTAAAGGTGTTGGCCCAGAATGTGGTTTGTCTTGGTGAACATTCAACATGAGATAAATGTGTGTTTTACTTTTGTTTACTCTTCAGTATTCTATGAATGTAATTTAGATTTAGTTGATTAATTAATGCTGTTCAATTAAACTGCCCTTACTGATACTTGCCATTTATGGATAGAACTGTGTTGAAATCTTGGCTAGTGGTTTTCTCTTTGTAAATCTATTGCTTTTGTCTCACATTTAATTTTGATGCTCTGTGATTAGATACATACACTTACAGATTTTTATGTCTTCTTGCAGAACTAATCCATTTATCATAATGTAATGCCCATCTTTATTTCTTTATAAATTTTCTTTTCCTGAGGTTAACTTTGTCTGAAATTAATAGTTATTCCAATTTCTTTTGAGTTGTATTAACATGCTATATCCATACCTTTCTCCATACCTTTACTTTTTGTAAAGCGAATTTCTTATAAATATCATTAGTTGTTTTTTTTGTCTTATCTACATTATCATTCTCTGTTTTTTATTGGTGCATTTAGATTAGCATATTTATTGACTTATATCAATAATCACTTTAAATATATTTAAAATTTCTCAGTGGAAAAGGGTGAAAGGAAAGCAAAGCAGCTGAGTAGTGATGGAGAAAGTACAACAAAGAATATAAAAATTTATAGTTAAGATAATCAAGAAATGATGTCACAACCATTATGAAGTTGAGAAATAATAAGGAATAATCAATGAATTAGAAAAGCAATAATGTGCTGCATCTTTTAAAGTTATATACCAATAAAAGACTTATTTTTATTTTTATTAAAGCAACCTTCTTAGCTGCACTTTGATGGGGTTACAAAAATGTCACAGCATCAACCTAAAGGCGTGGGATGGACAGTGATGGGAGGGAGGTTCCGGAGGGAAGGGATATATGTATACTTAGGGCTGATTCATGTTGTTATATGGCAGAAACCAACACAACATTCTAAAGCAATTACCCTCTGATTAAAAATAAATGTTAAAAAAAATACGTGCAAATACATACAACAGAAAGATGGAGAGTAGAAATTAGTAGTATTCTATAAGTTGGTCATCAATGTCTTGGGAAAACCAGGAACAGTGATGACATAGTCTTTGAGACTTTTTAAAAAATGTTCAATAACTTCCTTATATTATTCTCTTAAGTACTCTATACTAAGAACTGGGCATGCTGTTAGTCCATTATTGAGACAAGGAAAGTGAAGTCAAAGGTTGCTAATGAATGTACTCCAGATTTTAAAGATAGAAATCCAGATAATAAATTATAGATTTGAACAGAAATCCCTGTGTATCTCTCTGTCTGCTGCATTGTGTAGTGTCTGCCTTAAACAGAAATGGGAAGGGAAAGGAACATACTATTGAATGCTGCAGATGTTAAGCAGTAGCTGTTGAAAGAACCCTGAGGCAAACACCACATCTTGTGGTTTCCATTTCCATTTAACTCTCTTTCAGCAAGGTAGGCTTACCATATTTATGGTTACCTACTGAAGCTTTGCAACTATAGGTATTTGATATAGACTTCATCTGGATAGGAGCATCTAAGAACTCCTTTTTCTACACATGCTTTGCAAATTTTCAGTGGAGCAAAACATTTAGCACAGCATGTGGTATTAATGTCATCAATGTGATTTAGTGTTACCCTGAAGCAAATCACTGAGGATGATTTCCACCCCAAATTCTTGACAATTCTGGGAAGCACAGTGGAAATTCTGATGGAACATCAGTCATAAAGGATTGTTAAGAGACTCATGTGACAGGCTCTTCCTAAAAGAAATTTTACATGGGGAGAACCCGAATAATAAAAACTATATTTAAAATAACTTTTATATGGGAAGTGCATATTATGCTAAATTCCCGTTGTTTTCTTTCCCTGCAGAGTGAATATAGGCAATGTAGACAGAATCTTGGCCTAGGTCTTTTACAAAAGATCTTGTATTTTACTTTCCATCATTAGCTTAGCATTCAAGCCCTCATATTCTCCTATTCTTTAAACTAGATACTATAATACATACCTGTGTTTTTGAACAGTGTTGTTGTAGGGATTAAAAAAATATTCTCTATATTCTCTGTTCATCAGACCAACATGCTGTGTATCTACAACAATAGTTAAATAATGCCATATATGAAAGCCTTTATAATTTGCTTGATTCCAAGTTACTCTCTAAATCTACATAAAATATCAATATGAGAGTACATGCCTCTTTTTTTGGGGGGGGAGGGGGGCTTCCCTGGGAGCATGGAGACCTTAGTCCCCTGATCTGGAATTGAACCTATACCCCTGAAGTGGAAGCAGGAGTCTTAACCACTAGACTGCCAGAAAGTCCCCATACATGCCACTCTTTATCTTATATCAATTGTGGTCAAACTATAGCTCAATGGTCTAATACTGTCCTCCACCTCCTATACTTTTAAATGTTTTTTGAGAAGGCAGTCAAACTGTGTTCATTCATTTATTATTGTTTATGGTTGTATTCCTCGCACAATGAATGCAGTGAATAGTTGTGATCAGAAACCTTATGCCTCACAAAATCTAAAATATTTACTATCTGATTCTTTAAAGGAAATGTTCATAATACCTGCCCTGACTCTACTGTTTTGTGTTTTTTTTAACTGCATTTTGCCATTGCTGATTTTTGTGGAGGCTTGTCATTAAATTTTAAATGTTCTCATCATTCATTAAAAATACATAAAAAGCCAGCTGCCTAAATTAGAAAAAAGAGCACTGTTCATTTTCTTCGTGTCATTTTCTACTATCCATATGATAAATGACTTAATAGTACCTCTCTTTCATTAAGCATTAGTTGTGTAGCAGAACCCAGAATATGCACTTTACATATTTCCTTCCTAATATTCAAGCCAAAATAAAACAAGCAGAAAAAACAATCTTTTGCGTGTAATATAAGTAAAAAACAATTGTTGCCCAACCAGAAAAATAATTTATCTCTTCATCAGCCTCTAAGAACATTGCTATATATTTTATGTGTGCTGGAATTTCTCTTCTAAATATACATCTCAAAGTGGAATGTTCAGTTTATTTCCCAGACCTAGTCTCAGTACTCTATACATCATTGATATTAATCTGTCCCTCAAGTCAGAAATACAGGAAATTTCTTCATTTTCCAACTGCCTCTCATAACCTAATATTTTTCATGTCTTACTGATTTTTACCTTCTAACATTTTTTTTTCTGCTTCAACTACTATTATGGTTCAGATGCTCAACAAGGCTTATCAACTTTAACAGCATCTGTTGTTATTTTTACTTTATTAATATAATGCCTACCCATAATATGGTACAGCAACAACTCTCCTCTTTGGAGGATGTGCTGCTTCCTTTTCCTCTTACCTATACACCTTGACATTCAATTGAAAGTTGCCATTTTCCTATAGGACCTTGTCTCCCTGACAACAGTGATTAAATGAGAAATGAAAAATAAGAATTTCACCCAATCTGAACCTGTCACATTACACTACATCCTGAACTTCATAGTGAGTAACCTGCAAAGGTGGGCATGGATCCAAGTCAGAGTCTGTCTTTTTAAGTTTCTGACCTGACCTAGGGTCTTCCCTAGAGGCTAGAGACTGTCATCAACCTTGATTTCAGCCTTTTTGAAGAAGGTCTACGGTGACAGGAACAAACACTGGACTGCAGAGAAGAGCAATACTCAATCATTAAGTTATATAAGATTTCTCTCTCCTGGGCCTTGCCCTATTTCTGCCTTTCCCTAAGCTTGGTTATAAGGAACAAAATATTACTATCATTTGCTTAAACTATTTTAAGCTTGGTTTGTATGACTTGCAACTAAAAGGATCTTGAGTAATATTCTTTAAAATGCATGGCCTGCACCCCTCTAAATCCATCCCATATGTTGTTGATAAGGTAATCTATGCAATGCCCCGTGAAATATTCAATACTGCATTAAATTTGACAAGATAAAAGTCCCATGGCATACAGACCCTCTAATATTTCACTTCCTCCAATTTTTCAGTCTTATCTTCACCCAATCTTGTCTTAACATTTAACAGGCTGTGGTTTCCTTACTACAGAATGCTATTAATATTTCACAGCATAATTTTTTGTTTTGTTTGTTTTTATATTTGATTAAAATTTCCTTATTTATTTATATATAATGTTGCTTTACTAATCCTTACTCATCCCCCAAAGCTCACTTCTCTAGAAGCAGTTCCATGATCCGTTCTCCTTTCCTATTTCAAATCGGGCAATATACCTCTAAATATGTGCATGTGCTTCTATTCCACAGTATACATACAACATGCAGCTGTGTTAAATCTATAAGAATATCAGGTTTCTTTCCCAGTGTCTACCGTAACTTATGTATCTGTTCATCACAGCTGGAAATTCAGTTCAATTCAGTCACTCAGTCGTGTCCGACTCTGCGACCCCATAGACTTCAGCATGCCAGGCATCCCTGTCCATCACCAACTCCCAGAGCTTGCTCAGATCCATGTCCATTGAGTCGGTGAGGCTATCCAACCATCTCATCCTCTGTCATCCCTTTCTCCTCCTACCCTCATTCTTTCCCAGTATCAGGGTCTTTTACAAGAGTCAGCTCTTCGCATCAGACGGCCGAAGTATTGGAGTTTCAGTTTCAGCATCAGTCTTCCAATGAATATTCAGGACTGCTTTCCTTTAGGATTAACTGGTTGGATCTCCCTGCAGTCCAAGAGACTCTCAAGAGTTTTCTCCAACACCGCAGTTCAAAAGCATCAATTCTTCGGCACTCAGCTTTCTTTATAGTCCACCTTTCACATCCATACATGACTACTGGAAAAACCATATCTTTGACTAGACGGACCTTTGTTGGCAGAGTAATGTCTCTGCTTTTTAATATGCTGTCTAGGTTGGTCCTAGCTTTTCTCCCAAGGAGCAAGGGTCTTTTATTTTCATGGCTACAATCACCATCTGCAGTGATTTTGGAGCCCTCCCCTCCCCTCCCCTCTCCCTAAAATAAAGTCTCTCACTGTATCTACTGTTTCCCCATCTATTTCCCATGAAGTGATGGGACCAGATGCCATGATCTTAGTTTTCTGAATGTTGAGCTTTAAGCCAACTTTTTCACTCTCCTCTTTCACTTTTATCAAGAGGCTCTTTAGTTCTTCGCTTTCTGCCATAAGGGTGGTGTCATCTGCATATGTGAGGTTAGTAATATTTCTCCTGGCATTCTTGATGCTAGGTTGTGCTTCATTAAGCCTGGCATTTCTCATGATGTACTCTGCATATAAGTTAAATAAGCAGGGTGACAATGTACAGCCTTGATGTACTCCTTTCCCTATTTGGAACAAGTCTATTGTTCTATGCTTGGTTCTAATTGTTATTTCTTGACCTGCCTTTCAGGAGGCAGGTCAGGTGGTCTGGTATTCCCATCTCTTTAAGAATTTTGCACAGCTTGTTGTGATCCACACAGTCAAAGGCTTTGGCATAGTCAGTAAAGCAGAAATAAATGTATTTCTGGAGTTCTCTTGCTCTTTTTATGATTCAGTGGATGTTGGCAGTTTGATCTCTGGTTCCTCTGCCTTTTCTAAATTCAGCTTAAACATCTGGAAGTTCATGATTCAGGTACTGTTGAAGCCTGGCTTGGAGAATTTTGAGCATTTCTTTGCTAGTGTGTGAGATAACTATAATTGTGCGGTAGTTTGAGCATTCTTTGGCATTGCCTTTCTTTGGGATTGGAATGAAAACTGAGCTTTTCCAGTCCTGCGGCCATTGCTGAGTTTTCCAAATTTGCTGGCATATTGAGTGCAGCACTTTCACAGCATCATCTTTTAGGATTTGAAATAGCTCTACTGGAATTCCATCACCTCCATTAGCTTTGTTCGTAGTGATGCTTCCTAAGGCCCACTTGACTTCACATTCCAGGATGTCTGGCTCTAGGTGAGTGATTACACCATTGTGGTTATCTGGGTCATTAAAATCTTTTTTGTATAATTCTTCTGTGTATTCTTGCCACCTCTTCTTAATATATTCTGCTTCTGTTGTATTCATACCATTTCTATCCTTTATTGTGCCCATCTTTATGTGTCCTTTAATGTGCCTGTTTCCATCTGGGGAAGGGAATGGCAAACCCCTTCCCTTTGCCAGGCAGAATTACATATTGCCCCAGGGAATATGTTCCTGGTATTGCATGTTGCTTATTATATTATTTCCATTAGTTTTTACACTTATAAGATTCTAAACACATAGATATACTGGAAAAATTAATCTAGAAAATTCATAGTCAGGATTGATGACATTGACAATTTAAGCATATGTAACTTTTTACATTCCAAGATTTTCCATTAACCAGTTAATGGTATTCTTGTTTAACAAACATGTTTTTGACTTATACAAGTAGCTGTTTAACATATCTAGACAGTAAACATATTAGGGATGAAGATATAGCAAGATACTAAAATTTTATATCTCAAGTATCAGTTCTAAAAATTAAAAATCAAGAGAAAAAAGATGTATCCTTTGCTGAATATTAATACTGTCTGAGCACAGCAGTCTTACTAAATAGTGACATAAAAGTAAGTTGATAAAATATGTGGCTCTTTCATTCTCTGTAATAATACCATCACCTGAACCACAAACAGGGAACACATTTGGCTTAAGAAGGAATGATAAGCATATGAAATATGGTCAGAATTTAGTTAATGGTAGCAAATTATTTTTTAAAATCTTAACCATGATAAATGTAATGTCATAGAAATACATTTATTAAGCATTTTTTTATTTATAAGATATATTAAAATCCGTTTGGTACATTGATTACCTCAGGCTTTCTGATCAAACGTCAACTATAACTCTTAACATTTAAAGGAAATAGTAGTGCATCCTTCTTAAATTTACCATAAGCACATATTATTTTGAAGGGACAGAAATAACACAGAAATCACATGACATATTTCTGAAGCTAAATCCTATAGTTCAGGGGATGGTGATTACATTCCTAAAATGCCCTATTTGGTCTGCTCTGGTCCAGATGGATGCAGAGATGACCAACTTACAGAGCAAATGCTTTAAATCTATAGATTTAAAAAACATTTTTGTTTTACATAGACCTAGATTATCACCTTAGCTATGAGTTAATAGATGCTTAACTTACTTTATTAGGCTAGTCCCATTTGAGGATAATAATTTCTGCCTTGCAGAGTTCTTATAAGCACTGCATATAACTTACATAAAGCATGTGGCCAAAAGCCCTGTACAAACCAGGCACAACCAAAGAGCGCTCTAACTTTAGATGCCTTTTTCTGTCTTTGTGGTCCAAGACATATTAGCTTGTTTTATCTGGAAAAATTAAGAAGTGCACTTATTGTCAATATATTTAAGACCAAAATTTTCAAAACTCAGTTAACTTTTGGAGTCATGAATGATCTAACATAATTTGAGCTCTCATTTTATGCTACCGTAAGCTGTATTATAGTTGATCAGACTGATAGCCGTAGCTGTTCTACACTTCGTCCTCTAGTTCTTCACTTCTCAAAGAGGATGATTTGGTTAGCATTAGAGCCATCCTGTGTAATGTCCATAACAACCTGACACTGTCAGGCTAAGAGCCATTGAAAAGAAAAGACAAGGTTGAAACCTCTAAGATTCTTCTTTCCCCTTCATATATTTTGTTCTGTTTCTTCAATTTGTCTGAAGTCTGTTGTTATTATCTACTGGAGGTTGGATCTAATAGGATTTGCTCAGCTTTACTACAAGCAGAAGTACACTGCAGTTATTTATAAATGTAATTTAAAATTCACTCATATTGTTTGGAAAAATTCATTAATGTTGTTTGACAGAATTGATACTAAAATCACTGATGCATCTAGTGAGAACAGTAAATTTTCATATCCAATTTCACATGAAGAATAAAAAGATAAGTGCATGTTGACAAACTGCATCTTAATACTGTTCAGTCAGTTCAGTTCAGTTGCCCAGTTGTGTCCGACTCTTTGTGACCCCATGAATTGCAGCACACCAGGCTTCCCTGTCCATCACCAACTCCTGGAATTCACTCAAACTCATGTCCATTGAGTCGGTGATGCCTTCCAGCAATCTCATCCTCTGTCGTCCCCTTCTCCTCCTGCCCCCAATCCCTCCCAGATTCAGAGTCTTTTCCAGTGAGTCAACTCTTCGCATGAGGTGGCCAAAGTACTGGAGTTTCAGCTTTAGCATCATTCCTTCCAAAGAACACCCAGGACTGATCTTTAGAACGGACTGGTTGGATCTCCTTGCAGTCCAAGGGACTCTCAAGAGTCTTCAAAACCACAGTTCAAAAGCATCAGTTCTTTGGCGCTCAGCTTTCTTCACAGTCCAACTCTCACATCCATACATGACCACTTAACCATAGCCTTGACTAGATGGACCTTTGTTGGCAAAGTAATGTCTCTACTTTTGAATATGCTATCTAGGTTGGTCATAACTTTCCTTTCAAGGAGTACTGCTGCTAAGTCACTTCAGTCATGTCCGACTCTGTGTGACCCCATAGATGGCAGCCCACCAGGCTCCTCCATCCATGGGAATTTCCAGGCAAGAGTACTGGAGTGGGCTCCCATTGCCTTCTCCATTCAAGGAGCAAGCATCTTTTAATTTCATGGCTGCATCTGCAGTCACCATCTGCAGTGATTTTTGGAGCCCCAAAAAATAGTCTGACACTGTTTCCCCATCTATTTGCCATGACGTGATGGGACCAGATGCCAAGATCTTCGTTTTCTGAATGTTGACCTTTAAGCCAACTTTTTCACTCTCCTCTTTCACTTTCATCGAGAGGCTTTTTAGTTCCTCTTCACTTTCTGCCATAAGGGTGGTGTCATCTGCATAACTGAGGTTATTGATATTTCTCCCGTCAATCTTGATTCCAGCTTGTGCTTCTTTCAGCCCAGCGTTTCTTATGATGTACTCTGCATATAAGTTAAATAACTGTTACTATAAGCTAATTTTTTTAAAGAAGTTCTTAGAAAATATTGTTCTTTAAAAGGATGTACAATATGTGCCTTCATAAAATATAATAGATAACTTATTTAGGATCTTTTATTTTCCTCTATACGATGTACTATATTTTGATGTGTTAGCAGTTATCATTATAGGTCTCCTCTTTGAGTGTAAGTAAGTGGACATTATTTGGAAATTCTTGCTAGCAAAATAAAATACAATCCTGAGTCAATCAATAGATTGTTAAGAGTTCTGCTTGTTTTTCTCATTTTAGATAATTTTTATTTTGACATCTAGGCTTTTATTTTCAGTCATGTGTTTTACTTTAACCACTCTTTAAAAGATGAAATAGTTTTGTAAGTCAATGTTTTTGTCTAACTACCTATATATTTTTTTCTTTATATTCCTCCTCTTGTCACTCCAGGTTATCTTGCCCGGATTTAGAACAAGATATGAAAATAATTTGCCATTTGAGGAAAAAAAAATAGCAATTTAATATAAGCCATCACAAATATAAATTTTAAATACTTTGGAGGCATGTCAAAAATCTAGACTCTGATTTTATGAATATTAGGTAACTGTTCAACTAACAGCTAAAGTAAGAGCCTATAAGTCTCATTGTATTTTATCTGCTTTTAATAATGCTGGTCTTATAGAATGAATTAGGAAGTGTGCTCTCTGTTTCTATTTTCTGGAACAATTATACAGAATTGATATTATTTCTTCTTTAAATGTTACTAGAATTTACCAGTGAAACCATCTTGGTCTGCTGCTTTTTAAAGTATTTTTTGATTATTTAATATTTGTATATAAAAAAAAAGATGTGTTCACATTATCTACTTTTCCTTACATGATCTTGGTAGTTTGTTTCTTTCAATGAATTGTTTCATTTAATCTAAGTTATCAAACTTCTTGTGGACCATAGAGTTGTTCAAAATATTACTTTGGTATCATTTAAATTTCCATCAGATCAGTAGGGATGCCCCTGGTGCTAATATTATCTTCTCTCCTTTAGTCATAATTAGCCTGGATAGAGGTTTATTAATTTTATTGATCTTTTCTATGAAACAGCCCTTGGTTTTATTCAATTTTTTTCTACTGACTTCATTTTTCAATTTTATTGTTTTCTACTATAAATTGTATTATTTTTTCTGCTAGCTTTAAGCTAAAATTGCTTTCTTTAGTTTACCAGGGGAAGCTTAGGTATATGGATTTTAGATCTATGTTCTTTTCTAATCTATACATTGATTACATGACTTTCAATCTAATCACTACTTTTGTTGCATCTCACATTATTTGATATGTTGTACTTTTGTTTTCCTTTGGTTCAGTTCAAAGTATTTTTCTATTTCTCTTGAGACATTTTTTAATCCATGGGTTATTAACAGTTGTGCTGTTTAATCTCACTGTATTTGTGAAATTTATAGCTCTATTTCTGCTACTGATTTCTAGTTGCATTTCATTGTGTATGTCACCATACTAAAATTTTAACCTATTTTTGTGTCTTCCTGAGATGCACTGTTTTGTTGGATTTTCTGCTTTGTGTTAGTGTTTGTCATACACTGTGAAGTCAAAAAGAACATTTTAAAGATTCTTTCTGAAATTGTATACCTGCTTTTAATGAAAACTTAGAGTATATCCCTGTTTGTTACATGTTCATTTTATGTCTCAGTTCAGTTGCTCAGGCATGTCCAACTCCATGGACTGCAGCACGCCAGGCTTCCCTGTCCATCACCAACTCCTGGAGTTTACTCAAACTCATGTCCGTTGATTCAGTGATGCCATCTAAGCATCTCATTCTCTGTTGTCCCCTTCTCCTCCCACCTTCAATCGTTCCCAGAAACAGGATCTTTGCCAAGGAGTCAGTTCTTTGTATCAGGTGGCCAAAATATTGGAATTTCAGCTTCAGCATTAGTCCTTCCAGTGAATATTCAGGACTGATCTCCTTTAGGTTGGACTGGTTGGATCTCCTTGCAGTCCAAGGGACTCTCAAGAGTCTTCTCCAACACCATAGTTTAAAAACATCAATTCTGCGGTGCTCAGCTTTCTTTATAGTCCAATTCTCATATCCATACACGTCTGCTGGAAAAACCATAGCTTTGACTAGACAGACCTTTGTTGGGAAAGTAATGTCTCCGCTTTTTAATATGCTGTCTAGGTTGGACATAGCTTTTCTTCCAAGGAGCAGGCATCTTTTAATTTCATGGCTTCAGTCACAATCTGCAGTGATTTTGGAGCCCCTCACAATAAAGTCTGTCACTGTTTCTGCTGTTTCCCATCTATTTGCCATGAAGTGATGGGATCAGATGCTGTGATCTTCATTTTTTGAATGTTGAGTTTTAAGCCAGCTTTTTCAGTCTCCTCTTTCACCCTCATGAAGAGGCTCTTTAGTTCCTCTTCACTTTTCTGCCATGAAGGTACTGTCATCTGCATATCTGAGGTTATTGGTATTTCTCCTGGCAATCTGGATTCCAGCTTGTACTTCACCAGCCCAGCGTCACATGATGTGCTCTACATATAAGTTAAATGGGTGACCCCAGACCATAATAGGTTATGGCATTATTTATCACCTCAAGTCCAATACTATTTTAATTATAATACAACTGAAATGTTTCAATATTATTGTTAACCATCTTGTAAATAACTGTTGTGAATCTATATGACTCAGTTGGCTTAGCAAAAATATTGTTATTATCTATAGTTCAAAAGAAAGCCTAAGAAAGCCCAAAGACAACTTTTACAAAAATTCAAAAGAGCACTTTATTAATTTGTGGGCTCATTTTCACATTTATAGTGAAATATTATTGAATGTTGTTAGTATAGGATTCTGAATACTTTAAAATCAGTCTACGAAGCTCACTGTCTTTAGAAAATATATTCTAATATGCACATTAAATTTCTGGATGGCCTATTCTAAATTTATATTCATATCTATTTTTATTTTTTTTTTAATTTTTATTTTTACTTTACAATACTGTATTGGTTTTGCCATACATTGACATGAATCCACCATGGGTGTACATGAGTTCCCAAACATGAACCCGTGCACCAGCCCCAAGCATCCTGTATCCTGTATCCTGCATCGAACATAGACTGGCGATTCATTTCTTACATGATAGTATACATGTTTCAATGCCATTCTCCCAAATCATCCCACCCTCTCCCTCTCCTTCAGAGTCCAAAAGTCTGCTCTACACATCTGTGTCTCTTTTGCTGTCTCGCATACAGGGTCATGATTACCATCTTTCTAAATTCCATATATATGTGTTTTTTTTTTTTTTTATACAGGTAAATATACCCTACCCTACCTCCAAGAAACTTAAGATACTCTATAAGAGATAGAATAGTGCAGAAAAGTAAGACCCTAAAAACTCTAAAAGAGATAGAGATGTGTGGAAGTTTAGAGAAAAGCATCTCTCTCCAGCTGCAGAATCAGTGAAGAATTTGTGGAGAATGCAGTACATGAAAGTTTTAAAAGTAGATGGAATATGACCCTATGGTGTATCATGGAAGAACCCACTTAAAGGACTGAAAAGAGTGAGGGATTTACAAATACAACTCAGTTTTTTTTTTTTTTTAAGGAGTGTTTAATACATTAAGGAGATGAAGTATTCCTATACATAAATTTTGAGCAGATGTTATTCATGTAGAGATACAGAAAGGGACACAGGATTTTTAAGCAGAAAAAGCTTCAAACGCTAGTTAAGATTTAAATGCTGGTTTTGCCACTCTTCCTTGTATTATGTTGAAACAAACTGTTTAACTTTTCTGGGTTAGATGTCTCACCTATATAAATGATAATATCTAATTCACTGTGCTGTTAATGAGGATAAATCTGTAAGATGAACACATCATGATGAGTAAGATTGAGAGTTAGAAGGAAAAATAATTCTGTAGTCTGACAGGCAAGGCTATCTGACAGGCGAGGAATTGGAGTTCCTTGATATATAAACTGTGATCTTTGGCAAATTAACATCACTAGGCTTCAATTTACTCACCTATTAGAAATCAATAACTGTACTTTCTAAAGGGTATTCTGAAGATATAGTTAAATCAAGAGCCAAGTAAATGTCCCATTTCAGAAAAATGAGAGGCTACAATTAGTTATATTTTAGAAAGATTCATTTTTCAAAAGTGCACAGTTTAAAACCAAATATAGAAAAAATAGTAAACCGATTATGTCAATTGAACGAATGTAAATAAAAGGAAATCTCAGTGTGGTTAGTGGCAGGTAAAGTACAAAGAATTAGGTATTTATGTTATGAAATCAATAGTACTTAATGGTTATAAGTTTTGCCCCAATTGAATACTTGGAATTCATTCAAAAATGTTGTACATCATGTTTTAAGAAGATGCTAATGGTATTGATTGAGAAAATCAGTAAGGATTAGGTTTAGAAAGAAAACATATGACAATATTGACATTATGATCTCAACAGGGAATGTTGGTAGGAACAGGAAAATAATCATGTGAAACACATAGTTTGAGTGAAGGGGTAAATTTGAAAAACATTTCATTGGAACATATGCAGTATGAAGAGCATATCAGATGTTGAAAATAAGTTGTATCCTACTGCTAGAGACTTTTTTTATTGGTTTCTCCTAAACAATACAGCAGCAGCAGCAACCAATATACAGACATTTATATAGACTACAAGTCCCATACACACATCAAAATGTTTGTTTTTTGTTAGTGAATGCTATGCTCAAAGACCATAGTGCTGAGATCATACATTAATGAGTCTTTGAATCTGAGTTTATTTAAAACTAGTATTTTTTTAATGAAAATGCATTTAATTCACAAATATGTTTTATTTCATTTATAATATCTAGATTATTTTTCAATTCTAGCATTTCATTTTGGTAATTATCATTTGAAGTTAGTAATTTCTTACTTTGAATTAACTTCAGTAATCACAATTTGAACTAAAAAGCTCTCATATTTCATAAAGTTCGTGTGGTGAATATTTGCCCCTATTTCCAAATGTTACATGGATAGAATGTCATTTCAGTTTTGAGCTTTAGTTCAGCCACAATTTGTTCCCAATACCACTCTTTTATAAATTAATACTTTTTTTTATTTAATGAAAGATTCTTTAAATTCTACAGCACTTTTGCAATTTTCAAAAGTTCCACATACACAAGATTTCATATAATTTCATAATAAACCTTTTTTTTCTGCCTACCCCTGTATTGCCTCTCTCCACTGGTAACCACTAGTTCTCAGAATAAGTTCATGTTCTAACATTCTTTGACTTCACACCCATAACTGATCTAAACGTTGCAGTCGTGTCAATACATAACAACTTTTAAAAACTGTAATAATAATAGGTTTAATAAAATAGAAGTAGAAACTGACAAAGCAGATGAAAAGATGAAGTCACTCAACAGAGGGTAATGAATAAAAATAAACAGATAAAGGACTAAAATATGGACAATCTGAAATTATTAACTCAAAGAGTGAGTTGAACAGACTGGATTCAGCAGAGGACAGGGTTATGGAGCTAGAAGATGAGTCATTAGCGTATATCTACACTGATGTGAAAAACGGGGAAAAGAGGCCCTGGACATAAATGGGCTCACAGAAGTGCCGCACTGAGAACGCTTTATCTGTTAATAGCAGATTCACAGCCAAAACTGGGTTTGTTAACCAAGTAATATCCAAATTTCAAGTGTGTTTAGTCTATGTATTGCTTATATATGTAGCCAAAGGGGCCTTTGATAGAATACATTTTGCAGAGGTATGATGTCACAGATCATAGATTTGATAATATCATTGTTTGTTTACCTTTCACAATATTCTATTAACTCTACTCTCATTAATCATTGTATGGATATCATCAATAGCAGTAATTAAAACCATATTCTTGATTAAATTTATGCCAGTATCTTCCAAGGAAAACATCCATGCTTTCAAGTTTTGCTTTAACTTGCTCCTTTTTGATCTAATAAACTTTATGTTAAAACAATGGTGTCTTATTGTAAAAATGAACTTTCCATTTAACAACATGTACTTACATTTATTTTATTTAATTCATAAACATTTTACCTTAAACACAGGGGTATTATACAGAGTATTAAGAAGAATTTGGAGAATTCTGTGCAGAAAATTTCAGGTTAAATGTCAGGTACTCTATTGGCCTCCTTAGCTCTATAAATGGTTGCAAAGCAGTGTTTGAACAAGACATTTGCTCTAATAGAGTGCAGTAGGTCATTCCAAGTAAAAGACTGGATCAAAAATTTCTACTCACAAGATCAACTCTTTTATTAGACATTACCACCTACAACCATATGCAACAATTTAGTCTTTGCCAAAAGGATGTTTATAGTAACTGTAGCATAAGTTACATGTACTACTCTGAAACAATGGGGTTGTTTAAAGCCATAAATCCGTGAAACAAATCAAACAAAGTGTTTTAGAGATATGCAGACATAGCTATGAACATAGCCAAAGAATGAGGTCAGTATGTGGTTACATTGCCTTCATGATAAAATATTTAATGTCATTCTACACAATCTACTTCAAAGGAATATATAATGCTAGTTATTAAAACAAACTAGTAACTTCAGTTCTAGTTGTTTCTTCTTTCCTAATCTCGTTTCCAAAACAAAGTTTGAATTTCTTCATTCCCCTGGCTTAAAAGGGACTTATCTGTAGAGAGTAATAGGTAGAAATGAAACAAAAGCCTTGTAGATCTGTGTGGATATGAAACAAAGTGGAAAAAAAAATGAGTACCACTCTATTTTCTGTATAGTGTATGCAGGTGATGAACATATTGCTAATGTGTCTGGAACGGAAAAGTAAACATAACTGAATCCACAATGTCATCTTTTGAAAAGAAAGTTATTAAGAAAGTACAAGATGAAGTAATACTCAAGCTGTTTTGTCTAAGCTAACTGGCCTGAGCTGGAGAACACTGTTCAACAAGAAATTGTTTCTTATAACATAGAAAATACTTTGGTTTCCTTAGGTTATTTTCCATGACAAAAATTAGAAGTTCGAAACAAAAAATGTTTGCCACATCTCTCCTTGTTAGACTTCAGAGTCACAGATGTAAGGAAATACGTGTTCATCATCCTTTTCTAAAATCTTTTCTTGGAAAATATTGACAAATGCACATTTTTTTCCTTAACAGAATTTTTTATTTAAAATATATATACATATATTTTAATCTACTTATCAAAGACATATTGGGTTAGCCAAAAAGTTCACTTGGGACTTTTTTGTGTGTGTGTGATTAGTTGCTCAGTTGTGTCTGAGTCTTTGTGTGACCCATGGACTGTAACCTGCCAGGGTCCTTTGTCCGTGGGAATTCTTCAGGCAAGAATGCTGGATGGAGTAGGTTGCCATTCCCCCCTCCAGGGGATGTTCCCAACCCAGGGATCAAACCCAGGTCTCTCCTGCATTGCATGTAGATTCTTTACAGTCTGAGCCACCAGGGAACTTTATGGACAACCATAAATATTTGTATCTGTATGAAAATTCTTGCATCTTCTTGGTAATTAATCTCCGATAGCTACCTGAATATTTTTCTAGACATGTCAGGTATAATTAACACTGTTATCTTCAATAATAAAATATTTAATGACATATTTAAATATTAATATAGTTGATTCCGTGACTAGACCAGTGAGAAAGATAAGGTTTTTAACCTAATGCTGTAGGTAATGCATGGCACTTACATTGCTGGTAAAGAAAGCAAGGTGTAACTATAGTATTTCTAATTTCAGGGAAAAATCTTTAGGGAATAATAAGTGTTGTTACACATAAACATGAGATTTTTTCTACATTAAATATATGGTTGTATCATTAATTGAAGAGTTAGGCATTGTAGTATTCACAATTCCACACTTTGTTTGCCATTGTTATTGGAATTTCAGGTAATGGAAAGTTTAGCACTCCTCAGAACACTTGTTTGGGAAAAATTCAGTGAGACTCTAGAGGAAAGCAAATAAAACAGTGGTATGAGCCAGGACAAGCTGAAGATCATTGTGCCAATTATCTGCTTTGAAAATGATCACTTAGCTTAGAAGTATTAATTCTGAAATTAATCAGTGTGGATTTTGAATGTGTGTGTTTATGCATTTGCACATGTTATTGTTTGTATTTTTATTTCATAAATGTTACATGCACATTGTAGAACATAAGGACAATATAGAAAAAAACACAAAAATCATTCTACTTCATCTGGTAACATATTTCTTTCCAATTTTATGTCTTTACTTTAAAATCTTTATTAAAAATTGTTATTATAAGATACAGCCAGTTTGATTTCCAGCCTTTTTTAAAAACTCTACTTTGAAATGGATTTAGATTTACAAAGCAGTTGCAAAGCTAGTGCAGCACATCTGTCCTGTAGACCCTTCACCTAGCTTCCTCTGATGTTAGCATCTTTATCTAATTATGGAACGTTTGTTAAAAAGCAAGAGATTAACAGTGGTGCAGTACTACTAACTGAACTACAGACCTACTCAGATTTCACTGTTTTCTACCAGTGAATTTTTACTGTTCCAGGATCCAACATAAGATTATACATTGAATTTAATAAGCATTATTCTTTTTTGAAACCTAACAGTTTGTGTTTGCTTTTGTATATGGCCTTTAAAAGGAAGATACAGTTGTGTGTTCTGAGGAGAAGATGCTGATTATATATCCAAGAAAGACCCCTCAGAAACAACTGTTGTGTAGACGTGTAAAAAAAAAAAAAATAGTGAAAAATCTGATCTCCATTAAATACAAGAACTAGGTTGAACATTCAGGAAGGAAAATGCTTCAGTTAAATGGAAGTTGACATGAAATCTTGGTCATCTTCATGGAAAGGATTAGGGATCTTCAGAAGTATTAACACCATATTGAACTTTTGCAAATTAAGCTTGAAAACAAAAATCTCATACTCCTTCTGGGATGAACAGAATGAAAAAGGATGAAGGACAAAGGAAGAAATTTACATTTTCCATTAATGAGTTTAGTTTGGCTGTATTCCAAAAATGCCACCCACAAACACTTTGAAATGAGGCTCGGAAGCATGGTAAACTATAGCAATGGCATTAATTGAATTTTATCAGAGATAATTAATATCTCTAAATGAAATCCTATTTTAAACCCCACATCAAGGAAACGAAACATTTTTCTTCGAAGTTTGTTTCATACCAAATTCCATATTTTCTTCAGAATACAATTTCTTTCTGCTTTTCTAAGATTAAGACAATTGAAGATGCAAAACCCAGAAAGAAAACACTTTCTCTTGCTAATCATAGGGGAAAATATAAATATAATTGCCTGGCAGAATTCATGTTCTACTTAAAAGTTCGGGATACTGAATTTAAAGTTGATCAACATGCTTGTGTTCACTTGCTTGCTTTTCATCATATTTTTGTAGTGTTAATCACATAGAAAAACACTACAGATTCATAAATATACAGCTCAATGAATTATTACAGAGCAAAGACCCTTTTAGCCAAAGTCAGGTGGAGAAACGGGATATTGACCTCATTCTATAGGCTTCATTTGTGCCACCTTCCAATCAATAACCTCTTTGCTACCCAAAGTAAGTTGCTATAATTTGCTTGATTTTGGAATTAATGTAATTGGAATCATCCGAAATATATGTTTTAATTCTGGTCCCTTTCTTTCAATGTTATGATTATGATATTAATTTATGCTATTGCTACAGCTATAATGAGTTCATTTTAATGCTCTATACTATTAACATTTTATGAACATTTCTCTTTTCCCATTCTTCTAGTATGAATATTTGGATAATTATCCTTTTCTCTTATTAGAGTAATAGTGCTATGAGTATTCTGCATGTGTTTTTGTTTTACACTTGTATGCATTCTATTAGTATACACTTACTGGTGGGATTTCTTGTATTACACTGTGACTATGTTTAACTTAATAGAAAATGTCAAACACTTTTATGGAGGGAATATACCAAATTATCTTTTCACAAGATGTATAAAAATACCTGTTGCTCCAAATTCGCACCATCACTTGTACTGTTAGTCTGTATAATTTTCTATTCCTTTGGGGGTTGGGAAGATCCCCTGGAGGAAGAAATGGCAACCCACTCCAGTATTCTTGCCTGAAGAATCCCATGGACAGAGGAACCTGGAAAGCTATAGTCCATAGGTTCACACAGAGTTGGACACAACTGAATGACTTAACATGGGGTATAGACATGTTGTTATGCCTTTAATATGCTTTTTCATTATGAGTAATGATGTTAGGCAAATTTTCATGTGTTCAGTGGCTAACTGGATACACTTTTAGTGACATGCTATACAGTGAGTTCTTTAGGTATCTTCTTCAATGTTAAGATTTCTTATCAATTTAATAGTGTCTTTTGATATAGTAAATTATATTAATATTGGTCTTTTTCTTTAAGTTAATTTTTTCATGTCCTTTTTCTTTCCTGATGCCAAGGTCATAAATATATTTTTCCACTAGTATCTAGAACCTTCCTAATTTTGTTTATTATATTTAAACACAGTCGACTTGCAGTTTGTGTGTGTTTGATGTGAGTTTGCTTTTTCTCCTTATACAAATCAACTTTACACATAGGTAGCTTGTTGAACAGAGAAGGCAATGGCAACCCACTCCAGTACTCTTGCCTGGAAACTCCCACGTACAGAGGAGCCTGGTAGGCTACAATCCATGGGGTCGCTAGGAGTCGGGCATGACTGAGTAACTTCACTTTCCCTTTTCACCTTCATGCATTGGAGAAGGAAATGGCAACCCACTCCAGTGTTCTTGCCTGGAGAATCTCAGGGATGGGGGAGCCTGGTGGCTGCCGACTCTGGGGTCGCACAGAGTCGGACACGACTGAAGCGACTTAGCAGCTGCAGCAGCTTATTGAAATGGTTGAATGTATCATGTGGATTCATACTATTTTGTGTTGTCTACCACATCAAATCCTATCACTCAAAATTCTTTAATAGTCTTGGCTAATATTAGACCTTTACATGTCCAAGTAAAATTACATAGGTTTTTGCCAATTTCCACAAGAGAGATCTGATGATATTTTGATTATAATTACATTGAATCTATTAAAACAAGGAAGAATTGTCATTACTATAATATTGACTCTTCAAGTTATTTTGAACACATGGCACATGCCTCAATATTTATATAATTTAAAATATTTGTTAATATTTCATAGAATTTTATATAAGTTTTATGTATCTTTCATATTTAATAATGTATTTTTATTATCAAGGACATTTTAGGTGTCATATTTCATGGTAGTATCATTATCTGGAAGGCTCTTTTACTAAGAAAAATAAATAAAAATGAGATGTGATAATCAAGACCAAGTTACATTGGTGGAGTGAAATACTAACCAAGGAATTTTTACATTTGTTAGGAACCAACTGAGAGAATATAGAGCCAAGTTTTTATCTGCAGACTATATAGAATGGAAAAAGAAAGGTTTCTAAAGCTATCTACAAAATAGTAAAGTGGAACAAGATTCAGTTCAGTTCAGTCACTCAGCCATGTCTGACTCTTTGCGACCCCATGAATCGCAGCACGCCAGGCCTCCCTGTCCATCACCATCTCCCGGAGTTCACTCAGACTCACATCCATCGAGTCAGTGATGCTATCCAGCCATCTCATCCTCTGTCGTCCCCTTCTCCAGCCCCCAATCCCTCCCAGCATCAGAGTCTTTTCCAAGATTAATAAGCTACAATTTTGGAACAGAGCCTAATTTGCATAGATGAAAGTGATGTTACTCAGTCATGTCCAACTCTTTGTGACCCCATGGACTGGACTGTAGCCTACCAGACTCCACCGTCCATGGAATTTTACCGGAGTGGGTTGCCATTTCCTTCTCCAGGGGATCTTCCTGACCCAGGGATTGAACCCAGGTCTCCAGCATTGCAGGTAGATGCTTTACTCTCTGAGCCACCAGAGAAGCCAGGGAGTTTTCCAGTTTACATAGATGAATCACCAATAAAAGTTTCCTTCTAGACTCTTAGACATTCTGCTCTCTATCAATATATATTTCTTCATTTCATAATGCAATGAATCATACATTTGAAACAGTAGATAACATCTTAACTCACCCCTCCTTTTTACACACTCTTGTTGAATTATGGAGGAGTTAATTTTTAAATAATCTTATCTTCTTTCAGTTAGTGATTTCTCATTTAACTAGAGATAACTATTTGTGCTTTGTACAGTTAGGAAATTCCTTTATGGTTGAAAAGTATTCAGAAGGCATTGATAGTTTATACCTGCTGATTATACTGTCAAGATAAAATTAACGAGTTGTATAGAAAGACTATGAAAAATATGAGTAAACAAATGTAGACCATGAAATAGTTATAGTTCAACAGGAGACATGACAACATGGAATATTCCAATATTATAAAGACAACAAACACTCCATTATCCAGTACTGAGCATCTAATGTTTCTAGTCCTCAGAAATTTTGTACAAGATCTGAGACTAAAGACTAAGGACCATTAGTTTAGCTTTTTAAGTTCACCTAGAAAGTCCTTTTTGAAATTCTTAGTTTATAAAATCATATTCCACAGTAGCATTTGTAGTTTTCTATATTTAATTAACTGTTACAAATACATTCCAGTATGGTTTAGACAAGGATGCTAACTTAAAACTCTAATATTTATGAATTTTTGTCCTAGTTTTCCTAAAGCCTAGATGTGGTTAGGATATGTTAGACTTTGGATATGTTAGAATGTTAGAGATAGCCTGGTAAATTCTAAGGCTCTTTATGAGGTTAAGAAAACAAATACAAATTTGAGGACAATTCAGAATAAGCAGTAGACAACTACGATCTTGAAATTCATGGGAAATGCAATACATAGATCTTGTAATTTTTTAAACAAATGATTAGTGGATGTTTGTTTTATAATAGGCATTTTGTTAAATTGTGGGAGATGAATATACAATGGTTCTAAATCATCTTAGCAAAAAGAAAGGCTCCATAACAATTACTGATGTGTGAAAGATGCGAACATAGCGTATTGAAGGAAGAATAAGGAAATATTCTTGATGATGTGGAGTACTGATATATGACTGGACAAATGTAAGTTTGATGTAGAAGTAGTAAGGTAAGGTGAATTGCATGAAAATATTGACTGCTATGCTGAGAAGTCCGAATTTACTTCTGTTGTTACTATATTTACAATTTACTGTGGTTATTGGTATCATAAATGAGGTTATATTACAAAATAGAAAATGTTTTAGTCTTTTTTCTAAGTAGTTCCCCTACATTATTTTGTCTTTGAGGTGTAAATTAAATACATATATATTCAATTGTATGGGCTTAGGGACATCCATGAGACCGTAGTTACAAACAAGGTAATGAATACATACATCACCTCAGGAAGTTTAGCCTTGCCACTTTGGCTATTGTTTGCTTTTTAAATTTGTTTTTGTTTGTGCTTTATTGATGGTAAGAATATGGAACATCAGCTTGAACTTCTTAATTTTTTTAAGTTTTCAAAACTGAGTTGTTAGCTATATAGGTACTATGTTTTACCATAGATTCCTAGAACTTGTTCATTTTACATAACTGAAACTTTATACCTATTGAAACTAAAGTTGTTAAACAACTCTTAATTTTTCCTTCTCACCAGGAAATTACCATTTTACTCTGTGTTACCATTTTACCTTACAAGTGGAATTGTGCAGTGTTTGTTCTTCTGTGACTGGCTCTTATCAGTTAGTATGTATTCTAGTTCACCCATGTTGTTGCAGAGATGTCCTTGTTTTCTTTAAGGAAGAATAATAATTGCATTTTATGTTTATACCACAATTTTCTTTATTCATTCATCAGTCAGTGAACATTTAGGTTTTGTTTTGTTTTCCCCATGTCTTGGCAGTTGTAAATAATCCTGCAGTAGAGTGCAGACATTTGAGATCCTGGTTTAAATTCTTTTGGATACTTATCTCAATATGGGAATGCTGAATCATATCATAGATCTATTTTTAATATTTGGAGATATAGCAGCTGTTCTATTTTACATTCCTACCAGTGTACAAAGGTTCCAATTTATCCACATCCTCACCAATAGTTTTTGTCTTTCTTATTTTAATAGCTACCCTGACAGGTATGAGGTGATGGCTCATTATGGTTTGATTTTAAGTGAGATCTTATTTGGTTTTGCTTTTGAATTTGTTGATTAATGATATTGAGTACCTTTTCAAACACCCTTTGGACACTTGTTTGTCTTTGGAGAAATATCTTTTCAAATCCTTAGCCCATTCTGTTACTGGGTTATTTGTTATTTGTGTATGTGTATGCTTTTTATGATATCCTGGTTGTACTGGGTCTTTGTTACGGTGTGTGGGCTTCTCACTGAGGTTACTTCTCTCATTGCAGAACATGGGCTCTAGACACACGGGATTCAGTAGGTGTGTTATGTGGGCTCAGTAGTTGTGGCACTCAGCTTAGCTGCTCTGCCACATGTGAAATCTTCCCTGATCAGGGATCAAACCCATGTTCCCTTCTTTGGCAGACTGGTTCTTAATGAATGGATCAGCAGGGAAGTCCCTTTGTGTATTTTTTATGCTATTGAAATGTATGAGTTCCTTATATATTTTAGGTATTAACCCGTTAAAAGATATAAGGTTTACAAACATTTTCTACCATTCAGAAGCTTCCTTTACATTCTAATTCTTGTATCCTTTGCTTTGCAGAAGGTTTTAGCTTGACAATCACTACTGTCTTTTTTGCTTTCGTTGCCTGTGTTTTGGGTGTTACATTTAATTACTGCCAGAGCTAATGTCAAGAAGTCTTTCACCTATGTTATCTTCTGGGAATTTTACAGTTTCATGTCTTATGTTTGTCTTTGATCCACTTCCAGATCATTTTTGTATACGGTATAAGTTAGAGGTCCAGTTTCATTCTTTATCATGTGGCTATCCAGTTTTCCCAATATCATTTGTTGAAGAGACTATCCTTTCCCCATTGTGTATTCTAGGCACCTTTTTTTTTTTTTTTTTTGAAGATCAGTTGACATTTTATGTATGGCTTTATTTCTGAGCTCGGTATTCTAGTCCATTGGTATAAATGACTGTCTTTATGCCAGTATCTTACTTAAAAAAAAATTATTTAGGCTGTACTGGGTCTTTGTTGCTGTGTTGTAGACTTTCTAGTTGCAATGAGTGGGGGCTACTCTCCAGTGCAGTGTGCAGGCTTCAGTAATTGCTGTTCTTGGGCTCTAGGCTCAGGCTCAGTAGCTGTGGTGCACAGTCTTAGTTGCCCTGTAGTATGTGGAATCGTTCATGCAAAGATGGGCACAAAAAAGGACAGAAGTGGTGTGGACCTACAGGAGCAGAAGATATTAAGAAGAGGTGGCACATATATGCAGAAGAATGGTCTAAAACAGATCTCCATGACCCAGATAACCGTGATGGTGTGATCACTCTCCTGCAACCAGACATCCTGGAATGTGGAGTAAAGCAGGCCTTAGGAAGCATCACTATGAACAAAGTTAGTGGAGGAGATGGAACTCCACTTGAACTATTTCAAATCCTAAAAGATGATGCTCTGAAAGTGCTGCACTCAATATGCCAGCAAATTTGGAAAATTCGGCAGTGGCCACAGGACTGGAAAAGGTCAATTTTCATTCCAATCCCAAAGAAAGGCAATGCCAAAGAATGTTCAAAGTACTGCACAATTTCACTCATCTCACACGCTAGCAAAGTAATGCTCAAAATTCTCAAAGACAGGCTTCAACAGTATGTGAACCGTGAACTTCCTGATGTTCAAGCTGGATTTATAAAAAGCAGAGGAACCAGAGATCAAGTTGCCAACATCCGCTGGATCATGGAAAAAGCAAAAGAGTTACAGAAAAACATCTATTTCTGCTTTATTGACTATGCCAAAGCCACTGACTGTGTGGATCACAACAAACTGTGGAAAATTCTTCAGGAGATGGGAATACCAGGCCACCTGAGCTACCTCTTGAGAAATCTGTATGCAGGCCAGGAAGCAATATTTAGAACTGGACATGGAACAACAGACTGGTTCCAAATCAGGAAAGGAGTATGTCAGGACTGTATATTGTCACCCTGCTTCTTTAACTTATATGTAGAGTACATCATGTGAAATGCCAGGCTGGATGATGCGCAAGTTTGAGTCAAGATTGCCGGGAGAAATACCAGTAACCTCAGATATGCAGGTGACACCACCCTTATGGCAGAATGCTAAGAACAACTAAAGAGCCTCTTGAAAGTGAAAGAGGAGAGTGAAAAAGTTGGCTTAAAGCTCAACATTCAGAAAACTAAGATCATGGCATCCAGTCCATCACTTCATGGGAAATAGACAGGGGGAAGAGTGACAGACTTTATTTTGGGGGGGCTCCAAAATCACTGCAGATGGTGACTGCAGCCATGAAATTAAAAGATGCTTGCTCTTTGGAAGAAAAGCTGTGACCAACCTAGAAAGCATACTAAAAAGCAGAGACATTACTTTCTCGACAAAGGTCTGTCTAGTCAAAGCTATGGTTTTTGCAGTAGCCTTGTATGGATGTGAGAGTTGGACTTAAAGAAAGCTGAACACCGAATAATTGATGTTTTTGAAGTGTAGTGTTGAAGAAGACTCTTGAGAGTCCCTTGGACTGCAAGGAGATCCAACCAGTTAATCCTAAAGGAACTCAGTCCTGAATATTCATTGGAAGGACCAAAGCTGAAGCTAAAACTCCGATACTTTGGCCACTTGATGCAAAGAACCAACTCATTGGCAAAGACCCTGATCCTGGGACAGATTTAAGGAGGGAGGAGAAGGGGATGAGAGAGGATGAGATGGTTAGATGGCATCACCAATCCAATGGACATGAGTTTGAGTAGGCTCTGGGAGTTGGTGATGGACAGAGGGGCCTGGTGTGCTGTAATCCATGGGGTCATAAAGAGTCAGACTGACTAACTGATCAGATGTGAAATCTTCCTGAACCAGGGATCAAACCCCTGTATTGGCAGGTTTATTCTTAAGCAGTGAACCACCAGCAAAGTCCCATACTTTAATAACCATAATTTTGTAATGATATTGGAAAATAGGAAGTTTCCATAACATTGTTATTCTGCTTGACAGATTTAGCCATGGATCCCTCACAACTGTCTCATATTTATTTCTTTATTGTTGCCATACTCTTGTAAGTTATAATATTTAATGGCAAATCCCTAGAGCCATCTAGATCTAAATTTGATTTTATAATTCCCTATGTACTAGCTATATAACAGTGGAGAGGTATTTAGCATCCCTGTGCTCAATTTCTTCAGGTAAAAATTGTAGATACTTGTATATCATTTTTGGATATTCTAATGCACACAGTGACCAGTCAGTTCAAAGCTCAAACTGTAATTAAGGAAGTTAAGTCAACTCTGGCACATATTATATATAAAATAATTTCTCCTAACTTGAGTGACATTTGATTTAAAAAAAAAAACACAATTTTAACAATACTGAATTTTATGCTTGACCATTTGTATATACAAGTATTGTAGTTCAGTTCAGTTGCTCAGTCATGTCCAACTCTTTGCGAGCCCATGAATCGCAGCACGCCAGACCTCCCTGTCCATCACCAACTCCCGGAGTTCACTCAGACTCACATCCATCGAGTCAGTGATGGCCATCCAGCCGTCTCATCCTCTGTCGTCCCCTTCTCCTCCTGCCCCCAATCCCTCCCAGAATCAGAGTCTTTTTCCAATGAGTCAACTCTTCACATGGGGTGGCCAAAGTACTGGAGTTTCAGCTTTAGCATCATTCCTTCCAAAGAAATCCCAGGGCTGATCTCCTTCAGAATGGACTGGTTGGATCTCCTTGCAGTCCAAGGGACTCTCAAGAGTCTTCTCCAACACCACAGTTCAAAAGCATCAATTCTTCGGCACTCAGCCTTCTTCACAGTCCAACTCTCACATCCATACATGACCACAGGAAAAACCATAGCCTTGACTAGACAGACCTTAGTCAGCAAAGTAATGTCTTTGCTTTTGAATATGCTATCTAGGTTGGTCATAGTAGGGATTGCTATATCATGCCATATACATTTCCTATATACCAAGGAAAATAGTTTTAAACTTGGCATATCATTTCCCCAAATAGACTTCATTTGCCACCTCACTTGAAGATAGTTGTTTTAGTGGAATAATTTCTGGGCAACTAAATGTATAATAGAAGACAGAAATCTTGGAGATAATTTCTGTTGTTTTTTTCTTGAATATAGTTGATTTACAATGTTGGGTTAAATGCTAGTATACAGTACAGTGACTGTTTTACATCTACATACATTCTTTTTAATATTTTTTTATTATGGTTTATCATAGGATATTGAATAGAGTTCTCTATGCTATGCAGTAGGACTTTGTTTATCCAATTTATATATAAAATGTTACATCTGCTAACCACAACCTTCCATTCTATCCCTCATCTGACTCCCTCCCCCTTGACAACCACCTTTCATAGATAATTTCATTTGTGTGAGACTTTATATCCACATACAAGTGAAATCATATGATATTTGTCTCTTCTTTTTCTGGTTTCACTTAATATGATGCTCTCTAGTTGCATCCATGTTGCTGAAAATGGCTTGTTATGGCTGAGTAGTATTCCATTGTATAATTGGGCAACATTGTTTTTTGAAATATAATTGTCTTGTTTTTACTAGTTCTGAAGTATCACATAGTGATTTGATATTTTAATACATTATAAATGGATCACCTTAGTAAGTCTAGCTATGATATGCTACCATACAAAGATATTGCATACTTTTTGACTATTTTCCCCACACTGTACATTTTATAACTGTGACTCATTTATTTGGTAACAAGAAATTTGTACGTATTCACCACCCTCACCTGTTTCCCTCATTCCACCTACTCACTTCCCTCTGGTAACCACAAGTTTGTTCTCTGTGTTTATGAGTGTGTTTCTGTTTTGTTGTGTTTGTTCACTTAATTTTTTTTATTGGCATACAGTTGATTTACAGTGTACTGATAGCTCCAGGTGTACAGACAAGTGAATCAGTTATACATATACATATATCCACTCTTTTTTTTAGATTTTTTCCCCATAATAAGCTATTACATAGTACTAAGTTTGTGTTATACAGTAGCTCCTTATTAGTTATCTATTTTATATATAGCAATGTGTATATGTCAGTCCCAATCTTCTAATTTATCCTGACCACTCCTTACCCCTGGTAACCATAAGTTCATTTGCTACATCTGTAACTCTGTTTTTCTCTCTTCTGTTTTAGAGAAGTTCACTTGTAGTCTTTTTATTAGATTCTACACAAATAAGTGATATAAGTGATACCATGTGATATTTGTCTTTGTCTGACTTCACTCAGTATGACAATTTCTGGGTCCATTCATATTGCTGCAAATGAAATTATTTCTTTCTTTTATGGCTGAATAAGATTCAATTCTATATATATACCACATCTTTATCCATTTGTCTGCCAGTGGGCATTTGTGTTTTTTCCAAATCTTGGCTGTTATGACTAGCGCTTCTATGAACATAGTGGTACATATATCCTGATGAATTACACTTTTGTGCAAATATATGCCCCTTGGTGGGATTGGTGGATCATATGTTAATTCTTTTTTTTTTATTTTGGTTTTGTTTTAGCTTTCTGAGGAACCTCTATACTGTTTTCCCAGTGGCTGCACCAACTTATATTTGGGAATAATTTCTAAACACACACTCACATGTCTCAGACACACATAAGAAAATACGATTCTTTTTTTATTGAAGTATATTTGATATATGGGCTTCCCTGGTGGCTCAGATGGTAAAGAACCTGCATGCAATGGGGAGACCCAGGTTGGGTCCCTGGAGAAGGGAATGGCTACCCACTACCATATCCTCGCCTGGAAAATTCCATGGACAAAGGAGCCTGGTGGAGTACAGTCCATGGGGTTGCAAAGAGTCAGACACACTCTTGTAGTTGATGTATAATATATTATATGAACTACAAGTGTACTATACAGTGATTCACAATTTTAAAGGTACTCTATAATTTTCATAAAATATTGACTATTTTACTCAAGTACATATAAGCCTGTAACTTATTTTATACCTAATAGTTTGTACCTCTTAATCTCCTGCTCCTATAAAGTCCCTTCTCCCTTCCTCTCACCACTGGGTAACCACTAGTTTGGTTTCTGTATCTGTGACTCTGCTTCCTTTTGATATACTCATTAGTTCCACTGAATGGGAGAAAATATTTGCAAATGATATGACTGATAAGGGGTTACTATCCAACATGTGTAAAAAACTCATACAACTTAACATCAAAAATAACAAAAACGATTATAAAATAGGCAGAAGAACTGAATAGACATTTTTGCAAACAGGACATGCAGATGGCTAACAGGCACTTGTCAAGATGTTCAATATCACTCATTATCAGGGAAATGTAAATCAAAATCACACTAAGCTAACACCTCACCTCCATGAGAATGGCTATTGTCAAAAAGAACGCAAGTAACAAAAGCTGGCAATGTGGAGAAAAGGGAACCATTGTACTCTGTTGGTGGGAATGTAAATTAGTGCAGCCACTATGGAAAATAGTATGGTGGTTTCTCAAAATAACTAAAAATAGAATTACCATTTGACCCAGCAATTCTCCTTCTAAATGTATGTCCAAAAAATTCAAAAAACACAAATTCGAAAAAATACTTGCTCAGTGTTCATGCTGCTGCTGCTAAGTCGCTTCAGTCATGGCTGACTCTATGCGACCCCATAGATGACAGGCCACCAGGCTCCTCTATGCAAGAATACTGAATTGAGTTTCCATTTCTTTCTCCATCAGTGTTTATAATAGCATTATATACAATTGCCAAGATATGGAAGCAACCTAAGTGTCCATCAGCAGATGAATGGATAAAGAAGACGTGATACACACACAGAGAGAAACACATAGCCAATGGAATATTTCTCAGCCATAAAAAGATTGAAATTTTGCCATTTGCAGCAACATGGATGTACTTGGAGGGGATTATGCTAATTGAAGTAGGTCAGAAAAGATAAATACTGTATGATATCACTTGTGTGTGGGATTGAAAAATGATGCTTATAAAGACCATGCATGTCTCTCTTACTCATGGGGTATACCAGATAGGATTGAGATAACTGTGGGCTATGAGATGGGCTTACTAAAACTCTAACTGCTTGAGAGACAGTATAGGTTAAAAACTATAGTGCTAAGTTAGAACAATATTTCAATATTGCTATGAACTAAATGTCCATATACCTCCAAAATTTACATGTTGAAATCCTACTGACAATGTGATGGAATTAGGAGGGGGGCTTATGGGAGAGGTATTAAGTCATAAGGGTGAAGGTGAGGATGAAGCCCTTATGAATGGGATTGATGCCCTTAAAAAGACACCCCAAAGGGCTTCCTTGGCACTTTCTACCATATGAGAAAAAAGCAAGAATACAGCTATCTGTGAACCAGGATGCAGGCCCTCACCAGACACTGACTGAATCTGTTGATTCTCTCATCTAGGACTTCTCAGTAAACCAGAACTGTGAGAAATACATTTCTGGTATTTATAAGCTATCCAGTTTATGGTAGTTTGTTATAGCAATCCATATTGACTAAGACAAACATTATCCATGTATTTTGATACAAATTACTTAACCTCTCTGTGCCTCATTTTCTCTATCCTTAAATAGGGATAATAATAACTTAAACAGTTCCAAAGAATAAATGATATATTAATGTCCACAATGTTATCCATTTGTTTTCTCTTTCATGGTCAGACTACTTGTTCAAGAGCACTTTCTAGATTCCTTCAGCTTACTCATTCCTTTTTTACTGGCCATTCTATATGTTTAAATATATAGCACCTGATAATATCAATTCTGCCAATGATTGATATAGCATCGGTAATGAAGGCAGAGACCTAATAAGATATACACAGTATATCATATACATGTGTATTTCTTATTTTTGGTTCAATATAGAAAAGATCTTGGTATTTAGTTGCTTTTCTTGAATGTAATCAAATATCCAAAATTCTGTGAAGGCTAAATTTATACTGGAAAATTACTGAGTACTTGTTAGAAAGTAATACTGCAAGATAAGATGATGAGTAATACTATCTATATTTTGTGTGTTTCATGGTAGTGACATTTCTGGGAAACCCAACTCTTATCACTCTTCTATTTTTTAATTAAATTAATAAAAGTTTAGGGCCATAAATGGCAGTATGAGTAATTGTGTCAGTTATTCCATATTAGTCAATGAGTCAGTTCTTTGATCTTAGTAATTATATTTGGACTGAATAACACATACAAAAGGAGTTAGGGCTTCTCTGGTGGTTCAGATGGTAAAGAATCCACCTGCAATGCGGGAGAACTGGGTTCAATCCCTGGGTTGGGAAGATCCCCTGGAGGAGGGCATGGCAACCCACTCCAGTATTCTTGCCTGGAGAATCCCCATGGACAGAGGAGCCTGCTGGGCTACAGTCCATTTGGTTGCAAAGAGTCGGACAAGACTGAGTGACTAAGCACATGTTTATAATAATGAAGAATATAGTTTCCATGACTACTGATAAAATATCATCATCTCATCAATAGAAAATAACTTTTTGATATATGCAAACACTATTCACAGATAATGTCCAATATCCTTTAAGATATATGTTATCTCCCATTACAACATTACTTTGCAAAAAATACTATTACATGAATAAAATGACTATTTACCTTATCTCAAAGGGCATGAGAACCATAGACATTGACTTTATTTGCCCTTAAATTAGATATACATCAATAGTAATATTATGGGATAAATGTGAGGTTTAACTGAAAATAGGAAGAAATAAGAATCTTTAGACTGCAGGAGAATTATTTCATTGCTTGCAGAATTTTTTTTTTTTTAATCCATGTAAGCATTTGACCACACTCAGTATTAGTTGAATATCGCATTGGGTTCTTATTTGTGTTTAAAATCTAATGCTTACCATTTGTGGTTTATTTTTCCTTGATCATCGTCTTACTGCATGGGAAAAGATGATCTAGGGCTAAATAAAATAATCATTTTTATAGTTAATGCCCATACACTGCTCAGGTTGTAAAAGAAAATAATCACCCTGTGTTGTCCCTCATGAAATGTCAAAGGTCTATTATGAAGCCCCCACGAGTAATGTTTTAATCTTTTGCCAAATCAACATAGTGGACTCTTTTATTTCACATAGAAATGACACTCAAGTGCCAGAAATACAACTTTGGAAAAATGCATTTTCATTTGCAAAAAACTGACTATTAAATAAACCTTTAGGAATTTTACCATCTGAAAGTGTGTTTTATAGTAAGAAATATACATAAATAATATTATATTTTGGAAAATTTCACTCTGATTACAGGCAAAGTGACACTCATTTAAAACATTTACCACTTTACAAAATTTTATCATTAAATGTAGACAAGTTTAAGTATCTGTAGTGTTATTGAAAGTCGTTTAATTGTGAGTTGTGAAATTATTTACACAACTCAAGATTCTGATTTATGTGAAAAGAAAATGCTCCTAGATGGCGGCAGAGGATAAGGTGTTTAGATAGCATCATCGACTCAATGGACATGAATTTGAGCAAACTCTGGTAGATAGTAAAGGACAGAGGAGTCTCACATGCTACAGTCCATGAGGTCACAGAGTTGGACATGACTTAGCGACTGAACAACAATAATCCAGGTGACCTGATTTGAAATGTCGCATATGAGATGCTAACTACCTATAAGTATCCTCAGTTCTTCTCATCACTAAAAAAAGGAAAGAAACAGGAATATATCAATAACATATCTTGCCATTTGTATAATTAAGAATAGTGCCATGTTTGTTGACAATATCCCCATGATTTTCTGATTTTTTAAAGTTCCTAATGTAGTTATGAACCTCATTTCAATGTAACAGTGAAAAAATAAAGTGCATGTTAAGTGATGTAGACATAAGTGACTTTTTCTATGTAAATTGCTATAGGTAAGAGAATTCATCTTTGCAGCAAATCTTTTAAGTATATGCTTAGGAGTAAAGCAGAACAATTTTGTGTAAATCATGTTTTGTAAAAAAGAATGTAGAACAGGATACAAATGTATATAATTTAATGGAAATACTATCACTAATGATACAGATTGCCAAATGGAATTCTCTTGTCTCTAGAAGCTGTGTTTACTGCCTTTTTCCAAAGTGACTTAATGGATTTTTAAAACCATGTCTTCAGTTACATTGTTCTTGTTAAATGGAAGCTTTAATTTTGAGCTTCTCCTGATTCCATTTAATGGAAAAGTCTCTTTTGCATAATCCCACAGCTTTTCTTTATTGGAAATATCTTTTGTAAAATTTTGCTCTGTACTTAGTGGAAGAATTTTGAAAAATGAAAATGCACATTTCGACCATAAGTCTTGCTCCTTATTTAGGTATATTACTGGAATTACCTCTGTTAAACAGCTCCAGATTTCTCAAATGATATAAGATCTAATGAAGGGAAGAGAGTGCATTATGACATAAAAGATTTTTAAAAACATATCTTCAAAATAAAATTTCCATATATTTGTTCAATAAACATGTGTTGAGTGCTTACTATCTGCCAGGCTAAGGATCAAGAATTGGAATTACATAGATACATAAGATTCCTAGATTATTCCCATATGAACTATTTTTTGCTCTACACTTTGAGAATTTTTGCCTACAAAATTAAAACTTTATTTTCTGAGCTTCAATAACTTTCTTATAATTAACACTTTTTGAAAATAGTAAAAACTCATTATTCACAAAACTAAGATCATGGCAACCATTCCCATCACTTCATGGTAAATAGATGGGGAAACAACAGAAACAGTGACAGACTTTATTTTCTCGGGCTCCAAACTCACTGTGGATGGTGACTGTTGCGGCCATGAAATTAAAAGATGCTTACTCCTTGGAAGAAAAGCTGTAATAAACCTAGACAGCATATTAAAAAGCAGAGACATTAGTTTGCTGACAAAGGTCCATATTGTCAAAGCTATGGTTTTTCCAGTAGTCATGTATGGATGTGAGAGTTGGACCATGAAGAAAGCTGAACATCGAAGAATTGATGCTTTTGAACTGTGGTGTTGGAGAAGACTCTTGATAGTTCCTAGGACTGCAAGGAGATCCACCAGTCTATCCTAAAGGAAATTAGTCCTGAATATTGATTGGAGAGACTGATGTTGAAGCTCCAATACTCGGCCACCTGATGCAAAGAACTGATTCGTTGGAAAAGAGCCTGATTCTGGGAAAGATTGAAGACAGGAAGAGAAGGGGATGACAGAGGGTGATATGTTTGGATGGCATCACTGATGTGATGGACGTGAGTTTAAGTAAGCTCTGGGAAATGGTGAAGGACAGGGAAGCCAGGCATACTGCAGTCAATGGGATTGCAAAGGGTCAGACAGGGCTGAGTGACTGAACAATAACAACATCAGTAAATATAGCATTAATGTGTCTGATTCAAAACAGCATACATATTATCTCTTCTTTCATATGGAACTCAAGTGATAGAACTGAATAAAAATGGTAACTATGTAAATTAAAAACACAACCAGGGAAAGAATTCAATGACTCAACTGCTGAGGAAGATTTTTTTTTCATTAATATAGATAAAAATAGAAAACATATAGAAAGAGAATGGAGGTGTGATAAGGTTCTCAGGAAACCAAAATTAGGAGGGAGAAGAGACCAACAGTGTGTCCAGGCAAAGCTTTAGACAAAACCTCTTGAAAAGCTCTGGCAAAAAGAAAGTCATTTTTTCCCCCCAAGTGACATTTGACTCAGAAATATTAAATGTGTCAGATGGTTGAATTGAATTAATGGATCTGAAAGCATAGGGATTAGTTTAAGTTTTGTAAATGGAACAGATGACACTTTTCACTACCCACACCAAATTCCACCATCAGTCTTAACCAACAACAAGTATCAACTCCCCAGAACTACTTTCCACAAAAAAGGATCACAGATTTTCTGAGGAAAACTAGGATTTCTAACATGGATTTGATGTACTAGCCAATATATCTGTATTGTGCTTCTTTGAGCTAAATATGCAAGATTCAGCTTCCATTTTCTTTAAAATGAAGACTATTAGTCAAGAAACTTAACCCATAGAAATAGTTAACCATTAGCTTTTATGTTGCATCATTTTAAAAATAAAGGTCAAAAATGGAAACTAAACTTTTGTGAAAAGCTTAGAGATGACATTTAACAATAGTTACCAAAACATTACTTCAGATGAAACAGAAGTAATTCAGAAAACAAAACTTTAAAAATAATACTACTTGATAACTTGAGAGAAATTTAAGAAAATACTGCATTACTACCCCACCATCTCAAAAACAAAATGGGAGCTAAAAGTGATTGCCTAGAGGAGTGTCACCCGGGATGAGGACAAATGGGCCCAGACAGGGTATTATTCATTTTAGTCTTGTCTGAACTATTTAATTTTGCTCATATGGAAGTATTTTTTTTTTTTTTTTAGTTTTATGAATGTTGAGTTTTTTTGTTTTTTGTTTTTTTTTTAGTATTAAGTTTTTTATTTTTTTAATTTTAAAATCTTTAATTCTTACATGTGTTCCCAAACATGAACCCCCCTCCCACCTCCCTCCCCATAACATCTCTGTGGGTCATCCCCATGCACCAGCCCCAAGCATGCTGTATCCTGCGTCAGACATAGACTAGCGATTCAATTTGATTTAGAATTAAGTAATTGATAATGCCCCCACAGCAAATTCTTATACATTTCAAACTCTTCTTTGTGGTTATTTCAGTCAATACAATGTTGCAGATATGCCAGATTTTTAATGAATATTATCTTGCTGCTTATTAAAATGTCTAAATTGCATATTTCAAAGGCAAATTATGGTTATTGTCCACCACTCTATTCCTTCTCCTTAAACCTGGTCCTATCCAGAGTTCAGAATTATGTGGAAGGTCTCCACCACCTATTCAGCATAAAGATGAGAAACTAGAATCCTAGGCAATATTCTTTTTTAAAAAAAAATAAATTTATTTAATTGGAGGTTAATTATACTTTACAATATTGTATTGGCAATATTCTTAACATTCTTCCACGTACTCTTGCGCAATGAATCCATCATCAAGTATGATCTTGATTCTTCTAAGAATTTATCAATCTGAATGTCTGTGCTTAAGTAAAGTGAAAGTGTTAGTCACTTAGTCCTGTCTGACTCTTTGTGACCCCAGGCTAAAGTCTTCATTGTTTCTTACAATGCTATTGTAATGACCTCCTACTTGGTTTATTAGAATCTTTTTTCTCACGCTTTTCTCCTTTGGCATTTCCACTGCAGCCAGCGTCATCTTTTCAGAACACATTTCCCATGTTGCTCACCTCCTTCTTAAGGAAATTGCGTACATCATTTCATCTTCTTGGAAATAGTTCTCTTCTCCCTTGTTGTCTAGTTAACGTTTACACATCCTTTAGATATAAACTCAATATTGGGTCTTTTTAATTCAGTCACATTATTGGGACTTTTTAATTCGGTACAGAGACAGCCAGTACTCTGATACTTCCCTGCTCAGCACTTAACTTGTAGGTATTTAGACACTGATTTGATTATTATTCCTTTATAGCACTCTACCATAAGCTTCACAATAGAGGGGATCATGTAAAATCTGTTCATCACTTCATTCCTATGTTTTGAAGAGTGTCTTGTTTGTAATAAGTGCTGAAGTAATATTATTGAATAAATTGACTATTTACAAAATATTCATTTATTCAAACAGTTACAAAAACAAACAGCCACGGTTCCTGCCATACATTTTCTCAATTTGTGACGTGTTTTCTCTTTCAAAATTTTTTGACATAGTCTAATTTTTATTCTTTATAGTATATTGCCCTTTATGTATTTTTTTTTTTCCTAGAAAACAGCCTACTTCTACCAGGCATTTAAACTTATTAATGGGAAATTAGTATATATTATTTTTCTTTGTTTCCATAGTTGTGATTTTCCATCTTTCTCTCTTCCCTTTCTTAAATTGTAGGAGTTAATTATATAATTAATGAAGTTAAGAGAACTCAGAGTTAAGAGAATTTTGCTGGTTATATCACTTTCACTCTGCATCTTTTTTAAAATGATTTATTTATTTTTTGTTTTTTTTAATTTTTATTTTGGAGTATTTGATTTACAATGTTGTCTTACTTTCAGGTGTATAGCAAAGTGATTTAGTTATATATGTATCTATTTTTCCAATTCTCTTGCCATATAGGTTATTACAGAGTAGCATTCCCTGTGCTAATCAGTGGATGCTTATTGATTATCTATTTTATATACAGTAGTGTGTATATGTTAATCCCAATCTCCTAATTTATTCTTCCTCCCAACCTTTTCCATTTGGTAACCATATGTTTTCTAAGTCTGTAAATCCGTTTCTATTTTGTAATTAAGTTCATTTGTATTAATCATTTTTTAGATTCCAAATATAAGTGATATCATGATATTTGTCCTTTTCTATCTGACTGACTTCACATGATAACCTCTAGATCCATCCATGTTGTAGAAATAACATTATGTCATTCTTTTTATAGCTGAGTAATGTTTCATTACATATGGACCGCATCTTTTTTATCCATTCCTCTGTTGATGGACATTTAGGTTGCTTCCATGCATTGGCTATTGTAAACAGTGCTGCAGTGAACATTGAGGTGAATGTATCTTTTTGAAGTTTATTTTCCCAGATATATGCCCAGGAATGATATTGCTGGATTATATGTTAGCCTTGTTTTTAGTTTTTAAGGAACCCCCATATTGTTCTCCAAAGTGGTTGTACCAATTTACATCCCTGACGTGTAAAAGTGTTCCCTTTTTTCTCCCTAAACCTTTCCAGCACTTATTGTTTGCAGACTTTTTGATGATGGCCATTCTGACAAGTGTGAGGTAAAACCTCATTGTAGTTTTGATTTGCATTTCTCTAACAAGTAGCAGTGTTGAGCATCTTTTCATGTGCTTTTTGGCCATCTATATGTCATCTTTCAGGAAGATCCCCTGGAGAAGGGCATGGCAACCTACGAGAGTATTCTTGCCTAGAGAATGCCTTGGATAGAAGAGTCTGGCAGACTGCAGTATAAGGGTTCACAAAGAATTGGACATGACTGAGCAACTAACACATGTCTTCTTTGGAGAAATGTCTATTTCGATATTCTGCCCATTTTTTGATTGGGCTGGTTGTTAAGATTTTTTATATTAAGCTGCATGAGCTGTTTATACATTTTGAAGATGAATTTCATGTTGGTCTCAACATTCGGGAATATTTTCTCTCATTTTGTGGGATGTCTTCATTTTGTTTATGGTTTCCTTTGCTGTGCAAAAGCTTTTAAGTTCAATTAGGTCCCATTTGTTTGTTTTTATTTTCATTACTCCAGGATGTGGATTCAAGATATTTCTGCAATTTATGTCTTAGTGGTCTGTCTATATTTTCCTCTAAGAGTTTTATAGTATCAGGTTTTATATTTAGGTCTTTAATCCATTTTGAGTTTATTTTTTGTATAGGATTAGAGAATGTTCTAACTTCATGTGGTTATCCAGTTTTCTCAGCATCACATATTGAAGAGACTGTCTTTTCTCCATTTTATATTCTTGCCACTTTTGTGTAGACCATAGGGGTGTGGGTTTTTATATCTGGGTTTTCTATTCTGTTCTGACCCATAAGCCTGTCTTTGTGGCAGTGCCATCAGACTTTGATTACTGGAGCTTTACAGTATAGTCTGAAGTCAGGGAGTATGATTACTCCAGCTGTGTTTTCCTCCTCCGGGCTGACTGCTTGGACTATTGGGGATCTTTTGGGTTTCCATACAAATTTTAAGATTTTTTTGCTTTAGATCTGCAAAAAATGCTACTGACAATTTGATTGGGATCACATTGGATCTGGAGATTATCTCAGGTAACATAGTCATTTTGACAATACTAGTTCTTCCAATTGTCAATTTTTATTGACAATTGTCAATTTTTATATTTTATATATAGATCCTATTAGATTCTTCCAAGAAATAATCATGTTGTCTCTGAATAGTAGAAAATATATTTCATCCTTACAGTCACATTCATTATGTTCTTTTCTGGCCTTTATTGTTCTAACTTCGACCTCCACATAAATGTTTAATAAAATTTGTAATGGTACATATCCTTGTTTCTTCTCAGTCTCAAGGTAACAGTTTATAATATTTTATTAATGAAAATTTCCAAGTAAACAAAGAACTGAAAGAATTATATGTAAAAAAGCTATATCTTAACACCTAAACTATACAATTAATATTTTAATATATTTGCTTGTAACCAATTTATCTAGCTCTCAATCCCTCCATTTATCCATCAATTCAACTTATTTCTATTGCACTTCAAAGTAATTTCAGATCAGTAAATTTCAGCTTTTAAAGTAGAATTAAATATTTTACAGCGTGTTTTGAAGTAAAAATTACTCATGTGTGGCAAGGCACAAGTCTAAGTTTACTAAGTAAAATAACATGTACTCTGACAAGAACATACATCTGTGTAACACAAATTTCCATCAAGATATAAAGCAAGAATCACAAAACAGTAAGTTGTTTCATACCCCTTTTCAGTCCATTAATGCCCTCACTTTCTCTCCCCCAAGGTCATCTACTCTTCTAATTCTCTTTACCACAGATTAGTTTTATCTTTCCTACAAATTTATATAAAATCAGTAGCACTCTTTTGGTTGTCTTCTTTCACATACCACATGGTGTCGTGTTTGAGACTTTAGAACTTTTTATTGAGGAGCATTCCATTGCATGAATATGGTGAATTTTACTCATTTTGCTCTGGATGAATAACTAATGTGATTCTGTATTTAGTTATTGTGAAAAAATCTATTTCTGCTTTATTGACTATGCCAAAGCCTTTGACTGTGTGGATCACAAGAAACTGGAAAATTCTGAAAGAGATGGGAATACCAGACCACCTAACCTGCCTCTTGAGAAATCTGCATGCAGGTCAGGAAGCAACAGTTAGAACTGAATATGGAACAACAGACTGGTTCCAAATAGGAAAAGGAGTAAGCCAAGGCTATATATTGTCACCCTACTTATTTAACTTATATGCAAAATACATCATGAGAAATGCTGAGCTGGAGGAAGCACAAGCGGAAATCAAGATTGCTGGGAGAAATATCAATAACCTCAGATATGCAGATGACACCACCCTTATGTCAGAAAGTGAAGAAGAATTAAAGAGTTTCTTGATGAAAGTGAAAGACAATAGTGAAAGAGTTGGCTTAAAACTCAACATTCAGAAAACTAAGATCATGGCATCTGGCCCCATCACTTCATGGCAAATAGATGGGGAAATAGTGGCTAACTTTATTTTGGGGGGCTCCAAAATCACTGCAAATGGTGATTTCAGCCATGAAATTAAAAGATGCTTGCTCCTTGGAAGGAAAGTTATGACCAACCTAGACAGCATATTAAAAAGCAGGGACATTACTTTGCCAACAAAGGTCCATCTAGTCAAGGCTATGGTTTTTCCAGTGGTCATGTGTGGATGTGAGAGTTAGACTATAGAGAAAGCTGAGCGCTGAAGAATTGATGCTTTTGCACTGTGTTGTTGGAGAAGACTCTTGAGAGTCCCTTGGACTGCAGGGAGATCCAACCAGTTCATCCTAAAGGAGATCAGTCCTGGGTGTTCTTTGGAAGGACTGATGTTGAAGCTGAAGCTCCAATTCTTTGGCTACCTGATGCAAAGAGCTGACTCATTTGAAAAGACCTTGATATTGGGGAGGATTGAAGGCAGGAGGAGAAGGGGACAGCAGAGGATGAGATGGTTGGATGGCATCACCGACTTGACAGACATGAGTTTGGGTGGACTTCGGGAGTTGGTGATGGACAGGGAAGCCTGGTGTACTGTGGTTCATGGGGTAGCAAAGAGTTGGACATGACTGAATGACTTAACTGATTTTATGAAAATATGTCATTGTTGTCCTTGTGACTTTATGGATGTCTATTTTTATTTGGGAGCGGGGTAAATAATTAGGTTTAGAATAATTTGGATAGGTAGTGATGTGTTTATGAGGACTTCCCAGGTGGTCCTGGTGGTAAAGAACCCACCTGCCAGTGGAGGAGAGATGTAAAGAACATGGTTTTGATCTCTGGGTCACAAAGATTCCCTGGAGAAGAGCATGGCAACCGCTCCAGTATTCTTCCCTGGAGAATACCTCTGTCCATGGATTTATGTATGCAGAACTTTTTATAGAATAAGTGTGTGAATTTACAGTCTCATGAAAAATGTTGGAAAGTTTGAGTTGCTCTATATTCTTGACAATACATGATAGTTTCAGTCTTTTAATTATTCAGGGGAATATGTAGTAGCATTTAGCTGTGATTTTAAATTGCATTTGTCTGAAGATGAATGAAATTAAACACATTTCCATGTACTTATCCTGTATAAAGCAGCATCCTTTGTAAAGTATCCATTTAAACCTTTACTTATTTTTACTGGTAAATTATCACTGTTCTTATATATATATATCCTAAATAGCAGTCCTGTCTCAGATATCTATACTGTGGATATTCCCCTGGTGTCTTGCCTGTTCACTTATTTTTAAAGCATTTGCTTGATGACGAGAGGTTTTTTTTTTTTTTTCGATAAGGTATCTATATATTTTTAGTGTGATGTCTGACTACTTTATTATTTTATGGTAATTGCTTAATGGTTCCCTGACTTATGCTGTTGTTGCGCAGTTGCTCAGTCATGTCCGACTCTATGTGACCCCATGGACTGCAGCACACCAGGCTTCCCTGTCCTTCGTTATCTCCAGGAGTTTGCTCAAACTGATGTCCAGTGAGTCAGTGATGCCATTTAACCATCTCATCCTCTGTCGTCCCATCTCTTTCTGCCCTCAGACTTTCCCATCATCAGTGTCTTTTCCAATGGGTCTGCTCTTTGCATCAGGTGGCAAAAGTATTGGAGCTTCAGCATCAGTCCTTCCAATGAATATTCAGGATTGATTTCCTTTAGGATTGCTTGGTTTGATTCCCTTGCTATCCCAGGGACTCTCAAGAGTCTTCTCCAGCATCACAATTTGAAAGTATCAGTTCTTCAGCTCTAAGCCTTCTTTATGGCCCAAATCTCACATCCATACTAGAAAAGCCATAGCTTTGATTATACGGACCTTTGTTGGCAAAATGATGTCTTCTCTTCCCTGGTGGCTCAGTAAAAAAATGCACCTGCAATGTGGGAGATCTGAGTTTGATCCCTGGGCTGGCAAGATTCCCTGAAGGAGGGCATGGCAACCCACTCCAGTCTTCCTGACTGGAGAATACCCATGGACAGGGGAGCCTGGAAGATTGCAGTCCACCAGGTCACAAAAAGTTAGACTTGACTGAGTGGCTAGGCACAGAACAGATTTGCCATAGTTTTTTCTTCCAAGGTCTTCCCTGGTGGCTCTGATGGTAAAGCATATCCCTGCAATGCAGGAGACATAGGTTCAATCCCTGGGTCAGGAAGATCCTCTGGAGAAGGAAATGGCAACCCACTCTAGTACTCTTGCCTAGAAAATCCCATGGTTGGAGAAACCTGATAGGTTACAGTCCATGGGGTTGCAAAGAGTCTGACATGACTAAGCAACTTCACTTTCACTTTTCTTCCAAGGAGCAAGCAGCTTTTAATTTCAATGTTGCAGTCACTGTCCGAAGTGATTTTGGAGCCAAGAAAATAATGACTTCACTGTTTCCATTTTGTCACAATCTATTTGCCATGAGGTGTTTCCTAGTAGCTCAGCTGGTAAAGAATCTGCCTGCAATGAAGGGGATTCTGGTTCGTTTCCTGGGTCAGGAAGATCCCCTGGGGATGTGTTAGGCTACCCACTCAAGTATTCTTGGGATTCTCTGGTGTGTCAATAGGTAAAGAATCCACCTGTAAAGTGGGAGATGTGGGTTTGATCCCTGGGTTGGGAAGATCCCCTGGAAGAAGGCATGGCAACCCACTCCAGTATTCCTGCCTGGGGAATCCCCATGGACAGAGGAGCCTGGCAGGCTGCAATCCATGGGGTCACAAAGAGTCAGACATGACTGAGAGACTAAGCACATTTCCCATGAAGTGATTGGACTGGATGCCATGATCTTAACTTTTTAAATACTGACTTTTAAGCCAGCTTTTTCACTCTCCTCATTCACTTTCATTTTGAGGCTCTTTAGTTCCTCTTTGCTTTCTGCTATAAGGGTGTCATCTGCATAACTGAGATTATTGACATTTCTCCCAGTAGTCTTGTTTTCAGCTTGTGAATCATCAGGCTGGCATGTTGTATGATGTACTCTACATATAAGTTAAATAATCAGAGTGACATATTCCTTTCCCAGTTTTGAACTAGTCCATTTTACATGTCCAGTTCTAACTTTTGCTTCTTGACCTGCTTCAGGTTTCTCAGGAGGCAGGTAAGGTGGTCTGATATTCCCATCCCCTTCAGAATTTTCCACATTTTGTTGTTATGCACACAGACAAAGGCTTTAGCATACTTAGTAAAGCATATGTTTTCCTGGAATTGTCTTATTTTTCTATGATCCAGTGGATGTTGGTAGTTTGATCTCTGGTTCCTCTGCCTTTTCTAAATCCAGCTTCTACATCTGCAAGTTCTTGGTTCATGTACTTTGGGAGTTAGCTTGAAGGGTATGAGCATTACCTTGTTAGCATGTGAAATGAGTGCAATTGTGTGGTAGTTTGAACATTCTTTGGCATTGCCATACTTTGAGATTGGAATAAAAACTGACCTTTTCCAACCCTGTGGCCACTGCTGAGTTTTCCAAAGTTGCTAACATATGGAGTGCAGCACTTTCACAGCATCATCTTTCAGGATTTGAAATAGATCAACTGGAATTCCATCACCTCCACAGCTTTGTTCATAGTAATGCTTCCTAAGATACACTTGACTTTGCATGCCAGGATGTCTGGCTGTAAGTGAGTGATCACACCATCATGGTTATCTGGGTCATGAAGATCTTTTTTGTATAGTGCTTCTTTGTATTCTTGCCACCTTTTCTTAATCTCTTCTGCTTCTCTTAGGTCCCTTGTTTTTTTCCTTTAATGTACTCATATTTGCGTGAAATGTTCCCTTGGTATATCTAATTTTCTTGAAGAGATCTCTAGTTTTTCTCATTCTATTGTTTTCCTCTGTTTCTTTGCATTGTTCACTTAAGAAAGGCTTTCTTTTCTCTCCTTCCTATTCTTTGGAGATCTGCATTCAGATGGGTATAACTTTCTTTTTTGCTTCTTTTCTTTTCTCAGCTATTTTTAAGGCCTTCTCTGACAATCACTTTGCCATCTTGCATTTATTTCTCTTGGGGATAGTTTTGGTAACTGCCTCCTGTTCAATGTTGCAAACCTCTGCCCATAGCTCATCAGACAGTCTAACAGATCTAATCCCTTGAATCTGTCACTTCCACCATATAACCATAAGGGATTTGACTTAGGTCATAACTGGATGGCTTAGTGGTTTTCCCTTCTTTCTTCAATTGAAGTCTAAATTTTGCAATAAGGAGCTCATGATCTCAGCAACAGTCAGCTCCAGGTCTTGTTTTTGCTGACTGTATAGAGGTTCTCCATCTTCAGTTGCAAAGAATATAATCATCTGATTTTGGAATTGACTGTCTGGTGATGTCCATGTGTAGTGTCATCTCTTATGTTGTTGGAAGATATTTACTATAACCAATGTGTTCTCTTGGCAAAATTCTGTTAGCCTTTGCCCTGCTTCTTTTTGTACTCTGAGGCCAAACCTGCCTGTTACTGTAGGAATCTCTTGACTTCCTACTTTTGCATTCCAGTCCCCTATGATGAAATGGACATCTTTTTTTTGGTGTTAGTTCTAGAAGGTCTTGTAGGTCTTCATAGAACCGTTCAACTTCAGCTTCTTCAGCATTAGAGATCATTCTGTCATTTTTGAGATTGCATCCACATACTGCATTTCAGACTCTTTTGTTGACTATGAGGGCTACCCATTTCTTTTAATGGATTCTTGCCTAGAGTAGTAGACATAATGGTCATCTGAATTACATTCACCCTTTTCCAGTTTCTAAAATGTTGATGTTCACTCTTGCCATCTCTTATTTGACCACACCCAATTTACCTTGATTCATGGAACTAACATTCCAGGTTCCTATGCAATATTGTTCTTTTCAGTATTGGACTTTACTTTAACTACCAGGCACAACCACAACTGGGGATTGTTTCTGCTTTGACTCAGCCTCTTCATTCTTTCTGGAGCTATTTCTCCACTCTTCTCTAGTAGCATACCTTCTGACCTGGCAGACTCATCTTCAGTGTCATATCTTTTTGCCTTTTCATAGGGTTCTCAAGGTGAGAATGATGAAGTGGTTTGCCATTCCTTTCTCCAGTGGACCATGCTCCTGTCTTTGAAATCTTTATCTGCTGTCGAGTCAAGATATTTGCTCCTATCTTCTTCTGGAAAGTTTTAGATAATATGTGTATTTATATGACCCAGTTTAAATTATTTTGGGGATTTGATGTGAACTACAGAAGGCAACGGCACCCCACTCCAGTACTCTTGCCTGGAAAATCCCATGGATGGAGGAGCCTGGTGGGCTGCAGTCCATGGGGTCACTAAGAGTTGGACATGACTGACCGATGTCACTTTCACTTTTCACTTTCATGCATTGGAGAAGGAAATGGCAACCTGCTCCAGTGTTCTTGCCTGGAGAATCCCAGGGATGGGGGAGGCTGGTGGACTGCCGTCTATGGGGTTGCACAGAGTCAGACACAACTGAAGTGACTTAGCAGTAGCAGCAAAGAAGGAAATGGCAACTCACTCCAGTATTCTTGCCTGGAGAATCCTGTGGACAGAGGAGCCTGGAGGGCTACTGTCCATACAGTCACACAGAGTCAGACATGACTGAAGTGACTTAGCATGCATGCATGCATTGGAGAAGGAAATGGCAACCCACTCCAGTATTCTTGCCTGGAGAATCCCAGGGACAGAAGAGCCTGGTGGGCTGCCATCTCTGGGGTTACACAGAGTTGAACATGACTAGAGCAATTTAGCAGCAGCAGCAGCATCACTAGACAAGGGCAACATTTCTATGCTTAGGTAGATAAGACAAAATTTGAGAAAGAACCATGAATCCAAGTTTCTGTTTGAAGACCTTCAATAGACACTTGCCATGAGATCCAGAAAGTGCCAGATCAAATGACTATCAAATTGTGAAATGGTGGTCAGAGATCTGGAGGAAAATAACAGATGAAATAATGTAGCACTTTCTATAGAACTGCTGGCCCAGAGGAAAATAATGTCTGAAAAACAGAGACTTCAATGATTTAGAATAAGAAGTCACTTCCGAATATTAAGACACATGTATGCTTTCGCTAAATATTTTGTTTAAATTTTCCTTTTTATGTATGTATAAGAATGATAATTGATTAAAAATAAATGTATAAGTAAATCTAAGTTAACATTCAAAACATATTTATTAAGAGCCTGCAGACTGGCATGTATATTTGTTTTGTGCATTTGCAAAAATGAATGTTATTAAAAATTCACAACATGAGGTAAAAGATGGAGAATATGTATGAAAGAATAACTATGTAAAGAGACAAAAATTGTAAGCCAACCAAATCCTAAATAAAGGTAATTATTAAACAGTACTGCGATCATGTTTCCAAAGCAAAATAATTTAGGGAGAAAAGGAGATTTTATTTATTTCAATTTTAATTAAATTTTAAATGTTCTTAGGTATATAAGACAATAGTAATTTACACCTAATATGAAATCTATCAAAACTTCAAAAGCTTCTTTCATAATACATTTTGTATAATCCAAAAAGAAACTTTTTTTTTCTTTTTGATTGAAGTATAGTTGATTTCAAATGTGTTAGTTTCAGGTGTACAGAAAACTGATTCAGTTATACATACACATGTATTTATATTTGTTGTTGTTATTCAGTCATTAAGTTGTGTGCAGCTCTTTGTGACCCCAGGGACTGCAGCACACCGGGCTTCCCTGTTATTCACTGTCTCCCTGACCTTGCTCAAACTCATGTCCATTGAGTCAGTGATGCCATCCAACCATCTTTGTCATCCCCTTATATGTTTGCCTACAATCTTTCCCAAATCAAGGTCGTTTGCAATGAGTTGGCTCTTCACATTAGGTGGCCAAAGTATTGGAGCTTCAGCATCAGTTCTTCCAATGAACATTCAAGGTTGATTTCCTTTAGAATTGACTGGTTTGATCTCTTTGAAGTTCAAGGGACTCTCAAGAGTCTTCTCCAGCACACAATTTGAAAGCATCAATTCTCTGATGCTCAGCCTTCTTTATGGTCCAACTCTCACATCCATACATGACTAATGGAAAAATCATAGCATTGACTATATGGACCTTTGTTGGCAAAGTGATGTCTTTACTTTTTAATACAGTGTTAGGTTTGTTATAGCTTTCCTTCCAAGAAGCAATTGTCTTTTAATTTCATGACTGGGCGTGTGTGTATGTGTATATATATATAGGAACCTGGCTGGCTATAGTCCATAGGGTCACAAACAGTTGGACACAACTGAAGTGACTTAGCACACATGCACATACATATATATACACAAATGCATATTCATTTTCAGATTCTTTTGCTTTTTAGGTTATTACAAACTATTGAGTATGGTTCCTGTGCTATACAGTAGGTCCATGGTGGTTATCTACTTTACACATAGCAATGTGTATATATTAATCTCAGATTATCCCTCTTCTTGCCTCCTTGGTTACCACAGGTTTGTTTTCTATATTTATGGATCTATTTATGTTTTGTCTATAACTTGACTTATATCATCTATTTTTTTAAATTTGAAATGTCACAAATATCATCTTTGTCTTTCTCTCTCTGACTTACTTCACCTAGCATAATATCTAGGTCCATCCATGTTGCTGAATGGTATTCTTTCATTCTTTTTTATGGATGAGTAATACCCCATTGTATATATGTACCACATGTTTATCCATACCTCTGTCATGGGCACTTAGGTTGCTTCTATTCCCTGGGTGTTGTAAATATTGCTGAACAACACTTTATATTCCCCACCAACAGTATAAGAAGGTTTTAAGGAGGAAAAATCAAGAATTTTTGTTCTTAGAAACAAATAGCAATTTTAAAACTTTTAATTTTTGTTCTTGAAGTAATTCCCCCAGGATTTAAAATGGCATTTTCAGATTTATATTTATATTCAAGATTATAAGAAACTTTCAGGTGGTTGATTTTAAATTCAAAGAAAGAGCAATTTCTCTTTATTTTTCAGGTATTTTGAATGCCAAAGGAAATGAAAATGCTTTTGAGAGAATACTTTCTATACTAATTACTTATATAATTTTCTCTGAATGCAAAGACTAAGAGAGTTCTAGAAAAATACTTTCAGAACAGAGTAATATAGGGGTATAGTATAAACAGGATACTTTCCTTCACCTGGCCTAGAACTCTAATCCTGTTCCTACAATAACAGTAGTCTTTATGTGTTCCATAGCAATAGGCTAATGCTTTATAAAGCTTTGGAAAACCCACATGATGATGTAACAGTATAAATTTAATTTTATTTGCTCAAACTTGATCATGTTTTCCTATATAATATTTCTAAGGAGTTTTCCCTCCAATAAACTTTGTAGTATATCTGGCCCAAGTACTTGTTACATGTTAACAGCAACTTTTCCATTTGCTCAGTGCTTTGTCTCTCTAAAAATCAGGATTTATATTCTGCTCATTGAAACTTGTTAATCTGTTGTTTTTGTTTATCAGCAAAATGCCAGCTGAAGTTGTGTTCACTGTGTGTTAGATTCCTGCTCATATTATGACAGGGGGTGGGTTTTATCCCCAGCTTGATATGAAGAGAATAGATTTCTTGGAAAGTCAATTGTTAAAAAGAAAAATCCATTACTAAGTAGAAACAGACTCATTAAATGTCACTCTATGGTGACCAATAAATATTTGTTGCATGACATTTGTATTGCAGGAATAGGTTTTTCTAAAACAAGTCTGTAAGCCTGTTCTTACGAGAGTTGGCTGGAAATTAGATCTGAGGCATTGTGGAGTATAGAACCCCTTTCCCTCTCTTTCTAAGAAATGATAATCTTAAGAATCTTGTTGCAAGTCATCAGAACTTCAGTCCATTACAGTTAACCTGGAATTGCTTATTTTCCTTTATTTGAAGGCACATTTTACTGTTCTTGGTATTCATTTTCCCTATGCCAGGATCTCCTCCATACCTCTTAGTTTTTTTTTTTTAAAACACAGTTTCCTCTTTTGAGGTGTGACCCCATTCCAGGATCTCATGCTCTTAGATATACCCAGCTGGATGTTGAATTCCAGAGAAGAGCAAGGAGAGATAAGAGTATTCTCCAACACCACAGTTCAAAAGCATCAATTCCCCTGTAGCTGTACCTATTTATGTTCTCACAATGTAGGACAGTTCCTTTTTTCCACATCCTTGCCAGAATTTGTTATTCATAAATTTTTTGATGCTAGCCATTTAACAGGTATGAGGTGATATCCTTTTTTTTTTTTTTAAGACATTTTAAAAAAATTAATTAATTGTGTTTTTGGCCATGGGTCTTTGTGGCAGTACACAGCTCTTTGTTGCTATGTGGAGGTTTTCTGTAGTAGGAGTGAGCAAGGGATAGTTTCTAGTTGCTGTGGGCAGACATTGCTGTGGTTTTTCTTGTTGTGGATCACAGGTTCTAGGATGCTCAGGCTTCAGTAGTTAAGGCATATGGTCTCTAAAGCACATGGGCTTCTGTAGTTGGAGCATGCAGCTGTGTGGTGCATGGACTTATTTACCCTGCAGCATCTGAGACTTTAGTTCCTGGGCCAAGTATCCAGCCTATGTTCCCTGCATTGGTATGTGGATTCACAACCACTGAGCCACCAGGGAAGCCCCTCATTGTGGTTTTGATTTTCAGTTTTCTAATAATTAGTGATGCTAAGCATCTTTGCAGTGCCTGCTGGCCATCTAACACTTCTCTGGAGAAATGTCTATTCAGTTTTTCTGCTCATTTTTTTATTAGATTTTTTTTTGATATTGAGTTGTATGAGCTGTTTATATATGTTGGGTATTAACCCTTTATTGATCATTTGCAAATATCTTTTCAGTAGGTTGTGTTTTCATTTTGTCATGATTTCCTTTGTTATAAAAGCTGTTAAGTTTAAATAAACCTCATTTGTTTTTTAAAAATTATATATATATAATTTGTTTCCTTTTTCTTTATGTGACAGATCCAAAAAAAGTATTGTGATTTATGTCAGAGTGTTCTGCCTATGTTTTCCTCTAGAAGTTATATGGCATCCTCTCTTACATTTAGGTCTTTACCATTTGGGTTTACTTTTGTATATAGTGTTAGAGAATGTTCTATTTGCATCATTTTACATGTAACTATCCAGTTTTCCTGGTGCATGCAAGGTTTGTTTGAACCCTTTGAGCATCTCTGGCGAGTATGGGGTTTGATTCTAAATGCAAATTTCACCCCTCTGACCATCTTGCTGGGGCTTCTCCTTTGCCCTTGGACATGGGTATCTCCTCAAAGTTGCTGAGAGAGTGACAGAAGTTAGTGACATTGTATAGGAGGCAGTGATCAAGACCATCCCCAAGAAAAAGAAATGGAAAAACACAAAATGATTCTCTGAGGAGGCCTTACAAATAGCTAAGAAAAGAAGAGAAGCCAAAGGCAAAGGAAAAAGGGAAGGATATACCCATTTGAATGCAGAATTCCAAAGAATTGCAAGGAGAGATAAAGTCTTCATCAGTGAGCAATGCAAAGAAATAGATGAAAACATGTACACCATTGATACTATGTATGAAATATATAACTAATATAGCACCGGGAACTCCACTCAATGTTCTGTAGTATCTGAATGGGAAAGAAATTCAAAGAGGAGACTGTATGTATACATATAACTGAGTAACATGTACAGTAGAAACTAACAAAACATTGTAAAGCAACTATACTTCAATAAAAATTTTTAAAAGAAAAAAAATAGACGAAAACAATAGAATGGGAAGGACTAGAGATATCTTCAAGAAAATTAGAAATACCAAGGGAATATTTCATGCAAAGTTGGGCACAATAAAGGACAGAAATGGTGTGGACATAACAGAAGCAAAAGATATTAAGAGGTGGTGGCAAGAATACACCAAACTATACAAAGAAGGTCTTCATGACTCAGCTAATCATGATGGTGTGATCACTGACCTAAAGACAGACATTCTGGAATGTCAAGTCAAGTGGGCCTTAAGAAATATCACTATGAAAAAGCTAGTAGAGCTGACAGAATTCCAGTTGAGCTATTTCAAATCCTAAAAGATGATGCTGTGAAAGTGCTGCACTCAATATGCCAGCAAATTTGGAAAACGCAGCAATGCCACAGGAATGGAAAAGGTCAGTTGTCATCCCAATCCCAAAGAAAGGCAAAGCCAAAGAATGATCAAACTACCACACAATTGCACTCATCTCACACGCTAGCAAAGTAATGCTCAAAATTCTCCAAGCCAGGCTTCAGCAGTACATGAACCGTGAACTTCCAGATGTTCAAGCTGAATTTAGAAATGGCAGAGGAACCAGAGATCAAATTGCCAACATCCATCGGATCATCGAAAACTCGAGAGAGTTCCAGAAAAACAAAAAAAGTAGATGTTTTTTTATTTGGCTTTATTGACTATGCCAAAGCCTCTGCCTGTGTGGATCACAACAAACAGTGGAAAATTCTGAGAGAGATGTGAATACCAGACTATCTGACCTGCCTCCTGAGAAATCTGTTTTCAGGTCAAGGAGCAATAGTTAGAACTGGACATGGAAGAAGCTGGTTTTAAATCAGGAAAGGAGTACATCAAGGTTGTACATTGTCACTCTACTTATTTAACATATATACAGAGTACATCATGAGAAATGCTGGACTGGATGAAGCACAAGCTGGAATCAAGATTGCTAGGAGAAATATCAATAACCTCAGATATGCAAGTGATACCACCCTTATGGCAGAAAGTGAAGAAGAACTAAAGAGTCTCTTTATGAAAGTGAAGGAAGAGAGTGAAAAAGTTGGCTTAAAACTCAACATTCAGAAAATTTAGATCATGGCATCTGGTCCCAGCACTTCATGGCAAATAGATGGGGAAACAGTGGAAAGAGTGACAGACTTTATTATTATTATTTTTTTCATGTTCCCAAATCACTGCAGATGGTGACTGCAGCCATGAAATTAAAAGATGCTTGCTCCTTGGAAGAAAAATTATGACCAATCTAGACAGCATATTAAAAAGCAGAGACATGATTTGGGAGAATGGCATTGAAACATGTATACTATCATGTAAGAATCGAATCGCCAGTCTATGTCCGATGCAGGATACAGTATGCTTGGGGCTGGTGCACGGGGATGACCCAGAGGGATGTTGTGGGGAGGGAGGTGGGAGGGGGGGTTCATGTTTGGGAACGCATGTACACCTGTGCTGGATTCATGTCAATGTATGGCAAAACCAATACAGTATTATAAAGTAAAATAAAGTAAAAATAAAATTTTTATAAATAAATAAATAAAAGCAGAGACATTACTTTGCCAACAAACGTCTGTCTAGTCTAGTCTGTTTTTTTTCAGTAGTCATGTATGGATGTGAGATTTGGACTATAAAAGAAGCTGAGCACAGAAGAATTGATGCTTTTGAAGTGTGGTGTTGGAGAAGACTCTTGTGTCTCCCTTGGATTGCAAGGAAACCTAACCAGTCCATCCTAAAGGAAATCAGTCCTAAATAGTCATTGGAAGGACTGATGCGAAGGCTGAAACTCCTATACTTTGGCCACCTGCTGTGAAGGACTGACTCATTGGAAAAGACCCTGATGCTGGGAAAGATTGAAGGCAGGAGGAGAAGGGGACGACAGAGGATGATGTAGTTGGGTGGCATCACCTACTCAGTGGACATCAGTTTGAGTAAACTCTGGGAGTTGTTGATGAGCAGGGAAGCCTGGCATACTACAGTCCATGGGATCACAGAGTCAGACATGACTGAGTGACTGAACTGTCTGAACTGATCCAGTTTTCCCAGCATCATATATTGAAGAGACTTTTTTCCATTGTATATTTTCACCTCCTTTTGTCACAGATTGACTACAGGTGCATGGGTTTATTTCTGGGATTTCTGTCCTATTCCATTGATCTTGTGTCTGTGTGCTAGTGCCATACTGTTTTGATTACTATAGCTTTGCTGTATAGTATGAAGTCAGGGATCCAGATTCCTCCATCTCTGTTCTTCAAGTTTATTTTGGTTTAGGGATTACTTATGTTTCCATACACATTTTTTTTGTCTCAGTTTTTTTTTTGAAAAATACCATTGGTAATCTAAAAGAAATTGCATTGAATCTGTAGATTTCCTTTTATAATATGGTCACTTTAACAATACTGTTTTTTTCAATCCTGCAGCACAGCATAGTGTTCCATTTGTTTGTGTCATCTTTGATTTCTTTCATCTCCATCATTTAATTTTCAAAGTACAGGACTTTGCCTCTCTATGTGTATTTATATCAAAGTATTATTTTGATGTGATAGTAAATGGGTTCCTTAATTTCTCATTTCTGACATTTTGTTGCTAGCATAAATACATACAACAGATTTATGTGTATTAATTTTGTATCTTGCAACTTGACCAAACTCACTGATGAGCTTTACTAGTTTTCTGGCAGCCTTTTTTCTGATTTCCAAATATGGTACCATGTTGCCTGGAAACAGTGACAGTTTTATGTCCTTCTTTTCAATTTGGATTCTTTTGTTTCTTTTTCTTCTTTCATTGCTGTGTCTGCTGCTACTACTGCTACTAAGTTGCTTCAGTCGTGTCTGACTCTGTGCAACCCCATAGATGGCAACCCACCAGGCTCCCTCATCCCTGGGATTCTCTAGGCAAGAATACTGGAGTGGGTTGCCATTTCCTTCTCCAATGCGTGAAAGTGAAGTCGCTCAGTCATGTCCGACTCTTAGCGACCCCATGGACTGCAGCCTACCAGGCTCCTCCATCCATGGGATTTTCCAGGCAAGAGTACTGGAGTGGGGTGCCATTGCTGTGTCTAGGACTTCCAAAATTATGTTGAATAAAAGCCAGAGTGAGCATCCTTGTCTTATTTATGATCTTTACATGGAATGCTTTTGGTTTCTCATTTAGTTGTGGGTTTTTCATATATAGTCTTTATTTTGTTAAGGTAAGTTCCCTCCATGTGTACTTTCTAGAGAATTTTTTAATCATAAATAGGTATTTAATTTTATCAAAAGTGTTTTCCGTGTCTATTGACATGATCCTATGGCTTTTATTCTTCAGTTTGCTAATGTAGTGTATCACATTGGTTGTGCAGATATTGAAAAATCATTGCAGCCCTGGCATAAGTCCCACTTGATTATGGCATACGATCCTTTATTGTATTGTTAGACTCAGTTTGCAAGTATTTTGTTGAGGATTTTTGCATCTATATTCACCAGTGATATTGACCTATAGTTTCTTTTGTTTTTGTAATAATATCTTTGTCTATTTTTGGTATCAAGGTGATGGCAGTCTCATAGAATGATTTCAGAAGTGTTCCTTCCTCTGCAATTTTTTGGAATAGTTTCAGAAATATAGGCATTAACTCTTCTCTGAAAGTTTGGTATAATTCTCCCATGAAGTCTTTTAGTCCTGGACTTTTGTTTATAGGGAGTTCTTAAATTACTGAGTTAATTTCAGTGCTGACAGCTGGTCTGTTCAGATTTTTTGTTTCTTCCTGGTTTAGTCTTAGGAGATTACCTTTCTAATAATCCATTTATTCTAAGTTGTCCATTTTATTAGTGTACAGTTGCTTGTAGTAGTCTCTCATGATCCTCTGTTTCTGTGTGTATGTTGCAAGTTCTCCTTTTTCATTTCTGATTTTACTGATTTGAGCCTTCTATCTTTTTTGTTGATGAATCTGGCTAAAGGTTTATCAATTTTGTTTATCTTTCCAAAGAACCAGCTTTTAGTTTCATTGACTTGTTTTCTTATAGTTTAAATCTCTATTTTATTTTTGATCTGAACTTTATGATTTCCTTCCTTCTAACTTTAGGTTTTGTTCTTTGAAGATTAAGGTTTTAAGTTTAGTTTGTTTATTTGAAAATTTTCATTGCCTTATATATTGAGGAGCTCCCATGTTGGGAGTATATATATTTACAATTCTTATATCTTCTTAGATTGATCCCTTGATCATTATGTAGTGTCCTTCTTTGTTTTTTATAACAATCTTATTTTAAAGTTGATTTTTCTGGTATAAGTATTGCTGCTCCAGCTTTCTTCTGATTTCCATTTGCAAGGAGTATCTTTTCTTGTCTTCTCACTTTCAGACTGTATGTTTCTTTGGATCTAAGGTGAGTCTTTTGTAGATAGCATAAATATGAGTTTTGGTGTTGTTTTTTTTTCCCCGTCCATTCAGCCAGTCTGTATCTCTTTGGTGGAGTGCTTAGTCCGTATTATATTTTACATCTAATTGTTCTGCATATCTCTTAACTTATGTTATGGATGCAGCTGATTTTATTACTTGTGTCTTTTAAATTCCCTATGAGCTTTGTATCTAGATGATTTCCTTCCTTTACTGTGTGTTTACCAGTGAGCTTCTTCCTTCTGTAATTTTATTGCTTCTAGTTGGGGCCTTTTATTTTTGCCTAGGGAATTTCCTTTAACATTCATTATAAAGCCACTTTGTTGGTGCTGTATTCTTTTAGCTTTTCCTTATATGTTAAAATTTTGATTTTTCCATCATATCTGAATGAGAATCTTACTACATATTCTTTGTTGTAGATTTTTCCCTTTCATCACTTTAAATATCAATATATCATGCTACTCCCTTCTGGTCCACAGACTTTCTGCTGAAAAATCAGCTGGTAACCTTATGGGAGTTCCCCTGTATGCTACTTGATGTTTTTCCCTTGCTGATTTTAGTAGTCTCTCATTATCTTTAATTTTTGTTATTTTGATTACAGTGTGTCTTGATATATTTCTCTTTGAGCTAATTCTGTAAAGGACTCTGCTTCCTGGTCTTGGGTGACTGTTTCCTTTCTCAGGTTAGGAAGATTTTCAGCTATTATGTCTTCTAATATTTTCTTGGGCCCTTTCTCTATCCACATTCTTGGACCCTTATAATGCAAATATTAGTGCAACTGATGTTGTTCCAAATGTCCCTTAAACTGTTCTCATTCCTTTTCATTCTTGTTTCTATCCCGTGTCAGTGGTTTCCACTACTCTGTCTTTGACTTACTAATCCATCTGTCTGAGTCAGTTTACTACTGATTACTTTGCATGTATTTTTCATTTCAGTTATTGTATTTTTCATCTCTTTGGCTATTTATATATTCTCTTTGTTAAAAACTTCTGATTTCTCACTCTGTGCATCCAACCTCCTGAGTTCTTTTTTTTGTTCATCTTTACGATCATTACTCTGAACTCTTTCTCGGGTAGATTGCCTATCTCCATTTCACTCAGTTCTGGAGTTTTATCTTGATCCTTAATCTGGAACATACTCCTCTACTGCCTCATTTTGTCTAAGTTACTATCTGCAGTTTTAAGGCTGTGGTATGTTTGTTACATTTCCTGACCTTGGAGAAGTGGCCCTCTGTAGGAGGCATCCTGTGCATCCGAACAGTGTACTCTTGTCACCCAAGTTACATGGTGTTCCCTCTAAGAGGGCTGAGTGTGTTCTTCTGTTGTTGTGGGCTGACTGTGGGCAGTCTGGTTGGTCCCTAGTCTATCCCTGGTCCCAAGGCTGGGTTCTGCCTTGTGTGGATGCTGCTGTCTTCTGTTTAGTAGGGCCTAGTCGTGAGGTGGCTGGTTGTGGAATTATACTGGACCCCAGTGCTAGTGCTGGCTCACTGCTGGGTGAAATCAGGGTCTCAAAAGACTCTGGACTGTTGCCCACCCAATGGCAGATAAATCCATATCCTGGGTTTAGTGCCAGACTATTGGCAGGCAGAGCTGGTTCCTGATACAGCTGGATATAGGTTCTAGGGTGCCCAGAAAGTTTCATTAGCATGCTAGTGGGCAAGACCCTCGCCCAGATAGTCACAGGGTCAAGTCTGGCCTGTGATGTAGGATTGTAGTTTTCTTGGTCAGTGTTTACCCCTGGTGTTTGAGGCTGATCTAGGGACTCATGCAGGCTTTCTGGCAGAAAAGGCTGGTGCCTGTCCCCTGATATGTAGAGCAGGATGTTGGCCTTTGGTAGTTGAGCTGTGTCAAGGCTCATGTCCAGAGGTGACTATGGGCTCTGTAGTCTTTAGGCAGCCTGCATGCTGATGGCTGGGGCTGTGTCCTCACCCAGTTAGTCATTTGGCTTGAGGCATCCTAGCACTGAATCCTATAGGCTGTTGAGTGAGCCAGGTCTTGGCATTAATGATCCAAGATGTAGGCTTCTAGGAATGTCCATGCAGCAGAGTGTTCACTGATATATCTGACATCAATGTCTGTGTCTCTGGGGTGAGCCACAGCTGTCACCCCCTCCTTCCCCTCTTCAGGAGACTCTGGCCTGGGCCCTTACCAAATTACTTCTTTTACCTTGGGTCCTGGTATGTGAGAGATTTTGTTTGCGCCCTTTAAGATTGAATTCTCTATTTCCCCCAGTTCTGTGAGGCTTCTGCAATTAAGCCCTGCTGGCCTTCAAAGTCAAATCCTCTAGGCTCTCACCTTCCCAGTGCCTGAAGCCCAGGGCAGGAAGCCTGACATGGGGCTCTGAACATTCACTCCTGTGAGAGAACCTCTGCAATATGAAATGGCCCCCAGTTTGTGGGTCACCCATTCTGAGTCTGTTTCTTCTACCTGTCTTGTGGGTCGTTCCTTCTTTATGTCTTTAGTTGTAGGTTCCAGTGTTTTTCTCCGATGTTTGTTCTGAAGATAGTTGTGATTTTGGTGTGGCTATGACAGTAAGTGATCTCAGGGTCTTTCTACTCGCTAAATTTGCTGCTTTCTAAACCTCCTGAAGTGGAGAAGCCAATGGCACCCCACTCCAGTACTCTTGCCTGGAAAATCCCATAGACAGAGGAGACTTGTAGGCTGCAGTCCATGCGGTCGTGAAGAGTCGGACACGACTGAGCGACTTTCCTTTCACTTTTCACTTTCATGCACTGGAGAAGGAAATGGCAACCCACTCCAGTGTTTTTGCCTGGAGAATCCCAGGGACGGGGCAGCCTGGTGGGCTGCTGTCTATGGGGTTGCACGGAGTCGGACATGACTGAAGCGACTTAGCGGCAGCAGCAGCAGCAAACCTCTTGAAGACCTTTAAATGGCTTCTCATTTCTCTAACAATAAAGCTCGACACTTTAGCCTGTAAAATCCTGGCAGAGTTGACCCTTCTCTGATCTCCCCAAGTAATTTTGCACCTACACCACCTTGCTCTCTGGACTTAGCAACGTTGCTTTCATTCACTGTCCCCTTGGTTCTTAGACCCTGGTGCCTACCAAACATCTTCCAGTTTTCACCCCACCACACTCATACAAAGGGTTCTTTCACTTGGTGTTGCTTCTTCTTGAAGCCCATTTCCCATTTTACACAGATGCCTTCTATTTCTTCTCCAGATTTTATTTGAATTATTTCCCTGATCTTATTTTTCAAAATTCCTGCTCCCTCTGCATGCATACTCAGTTGCGTCCAGCTGTTTGTGGTCCCATTGACTATAGCCTGCCAGGCTTCATTGTCCATGGGATTTCCCAGGCAAGAAAACTGGAGTGGGTTGCCATTTTCTTCTCCAGGTGATCTTCCCAACCTAGGGATCAATCTCATGTCTCCTGCATCTTCTGCTCTGGCAGGTAGATTCTCTACCACTAGTTTCACCCAGAAGGCCTCTTTTCAAAATTAAAGCGTCCCTATCATAACCACTCCTCCACAGACTACATCAACATTCATTTTAATAATTATTTTAATGTCTTTGATGTCTGTCTTCAGACAGAATTTTACCTTAATGAAAGCACAGCTCTGTAAGATTTTGCTTATACACTATGAAATACGGTTTCTGGTATTTTGTAGGCAGTGTGTAAATATTTGCTAAAAGAATACTCATATCCAGTACCATAGTTAACTAGACTGATTTATTTGTAGTTATGGTTTCTTTTTTTCTATACTTTTTCTTCTTGTGAGACTGGAGTGTGGAGTAATTTGGAGTACGTAAAAAGGAGAACGAGCATTCACACATTATAGGGAAAGTCCTAAAGACTATTACTAAGATTTCATTCTTTCTTTCATAAAGTGCAAAAATAAAATTGAAATAAAAAAGTAGTTTTAGTACATTCTCATGAATTAGTTTTCCATTTTAAAATTATTTACTAGAAAACTTTTTTTAATTAAAAATCAGAAATTACTATTTTTTGTGTGTAAATTTTCATTATTTCAGAGTATAGTTGATTTACTTTCTGAGTCACCAAAGAAGCCCTTTTTGAGGCTTCCCAGTTGGCACTAGTGGTAAAGAACCTGCCTACCAATTCAGGAGAAACAAGAGACAGTGGGTTCAATCTCTGGGTCAGGTAGATCCCCTGGAGGAGGGCATGGCAACCCACTCTAGTATTCTTGCATGGAGAATCCCATGGACAGAGGAGCCTGTGGGCTACAGTCCATAGGGTCACAAAGAATCAGACACAACTGAAGCAAAGTGTCCACACACACACACACACACACACACGTGTGTAGAGAGGAGAGTGTCGATTTATAATGTGTTACTTTCAGGTGTACAGCAAAATGATTCAGTTATACATATGCAGACAGTCTTATCTAGATTCTATTTTTATTTCTTCATAAAGAACTAACCATTTTGTCTTCCCTGGTGGTTCAATGGTAAAGAATCCACCTGCCAATGCAGAGGGCACGGGTTCAATCCCTGATCCAGGGAGATCCCACATGTCATGGAGTGACTGTGCCTGTGTGCCACAACTACTGAGCCTGTATTCCAGAGCCCAGGAGCTGAAACTACTGAAGCCCACGCCACCTAGAGCCCATGGTCCACAACAAGGGAAGCCACTGCAGGGAAAAGCCTGTGCGCTGCAACTGGAGAGTAGCCAGCGCTTGCCAGTTAGAGAAAGCCCACACAGCAAGGAGCCCAGTGCAACCAAAAGTAAACAAATCATAAAAACAACCACTTTATTTACTTATTTATTTTGGACACACCACACAGTGTACAGAATCTTCTTCAACCAGGGATATGACCTGTGCCCCTGCAGTGAAGGTGGAAAGTGGAGTCTAAACCACTGGACCACCCAGGTGGGTCCCCCTTCCCTTTTTATTTTTAATAAAGAATGTACTCTTTTATTTACTTTAGATTCTTTTATCATATAGGTTATCCCTGAATACTGAGTAGAGTTCCCTGTTGGAAGCAACAAGTTTCAAAAACCAACAAGGTTTCCTATATTGTATGTAGGCGTACAGTTGGCTTTCTATATTATATATAGTAGCATGTGTATGTTGGTTTCCTATATTATATATAGTAGTATGTGTATGTTCATCCCAAACTCCTGATTTTTCCTCACTCTGATATTTCCCCTTTGGTAACCATAAGTTTGTTTTTGATATCTGTAAGTGTGTTTCTGTTTGTAAATAAGTTCATTTGTTTTATTTTAAAAATAACTATTTATTTATTAAAAAAATAAATAACATCACATGAGTGATGTCATCTGATCCTTGTCTTTACCTGTCTGACTGACTTAGTATTATAATCTCTAGGTTCATTAATGTTGCTGCAATTGCAAGAGGTTTCTCTGAATTAGTTTTGTATTCTGCAACTTTACCAAATTCATTAAGTTCTAATAGCTTTCTGGTGCCATCTTTATGACTGTCTATGTACAGTATTATACCATCTGCAAATAGTGACAGTTTTACTTCTTTTTCAATTTTGATTCATTTTATTTCTTTTTCTTCTCTGGTTGCTGTGGCTAAGACTTCCTAAACTATGTTGAATAAAAGTGGCAACAATGGACATACTAGCCTTGTTATTGACCTTAGTGGGAGTGCTTCTAGCTTTTCACCCTTGTGAATCATGTTAGCTGTGGATTTGTCATATATGTCCTTTACTATGTTGAAGTGAGTTCACTCTATGCCCACTCTCTGGAGAGTTTTCATTATAAATTGGTGTTGAATTTTGTCAAAAGCCTTTTGTGCATCTATGGAGATGTTCATATGATTTTTATTTTTCACTTTGTTAATGTGTGATGTATCACATTATTGATTTATGGATATTAAAAATTCTTGTATCCTTGAGATAAATCCCACTTGATCATCTTGTATGATCCTTTTAAGGTATTGTTGGATTCAATTTGCTAATTTTTTGTTGAGGATTTTTGCATCTATTTTCATTAGTGATATTGGCTTGTAATGTTCTTTCTTGTGTGATTATCTTTGTTTTTGGTATCAGGGTGCTGGTGGCCTCATGGAATGAGCTTGAGAGTATTCCTTTCTCCAAAGTTTTTTGAATGGGTTTCAGAAGGATAGGTGTTAACTCTTTTGTAAATTTGATAGAATTCACTTGTGAAGCCATCTGGTACAGGACTTATTGCTGGAAAATTTTTAATCACAGTTTCAACTTAAGTACTTGTGATTGATCTGTTCATAACTCCTGTTTATTCCTACTTCAGTCTTGGAAGATTGCATCTTTCTAAGAAGTTCTCCATTTTTTTTTTTTTTCTCCTATCTTGTCCATTTTATCGGCACACAGTTACCTATAGTAGTCTACTATGGCCCTTTGTATTTCTGTGGTGTCAGTTGTAACTTATCCTTCTTCCAATTTTAATGGTTTGAGCCCCCTTTTTTTTTTTTTTACTTTGATGAGTCTAACTAAAGGTTTATCAGTTTTGTTTATCTTCTCAAAGTATGAGCTTTTAGTTTCATTGATCTTTGCTATTATTTTATTCAGCTCATTTATTTGTGCTCAGTCTTTATGCTTTCTTCCCTTCTGTTGAAAGCAGAAGTGAAAGTTGCTCAGTCATGTCCGACTCTGCAACCTCATGGACTATACAGACCATGGAATTCTCCAGGCCAGAATACTGGAGTGGGTAGCCTTTCCTTTCTCCAGGGGATCTTCCCAATGAAGGAATGGAACCCAGGTCTCCCACATTGCAAGCGGATTCTTTACCATGTGAGCCACAAGGGAAGCCCCACCCTTCTATTAATACTAACTTTAGGTTTTGTTCTTCTTTCTGTAGTTGCTTTAGGTGTAAGTTTAGATCGTTTGAGATTTTTCTTGATTTCCTGAGGTAAGATTTTAGTGCTATAAACTTCTCCCTGGTGGATCAGCAGGAAAAGAAACCTCCTGCAAATGCGAGAGACCTGAGTCTGGTTCCTGGATTTGGAAGATACCCTGGAGAAATGAAAGGCTACCCATTCCAGTATTCTGGCCTGGAGAATTTCATGGACTGTATAGTCCATGGGGTCGCAAAGAGTCAGACATGACTGAGCCCCTTCCACTTAAAACTACTTTTCCTGTGTCCCATAGATTTTACACTGTCATATTTCCATTGTTATTTGTCTCTAGGTATTTTTTGTTTTCCTTAGTGATCCATTGGTTGTTCAGTAACATACTGTTTAGTTGCCACAATTTGTGTTTGTGTATTTTACAGGTTATTTTTGTAGGTGATTTTTAATGTCATAGTGGTGGTTGGAACCATACTTGGTATGGTTTCAATTTTCTTAAATTAATCAAAGCTTGTATTGTACCCCAAGATGAGATGTATCCTAGGTAGATGTGCTGTGTGTGCTCAGATGCTCAGTCATGTCTGACTGTGTGCAACCCCATGGACTGTAGCCCACTAGGCTCCTCTGTGCATGGGATTTCCCAGGCAAGAATACTGGAGTGGATTGCAGTTTCCTTCTCCAGGGGGTCTTCCCAATCCAGGGATAGAACCCACACCTCTGGCATTGGCAAGCAGATTCTTCAGTGCTAAGCCACCAGGGAAGGCCATAGCACTTTGTATATGTACAAGATTGTTTATTTTTTTATTTTTTTATTTTTTTTTTATTTATTTATTTTTTTTAATTTTATTTTATTTTTCTAATTTTAAAATCTTTAATTCTTACATGTTAAGTAGCTGATGTTTTAAGTTTCTGGTGTACAGCAGAGTAATTCAGTTATATAATAATAATATTTATATATTTTGTATTTGTTTCCATTATGGTTTATATAAGATATTGACTATAGTTCACTATAGGAGACATACAGGAGCACCTGAATAGGTGCTATACAGGAGACATTGTACTTTGCAGCATTTAAAAAAATATACCTCAATAATAATAGTGATTAAAGACATCATGAAATATGCATATAGTAGAATGACATATATCTGGAAAACAAAAGCAGAAGCTCTTAATTCTTTAGTATGAAAATATCTTCCACATCTTTGTAAATAAAACAAATTACAGAAAATGTATATAGCATACTACAAATTTTGCAAAAATTGAGAAAAATGGTATATATCTATATCTGCATTGGCTTCCATATATAACAAAATTATCCAGAAGACAAATAAAAATGAGTAATATGTGTTATCAAAATTACAGTGAACAGAGGTTAGAAAGAAGACTTTTTACTGAATATGTACTCATATCGTTTTTATTTGTCATGTGAATTCATCATCTGCCAATTAAAACACAAAAATCTGTTGATTCTAGAATCATAACCATAGTTTCACCTGACTAATTCTCAATGGGCCACATTACTTGTATATTTCTTCTTTGTTTTCTTTGGCTTATAACCTTACTACAGATAGGAGTGCTATCTGCCTCAATATTTATGCAATATTTTCCATGCATATATGTTTCATGTATATTTAAATGAATTGAACTGGTTTTCTTCATATATAAACATCCTAACACCCTGTGTTATTTTCTCTTCTCATTCTCTTAAAGTAAAACAAAGTTTATCCAAATATGTAACTTCTGAACTATCATTCTTCTTTAACCCCAGATACATCATGTGTATAGATCTATTGGCCTCATTATTTTAATTACCTTGATTCACATATATGCTCTATAAAATATTACCTCTTCTATATCTAGTTATATTATTGCTTTAGAAAATGCTTACATCCCAAAATGCAGCATTTTATTCCCTTATCAACATTGAAATATAAATGTTAAACATTATACAAAATAACAAATTATCCTAAGAATTTTAATGCAGTTGTTTTGTACTTGTGGAAATTAGGCTCGTATTAAGCTGTTACCATGTCAAGACTCTCTATATAGATTTTTTCTTTGTTTGGGCCTATTGTAAATACTCAAGACATATAAACAAAATCATATTAAATATAAATATATAAAGTATATCCTAGTCAATTTTAAATGTTTTATTTATAAAACTTTAGGGATTTGTAGAACCACTTGTTTCTTTTAATGAGTAATAAGAACTAAGATTTCACTATACTGAAGATAAAACCGAGGGGCCAACCAATCAGATAAGGACAAAATTAAAGGTCCTCTTGGGTTTATCTCCCAGAAATATGCCATCTAATTCAAATAGATTTCAGAGTCATTTGAACTTTAGTTGAAAAGTAGAATTTATCAAGTTCTGGCCTTCATATTCTAAGTGCAGAGACCTATCAATGTCTGTCTCTTGGCTACCCTCTTTGTAATAAATGTAGGCTTGATGTATAATGAAAACCAGCTGAGTAGTTCAAGGTACAGATGACTTCTTTTCTTCTTATTCCAACTAAGATTGGTCTTACTCTTCATAATCTCTCACAGCTGCCAAAAATCTATTTTATCTTTGCATGAGGTGAGGTTTCCATTAACAACCATTAGAGTAGCAGAGGTCAGACGTCCAGTGTCAGATGTGCTACTAAAAAGAGGTCCTGAGCAAAGAAAGTGTCTACTGAGAGGGGGTAAAAATCATTCCAAAATCTTTGGAACTCATAAAGGTGCTTTGTTCTTTCATATTTCCCTTGCATTTATTGTTGACAAGATAATTTGGGGGAGAAAAAAAAAATGAGAATTTATGTGAGAACTCATCAATTATGCTCACTGAAAAGAAATTGAATTAGAGCTTGACTCACAAAATTTTGCCTATTGGATTGCTAATATCTTCAGTTTACAAGCTATAATGATGCTATCTATCTCTGGTTGTAAATATTCTTGGTAATTTCAAAATTTGGTCATGTTGGAAGATTCTCTGGTTCAACTCATAATAAAGACATCAGTGGAGGCAACAAGAATCCTCATTCTTGTTGAATAAAAAGCTAAGTTTGGGTGGAAAAATAACTCTTAGTATAAAGGGAAAGAAAATGAAAATTACTCAGTCATGTCTGACTCTTTGCAACCCCATGGACTATAGAGTCCATGGAAATCTCCAGCCCAGAATAGTAGAATGGGTAGCCTTTCCCTTTCCAGGGGATCTTCCCAACCCAGGAACTGAACGCAGATCTCTGGATTCTTTACCAGCTGAGCCACAAGGGAACCTCAACTCTTAGTTATAAATGCCTAAGTTAAGAAACTAACATCCCTAAGAGTATAAATACATATGTAGATATCATTATATCATTTCATTCATTCATATATTGTTCTATTCATCCAGTATATTCTATCCCACATATACATTATTATTTACTGTGTGTCTACTATGTATAAGATCTACCAAATCAGAATTTCTAGAGAGAGGTCCAGGTTTAATTCTATAATTAAATTCCAGTTGATTGTGATTCACAGACAGATTTTAAGTAATAATCTTAAAGGTGTAACCCAAGCTTCAATCAGGCAAGCTAAATATAATTCATTTTATTATGGGACTGAATAAAAATGAAGCTAGAAACTTATAGTACCTGAATTTGATATTGAGACCTCAAAATATCACTATATTGTCTACCAAGATGTCTTCCCATAGATATTTCATAACCATATCAATTTCCATATATTCATAAGTGGAATCTGTTTTTTCTTTTGGCTTAAACTTTTCTTTCTGTATTTAATATCATGGTAAATCAGTGAATAACCAATGGCGAATCATTGATTATTGGGTGACTGATTTTCACATGTGAAGAAAGTTCTATAGGAACCTAGTGGTCACTCCAGAACCCAAAGAATATATTCGAGAATTTTGTAGCTTTACTGCAACTTTTTTCCAACCCCATTCACTTCTTTTTTTTTTTCCTATAATTTCATCAATACTGATATGTTGAAAAAAATCTCTTATTTTCTACAGGTGAATCAAGGTAAATATATGAACTCAGTCAGCCATCTTGAAGCAGTAGTCTCTATAATCATGTTCTATTTTCTAGCCACTGAAGTACAATCAAAAGTATAACAAGTTACATTAAGTTACAGACTCAACAGGTGCAACCTTCCCTGTTTTATGATATTATGGAAAATCTATGTTGCAATAAAACTTGCTTTATAGATAATCCTAGTTCTTTCTTTTGAATTTTGATGTAAAGTTTACTATCTTAGAAAGGGGGAATATCTTAGGAGACTGAAAGTGAAATGTTTGCTATAGAATAAATATACTGTCTTTCTTTATGCTTGTAGATATGGAATAATGAATATTAAAATTAATAAGTCCTTTTAGCATTTCATGATAGTTTTTTTTGTCTTAATCATGTTTAATTGAAAATGTTTTGCTTTTCTCCAGGCCAATGACTGTTCTTTCCAGAATGAATTCTGTGCCTTCATCTGCTTGCAGTAAGCCATGATTCATACTTGTACTAAAGTATAAGAAAGGGTGTGTCTATTGAGAGGGGATAAATCATTTTCTTAATGATCTTACTAAGCAGTGATGCCCCATCTGATACTATGTGGTAGAGTATTAAGTAAAAAGGTGGACAAACCTAGATATAACTCATTTTTTGGCTATCTGCAGTCTGTGTGGCCTATATTTTCCTTAATTTTTCTGATCTCACTCAGTGTATAAATGGAAAATCATTAGAATTTCAAAGGTATTTTTTTCCCAATGATTATTAATTTCCTTATTTTCTATAACATAATATACCCCAATGGACAATTATCTAAATATGTGTTCTGTAAGATGAAGTTAATGTTTATACTTAGCAGTATATATATTGCTGAGTCAGTTATAAAGCAGATTTACCTTAAGCAATTATTATTGTGTATTACACATTGCTTCATTTTGCTATGATTAATTTTATGGAAATTTTATGAGATAATTATTACATAATTAAAATACAAATGACATGAGCAATAATTGCCAAGCCTTTGGAAAAAAGTTTCTTTTTTTCAGTCATACTACTTTTGATTGTTTTGAGATACCTCATCTGAAAATACTCAAAGTGAACATTTTGTGAGTAGCTTGGATTAATATCATGTTTCCCCCAATATTTATCTGAAACTTCTATCAAATCTTAATGTATCACACATTTATCAGTTGAATAGTTTAGTTCTCTATACTTCATACCCTGGCATTTCATATATAGCATTACTTTTGTTTGTTTTATTTAATTTTCAAGTAATTTGATTGAATTTTAAGGAAAGGCAATGTTACAAAAATATTTGGACAGTTCAAATTGGAATTCCAGCAGTCAAAGAAAAAAATTTAAACCCCAATTAAATGTGATTATGATTTTTATTACTTTGAGTAATTTAATAGCATGATAATCTATTGATGGAAGTAACATAAAATCATATCTCACCTAGACTGAACAATAGGCCAGTTTACCACTTCACGTAGCCAGAATTCTCAGTACTGGGTGATCCAGGATGGTTAATTCAGCAACTTAATATCATTATCAAGAATGCAGCTTTTTTTGAGTCTCTTCAGTCTGCTCTTCTGAGTGAGTAACCTTGGCCTCAAGTTGGTATCTCTCATCTCAGGGTAACTGTCATCATTTAAGTGGCACAGCAAAGGTGAAACTCTCTACCTCATGTAAAAGGACTCCTTCCTAAATAAGAAGGTAACATATTTCTGAAATTCCCAGGAGACGTTACTTCATATCACCTTGACCTCTAAACAAATCACTGACATGAAAAACCAAAATGTGTGATTGATTTAGAATGATAGGCATTTAAGTCTAAATCATGTACGAGAGATTGGGCACTTAAAATTGAGGTGAGCCAACATGGATGACCTGGTGGATGGCCCCTTGGTAGGTAATAGCCAATCCTTACTAAAAGAAGAAAGCTGAGTTTCTCCTGTATTCCCCTTTGTTGAATCACATAACCTAAACTAAAATTTTATCGAACACCTCCTCTGATGCTTGACTATTATATATTAATAAAATATTCTAAGCTTGGTAATCAAGAATCCATTGACCATCACCTGTGTCAAATAGCTGGGACTACATGCATATATCTAGATTTAGAAAATAGATTGTGGTATACAACTCCAGCAACTGGGCAAAGTTAGCTCCAAAAGGAAGCGTTCAGGGCAAAAACCAAATATTGATATCTTTACCCCTTTATTTGTTCACTTATTCTTTCATTAATATTTAAGAAGCTTCCCATTCACTATATGCAAGTAATGTATGAAGTGCTAGAGATAAAAACCAAACTAAAAAAAGTCTGATTATGACAGTGCTCTCAAGTTAATCATAACAACCAAGTAAAAACCAAACAAATGAGCAATTACACTACTTTGTGACAAATGCTATGGCAAAGATATGCAAAATGTGCTATAAAGACATATAGAGAGACCATGACACTTATTTTCAAAAATATTTATTGGAGTATAATGGATTTACAGTATTATGTTAGTTTCAAGTATATATCAAAGTGAATCAGTTATACATAGACAAATATCCACTCTTTGTTAGATTCTATTGCCATGTAAATCATTACAGAGTATTGAGGAGAGCTCCTTGTATTATAGAGTAGGTCCTTACTAGTTATCTGTTTCTTATATATCAGTCAGTTCAGTCGCTCAGTCATGTCTGACTCTTTGCGACCCCATGGATCTCCGCAGGCCAGGCCTCCCTGTCCATCACCAACTCCCGGAGTTCTCTCAAACTCATGTGCATCAAGTCGTTGATGCCATCCAGCCATCTCATCCTCTTTTGTCCCCTTCTCCTCCTTACCCCAATCCCTCCCAGCATCAGAGTGTTTTCCAATGAGTCAGCTCTTCGCATGAGGTGGCAAAAGTATTGGAGTTTCAGCTTTAGCGTCAGTCTTTCCAATGAACACCCAGGACTGATCTCCTTTAGAATGGACTGGTTGGACCTCCTTGCAGTCCAGGGGACTCTCAAGAGTCTTCTCCAACACCACGTAGCGTGTATATGCCAGTTTCAGTCTCCCAATATATCCCCCTCTCCCTTCCCCCTTTACAACCATATGTCTGTTTTCTACCACTGTGACTCTATTTCTGTTTTATAAAGGGTTTATTTGTACCATTTTTCTGGATTGCCTATATAAGCAATATCATATTATATTTGTCTTTCTCTGACTCCACTCAGTATGACAATTTCTAGGTCCATCCATGTCGCTGCAAATGACATTTTGTTTTCTCTAATGGCTGAGTAATATTCCATTGTATATATGTACCACATCATCTTTATCCATTCTTCTATCAATTGACATTTAGGTTGCGTCCATGTCCTGGCTACTGTAAATGGCATTTCAATGAACATTGGGTACATGTATCTCTTCAAATCATGGTTTTCTCTGGTATATGCCCAGGAAAGGTATTGTGGATCATGTGGTAGCTCTATTTTTCATTTTTTAAGGAACCTCCATACTATTCTCCATAGTGTCTGTACCAATTTACATCAGTTTCAGAGGTCAATTAGAGCTTCCACCTCCTAGTAAAAGTGCTGTCTATGAAGAATAAGTCTTAAAACATGAAAGAGTCAACTTCATGAAATGGCAAGAGAGATGGTGTTGTAAGTAAATGAACCACAGATATAAAGGTGTGTGTATGTTTCTGGTGTGTGTGTATTATGAGAGTAAGGAAAGGCTGAATTGAAGTCTGAAGAGCACTAGACTCAAGGTAGCAAAGAGTTGTAAGTGAAAGACATGAAGTTTGGGTCAATATGAATGGCCTTTTCTAGCAGGTCAAAGAGTTTGAAAAAGAACCTTGAAGGCATTAGAAAGTCATTAGAGGATTTTTAGTAGAAAAATGACACAATTATATTTGCAATTTAAGGTTCATTCTGGTTGAAATGTAGAGGATAAACTGTGGTTGGGAATTGATTAAGAGACTGTTTTCAGTAGCACAAATGAGGAATTAGAATTCTCTGAAGCTAGATAATGGAAGACAGGGAAGTTTGAAAAGAAGGGACCAATTTGAGAAATATTTAAAGATATAATTGACAGATATATTGTGGGGAAATAATTAAAAATGAGGACTCCAGGAGGCTTGTCAACTTTCTGACTTGGGAGCATTTCTCAGGTGAGATCAGGATGTCTGGGAGGTAAAGGTTTAATAAGTAATCAAAAATTAATCATATACTCACCACTGCAGTGTATCAGGGAAAGTTAACTTGCTTAACTCATATTTATTCTCTATTTTCTACTATTTGAAAATACAATTCTTTATTTATAATCCATCTGAAATATAGCTCATCAGGGAAAGCATCCCTGGAATCTCCCCGCTGCCTTCTCAACATGACTCTCTGGTCCCTATCTTTTCACTCTCCCAGCTAGGACACATCACAGCCTGTGGCATACATTTATCTGGACAACCAGACTGTGACCTTCTTAGAGACAAAATACTTTCATATCTATGTTTGAAACTCCTCAATGTCTACCCTCCTCCAAATACTTGCATATAATAAGCACTCAATAAATATTTTGTGAATTGAGCCAACAAACAATATTCTTCATTGAATTCCTTTAAAATGAAAACAATAGATGCTTGGGTCCCACCCCACTGCTGAGTTGAAGGTAAGGTCACTTCTTGCCAGTAGGCTATGACTGACTTTAATTAAACATTTTATACCATTCATCTGCTGCTGGTAACATGTCTTTTAAAACACAGGAAACATTAATCTGTAAATGAATAGGATAAAATCCTTTTACAATATTTTTCTCAGTTACAGGGAGATTATATACTAACCACAATATTTTGGCTCCATTCTAGAATCATAGAAGAATGCATACTATCAATAGACACCTACAGTGAGGGTAATAATGTGCATATGGTACGTTATAACATCCTTATGCTAGCTTCAAAAACTAAGGAAAAAAAAAGTGTGGAGAATGTTATGACTTAAACAATACAAGCGTGTGCACTAAGTCAGGTCTTTAAAGGACGGATTCCACATGTGGGAAACATAAGTGAGAGCACAATGAGTTTCACTGTGTGGTAACTCCTTATCCTGCTTCATTTGGTTGACCTATATCATTGCACTGTGGGTGTCCACCACTGCTCTCTAGGTGGGAGTGATGGGAAGACGGGAAGGCAGGCAATGTGTTAGCCAGGCAGCAAACCTGTACCAGAGCCGAGGAAGCAGGTATGTGCAGCTCTTACCATGACCTGTAGTGTAAGTATGCATTGCTCACGTGGATAGAATTGATTCACCAGCACAGCTATGTCCAAGAACTATCAGGTTGAAGATGATGAAAATATTGAAGGCAGAGGTGCTAAACAAGCAAATAAGCCTGAAGTGGTTTTGGAGTTGGAGAATGACCAGTCATTCATTTTCTTTTCAGTTTATCTTCAATACACCTTTTGCAGACAGGAATGGTGGTGGAGAAACCTTGGAAAGGCAGAAATACTATGAAAAAATGTATATTGAGCATTCTGTGACTTCATTTCTCTACTCTCACTTACCTGATGATTCTCATCTGGGAATAACTTTCCTTTTCTCTGTTTTACTGGGAAGTGGGTTGGTATGTTTATATTGTATGATCTGGTATTGATTTAACAGTTTCACACCCTGAAGATAACACTTAAAATAAATGAGCTGCCACCTTCTTCCTTTTTTTTTTTTTTAAGATTCTTTTCTGTCTTCCAAGTTTTCTGAAATTCTTTGCAATACTCTGGACCCTTTTCTCATTCTTACAGTGTTTGTTTAAGGAATATTGGCCATTTCTACCTTGTAATTTCCTTTGCAATCTAGATTTGTATACAAATGAAATACTTGATCTCTTTATCTGAACATTTCACAGGAACCTCAATCTTAGAGTTTTTTGGAACTCACCCTTTTTTTTTCCTCTCCTCTATATATCATCACTGCTGCTGCTAAGTCGCTTCAGTCGTGTCCGACTCTGTGCGACCCCACAGACGGCAGCCCACCAGGCTCCCCGTCCCTGGGATTCTCCAGGCAAGAACACTGGAGTGGGGTGCCATTTCCTTCTCCAGTGCATGAAGGTGAAAAGTGAAAGTGAAGTTGCTCAGTTGTGCCCGACTTTTAGCGACCCTATGGACTGCAGCCTACCAGGCTCCTCTGTCCATGGATTTTCCAGGCAAGAGTACTGGAGTGGGGTGCCATTGCCTTCTCCAGTTGGGCCTATGATGGTCAATCAAACCTGAAATGATGCCTTTTTTTTCAGGAAGCTTCTAGTCTACCTGGGTAGTAGATATGGGAATGGGTAATGAGAGTCATCATATAAATAAACACATACATGAACCTACAGTTACAAATTGTGATAAGTAAAGGGAAACAAAGATTGAGGACCCCATAAGAGAGAATTAAAAGAAGCATTCATTTAGATGAATCATCATCACAATCACACTTTTTCATCTTCCTCATCTAAACCATTTCTAAATTTTTAATACTTAACTGCCAAAACACACCTTGCTGCTGCTGCTGCTGCTAAGTCGCTTCAGTCGTGTCCAACTCTGTGCGACCCCATAGATGGCAGCCCACCAGGCTCCGCCATCCCTGGGATTCTCCAGGCAAGAAAAACACACCTTAAATTCATCCATATCTTTCCATGTGCTGGCTTTTCTTGCCTAGAATGTTCTCCTCTCAAACTTCTCTCTACTAATTTATTTTTATTCTTCAAGTTGCCACTGAAACAGTCCCCACACAGATTCTAGACAGTCATCATGGAAAGTCAATGCAAATGTCACCCCCTGCCATTATTTACTCTCAGAACACTATTTTATATATATATATAAAGTATAAGTTTTTTGTGCCAAGCTTTCTATAACTGAAGAAAGATTAAAATTTTACACAACCTCCTGCTCCTTCTGCCTCTGTAACTCAGCTTGCTCCTTGCAAAGTCTGGATCACGTAGGTCAGGTAGTCTCAGAAAGTGGGAACTTACAATACTAGGAACTGGAGCTTCTCTCTCTCACCCTTGACCTGCCCCTGCAAACCTCTTAATCATGCCTGTCCATGTAAAGGTCAGGCATCCCCCCTCCCCATCTTGACTGCTGTTCCTGCATGCACAAAACCCCTTAGTTTAAACCAGCCTATTAGCAGCTAGTATTGCCCACTATAGTCTGTCCATAACAACTCTATAACCCCTTTGCTCAGGGCTCAGAGCTTGGAGTGTTAACCCCTCTGGGTCTGCCGGTGTAATAAACCTGAGTTCTCTAACTCTCCACGTGTGGTGCTTGGTTTCTTGATTACTGGTTTCTGCAACATAACAACAGGAGTCTCCTCTGTGTCTCTAAACTTTGCACAGTGCTTTGGACACTGCAGAAGACTGATCATCATTTGTAGACTAAGCTAATTTTATAACCTTTCTATATGTAGTTGTTGTTGTTTAGTTGCTAAGTCATACCTGACACTCTGCAACCCCATGGACTGTAGCCCACCAGGATCCTCTGTCCATGGGACTTTCCAGGCAAGAATACTGCCGTGGGTTGCCACTTCCTACTCCAGGCGATCTTTCTGACCCAGGGATTGAACCCACATCTCCTGCATTGGCAGGTAGATTCTTTACTACTGAGTGACCCTTTTATATGTACCTGCATGCCTGCTCAGTCACTCAGCTGTGTCCACATTTTGTGACCCCATGAACTGTAGCCTGCTGGTCTCCTCTGTCCATGGAGTTTTCTAGGCAAGAATACTGGCGTGGGTTGCTATTTTCTACTCCAGGGGATCTTCCTGACCCAGGGATTGAACCCCTGCCTGTTGGATCTCCTGCACTGGTAGGTGGATTCTTTACCACTGTACGAAACCCTTTATATGTACAAGGGTTATCAGTTTCCTTAGTAACTTCATAAAATACTGTAAGATTATAAATCACATAATGTTTGAAAATTCTTTCAAAATATATTATTTTTGTTTATATTTTTCTTTATATATTGCTGATTTGTAGAAACTTTTTTTTAATGTTTAATCTTTGTGTGCACTCAAGATAATATTGCAAATCATATGCTAAGTGTGACCCAGAAAAACATCATTCTTAAGTATGATATTTATCAGGTTGGTATTAATTATTTACTAATCACGTTAAGGATTATATTGCTCAGAGGACACACAAAAAAACTCAGTTTCTACTCCCAGATCTCCTTTGTTACAAGCTAAAGTCAGAACAGTAACAACAAAGGAAAGGTATGCATTGAAAAGACTCCAGAGATCTGTTGCAGTGGTATCCTACACCTGGGCCAGGTTAAAAAAAAATGCATATTGTCATTGGGCTTTGAATCATCAGCAAATGATCTTGGTACCGTGAGCCAAATTCTGCTTGTGTTGAAGATTTCTATGTTGAGCTAGTTATGTACGTGTATTCTATCTGTGCCACCAGCCTTGACTGTAAACCAGATAATAGTCATAAATTGTACTATTATAAATACACAGCATTGACAGATGAGGAATCATTTGTCCCATAGTTTTATGGAATGACCAAGAGTCAAACATTCAATTAATCCAGGTCACCTGACACCCATACACTGCGATTGAATGGAACTTAGCATGTCTACAGTAATTTAAAAATTCTTCGATATATTACCAGATTTAAACTTCACACTGATAAGAAGTTACACTTTCTATTACTATACAAATGGTGGACATTAAACTCAGAAAGCTAAGGTGAGTTACTCAGAATTAAATAGCAAACAATAGCACTGAAAGTCTGATATCTTCTAAGTCCAGTTGTTGTTTTTTTCCTATTTCGCCTGAACTGGCTCCCAAGCAGTCTACTTTTTTCAGATTTCTCCAAAGTACCTTTAAAATAGTCAATAAAAATTGAACTTGGCTATTTTCTACATTTACATTCCCTATTCATCTTTCTTTATCTGTAATACCTTGTGACAACTTATCCTATAAGTTCTTAAAATTCTATATATCCTGTGTCTTCCCCATTTATATCAAATGTGAACAACAAATTTTAGGCCATCCATCGTCTCATGATCTTCATGTGTCCCCAAGCCTAATTATCTTACATGGTTTTGCTATTCCACTGAAGGGCAGCTTTGGGAGAGTGGAGGAAGCATGTGTAGTTGCCTTAGCGAATAATTCACCATTGTGGAAAATGGATTAAATATATACCATATTGAGGGAATAGAGATTTAAAGATTTTGCAGAAGGCACTTGCCATGAGTACCTGTGCATGTGTGTTTCCAAATATTTTATTGATTTCTGTTGCTCTAATCTACTACTGAGCAGGCACTCTTTGCAACACTTAGCAGCTTATACCACAGAGATCTTCATGATTTCTTCTCTGATTACTCAAAAGAATCAATAATGAATCTTTGCATCTAATTTAATTTAATTTAGCCATTATTTATTTTCCCTTCTGGGGTCTTAGTGAGATGGTAGATTGGAAAGTTATTTTGTTTGCCTATTTGCTTTGAATGGAATATTGAACATTACCAACTAGAAGAAACAGCACAGGATTTAAAATAAGAAGCCATGGGTTTGGGTGCTTCTTTTTATTTATTTATTCACTGTTCATTTATTTATCCATTCATTCTCTTATATAAAATGGTGGAAAAGAATGATCTATTTGACACAATTACTTGAATGAAGAAATCAGACTGTGCAAACAGCAGTTTTTTGTAAACACTGCTAACTTTTAGCTATATTGTTACAGATGTTTTTCTTCTTGCATAAAATAGAGTATCTCCATTTTAGTATGGTAGACATGATAGAGTACATATACCATTTATTTCCTCCTTTCTTATAATCAACTAAAAAGATGGTAAAGAAATACAAAAGCCATAATTCCTCATAAAGAGAACAGGAGAAAGGACAGCAATAACTGTGAGTTTGCACACATTTCTAGAAAGTATAAATCCGTTGGAGGGGTAGTTAATGAGAGAAATCCAATAGTGGAAAAAATAGCCTTGAATATGGACACAGGAGAAAATAGTCAAATGTAATCATTCAAAGATGTTTTGTATAATTTGCAGGTTGAAAGAGAAAAGTGGATCTGAAAACAAAGCCTATAAATGGGAAAGTCTGGGCTTATCTTTCTCACCATAATTTCTAAATTCTAGTTATCTATCCAGGCCAAATACTGTCATATTCTTCTAAAAAGTGATTGATGAAATGTCTCAGGATAACCAAGGCAGTTTTTTTGAGGGTGCTATCACTTCAGGACAAAGCTTTCTCATTTATAAATTCCAAAGGCTACTCAACTAGTCCTATTTTCCTATGCAATCTCCTGGCAGTTTTCCTATCTTGTTCTTAAATATGAATAGAAACCAGAGATCACCAGGCATTTGAGGAAAACTTTATATGGCAGATTGCCCATGGGATAAGCAATAAGAAAAAGTTAACACCAGAAGAAATATACAATTCTGGAAGCAAAATGGAAAAACATATCCTGCTAAGCTATAGAAAAGGATTTTTTAAATAAAAGAACAATCAGAGAATGAGCCTGGTACTGTGCTGGCAAGTTTCCATTACCTAAGCAGAAGAACAATCAGGGAACTATTATTTTGAAGCTTTGGAAATATCGAAGTGTCAACATGTAGCACCTTCCAATGTCTCGACTAATAAAAACCTTAAATTTTAATCAAACAGTCATCTAATACACAAAAGCACAGTTCATATATCAAAAATGCAATTTAGGTATTTATACTACAGCATTCTGTATTACAGTACTTGTTTGTGTATCCCATCTTCCTCAAGGTAGAATCTCAACAGCATTACAATATGGAGCAATGATACAAATACATGGATGGTAGTAGGAAGGAATAAGGTGTAGTGCTCAAGGACAGATATTCAGAGCAAACCTGCCTGGGTGCAATACTGACTACCCTTAGGGGTGCAGGTGTGCCCATTACTTGATATATAATCCTCAGTTTACCTGTCTGTAAACTGGTGACAATAATAGCTGCTCGCCCACAGTTTCTATGAATACTAAATGATTCATTGTCTTAATATTAATAGAATGCTTGGCACAGTGCCTGATAGGTGTTTTGCACTCTACTACCAAATGGCACCCCATTCTAGTACTCTTGCCTGGAAAATCCCATGGATGGAGGAGCCTCGAAGGCTGCAGTCCATGGGGTCGCTGAGGGTCAGACACGACCGAGCGACTTCACTGTCACTTTTCACTTTCATGCATTGGAAAAGGAAATGGCACCCCACTCCAGTGTTCTTGCCTGGAGAATCCCAGGGACGGGGGAGCCTGGTGGGCTGCCGTCTATGGGGTCACACAGAGTCGGACACGACTGAAGCGACTTAGCAACAGCAGCAACTGATGGTTATATAGATACAAATGAAATGTGGTATTGCATCTTTGTCTAAAATTAACATGGCTACTTTAATCTTCTAAAATTAGTGTTAGCAGCATATCTTTCTCCATCCCATTTCATCTATGTCTTCATACTTAAAATCATTTTCTTATAGACACCTATGATTGGGTCTTGTTTTTTTATCCACTCTGACAATCTCTCTTGGTTCGAGTATTTAGAATACTCACATTTAAAATGACTGCTAATATAATGGGTTAATATCCATCATACTTATAACTGTTTTCGACTTATTTTCCTTATTTTCTGTTTTTGTCTTCCACTTTTTTTGGCTTCCCTAATTTTAACGGGCATTTTATATTATTCTATTTTCCTTCAGTCCTATCATATTATACTTATTTTTTTTAATGTAATGGTTGTCCTAGGATTGGCAACATACTTTTACAAGTGATCCAGTTTCACTTTCAAATAACACAACACTACTTCACAAATAGTACAAGTACCTTATAACTAAGTATGTCCAGTTCCTCTCTCCCAACCCTTATAATGTTGCTGTCATTTCGCATATCCATAAGCGGTTATCATCAAATATACTATAACTATTACCTTAAACATTTATTCTGTTAAGAAAAAGAGACAATATTTTGTTTTACCTCAGTTATTGCTTCTCTACAATGCTTCCTTTATGTATATTCTGGATTTAAATCTGTGTAATTTTCCTTTTCTCTGACGAACTTCTTTTATCGTTTTTCTAAAAGGCAGTTCAGTTGCTGACATATGCACTCAGTTTTGACTCAGAAAGCCTTTATTTTGCGTTCGTTTTTGAAAGGTAGTTTATTAGGTTCAGAATACTAGGTTGGTGATTTTTTTGTCTTTATTGACACTTCATATTTAACACTTTATATTTAACATCTGAAATATTGTGTCCCATTCTTTTTCCTTGCATGGTTTCTGATGTCTGAGGTAGTTCTTTTCCTTTGTTCTTCTGTAGGTAAGGTTCTCTTCACCCCATCCCCAGCTTCTTTCAACTGTATCTTGGATTTTCTGCAGTGTGCACATGATGTATGTGTGCATACATATATATATATATATATATGTGTTCATCCTGGTTGGTGTTCTCTGAGCTTCCTGGGCCTGTAGTAAACATTTCTCATTAATTTTTAGAACCAATTAATTCATTTTTATTGAAGTATGAGTGAGTGAGTGAGTGAGTGAAGTGAGTGATGTCGCTCAGTTGCATCTGACTTTTTGTGACCCCATGGACTGTAGGCCACCAGGCTCCTCCATCCATGGGATCTCCCAGGCAAGAATAGTGGAGTGGGTTGCCGTTTCCTTCTCCAGGGGCTCTTCCCGACCCAGGGATTGAACCCAGGTCTCCCACATTGCAGGCAGATGCTTAAACCTCTGAGCCACCAGGGAAGCTTGACATATAATATTATGTAAGTTACAGGTATACAACAGTGATTCACAATTTTAAAGGTTATAGTTCATGTATAGTTATTTTAAGATATTTGCTATATTCCCTGTGCTATATAATAAATATATCCTTGGAACTTAATTTACATGTTATAATTTGTACCTCTTAATACCCTACCCCTAACATTCCCCTCCTCCCTTCTCTCTCCCCACTAGTTACCACTTTATTTGCTCTCTATATCTGTGAGTCTGTGTTTCTTTTGTTAAATTTACTAGTTTAAGTTTTTAGATTCTACATGTAAGCGATATCATATAGTATTTGTCTTTGTCTGACTTATTTCATTTAGCATAATACTAAGTCCATTCGTGTTGTTACAAGTGGCAAAATTTCATTCTTAAATGGTTGAGCAGTATACCATTATATATACTCATATGTATACCACATCCTTATCAAATCCTCTCCTGGTGGACACTTAGGTTGTGTCCTTATCTTGGCAAATGTAAATAATGCTGCTATGCACTCTGGGGTGCAAGTATCTTTCTAAGTCAGTCTTTCTGATTTCTGTTGTTGTTGAAAGCCTGACATGATGTATTGGGTAAAAACACCTACAACAGATAGATAGGTCTTTAGTGTGTGAGGTTTTGTGTTTATCTGGCTAGAAGTTAGGCTCTTTTTGCTGTAGCTGTAGTGTTAGAGGCCAAAAGTTCCCCTAGTGTTCTTTTTGGCCTACCTCATTGCCTTTTGGTTTTCCTATGGATTCCTAAAAAAGGGCCTGAGGGTTATAGCAATTTTAGCTACTATCTCCGGTTATTATATAGGAGCGCTACTGATGTGAACATAAAGTTAACCTGAGGTAGACAGTACCCTCCCTTCACATCTAAAGCTAAAGCAGCATGGAGTTATTACCCTTGTCCAGATTGGTGGGCTTGGTTAAACCTTAGTTGGTCAGGCTCTGCTAAAAGTTTCCCTTGAGGAGAAGCCTTATGAAGAAAAACAGAGAGCTCTTGTCTTATTTCAAAATGATTGCTTTTTCCCTCTCCCTGCTGGAAGCACAAAAGGATTTTTCTCAGATCTTCACAGTGAGACCTGATTGGGCTTCTGGAAGTAAAATTCAGGAAAGAGTGGAGGCCCCCAAGATTGGACTCCCTTGGATCTAGTCCACTCTAAGCCTCCAACAATTTGTCAATTACAGTGTAATAAGTTTCTACTGATACAGGCTTCAGTTTTGGGCTTCTGATGCTAAGCTACTTCTCACAATAAGCTGTGATTATCTGCCTCTGATTATCTGTCTCTTCAGCTTCCAGGGCTTCATTTTACCTATGAGCTCAGTTCTCTGATCTAACAAGAGCTGTTGATTTTTAGTTCGTTCAGCTTCTTTCTTGTTGTGAAGAAGGAGTGATGACTTCCAAGCTTGTAACATGTTGGATCAGAAACCAAAACTTCAAGTATCGCATCTTACAAATTTCTACCCACAGGAATTATTCGTCGTATTTCATTGTTTCGGGCCCTCTGACAAAGTCAAAATAAGAATCTGGCAAATTGGAAAATAAAACAATATATGATTGAGAGTGAAAGAAGCAAAAGATAAATACTTCCTGGCTGATTGTTAAACCCTCTGTATGTAGTAGTAAATTCAGAGAGAGGTCTTAATTTGCCTATTTCACTCAAACAATGGTCATTTTTTCCTAGCTTTCATTAGCTTCTTCCTGCAATATGAGTTCTTCTGTGGCCTTTATTTATAGTCATGTTGTCTGCTGTTTCTCTTTATGAGCCAATTTACATCTTTTGGGAGTAGACAGGGTGAAATTCAGAATGATTTGGGAACCAGCTGGATACAGTAACTTGCCATGTTTTTCTCTGCCTGTGAAGAGAACATCTGCTAGATATGCTGGATGGAGTGTGCTTTTGTCTTCAGAAGGAATCAGACATGTTCATGTATTTCCATTCGGAAGAGAAAATGTTGCTATGGTGTATTAAAAAGAAAAAAATCCCACCTGTAAGTAACAATTTGCTAATACACTATGGCAGAGTTATGTTCTATTTTAAGGTCTTGGATGGAATGCATCTTCACTGCACAGAAAGTGAGGAGAAAATGAGCTGAGACCATGCTTGCCATGGCCTTTCTTTAGGCTGTTAAATCTCCTGCTGAGAAAACACAGGAAATATTAATATTCTGACAGGAACTGTCAAGGTTCACATGGCGGTCTTATGCCAAGCAGGCTTAGTAATACTTGAAGGAAAATAATCCTAAACAAGCTGGAGAAAAATCTGAGCATAAAATTGTTACCATTTTAAGGTCTTTCTTTTAACATTGAAAAAATAATACACTTGTTAGCAGCTAAGATAATAATTCCCAATCTTTTTGGCTAAAGCATATTGCCAATAATTGACTGACTATATCACTAACTTTCAATTCTGCCAAGTAGTATATAAACACATTTAAACACATGTATATGACACATATAGAATTCTTATTTTACAAATTTAAAAATAGATCTTGATCAGAAATAGCTGCTGGTAGATACTGTTACATTATATCTATAGATTCCTTTTTTCTCCCATCATATATCAGTACTACAAATGACCAAATACACACTGACATTAAAGGTACTTTTTGATGGCAATAGCCATCATTTAGACTTCTAATTCTTCGATTATTTCCTGGTAGCTTTAAAATGCAAAAATTACTTCTTGCCTAATACAGGCAAATACTCATCCAAATACATTTTCTTCCCAGAAAGATCCTTAAACTTCATTCAAATGGTAATATAATAAAACTATATACAAATCAATTAATTATATGTATGGCATTAATTTTATCTTCATCTGTACCACATGTTCTTAGTTTAAGCTACCATCATCCCTTCTCTTATCTATTGAAATACCTACTAACCAACTTCCCACATCAACTTTTGTTTCCCCTTTGATTACTTATCTATGTGGCATACTGAGCAACCATTTCAAAAAACATATTTGACCTTGACATTCTCTGCTGAGACCACACTTTGTCTTTCCATCACTCTTGACAAAGACCTACAGGGCTCTGTGTGCCCCAGCCACTGCCCACATCCCCAGATCTCTGTGCTCAATATCATGCAGCTTCTCTCCTCCCCTCCTGTAAGTGAGGCTCAGACCCCTAGTGGGTCTTTATCAAGTTGTTCACATTGTTTGGTACCCTCTTTCCCCTCTCTTTGTCCTTGGTTAACTCCTAACTCATCCCTCAAGGGAGTATTTCTTACTCTACTTCCTTCCCTCTCAGGATCGGGTCAGATCTCCTGTAAGCCATGGTCAGCTCACATACCTTTCCCTCCATAGAATTTATCACTATGGACTATCACACCATGGGAAGAACATGCATCAAACAGATGCATTCAAGTCTTGCCTGACATTTAATTGAGGAAGGCACTGCATGTGCTGGAGTAATGAACTCCCAGCACATTTTCATATGAGTAGACATGCACAGGCATATATTAAGAGGGAAAAAGAGGTTGAAAGACAAGTGCAAAACTGACACCTTCCTAATAGATGACACGTTTTTAAGAACTTAAACTATATACTCATGTTTGCACTGAAATACAGATGGTGTTTATCAGTGCATTAGCAGGGAATGTAATACAGTGATTATGTATCTTCTTTCATATTTGTTTAAAAGTCAACATAGTTCATCCTTATTATTCTCAGGTTCCATATTTGCATGTTCATCCACTTGCTAAAACTTATTTTAACCCCCAAGTTGATAGCCACTGCACTTTCAAGTCATTTCCAGACGTGTGCAAAGCTGCAAGAAAACTGAGTTGCCCAACACTCCTGTTGCCAGCTGAAGTGGAACAAGGAGGTTGCCTGTTTGTTTCAGCTCTCATTCAGAGACCAGCAGAGGATGGAAACTGTAGGAGCAGTGCAGTGCAAGAAGCTCTTGTCCTGGGGCCAGTTGGACGGGTTCTAATCTCAACTTGGGCTCTTATTAGTTGGACAGCCTCAGGTGAGCAACTTAACACTTGTGAATATGCTTTCTTCTTTTGTTAAAGTAAGAAAATAGACTCTCCCAGAATGAGTTGAGTTGTTATGATTTAATCTGAGACTTAAGATTTAAGGTTATAATACCTGTGTCTGGTTTGTGTGTATGTGTGCGCACACACACACACACACACACACACCCCTACCTCTCCCCAGGAGCAATTATTTAATATTTGCTAATTTAATGTTCTTGGCAAATTTCTGGAATACAACTAACATGAATAATGAGAATCAACTGTTTATTAAAAATGAAATGTAACTTCAAATTTATGGGCCTTTGAAACAAGAAGTCCATAGACCACAGGTCGAAAATTGATGACCTGAAATAATGTTTTTAATCTTAACATGAAGAAATTTATACTCGGAGAGTTTAAAACAGTTTTCTTAAATAGCACAACTATTCATTGAGAGAAATAGTATCTAGACTCAGATATGCTAGTTCTCTCAGAGTACTAAACTTTTCACAAATTATCCAAAATGGAAACTGAATCTAAAATATAAGGACCAGTATTTGAAAGAAAGTTGTCTGCAGTAGTGGGAGTTTTAGTTTCTCATTATCTCAAAATCCTGTTTGTTCTCATACAAAAAATACATAATAGTATCTCCCCTGAAAAGTTACCATGAGGGTCAAATAAAGGGATGATTTTACAATTTAATTGAAATGTATAAATAGCAATGGAGAAAGTCTTAGATAAGTTTATGTGCTTTATATATATATGCTGCCGTATATGTCTCTGATTAAAAGCAAGCAGAAACAATTTGGATTTGAAACAATTTAAAATTTTTCAACTCATCTTGCAAGATTATCTGGCCTAATAAGGTATTCTCACAAAGAAATAGGTGTTATGATCAAAATATTAAATTTTAGTATAGGGTTAGTTGGTTATTTAATTGTAAAGTGACTATTCACCAACGTTTATCTAATTTTTTCAAAGCTATTAAGAAAATGGTCTTCTAGTGAAAAACTAAATCGCTTTTGACCAATTCCTCCCCATTGTGGTACTTGACATAAGAAATTTTACAGCCCAGATTTTTGCTATAGATTTGTCTCCACATCTGTAATCTTGAGCCAAGTACATGGCTGCCTGTAATAAAGATGATGTTTCCCAGCTTCCCTTGCAGCTAATTGTAACCTCATAGCAGTTTTTATCGCTGGGTTTGAATAGAAGTATAATGTGACAGCTTCTGAGAAATCTGCTTAAAAGAGAGCTAACACAGATTCTTGGTCCCTTCTCTCCTCCTAACCTCCTTGAAAGTAGACTATGGAGATAACAACAAGCTTCACCACATGGCTCAGTGGGAAAGAATCCACCGGCAATGCAGGAGACACAGATTAGATCCCTGAGTTGGGAAGATCCCCTGCAGGAAGAAATGACGATCCATTCCAGTCCATAAGGTTGTAAAGAGTTGGATATGACTGAACAAATGAGCACACGCATGACCAGTTTCATGGCCATCGGGACAGTGTGATCTCATAGGACCTGGTGCACAGAAGTACCTCACACTTGATTAATTGGCCTACTATAGCCCTCCAGAAGGTCTGAATTTCACATTTGAGCACGTGTTGTGTAAATGACAGGCTTCCTTGGTGACTCAGATGGTAAATAATCTGCCTGTAATATAGGAGAACCAGGTTCGATCCCTGGGTTTGTAAGATACTCTGGAGATAGGAATGACAACCCACTCCAATACTCTTGCCAGGAGAATTCTATGGACAGAGGAGCCGGATGGGCTACAATCCATGGGGTCACAAACAGTCAGACACTACTGAGCAAATAATACTTTGTAACTGAAGCACAGAACATATATGCAGTATGTGTTTCAGATGTTTATTATTTCTTTATGTATAGCATTCTCAATGCCTCATGAAGTAAGAATCCCAGTGGACAATATGTGGGAGTTCAGCAAGATGCAAAGTGAATACAAGGTAAACATGTTACCTGTTTGACTAAATAAGCAGTGAATGGTCTCAGTTCTAAGAGACTATGCTTTGTGTTTGAGGAAAAACTTGCTTCTGATTTAGAAACAAGGCCATTGATATTCAAACACAAAGGATAGGCACCCTTATCATATCCTTTCTTATTTGCGTCCTTAATTTTTTAGACTAGTCAACCGCTTATGCCAAAAATGATGACTGGGAAGGAAAGGGAAAGATAAGCCAATCTATAGTTGTCTTTTCTCTCTTCCTTTATGCATCAGTAAGGTGAAGGTACAGAGTGGTGGTAGATTATGCACATGTTAAAGAAACAAATGAACAAAACAAAAACATTTGAGTTAGTTTCATGTACTGTTTTTCATCATTCTGGATGTATGAGGTATGAAATATGAATTGTGTATTTGGCTATTGCATATATGAATTAAATGCTTTTAGACTTGAATCTAAAACTAGCATCATACAATATAAAGGTAAGTGATAAAATCCATGCTAATAATAAAAAAATTCAACTTTTCTTAGAATAGCATTAATAATAATTTTTAAAATACCCTTATAAGCTCAGAAACTGCAGAAGAAATAAGTGCCTTTATGTATTTTAGTACCTTTAACAATATATTTTTCCTGTTTTTTAAAAAGAGTCCCACATTTTTATTTCCTTTTGTGCCCTGGGAAAATTTATAGCCAGTCTTATATAGAGGTGATGGCTAAAAATTATTCTTGGTCCATGAGATTGGGGTCCAAACACTAGCATTGGCAGATGGAAATCTGGAAGCAGGCTGGGTTCCATATGACTGCTAAGAATTATAAACCAGCCATGGGCTGTTCACATCCAGATTTTCCAGAATGAGAAATAAACTTCTATCATGTTTAACCAACCATGTAGGGGAGGTTCTGTTATTTGGTAATTCATACAAGCACTGAATTGAAGAAAAGGAGTTTTAAAAGGAGCATATTTCACTGTCATTACAGACACTATCCTGTAGCTAAGACATAAGGAGATATTTTTTAGGGAGAAAAAAAGCAGTCACAGAGATGAGTGAACAGGTTCATAATGAGACTTATGTGACTAGCTGATTAACTATCTTGAATCTGTACAAATTCTGTTGTATGTTCATTTATTTATTGATTTACAAAATCCAAACAGCCCTAGACAAAATGATTTATTTTGATCTTTAGAAGCAGATCCTTGAATTAAAATAAGTCAGTATTGGCATCTTTTTATCAGAGACACATATTTTTTGTTTGTATGACTTGAATATATTCATAAAGACAATGAAAATAAAGTAACCATAATATGAATCAATCCATCTCTCATGAAATTAACAACTGAACTCATTGTTTGCTTTAGCAATAATGACATGAGTAGGGAGGTCAACACTGATATTTCTTGAGTTCCTGCTACGTGCAGGTCTTTGGTTGTGCTTCATAGTCATCATCACTTTCACTCTCACAAAAGCACAGTGAGGGTAAATAAAACCATCATTTTACAGACCAGAAAGCACTAGCTCAGTGAAGTGACTTTAGTTGCCCAAGGTGGCATTGCCAGGATATATTTAAATCTAAGTATTTTGGTTATGGTAAAAAAAAAAAAAAAAAAGAGGAGCTTTGAAAGCATACTGTCACCCAGGCAGAGAGAGTGGCATTAATCATTTGTGGAAGAACTTGTGAAGTCTTAGATTAATTGAGTTTGTGAGAACTAGAAAGGTCTTGCTATTTCATCTACAACTTTAATCAAGTTTCAATACGCACTACCGACCCTAGGAACTAGTAAGTTTCACATGGAGCCAATGGAAAAAGAGATCATGAAGACAGATGGAGCATTTGGATCCATGCACGATTATTGCCTTATGTTCTTTTATATGATCCTTGTAAAAAATAGGTCAGCTTAGCTGTCTTACTCAGATGAAAATGCAATAAATGTTTACACAATTCATCACTTAAAGAATCTAAATTTAATTTCCTACTTGGACTCCTGTCTGTAATAAAATATGGAAGAAACAGCCTGTGTTATTTACCTCTTGAGAATGACAAGTTATAAAGTGGGATCTTTGAGATAGTAAGCATGGATGTTTCCATAGCTTTTTGTTCAAGTCAGTGCAGCTGTCATAGTCATCAGTATAAACTGATTTGACCACATGATCCACCTTACCTATTTGTCAACCAGCTTCATTTGTGAAGGTCATGAAAATCACCCAGTTTGTCATTACAATATCTACTTATAGAAACATTCTTTTTATCAGGTCTTGTTAAAATGACATTTAATTGACCTTTACAGGAACAGCAAGGTTTGAAGATTGGTAACTATAATTGAAACTTTTTTTTTAATGAAAGAGAATATTAGAATCAGAGGTTTCCTAGTAAAATATTAAATTACTTAAAAAATCATTCATTGATAACATGTTATGAATTTTGAGGGTTTCATACCTTTCAGAGGCCCTTATCCATTTTGTGCTTACTGAAATGTCAATGTTTAAGATTTACTCTTGTTCTTTACTAGGCTTTAACTTTTATCCATAAACACTATCATTGAATATTAAGATATTTATATTCAAATATAACTCACTTTGTTAAAAGGCTCTCCTTTGGAAGAGCTGAGTATAGAATGCTCTGGTAATGAATGGTTTGATTAAAAGGTAGAGAGAAAATTTAGAATGTATGTAGAATAAACAGAAAAGTAACTGATGAAGAATTTTTGAATAATGTTAATGGCAGAATTTGTCTCAGCACTATTACTAGAGATTCTTTGCTCCCTTTTAATAGGGAAAGAAAACAAATCCTAGTAGATATTCACTTCATTTATTGTGTCTTATTTTTTTAAACAAATTTAATGCCCTGAAAGTACAGGAAAACTGACAACTGTGTGGACAAAATGTGATTACAAGTTATTCTTACAAGAAGATAAATCCTAGTAGATATGCTTTACTTATTGTGTCTTATTTTTTAAACAAATTTAATGCCCTGAAAGTATAGGAGAACTGACAACTTTGTGGACAAAATGTGATTACAAGTTTTCCTTGTGTTGAGACACATTTTTGACGTGGTAAATATACACATTAACAGTTAAATGTATGTTATAAGTTTTAGCTTAGATTTGCTTAAAAAAGAAGAAAAGTAAATATTAGTTACACAATGGACATGAGAAAGAAAAAAAATTGTGGAGGTAGACATTTAATCATTACAACTCCGGAGGGGACAGACAAAAATGGTTGTTGCCTAGGTTTTTCCCTGAAGGAGTTCTGAGTGAATAAAAGTTACCGAGTGTAACTTTCTTCCTTTTTTTTTTTTTTTTTCCTTTTTATAATGTGTCACTTGCTCTATTTTGAGGCTTTGTGCTGCTGTTTAAAGGGATGATTTCCTCAAATGTTTTGTGACACATTTTTGTTCACAAATCCCATTCATCTTTTTGTTATGTTCATTATTGGCCCCTCTGACTACTGACAAAACCAGAGACTTATTACAATGTTGTTTCCAAAGGGTCCCCTGCACCTGGGTCTAAGTAATTGCCTTGGACACTACTCTGCATCTTCAGCATCCAAACTAGAACTGGAACTTCAGCCTACAAGCCTGTTCATCCAGTTTTCCAGAGAGGCAGAGAATGGCAGAGAATGCTAGCTGCTCCAAGACACTCCCAGGCCATCACCAGACCAGAGCCCGAAGCTCCACTCCTTGTGTATTCTCATGGCGATATTAGAGCTCCCGAGAATCACACCCACTTGTTCTAACCCTGCTCTAATTTTCACCACTATTTGTGATTGGCTAAGTTTTTATATAGTTTTATTGACCTACATAGTTGATTTTCTGTGTACCTCTCTTTTCTCTCTGTGTCTCTCTTTTTTCTTTTTCTTTCTTTGTAATTATTCTTGCTATCAGTGGAGTTACTCATTCTACAAGTCTTTTCTATCATTTTTGTTGTTGCTGTTTAGTCACTAAGTTGTGTCCAACACTTCTGTGACACAATGGACTGACTGTAGTTTGCCAGGCTCCTCTGTCCCTGGAATTTCCCAGACAAGAATACTGGAGTGGGTTGTCATTTCCTTCTCCAAGGCATCTTCCTGACCCAGGGATCAAATCCTTTTTCTGCACTGGCAGGAGGATTAGTTACCACTGAGCCACCAGGGGAGACCCTTTCTATCATTTACTGTGCTTTTAAGTAGAAAGGACAATTAATGTTGGTGCACTTATGCTCCCAGGTGGCACTAGTGAAAAAGAACCTGCCTGCCAATGCAGGAGACATAAGAGACACAGGTTCAATCCCTTGGTTGGGAAGATCCCCTGGAGGAGGGCATGGCAACTCGCTCCAGTATTCTTTTCTGGAGAATTCCAAGGATAGCAGAGCCTGGTAGGCTACAGTCCACAGGGTCACAAAGTGTTGGACACAACTGAAATGACTTAGCACAAACTCTTATGCTGAGATCATTATCTCTACGGTAATTTTAAAACAAAAAGTTAAAATCATGGAGGATAGTCAAGGTTCCTTATAGTACCATGGTCTCATAGTTCAATTTTTATTCCCATTGGGTTTCATTGAGTCTTAATCCTCACTTCCAACTCTTCCCGAGTACATTTTAAGGCTAGCAAACAGTTATTGAGAATAAGTAAGTTTAAGACATCTTTAACTACTCCTTCTCATATCTCCATAGAACATTTTCACAACATATTACATGGTGAAGAAAAATATTATTTTGAATATAGTTAGTTCTAATATAACTTTGAATACAAATTCTTATGTACCTTTACTAAATTGTAAATAAAACTAATTTTTAAAAGAAATATAGTCTCCCTTAATCTCAAAAGAATGAGCTCTTGTATGCTCTCTGAACTGAAGAGCTGCTTCAGGACTGGCACCTTCTCGCTTTAGATTTGCTCTTACCTATCGTTTTTCACTCACTCAGTCATGTCCGACTTTTGGTGACCCCACGGACCGCAGCACACCAGGCTTCCCTGTCCTTTACCCATCTCCCAGAGCTTGCTCAGACTCATGTCTCTTGGGTCAGTGATGCCATCCAATCATCTCATCCTCTGTCATCCCCTTCTCCCCCTCAGTCTTTCCTGGCATCAGGGTCTTTAATGAGTTGGCTGTTCCCATCAGGTAGCCAAAGTTTTGGAGCTCTTAGCCATAGGTACACTATTTCTATTTTGTTTTCAGGATTAGCACAGTGTTTTGCATACAGTAGGCTCTCTTTAAGTGTATCTGAAATAGTAGAGTGTATACCAACAAAAGAAAAGAAAGGGAGAGGGAAATTTAACCTTTCCCAGAAATCTAACTTATAAAAGTGATCGTCTTATTCTTTTATGCCTTGTAAAACAAGGAAACCTGTAATTTTCACATGAATAATTTTGCCCTATTACAACAAATTATATGATTATTTTCAATTGGCCTGATTTCAGATGCATAAAAACTTGCTTCAAGTTTTCATTAGAGAAATAAAATAGAAACAAAAGCTATAACAGCATTTATTGGCCAAAAGTATTTATTTAGTACTTCTCTGTAAAACACTGAGGAAGTGGTTGCTATGATTCTTTTACTCAATAAACCTGCAATCTAGTGAATTAAGAGTAAATAAGGAATTAGTGGTTTATTATGCATCTTTGGAATTTGTATAAGAACTAGCTTCAATTACACAGTTTAATCATGTGTTTCCCTGTTTACTCAGGGACATTCCTTTTAAACAATAATAGTGTCCAGACAATGATCATGAGTCATGATGGTGACCTTGAGTATTGGCCAACTAGAGGCATTTGTACCTGGGACAATTAACTGAATCAATTAAAGGAAGGACAGGAGAGGTCAAATCAGGCATTATTTAACTTATCCTCTTTTTAGCTTAATCCACAGTGTACGCGGAAACTTTCTACGATTTCCAAAATGTGCAGATTAAGCAGTTCAAAGTGTGAAATTGCCACACCTGTGTAAGTTTAAAGGTAAACAGACTTTTTTTTTAAAATTTACTTTTAGCTTTTACTAATGGCCTTTATTTATATCTCTAGTATTTACCAGGACTGAATGTAAATGAAGGAGATTCATAAACCCTTTTGTGTGACTTCCCTAGTTTCATTATAATCTTCCTCTGAAATGTGAAACTTCTATTTTATGAATTAAAACATTTACTGTCAGTAAAATTGACTGTTAAGTTGTAAGAGTGATATAACATTGCAAAAAAGTGTTATAATTTTTAAAATGTCATAAAGATATAGTTTTCTCTGGCTTCTAGACCTACATATATCACACGTTTCCCCTAAAATTAGAAGGAAACAAAAGTTAAAAAAAGGTCATTCTATTAACAAAACAATTCAATTTTAGCCAAGCAAGGTAGAACTGAATCTACATCAGAAGTTCTCATCTATCATGTAAAATTTTGTTCCATTTCAAAACTTAACTATATAAATGCTGACTTTCATTTCATAAAAAGGAATAAATCGGAGTGCCTTAGTGGAGAAAAAGTATGAGGAAAAAGAGGTAATTTGGCAAAAGATGCAAGTTTTCTGCTTCCATGTACCTCTCTTGCTTCAGTATATTTTATCTTACTCTCTAGGCATTGATTGTACAATATACTCTTTCATATTCTTTGAGTTCTTGATTTTTCTCCTTTTTCTGTCTATTGTACCTTAACTAGCATATAAGTAAAGTGAAATCAAAATTAAAATTACCTGAATTCATGGTTTCTTAGCAGCTGTATTGAATTATTTAACATGATATTTGAGAGCATTTTGGTAAAGTAATATTAGTCTGGTCTAACGTGGAGTCTAGTGTTGAGATTAAGAACAAAGGACTTCACAGAACTAGAAGAAATCATTTTGAAACTTTGTATGGAAACACAAAATGCCTCAAATAGCCAGGACAATCTTAGTAGGAAGAATAGAGCTGGAGGAATCACACTCCTTGCTTCAGACTATGCTACAAAGCTACAGTAATCAAAACAGTATAGTATAGATGAGTAGAAATAAACTCATACAATTATGTTCAGTTAATCAACAAAGAAGGCAAGAATATACAATGGAGAAAAGATAGCAGTGCTGGGAAAATTGTACATCTCCATGTAAAAGAGTGAAAATAGAACACTCTGTAACACTGTATATGAAAATAATTCAAATTAGATTAAAGGCACAAATGTAATGACAGTGAAAGTCACTCAGTCATGTCCAACTGTGACCCTAGGGACTGTAACCTGCCAGGCTTCCCTGTCTATGGAATGTAATACTGGAAGCCATATAACTCCTAGAGGAAAACATAGAACACTCTTTGACATAAATCTCAGCAATTTTCTTTTTGATCTGTCTCCTAAAACAAAGGAAAGTAAAAGCAAAAAATAAATGGGACCTAATTAAATTTAAAAGCTTTGCACAGCAAATAAAACCATGGACAAATAAGACAACCTACAGAATGGGAGAAAATATTTGAAGATCTTATGACTGATAAGGGGTTAACATCCAACACACATAAACAGCTCAGACAACTCACCACCAAAAATAAAAAATTAAAAATAACAACAACCCAATCAAAAGTGTGCAGAGGAACTAAACAGACATTTTTCTAAAGAGCAAATGCAGATGACTGGCACATGAAAAGATGCTTAACATCATTAATCATCAGAGAAATGCAATGCAAACGAAAACCACAATGAAATATTACCTCACCCCTGCCAGGATAGCTGTCAAAAACAACACAATTGTCAGATGTTGGCAAGGATATAGAGAAAAGGCAACACTTTTAGACTGAATTTAAATTGATGCAGCTACTATGAAAGAGAGTTTGGAGACTTCTCAAACTACTACAACTGGAACTGCCATATGACCCATCAATTCTACACCAAGTTATATATTTGAAAAAACTGAAACACTAATTTGAAATGATACAGGCATCCCAATGTTCACAGCAACATTAGTTACAATAGCCAAGATATGGAAACATCCTAAGTGTCCATGACTGTCTGTGCTGTGCTCAGATTCTTAGTTGTGTCCTACTCTTTGTGACTCCATGGACTATACACACCAGGCTCCTCTAACCATGGAATTTCCCAGGCAAGAATACTGGAGTAGGTTACTATTTCCTTCTCCAGGTGATCTTCCCAACCCAGGGACTGAATGCATGTCTCCTGCACTGGGAGGCATGTTTTTAACACTGAGCTACCTGGGAAGCCCAAGTGTCCATCACAGATGAAGGGACAAAGAACCTGTGATATACACAATGGAATACTACTCAGACATTTAAAAAAAAAAGAATGCAATTTTGCCATTTGTTGCAACACAACAATGTGTTGGAGCACATTAAGCAAATTGAAATCAGCCTAACGGATATTGTATGATATCACTTATACGTGGAATCTAAAAACTAAATAATGGATGTAACAAAAAAGTAGATTCATAGACATAGAGAACAATGAGATTAAGGTGGAGGGGATATATGGAGGCAAGGGGTGAAGAGGTATAGATTATTAGGTATAAAATAAACTGCAAGAATATATTGTATAATACAAGCAGTATCACCAATATTATATAATAACTATAAATTTAGTATAACATTGAAAATTGTGAATCACAGTATTGGACACCTGTAAATTATATAATACTGCATATCAACTTCAATTAAAAAATAAAATCCTATAGTGGTTGTTGTTCAGTTGCTCAGTTGTGTCTGACTCTCTTTGACACCATGGACTGCAGCATGCCAGGCTTCCCTGTCCTTCACCATCTCTCTGAGCTTGCTCAAACTCATGTCCATTGAGTCAATGATGCCATCCAACCATCTGATCCTCTGTCATCCCCTTCTCCTCCTGCCTTCAATCTTTCCCAGCATCAGAGTCTTTTCTAATGAGTCAGCATTTCACATCAGGTGGCCAAAGGATTGGAGCTTCAACATCAGTCCTTCCAATGAATATTCAGGATTGATTTCCTTCAGGATTCACTGGTTTGATCTCCTTGCATTCCAAGGGACTCTCAGGAGTCTTCTCCAACACCACAGTTCAAAAGCATCAATTCTTTGGCACTCAGCCTTCTTTATGGTCCAACTCTCACATCCCCACCTGACTATTGGAAAAACTGTAGTTTTGACTATAATGGACCTTTGTTGGCAAAGTCTGTCTGTTCATTCACTGTCATGTCTGACTCTTTGAGACCCCATGGACTTCAGCACACCAGGCTTCCCTATCCATCACCAACTCCCGGAGCCTACTCAAAACTCATGTCCATTGCATCAGTGATGCCATCCAACTATCTCATCCTTTGTCATCCCCTTTTCCTCCCGCCTTCATTCTTTCCCAGCATCAGGGTCTTTTCCAATGAGTTGGTTCTTCACATCAGGTGTTTTGCATCGTAGTTTCAGCTTTAGCATCAGTCCTTCCAATGAATATTCAGGACTGATTTCCTTTAGGATTGACAGGCCCTAAAGGCCTCTTTCACGAATAGCAGGCCCTAAAAGGACCCCCTGACAAATGGACTTTCTGTCTCCAAGCAGATCTAAATGGCAGATGGGGCCCAGCTCCTCAAGGAGAGAGCCGTTCCCCTCCTCACCAGTAAGGCTCACTATTGTTCAGTCCTTCAACATCATCAGTTCCCAGCCAGCATAGTCTCAGCAAAGCCTTCTTGGGAAAGTAATGTCTCTGCTTTTTAATATGCTTTCTAAGTTGATCATAACTTTCCTTCCAAGGAGCAAGCGTGTTTCAATTTCATGGCTGCAGTCACCATCTGCAGTGATTTTGGAGCCCAAGAAAATAAAGTCTGTTACTGTTTCCATTGTTTCCCCATCTATTTGCCATGAAGTGATGGGACTGGATGCCATGATCTTATTTTTTTGTATGTTGAGTTTTAAGCTAGCTTTTTCACTCTCCTATTTTACCTTCATCAAGAGGCTTTTTAGTTCCTCTTCACTTTCTGCTCTAAGAGTGGTATCATCTGCATATCTGAGGCTATTGATATTTCTCCCAGCAATCTTGATTCCGGATTGTGCTTCATCCAGCCTGGCATTTCACTTGATGTACTCTGCATATAAGTTAATTAAGCAGGGTGACAACATACAGCCTTGAGGTACTCTTTTCCAATTTGGGACCAGTCCATTGTTCTGTGTCCAGTTCTAACTGTTGCATCTTGACCTGCATACAGGTTTCTCAGGAGGCAGGTAAAGTTGTCTGGTATTCCCATCTCTTTAAGAATTTAGAGATCCAAACTGATCCATGTGGATCACAGCCTTGTCTAACTCAATGAAACTGTGAAGCCATGCCATGTAGGGCCAGCTAAGATGGACGGGACATGGTGGAGAGTTCTGACAAAATGTGGTCCACTGGAGAAGGGAATGGAAAACCACTTCAGCATTCTTGACTTGAGAGCCCCATGAACAGCATGAAAAATCCTGTGGGGAAAGAGTCAAAACAAACAAAAGGACTCTGGAAACATTCATACTTGAATCTGAATCCTGACCTCAGCTTTTTGAATTTTGTCAATGTGGGAAGATAACTTACCTTTCCCAAATTTCTATTTCTTCTTTTGAATAAAAACAGCAACATTTCCTAGTTTGTGTCATCAATGTGGGGATCTCAACATGTATTATCATATAACAAGATAGCCCTTAGTGTGTAACCAAATAAAAACCCAATGAATCTCAGCAATTTTTACAATTTCCATTATATATACACACACACAATATATGTTATACAATGGGTATAACATGTAATATAAGGACTTCGCAATAGCTGAAATAGTAAAGAAACTGCCTGTGATGTAGGAGACCAGGGTTCAATCCCTGGGTCAGGAAGATCCTCTGGAGAAGTGAATGGCAATCCACTCCCAATATTCTTGCCTGGAGAATTCCATGGATAGAGAAGCCTGGCAGGCTATATTTCATGGGGTCACAGAGTCAGACACTACTGAGCAACTAACACACACATACAATAAGTTAAAGATATTCATATGAATGCACAGATGTATGCACACACATTTTTAAGATATTCAAGGGTTTCAAAAATATTTGAATAAATCTTTTCAATTTAACTGTAATCATTGCTTATAAACACCAAGAACCCAATTTTAGTCTGGGAAGTAGACCATACCTACCATTACAAAGTTTTTATGCAAGTAGAAACTAATTATTTTAGAATGTGACCCTCTGTAGTTTACCTGGAAATACTAATTCCTTCTCCTATCAGTCATTATTCTCTATCTTGCTTCTTTTGACCTTGTTTCCTGCCTCAAAATTCAAATTAACCTTGACTTTGTGTTCATTTCAACTTGACAGTTTTTCTTTTCCCATTTGACTTGATTTGAAGCTTTGGACCCTGGTTTAGATTTCTCTGAGTAAGACCACTGTCCCTTGGTCTATACAAAAATGCTAGATGTTGGAATTTGTTGTACTGCTATTAGCCCCATCTGTCACACTGACCTGATAAATCTGGTTTCCAGATTTGGATGAACCTTGATAGTTCATCCTGCTGCAGACCATGCATTAAGATGAGTTTACATCAGTATTTGCACACATTGCACATGCAGATGTGTGTACACATCACTAAAGATTAAAATGGAACTTTGTCAAATGTCACATTGTGACTGTTTACTCACTATTCCTTTCTGGTCCTAATACGGATCTGAAAAGTAAGGGTGTATACTTCCATCAGAATTAATGATGAATAAAACAATGCTAATCTTTAAAGGATTATACAATAACCAGTTTAACCCATTGGTAAACTATTACTGTTTTGGAAATGAGATAATCTATTTATTTTTATATCTCCCCCATGGAAATGAATCATCATCCAGGCTACATATAGACTGTAGACTGTCATATTCGACCATAGTTCAGTTTGAACAAAGTATTCTACAAGTGAAAATCAATGTTATACCATAAAATCTTAGGTAGAAAGTGGATTAGATATAATAATTTGCAGATAAAGAATCAGAGTCCATGGGGAATTAGCTAACTTTATCACAATCACATAATAAGTGTTGAATCATTGTCTCAAATCTGGTCCTTGTTAATCCCTAGTCTGGAAGTCTTTCTCTCATGTGCTCATTCAAGTGGAACAGATGAATAATGTATCTTGTTTTCTTTGATTATGAAAGGTGAGTAGCATATTTTTATAGGGAACACAAAGTCTAAGGGCTTGTTTTTTTTGTTGTTGTTTCAGTTGGACTTGTTTTTAAATGTTTAGTGTTTAGAAAATGCAAACTATGTATAAGTAAATGCCAACAACACAATGTGAGCTTTAATTTTAAAGTGACTGTAATTACAACCCAGTCATCTCCTAAAAATTTTTTTTTGTTTTTGAAAAAAATATTGCTCACCAGATAGATACATGATGAAACAGTAATTTAGTAACTGTTTTGACAGAAGAATAAAATTAACTAATTTGAAAAACCTTCAAGGAGACTGTGCCTGGAATTGAATGGGCTCCTAAGGCTTGGCCAGGTCCTCAATTGAACCTTCAAGAAGTTCATGCAACAAGTGGTTTCACCCAGAATGTCCAGCTGCCTAATGATAACTAGAGAAGTAAACCACCTGTGGCACAGGGCCTCACACGTCTGTCACATCGCAATACTCCATCTGGAATTCATTTCTGAAAGGTCCCCCCTTTTGGTGTCCTTTACTTCCTGATGGAAGCTTACCCAACTTGTTGGCATTTACTCTGGCGCTGAATTTCTCTCTAAAGTTTACTTCCCTGAACTCTGGGTTTTGTTTAGGTCTGATTCACTAGTTTGTACACAATGACAGCTTCTTCATGGAGTCATGTAACCAGATGGAACCCATTTTCCAGACATTCTCATTGACCTGGAATTCAAAGAACAGACATCGCCCCCACCAAAAAAAAAAAAAAAATGCCCCCCTGAGCCTGCACCACCTTTCCTGTGCTCTCATAGTCAGCTGCTTTGGCTGAGGTTCCTGAGATGAGTCCCAATAAACAGAACCTATCCAGGGGCACAGAATCTGGCCAACACATGGGGCATGCTTCCATCTCACATGAAAACTATTATACTTAGGGCTTTTTTCTCTTCTCTTCTTTCCAGGACGTTCTCTCTATTTTCAGACCAACTATCTTCTCTTTCATACTTATGTTACAATAGAATCTATGATATTTATAGACAGAGGGCCCAACACAGAAACATTAATGTAAAGAGAAGGCACTACTTCTGACCAAAATCTTACCACTCTCAGTTACTTTGAGAGAGGGGAAAAAATCACACCCAAGGAAACATGAGTATTAATTGAAGACTTTAAATATGCTAGTTTCTGGGTCTAGTGCTGTATACATATTTTACCTAACATCATCTTTCTTTTGGCTAAGTGTTACTCACTTTCCTATTACATAGAGTTAATTCAGGTTGAAAGTAGAAATGTTAGTCACTCAGGTGTGTCCAACTCTATGTGACTCCATGGAGTATAGCCCACCAGGTCATCTGTCCATGGTAATTCCCAGGCAAGAATATTGGAGTGGGTTGCCATGCCCTTCTCTAGGGAATCTTCCTGACTCAGGGATTGAACTCAGGTCTCCCACATTGCAGGCAGATTCTTTACCAACTGAGCCACCAGAGAAGCTTGAGAAAGTTTAAGAAGAATTTGTTTACCAAATGTTGTTTATATACAAATATGCTTGTTGAGTATAATTATAACTTCCATTGCTTTATCATGTGTATTCGTCATTCCTCCATTACAGAAAAATAACCCTTATCCATTCTCAGTGTTCTCCCTCTATAAAAACAATCATAGTCAAGTTTGCTCAGATATATATTTAACAAAATAGTTACTCGTTGTCTGTATGTTTCACATTATACCTCCTTATCCCAGTGCTAAAGTGCTGCTTCCAGTTTACTCTGAGCTGTAATTTCTGGGGATAGTGAAATAAGATGTGCATCTCCAACTAAAGGTTTGTTATCCAAAGAGCTTAATATTTTTGGTTGGCCTCTTTAAAACTTAAAAAAAATGATGTGTGAGATTGCCCAGTGATTCAAACATTTGGAACTATTCCAAATCCAGGTGAACTTCAATCATTTTCTCCTTAATCCAAAACAGATGATTACATTGGCACATGTGAAATATGATGTATAGTTTAGTGCAAAAGAGCTAAAAGGGCTAGACAAATCATTATGATTTAAAACATGAAATTCTAACAGTATTTTATATATTATTCTCTATTTCAATATGAAAAATTATTGTAAAACATTATTTTAAAAATGAAGACCACCAGAACATAAAAAAAGACAAACAACTAAATCCATCCTTCTTGGGTCTGTTTACCTGGCAGTCAAGGAAAGACTGACAATGAAGTTATTTAAAGAAAATCAAAGATTTTTAAGTACCAGAAATGGGAAGGGAATCTCATTGTGGTTATGCTAACTCATCACTGAAAACCAGTTCTCTAGATAATATGAAATATGTCCATCATACATATACACTAAGTTAAAATCACCAGTTTTCATTAATTAGAAGTGTCTTCAGTCACATCCAGTAAGGGGATGGCAAACTGAGTCATTTGAATTTCATGGTCCTTGAGAAACAGTGTATCTGGGCTTAATAGCTTCTCTATGAATATGGCTGTCAGCAGAAAATACGTCTTTTGTAATAGGCATTTTTATCCTTTAACATCTTGAGATATTCAAAATACTATTAATGATATAGATCAAGAAGACTATAAAATGATTAAAAATACAAAATAGTGAATTTTCCAATGTAATACAAAGAAAAACTTAATTCCACAATAATTTTATTACTATTACCAATGTTGATGCATTGCCAATTATTATCTAATAACATATAATCTTATAAATTTGGTGAAGGAAATGGCAATGCACCCCAGTATTCTTGCCTAGAGAATCCCATGGACAAAGGAGCCTGGTGGGCTCAGTACATGGGGTCGCAAAGAGTCAGACACGACTGAGCAACTAACACACAATCTTATAAATGAAAACACATCGAATTTCACTCTTGTTCTAAAGAGTGGTAATCTTTGATTTTTTTTTCAAGTTCTAAATCTAAAAGACATCAGAGAAGAAACTGTGCCATCTCTTTGCATTCTTTCTGGAGTGGGATAATAGTTTAAAAATTGAACCTTATAAGATATTGATGGTTTATAGAAGATATATGTCAGAACTATACTCTCAAATCCTGAAAAAATTAATAAAGTATGTATATAGTTTTTTAGTTATTACTTAAGAGGGTCCTCTTCATGAGCATCTGTTGAGTACTCTCTTCCTATAATATTTACTTCTTTTAAAACACATTTTCTTTTCTATTGTATAATAATTTTCTCCAAAGCAACTTATTTACTAACATTCTCAAGGCTTAATATTAATCAGCTCAAGTTGCAGATTTGCAACTTACAAGTGACTTACTTCACAAAATGGAACCCTCCGATGTAAAATATACTAGTAATATTGAATGATTATCTCCCACTTACAATTAATACCTAATCAAGATATAACTATATTAAAATGATATATGATACTCTTTTGTGAATTCTAGCTTTCATTCAGCTAATGATATGCTATCATTTTAAACTTATTATTTAAATTATAAATATTATTTTAAATTTATTCAGATACTCTGCCATCAGTAGCTTTTCTTCTCTGTGTATAACAAAACAACTTTTTATGCCATTATTCTCTTTAATTTTACTAAATGAAAAATAAAATGCTTTATGAGTGTGGTGGAGGAAGATTGTGGAGTAGAAGGACATGTGCTCATCTTCTCCTGTGAGAACTCCAAAATTACAACTCACTGCTGAACAACTGTCTACAGGAGAATGTTGGATCTCACCATAAAAAGATACTCCACATCTAAAGGCAAAGGAGAAGACACAGCAAGACGGTAGGAAGGGCAAAATCGTGATTAGACTCAAACCCCATACCTGCCAGAAACACTTAAAGGGCTCAAACAAACCTTGCATGCACCAGGACCCAGAGACTCCACAGAGACTGAGCCAGAACTGTGTTTGAGTGTCTCCGGTGGAGGTACAGGTCAGCAGTGGCCTGCCACAGGGGCAGGGCTCTGGGTGCAGCAGACCTTGGTATGGCAGGTCTTCCTGGAGGAGGTCACCATTACCCCCACCATAGAGCCACCAGTGTAAGTAAGTGTAAGTGTAGGGGGACTTACACAGGATGGGGAAATAGTCTCTTGGAGGGCACAAACAAAACCTTCTGTGCACCAAGACCCAGGAGAAAGGAGCTGTGACCCCAGAAGAGACTGACCTAGACTTGACCATGAGTGTCCAGGAATCTCTAGCAGAGGTGTGGGTTGGCAGTGGCCTGCTGCAGAGTCCCAGACACTCAGTGTAGCAGTACATGCCTGGGACCTTTTGGAGGAGGTCACCATTATCCTCATTACCTCTGCCATAGTTTGGCCTCAGGTCAAATGACAGGGAAGGAACACAGCCCCATCCATCTACAGAAAGATGGATTAAAGATTTACTGAGCATGGCCACACTCATCAGAACAAGACCCAGTTTCCCCCTCAGTACGTTTCTCCCATCAGGAAGCTTCCATAAGCTTCTTAAACTTATCCAGCAGAGGGCCAATAGAATGAAAATCACAATCACAGAAAATTAACCAAACTGATGATGTGGGCCACAGCCTTGTCTAACTCAAAGAAACCATGAACCATGCCGTGGAGGGCCACCCAAGATGGATGGGTCATGGTGGAGAGTTCTGACAAAACGTCCACTGGAGAAGGGAATGGCAAACCACTTCAGTATTCATGCCTTGAGAAACCCATAAACAGTCAGTCAGTTCAGTTGCTCAGTCAGGTCTGACTCTGCAACCCCATGGACTGCAACACGCCAGGCCTCCCTGTCCATCACCACCTCCAAGAGTTTACTTGCACTCATGTACATTGAGTCAGTGATGCCATCCAACCATCTCATCCTCTGTCATTCCCTACTCCTCCCACCTTCAATCTTTCCCAGCATCAGGGTCTTTTCCAATGAGTCAGATGTTTGCATCAGGTGGCCAAAGTATTGGAGTTTCAGCTTCAGCATCAGTCCTTCCAATGAATATTCAGGACTAATTTCCTTTAGGGTGGACTGGTTGGATCTCCTTGCAGTCCAAGGGACTCTTGAGAGTCTTCTCCAATACCAAAGTTCAAAAGCATCAATTCTTTGGTGTTCAGCTTTCTTTATAGTCTAATTCTCACATCCATACATGACTACTGGAAAAACCGCAGCTTTGACTACACAGACCTTTGTTGGCAAAGTAATGTCTCTGCCTTTTAATATGCTGTCTAGGTTGGTGATAAATTTTCTTCCAAGGAGCGAGCATCTTTTAATTCCATGGCTGTGGTCACCATCTGCAGTGATTTTGGAGCCCCCAAAATAAAGTCTGTCACTGTTTCCCCATCTATTTCCCATGAAGTGATGGGACCGGATGCCATGATCTTAGTTCTCTCATCTTAGTTTCCATGAACAGTATGAAAAGGCAAATAGATAGGACACTGAAAGATGAAATCCCCATGTCAATAGGTGCCCAACATGCTACTCAAGATCAGTGGAGAAATAACTCCAGAAAGAATGAAGAGATGGAGCCAAAGCAAAAACAACACCCAGTTGTGGATGTGACTGGTGATGGCATAGAAACCAGGAATGTTAAGGCTAAGAATCAAAGCAAATTGCAAGTGGTCAAACAGGAGATGGCAAGAGTGAACACTGACATTTTAGGAATCAGTGAACTGGAATGGGCAAATTTAACTCAGATGACCATTATACATACTACTGTGGGCAAGAACCCCTTAGAAGAAATGGAGTAGCCATCACAGTCAAAAGAAGAATCCAGTACACAGTACTTGGATGCATTCTCAAAAGCAACAGATCACTGTTCGTTTCAAAGGCAAACCATTCAATACTTCAGTAATCCAAGACTGTGCCCCACCAGTAGTGCTTAAGAAGCTGAAGTTGAATGGTTCTATGAAGACCTACAAGACCTTCTAGAACTAACACCCCAAAAAGATATCCTTTACATTTTAGGGGACTGGAATGAAAAAGTAGGAAGTCAAGAGATACCTTGAGCAACAGACAAATTTGGCCTTGGAGTACAAAATGAAGCAGGTCAAAGGCTAACAGAGGTTTGACAAGAGAATGCACTGGTCATAGCAAACACCCTCTGCCAAGAACACAAGTGAGGACTCTACACATGGAAATCACCAGATGGTCAATACCAAAATCATATTGATTATATTTTTTTGCAGCAGAAGATGCAAGGAGAAGCTCTCTACAGTAAACAAAAACAAGACCAGGAGCTGACGGTGGCTCAGATCATGAACTCCTTATTGCCAAGTTCAGAATTAAATTGAAGAAAGTAGGGAAAACCACTACACCATTCAGGTATGGCCTAAATCAAATCCCTTACAATTATACAGTAGAAGTGACAAATAGATACAAAGGATTAGATTTGATAGAGTGCCTAAAGAACTATGGATGGAGGTTCACGACATTGTACAGGAGGCAGTGATCAAGAACACCTCCAAGAAAAAGAAATGCAAAAAGGCAAAATGGTTGTCTGAGGAGGCCTTACAAAGAGCTGAGAAAAGAAGAGAAGCTAAAGGCAAAGGAGAAAAGGAAAGATATACCCATTTGAATGCAGAGTTCCAAAGAATAGCAAGGAGAGATAAGAAAACAATAGATAAGAATAGCAAGGAGATCAATGAAAAGAAATAGAGGAAAACAATAGAATGGAAAGATTAGAGATCTCATCAAGAAAATTAAATATACCAAGGGAACATTTCATACAAAGAGGGGCACAATAAAGACAGAAATGGTATGCAACTAACAGAAGCAGAAGATATTAAGAAAAGGTGGCAAAAATACACAGAAGAACTATACAAAAAAGATCTTCATGACCCAGATAATCACAATGGTGTGATCACTCATGTAGAACCAGACATTCTGGAATGCGAGGTCAAGTGGGCCTTAGGAAGCATCACTACGAACAAAGCTAGTGGAGGTGATGGAATTCCAGTTGAGCTATTTCAACTCCTAAAGATGATACTGTGAAAGTGCTGCACTCAATACACCAGAAAATTTGGAAAACCCAGCAGTGGCCATGGAACTGGAAAAGGTCAGTTTTCATTCCAATCCTAAAGAAAGGCAATGCCAAAGAAGGCTCAAACTACCGCAGAATTACACTCAACTCACACGCTGGCAAACTAATGCTCAAAATTCTCCAAGCCAGGCTTCAACAGTACGTGAACTGTGAACTTCCAGATGTTCAAGCTGGAAAATGTAGAAATGCAGAGCAACCAGAGATCAAATTCCCATCATCAGCTGGATCATTGACAAAACATGAGAGTTCAATAAAAATTTCCACTTCTGCTTTATTGACTATGACAAAGCCTTTGACTGTGTGGATCACAACAAACTGTGGAAAATTCTTCAAGAGATGGGAATACCAGACCACCTGACCTGCCTCCTGAGAAATCTGTATGCAGGTCAAGAAACAACTGTTAGAACTGGACATGGAAAAACAGAGTTGTTCCAAATCAGGAAAGGAGTACATCAAAGCTGTATATTGTCACTCTGCTTATTTAACTTATATGCAGATTACACCATGGGAAATGCCAGGCTGGATGAAGCATATGCTGGAATCAAGATTGCTGGGAGAAATATCAATTATCTCAGATATGAGATGACCCCACCCTTATGACAGAGAGTGAAGAACTAAAGAGCCTCTTGATGCAAGTGAAAAAGGAGACTGAAAAAGTTGGCTTAAAGCTCAACATTCAGAAACCTAAGATCATGACATTTGGTCCCATCACTTCATGGCCAATAGATGGGGATATAATGAAAACCATGGCAGACTTTAATTTTTTAGCCTCCAAAATCACTGTAGATGGTGACTGCAGCCATGAAATTAAAAGACACTTGCTCCTTGGAAGTAAAGCTATGACCAACCTAGACAGCATATTAAAAAGCAGACACATTAATTTGCCAACAAAAGTCCATCTTGTCAAAGCTATGGTTTTTCCAATAGTCATGTATGGATTTGAGTTGGAGTATAAAGAAATCTGAGTGCTGAAGAATCGATGCTTTTGAATTGTGGTGTTGGAGAAGACTCTTGAGAGTCCCTTGGACTGCAAGGAGATCCAACCAGTCCATCCTAAAGGAAATCAGTCCTGAATATTCATTGGAAGGACTGATGCTGAATCTGAAGCTGCAATACTTTGGCCACCTGATGCGAAGAGTTGACTCATTTGAAAAGACCCTGATACTGGGAAAGATTGAAGGTGGGAGGACAAGTGGATGACAGAGGATGAGATGGCTGGATGGCATCACCTACTCAATGGACATGAGTTTGAGTAAGCTCCGGGAGCTGGTGATGGACAGGGAGGTCTGGCATGCTGCAGTTCATGGGTTCAGAAAGAGTTGGACAGGACTGAGTGACTGAACTGAACTGAAGTTAAAATGACATATACTGCCTACATTTTCTTCTAGGACTTTTATGGTTTAGCGTCTACACTTAAGTCTTTAATCCATTTTGAGTTTATTTTTGTATATGATATGACTGGTCTAGTTTCAGTTTTTTTGTCCAGTTTTCCCAATACTATTTAATGAAGAGATTATCTCTTCCTAATTGTATATCCTTGCCTACTTTGTCACAGATTAATTGACCAAAAAGTGTGAGCTTATTTCTTGGCTCTCTCTTCTGTACCATTCATCTATGTGTCTCTTTGCGAGTCAGTACCATCCTGTTTTGATTCTATGATTTTAAGTATTTTATATATAAAGTCCTAAGCTGCCATATTAGTTTCTAACTAGTTTCCCCTTTACCATTTTGTCCAAACTACTCTTTTTTACATATGGGTTTCATACACTGGGGGGCTTCCCTCATAGCTCAGTTGGTAAAGAATCTGTCTGCAGTGCAGGAGACCCCTGTTTGATTCCTGGGTTGGGAAGATCCCCTGGAGAAGGGAAAGGCTGCCCACGCCAATATTCTGGCCTGGAAAATTCCATGGAATACAGTCTATGGGGTCGCAAAGAGTTGGACACGACTGAGTGACTTTCACTTTCACTTCGTACATTGGAATATTTTCTAGTGTGTTCCTCTCCCTCTGAAGGTGTAATGCACAGAAGAGAATACAATATTTGAATGTGTTCTGACAAGTGAAGAGGACAAGAATATCATCTTTCCTCTTCTCTGAACTGTAATTCTACCATATAACATGCAGCTTATTCATATTAAATTTATTATAAACTAAAATCCCTGTGTAGTTATTAAATCAACATCTGCTCATATGTCTATCATTTTCTACTAAGATTTTGAGTGTTTAAAGCAAAATTCAGTTTTATTTTGTAACAGTTGTTCCATTACCCCAGGCTATCAAACATCTTGAGATGCATAGTATTTCTCCTTTAAGTCCATCTACAATGTTGTTTTTATTAAATACCTTAATAAATGCTTTAAAGAAGCCAGATATACCATAAGTTCTGCATTTAATATCCTATAAATTTTTAAAATCTACCCATATTGAGGGCTGATTTTTACTATTTATCATTTCTTCCTGTGGGATTTAGTGAAATGATTCTTTAATAGTTCACTATTGATAAAGTAAATATTTAGAATACAGTTGTGTAGAATGGCTTGTCTTAATAATCCAGAATGTCTACTTGGCTATTCTTCTCCTTTCACTTAATGCCTCTTCAAGGTTTTCTAGAAATCCTAATAATTGAAAAATTGTTCTTGAAAAATCATTGTCTTAAAACTTCTCTTTAATTAAAACATATTTTTGAAAAGTAAGCATAGTAATAAACAACACTAATAGTTTTAAAGCACAATATATTTAAAGAAAACATCTTTATACATGTAATTTATTTTTTCTCTGTTTTGAATCTTTATGTAAATACTTGCCTTCATTCCTTCTTATTTAACCCCAAATAGAAATGATTCCTGTTTTAGTAGAAACACTACAGTATATATATATTTTTAATATAACTATAAATCTGCCCTTGGAAACAAAAGTATTTGTGATTTTCTACCTTCTTTTTCACAGAAAACACTTGCAGGAAAACATTACCAGGTGAAATAAAATTACTGCACTTTGTCTCCCTGTTCTAACATCTTTTTTTTCCTCCTACTTCTTTCTACACAGGGTTAACAAGAAGAGATTATAGAATAACAGTCAGCTTCTGTGATGGTGTTTGCAAAGAACAGTGAGGGTTTTTTTTTTTTTTTTTCCTATCTTGCTTTTTTTTTTCTTTAATCTGAGGTTATTGATATTTCTCCCAGCAATCTTATTTTAAACATGTTTTCTGTGTGTTTTTAATTTTTATTTTTACTTTATTTTACTTTACAATACTGTATTGGTTTTGACATATATTGACATGAATCCACCACGGGTGTACATGTGTTCCCAAACATGAACCCCCCTCCCAACTCCCTCCCCATAACATCTCTCTGGGTCATCACCGTGCACCAGCCCCAGGCATGCTGTATCCTGTGTCGGACATAGACTGGCGATTCGATTCTTACATGATAGTATACATGTTACAATGCCATTCTTCCAAATCATCCCACCCTCTCCCTCTCCCTCTGAGTCCAAAAGTCCGTTATACACCTCTGTGTCTTTTTTGCTGTCTTGCATACAGGGTCATCATTGCCATCTTTCTAAATTCCATATATATGTGTTAGTATACTGTATTGGTGTTTTTCTTTCTGGTTTACTTCACTCTGTATAATAGGCTCCAGTTTCATCCATCTCATCAGAACTGATTCAAATGTATTCTTTTTAATGGCTGAGTAATACTCCATTGTGTATATGTACCTCAGCTTTCTTATCCATTCATCTGCTGATGGACATCTAGGTTGTTTCCATGTCTTGGCTATTATAAACAGTGCTGCGATGAACATTGGGGTACATGTGTCTCTTTCAATTCTGGTTTCCTCGGTGTGTATGCCCAGCAGTGGGATTGCTGGGTCATAAGGTAATTCTATTTGCAATTTTTTAAGGAATCTCCACACTGTTCTCCAAAGTGGCTGTACTAGTTTGCATTCCCACCAACAGTGTAGGAGGGTTCCCTTTTCTCCACACCCTCTCCAGCATTTATTGCTTGCAGATTTTTGGATTGCAGCCATTCTGACTGGTGTGAAGTGGTACCTCATTGTGGTTTTGATTTGCATTTCTCTAATAAAATGAGTGATGTTGAGCATCTTTTCATGTGTTTGTTAGCCATCCGTATGTCTTCTTTGGAGAAATGTCTATTTAGTTCTTTGCCCCATTTTTTGATTGGGTCGTTTATTTTTCTGGAATTGAGTTGCATAAGTTGTTTGTATATTTTTGAGATTAGTTGTTTGTCAGTTGCTTCATTTGCTATTATCTTGCTGTTTTTAAATGATAAACTTTTCTTCTATCAGCTGTTTGCTTCTTGTTAGAAATTTTCTACACTCCTTGTTACATATCTGTCTATAAACCTACAAAATTTACATCTGTTTGCCTCTGACATAACTGTGTTCTCAAGGAAGTTAATTTTTGCCAAAGTGACATCTATAGACCATTTCATAGAACATAAATCTTTTTACCAGGGAACAAACTCAAATCTGGCTTAATTTCCTATGTTCTATACTGTTTTAAAAAGCTAATGGGAATATTTAAAGATTTGCTTGATTTGAATGCCAAATATGTATTTATGTACGATATGCATGGGCTTCTTTGATAGCTCAGCTGGCAAAGAATCCACCTGTAATGCAGGAGGATAAAGGATAAAGTGAAGTTGTTTAGTCATGTCCAACTCTTTGAAACTCCATAGACTGTAGCCTACCAGGCTCCTCAGTCCATGGGATTCTCCAGGAGAGAATAGTGGAGTGGGTTGCCATTTTCTTCTCTAAGGGATCTTCCCGACCCAGGGATCGAATGTGGGTCTCCTGCATTGCAGGCAGATGCTTTAACATTTGAGCCACCAGGAAAGCATAATGCAGGAGACTCTGGTTCAATTCCTGAGTCGGGAAAATCCTCTGGAGAAGAGATAGGCTATCTACTCCAGTATTCTTGGGTTTCCCTGGTTGCTCGGCTAGTCAAGAATCTGCCTGCAATGCTTGAGACCTGGGTTCAATCCCTGTGTTAGGAAGATCCCCTGGAGAAAGGAATAGCTACCCACACTGGTATTCTGGCCTGGAGAATTCTATGGATAGAAGAATCTGGCAGGCTATAGTTCACGGGGTTATAAAGAGTCTGACACAATTAAGTGACTTTCACTTTCATGATTTACATACTACCTGCCTCACATCTGTTCCCTATCTAAGAAATTATGAGATATTAAGTAAAATAGGTTCTTGAGAAACCTATATGCAGGTCAGGAAGCAACAGTTAGAACTGGACATGGAACAACAGACTGGTTCCAAATAGGAAAAGGAGTACATCAAGGCTGTATATTGTCACCCTGCTTATTTAATTTCTATGCAGAGTACATCATGAGAAACGCTGGGCTGGAAGAAGCACAAGCTGGAATTAAGATTGCCGGGAGAAATATCAGTAACCTCAGATGTGCAGATGACACCACTCTTATGGTAGAAAGTGAAGAGGAGCTAAAAAGCCTCTTGATGAAAGTGAAAGAGGAGAATGAAAAAGTTGGCTTGAAGCTCAACATTCAGAAAACTAAGATCATGGCATCTGGTCCCATCACTTCATGGGAAAGAGATGGGGAAACAGTGGAAACAGCATCAAACTTTCTTTTTTTGGGGCTCCAAAATCACTGCAGATGGTGATTGCAGTCAGGAAATTAAAAGACGCTTACTCCTTGGAAGGAAAGATATGACCAAATTAGATGGAATAATCAAAAGCAGACATTACTTTGCCAACAAAGGTCCATCTAGTCAAGGCTATGGTTTTTCCAGTGGTCATGTATGGATGTGAGAGTTGGACTGTGAAGAAAGCTGAGCACTGAACAATTGATGCTTTTGAACTGTGGTGTTGGAGAAGACTCTTGAGAGTCCCTTGGGCTTCAAGGAGATACAACCAGTCCATTCTGAAGGAGATCAGCCCTGGGATTTCTTTGGAGGGAATGATGCTGAAGCTGAAACTCCAGTACTTTGGTCACCTCATGTGAAGGGTTGACTCATTGGAAAAGACTCTGATGCTGGGGGGGGATTGGGAGCAGGAAGAGAAGGGGACAACAGAGGATGAGATGGCTGGATGGCATCACTGACTCGATGGACGTGAGTTTGAGTGAACTCTGGGAGTTGGTGATGGACAGGGAAGCCTGGCGTGCTGCAATTCATGGTGTTGCAAAGTGTCGGACACGACTGAGCAACTGAACTGAAGTAAAACAGATCTATAGCCACTGGGGTTCATCAATAGCCTCTATTGCCAATATAGAGTTTTTTAGCTTTTATTTTTCCTAGGTACTTCTGTGCATCAAAACTTAGTAAAATATCCCAAATGAGTTCACTTGTCAGACCCCACTTGTATCTTGGCACCCTCCTCCCAAATTAGAACACACTTTTTAAAATAAATTCTCAAGGACCTTTGCAGTAACACCACTCTTGTTTTCTTATCTGCTTCAGTTACCATTAGTATTCAAATATATTTTCCGATAATATTTCTAACTATTAACTCTTCCCTAACACCAAAAAGAAAAAAAAAAAAAACTAAAATCTCAAATGGTATTGCTAAGGCAAAACTAAGTTCCCCTGAGAAGGGAATGGCCTCCTACTCCAGTATTTTTGCCTGGAGAATCCCTTGGGCAGAGGAGCCTGGCATGCTACAGTCCATAGGGTCACAAAGGGTCAGACACGATTGAAGCAACTTATCACACTAGGCAAAACCCACTTTATTAGGTTTGCTAAATATTACTTTGACAGATATTCATAGTGGTACAAAATGGGAAATTGGGGCAAAGTATTTATAGGTATTAGGGTTTTAGTTTCTTGTCTGAGAGTTTTTTGAGTTCATGTTAGGTGAGGAAATGATTGTAATTGTGCAGAGTTTATAGTGCAGTAGCTTCAAATTGGTGGTCAGAGTGAGACAAGGTATTTTCTGAAGCAAGCGGCTAAATTACTTTCACTTGGTTGCAGCACTGGACAAAATCCTATGGACAGAAACTATATCCAGCCTCATTATTGCTTAATATACTAGGTTGGTTTCAATTCTCAGTATGTCCACTCCCAAAGCTGTTTTAATGTCTATTTTTTTGATGTGTTCTTTTCCATACATACAGTCATCTTTCCTAATCTGTACAGAGCGGGAAGGATTCATTGGTTTCAGGACCCCTGTGGATAACAGAATTCAAGCAGACAGTCAAGTCCCTTATATAAGCTAGTGTGATAGGCATATAACTGATTCATGTCCTCTCATATACTTTAAAGCATCTCTAGATTGCCAGTAATACTAATACAATGTAAAAATTATGTGAATAGTTGTGAACACAATGTCAATACTATGTAGACAGCTGCCAGAGCATAGCAAATTTAAGTTTTGCTTTTTGGAACTTTTTGAAAATTTGTTTTGAACATTTTCAATCCACAGTTGGTTGAATCCTCAGATGTGAAGCCTTCAGATATGGAGGTCTGACTGTATAAATATAAATTCTTATCCTTGAGTTTAGCCTCTATCAATGCCATTGCTTTATTTACAGTTTCATATTCAGAACCCAGAGTTTGTAGTGGTATATGGTATGTGTTCAATTCAATATTCCATTCAATAAATCACAACATTTGAAATTTATAATAGAAGATATTTACTTGCTATAGAATGAGTGACATATGAATTAAAGTTTGTGCTAAAAATAAATCTTTTTAAAAAGTTAACTGTTTTCTTTAGGATTATATTTAACTTGTAAAATTAACTTATTAAGTAAGTCAGTAAGATGGAGACCTTATTTCAGTGTATATGTGTATAACAAAGAAATGACCTAGAATACATTTCATTGGGAGTAGGGGATGTTCAAAGGTGACTTCCCCGAGTAAGTGAAACATGTGAGCTGAAGCTTCAAATATGAATGGAGCTTACCTGGGCAATGTGAAAATACACTGTAGACAAAAGGACAATAAATGTAATTTACATTGTAAATTGAGTCATATCATGATAGACAAATCAAAGAAACCCATTGTTACTAGAGGTAAAGAACAAAGAAAAGATGGATTTAAAATGATGCTGAAGAGGTGGGCAGTGGTCAAGCCATGCAAGGTTTTGAAGGCCATGTTAAAGAATTGTCAGCCTTTATCGTAAAAGCAGTGTGAACCTATGGCTATGATAAACAGGGGAGTGTTTTGAGAAATTTATTCTGGCTGCTCTGTGGAGAATGGGTTTGTCAGGAGTGATCATCAATATAGAATGGACACTTGGAATCTATTTAGATGTTCAAGATGAAATGATGGCAATTGATTTAGGTAGTGATAATAGTAATGGAGAGAAGTTAATAGATTTCAGAAATATTTTAAGAGTAAAACAGGTAGAAGGGGAGGACAGAAGATGAGATGGTTGGATGGCATCACTGATTCGATGGACATGAGTTTGAGCAAGCTCTGGGAGTTGGTGATGGACAGAGAAGCCTGGTGTGCTGCAGTCCACGGGGTCACAAATGTTGGACACGACTGAGCAACTGAACTGAACTGAAAATAGGTAGAAATTTCTATCAGTATGATGTAAGAGGGGGAAGGAAGACATCAAAGATCTGTGGAACTGCATGATTGGTGATTTCTTTACCTGAGCATAAAGACAATGGGTCAGATTGGTTTTGAGTAATTATCCCAAACTTAGTCTTACACACATTATGCCTGGGGAAATGTGCAAGCAGAAATGACAAAGAAGTAGTGTTTATTTATATAATTGGTGATTTCCACTAAATTCTGGTCCAGGTATATATTTGTCAGTAGTGACTCTGTATTTGTTGTTTAAGTCACTAAGTCATCTCCGACTCTCTGTGACCCTGTGGACTGCAGCACTCCAGGCTTCCCTTCCCTGCTCTTCTCTATCTCTGGAGTTTGCTCAAATTCATGTCCATTGAGTCAGTGATTCTATCTAACCATCTCATCCTCTGCCACGCTCTTCTTCTTTTGCATTCAATATTCCTCAGCATCAAGATCTTTTCAAATGAGTCTGCTATGTCTTCGTATTTGTGGTGGTTTGCCAGGGTCCAGCCCTGGTGGATCCAGGGAATTCGAAGCGGGGACAGAGTTGGCGTCCTGAAAAGAACTATTTAATTATAGATATGAAGAGAGATTAGAAAAGGGTAGTGTAGTAGGAAATATTAGTGGAGAAAACGAGGCTGAATAACTTTGTTTACGTGGAAAACCAACAAAACTCCAAGACAAGGAGTTTGCACCATCTATGTAGGCCACCAGCGCCCGCTTGAATAGTGGAGGGTGCCCCACCTTGGGCTCCCTCTCACGTGGGTCTTAGAAGCCAGGGCAAGTAGGTAGACATGGCGAGCCTCCACGCTCCAGATGGGAATTCAGAGAAAAGAGAACGAGAAAAGACCACACGGGGGAAACCAGTGGTGTTGAGCATCTTTTCATGTGTTTGTTAGCCATCCGTATGTCTCCTTTGGAGAAATGTCTATTTAGTTCTTTGGCCCATTTTTTGATTGGGTCATTTATTTTTCTGGAATTGAGTTGCATAAGTTGCTTGTATATTTTTGAGATTAGCTGTTTGTCAGTTGCTTCATTTGCTATTATTTTCTCCCATTCAGAAGGCTGTCTTTTCACCTTGCTTATAGTTTCCTTTGCTGTGCAGAAGCTTTTAATTTTAATTAGATCCCATTTGTTTATTTTTGCTTTTATTTCCAGAATTCTGGGAGGTGGATCATAGAGGATCCTGCTGTGATTTATGTCGGAGAGTGTTTTGCCTATGTTCTCCTCTAGGAGTTTTGTAGTTTCTGGTCTTACATTTAGATCTTTAATCCATTTTGAGTTTATTTTCGTGTGCGGAGTTAGAAAGTGATCTAATTTCATTCTTTTACAAGTGGTTGACCAGTTTTCCCAGCACCACTTGTTAAAGAGATTGTCTTTACTCCATTGTATATTCTTGCCTCCTTTGTCAAAGATAAGCTGTCCATATGTGTGTGGATTTATCTCTGGGCTTTCTATTTTGTTCCATTGATCTATATTTCTGTCCTTGTGCCAGTACCATACTGTTTTGATGACTGTGGCTTTGTAGTAGAGCCTGAAGTCAGGCAAGTTGATTCCTCCAGTTCCATTCTTCTTTCTCAAGATTGCTTTGGCTATTCGAGGTTTTTTGTATTTCCATACAAATCTTGAAATGATTTGTTCTAGTTCTGTGAAAAATATTGCTGGTAGCTTGATAGGGATTGCACTGAATTTGTAAATTGCTTTGGGTAGTATACTCATTTTCACTATAGTGATTTTTCCAATCCACGAACATGGTATATTTCTCCATCTATTAGTGTCCTCTTTGATTTCTTTCATCAGTGTTTTATAGTTGACTAGACTCATTTTAATATAACATCAACTTTATATCTCTTGGGACTCAGATTCTCTGTAATGTTTTCTGTGAAATACTGGGTTTGAATATAACAGTGGGAAAGAAAATATATAGAAATCTTCTGTGTGTTTTACTCTATGTCTTAAATTTCACATTTTCTGTGATTAAAAATTGATATAAAATACTTTTTAAACAGGCATAAAAATAATTTGACATAAAGGAACAACAATAAATCAAAGGTAGAACATACTCCTATTTTGACTCAATGTCATTAGTCTTACTGGTAAAACAAGCATCTGTAGTTCTCCTATGGAGCTGAGAGAGTTTGATTCTGCTTTTCTCTAACCCACCCCAACACACACACACACACACATGATTACCATATTGAATATAATCACTATTTCAGATCTTTGTCAGAACCTATTGTGCTTCTCTGGTGGACCTGCCTGACTTTATAGAAACTTGCTTCCTCTTTGTAACTCTCTGCTGACATGTGCCTACTTCTTTTGACTTTACCTCCTGCCACTCAGTCTCAGCTTAGTCTGAATCCCTGGCACTTCAATCACCCTGTCCATTTGGTCTTTGTTTTCTGCTTCTTCCCACTCTATTTGGAAATCTTGCTGATGACCTCAGACTATGCACTTGGATTTTACGCCCTGTTTGCTCCTTTCCTGTTGCCACGGGAGTCATTAGACTTGGAGCACGTCATCTCTCTCTGGAGTTACAGTATCTGTTTTCTAACCTCCTGGGTTTGGGTCTGTGCCTGCCAGACATTCACTGTCTTCAAGGTCATTCCAGTTGGACTCTTGATCTTGGCTTTCACTGGTCTGCCCCAGCTGGCTCTGTGACAGTTTCCAATAGTTAGCAGACATGAAAGAAGGCCTTCCTTTCCTGTCACAGCTTTTGGTAAGTCAAATATAACACTTCCTACAAACTCACAGGACCTGCGTTCAATGCAGTTCAGTACTGTTTTCAAATGAGCATTTTCTCAGTTAGGTCTACTCATGACATCTATTCCTTCTCACCACACTCTTTATTCTCCTTCCTTACTGTATTTTTCTCCACTGCATATACTATATAACATACTTACTTATTTAACATGTTGTCTGCCTCCTTCTGCTGGGACATGAACATCATTAATCCAGGGCTTTTTCTGTTTTTCTCACTGATAGGTCTCAGTCTGGAAGAGTACATGGTTCATAGTAAGACACTCAATAAATATATAAATGGATACATGAATTAAAATGAGTGAACTCTTGGTAGGACAGACAAATTGGGAGTAATAAAGCTGCAACTAACAGTTTCCAATAGGTATAGTAGGACTGGCCCACTGTGGTATTCTCTAAATAGTAGGGAATTTGCACTCTGGGCATTAATGTCTGCTATAAACTCACTATGAGTTTACTAGCAGAGAAATCATAGTTAAGTTTACCTTATACAATCTTAAAGGCAAAATGAATAGCTTTTTAAAAGTACAGATTTCAATAAACTTACTGACACTTAAAAGGCAGGCATGGCTTAGTTATTAGTTATAGTCTTTCCATTAGTTATTTTATAAGACAGAAATCACATTGCTCAGTGATTTCTAACCTTAAATTGCTTAAGAAAGGGCAATGCACTTTTCATCGTTCATCTATTTAATGTCTTTTGTAACTAAAATATGTTTTATTCTCACTGAAAATTAAAGTTTGGAATCTCCCAGTTGAGAGGAATGACCATACACTTGCATTTATATTGATGTTGGAATGGTAAGTAATGGTGAAATGAAAGCGTTAGTAGCTCAGTCACGTCTAACTCTTTGCAACCCCATGAACTGTAGCCTACTGGGCTCCTCTGTCCATGGGAATCTCCAGGCAAGGATACCGGAGTGGGTAGCCATTCCCTTCTCCAGGGGATCATCCTGACCCAGGGATCAAACCTGAGTTTTCTGCATTGCAGGCAGATTCTTTATTACATCTGAGCTACCAGGAAAGCTAAAAATATGTTTTATTCTCAGTGAAATTTTAAAATTTGGAATCTCCCAGTTGAGAAGAGTGCTCATTTCTCCTCCCACTGTATGATACTTGGATTGTTTTCACTTTTTGGCTATTTAGAGATGAAGGTACTATGAGCATTCATGTCCAAGTTTTTGTGTGAATGTGTTTTCAGTTCTTTGGGGTGGTTGCAAAGAGCAATATTGCCAGATCATCTGATAATTTTATGTTTTGTTTTATTTAAAAAATTATTTTCTGTATTGGCTATGCCATTTTACATTCTACAGCAATACATAAGTGATCCAGTTTCTCTGCAATGTCACCAATATGTATTATTGTCATTATTTAGCCTTTGTAATAGGCATGTAGAGGCAGCTCATTGTGGCTTCAGTTTATATTTGCAAATAAATAATAGAGCTGATCATTTCCTGTATTTATTTGGCATCCATATATCCTCCTCATTGAAATGTGCCTTTTACTCATTTTCTAAAGTTTTACTCTTTAGTTTTAAGAGTTCTTTATGTATTCTAAAAACTAGTCCTTGGTCTAATATGGAGTTTGAAAATATTTTCTCCCAGTAGGTAACTTGTTTTATCATGCTCTTAACAAGGTCTTTTGCAAAGCAAAAATCTTAAATTCTGACAAAGTCTGATTTATCAATATTCCCTTTTATGGGTTGTGCTTTTTGTGTCAAGTTGAAGAGCAATTTGCTTAGCTTTATATATTGAAAATTCTTCTTTACATTTTTCCTAAAATATTTATAGTTCTGTGTTTTAAGTCTACAAACCATTTTGGGTTAAATTTTCTGTAAAATGTGAGATTTAGCTCAAGGTCTTTTGCTGTTTTTGATTGTTTTTGCTCTGAATGTGAAAGTGAAAATCACTCAGTTCTGTCCAACTCTTTGCAACCCTGTGGACTATACAGTCCATGGAATTCTCTAGGCCAGAATACAGAAATGGGTAACCTTTCCCTTCTCCAGGGGATCTTCCTAGCCCAGGGATCAAACCCAGGTCTCCCACATTGCAGGCAGATTCTCTACCAGCTGTGCCACCATGGAAGCCCAAGAAAACTGGAGTGGGTAGCCTATCTTTTCTCCAGCGGATCTTCCCGACCTAGGAATCCAATGGGGGTCTCCTGCAATGCAGGCAGATTCTTTACCAACTGAGCTATCAGGGAAGTCCATTTTTGATCTATGGATATCTAACTGCAAAAGCATCACATGTTGAAAAGGCTGTCTTTCTTCCATTGAAAGCCTTTTACATCTCTGTCAAGTATCAGTTGGAAACATTTTTGTAGGCCTGATTTTGAGTTACATACATTTTTTGTCATTAATCTTTGTGTCTTCTCTTCCACAGTAACAGACTAAAATGACTGATGCAGCCACCTGATATAAAGGAAGAATGGTTCCTCCTCCCTCATTCTTCTTTAAAAGATTGTTTTAACTGCTCTAGGACTTGTGGTTTTCCATGTATTAATACATGTTAGAAAAAAATTGTCTATGTCTAAAAGAATCCTTGCTGAGATATTGATAAGAATTACAGTCATCCTTGATATCAATTTGAGAATTGATATCTTTAGTATATTTGGCCTTCCAATCCATGAACATAATATGAGTTTATTTAGGTCTACTTTGATACCTTTATAAGCATTTTATATTTGGAAGCATACAGATTCTGTACATATTTTGTTAGCTTCCTAGGTATTTCTTTTATTTGTAGCAATTTTAAATGATGTTGTGAATCTTTTTTTTTTTTTTTTTTTGGCTCCACATGTGCAGTGTTACTATATAAAAACATTTTTTGCATTGATCTTGTATTTGTCACTGTCAAAGTAATTAGTCTTAGTTTTGTTGTAGATTCTTGGGATTTTCTATGTAGACAGTCATGTCATTCTGAAATAGTGAACATTTTCTTCCTTTTAATCTGTGATTTTTTTTTGCCCTTTTGCAGTGCTTAGACTGTCTAGTAGCATCTTGAATAGGATAACAAGAACAGATTTTATTGCTTTGTTCCTAATCTTTGTCTTTCACCGTTAATCTGGTGTTAGCGCTGATGATTCTGTAGATGGTACGTCAAATTGAGATAGTTCTTTATTAAACTTGCTAAAATTTTAATTTTCTCATGAATAGATGTTATATTTGTTTATGATTTTTTTCTTCTTTACCGTTTTGTTTTGTTTGTTGGTGGTGGGTTTCTTTTTTTTTTTTTCTCCTGGCTGCACTATGTAGCTTGTGGGATCCTAGTTCCCTGACCAGGGATTGAGCCTAGGTCCTCAGCAGTAAAAGAATGGAGTTCTAACCATTGGATCATTAGGAAATTCTCTTTACCCTATTAATATGATAGGTTGCATTATATGATTTTCTAATATTGAACCGGGCTTCCATAATAGAAGTAAGTCCTATTTTCTTGTTGTGTATAATTATTTTTATACATTGTTTGTTTTGATTTTTCATATTTTTCTTAATTTTTGTGTCTAAGTTTATGCAGATATTAGTCCACAGTCTTCTTCATTTTTTACTGTCTTTCTCTAATTTAATTATCAAGATAACACTAACCCAATAAAAATTAATTAAGAAGTGTTCCTTTCTCTATTTTCTAGAAGAGATAAAAAAACTTGACACTTTTCCAGTGAATGGTAAATTCTGTACTGAAACAGAATTTGGCGTTCAGTACTGAAACAGAATTTGGTATTCAATTTGGTATTACTGAACTTTTTAAATAATAACTTCAGTTTCTTTAGTAATTACAAAACAACTCAGGTTATTTCCTCTTGGTTGAGTTTTGGTAATGTGTATTACTTTAAGATGTTGTATTTATAAACATATAATTGTTTAAAGTATCCTGTATGATTTTTCCAGTGGTTGCAAAATCTGCAGTGATATCCCATTTCATTCCTCAAGTTTAATTTTTTTTAATGTGTGGGAATATTTTAATATATGTGCTGGTTATTTATTTTTTTTACAGAGCATACCCTGGTTTATAAAAACAGGCACTATTTTAAAAATGTCCTTTTAATACGGTTTGTTAAAATAAGTACCAAACTCAGGACCAGGTATCACACTGTGTTAAATGCTTCTGCCCCACTTTCATATAGTGCAGTCCCTTCTCCAGATATTAACTTGTTGAAGAGATCAGGCCTGCTGTCCCACAGACTGCCTTATATTCGTTATTTGTCTCATTGTGTCTGTATGATGATGTCTAGTTTGTTTATTCCCTGTTCCTCCTGATGATCTGATATTAAACTTTGACGTGAATACATCATAGATGTTGTCTGTTACACCTTAGATCGAGAGGCATATATCTGACTTACTATTGGATTACCATGAAAATAATCTAATTCTTTCACTGTGCATGCTTTCCCTTTACAAAGTTATAAGTATAGTTCTATGTTGGTATTATAAAATTATCTGGACCCCTCATAAACCAATGTATTAAAATTGATGATCTTTACTCAAATCAATAATTTCATTTGGATGTTTTTATTCATTTCAGTTAGTTGCTTTGTTTCTATTTGTGTATATTTGAACATGGAGAAATCTTGGGTCAGGCTCTACCACATAGAAAGTAAACATGAGATTGGTAATTTCAATTGTCAGGTCTAAACTTGAATTTTAACTTGATGGGCATGTCATTCCTCACATTTGTGATTTGTGTTATCTCTCTTTTTATTTTAGTAGTTTTGTTAGTGTGTGCTAAGTTGCTCAGTCATGTCTGACTCTTTGTGACCCTCTGAACTGTAGCCTGCCAGGCTCCTCTGTCCATGGGATTCTGCAGGCAAGAATACTGGAGTGGGTTGACATTTCCTCCACCAGGGGACCTTCCCCATCCAAGTATCAAACCCGCATCTCTTAATCTCCTGCATTAGCAGGTGAGTTCTTTACCACTAGCGCCACCTGGGAAGTCCCAGTTTTGTTAGAGGCATACTATTTTTATTGTTTCTTAAAGAACTAACTTCTGGTTTCATTAATTCTTCTTTACCGGTTTCCTTTTTTCAATTTCATTTTATTCTGCTTTTATTTGTATTACTATTGTCCTTCCTTCTGCTTACTTTGGGTTGTCTTTTGCTCTTGTTGATCTAATTTAGTGTCAGGGATTTAGATTACTGATTATAAACACTTCTAATGAAAGCATTTAGTGCTAAATATTTCCCTCTTTTCATTGCTCTAGTTGCATCCACACATTTTTGATATAAAATATTTTAACTTTCACTTAGACCTATGTATATATTTCTATTTATTTTGAGATATAATCTTTGACGTATGGGTTTTTTAGCCCCATGTTGTTTACATTCCAAGTGTTTAGTATATTTTCTGTCATTTATCCTGTTTCCTTATATTTCCCTGTTTCTTTTATTAATTTCTAGTTTGGTTTCATTTTGGTCAAAGAATATAGTTTGTGTGATTTCAATTCTGATAAATGTGTCAATCTTTATATTACAAACCTGGGTATGATTTAGAATGGTAAATCTATGGATGCTTGAAAAGAAGGTGTAGTCTACATTCTGGAGGTGAAGCATTCTATAAATGTCAACTATATTCTTTTGATTGATAGTCTTATTCAGTTCTACTATATCTTTACTAAATTTTGTCCAGTACTGTGGAAAAAATTAAATGTGGGGCACTGATGTCCCCAGTAATTGCTTATTTGTCAATTTCCTCTTTCATCCCTATCAAGTGTTATTTTCTTCATGTATGTTGAAGATCTCTTGTTTTGTGTTTATACATTTAGGATCACTATGTCTTTGGGGTGAATTATATCATTGTGTAATGTCCCTCTTTGTCCCTAGTAATTATCCTTGCTATGTGGTGTATTTTAATATGAATAAAATTATTCCTGCTTATTAGTTGATGACATTAGTATGATGTATATTTTTCGTCATTTTTTATGTTTAGCTGTGTCACTGTGTTTAATATGAGTTTCTTAGATGGTATACAATTGGATCTTTCAAAGGAATCCATTCTGGAATCTCTATATTTGGATAATTAAAAAAAATCATTGATATGTTAAGGCTTATATCTGATATTTTATTATTCATTTTCTGTGTATTTCCTTTTTCTCATTCCCCTGCTTCGCTTTTTTTGACCTCCAGAGTTGGACGGTGAAGAAAGCTGAGTGCCGAAGAATTGATGCTTTTGAACTGTGGTGGTGGAGAAGACTCTTGAGAGTCCCTTGGAACTGCAAGGGGATCCAACCAGTCCATCCTAAAGGAGATCAGTCCTGGGTATTCATTGGAAGGACTGATGCTGAAGCTGAAACTCCAATACTTTGGCCACCTCATGTGAAGAGTTGACTCATTGGAAAAGACCCTGATGCTGGGAGGGATTGGGGGCAGGAGGAGAAGGGGACGACAGAGGATGAGATGGCTGGATGGCATCACCGACTCGATGGGCATGAGTCTGAGTGAACTCCAGGAGTTGGTGATGGACAGGGAGGCCTGGCGTGCTGTTATTCATTGGGTCGCAAGGAGTCGGACATGACTAAGCAACTGAACTGAACTGATGGGCTATTTCAATATTCTATTTTTTAGGATTCTTTAACATAACTTGTTACAGCCTACTGATATTGACATTTTACCCCTCCAGGTTAGTTGTTGAAAGCCTACTTCATAAATGGTCTGTTAAAGTCAGCTCATAGAGGAGTGATGGACCCCCACCCAGTCTACAATTGGCTCAGATATCTAGACTGGGAATATCATGCATGCCCCCAAAAGGTATGAAATGTTTATTTCCAGTCACATAATGAGCAGAAAAGCTCCCAAGCAGGTCCACAAATAACTTAAGAGAACTGGAAAATAATTTTGGCTAGGGTATAATTATGAAGAATTATTATTTAAGAATTATTCTTAATCCTCAACTGTTAAAGATATTTAATGATTATGTTTGGAATTGGAATAAGATTCTTATGCGTGATCTAGGGCTTGTATAGTTTGAAATTCCCAAAGAACAGAATACCTGGGCTTTCATATCAACTTCCCTAGGTGTGGTATAATGGTGGAGTGGGGAATGTTGAGGCATAAACATCGTTAGCTATCAAATGTCAAAAGTAAATTCAGACTTTTCATTGCATTTACCCCTAATGTTTGCTAGGTAACTGAAATATGCCATGTTTTATTTGAAATTGTGTCATTAAGACATTTTTGCACATATTTGTTCCCCAGAGCTAGTAAGGAAGTTGAAAGGAGGGAGGGAGGAAGGAAATAAAAAAGGTAAGGAAGGTGAATTTTCTGTTGAATGCTTTGTTCAAGAACTCAAACATAAGTATTCTGTGAAGTGAATGTGTGTGTTGGTCACTACCAATAATGTCTGGAACTCTGAGGGGTCACTAAGTGTCTTGGTGGGACCATGTAATGTGGCCATCACATGCAGAGGCATTTTTTTCACCTTCAATTTATATTTTGCGTATCTATGAGACAGGAGTTTCACAGTGTTCTTTATCCCAAAGGAGGCAGTCTTGGATAAGAAACTGCTGTTGCTGTTGCTGGCTGGCCCAGGTAGTTAAGATCAATGAAAATATCCCAAGAGCCTTTAAACATGTGCAGGTGGGGCTGTTATTCCTGGGTCTGCAGTGTTAAGATTAGAAGTTAGGCCAATCGTCAGGCTTCCCTGGTGGCTCACATGGTAAAGAATCTGCCTTCAATTCGGGATGCCTGGGTTGGGACGATCCCTTGGAGAAGGGCATGGCAACCCACTCCAGTATTCTTGTCTGGAGATTCCCCATGGACAGAGGAGCCTGGCAGGCTTCAGCCCATGGGGTTGCAAAGAGCGGGACACAACTGACCGACTAAGCACAGCACAAGTACAGCACAGGCCAATCATCACGACTTTTGAGTCTTGCTGATGATCTGGGACATCTTGATTAAGGGATGAATAGCAGCAGCGAGGGCCATCATGTATTATGGTTCAATATCATCCACTGCCTACTAACTCCCTTGCTGTTCACTCACTTGATCCCAAAAAGTTTCAAGTGTAGTCAAGAGGTCTGGGTAAAGGATGGCTTCCTCCTACACAATAGGCTCTTAAGGTAAGCTTTTAAGGACAGTAGAGGCCACTAACTTCCATAGATATGGTGTACTAGAGGGCTCAGATTTGACTCTGTCCTGTAGATACAATTTTTATTTAGAAAATAGACACTGGTGGCTATGCACAGCTTGCAAACTGTACCATTAATGACCCAGAGCGGAATAGGCCATTTGGTACATGGTGTATGGATTCAGATCCTGTCAGAGTCTGCTGTTCTAGGGGATTTCAGTATACAGATAGTGTTTTTCTAAAGATTAGTATGCCATGTTGGGCTAAAGGATGCAGTGTCTTGCACCAGAATGCCATGAGCAACTTAAGGCTATTGTGGGTACAGAATCTCCAGGAGGTCTAAGTTATTCAGTGGCTCAGTTGTGTTTGACACTTTGTGACCCCAGGGACTGCAGCATGCCAGGCCTTCTTGTCCTTCACCATCTCCTGCAGCTTGCTCAAACTCATGTCCACTGAGTCAGTGATGCCATACAATAATCTCATCCTCTGTTGTCCCCTTCTCCTCCTGCCTTCAATCTTTCCCAGTATCAGGGTATTTTCTAATGAGTTGGCTCTTCACATCAGGTGGCCAAATGATTGGGGCTTCAGCTTTCAGCATCAGTCCTTCCAATTCAGGACTGATTTCCTTTAGGATTTACTGGTTTGATCTCTTTGTAGTCCAATGGACTCTCAAAAGTCTTCTCCAACACCATAGCTCAAAAGCATCAATTCTTCGGCACTCAGCTTCCTTTATGGTCCAACTCACCAATCCATACGTGACTACTGGAAAAACCATGCCTTTGACTAGACAGACCTTTGTCAGAAAAGAAGTGACTCTACTTTATAACAGGCTGTTCAGGTTGTCAGAGCTTTTCTTCCAAGGAGCAGGCATCTTTTAATTCCATGGCTGCAGACACCATCTGCAGTGATTTTGGAGCCCAAGATAATAAAGTCTCTCACTGTTTTCATCATTTCCCCGTCTGTTTGCCATGAAGTGATAGGACCAGATGCCATGATCTTCACTTTTGGAGTGTTGAGTTTTAAGCCAGCTTTTTCATGCTCTCGTTTCACCTTCATCAAAAAGCTCTTTAGTTTCTCTTCACTTTCTGCCATAAGGGTGGTGTCATCTTCATATATGAGGTTATTGGTATTTCTCCCAGCAATCTTGATTCGGGCTTGTGCTTCATCCAGCCCAGCATTTCTCATGATTTACTCTACAAAGAAGTTAAATAAGCAGGGTGACAATCTACAGCATTGACATGCTCATTTACCAATTTGGAACCAGTCTCCTTGTTCCATGTCCGGTTCTAACTGTTGCTTCTTAACCTACATACAGGTTTCTCAGGAGGCGATAAGGTGGTCTAGTGTTCCCATCTCTTTAAGAATTTTCCACAGTTTCTTGTGATCTACACAATCAAAGGCTTTAACATAGTCAATGAAGCATAAATCAATGTTTTTCTGGAATTCTCTGACTTTTTCTATGATCCAACGGATGACGGCAATTTGAATCGCAATTTGATCTCTGGTTCCTCTGCTTTTTCTAAAGTCATCTTGAACTTCTTGATTCACATGGCAATTTGATCCCCGGTTCCTCTGCTTTTTCTAAAGTCATCTTGAACATCTGGAAGTTCTCAATTCACATACTGTTGAAGCCTATCTCGCAGAATATTGAGCGTTCCTTTGCTAGCATGTGAAAAGAGTGCAGTTGTGGAGGCCTAAGGACAGACTGCAAAAACCTCCATAGTAAAGAATCACAACAAACTGTGGAAAATTCTTAAAGAGATGGGAGTACCAGACCACCTGACCTGCCTCCTGAAAAATCTGTATGCAGGTCAAGAAGCAACAGTTAGACCTGGACATGGAACAATAGACTGGTTCCAAATTGGGAAAGGGGTATTTCAAGGACGTATATTGTCACCCTGCTTATTTAACCTATATGCAGAGTACATCATGAGAAATGCTGGACTGGATGAATCACAAGCTGGAATCAAGGTTGCTGGGAGAAATACCACCTCAGATATGGAGATGACACCACCCTTATGGCAGAAAGTAAAGAAGAACTAAAGAGCCTCTTAATGAAAGTGAAAGAGGAGAGTGAAAACATTGGCTTAAAGCTCAACATTCAGAAAACTAAGATCATGGCATCTGGTCCCATCACTTCGTGGGAAATAGATGGGGAAACAGTGGAAACAGTGACAGACTTTTTATTTTGGGGGGGCTCCCAAATCACTGCAAATGGTGACTGCAGCCATGAAATTAAAAGATGCTTGCTCCTTGGAAGAAAAGCTATGACAAACCTAGAGAGCTTACTAAAAAAGCAGAGACGTTACTTTGCCAACAAAGGTCTGTCTAGTCAAAGCTATGGTTTTTCCAATAATCACGTATGGATGTTGGACTACAAAGAAAGCTGAGTGTCAAAGAATTGATGCTTTTGAACTGTGGTGAAGACTCTTGAGAGTCCTTTGGACAGGAAGGTGATCCAACCAGTCAGTCCTAAAGGAAATCAGTCTGAATATGCATTGGAAAGACTGATGCTGAAGTTGAAACCCCAATACTTTGGCCACCTGATTCAAAGAACTGACTCATTTGAAAAGACCTTGATGCTTGGAAAGACTGAAGGCAAGAGGAGTAGGGGATGACAGAGGATCAGATGGTTGGATGGCATCACCGACTCAATGGACATGAGTCTGAGTAAACTCCAGGAGCAGGTGATGGACAGGGAGGCCTGGCGTGCTGCGGTCCATGGGGTCCCAAAGAGTTGGACATGACCGAGCGACTGAACTGAACTATAGTCAAGAAGTCTCGGGGATACAGTAGGAGTGATATTTTTATTCAATTTGGACAGATTCTAGAGATTTCTGGGAAATTACATTCAAGGTGGTCTGATTTGTAACAGCCTATATGGGCTTAGGTCTTCCCTGGTGGCTAGGCAGTAATGAATCTTCATGCCAATGCAGGAGACTCAGGTTTATCCCTGGGCCAGGAACATGCCCTGGAAAAGGAAATTACAACCCACTCCATTTTTTTTTTTTTGTCTGGAGAAAATTTCATGGAGAGAGGAGCCTGTTGGGCTACAGTCCATGGGGTCACGAAGAGAAAACAACTTAGTGACTATACACCACCAACATAGGGGCTTAAGTAAAATTTATAAATGAAGAATATGTTTCCAAGATCCAGAAGACTTAAAAGACGTTGCCTTTGTTTTCACATTGTGGATGCTGAGAGGGTAAATAGCTGTTTCTTGACAATGTCAAGGTCTTCCCTGGAGGCTCAGATGGAAAAGATTCTGCTTGCAAGGTAGGAGACCTGAGTTCAATCCCTGGATTGGGAAGATCCTCTGGAGAAGGAAATGGCAACTCACTTTAGTACTCTTGCCTGGAGAATTCTGTGGACAGAGGAGCCTGCCGGGCTGCAGTCCATGGCGTCACAAAGACTCAGAAGCAACTGAGCAACTTTCACTTTTTCTCAGTGTCAGAGATAGAGTGACTCTTGGCAAATCAAAAAAACTAAGGTGGTGAGGCTTCCACCATGTGTTGGGCAGCAATCCATCCATCTCTTTATGTGAGCTCCTTTGTTACCATTTATGTCCTAATAAGTGTATCAAATCTCCTTGGAGAAGGATACCAGCAATGAAATATCATACTTGTATTCTGGATAAAGGTGCATGTGGTTAAGAAACTGCCTGCTAGGTAGTTGTGAAGACTGTTAAGGCTGGTGGGATACCATATGGCATCAGACTTTTTATTACAAGATCCATTTACTCTTCCTGCTTTAAATATGGTCTCAGTTATTCTCTCTACATATATTGAGTAATATAATAGATGTAATTTTTGCTTTAATGATCAAATACAATTTAAGAAACTCCTGAAAAGTTTTTACCCATATTTTCACCCACTGTTTCTTTTTTTTTTTAATTTAAATTTATTTTAATTGGAGGCTAATTACTTTACAATATTATATTGGTTTTCCCATATATCAACATGAATCTGCCACAGATGTACACGTGTTCCCCATCCTGAACCCCCTTCCCACCTCCCTCCCCATACTATCCCCCTGGGTCATCCCAGTGAACCAGCCCCAAGCATCCTGTATCCTGCATCGAACCTAGACTGGTGATTCGTTTCTTATATGATATTATACACATTTCTTTTCACTATTTTCTAAAGTTCCAATCGTTTTTCTATCATTGTCTTATTTTTATCGGAGAGCTTCAGTCAGCTTTTATCAGTAGGTCTGTGAGTGGTGAATTTTTCAATTTTCCTTGACCTGGAAGTATCCTTCAGTTCAGTTGCTCAGTTGTGTCTGATGCTTTGCGACCACATGAATTGCAACACGCCAGGCCTTCCTGTCCATTACCAACTCCCAGAGTTCACTCAAACTCACGTCCATCGAGTCAGTGATGCCATCCAGCCATCTCATCCTCTGTCGTCCCCTTCTCCTCCTGCCCCTAATCCCTCCCAACTTTAGGGACTTTTCCAATGACTCAACTCTTCTCATGAGGTGGCCAAAGTACTGGAGCTTCAGCTTTAGCATCATTCCTTCCAAAGAACACCCAGGACTGATCTCTTTTAGAATGGACTGGATGGATCTCCCTGCAGTCCAAGGGACTCTCAAGAGTCTTCTCCAACACCACACTTCAAAAGCATCAATTCTTCAGCGCTCAGCTTTCTTCACAGTCCAACTCTCACATCCATACAAAACTGACCACTGGAAAAACCATAGCCTTGACTAGATGGACCTTTGTTGGCAAAGTAATGTCTCTGCTTTTGAATATGCTATCTAGGTTGGTCATAACTTTTCTTCCAAGGACTAAGCGTCTCTTAATTTCATGGCTGCAGTCACCATCTGCAGTGATTTTGGAGCCCCCCCAAAATAAAGTCTGACACTGTTTCCACTGTTTTCCCATCTATTTCCCATGAAGTGATGGGACCGGATGCCATGATCTTCGTTTTCTGAATGTTGAGCTTTAAGCCAACTTTTTCACTCTCCTCTTTCACTTTCATCAAGAGGCTTTTTAGTTCCTCTTCACTTTCTGACATAAGGGTGGTGTCATCTGCATATCTGAGGTGATTGATATTTCTCCCAGCAATCTTGATTCCAGCTTGTGCTTCTTCCAGCCCAGCGTTTCTCATGATGTACTCTGCATAGAAGTTAAATAAGCAGGGTGACAATATACAGCCTTGATGTACGCCTTTTCCTATTTGGAAGCAGTCTGTTGTTCCATGTCCAGTTATAACTGTTGTTTCCTGACCTGCATGTAGGTTTCTCAAGAGGCAGGTTAGGTGGTCTGGTATTCCCATCTCTTTCAGAATTTTCCACAGTTTCTTGTGATCCACACAGTCAAAGGCTTTGGCATAGTCAATAAAGCAGAAATAGATGTTTTTCTGGAACTCTCTTGCTTTTTTGATGATCCAGTGGATGTTGGCAATTTGATCTCTGGTTCCTCTGCCTTTTCTAAAACCAGCTTGAACATCTGAAAGTTCATGGTTCACGTAATTTGAGCATGTGAGATGAGTGCAATTGTGTGGTAGTTTCCTTATTTCCCCTTTAATCCTAAAGGATATTTTAACTGAGTATAGAAATCACAGTGTAAAATTATTTCCTTTGGGGACTTGCAACATGTTCTTGTGCACCATTCAGCCTCAGTGATTTTTAATGACAGATCCATTTGCCTCTGCTGTGTTTTGCTACTAGCAACACACTAATGTTTTCCCCTGGCTGCTTTCAAGAGTTTAATTGTTTCTTTGTTCTAATATTTATTTCCTTTTAATTGATTGATGTTTGCTTTACAATAATGATTTCTGTCATACATCAACATGAATTAACTGCATGTGTAAGAGTTTAGGCTTCCCTGATAGCTCAATTGGTAAAGAATCTGCCTGCAGTGCAGGAGACCAGGGTTCAATCCCTGGGTCAGAAAGTTCCCCTGGAGAAGGAAATGGCAAACCACTCCAGTATCCCTGCCCTTTCTTTAGTTTTTAGAAATTTAACTCTGATATATGTTTTGGTGTGAACATTTTGGTACTTATATATTCCAAAAGTTAAGTGAACCACAGATTTAATAAGTTTACATCTTTCACCAAGTTTGGGAAATTTTCAGCTATCCTTTTTTTTTAACCTTTAAGGCTTACATGCTTTCTCTTTACTTTCTGGGACTTCAAAGATACAGATGTTAGATACTGTCCTTATGCCCTAGTCCCAAAGAGCCTGCGTTTTTTCTTGGTTTTTTTTTTTTTTTTTTGACCATTTTTTTCTATTTTCAAATAAATTTTATTGCTCTGTCCTCACCCTCACTGATTCTATATCACTGACACTCTACTATTGATCTCTTCCAATATAAGTTTTTAATGTAGTTATTTTATTTTTCAGTTCTACATTTCCCTTTGGCTTATTTTTATACATTCTATTTCTCTGTCGATATTTTCTATTGTTTCATATGTCTCAAATAAATGCATAATTACTTGTTGAATCTCTTTGAAGATTTCTGCTCTAAAGTCTTTGTCAGATAATTCCAATAATTGATCCTTAGCTGTTGGTTGACTGACTTTTATCATTTAATTTGTGATTTTCTTGGTTCTTGGTATGACAGTGTTTTTAATTGTATAATGTATAATTTGAATATTGTGTTGGGAGACAATTTGTCCTATTTAAATATATGTTTTAGCAGGCAGTTTTCTTTTTCAGGTTCAGCATATTCATTTTGGTGCCCTCTCAGGCTCTACTGAAATAACCACTAGGGATAGATCAGAGCAATATTTATTTGCTATATTATACAAATAATGGAACAACTAAATATTGTGCTTTATTGTTGACTATTTATACTTTCAATGAGCTTATAAGTTTTAAGAATCTAGAAGCATTTTTCACATAAGAAACAGTAAAAATATTAAAGAAAGAAAACAAATATACTTTAAATTTATCTAAAAACTCTTAATGAATTACCATGAAATAATTATATTTCAGTTCCACCTCTGAAAATTCAAAGCGTATTTAATTTTTTCTTGTTTCATAAGAAAATTATGTCTTCTATAGCAGTATAATTACTAAAAGTAGATTAAAATGAAATACTTGATAATATATGGTTTCTAAGGATTGAAAACAAAGACCATGTTAATATGCAAGTGGAAGAAACAGAAGTTTATCCTGTCTTAATAGATAATAACTGACTTAGATGGGACAATTTCCAAATTTTGAAGTAATGACAGAAAATCAGTAAAGTCTTTAATTTCAGGCAAATCTATTATATGTAAATAACTTTATTGATTTTAAATTATATATGTTGAAAATAAAAATGAGTAAAGTTTTCAAATGTATATTATTTTAAAATATGGTAACTGAAATTTGTCTTGATGTTTTAATTTTTTTATGAATAAGACTATTTCACTAGACATGAATTATCAAGCATCAATTATGCATATCTAAGTAAGACTGAAGTTGCTCTCAAAGAAAATCATAATTACAGAAGTCTCAAACACTAAAAAAAGTATGAAAATCTTAATAATTTTCTCTCCAAGTTTGATTTTCATTTTGTTATCTAATTCATTAACCAGAAATATGAGCATATTTTATTGCTAGCAAATGTAATATTATACTTCATTTTCTAAATTGGACTGAATGTACATAGTCTATAGATTGACTATGGAAAAATATTAATTAGAATATTGTGTTTAAAATATCCAATCAGAAAATTTATGCACAATTGAATATGAGGCTTGTAGACCATTAAAAAAATAGAGGTGAAATGTATAAAGCATAAGAAGAAGTATTTAAAATCTTGCAGGTCAGTAATTAGACTTGTACATTTGAGTTTTATTACCTCCTTTCTTATAAACAGAAAATGAGTTTTCATAAATTTTCATGCATTTGAATATTTGGTTTATTTGGAAACATACTGCATAACTTATTTTAATTTATTTAAATTTGTTTATTTGCTTTAAATTAAAAAAAAATACGTTACTTAAACCATGCCCAAAAGAAGTAAAGAATACCCTTAGAACATAAAATGTCTGTCCTTCTGACTCTCTCCAAATTTATATTGAAACTTTATTTTCCCCCTGAAACCAGGAACATGTACTGATCCATGGAACTGTAAGGTTTGAATCATTATTTCTTCCCCTTCTCATGTTCTGTTTTTAAGTTGGGATCTGTCACAAATAGTAGTATTATCATGTGGATCTGATTAAATGTAATGGACACCCAGTTTGGGAAAATAACCCATGTTTTTTTGCCTATTAGTAAATAATATTGATTCTTCTTTACACAAATCACTAAAATCACACCCAGTAATACAATGGTCTTTAAAAGCTTGCCCAGCCTTGTATATAAAGTTTTATTTTCATAGTTTAATTCAGTTGATTATTTTCATTGTTTTTTTTTTTTTTACCATAATAGCTATGAGATTACCTACTGACATAAAATATTTTAAACATCCATAATTAAAAACTAGGGGGAAAAAAGACAATAAAACTTCAAAACTAGTTTAAAGCTTTGCAGTAATATTTTACTGCCAAAGAAAGCAGATAAGACTTTCACACTGTGCTGAAAACTGCAGGTAATTAATTCCCATGGCAGAGAAGTGAAGGAAAAGCACATTCCATATTCTCAGGGCAAAGTGTAAAAGGAATTTGTAGCAGATCCTATTAGGTTTCAGCATTAGACTGCAAGGGATACTTAGAGTAGACTAGGAAGGGGGGAAGCTGTGAGAGTACAAATAATAGAATAGAAATGCTTCTGACAACAAATCATCCACAACAAGAGAAAAAGCTCTAGGTGATACAGTGGAAGGACTTATTAGGTATCCAAGTTTTTCACTCATTTCACTCTTAGCCAAATCATTGCTTTCCTTTCCCTGCCATGCTTTCCTAACTCAACCACAATTAAGCTCAGATTTTCAGAGTATCCTTGGCTTTTGCCTACTTTATATTCTGAATTTTAAAAACTAGATGTTTCTTCCCTTTAGGATTTGTAATTCTGATTTGCCTCACCCATTTCAGTCATTGATTTCAAGGGGGTAATCTGTAGTTTGTCACTAATTCAAGGAAATATGTGAGATCTCACAAATTCTGGAAGTTGTAAAAAAAAAAAAAAAAAAAAAAGGTGGGGATGGAGTGAGTAGAAGACAAAGGCCTGCACACAATTAATAAGGAAAACTTGTAATTTTCCTGGATTTTGCCAAAACTTGACTGTTTCAAACTGTCTGCAGTGTGTTTGAAATATCAACAGGGAATATAGTAAACAATCCACCAGGGTAGCCAAGGCAGATCATAACATCGTACGCACGGCATCTATAGAATATCAGCTTTCTTTAAATTCTTCATAAGCATTCAGTTGGGCAATGTTTAATATTAAGATTATGACTATGTGTAGAACAATGAAAAATATTTTTAGCAGTGACTATATTTTAGGTCATAGACCCAAAACACACCTTGATGAAAGCATTGTCTCATAATTTTAAAGAGTTAATGAGGGCAGAGTTTGGATGAAAAATTTAAAAATATGTGATCCTGCTTGAGGGCAAAATGCACTTTCAAGGGAGTTTGTAATTTCCTCAGTTCTGTCTCTTTGCAACAAAAATTTGAAGCAATGGACCAGTGTTACAGCTCTTGGACAGACCAGTGTTATAGCTCTGTGTTACAGCTCAGTTTTATTCAGAAAGTAAAGGAAAATACATCCTAGAGGAGTAAGGGCATGCTGACCCAAAAGACATGAAGAGAAGAGAGGCCCCCAGCCCAATTTTGGCTCCTCTTTTTTATGGTTTTTTTTTTTTTTTTTCTCCTCCCCCTGGGCCTGCTCTATGAAAATTGGACTAGCCAGGAGTGCTGTTTTGTTTTTCTTTTCTTACCTGAGGTCCTCATTCTGGTCCTCAGACCTTCCTTTGTTCTATTTTCTTGGGCTTTTCCCTTCTTTGTCTTTTAGCCACCTCCATTTTGGACTCCTTTTTCCTATTCTAACTACCTAACAGCACAAACTAGCTTAAAGAAATCAATGCAAACATCTCTGAGAATAACCTCACAAATCCCATAGTTATTCCTGTTTTCCACAAACACTTGATAAAATTTTAGGTATTCAAGAATTTTAAAGCCTATGCCAAGTACGAAGGTCCCGCAGTTGGAGGTGCCTTGTGCTAGTAAAGTAATGCTCAAAATTCTCCAAGCCAGGCCTCAGCAATACATGAATCGTGAACTTCCTGATGTTCAAGTTGGTTTTAGAAAAGGCAGAGGAACCAGAGATCAAATTGCCAACATCCGCTAGATCATGGAAAAAGCAAGAGAGTTCCAGAAATACATCTATTTCTGCTTTATTGACTATGCCAAAACCTTTAACTGTGTGGATCACAATAAACTATGGAAGATTCTTCAAGAGATGGGAATACCAGACCACCTGACCTGCCTCTTGAGAAACCTATATGTAGGCCAGGAAGCAGCAGTTAGAACTGGACATGGAACAACAGACTGGTTCCAAATAGGAAAAGGAGTACATCAAGGCTGTATATTGTCACCCTGCTTATTTAACTTCTATGCAGAGTACATCATGAGAAATGCTGGGCTGGAAGAAGCACAAGCTGGAATCAAGATTGCTGGGAGAAATATCAATAACCTCAGATATGCAGATGACACCTCCCTTATGTCAGAAAGTGAAGAGGAACTAAAAAGCCTCTTGATGAAAGTGAAAGAGGAGAGTGAAAAAGTTGTCTTAAAGCTCAACATTTGGATAACTAAGGTTATGGCATCCGGTCCCATCACTTCATGGGAAATAGATGGGGAAACAGTGGAAACAGAGGCAGACTTTATCTTTTGGGGCTCCAAAATCACTGCAGATGGTGATTGCAGCCATGAAATTAAAAGACGCTTGCTCCTTGGAAGAAAAGCTGAAACCAACCTAGACAGCATATTAAAAAGCAGAGACTTTACTATGCCAACAAAGGTCCATCTAGTCAAGGCTATGGTTTTTCCAGTGGTCATGTATGGGTGTGAGAGTTAAAATATAAAGAAAGCTGAGAGCCGAAGAATTGATGCTTTCGAACTGTGGTGTTGGAGAAAACTCTTGAGAGTCCCTTCGACTGCAGGGAAATCCAACCAGTCCATCCTAAAAGAGATCAGTCCTGAGTGTTCATTGGAAACTCTAATACTTTGGCCACCTGATGTGAAGAGCTGACTCATTTGAAAAGATCCTGATGTTGCGAAAGATTGTAGGTGGGAGGAGAAGGGGACGACAGAGGATGACATAGATGATTGGATGGCATCACCGACTCAATGGAGATGAGTTTCAGTAAACTCCGGGAGTTGGTGATGGACAGGGAGGCCTGGCGTGCTGCAGTCCATGGTGTTGCAAACAGTCGGATACGACTGAGTGACTGAACTGAACTGTAAACATATTAAACGCCATTGAATTTACTGAAAGATCCTGTCCATGTGTGCCAATGGAGTCTTCTACCATTCAAATCATTTGGATAGATGAAGAGAGAAAGATAGACACTTTACTTTTCCAGGTAGTATTTTTGAAGAGGTGTTCTACAAACCAACAGAGTTCTAAAGATACAGAAACCTATTACAAGCAGTGAGGGAGGGGGAGCCAAGGGCCAAGCAAGCAATGTTTTGAGTTCCCCAAATGTACTTTAATCAGAGCAGGTTTGTTTTTATCTGCTTTACATTCTGAAAACCTTCTCCCACTTAAACTGTCACTGCATTACAAAGGCTATTCTGGTATAAGTTAAAAGATCCAGACCATAATTACACATATGTAAAAAGGAGAATAAATTTTATGTGTCCTAACTGTTTTACTGCTAAACTATTAGAGAACATACAAAGAATTTGCTTTTGTGTTCTTCGTGTGCTTGCTTAACAGACTGCCAGGTAAACAGTCATAATTAACAAAGGCTTTCCACTCCATTGTGTTAATTTCAAGTTGTCCTTATTACTCAATACAGAACTCTTAAAAACTTAGCAGTGATTTATTAAATATGAGGACATTCATTAGTGTTCAGAATTATGAGTTTAAGTTCTTCTAATTCATTCTGTATTGATCCCCACAGCATAAATAAATATCAGTCTGTAGCAAGTTCCTCAATGTAAAAGTAGTATCCATGATAAAGTGTTGAAAGCAAGGAAGCACCTCAAGTTGACTCTCACAAAGTTTTGTGAAAACCTAGAAATAAAATGTCTATTTAAATTTGTGAATAGTAAGTTTTCAGTGAAAAAGCTGACTCCTCATTACCCACCCCCATTCTCCTTATTTAACTTAGATTCCTTTACTTTATTGGCTTCGCCATTAAAACATAACCAGAAAAAAAGTTTCTTGCTTTCCAAAAGTATTTTAGAATGTTTGGCTCACTTTTGGTTTTATGTCAATTTAGGATAATCACATAAGTTGTTGACAAATAAACATTCAAGAAATTTTTATGAAGGATAATCTTGGCAAACCACAGCAGCCTTTAAACTTTGCTTTAAATTAAAATTCTAGCAGTTTATTATGTCACTTTGTGCCAGGATAAGGCTATAAACTGCTCTCATATTCAAAAGAATGTTTCCATTTAAAATTTACATTTACAAGTCTAATAAGATATTGGAGCTCATTCTAGTCACAGAAAATCTATTGAGTTGTATAACTTCATTAGGAACTCAACTCACATTGTTTCTTGAATCAGCTGAAGGTTAGTTAATAGCTTTTGATGATGGAATTTTGTAGGTAAATTAGAGATAATGATAGCATCTTTAAATTACAGGGTCGTTTACTATAGACAGCTAAGTTCTTATTGTCAAGAGAGTTTGTCCAATGATTCCATTTTAAACCAACTTTGAATTGCGTATTACTTTTGGATCAGTTTAAGTAGATTATTTGGAATCTTCTGTCATGTCCAGTTTAATTTTAGAATATAATTTATAGAAGATATTTAGAGAACTATATGAAGTACATTAAATGCATATGGCGTTTGATTTCATCCACAGGAGATTCCTCCTCAGTTATGAGAAATATTATGGCCAATAAGCTTATTATGTTTTATAGGTAGAGGGTAATAAATTATATGTCAGTTTTTTGAGAATATAAATTGTAATCTTTAAAATTCTTACAGAGTTTCAAAATTCAAAATTATGGGACATAATTGACAATTTAAAAAAGTTAAATGCTTGCAAATTATTTTGGCAACTGAATTACTTCATGAATATTATGTAATCTGACAAATTCATACCCTGCATTTTGTGCTTAAGTTATTTAAATTTTGAGCAGTGTGGGTATTTTGAGCACTGTGGATGATATATAATTCTCTTAGAAGATGTATTCAGTTCCTTAGATAATCATGTGTTGGAAGTAGAAAGAGAAAAATATGATAACTAAATTGGCTTTAGTGGGAAAACTTAAACTGATTTCTGTGAGAACCAAAATGACTTGCATTTTATTTACAGCATGTTGTATAAGTATTCTCTAAAAAAAGGTCTGAATTGAGAGTTAGAATTTGAACTACTCCAGAGGACCACAGCATCTCTATTAAAGTCTTCACAGTAGTTATTTATTGGGTCACCTAAGGAGTGGCAAGTGTTTACAAACCATTTATAATCTTCCATTGTACCTTTAAAAAAATAACAGAAAGTTCTACCAAGTGGTTTGATTTTTTTTTATGAACATAAAGAACACATACACACACACACAGGCAAACACACAAGTATACACATTGGGGAAGATTTCCCAAGATTGAGGAGTAGCACAGATATGCTATTGAAACTGAAATGAAACAAAAATGTCTGGTCTATTTCATGGTGAGTAAACTACCATGGATGTTTTTAAGTGAAGTGGAAGATATGAAAATTTGTAAATCTAGCATTTTCATAATTATGTATGGTGATGGATATTTACTAGACTTATTGTGATCATTTTGCAATATATACAAATATCAAATCATTTTGTTGCATAGCTGAAAATAAGATACTCATATGTCAATTGCATCACAATAAATAGATTAAAAAAGAGAAAAGAAACTGGTGCGTATAGACTCTATGGAGATGTAGACCGATAATATGCCACTTGCTAGCTCTGTATATGTACAAATGTAATAAAAATTATCACTAATTATTAACATATAAGTAAATTTAAGGAAACTTTTCTCTGTTTTGACAGATGAGAAAACTGATACTTACACACAGTATCTAACTTGCTCATGATATACAGGTATGTATAAATGGTAAACTCATGATCTGAACCCAAATTTAATTTTAGTGTAATATCTCCAGTACATTATGGCTTGGTTGTGTGGATTATATAAGGTAACATTCATAAAATACCAAATATAGTGCCTGAAATACAGTAGCTGTTAAATATCATCTATAGTTATTAAACTTTATTAGCAATTAGTGCCTACCCTTTGGAAGATTGTTGGCAGTTAAATAAATTATTTTGCATCTTTTTTATTCTCCATTTAAACTCATTATAAACTGATTATAATCCTATAGATAGTTATGGATATAAGAAAGAGTATAATAAGCTGTGTCTTTGTTGCATATATTCATCATACTTTGTTTCTGATAGTGATGACAGTTGCAGTAGAGCTTGGTATTCAGCTTCCTACTTACAGCCTCAACAGACAGGGATTTACTTATGGTAATAATTGAAAATTCCATCATAAACTAATTATATTTTCATTAATCTTAATTCTTACAGACTTTTTGTCTGCTACCAAATATTTTCAGTGTTCAAGTTGTGGTTGGAATGAAGGAAGTTCTAGGGAGATCAAATCCTCACTAGGCATATTGTAAACCTCATCCTAACTTTACAACTCTCTCTTATTCAACATTTCTTCCAAAATATATATTCCAGTCTTATTTTGTCAGAAATGTGTGCAAAATCATTGAAGATACAGTTGTGTGCGAAGAATCCACTGTATCTTGCCAGCACATCAATTAGAGCCTTTACTGTATTCAGACAATACTAACTTCAAATACAATAATGTGTGCTAAGTGCTTTGATAAGGGAAAAAACAGACTGCTGTGAGATGAAATACAAGGAAACTTTTGCCCCGTCTAAAAGAGTTAGAGAAATTTCCCTAGAGAGAATGAAGTTAAGGCTGAAAACTGCTACAAATTATAAACTGTGATTGCTTTTCAGCTTTTTTCAATTGCAATGAAAATCTTTTCTACCTACCATGTCATACTTGATATAAATGTTATTTTATTCTAACATTTGGACCTTTGTCCCCAAACTGAATAAAACAAACAAATATTATGAAAAGAGTGAATATAGTATCTCCCCCAAAATGCATTTTATTAATAAATGTGTATATATTCAACTGCTCTTATGCCTACCAAAGAAGCAGAGAACTAGACAATTTGACTTGCCTGGCTTGTGTATAAGTGTGTGTGTGTGTGTTTATATCCCAAAGAGGCATTATATCAGATGACATAATTATTGTTTAACATTTCATAGGATGAGACTACTCTACAAACATTGTACTTTGTGATACTCTGAATCTAAGTGGATAGAGTAAAATTTCAGAAAATGAAAAACAAGTAACAAAATAATTAAGAAACAGAGGAATGTGAATTATATAAAAGATTTATTGTGATTCTTTCACATTATATAAAAATATTAAATCATAGTGTTGTATACCTGAAACTAATATTAATGTTATATGTCAGTTATACCTTAAACATTTGTTTTTTAAAATGTCATATTCTGGCTTCAAAGGAAAATGAAATATATAGGCAGCTCTGTATTTCTGTATAAGTATTTGTGTTAATTTTAGTCATAAATACAGAAAGGTGACTATGAGTATTTTGCTAAGTGGCCTATTTATACCATGGATAACATAAGGAAACATATGGTAGTCACTGACAGAAAAGCAAATTGAGAAGCATTTTGATAACTGAAAAGTTATATCAATTCTTACATCGGGGAAACAAAAGCAAGCAAGCTTTTCCTTTACAATACCAATAATTGAACCTGACAGGCAAATTTTCTGCCAAAGAATGAAAATAAATCCTAAATTTCAGATAGTGATGTAATGAAATAGCATAAAGTGAGAATAATAGTGTCCCCATTGTTCTATAAAAATAGCAAACCAAACTTCTAATATTAGCTAATATTTTTAGATTGCTTACATGTGGGAGGTTCTTATCGATATGATTTAGACGTTGGTAATCCCAAAACAGTAATCTTCATTCTAGCATTAATTATATTCATTTTACAGATGGGGAAATTGAGGCAAATTGAGTAAGGCAATTTTAATATACAGTTGATCTTTGAACAATGTGGGCTTGACTGCACAGATCCACTTACATGTGGGATCTTTTCAGTAGTAACTAGTGAAGTACTCCACAATCTGTGGTTGGCTGAATCCTCAGATGAAGAACTGTGGACACAGAACTATGTGTAGGAGGGCTGATTCTCAGTTATATGGGGTTTTTAAACTGTACTAAGGGTTGATGTCCCCAACTCCTGGAGGTATTCAAGGGTCAATTGTTTATCCACATACTCTGGTAGTCCTTCCTTCAACAGGTGAATACTCCTTTCTGTATTTATGGCTAAGATGAACAGAAACATTTGTACCAGAATACAGAGCTGCCTATATACTTTTATTTTCCTTTGAAGCCCAGTGCTCTTCTGTTGAGTGTGAGCTGGACGCAGTGCCTTCCTTATTGTGAATAGAATGTTGTTAAAATGTAGTGTGTGACTTATAAGACTCTTTCATACAAGACACGTTTGCTTCTCCTTTGATCTCTGTTAGATCACTTGCTCAAAGGGAAGTGAGCTACCACGGTATGAGATCTCCCAAGAAGTCCTGAGAAAAGGCCCACATGGTGAGTAACTCAGGCCTCTAACCAGCAGATAGACAAGAACTGAGGCCTTTTATAGACCACTGTGAGTGTAAACTTGGAAAAGAATTCTCTGGTCACAGTCAAGCCTTCAGATAGTATAACCCTGACTAACACCTTGACTGCAATAATGAAGAAACTCTCAACTCAACCCACAGAAAATGGGAGATAAATGCTTATTATTTTAAGCCATTAAATTTGGGTGTAATTTGTAGAAATGGAGAGTTATTTGACTTATTTAAGTGGAATACTTCAAAATTAAATTCAGAAAGTATTTCTTCAGAGCTGAAGCTCTGCATATAGAGTGATGATAATGATGACAGTCATTGATGACATTCTGTCATGTACTAATAATTTTCCTCACACTTACAATAGCACCAATCAGTTGATAATATTGATATTTTATTTTACTCAGGCTCACATGGGTCATATTCCATGTTCAAAGTTACTGTGTTACCAAGGTGGAGAAAACAAAAAATGGTAAGGACTAATTTAAGGCTATAAAATGAATTAAATTGGGAAAATAAAATTTGATACTAAAACTTTAATACTATTTTATACTCACTCTATCTACCTATAGGAAAATTGAAAATTAGGCAATGTAATACTTGAAATCATTTTATAACATAATTTTTAAAATACACCTTAGGATTGAAGATGTTACTACTGCTGCTGCTGCTAAATCGCTTCAGTCGTGTCCAACTCTGTGCAACCCCATAGACGCTAATAATAATAATACTTAATATATTTAAATAAAAAATGAATAGATATGTACCTAAATGAGAAAGGTGAAATGTCATCTTTTTTGATGCAGTCTTATCAAAAATTAGCAAAGTTTTTACTTAACATTTTAGATAGTAAATATTTTATGTTTTGAGGGCAATAAGAATTCAGTTATAACTGTACAATGTAGCCACTGTAGTACAAAACCAACCATAAATAATATATAAATAAATGGTATGGTTTTGTTCTAGTAAAACTTTATTTATAAAAACTGGTAGTGAGCTGCCTTTAGTCTGTGTGTCATAGGTGGCTGATCCCTTCTCAGATATGAAGTATTTGATATAAGAGAAGTAACAAATATTTCTGATGTATTTTAGTTTATAGGTATTTTAGCCTACATTATTCCCATTCCCAGTATTAGACAAGGCTGTTTAAAAACGGGGTATATAGAGAGAGTACCAAAATTAGCAAACAGGATTTAGTTATACTCCCTTATCACAAATAAAAACGAACAAAACCAAAACAGTTTTTCTAGGAGGCAAATGAGAACAAATCAGGATAGGGCTCAAGATATCCCAGAGAAGATTATCGTGAAGCAGTAAGTGTGACCACAGTGCTGGATATATAGTGTGAAGACTTTTATCAGCTTTGTCCCGGATCATTTGGGCTACTATATTAGAATACTGTTGCTGTGTGATGTGTAAACAAGAGAATTTTTTTTATTTTTTTCCTCACAGTTCTAGATGCTGAGAAAACTAAGATCAAGGCACCAGCAAATTCTGTGCCTGGCAAGAACTTTCTTCCTGGCTTATAGATGCCTTTCTTCTCTTTGAAGAAGGAGCAAGGGGACTATCGTGGGCTTCTTCTAAGAGGGCACTAATTCTATTCATGAGGACTCCACTGTAATGATCTAATTACCTCCTCAAGGCCCCATATTCTATTACTGCCACAATGGGGATAAAGTTTCAACATATGAGTTTTGAAAAGACTCAGATATTTAGCCTATAGCATTCTAGCCCTTCTCCCTCCACACACCAGATCCATGCCCTTCTCGAATGCAAACTATGTTCATTCCATCCCAATATTCCCCAAATTCTTAACTTGCTCCAGCATCAATTTTAAAAGCTGAATGTGCACAGTTCAGTTCAGTCGCTCAGTCATGTCTGACTCTTTGTGACTCCATGGACTGCAGCACACCAGGCCTCTCTGTCCATCACCAACTCCCACAGTTTACTCAAACTCATGTCCATTGGGTTGGTGATGCCTTTCAACCATCTCATCCTCTGTCATCCCCTTCTCCTACTGCCTTCAATCTTTAACAGCATCAGGGTCTTTTCAAATGAGTCAGCTCTTCACATCAGTTGGCCAAAGTATTGGAGTTTCAGCTTCAGCAGCAGTCCTTCCAATGAATGTTCAGGACTGATCTCTTTTAGAATGGACTGGTTGGATCTCCTTGCAGTCCAAGGGACTCTCAAGAGTCTTCTCCAACACCACAGTTTGAAAGCATCAATTCTTCGGCGCTCAGCTTGCACAGTCTCATCTAAATGTCATCTAAATCATGTATGCATAAGATATGAGGTACGATTTATCCTGAGGCAAAATTCCTCTCCAGCTGTGAACCTGTAAAACCAAACAACTTATGTGCTTTCTAAAATTCAATGGTAGAACTGACATAGGATAGATATTGGCATTCCAAAGGGAGAAAAGAGTGACAGGTCCAAAGTAACTTCAAAACCTAACTGGGGAAATTCCAGTAGGCCTCTAACATTTGGTAATAATCCTCTTTGGCTTGATGCTCCGTCTTCTGTACTCACTGGGTTGTCTACCCGGGTCCAGCCCCAGTTGGATCCAGGGTATCCTCAGGGTGACAGTGTCGGCGACTGGGATTTAGAGATAAAGAGATAAGGAGAGAATGACATGGGGTTGACCAAGCTTCAGTGAGTGAGGCACCCCACTTTATTTTCAGAGAGGGCTTTTATACCCTGAGTTGTACATACAGCAACGTGAAAAATGCAGAGTCAACTCAACATTCCATCAGTATTAACTTTTATCGATACCAGGTTCTTTCCTGCAAGAGTCTTATTTTTTGTACATTATCTTCTGGCCCAGAGGCCTGTTGATATTTTATGACCCCTTTTTGATAAAGGTTGGTCAGCTAAAACACTTACTTTTCCTTGAAATGTCTTTTCTTAAATTCCTTAGCCTGCATCACCCTTAAAGTACAGAGTTACATTTTTTATGGGGCAAAGATTCAGCGGGTTACAGCAAAGAAAGAACTTATTAACTCAAAGTCTAATGTTGCTAATGCTAAAGCTGCTGCTTGTTTTTTCTACATCCTGACTATATGCACTCCCAGGAACACAATGGATAAGGGATGTGAGAACTTGGCAGCAAGCATTGGCTCAACAATGTTGCAAGAGTCTGGATAAACCTGCCAAGTAAGTTAGAATGCTAACAGGGGGTTTGAATTGAAACACTCTTTTCATGCCCAGAAGATTTATTAGCTAGAGCCCTAAGTTGATTTTCTTCAGAGAAAGGTGGTCAGGGATAGCCCCCTGTTAATGTCAGAGGAGTTGGTGAAAGTCAGGAAAAAACAGATTCTGGTTTTGGGGTAGATGCTCGAGAAGGGGGGCCCCTCGAGGCCCGATCTCGCCTTTGCCCGTCAGGCCTTTTCCTCATGACCTTTGCCATGGGCGGGATTCTCCACGCTGGCTCCCGGCAGTTGTCAAAGTCTCCCTAGAATTTGGAGGGCTGCTGCCGACAGTGTGACTCTTTGCCAGGGTCCCACTCAGGTCATGGCCCCACTGCACTGGCTGTAAATTGTGCTGCAGCAGTCTGATGGGGTCACAGGCATGAGAGTCTAGGCAGGACATCCTGGCCCACCTGTACTAGAGAGGTGGCTGCATTCACTGGAGTAGTTGTTTCCCCTGGAAATGTGGTGGGAGTGGTGGCCCTGATGACCTCTGAGACACTTTCAGGTGGTCATTCTTGTCTTGAAGAACAGTTTCTGTGTCCTGACAAGATGGCTGTTAAGATCCATGGTTTATATCCACACTAATCTCCTTATCAAAAAGTCACTTGGCCACACCCTGAGTAATCTCTTCTGAATACCCTTTCTCAATTTATTGCAGTATGAATAAGCTAAGAATATTCCCAGAGGGTAAGTTCTGCTTTCTTTTAGCTCAGTAATTCCATCTTCAAATCATTCCTCCTGTCTATCATTTTATAATAGGAGAAGGCGATGGCACCCCACTCCAGTACTCTTGCCTGGAAAATCCCATAGGCGGAGGAGCCTGGTAGGCTGCAGTCCATGGGGTCGCGAAGAGTCGGACACGACTGAGCGACTTCACTTTCACTTTTCACTTTCATGCATTGGAGAAGGAAATGGCAACCCACTCCAGTGTTCTTGCCTGGAGAATCCCAGGGACGGGGGAGCCTGGTGGGCTGCCATCTATGGGGTCACACAGAGTCGGAGACGACTGAAGCGCCTTAGCAGCAGCAGCAGCAGCATTTTATAATAAGCAGTTAGGAGGAACCAAACAGCAGCTTTAACACTTTGCTTAGAGTTCTTCTCAGGTAAGTATCCAATTTCATTGCTTACAAGGTCTAATTTCTATAAAACGCTAGTACATGAACAAAAATCAGTCAAGTTTTTTCCTACTTTATAACAGAGACCAGCCTTTCTCCAGTTTCTGATAACGTGTTTCTGATTTCCTTCTGAGGCCTCAGCAGAAAGATCCTTACCATCTGTATTTCTTTCAACCTTTTGTTCATGATGACTTAGGTATTTCTAAGAAGATGAGGCTTTCTCTCTAGTTTTCCTCTTTTCTTTCCCTTCTCTCTCCAGAATCATCCTTATTTCTAGCTTACAGTTCATAACTCTTCCATCCTCTACCTGTTACCCAGTTCCAAACCCACTTCGACAATTATGGTATCTGATGCATCAGCACCCTACTTTGCATGACTAATTATTGTCTTGGTCTGTTCAAGGTGCTATAACAAAATATCATCAGCTGTGTCTGGGTAACTTATAAATAGAAGATATTTCTCACAATGCTGAAGGCTGTGAAGACCAGGATCAAGGTGCCAGCAGATTCAGTGTTAATAAGTACCAGCTTCTTGGTTCACAGGCAACTGTCTTCTCTCTATGTTCTGCTGTGGATGAAGGAGTGGGTGGGTGGGGGGACTCTCTGGGATCTATTTTATAAAGGCACTGATCTCATTGATGGGGATTATAGACTTATACCCTAATTACCTCCCCAAAACTCCATTTCAAAATATCACATTGGGGATTATGCTTCAACATAATTTTAAGGGAGCACAAATATTCAGCCTTTAGCAGTGTTTATGCTACATTCACAAAATGGACTATGAGGTGCTATTGAAATGAATAAACCCCTTTTACATTATTCACAGGAGTTATGTTCTATAAAATTGGTTCTGAATTAGCAAATACAGAACCATTGCTCCTAAAGGAATTATAGTGTTAGGTTCCATTTGACCATAACATTTTTGCCAACTGATCAAGTGATAAACTTATACTATGTGTGTTTCTGTTCAAAGGCATATTATGTAATATATATTTCTTATAAGTGATTAATGATACTGAAGTAATGTAAAGTCAGAGGCTCTAGGGGCCATCTGTGTTATATAGATTTGTTTAACAATTTTTTTATAAACAAGCCAGTCTTATCAGCATTGAAAATCTGCTCTTAATTCATTACATGTGTAACACTTAGTAGGTATTTTTAAAAATTGCTTCCACAGCCTCCTGATGTGAGAACCAGCCTCGTTTGCATGTTTAACATTTTTCAAGCTGTATCACCTTTTAAAATGTGCAAGTCAGCCAACACTAACCAAGAAGTTTTAACATTTTCGTGACCCAGGGTAAAGTGACTATAAATTTCTTTGGCTTTCAGCTTCACAACAGTGCTGTCCACTGCACTTTTATTATTAGTCATCATCTCATGAATCCACAAATTTGGCTTCTTTTTCATTATTTCCATAGCTTCATCCCACATTACAGATGTTGCTTAGCACTTCTGGAGTGGCCTCACAGACAGATAGACACATTTGCTTTTTCTTTCTCTGGATGTACCCTATTATTAATTAATTAACATAGAACTTATGGTCCAAAGCAGTATAAATCAAGCCTGGATGAAGTTTATCTAACATGTATCTTCTACATAAGACACATCACCGACTTCTTGTGCTAACAAACAATAGACAACAGTTCATCACTCTGCTTGGGGGCCATTTAAACAGTGAAATCATTGACAAAAGCATACAAAAGCAAAATTTAAAAATGTGCTAAGTAGATAACAAGAAGAACACTTGTTTAAATAGAAGAGCTGAAATAACAAGGCAGAGTGTCACCTTGTTTGACCTCAGTTGGAATGTGCACATCAGACAGCTCAAATTTTTAACTGTTCTGCATGTCTGCAAATGATCCTGTAAAACCCACAAGTACTGACTGGGATTAAAAATAAATTTTGGTGAGTAAGCAAACCCTTAAATACAGAATCCATGAATAATGAGAATCAATAATACATATGAAGAAGGAATATTATAGCATATTTTATCTGCTTGGATTCACTTATGAAATATTTTAAAAGCATTTGATACCTGATAAATACCAAGTTTATAAGGATTTATGAACATTCATTCTCTTAGAAAGTACACATACATGTATGTACAGTAGAATGAATATGAAATTATTCTTACTTTGTCAGTTTACAATTTAGTGTGTTTACACATTTTAAAGTACAGTTATATTTTGTATATGGGCACAGGAAAGAGAAAATAGATTCATCTGATTAACAGTGGAAAGTTGATCTTTCCCTTCACTTGTGGTATGCACCTCACTCTGACCAGCACTCTCTTTACTCCTCCTATATTCTATACTCTTCATACCAATATAGAAAATGAATAGAGAATAATAGAATGATACTAATTAAACTTTACAAATTATCTGCTTTCCTACAATTTTAATAGCAAGCTAATGAATATATTAGAACTATAAAAGTAAAAAATGTAAAAAAGTAAGATTTTATATTTTTTACTGAATTTTTAAATTTTCTTACTTAGGATCACTGTACTTGGAAAAGTGGCATGCACTGACAAGGTAAGCTTTTTTTCTTTTTTTTTTTTAATATATTTGAGCATATTCAATTTAAGGTCAGTGGCATTTACTTATTTATGGCTGCGATGGGTCTTTGTTGATGCACAAGGGCTTTCTCTAGGTGAAGCAAGTAGGGGTTACTGTTTTGTTGCCCTGTGCTGGCTTATAATTGCAGTGCTTCCCTGGTGGCTCAGAGGTTAAAGCATCCCGCCTGCAATGCGGGAGACCTGCGGGGTCTGGAGAAGGAAATGGCAACCCACTCCAGTGTTCTTGCCTGGAGAATCCCATGGAGGGAGGAGCCTGGTGGGCTACAGTCCACGGGGTTGCAAAGAGTCAGACACGACTGAGCGACTTCACTTTCTCTTGTCACAGAGCACAGGCTCTAGAGCTGTGGGCTCAGCAGTTGCGGTACTCAGTCTGTATTTTATTTCAACAAAAAGATAGTCCATCACTTAAAAACTGCATAGTGAAGTCTGTCAGCAACAGTTCAGTTCAGTCCAGTCGCACAGTCGTGTCCGACTCTTTGCGACCCCATGAATCGCAGCACGCCAGGCCTCCCTGTCCATCACCATCTCCCGGAGTTCACTCAGACTCACGTCCATCAAATCCGTGATGCCATCCAGCCATCTCATCCGCGGTCGTCCCCTTCTCCTCCTGCCCCTAATCCCTCCCCGCATCAGAGTCTTTTCCAATGACTCAGCTCTTCGCAGGAGGTGGCCAAAGTATTGGAGTTTCAGCTTTAGCATCATTCCTCCCAGTGAACACCCAGGACTGATCTTTAGAGTCGACTGGTTGGATCTCCTTGCAGTCCAAGGGACTCTAAAGAGTCCTCTCCAACACCACAGTTCAAAAGCATCAATTCTTCAGTGCTCAGCTTTCTTCACAGTCCAACTCTCACATCCATACATGACCACTGGAAAAACCATAGCCTTGACTAGACGGACCTTTGTTGGAAAAGTAATGTCTCTGCTTTTTAATATGCTGTCTAGGTTGGTCATAACTTTCCTTCCAACGAGTAAGCATCTTTTAATTTCATGGCTGCAGTCACCATCTTCAGTGATTTTGGAGCCCCTCAAAATAAAGTCTGACACTGTTTCCACTGTTTCCCCATCTATTTCCCATGAAGTGATGGGACCGGCTGCCATGATCTTCATTTTCTGAATGTTGAGCTTTAAGCCAACTTTTTCACTCTTCTCTTTCACTTTCATCAAGAGGCTCTTTAGTTCCTCTTTACTTTCTGCCATAAGGGTGGTGTCATCTGCATGTCTGAAGTTATTGACATTTCTCCTGGCAATCTTGATTCCAGCTTGTGCTTCTTCCAGCCCAGAGTTTCTCATGATGTACTCTGCATAGAAGTTAAATAAGCAGGGTGACAATATACAGCCTTGATGTACTCCTTTTCCTATTTGGAACCAGTCTGTTGTTCCATGTCTAGTTCTAACTGTTGTTTCCTGACCTGCATATAGGTTTCTCAAGAGGCAGGTCAGGTGGTCTGGTAGTCCCATCTCTTTCAGAATTTTCTGCAGTTTCTTGTGATCCACACAGTCAAAGGCTTTGGCATGGTCAATAAAGCAGAAATAGATGTTTTTCTGGAACTCTCTTGCTTTTTTGATGATCCAGCGGATGTTGGCAATTTGATCTCTGGTTCCTCTGCCTTTTCTAAAACCAGCTTGAACATCTGGAATTTCACAGTTCATGTATTGCTGAAGCCTGGCTTGGAGATATATATTAGAGTACTTCAAAACATCTTGGTTAGTACTAAAGGGAGAATAAAGATATTGTCAGTGTCATAACTTTAAAATCAAGAGCCCCAAGCCAACAATTTAAAACATACTACCTTTCTTTTGAAGCCTGTATTTTTCCTGGCTACAACTTTGCCACTAATAGTATCAGGTTTACAGTGAACAATCCAGTGTGTTTATTATTAGAGTAATATTGTTTACAATGTTGTGTTTGTCTCTGCTGTACAACAAACTGAAAATCCCCTCCCTCTTAGCCTCCCTCCCACCCCCTCATCCCACCCCAGCCCTCTGTGTCATCACAGAGCACTGAGCTCTGCTCTCTGTGCTATACAGAAGCTTTCTACTAGCTATCTCTTTTGTACATGGTACTGTATTTATGTCAGGGCAACTTTCTCCATTTGTCCCACCCTCTCCTTCCCTCGCTGTGTCCATAAATCTGTTCTCTAAGTCTGTCTCTCTATTCCTGTCCTGCAATAGGTTCACTAGTACCATTATTCTAGATTCCATAAATGTGCAGTTATACATGGTATTTGTTCTTCTGAGTCTTTTTACTCTGTATGGCAGACTCTAGTTTCATTCACATCACTACAAATAATTCACGTTAATTCCTTTTTATGGCTAAGTAGTATTCCATTGCATATATGTGCCACAGCTTCTTTACCCATTCACCTACTAATGTATACTTACATTGCTGCTATATCTTGGCAATTGTAAATAATGCTGCAATGAACATAGGCATGCATATAACTTTTCAAATTAATGTTTTTTTTTCTTCAGATTCTTCAGATATATACCCAAGGGTGGAATAGCTGGATCATATGGTAATTATATTTTTTAGTATTTTTGAGGGGTCTCCATACTGTTACCCATAGTTGCTACACCAATTTACATTCACACAGTGGAAGAGGGTTCCTTTTTCTCCACATCTTTGCCAACATTAGTTATTTATGTTCTTTTTGTTTTTTAGATATAATTCATTAAGTATATAATTCATCTATTTAAAGTATACAATTCAGTGTTTTAATGTATTTGCAGTGGGATGCAACCATGTAATTTTAGAATATTTCAGTATAAAAGAAACCCTGTACTATCAGCAGTAAATTTTGCTCTCTTCCACCCTTCCACCCTCAGTCCTAGACAAAAACCAAGCTACTTTCTATCTCTCTAGATTTGCCTCTTCTGGACATTTACTGTAAGTAGAATTGTACAATATATGGTGTCTTATGACTGATTCATAATGTTTTAAAAATTCATCATGTTATAGCACATGTCAGTACTTATTCCTGTTTACGCCTTAGTGATATTTCATTATATGGATGTACCACATTTTATTCATCTATCTCGCAGCTAATGGGCATTTGGGTTGTTTCTACATCTTGGCCCTTTATCATGAATAATGCTGCTATGAACCTTTGTGTGATTATCTATTATTTCTCTTGTATAGATAGATAACCAAAGAATAGAATTTCTTGTTTGTCTAGTAACTTTAATATTTTGAGGAGCTGCCAAACTGTTTTCACAAAGTAGCTGTACCATTTTACATTCCTACTAGCAATCTATGAGGGTTTCAATTTCTCCTGATTGATACTTGTTCTCATCTGTCATTTTGACTGTAGCCATTGTAGTGGGTATGAAATGGTGTCCCTGTGGTTCTGATTGACATTTCCATGATAACTAATGACACTGAGAATCTTTTCATGTGCCTTTTTGCTGTTTGTATACTTTCTTCAAAAGACGTATACTCAAGTCTTTTACTCATTTCTATATTGGGCTATTTGTCTTTCATTGCATTTTAAGAATCCTTTATATACTCCAGTTACTAGTCTCATATCAGATACATGGTTTGTAAGTATTTTCTCCCATTTTGAGGTCTTTTTGATGATAGCCATTCTGACAGGTGAAAGGTGATATGTTATGGTTGTTTTAATTTGCATTTCTCTAATAATTAGTGATGTTGAGCATCTTTTCTTATGCCTACAAGCCATCTGTTAGTGTTCTTTGGAAAAATGTCTTCAATTTTTCTTTTGGATACTGAGTTTGAGTTGTATGAAATATTTATACATTTTAAATATTAACCCCTTATTGGTCATATCATTTGCAAATATGTTCTCCGATGTGGTAGGTTGTCTTTGTTTTGTTGATGGTTTCCTTTGCTATGCAAAGGCTTTAAAGTAGGTCCCCTTTATTTTGCTTATCTTCCCTTTGCCTTAAGGAACAAATCAAAAATGTATTGCTACTGTTTTTATCAGAGCATTCTGCCTGTGTTTTCTTCTAGGAGTTTTATGGTTTCCAGTCTTACATTTAGGTCTTTAACCTATTTAAGCTTACTTTTATATATGGTATTAGAAAACATTCTCATTTTAGTCTTTAAATGTAGCTGTCCAGTTTGCCCAGCACCACTTACTCAAGAGTTTATCTTTTCTCCATTGTATATTCTTGTCTCCTTTGTCTCCAATTGTTTATTTTCTACAGCCTTTCCTTTTTCTGTTTTATAAGCATGCTTGTTCCTATTTGTCAACCAGTTAGGCTGGTGTCTGCATGTCTGTAGATTACATGGGTATAAATAAACCATCCAGTGGTACTCTGAGATCCAGATGCAGAACACATTCTTTCACAGCTTTTTTTTTTTTTTTTCCAAATACTACTTTTTATAGGTGGTTGAAAGTTGAGACTGGGGCAATCTCTTTTTAGTCAGGCTTGTCTAGTGTTCTGCCATCCTACAATTGTGTATACTTTTTAAAAAATAGAAAAGGAAAGCAGAGTGGGAGGGTTTGTCTTCATTATCTTGCTGAAAATGAAGAAATGGGGTGTTTTGTTCATAGGAAAGTCTCCCCTGCAAATCTTTTGGAAGTTAGTGGTATTTTATAGATTCTCTACTCATTCTACTTCTGCTGTGCCAACCACTCCCCACCAAATTCAGAAAATGCCTTTGATAGATGGAATTATTGACCTCAATTCTTTATCCATTCCCTTTACCATGTAACTTTGCAACCCTTCCCACAAAAGAGTTTTCCACTAGCTATGACTTGCTTTGGCCAATGGGATGTGGGTGGCAGTTACCCTGTGCAAGTTCTATACTTGGAACTTAAAAGGTATCACTGCTCCCATCTCTCTGAGAAAAGCTTTCTCTAGGCATCCACTACTCTTCTACACAAGGCCTAGAAGAATGCATTGGGAACTTCAGCATGGAGCCAACTGCAACTGGGTGTACAGCCTCAGGCAGAGCCACTTAGCTGAAAATAGCCTAGCTGAGCCAATATCTTGCAGACCTGTGAGCAAGAATAAATGATTACTGTTTTAATCCACTGAATTTTGGAGTGAATTACTTGTTATGTAATAGCAAGTTATAGCCAACTGATATGATGCCCTTACTCCTTTTGTCTCCTCAATTCATATATTCATTCTTAGCTCAGTATGTTGTTGTTGTTCAGTCACTAAGTCATGTCTGACTCTTTGCAACCCCATTGACTACAGTATACAAGGCTTCCCTGTCTTTCACTGTTTCCCAAAGTTTGCTCAAATTCATGTTCATTGAGTTGATGGTACTGTCTAACCATATCATTCTCTGCTGCCCTCTTCTCAGTTGCCTTCAGTCTTTCTCAGCATCAGGGTCTTTCCAATGAGTCAACTCTTTGCATTAGGTGGCCACAGTTTTGGAGATTTTCAGCATCAGTCCTTCTGATGAATATTCAGGGTTAATTTCCATTAGGATTAACTAGTTTCATTTCCTTGTATTCCAAGGCATTCTCAAGAGTCTTCTCCAGCACCACAATTCAAAAGCATCAGTTCTTCAGTGCTCAGCCTTCTTTATGGTCTGACTCTCACACTGATACATGACTCTTGGAAAAACCATTAACTTTGACAATATGAGCCTTTGTCAGCAAAGTGATGTCCCTGCTTTTTAATATGCTGTCTAGGTTTCTCATAGTTTTCCTTCCAAGGAGCAAGCACCTTTTAATTTCATGGCTGCAGTCACTGTCCACAGTGATTTTGGCACACAGGAAAAGAAAATCTGTCACTGCTTCCACTTTTTTCCCCTTTTATTTGCCGTGAAGCAATGAGACTGGATGCCATGATCTTAGTTTTTTTTTAATGGTGTGTTTCAAGCTAGCTTTTTCACTGTTCTCTTTCACCCCCATGAAGAGGCTCTTTAGTTCCCATTCACTTTCTACTATCAGATCAGCACATTTATGGACAGATGAGTATTTCTTCGAGCCCTTTCAAAGTGTTGCGAGAAATGATTGATTATATGCATTGGCTTTAGTAACAACAAACTGCTAGCAAACAAACAGTTCCCTCTTCCTAACGAATAATAACTTTGTGGAAGGGACTACATCTTCCAGTCTGTATGTCCACAGCACCAAGCTTGTGCATGAGACAGTGCAGTCTTGTAAAGTCATGCTTCTATCACTGAATCACTGTGTTGAACCCTTTAATCTCTCTGAATTTCCCCATCTGTTGGGGAGAGAGTTAGTAAAGATAGTGTACATGAAGTGCTCAACACACAGTGTTAACAGCTTCTATTTATTTATGTTTGTGGAATAAATCAATGAATGCTATTTTTCCTTAATGTTGGTGACCTGGTATCCTTTAAAAGGTACCCATCTCTTCCTTTTTGCCAAATATGGCACTTTCCTTGAGCACTTTCTGGTGCCTGTCTAGGTCTAATAGCACATGTCAGCACTGTGTCTTTCTTCCCTAGTTTCTACTCAGTAAGCTACCTTCCTAGTGGGTGTCCCGCAGGAAACCTGGCCGTCCTGGTCAGATGGTGCTCTTTACTCAAACAGCAGCAGTGGTATCTGATGGTACACTGAATGATTAGTAAGCTCAAATACTTCATATGAATAATCTAATTTTTCAAAAAATTAAATGATATGGGCTGAACTGTGTTCCCTTCTCCCCCAATCTCCCAGATTCATATGCTAAAGCCCTTACTTCCAATGTGATTGTATATGAGGACAAGACCTTTCAGTTCAGTCACTGTCATTTCCGACTCTTCGCAACCCCATGGACTGCAGCATGTTAGGCCTCCCTGTCCATCACTAACTCCCAGAGTATACTCAAATTCATGTCTGTTGAGTCTGTGATACCATCCAACCATCTCACCCTCTGTTGTCCCCTTCTCCTCCCACCTTCAGTCTTTCCCAGCATCAGGGTCTTTTCCAATGAGTCAGTTCTTCGCATCAGGTGGCCAAAGTATTGGAGTTTCAGCTTCAGTCCTTTCAGTGACTATTAAGGACTGATGTCCTTTAGCATGGACTGGTTGGATCTCTTTGCAGTCCAAGGGACTCAAGAGTCTTCTCCAACTCCACAGTTCAAAAGCATCAATTCTTCAACACTCAGCTTTCTTTATAGTCCAACTCTCATATCCATACATGACTATTGGAAAAGCAATAGATTTGACGAGTCAGACCTTTGTTGGCAAAGTAATATCTCTGCTTTTTAATATGCTATCTAGGTTGGTCATAATGTTTCTTCCAAGGAGTAAGCATCTTAATTTCATGGCTGCAGTCACTATCATCTTCAGTGATTTTGGACCTCAAAAAATAAAGTCTGCCTCTGTTTCCACTGTTTCCCCATCTATTTGCCATGAAGTGATGGGACTGGACACCATGATTTTAGTTTCCTGAATGTTGAGCTTTAAGGAAGTCATCATGTCATAAGGGTGGGGCCTTAATCTGAAGGGATTGCTATCCTTATAGGAGGTGAGGAATATTATTTTATAATTCATATATTATAAAATGTACACTTTGTTATGGTTTATGCTTTTAACCCTCAGATACTCTAGACTACACTTCTGACTGCAATGGTAAGCTTCAAGTTGACAAGCTGAGGATTTTAATGTATTCATTCAAGGTATAGTCAGAGCACCGTAAAGCTTCTTTGACATTGGAAGAATTTTCACCCTGGGTTGAAGAAGTTGAAAGCCAGAGACTGAGTTTGATTCAATGGTTTACAGTATTAAGAAGTAAGTTAATAAGTTAACTTCATGGTCTCAGCAGTTTCTGGTGCTACTTCTGGGAATTTGATTGGAAAAGAGTGGGAATCTGCATATTGGAGTAGAGAAATTATAATGGATTTGGATAAGTCTGAACATGTACATTCCCTTACTGCTGCTGCTGTTCCCTTGCTAGGAGAAGCAACATTTTCCCCTTCTAATGAATCTATTTCTTCTTTGAATGAAGAGCACAGTATGCCAGCTTCAATCATTTATCTTTCAAAGATATGAAAATTTTATTTATGATCTTTACCTATCAACCTGCATATCTTCCAGACCTATAATGAAGTTGCAGCATGTTCCATAGACAAATACAGAATCTGACTTCTATGAGGTGAATTTTTTGTCAAAAAAAAAGGTAAGTTTTTTTTAAAAATTTACATTGTCAGAAATATAAATATGTAGAATATGTTTTAGAATGAATTCCAAATCTGTTAAACCATGCTGGAAAGAACATATGAATGGCATGGATTTATCACTATGAGTATAGCTTTCAGATAATTTTTGAATTCAGTGTGCTACTTGAATGGTTGGAAATGGCTGCAAAAGTTTTCCACAGTGATTTTCTAGAAGAAAAATGTGACCCACATTAAATAATTCCAAAGATATTTTGGTGTAACACAGAGAAAACAATCCAAAGAGTTAGTGAGACTGGAATGTTGGAGTTCTGACATCAAATACAAGGTCTCATTTTAAACTCTTAAAATTTATTACACACTTTGAAATAACAGTCTATGCACTTTGTATACCTCAGATATATGCTGTTTCTTTTTGATATTCATAAATAAACACAGGGTCAAGTTTTATATCTCTAGGCCTCAGTACTTACCAACATTAAAATATATAGCTGACTTGTGTGATGATAAAGCATCTCTGTTAAATCTACCTAAACATAGAGAGTAAACATTTAAATGATTTCTAATAAACCACACCAGAGCAGTAAGGCTCATTATGGGCACTGTTATCAGGCACACTTGTACACCCTTCTCTGCTTCCCCCTTCCAATAGCAGCAACCAGATGTGCTGCTGTAATTGTGCTATATCCAGCCCATCTAAAAACTGTGGACTGCCTGCACCAAAACAGATCAAGGTAACAACACTATAACTTTTATGATACTAAATCTATTTCATCAGTTCAAACTTCACTTAGTGATGGCTTCACAATGCAAATCTGATCATACTACTCCCCTTTAAGACACTTCTGAGTTGTCTCATTGTCCTAGAGATGGACACTCTCAAAATGATGACTGAGGCACACAGAGGCTACCCTCTAACTAACTTTAGAGGGTCATCTGGTTAACCTTTCCCTCCTTGCTCTCTGCCTTTCAGAAAACTAACTCTCCTTCCCTTTGTGGAACATAATACCTTCTTTCACATTGCAGGCCATTTGTATATGTCATTCTGTGTCCAAAATTCTTTCTTACTCTCCTTTACCTAGGCACTTCCTAAATTTATCCTCATATTGTATCTCATGTATTATTTGTACCCATCAACATAGAACACTCCTTTATAGCATTTAGGCCTTTTATGTGTGTTAAGTCGCTTCAGCTGTGTCCAACTCTTCATGACCTTATGGGCTATAGCTCTCTAGGCTCCTCTGTCCATGGAATTTTCCAGGCAAGAATACTGGAGTGGGTTGCCATGCCCTCCTCCAGGAGATCTTACCAACCCAGGGATCGAAACCTTGCCTCTTACTTGTCCTGAATTGGCAAGTGGGATTTTTACATCTAGCACCACCTGGAAAGCCTATTATAGTTATATACTTATTATATTTATTTAGACTCTTTAATAATTACATATTAGTCTGGGTCCTCCAGAGAAATAATAATAGAACCAGTATATTATATATGTGTGTGTATATACACACAGAGAGAGAGAGTGGCAGGGAAGGGAGGAAAAGAGTAAAGAGTAGTGAGAAAATGTATATGTGTATAGAGGGAAAGAGAGAAAGAAGATATATCTATTTTAAAAATTTATTGTAAATGGTTCAAAAGAATATGGAGGCTAAATTCTAAGATTTACAGTCTGCAAGGTGGAGATACAACAGAACTAATGGTATGGGTCCACTCCAAAGGCAGGAAAAAATGATGTGTCAGCCCAAGCAGTCAGGTATTTCTTCTCACGCATAGAATGTCAGCTGCTCAGTACTATGGTAATATTTTATTTATGGTGACAGTGGAATAGTGTTCCTCTAATATGTTTGCAGTGATGGTTGCAGGAAGGGATGCATCTACAGAACAAAACAGGTGAGAATGAGTAAAAAGGACAGAGGAACCTCAACTAGAATAGCTCTTGCCAAGTGAACAGGCTTGACCACAGGTAGGTCATCCTAATAGGAAGATCGGAGTTGTTGATCATTCAGATTGACCTCAAACTCTGCATGCACCATGGCCTCAAGCCTGAGAATTTAAGAAAAGTGGGCAGTAGGACCAAAATTGTATTAAAATATTTATAAAGTACTAGAAGCATGAGACACAAGTCTTGGAAATACTGGTGAAGATATAGTAGGGTAATTTTGAGACACAGAATTGTATATTAAAACTACTGTAGCAACTTAGGGCTGTAATATGCACTATTAGTGGCTGAATAGGATGTATCATCTGGTACCATTGCAGGGTCAATAGCTGCGTTATTTTTAGTGCTTAGATATTATCATTGGCATTTTAAGCTTTGCAACAGCAGACATCAGGGAATGGAAAAAAGAATGGCTAGCACCACACATAATCCTGTGTGAAACTCTGTCAGGAAATTTTCAGATATGTGTGGAATATTAAACTGCTGGGAGGTCTCACAATATTGAATGGAGTCAAAGGTAAACTGTGATTCCAAGTTCCACTGGAACTCTAGATTACAGAAGGTCATTGCAAACAGCTGCTACTATTTACACTGTTTGCATGCATGCTTAGTTGCTTCGGTCATGTCCAGTGCTTTGCAACTCTATAGTTGGCAGCCCACCAGGCTCCTATGTCCATGGGATTCCCCAGGCAAGAATACTGGAGTGGGTTTTCATTCCAAGGGATCTTCCTGACCCAGGGACTGAACCTATGTCTTCTCTATTGCAGGCAGATTCTTCACTGTTTGAGCCACCAGGGAAGCCCTTACAGTGTTTAATGAACTATTAATTGAAATATCGTTACTTGGTCATAGAGAAATACAAATGTATTTTTCTTTCTCACTGCATTCCTTCAAATTAAGAAAACATATAACAGGTGATGATTGCTTGGACTCCACATAGCTTCATATTATATACCATAAGAAGTCTTTGAAATGCATACAGTGTAATAGCATTCTTTTTATATATTCATGTCTGTCCAAAAGTTTCCATTTGAAAGAAAATATTATCAACCTATTGCTGCTGCTTCATACGTGGTTCACCCATTCATCATCACTAACATACTATGGGATGCAGAGTGACTCTGAAATCTTTCCCCAAACCTATGTTTTGAGAAATCTGCCAGATTATTTTGACTCCCAGGGATTGAAACTTTGATGAGGAGAAGAATTCCTCACAATATCAGCAGACACACACAACACACACACTTGTGTGTACATATGCACACTATTCACATGTAAGTAAAACTTTGGGTTAAATACTGAATCTGTATATTCTACCTGTGTGCCCATGAATCACTTGCATAAAAACTTTCTGAGCCTTGATGTATTTGTTTTCAAATGTCTGGAGATAATTATATCGGCCTCAGAAGATCTTTGGAAGGACTTAATGTCTTTCTAAACATTACTTCATTAACAGAATGCCTGAGTCACAGTAAGTGCTCAATAAATTAGTAGTTGTTTGCAAATTGAGTAAAGAAAATAAATGTTAACTCCAAAATCACTTCACTGTAACACCTAAAGAGAATAACAATTTTGAGCAGAGATTATAGTTTTTTATTGCTTCATCAGTAAAAGTATACTTTCAAAACTACTCATATTCTTTTTTTACTTCATTTCCTTCTAGTTCTAATTTCGCTGTTACACAAACTTAAGGTTTGTCTGTAGCTTCATAATTTAGTTTTTTCCAACCAATTAATTCCTTAAAGTAGTTAAGCCAACTATCTCCTCTTAGAGTTTACTCAGTGCTTTTCCCTATAAAATATATTTATTTAACTATATGTATAGCTTGTTTGCTTTGACTGAACTAATTGCACATTTCATGTTTACATATCCATAAAATTTTACCTTCTGTAATGTCACATGATTAAATACATAAAATGGATTTATGACAAAAATTTACTTAATAGTTTTATGGATTTCATGAGCCTCTAATTCAAGACTCTCATTGTTTCAGGTTAACTCAAGTATTGTTATCTCAAGATGAACCTATCTCCTTTATACAATACTACATGAAGTGTATATGTTACATAGTTTTTCTACACAGGTAATACAACAAGAAATCGCCCAGCACATTACAAGCAAAATTACACTTAGAATTTATATATCATTAGCTTCCTGTCTAATGTTTTCTGGGGGACAAAAGAAGCTTAGTCCTGATGTTCAATTCTTGATAAGAAAGGCCTGGAACCAAAATGAATTTGACTGTCACCTAGTAAATTGAGTAGGCTTTGGGCTCATTCCATCCTATCTTACCTGGTAAAATTTTAAACTGTGTTCTATGCAAAGTCTATTAAACTGACAGCCTAACCAGTGTTCCTATTTCTTTCAGTGTACTGATTCTCAGTACCCCTTCTCCTTCTCTGGATGGCTCCTTAACTCTCTGTTACTCTCCACTGCTTAATTATTTCATTAAATTTATTAATTTTACCTAGATCAATCCCAGAACCAAAGAAGAAACTTGGAATTTTCTGATCATTATATTTCTTAGCCATAGTACTTAATATGTGAGAAGAACAGAGCTGGCGGAATCATGCTCCCTCACTTCAGACTATATTAAAAAACTGTTGTAATAAAAAACAGTATAGTACAGGCACAAAAACAGATACATTGATCAATGGAACAGACTAGAGAGCCCAGATATAAACCCGCAAAATTATGGTCAATTAATTGGTGACAAAGGAGGTAAGAATATACAACAGAGAAAAGACAGTCTCTTCAATAAGTCGTGCTGGGAATACTGGACAGCCACATGTAAAAGAATAAAGAGAGAACATTTGATAGTACCATATACAAAAATAAACCCGAAATGGATTAAAGACCTAAATGTAAAACTGGATACCATAAACCTCCTAGAGGAAAACTAGGCAAAACCCTCTTTCACATAAACTGCAGCAATATTTCTTTGGATCTGTCTCCCAAAGGAAGTAAAAACAAAAATAAACACATGGGACCTAATTAAACTTAAAAGCTTTTGTATAGCAAAGGAAAGCATCGACAAAATGAAAACACAACCTACTAAATGAGAGAAGATATTTGCAAGTGATACAACCAATAAGAGTTAATATCCAGCATATATAAACAGCTCATACAATTCAACATCACAAATACAACCTGATTAAAAAATGGGCAGAAGAACTGAAAAGACATTTTTCCAAAGAGGAAATACAGATGGCCAATGGGCACATGAAAAGATGCAAAGATATTCAACATTCCTAATTATTAGAAAAATGCAAATCAAAATTAAAACGAGATATCATCTCACTTCTATCAAATTGGCTATCATCAAAAAGACCACAAAGAAACAAAATAACTGGCCACGATGTGGAGAAAAGCGAATACTCCTCCACTGTTGCTAAGAAGGTACATTGCTTCAGCCACTGTGATAAACAGTATGAAGGTTTCTCAAAAAACCTAGAAATAGAACTACCATATGTTACACCAATCCTGGGTATATATCCCAAAGAAACCAAAATACTAATTCAAAAAGATACATGCACCCTAATATTCATAGTAGTGTTAGTTACTATTGCCAAGGTATGGAAGCAACCTTAGTGTCTACCATAAAGACATATCTTCTTTCTCTACCATAAAGAAGATATGGCATACATACAATAGAATGCTACTCAGCTATCAGAAAAGAATGAAATTTTGTCATTTTTGTAGCAAGGTGAATTGGCTTGGAGGCACTATGCAAAATGAAATAAATCAGACAGAGAAAGACTAATAATGTATGAAATCATTTATGTGTGGAATCTATAAAACTAGTGAATAATAGAAACAAACACAGATATAGAGAACAAAGTAGTGGATACCAGTGGAGAGAGGGAAATGGGAAGAGGTAATAGAAGGGTAAGGAGAAAAAGGATTATCGTGGGATTATATGAAATTATGTGTGTAAAACTTCTGAAATGTACTGTAGAATTTAAAGCTTTAATTCATTAAAATTTTATTTTTAAATTAAAAAAATTTTATTGAACCAGTCAATTTACAAGATTGTGTTAAATTTCAGGTGCATAACAAAGTGATTCAGCTAAACATGCATATGTTTTGCTTTTCTTCCCAGGTCCTTTTCCCTTATAGGTGATTTAAAAAGATTGGTTGGTTATCTCTTTTATATTCAGTAGTATGATGTTAATCTCAAACTCCTAATTTATCCCTTCCCACCACATTTTACCTTAGGTAACCATAAGTTTGCTTTCTATGTATGTGGGTCTATTTTTTTTTTAAGTTAAAGAATACTGTAAAGATAAATTTCGAAGTCAGTGGCTAAGACAGATGAAGTCAATTAAAAGAAAGATTGAAAGGGAACAAGTTTAATAAAATTGTCAAGATTCAAAAATTATCTGTCAAAACCCACAGAACTCAACAATGTAAGTGAAACTATGCAAATTAAAAAAAATCACTTAGGAGGTTGGGGGATCATAGGATAGATATATTTACACTTGAACTGAACAGCTTAGTAAATGTATGGCAAATGACGGGACTCAAATTTCTCACTGTTGGCATAGGAGGTTATATTTATACTTAAAGAGAGGAGGCTGGAATGATTCATGTGGTGATGGATTAGAGGTGTAGACATCAGTATGAACTCACATTCAGCTTAATATAAATACAGTTGGTTACATATAGAAATATTTATAAAGATATGTTTACTACATGGGTGAGTATACCCTGGCTTTGTCAGCTGAGGAGGTCCTAAAAACAAGAACTCAAAAAAGCAAAGAACATACCTAGCTTTTAATACCATTCTCCAATAAAAAGAGGCAGGACTCCTTGGAGAAATGGTTGACTCTAGTTCAAGGGTGGGAAATACACAATATGTGCCTAAATTATGTAATGCTGGAAGTCAGGGAACCTTTCAAAGCAAGCAAACAAACTATAATGATGGAGGTATGTCAAAAGGACACAACACCCACTAGAGAGCTTCTAGGTGGCCAAAGATAGAATAGCTTGTGCAACAAAATAAGTAAATATTATTAGATTATAGCTCAGTGTATAAAATAAATATTTAAATTCCAACTGATAGAAATGACTGAATAAATAAATACACAGAGGATATGAAACAAATCTTCTAAAACCAAAAAATTTAACATAATTTATGGATTATTTCGTCCTCAAGAAGATGGTATAAAATTACCCATTCTTTAAGCGTGAGTTGCACATACTGATGTACTTCCAAAGATCACAGTATAGAAAACGGAGGAGTAATTGTTCAACAGGGAAAGCTGGCAAATGCTACCTCTGCCAGATTATCAAGGTTAGTATTAATAACAACAGACTGATTTCAAACGGGGAAAGGAGTACATCAATGCTGTATATTGTCACCCTGCTTATTTAACTTATATGCAGAGTATATCATGAGAAACGCTGGGCTGGGTGAAGCACAAACTAGAATCAAGATTGCCAGGAGAAATATCAGTAACCTCAGATATGCAGATGACACCACACTTATGTCAGAGAAGAACTAATGACCCTCTTGATGAAACTAAAAGAGGAGAGTGAAAAAGTTGGCTTAAAACTCAAAATTCAGAAAACTAAGATCTATTATCTGGTCCCATCACTTCGTGGCAAATAGATGGGGACACAATGGAAACAGTGAGAGACCTCATTTTGGGGGGCTCCAAAATCACTGCAGATGGTGACTGCAGCCATGAATTTAAAAGACACTTGCTCCTTGGAAGAAAAGCTATGACCAACCTAGACAACATATTAAAAAGCAGAGACATTACTTTGCCAACAAAGGTCTGTCTAGTCAAAGCTATGGTTTTTTCCAGTAGGCATGTATGAATTGAGAGTTGGAATATAGAGAATGCTGAGCGCCAAATAATTGATGCTTTTGAACACTGGTGTTGGAGAAAACTCTTGAGAGTCCCTTGGATTTCAGTCCAACCAATCCATCCCAAAGGAAATCAGTCCTGAATATTCATTGGAATGACTGATGCTGAGACTGAAATCCCAATATTTTGGCCACCTGATGTGAAGAACTGACTCATTGGAAAAGACCCCGATGATGGGAAAGACTGAAGGCAGGAGGAGAAGGGGACAGCAGAGGATGAGATGGATGACATCACCGACTTGATGGACATGAGTTTGAGCAAGCTCCAGGAGAGGATGATATACAGGGAAGCCTGGCATGCTGCAGTCTATGGGGTCGCAAAGAGTTGGACACTACTGAGTGACTGAACTGAATGATATGATTAAAATGTCATGTTTGTGGTCTTCCTTTCCCAAACTCATAAACCAAAATAATCCTGAGAAAAAGACAAATCCCAGTTGACAGACATTCTACATAACACCTGACCAGCATCCCTTAAAACTACCAATGTCATCAAAAACAGGAAGACCCAATGAGTAAGTGCAGTGTGAATCCTACATGAGATCTTAGAAAAAGGAAACTGGATAAAAAGTAGGGATGTCTGCATAAACCCGGTGTTCAGTTAACAACCAATGGTAGTTGTTCAATTGTGACAACTATACCATACTAATGTCAGATGCTAAAAACAGAGATACTAAGTGTGGAGTATACAGGAACTATCTATATCACTTTTGAAATATTTCTAAAATAAAAACTTTAATAATGTAATACATAACAAATCTGTTTTGACAGGAAGAGTAAAAATAATCTATACAATCAGTGGGAAAACCAAGAAATCTTTTCACTGTATAGGAAAATACTTGGCATTTTATTTTTTTATATAAATTTATTTTAATTGGAGGCTAATTACTTTACTATGTTGTATTGATTTTCACCATACATTGACATGAATCCACCACGGTGTGCATGTGTTCCCATCCTGAACCCCCCTCCATCTCCCTCCCCATACCATCCCTTGGGTCATCCCAGTGCACCAGCCCCAAGCACCCTGTATCATGCATCAAACCTGGACTGGCGATTCATTTCACATATGATATTATACATGTTTCATTGTCATTCTCCCAAGACATCCCACCCTCGCCCTCTCCCACAGAGTCCAAAAGACTGGTCTATACATCTGTGTCTCTTTTGCTGTCCCACATACAGCACTATCATTACCATCTTTCTAAATTCCATATATATACATTAGTATACTGTACTGGTGTTTTTCTTTCTGGCTTACTTCACTCTGTATAATTGGCTCCAGTTTCATCCACATCATTAGAACTGATTCTAATGAATTCTTTTTAACAGCTGAGTAATATTCCATTGTGTATATGTATCATGGCTTTCTTTTTCATTCATCTGCTGAGGGACATCTAGGTTGCTTCCATGTCCTGGCTATCATAAACAGTGCTTAAAAGCTGAACAACAAGGGAAATTATAAGCAAGGTGAAAAGACAGCCTTCAGAATGGGAGAAAACAATAGTAAATGAAGCAACTGACAAAGAATTAACCTCAAAAATACATAAGCAACTCCTGCAGCTCAGTTCCAGAAAAATAAATGACCCAGTCAAAAATTGGGCCAAAGAACTAAATAGGCATTTCTCCAGAGAAGACATACAAATGGCTAACAAACACATGAAAAGATGTTCAACATCACTCATCAGAGAAATGCAAATCAAAACCACAATGAGGTACCATTTCACGCCAGTCAGAATGGCTGTGATCCAAAAGTCTACAAGCAACAAAAGCTGGAGAGGGTGTGGAGAAAAGGAAACCCTCTTACACTGTTGGTGGGAATACAAAACTAGTACAGCCACTATGGAGAACTGTGGAGATACCTTAAAAAACTGGAAATAGAACTGCCATCAGTTCAGTTCAGTTGAATTCAGTTGCTCAGTTGTGTCTGATTCTTTGCAACCCCATGAACCGCAGCACACCAGGCCTCCCTGTCCATCAACAACTCCTGGAGTTCACTCAGACTCACATCCATCGTGTCAGTGATGCCATCCAGCCATCTCATCCTTTGTCGTCCCCTTCTCCTCCTGCCCCCAATCCCTCCCAGCATCAGAGTCTTTTCCAATGAGTCAACTCTTCACATGAGGTGGCCAAAGTACTGGAGTTTCAGCTTTAGCATCATTCCTTCCAAAGAAATCCCAGGACTGATCTCCTTCAGATTGGTCTGGTTGGATCTTCTTGCAGTCCAAGGGACTCTCAACAGTCTTCTCCAACACCACAGTTCAAAAGCATCAATTCTTTGGTGCTCAGCCTTCTTCACAGTCCAACTCTCGCATCCATACATGACCACTGGAAAAACCATAGCCTTGTCTAGACGGACCTTAGTTGGCAAAGTAATGTCTCTGCTTTTGAATATGCTATCTAGGTTGGTCATAACTTTTCTTCCAAGGAGTAAGCGTCTCTTAATTTCATGGCTGCAGTCACCATCTGCAGTGACTTTGGAGCCCAAAAAAATAAAGTCTGACACTGTTTCCACTGTTTCCCCATCTGTTTCCCATGAAGTGATGGGACCAGATGCCATGATCTTTGTTTTCTGAATGTTGAGCTGTAAGCCAACTTTTTCACTCTCCTCTTTCACTTTCATCAAGAGGCTTTTTAGTTCCTCTTCACTTTCTGTCATAAGGCCCAGCAATCCCACTGTGGCATACACACCGAGGAAACCAGAATTGAAAGAGACACATGTACCCCAATGTTCATTGCAGCACTATTTATAATACTGCATTTTAAAGCAATTTTCTATAATATATATTTAGAGTATCTTTCAGAGGTGTCTAAATATAAGTCTAGAACTTAACATGTGTTTTCTAGGAAGAATACACTTATTGATTTAATAAAAATTAAAATATAACTTCAATTTCTAAAGAATTGTGTGATTTACTGAGTGACTTCATTAAGTCTCTCACTTCTTCTAAAGAGAGTAGAACAATATTGCTTTCATAACTTTATAATGAGAAAACTAAAGCTCGGATACATTAAAGGTCATGTTAGTGCCATAACAGGGTTAGCAGATGGCAGAGTCAGAACCTAGAAATGATCTCCTCCAATTCATTGACTTGCTTTTCAACTTTGCCTTGAAAAAAAACATCTAATGAGATTCTTTAGTCATCTGCAAGACAAGTGCATATTGGAATGTTGGAATTTCAGCTACCTTTAAAGAGAACAAGGTTAAAGGATGTTCAACTAAAATTAAGTATAAACTATAACTACATTTTCTCTCTGCTTTCTTGCAATGTTAGAGGCTAAATTTTTATCTTAACTTCAAAAGTAGGAAATTAGCGAGGGATAGTTTTCATGCCAGGACTGTGGATTGTGCTACAGACACCCAGTCATGGAAAAGACAGACCCATCTATGTGCTCCAAGACCAATAAGCAGTAATGAGAAGTCCAGGTACCCAGTCTTTTCACTATCCCCAGTAGGAAGATTTCAAACCGACTGATGACATCTTCACTTCTTTTTATTTGGTTCTGATACTGATTGATGGCTACTAATATTTTGGTTTTTATCTCTTGTAGCCACGGGAATTATTTCAGGAATGGATGTGTTAGAACTGACCTGATGAAAGGCAATCCTTGAATTCATAGGAGTAAATTACAAAGAGTTTTTCACACTGATGTTGGCCCCTCTACTGTCCCTATTTGGGGATAATTTATGTAAAGTGTATTTGTATTATAAGTGTAAAATTCAATGATTATTAATAAAATTATCAAATTGGGTATTTTAATAAAACCATCAAATTGTTCTAACATCTGTTAGAACATTACTACCACTCCAAATCGATAGTTGTACCTGTATGCAATTAACTCCTTTATCTGTAGTCCTAGATAACTACTAATTGCTTTCTAACTATAAATTTGCCTTTTCTGGACATTTCATATTGGTGGAATCAAGAAACTTATGGTCTTTTGTATATGGCTTCTTTTATTGATAAAATGTTTGACTTTTGAGACACACATGGTGTGCCATGTATCAATATTTCATTACCTTTTATTGATAAGTTCTTCTATTGTATGGACGTACCACATTTGACATTTGAATTGTTTCCTGCTTCGGCTACTATGAATAATGCTGTTATGACCATTTACCTACAAATCTTGTATGACACATTTATTTTTCTTTGTTGTATTCCTAGCAGTAAAATTACTGGCTCATATTCAGTATTCTTGCCTTGAGAAACCCATGGACAGTAAGAAAAGTGAAAAAAAAAAAAAAGATATGACACTAAAAGATGAGCCCCACAGGTTGGTGGGTGTTCAATATACTGCTGAGGAAGAGCAGAGAAAAAGCTACAGAAAGAACGAAGAGGCTGAGCCGAAGTGGAAACAACACTCAGTTGTGGATGTGTCTGGTGGTGAAAGTAAAGTCCAATGCTGTAACGAGCAATATTGCATAGGAACCTGGAATGTTAGGTCCATGAATCAAGGTAAATGGGATGTGGTCACACAGGAGATGGCAAAGTGAACATTGATATTTTAAGAATTGGGGAACTAAAATGGACAGGAATGGGCAAATTTAAATCAGATGACCATTATATCCCCTACCTTGGGTAAGAACCCATTAAAAGGAATGGAATAGCCCTCATAGTCAACAAAAGAATACAAAATGCAGTACTTAACTGCAATCTCAAAAATGACAGATTGATCTTGGGTTGTTTTCAAGGTAAACCACTCAACATCACAGTAGTAATCTAAGTCGATGGATGCCCCAACCACTAACACTGAAGATGATGAAGTTGAACAATTCTTTGAAGACTGGAAAGACCTCCTAGAACTAACACCAAAAAACATGTCATTTTCATCATAGGGGACCGGAATGCAAAAGTAGGAAGTCAAGAGATACCTGGAGTAACGGACAAATTTTGCCTTGGAGTACAAAATTAATCAGGACAAAGACTAACAGGGTTTTGCCAAGAGAATGCATTGGTCATAGCAATGCCCTCTTCCAACAACACAAGAGACAACTCTACACATGGACGGCACCAGATGGTCAATACCGAGATCAGATTGATTATATTCTTTGCAGCTGAAGATGGGTAAGTTCTATACCATCAGAAAAACAAGACCTGGACCTGACTGTGGCTCAAATCATCAGCTCCTTATTGCAAAATTCAGGCTCAGATTGAAGAAAGTAAGGAAAACCACTAGGGCATTCAGGTAGGAACTAAATCAAATCCTTTATGATTATACAGGGGAGGTGGTGATTAGATTCAAGGGATTATATCTAGTAGACGGGGTACCTGAAGAACTATGGTGAGAAGTTGTTAACATTGTACAGGATGTGTGTGTTAGTCACTCAGTCATGTCCGACTCCTTGCGACCCCATGAACTGTAGCCTTCCAGGCTTCTCTGCCCATTGGATTCTCCAGACAGAGATACTGGAGTGGATTGCCACCCCCTTCTCCAGAGGATATCCCCAACCCAGGCATCCAACCCTGGTCTCCTGCACTTCAGGCAGATTCTTTAAAGAGATGGCAACCAAAACCACCCCCAAGAAAAAGAAATGCAATAAGACGAAGCGGTTGTCTGAGGAAACCTTACAAATAGCTGAAAAAAGAAGACAAGTGAACAGCAAAGGAGAAAGGGAAATATATAACCAACAGAATGCAGAGTTCCAGAGATTAGCAAGGAGAAATAAGAAAGCCTTCTTAAGTGAATAATGCAAAGAAACAGAGGAAAAAATAGAATAGGAAAGACTAGAGAGCTCTTCAAAATATTGGAGGTACCAAGGAAACATTTCATGCAAAGATGGGCACAGAAAAGGACAAAACTGCAAGGACCTCACAGAAGAAGAGTAGCAAGAATACACAAAAGAACTGTCTTTAAAAAAAAAAAAAAAAGCTCCTCTTAATGACCCAGATAATCACAATTGTGTGGTCACTCACCTAGACCCAGATATCTTGGAGTGTGAAGTCAAATAGGCCTTAGGAAGAATTACTATAAACAAAGCTAGTGGAAGTGATAGAATTCCAGCTGAGCTATTTCTATTCTTAAAAGATGATGCTGTTAAAGTGTTGTACTCAATATGCCAGCAAATTTTGAAAACTCAGCAGTGACCATAAGACTGGAAAAGGTCAGTTTTCATCCCAATGCCAAAGAAAGTTCAAATTACTGTACAATTGCACTAATTTCACATGCTACCAAGATTATGCTCAAAATCCTTCAAACTAGGCTTCAGCAGTACATGAACTGGGAACTTCCAGATGTACAAGATGGATTTAGAGAAGGCAGAGGAACCAGAGATCAAATTGCCAACATTCACTGGATCATCAAAAAAGCAAGAGAATTACAAAAAAAACAAAACTACTTCTGCTTCACTGACAACATTAAATCCTTTAACTGTGTGGATCACAACAAATTGTGGAATAATCTTAAACAAATGGGTATACCAGACCACTTTAACCAGCCTCCTAAGAAAGCTGTATGTATGAAAAGAAGCAACAGTTAGAACCAGACATGGAACAATCAGTTCAGTTCAGTAGCTCAGTCGTGTCTGACTCTTTGCAACCCCATGAATCGCAGCATGCCAGGCCTCCCTGTCCATCACCAACTCCCGGAGTTCACTCAGACTCACGTCCATAGAGTCAGTGATGCCATCCAGCCATATCATCCTCTGTCATCCCCTTCTCCTCCTGCCCCCAATCCCTCCCAGCAGCAGAGTCTTTTCCAATGAGTCAACTCTTCGCATGAGGTGGCCAAAGTATTGGAGTTTCAGCTTTAGCATCATTCCCTCCAAAGAAATCCCAGGGCTGATCTCCTTCAGAATGGACTGGTTGTATCTCCTTGCAGCCCAAGGGACTCTCAAGAGTCTTCTCCAACACCACAGTTCAAAAGCATCAATTCTTCAGCATGGAACAATGAACTGGTTCAAAATTGGGGAAGGAGTACATCAAGGCTGTATATTGTCACCCTACTTATTTAACTTATTTGAAGAGTACATCATACAAAATGCTGGGCTGGATGACTCCCGAGCTGGAACCAAGATTGATAGGAGAAATATCAACAACGTCAAATATGCAGATGATACCACTTTAATGGTAGAAAGAGAAGTGGAACTAAAGAACGTCTTGATGAAGGTGAAATAGGAGAGTGAAAAGGGTGGCTTAAAACTCAACATTCAAAAAACAAAGATTTTTGGCATCCATTCCCATCACTTCATGGCAACTAAATGGGGCAACTTTGAAAACAGTGAGAGACTTTATTTTCTTGGGCTCCAGAATCACGGTGGTTGGCGATTGTAGCCATGAAATTAAGACACTTGCTCCCTGGTAGAAAAGCTATGGAAAACCTAGACAGTGTATTAAAAACCAGAGATATCACTTTGCTGACAAAGTTTCGTCTAGTCAAAGCTATGGTTCTTCCACTAGTCATGTATGGATGAGTGAGTTGGATCATAAAGAAGGCTGAGCACTGAGGAATTGATGCTTTTGAACCGTGGTCCTTGACAAGACTCTTGAGAGTCCCTTTGGCTGCAAGGAGATCAATCCAGTCAATCCTGAAGGAAAACAACCCTGAATATTCATTGGAAGGGCTGAAGCTGTAGCTGAAGCTCCAATACTTTGAACACCTGTTGCAAAGAGCTGACTCATTAGAAAGACACTGATGCTGGAAAGGATCTTTTGGGGTATTAGTTCTAAAAGGTCTTGTGGGTCTTCATAGAACCATTCAACTTCAGCTTCTTCAGCATTACTTGTTGGGGCATAGACTTGGATTACTGTGATATTGGGTGGTTTGCCTTGGAAATGAACAGAGATCATTCTGTCGTTTTTGAGATTGCATCCAAGTACTGCATTTCAGACTCTTTTGTTAACCATGATGGCTACTCCATTTCTTCTAAGGGAGTCCTGCCCACAGTAGTAGATATAATGGTCATCTGAGTTAAATTCACCAATTCCAGTCCATTTTAGTTCGCTAATTCCTAGAATGTCGACACTCACTCTTGCCATCTCCTGTTTGACCACTTCCAATTTGCCTTGATTCATGGACCTAACATTCCAGGTTCCTATGCAATATTGCTCTTTATAGCATTGGACCTTGCCTCTATCACCACTCACATCCACAACTGGGTATTGTTTTTGCTTTGGCTCCATCCATTCATTCTTTCTTATTTCTCCACTGATCTCCAGTAGCATACTGGGCATCTACCGACCTGTGGAGTAACTCTTTCAGTATCCTATCATTTTGCCTTTTCATATTGTTCATGGGGTTCTCAAGGAAAGAATACTGAAATGGTTTGCCATTCCCTTCTCCAGTGGAACACATTCTGTCAGAATGTCCACCCGAAAAAGATGTCATTTTCATTATAGGGGACTGGAATGCAAAACTAGGAAGTCAAGAAACACCTGGGGTAACAGGAAAATTTGGCCTTGGAATATGGAGTGAAGCAGGGCAAGTAGAGTTTTGCCAAGAGAACACACTGGTCATAGAAAACACCCTCTTCCAACAACACAAGAGAAGACTCTACACATGGACATCACCAGATGGCTTAGATCATGAACTCCTTAATGCCAAATTCAGATTTAAATTGAAGAAAGTGGGGAAAACTGCTAGACCATTCAGGTATGACATAAATCAAATCCCTTATGATTATACAGTGGAAGTGAGAAATAGATTTAAGGGACTAGCCTGATGAACTATGGAATGAGGTTCGTGACATTGTATAGGAGACAGGGATCAAGAGCATCCCCATGGAAAAGAAATGCAAAAAAGCAAAATGGCTGTCTAGGGAGGCCTTACAAATAGCTGTGAAAGGAAGAGAAGTGAAAGCAAAGAAGAAAAGGAAACATATTCCCATTTAAATGCAGAGTTCCAAAGAAGAGCAAGAAGAGATAAGAAAGCCTTCTTCAGCGATTGGTGCAAAGAAATAGAGGGAAACAACAGAATGGGAAAGACTAGAGATCTCTTCAAGAAAATTAGAGATACCAAGGGAACATTTCATGCAAAGATGGGCTTGATAAAGGACAGAAAGCAGAAAGACCTAACAGAAGCAGAAGATATTAAGAGGTGGCAAGAATACACAGAAAATTGTAAAATAAAGAGCATCATGACCCAGATAATTACAATGGTGTGATCACTCACCTAGAGCCAGACATCCTGGAATGTGAAGTCAAATGGGTCTTAGAAAGCATCACTACTGCCAGTGGAGCTACTTCAAATTCTGAAAGATGATGCTGTGAAACTGCTGCACTCAGTATGCCAGCAAATTTGGAAAACTCAGCAGTGGCCACAGGACTGGAAAAGGTCAGTTTTCATTTCAATCCCAAAGAAAGGCAGTGCCAAAGAATGCTCAAACTACTGCACAGTTACACTCATCTCACACGCTAGTAAAGTAATGCTCAAAATTCTCCAAGCCAGGCTTCAGCCATATGTGAATCGTGAACTTCTGATGTTCAAGCTAGTTTTATAAAAAGGCAGAGGAACCTGAGATCAAATTGCCAACATCTGCTGGATCATCGAAAAAGCAAGAGAGTTCCAGAAAAACATCTATTTCTGCTTTATGGACTATGCCAAAGCCTTTGGCTGTGTGGATCACAATAAACTGTGGAAAATTCTGAGAGAGATGGGAATACCAGACCACCTGACCTGCCTCTTGAGAAACCTATATGCAGGTCAGGAAGCAACAGTTAGAACTGGACATGGAACATCACACTGGTTCCAAATAGGAAAAGGAGTATGTCAAGGCTGTATATTGTCACCCTGCTTATTTAACTTCTATGCAGAATACATCATGAGAAATGCCTCGCTGGAGGAAGTGCAAGCTGGAATCAAGATTGCCAGGAGAAACATCAATAACCTCAGATATGCAGATGACACCATCCTTATGGCAGAAAGTGAAGAGGAACTAAAAAGCCTCTTGATGAAAGTGAAAGAGGAGAGTGAAAAAGTTGGCTTAAAGCTCAACATTCAGAAAATGAAGATCATGGCATCTGGTCCCATCACTTCATGGGAAACAGATGGGTAAACAGTGGAAACTGCCGGGGGGCCAGCGTGAGGAAATCCGCCCATGGCAAAGGTCATGAGGAAGGAGGCTTGGCATACACAAAGGCGTGATCAAGCCTCAGGAAACCCCCTGTTCCCGAGCATCTACCCCAAAACCAGAGTCTGTTTTATGCTCTCCCCCAAAACCGTTTTTCTCGGAGAAGGAGTAAACGTGCAGCTCCAAGGCAATAAAAATTCCTGGGCATGACAAGAGTGTTTCAGCTTACGGACTCCTCTGAAGGTTATCTAGCCCACCTGTATAGGTTCGTCTGGCCACATGTGATTGTTTACAGCCTCCCAACCTGAGAGGCATGAGATGTTTTAGACTTACTAAAGGCAAATTCTTTTGGGGAGTTGGAAATTATTAGTATAGTGGGTTGATTAGGAATTATATTGGTGAAGGGTTTGCCAATAATTGCTGCTAATTCCCTACCCTGGGTGTGACAAGGGTGTCTTAGGTCAAACCTCTCTGCTGACAGACTAGCTTGTGTGACAGGATTATCCATACTCCTGCCACTATGCACATGATTGTTTACTACCTCTTAACCATAAACAGCACAGAGAGTTTTGGAGTATTTTGAGAGTCTTAATTAGCATACGGCTCTTCTCATTGTTGAGTCAATGATTGCCACCAGGCCTCCATATCCTTAGGCACCTGGGAATATATTAATCAATGTATTTGGACTATAGAAAAGGAAATACAGTAGTTTTTAAGGTTAGCAATACTAGACTTTTTGAGTTAATGAATTTTCTCTTTTGTAATAGATCACTGTACTTTGTTATAAATCACTGTGTCCTTGCTATGTAAAAATGAAACTTTATCACTATCTTAAGACTAAATAGATCTTAAGGGGAACATTGATGAAAGGATTTTCATTTGTTGGGTTGATGGTTGCTGCTAAATCTCCATGTTCCCTGCCCTTATAATGAATATAACTAGCATATAGGAGAAATAAGTATTAACCTTTAAGCATATAGGAGAAATAAGCATTAACCTTTTAGATTAATCATGTTAACCTTGGGTTAAATAAATTCCTTTCTTGATTGTAACTCACTACACCCTCACCCTATAGGAATGTAACTTTATTTGGAGGGTGGTGCCTGGTTTAAGAAAAAACATCCTTGGAAGAAATAAGTTTTTTGGTTATCAGAAAGAAAGGATCATAAAATGTCAGCAGGTCTCACTCATGGCCAGAAGATGATGTAAAATCCCTAAGACCTTTTTATGTGAAGCACCTGATTTTGATAAAGGTCAGGACTGCTGACCCCCGCGTGACTCTGTATTCATCCCTATGTGTAACAAAAGGTATATAAGCAAACCCCAAAATAAAGAAATCGGATCAGTTTCTGGAAAGACTGATTCCCCCATGTCACTTCTTTCTTGCTCCCTGTTATTCTGGCTGAATTCCCATCTGGAGCATGGATGCTATTCCACGTAAACCAAGTTATTCAGCCTCTTTTTCTCCACTAATTTTCCTACTACACTATCCGTATCTAATCTCTCTATATATCTGTAATTAAATATGTATTTTTCCAAGGACGCCGACGCCATCCCCACCTTCGAATTCCCTGGATCCACCGGGGCTGGACCCCGGCAGGAAACAATGTCCGATTTTATTTTTTGTGGCTCCAAAATCACTGCAGATGGTGATTGCAGCCATGAAATTAAAAGATGCTTACTCCTTGGAAGGAAAGTTATGACCAACCTAGATAGCATATTAAAAAGCAGGGACATTACTTTGCAGACAAAGGTCCATCTAGTCAAAGATATGGTTTTTCCAGTGGTCATATATGGATGTGAGAGTTGAATTGTGAAGAAAGCTGAGCACCAAATAATTGATGCTTTTGAACTGTGGTGTTGAAGAGGACTCTTGAGAGTCCCTTGGACTGCAAGGATGTCCAACCAGTCCATTCTAAAGGAGATGAGTCCTGGGTGTTCACTGGAAGGAAAGATGCTGAGACTGAAATTCCAGTACTTTGGCCACCTCATGCAAAGAGTTGATTTATTGGAAAAGACTCTGATGCTGGGAAAGATTGGGGGCAGGAGGAGAAGGGGATGACAGAGGATGAGAAGGCTGGATGGCATCACTGACTTGCTGGACATGAGTTTGAGTGAACTCCAGGAGTTGGTGATGGACAGGGAGGCCTGGCGTGCTGCGATTCATGCAGTCTCAAAGAGTCGACACGACTGAACTGAACTGAACTGATGCTGGTAAAGACTGAAGGCAGATGATGAAGGGAATGTGAGAGGATGAGATGGTTGAATGGCATCACTGATCAATGGACATGAGTTTGAGCAAGCTCTGGGAGATGGTGAAAGACAAGGAAGCCTGACATGCTGCAGTTCATGGGGTCACAAAGAGTCAGACATGACTTGGCTACTCAACAAACAACAACAGTTTTACAAACTAGGTAGACTACAGCATTAATTGCATCTGTCTACAATGCAGAAGACCCGGGTTCGAGCCCTGGGTTGGGAAGATCCCCTGGAGAAGGAAATGGTATCCACTCCAGTACTATTGCCTGGAAAATCCCATGGACAGAGGAGCCTGGTAGACTATAGTCTATGGGGTCGCAAAGAGTCGGACACGACTGAGTGTCTTCACTTTACTTCAAGATATGTTTATGTTTGTGTGTCTATTCCTTGAGTTATCTAACTGCTAGTTCATGTGATTTGTAAAAACAGAATAGTGTCTTACTCTTTTCTTTCTAATATGGGGGCCTTTAATCTCTTTCCCTCCTCTCATGCTTCTTGAGTGGGCATGTACCTTACTGTAGTGCTTAGAACTTCTAGTTTTATATTTAAGTGGAATAGGCTTGATGGACATCCTTGTTTTGTTCTCTTTCTTAAGGGACTGAGACCCTTCTATTTTCAATCATTAAGTGTGGTTTTAGCTGTGGGTTTTACTTAGATGTCCCTTACCAGATTGAGGAAGTTCTTTTCTATTTATAGTTTACTGAGGATTTTTACACAGTGTGGGTCTTCTCAAATGATTTTTCTGTATCTGTTGAGATAAGCCTTTTTAAATAATCTTTCTTTCTGAATTATGACACAGTAATTGACTTTACCATGCTAAATCCACAATGGGGTCAAGACATACATGTTTGTGGATTCTATTTGAAAATATTTTGCTAGTGATTTTAATGTTTATGTTCATGAAGGATATTAGCCTTTAGTTTACTTTCCTTGGGATGTCTTTTCCTGGCTTTGGTATATAGGTGAGCACAACCTCATAACAAGAGTTTAGAAAGCCTCCCTCCCTAATTCTCTCTTTTCTGAAAGAATTCCTAAAGTACTGGTGTTATTTTTCTTCTTTAAATACAGAGAAAAATCATCAGTAAAAACCCAGGGAGGCCCAGCTTTCCTTATGGCTACAGTTTTAATTGGGCTTCCCTGGTGGCTCAGAGGTTAAAGTGTCTGCCTGCAATGTGGGAGACCTGGGTTTGATCTCTGGGTTGGGAAGATTCCCCTGGAGAAGGAAATGGCAACCCACTCCAGTATTCTTGCCTGAAGAATCCCATGGATGGAGGAACCTGGTGGGCTATAGTCCACAGGGTTGCAAAGAGTCAGACACGACTGAGCAACTTCATTTTCACTTTCATAGTTTTAATTACTAATTAAAGTTCTTTGTTAATTTCCTATTCACAATTTTTATGATTAATTTTTATTTGAGTATATTTTCTTCACAATGTTGTATTAGTTTCATTTCTACTGTAAAGCAAAGTGAATCCTATATATATATTCACCCTTATTATCTTTCTTCCCATTTAGGTCCACACAGAACACTGGGTAGACTTCCTTGTGCTATGCTATAGGTTTGCATTAGTTAACTATTTTATATGTTAGTTCAGTCATGTATAACTCTTTGCAACCCCATGGACTGCAGCATGCCAGGCTTCCCTGTCCATTACTAACTCCAGGAGCTTTCTCAAACTCATGTCCATTGAGTTGGTGATGCCACCCAACCATCTCATCCTCTGACATTCCCTTCTCCTGCCACTTTCAATCATTACCAGCATCAAGGTCTTTTCAAATGATTCATTTCTTTGCATGAGGTGGCCAAAGTACTGGAGTTTCAGCTTCAGCATCAGTCCTTCCAATGAATATTCAGGACTGATCTCCTTTAGGATGGACTGGTTGGATCTCCTTGCTGTTCAAGGGACTTTCAAGAATCTTCTCTAACACCACAGTTCAAAAGCATAAATTCTTCCCGGCTAGCTTTCTTTAAAATCCAACTCTCATATCCAAATATGACTACTGGATAAACCAAAGCTTTGACTAGATGGACCTAGGTTGGCAAAGTAATGTCTCTGCTTTTTAATATGCTGTCTAGGATGGTCATAGCTTTTCTTCCAAGGAGTAAGCATCTTTTAATTTCATGGCTGCAGTCACCATCTGTAGTGATTTTGCAGGCCAAATAAAGTCTGCCACTGTTTCCATTGTTTCCCCATCTATTTGCCATGAAGGGATGGAACCAGATGCCATGATCTTCAGTTTTCTGAATGTTGAGTTTTAAGCCAACTTTTTCACTCTGCTCTTTCACTTTCATCAAGAAGCTCTTTAGTTCTTTACTTTCTGCCATAAGGGTGGTGTCATCTGCATATCTGAGGTTATTGATATTTCTCCTGGCAATCTTGATTCCAGCTTGGGCTTCATCCAGTCCAGCATTTTGCATGATGTGCTCTGTATATAAGTTAAATTAGCAGGGTGACACTATACAGCCTTATGTATTCCTTTCCTGCTTTGGAACCAGTCTGTTTTTCCATCTCCAGTTCTAACTGTTGATTCTTGACTTGCATACAGATTTCTCAGGAGGCAGGAGAGGTAATCTGGTATTCTCATCCCTATAAGAATTTTCCACAGTTTTTTGTGAACTACACAGTCAAAGGCTTGGCATAGTCAATAAAGCAGACAAAGATGTTTTTCTGGAACTATCTCACTTTTTCAATAATCCAACAGATGTTGGCAATTTGATCTCTGATTCCTCTGCCTTTTCTAAATTCAGCTTTAACATCTGGAAGTTCACATATTGCTAAAGCCTGGCTTGGAGAACTTTGAGCATTACTTTGCTAGCGTGTGTGATGAGTGCAATTGTGCGGTAGTTTGAACACTCTTTGGCATTGCCTTTCTTTGGGATTGGGATGAAAACTGACCTTTTCCAGTCCTGTGGCCACTGCTGAGTTTTCCAAATTTGCTGGCATATTGAGTGCAGCACTTTCACAGCAGCATCTATTAGGATTTGAAATAGCTCAACTGCAATTCCATCACCTCCACTAGCTTTGTTCGTGGTGATGGTTCCTAAGACCCACTTGACTTCACATTCCCAAATATCTGGTTCTAGGTGAGTGATCACATCATCTTGGTTATCTGCACCATGAACATCTTTTTCGTATAGTTCTTCTGTGTATTCTTGCCACCTCTTCTTTGTATTTTCTGCTTCTGTTAGGTCCATACCATTTCTGTTCTTTAGTGTACCTAACTTTGCATGAAATGCTTCCTTGGTATCTCTAATTTTCTTGAAGAAATCTCTCGTCTTTCCCATTCTATTGTTTTCCTCAATTTCTTTGCACTGATTACTGAGGAAGGCTTTCTTATCTCTCCTTGGTATTCTTTGGAACTCTGCATTTAAATGGGTATATCTTTCCTTTTCTCCTTTGCCCTTAGCTTCTCTTCTTTCCTCAGCTATTTGTAAGGCCTCCTCACAACCATTTTGCCTTTTTGCATTTCTTTTTCTTGATAGTGGTCTTGATCACTGCCTCCTGTACAATGTCACAAACTTCTGTCCATAGTTCTTCAGGCACTCTGTCTATCAGATCTAATATCTTGAATCTATTTCCCACTTCCACTATACGTGGGGGAGGGATGGATTGTAAGTTTGGGTTTAGTAGATACAAACTACTATATATAGAGTGGATCAATAACAAGGTCCTACTGTATAGCACAGAGAACTACATTCAATATCCTGTGATAAATCATAATGGAAAATATACAAAAATGTGTGTATATGTATATAACAATAACTTTGCTATTACAGTAAAATTAACATGTAAGTCAACTATACTTCAATAAAATAAAATTTTAAAATATTTGATTTCTTGATTCATTTATTGTTTTATACCTTGTATATTATTTTATTTTATATCTTATATATTATTTTACTATCTTAATGAATGCCTAGGTCAACTGTGTGCCATGTTTTAAGTGGTAAAATATGCCACTATTGTCCTTCCTGATAAATTAAGTATCAAAGCACTCTGAATTAAGAAATTTAGAGGCTCTTTGTCCTACCTATTGCCAAATATGACAAAATATAAATTACTATTATAATTATAAGCCCTACCTCTATCACATTCCTGCTTAAAATTAATATTGTCAAATACAAGTTGAAAATATTAATATTTGTAGGGAAAAAGCAATTATTCTGTTTCCTGGTTGCCCAACATGATGAAAACCTCTACCCTTATATGGTGAATCCTTAAGTTCATGATCCCATTTGCTAGTACTCAGGTAGTACTTACCTTATCAATCAGGTTTCATCTGAATGCAAGAAATATTTGCTTTTTATCTTCAAATAGAAAAAAAAAATACTGGAGAATATTTGAGAAGTTGACAACCTGATTGATAAAATACCCTACCATTGTGGAGTAGATTGATAATATTATCATCATAATAATAATATACAAAGTCATATTATCAGTTTAGCAACAGAATTCAATTAAAAATAGATTTACTGAAAAATATTATTGTAGTTATTGAAATGTCACAGGGGTTTTGAAGACAACAGTATCTACTAAATGTCATTGTCTCCATAGATGATGTGTAAACAACCATATCAATTTATTGAATGTAAACTTGGATTGATATAATTTTAAATTTTTTTTAAAAGCAAGAATTTAGACACAAATGATATTGAGACATTAACACTTTTAGATAGGTTAGTATTCTTGCCCTTGGAAAAAGAGCTCCTCATTATTCCTGTAAATTTACTAAACAGAATTTGGGTCTTAAGTTTGCATTCCTCCAAATTCTTAAATAATGGAGAAGTATAATCAACTTTAGGGAATTTTTTCAATTCTATTCTGGAGTTCACAGAATTTACAGGTAGAGTGAAAGTGTTAGTCACTCACTAATGTCCAGCTGTATTTAACCCTATGGACTGTAGCCTACCAGGCTCCTCTGTCCATGGAATTCTCCAGGCAAGAATACTGGAGTGGGTTGCCATTCTCTTCTCTAGAGCATCTTCCCAGCCCAGGGATTGAACTTGAGTCTCCTAAACAAAATCCTAAAAATTTTCATTACTGGCTGCATACAGGGATAGGTTAAAATAAAACTCTTCTTGAAAGAGTTAAACTAAATTTCTTCTTCCCTCCCTCCCTTCCTTTTTTCTTCCTTCTACTGTATTTATCATATGCCTATGTATCAGGTACAATTAAATGCATCATGCTAGCAGTTAATGTGTTACTACAAATGATAATATTAAAATTTTCTTGTTTCCACATGTGCACATGCACATACACACACACACACACACAGTATTTTTAAATCCTATGTTACTCCATTCTAAATTCTTTTTAATGTAGGTATATGGCAATTACTTGTTTGGGAATATATGTGAAAACCTAAACAGTTTCACTGAGGTCTAAAATGCTCTTGTGTGTTGAGAGATTTTTTTCAAGTATAACTGCAATATTCAATGCTTCTAAACATTATGCTATTTCTTCTTTTCTACTACATGCTACACAGGACCTATAATATAATAGAAAAACCGAGGTCACAGATGGAAGTGGTAAAAGGATTCTTGAGCCTATGAATATGATCTCACTGGCAGTCTTAAAATCCTATTTTCCTAAGCTATCTGAAACTCCAGCCAAACATTAGAGCTAATTATACAGAGAAATGTAATACTAAGTTTATTTTTAAGGCAATCAATGCCCTTGAAGCTAAACACACACAGTGAGATTCCAGCATGCCCTGAAGATTTACAGCAACTCTCAGTGTGAGGTGAAATTATTTAATGCTCTTGAAAGTTACCAGTCAGAATTGTATCGGTATTTTTTGGAGAACTAGAACAAATAACTTCACAATTTGTATGGAACTACAAAGTCTCTCAAACAGCCAAAGCAATCTTGAGAAAGAAGAATGGAACTGGAGGAATCAACCTGCCTGAGTTCAGGCTATACTACAAAGCAACAGTCATCAAGACAGTATGGTGCTGGCACAAAGATAGAAACACAGATCAATAAAACAAAATAGAAAGCCTGGAGATAAATCCACATACCTATGGACACCTTATCTTTGACAAAGGAGGCAAGAATATACAATGGAGAAAAGACAATCTCTTTAACAAGTGGTCCTTGGGAAACTGGTCAACCACTTGTAAAAGAATGAAACTTGAACACTTTCTAACACCATACACAAAAATAAACTCAAAATGGATTAAAGATCTAAATGTAAGACCAGAAACTATAAAACTCCTAGAGGATAACATAGGCAAAACACTCTCTGATGTAAATCATAGCAGAATCCTCTATGACCCACCTCCCAAGTAATGGAAATAAAAGCAAAAAGTAAAAAAATAGGACCTAATTAAAAGCTTTTATACAATGAAGGACAGTATAAACAAGGTGAAAAGACAGCCTTCAGAATGGGAGAAAATAAGAGCAAATGAAGTAACTGACAAAGAATTAACCTCTAAAAGATACAAGCAGAGGGAGAGGGAGAGGGTGGGATGATATGGGAGAATGGCATTCTATCATGTATACTATCATGTAAGAATTGAATCGCTAGTCTATGTCTGACACAGGATACAGCATGCTTGGGGCTGGTGCATGGGGATGACCCACAGAGATGTTATGGGGAGGGAGGTGGGAGGGGGGTTCATGTTTGGGAACACATGTAAGAATTAAAGATTTTAAAATTAAAAAAAATAAAAAAAATAATTAAATAAAATAAAAAAAAAAAAAAATAAAAGATACAAGCAACTCCTGAGGCTCAATTCCAGAAAAATAGCAACCCAAGCAAAAAATGGGCCAAAGAACTAAACAGACATTTTTCCAAAGAAGACATACAGATGGCTAACAAACACATGAAAAGATGCTCAACATCACTCATTATCAGAGAAATGCAAATCAAAACCACAATGAGGTATCATCTCACACCAGTCAGAATGGCTCCTATCAAAACGTCTACAAGCAATAAATGCTGGAAAGGGTACAGAGAAAAAGGAACCCTCTTACACTGTTGGTGAGAATGCAAACTAGTACAGCCACTATGAAGAAAAGTGTCTATATTCCTTAAAAAACTGGAAATAGAACTGCCATATGACCCAGCAATCCCACTGCTGGGCATATACACCAAGAAAACCAGAATTGAAAGAGACACGTGTACCCCAATGTTCATTGCAGCACTGTTTACAATAGCCAGGACATGGAAGCAACCTAGATGTCCATCGGCAGACGAATGGATAAAGTCGTGGTACAAATACACAATGGAATATTACTCAGCTATTAAAAAGAATGCATTTGAATCAATTCTAATGAGGTGGATGAAACTAGAGCCTATTATACAGAGCGAAGTAAGTCAGAAAGTGTTAGTCGCTAAGTCATATCTGACTCTTTGTGACCCCATGGGCTGTAGCCCACCAGGCTCCTCTATTCATGGGATTTCCCAGGCAAGAATACCAGAGTGGGTTGCCATTTCCTTCTCCAGGGGGTCTTCCTGACCCAGGGATTGAACCTGGGTCTCCCACAGTGCAGGCAGCTTCTTTACCATCTGAACCACCAGGGAAGAAAAACACCAATATAGTATATTAACACACGTATATGGAATTTAGAAAGATGGTAATGATGACCCTATATGCGAGATATCAATAGAGACACAGATGTAAAGAACAGACATTTGGACTCCGTGGGAGAAGGCAAGAGTGGGATGAGTTGAGAGAATAGCACTGAAACGTATATTATCATATATGAAATAGTTCGCCATCCAGGTTTGATGCATGAGAAGGATGCTCATGCCTGGTGCACTGGGATGACCCTGAGGGATGGGATGGGGAGGGAGGTGGGAGGGGACTCAGGATGGGGAACATATGTACACCCATGGCTGATTCATGTGCATGTATGACAAAAACCACCACAATATTGTAAAGTAATTAGCCTCCAGTTAAAATAAAATTTAAAAATATATTCAAAAAAAGAAAATCTCATCCCCATTTCATCTTTGGTTTCCATAATTCACTATCCTATTATTAATTTTTTGTTGTTCCCTAAAGGTAAACAGAAGTATACAGTGAAGCAAAGAAATTAAAATTTACAAAAGCCAACTATATTAGACTTCTTACAGTACTTCAGGTAATTTGTAATAAAAATATTTGAGATAGGCTTTATAACTAATTTCCAGATGATGAAATAACTGATTGAGGTTAAGCACTGGATCTGTATAAACAGAAAGATGTATTGATACAGTCTTTCATTCATTCAGTTGGTCACCTAACAAATATTTATACAGACATGATAGGAATAAAATAGTTTCAATTTGGTAACTGAAAATCCTATAATGAGATATTGTTTGTGAATTATATTCTGCATATTATAATATTTTGAATTTGCATCACCCTGGAGAAGGAAATGGCAGTATTCTTGCCTGGAGAACCCCAGAGACAGAAGACCCTGGTGGGCTGCCGTCTATGGGGTCGCACAGAGTAGGATGCAACTGAAGCGACTTAGCAGCAGCAGCGGCAGTGTTCTCAGGGCCATGTTAACCAGATATAGTTGGGACTTTAATTTTCACATACTGTGCTTTCATTGCTGTGATAACTGTGTCTAAATTTTCTTGCCATTTAAAGTGTTAGAGATTTGTTAGAATGTAAAGTTCAAGAAAGAAAAGATTTTCTTATTTATCAGTGAAAATCTCCTGAATCTAAGATACTGCCTTATTAGGTCCTCAATAATGATTTATTTGAATGAATGTATGAGATTACAGAAATATGATATTTTTGTAAGTAAAGTGAGGATATATATTTTTTTCAATTAAATAATTAAATTTACATCTGGTTAAACTTAGAGTTAGAAATCATGGTAGTAATTTTCAGCTTAGAAGTTATCTGATAAAACATTTAAATTTTGTACATCATTTTGATTTTGTCCATACAGTGTGGAGCATAAATTTGAAATCAAACTTACAAACATTTGCATAGCAAAGAAAATCATTAACAAAATGAAAAGACATTGCCATCTTTCTAAATTCCATATATATGTGTTAGTATACTGTATTGGTGTTTTTCTTTCTGGCTTACTTCACTCTGTATAATCGGCTCCAGTTTCATCCATCTCATCAGAACTGATTCAAATGAATTCTTTTTAACGGCTGAGTAATACTCCATTGTGTATATGTACCTCAGCTCTCTTATCCATTCATCTGCTGATGGACATCTAGGTTGCTTCCATGTCCTGGCTATTATAAACAGTGCTGCGATGAACATTGGGGTACATGTGTCTCTTTCAATTCTGGTTTCCTCGGTGTGTATGCCCAGCAGTGGGATTGCTGGGTCGTAAGGGAGTTCTATTTGCAATTTTTTAAGGAATCTCCACACTCTTCTCCATAGTGGCTGTACTAGTTTGCATTCCCACCAACAGTGTAGGAGGGTTCCCTTTTCTCCACACCCTCTCCAGCATTTATTGCTTGCAGATTTTTGGATTGCAGCCATTCTGACTGGTGTGAAGTGGTACCTCATTGTGGTTTTGATTTGCATTTCTCTGATAATGAGTGATGTTGAGCATCTTTTCATGTGTTTGTTAGCCATCCGTATGTCTTCTTTGGAGAAATGTCTATTTAGTTCTTTGGCCCATTTTTTGATTGGGTCGTTTATTTTTCTGGAATTGAGCTGCATAAGTTGCTTGTATATTTTTGAGATTAGTTGTTTGTCAGTTGCTTCATTTGCTATTATTTTCTCCCATTCAGAAGGCTGTCTTTTCACCTTGCTGATATTTTCCTTTGTTGTGCAGATATATATGGAATTTAGAAAGATGGCAATGACAACCCTGTATGCAAGACAGGAAAAAAGACGCAGCTGTGTATAACAGACTTTTGGACTCAGAGGGAGAGGGAGAGGGTGGGATGATTTGGGAGAATGGCATTCTATCATGTATACTATCATGTAAGAATTGAATCACTAGTCTATGTCTGACGCAGGATACAGCATGCTTGGGGCTGGTGCATGGGGATGACCCACCCACAGAGATGTTATGGGGAGGGAGGTGGGAAGGGGGTTCATGTTTGGGAACACATGTAAGAACTGAAGATTTTAAAATAAAAATAAATAAATAAATCCAAAAATAAAAAATAAAAAAAAAAAAAATTAAAAAAAAAACCAAAATGAAAAGACAACTTACAGAATGGGAGATCTTTGCAAATGAAGCAACCAACAAATCTTTAACCTCCAAAATAAACAAAGAGCTCATACAACTCAGTAACAATAAAAAACAAATGTCTCTATCCAAAAATGGGCAGAGGACCTAGCAGGCATTTCTGCAAAGAAGACATACAGCTGGCCAACAGGCACGTAAAGAGATGCTCAACATCTCTAATTATTAGAAAAAGGCAAATCAAAGCTACAGTGAGGAATCACCTTACACCAGTCAGAATGGTATCATTAAAAAGTTTGCAAACCATAAACACTGGAGAGAGAGTGGGAAAAAAGGGTACTCTCCTACACTGTTGGTGAGAATGTAAATTGATATAGCCATGATGGAGAACAACTTGGAGGTTTCTTCAGAAACTAAAATAGAGCTACCATGTGATCTAACAATACCACTCCTCCTGGGCTTATATCCACAGAAAATCATAGTTTAAAAGGATGCATGTACCCCAGTGTTCATTGCATCACTGTTTACAAATAGCCAAGATATGGAAGCAACCTAATGTCCATTAATAGAGGAATAACGATGTGATATATATATATATATGTATATATATATATATACACACACACACACACACACACACACACACACACACACACAAACACATACATACATACATATGATGGAATATTACTCTGTCATAAAAAATGAAACAATGCTATCTGCCACAACATGAATGGATCTGGAGATTAGTATACTAAGTGAAGTAAGTCAGAGAAAAACAAATATATTGCTTATTGGACAATATTAAAAGGCACAAATGAACTTATTTACAAAACAGAAACTTACAGACTTAGAAAACCAATTTATGGTTACCAAAGGAGAAACATAACAGAGAGGAATTAGGAGTTTAAGATTGAGTAGTATATACATACTACTATTTTTAATATAAATAATCAACAAGGACCTATGGTATAGCACAGGGAATTCTGCTCACTATTATGTAAAAGCCTGAATTGAAAATAATTTGAAAAATGATAGATAGATGCTTATTCATAATTGAATCACTTGTCTGTATACCTAAAACTAACAACACTTTTCATGAATTATCATCTAATATAAAATTAGGATAAAGGAACATATTATTCATTTTTAAAAGAGAAATGAATGTCCAGGGGTGAAAACTGTAGGGAATTGTTGGAAATTAAATGAGGATTAATACCCTGAGTAACAGTATTAGTAAGTGAAGAAGATGGTCACAAACAGAGATCAGTCAAGTCTAGGTCATCTGAACCTTGGTAAGACATGGATAGGAGTTTTCATTTTATTCAGAGAGAATTAAGAAAAGCATTTTACATAGGTAGGGCACTTACATCAAAAAATCGGTTGATCTGAAAGAACACTCTGGCTAGTGTTGAGCACTAACCAAAGGAAAATACAGCTTGAGGTAAAGATATCAGTTTGAAGCCTGTTGTATTATTCAAAGGATACCAAATATTAGTATAGACTGAAGATGTGATATCAGCTTTGTTTATAGGAGAAGGAGTGAAGACAGACAAGTGCACAGATTTGAAAGAGATCTACAATATACAATTTTAAGGACTCAGTGGTAGATTATGTATAGATAACCTGCAGAAAAAAGAAGAATCATGGATGTCTCCGAAGACTGTGGGTAAGACTCTGGGGGTTTGGTAGTGCTACACCGTGTGATCATAAAACAGATCAATACACTGAGAAGAAAAATAAGCTTAGGCTTATGCACCTAGATAGCGTTTTCAAAAGCAGAGACATTACTTTGCCGACTAAGGTCTGTCTAGTCTAGGCTATGGTTTTTCCTGTGGTCATGTATGGATGTGAGAGTTGGACCGTGAAGAAGGCTGAGCACCGAAGAATTGGTGCTTTTGAACTGTGGTGTTGAAGACTCTTGAGAGTCCCTTGGACTGCAAGGAGATCCAACCAGTCCATTCTGAAGGAGATCAGCCCTGGGATTTCTTTGGAAGGAATGATGCTAAAGCTGAAACTCAAGTACTTTGGCCACCTCATGCAAAAAGTTAATTCATTGGAAAAGACTCTGATGCTGGGAGGGATTGGGGGCAGGAGGAGAAGGGGACGACAGAGGATGAGATGGCTGGATGGCATCACTGACTCGATGGACGTGAGTCTGAGTGAACTCTGGGAGCTGGTGATGGATAGGGAGGCCTGGCGTGCTGCAATTCATGGGGTCGCAAAGAGTGGGACATGACTGAGCGACTGAACTGATGCATATTGAATCTAACCTTCCTATATGTTATAAAGTATCCAACTAGCAAAATAGATTAAAAAAAAAAAAAACATCTGGAACTCAACAGTGAGCTCCACACAAAGAATACTATGGAATTTCAACATAGAGCTGGTACATAGAAGGTTTTAGTCTCACCTAGAAAGATGACAGGGTCTTGAACAGAATCATCAAGGAATCCAGAGTAGACGATGAAAATTTTAAACTCAGATTTCTTCTGGGGCCAGTCAGATGGTATAAATAATAACAGTAATAGCATAAAGAGATGATAAATGGCCACTGACACTATGTCTCAAGGTTAAGGGTCAAAGAAAGCAATGGAGGCTGTAGTGGCCGCAGAACAGATAGAGCTATTAGTTAATGGCCTTTCAGGTAGAGCTGTTAGTTAACTCTGAACAATTTTTCTTACTATAAAATGTATCAAGGAAAGCTCAAACTCTGGATATTCATACAATTGTTTAAATACTGATAACAAATTTTTAAACATTGTGAGTGCAAACAAAGCACAATGGTTGATCAGATTCTACATAGAGCCACCCCATTTTAAGGGATGAAACAAGAAGAAAGAACACCAACAGAGGAGACTGGGACTGTATGAATGGAGATATACAAATGCAGTGATTTTAAAGAGTTAACAGACTCCCTTATCCACAAGCAAGTGGTGATAAGCTGTGGGATAATATATCCTTGTGCTTGGAAACTGCTTCAAATATTAAACAGGCTGTACTGAAGTTATTCACAACATTGCCTTCCACCTCCTACTGTTCATCTTCATCATGTAGGATTTATTATGCTCCCATGTGCAGAAGTTGCAATGATAGTTGTTCAACTAGTAAATGGAATATACAGTTTATCTTTTTATCAGAAATATTTATCATTTGTGGTTTAACATTTTTTGTACACCAACATATTGTTTCAGGAATGTTTTCATCCTAAGTTCTCCTTAACTTGAAGATATTTTCTTCTATTTTTCTTTCCTTAAATAGCATGGCAATATATCCTTATTGGTTGGATTTCTTGATAAGATTTTGCAAATGCTCCAACTGGAACAGAATGTGATTGCCAGGATCTGTGTAGTTGGACTGACAGAGAACGTTTATTTTTTGAGGTATTTATTGGATAGAAGTCAAACACTATATTGACTTGGCTCTAACAAGCTTTCCCTTATGCACCCTATATGGTATTATTCTTCCTTGGCAAATGTGAAGTGCTAACTCCTCTCCCTTGGGATTGAGGTAGATCCTTCCCCAGCAGGATGGACACGATAACCTCACAGGTATTTTTCAATTCATGACTACTGTGATCTAAGTCCAATAGACAGCTCGAAATTTTAAAACATTTCATTTAAAAACAATTACACTTAAATTATCTTAAGATATATCCTATGAAATATATATTAGCTTTAACATATGTTGCAATATTCTGAGCAATTTCTTCCAGCTGTATTGTGCTCTATCCTAAAGTTTCCAGGAATCAACTTGGGAAACCCAATGTCCCATGGATTTTTAGGAGTATGTCAAAGCTGAATTCAATTTGCGAAGAATAATATTTTCTCAAGAACTGTATCAAGCTATTAGACGCTCAATTTTCACATTTTCTTATTTACAAATGTCACTCTAATCTATAACTTTCCTTATAAAATCTTTCAAATATGATAAAAAAAACTATGTGTGCTTCATACTTAAAATTTCAGTATATTATTTGAGTCATCAAAGTAAATTCTAGTATTTGAAACAAATCTTTTATGAACTATCTGTCCAAATAAGGCACATAATTTTGTGCAAAATTTAACTATAATATATATGCACTTGAATTAAGTATCAATGCAGCTAATCATTTCTGTTCACCTATCAGCTAAGTAGCCTGTTCCTTCACACTTTGGCATGTAAACTTTATATGTGTATGACCAGCAAAGTTAATACTTACTATGCTTTATGGATTTTTTGGGCTCCTGTAAATGAAAAAAGCTGGAGACACTGAAACCCCAAATGGCAAGCTTTAAAGAATAAATCAAAAGCTCAGGGAAGAAACAGTGGAACAGGCTGCACATGCAATTATTTTATTCTTCCCCTTTGCTACAGGTTGATTACATGGCTACCACAAAATACATTTATCTCTAGTCGTTCTCTTTACCCACCTCATTCTTCTTTGACTCCTATTTATCTCTTATTGTCTTGAGTTTCTTGCCTATTACATTTTTTAATCAGTTCATGAGGTATAACTAACATATAAAAGCTATATTTAATGGATATAATTTAGTTAGTTTGAAGGTAAGTATACATCCCTGAGATTAATTATCACCATACTTATGCCATGAACTCATTCCCTCCAAAAGTTTTTTCCTGCACTATTTCTTTACTATCAATGTGCATGTCTGTACAATAGAAACACTCAACAGAAGATTAACTCTCTTAGCAAATCAGGGAAGTATTAGTCTAAGAATGTGTGTGGCATACTTAGTCACTCAGTTGTGTCTGACTCTTGTTACCCCATGAAGAGTAGCATACCAGGCTCCTCTGTCCATGGAGTTTTTTCAGGCAAGAATACTGGAGCGGGTTGCCATTTCCACCTCCAGGGATCAAACCCATGTTTCTTGCCTTGCAGGCAGATTCTTTACCCACTGAGCCACTGGGGACACACACAGTCTAAGGATGTGTGTTGCATGTATGTGCATTGGTCAGTCATGTCTGACTCTTTGTGATGCCATGGACTGTAGGCCACCAGGCTCCTTTGTGCATGGGATTTTCCAGGCAAGAATACTGGAGTAGGTTGCCATTCCCTTCTCCAGTCTAAGGATAGAAAGTTTCAAATATACAAAATGAGTAACTCCTAGATCTACTGTACAACATATTGCCTACAGTTTACAAAACTGTATATCATATACTCACTGTGTCTACTAGTATATAATCCACCCTGACCTGGGACAAATAAAGCATGTTTCAGGTAAAATGTAGGAAAAAAGAAAAAGCAACCAAAAAAAGAAAAGAAAAAAAAAGTTACTTTGTCTGTCTCTTACGTGCCCTTAACTGTAATAAGGCTGTTTCCTAGCAACATTTTCAGTATTTATACCAAGCCTGAATACCTCAGTGCATCACACATTGTTCTTCATCATCACTTCCCATATTTAACTATCTCTGGGCCCTAGGATGAGACAGTTAGGTAGCATCACCGACTTAATGGACATGAATTTGAGCAAACTCCAGAGGATAGTGGAGGACAGAAGAGCCTGGCATGCTGCAGTTCATGGAGTCGCAAAGAGTTGGATACAAGTTACCACTGAACAACAACAACAATAGGCCCTAAATACTTTTATATGTCTTATAAATATCTTATCAAGCTACTTTTCAACCTATCAAGGCTAGGCACTATCATTTTTCACCAATAAATTTCTAACTACTCTCCCTATAAAGGCTCTTATCTCATTTAATAATATTAAAGACGCATGTTTGTCATGCCATTTCAACCCACTCTTACACAAAACTTGCATATTTCCAAATATGTGTAATTCCCAAATGATTTGCTCCTATCCACCCTTGCTAATTTGCTTAGCAACATTCTCTGGCTTCATACCTAGAATTATTCAGTCCCTCAAGCATTCCAAATTCTATACACCTGCAGGCCTGTCTATCTGCATGGAGTTCGGTTTGCCTCACCCTTTGAGAATACTACACCCACCACCACATTCCACATGTCCATCAGCTCTTCCTCTTTCTATGACAAGCATTTCCCCAAATTCCATTAGCTCCTCCAGTCTACACTTTGTAAAGACTCAATACTTCTTTCTGACAATTCATTGCATTTTTGTTCAATTGTTTTATGCATGTCTTTCTGATCTGGATTCTAAAACACATGCATCTCTAGTGTTTATGGTATTTGGTATATTAGAGAGTTAATAAATACTTAATAATAAATAAATGAAATAAAAATAAGCCAGAAAGAAAAACACCAATTCAATATACTAACACATATATATGGAATTTAGAAAGATGGTAATGATAACTCTGTATGCGAGACAGCAAAAGAGACACAGATGTAAAGAACAGACTTTTGGACTCTGTGGGAGAGGACGAGGGTGGGATGATTTGGGAGAATGGCATTGAAACATTTATACTATCATGTAGGAAACAAATCGCTAGTCTAGGTTCTATACAGGATACAGGATGCTTGGGGCTGGTGCACTGGGATGACCCAGAGAGATGATATGGGGAGGGAGGTGGCAGGGGGGTTCAGGGTTGGGAACTCATGTACACCTGTGGTGGATTCATGTCAATGTATGGCAAAACCAATACAGTATTGTAAAGTAAAAAAATAAAATAAATTAAAAAATTTTTAAAAATACCCATATTTAAATCATTTGGCTCATATTTTGAGAGATGAGATTCCTAAATGAACTCACCATATATGACTCACAAAAGTACCTTTGATTAAAAGTAAAACACAACTTGATCTATACTTAGTGTTTATGTCTTCCTCCTTAATATATATTATGTTAAAATGATTTATGAGTCAATTTAAAATCTTTTTCTGTTACATTACTATTTGATGCATCCAAGCAAAATTTATCAAATCAAGCACACCTAATTTTTATTCTTTAAACTACAGACAAATCCAAAGGAAGAAACAGGCGTTTTAAAATCCCACAGGAAATAGTGATACTGTCACTACATTAGTTTCATTGTCAAGACATTGTTTTCACTTACCTTCTGAATCTCAGGTCAAAATTTTTTTTTTGAAGTATTTAGGGGATATTTTTTAAAAGGGAACAAATTCCTAGGTATTGATAAATACTTTGAATTTTTAAATTACCATAGAGGGCATCTTGTTTTATTCACTAGAAAGATGCCACAATTATATTTTAAAATATTGTTATTCATCCATTCATTAATTCATCCATGAAGTCTCCTCTGATGCCCATTTTTCTTACTATTCTTTAGTTTCCCTGAACCACAGGATTTGTTTAGAATATCCCTCCAGGTCTGTTTACCTTAGTGCAGTGAGAGAGGTAGTGACATGGTTAACAGTGTGTCCTCAAGAGCCAGTCAGCTTGGATTTGCATGACTTTGTCACTTGCTAACTATAGAAACATTTCTGGAACATCAGAAATATGGAACAATTAATTTGATGGCCTTTAGCTCAGAATGAAAATACTTACAAGGTTGCCTTTAAGCCCTAAATAAATAATCTGCCAACCTCAACATCAACCTACATTTCTGAGGGAAAATATCCTATGATCTGTTACCTCAACAATCTGAAGCATGTCACTTACAACATTATTGTTACAATCTAAAGGTCATTTATTTCAGGCATTTCCTTAAACACAGACTGTGGTACACACACACACGCACACATGTAACACAGTAAGACAATTTTGGACAGTGCCAACATGCTGCCTGAGTTCTTTGGGGCAGTTTCTATTAATATTTATATTTCATAATTCTTCATTAATATAGGAAAAAAGTTATAACTTGTATATTTTAGATTTTCAACTAGAGGGGAGTAAGTTTATTATTTCAGTGTGCATAGGCATTTTTTCTTGCAATTTTATAGAAGATGAACACAAATTAATAAATAAGCCACTGGATAATAACACTAATAATTGTCTTACTAAAATAATACCTTACATACATTTGTATTCATGTTTGTATTCATTTATTTCATTCTTATAATGTGCTGTTGATATTAAATTATTTCATCTTAATTAATCACATTTAATTGATAATTAGAAAAAAGGGAAACTAATGTTTTTATTTTCCTTATTTAAGAAGAATAGTAAACTATTGGAAAATATAAATAGTTAATAGGATATTTAAAACATCCAAATTATTTGAAGCAAAAAATATATTTTCCTACAAAATTTGACTAACACTGTGTAGTCCAAAAATGACCTGCCATTGTTTGGGAGCTTAAAAAGAATTTAATATGTAATCATTGGCTATCCGTGTGCTCTCTAACTCACACAGTCTATAAAACATACAGCACAAAATATTGTCAAAGGCATAATGACAGTCCAGTGTAAGAGAAGTATCTTGGCTAGTGCACTACAATTAAGATCATCCTAGTTCAGAAAGGCATCTGATGCAGGTGTACTTGACTCTGGCTGAAGACCAATCAAAAATGATTGATGTCAAGATGGTAAGGCCTATGTAAGAGACAGTCAAGAGCACTTTGAACGTTCAATGAGAGAAAATCACTCTAATAATATGGAAGCTAAAGAACAAATAAAAGCATGCATACTGATTCATGTCATTGTATGGCAAAAGCCATTACAATATTGTAATTTTCTTCCAATGAAAATAAATGAATAAATTAATTAAAAAAAAAAAAAAAGCCCTTTGTCCTAAGGGCTGTATTACCATTCAGAGGCTCTTCCCTTTCTCCCACAATGTGATTGTTAAAGGGCTTCCAGGGTTAATAAAACAAAATTATTTAGACTTCTAAAGGACTTGAAGTAAAGAAAAACCTTCCAAAATTTATCAGTACAATTTGTTTCTTTAAGAAATAATGAGATTCTTAAAAAATGAGGAGTCTGTCCCCCTGTGTGTCTCACCTGCCTATTCTTATGCTCTTTTCCTAGCTGACTTCAGAAAACAGAGTAGCTCAGTGCCATCACCCATCCATATGACAGACCTTTAAATAGCTTAAAGCAACTCTTTAGTGTCCCGTTATACATATTCCCATTGAAAAGACCTCAATTTATTAGATTAAGGACAGTATAGAGTTTGGTAACTCCAGGAATCTGACAATAAGTACAGGCTTCATCATCTTCACAACCAGTATTCTAACACAGTGGTCCTCACTCTTTCCTTGGTCAAGTGTGGCAGCTCAGACTAAATCTGTTAGAATGACACTGAGATTTCCCAAGTCACATACAATTCCAGATCAATACATCCTGTGTGATAAATGATCAGCTGCTGATTTGAAAGTGAAAGTGAAGTCGCTCAGTCGTGTCTGACTCGTTGCGACCCCATGGACTGTAGCCTACTAGGCTCCTCCCTCCATGGGATTCTCCAGGCAAGAACACTGGAGTGGGTTGCCATTTCCTTCTCCAGTGGATCTTCCCGACCCAGGGATTGAACCCGGGTCTCCTGCATTCCAGGCAGACACTTTAACCTCGGAGCCGCCAGGGAAGCCCTGATGATTTGAGTTGCCCATAACTAATCTTCTCAACGCCTATTCTTTGGTATGGCTAAGAATCCTGTGTCCAACTCCCTTTACCTTCTCAGTCTGGCAGGCTCCATGGAAAATCTGAAAATTTCACAATGGAAGTCTGGTAAGATTCCTCTCCACCCAAACCAAACAGTTGGAGCTCTACCAGAAGAGTTTATGGTTCTTTCTGAAAAAGCAGGATTGGGGGGAGAACTCTTCTAAAGGCTGCTGCACTGTTGTGACAAAGTCAACCACAACCACTAAAACATAACATACTCCTCTTCTCTTCTGCCTAATTTTACCCTGAGTTACTCGGAAGAGTCAGCTTTCCCAAGTTGATTATTCCTGTTAATCAGCCTTTCTCTTGTTCCCCAGAAATTTTCTAGTTCTCTTTAAATAGGGTATATGACTTCCTTTGAAATGACCCTGCCGTATTCTATAGGCATTGCTTTCAGACACCTGGAATGTTATTCAAATAGTGTCCCTATTCAAATATTTCATGGATTTGTTTCTAATATTCAGTTTCAAATATTTGTTCCTAATATTCTAATTTTGTTTCAGTGAAACTATTTATATAGTAAATAAATAGATTTAAGATTTAATAGTTTTCTTTATTTAAACAAATAAAACATTATTTATTTATTTAATATTTATTTAACTGACACTAAAGAGTTGGACTGTGAAGAAGGCTGAGTGCCAAAGAATTGATGCGTTTGAACTGTGGTGTTGGAGAAGACTCTTGAGAGTCCCTTGGACTGCAAGGAGATACAACCAATCCATTCTGAAGGAGATCAGCCCTGGGATTTCTTTGGAAGGAATGATGCTAAAGCTGAAGCTCCAGTACTTTGGCCACCTCAGGTGAAGAGTTGACTCATTGGAAAAGACTTTGATGCTGGGAGGGACTGGGGGCAGGAGGAGAAGGGGACGACAGAGGATGAGACGGCTGGATGGCATCATGGACTCGATGGACGTGAATCTGAGTGAACTCTGAGAGTTGGTGATGGACAGGGAGGGCTGGTGTGCTGTGATTCATGGGGTCCCAAAGAGTCAGACATGAATGAGTGACTGAACTGACCTGAAAGGTTATAAAAATAACTTCCTGTGAATCAATAAACATGGCATTTTCTTTTCATATGCTCTAGTCAGCTAAAGATGATGAAGCATGATATTATCAAGGTACCAGCTTCTTTCTTTCAAACAGGCATTAAAAAATACCAAGTATTTATGTAGCCATGATATTCAATATGTTTATTTTCTTAAAAATGAGAGATATTTCAATTAGCAATATTTGTGAAGCCAATTGTTTTGTATCAGATTCGACATCAACAAGTGAATGAAACATATGGAGTTTATATTAATTTCACTTTAAGGAAAGTACTACCATTGTTGTTTTGTGCATAATTTCATATTTTCCTCTGAGATTCATTAAACACATATGCTGACATTTGGAAATGGTTAAGAGTTTCTAAAGTTCTGCATGAATTTACTTTGTGATATGAAAATATTTTATCATACAAAATCAAAATTATTCAGCTCTATTTGAATTATTCAGAATATTAAGTAGTCTAATGACTTTCATATGCTTATATCAAGAGACATTTTCAATAACAGATTAATCTTTCTCAACCTTCATGGAATGTTGATATTTCTTCCTTTAAATCTTGTTAAATGTTTCATTTTTTAAATATAAATTTATTTATTTTAATTGGAGGTTAGTTACTTTACAATATTGTATTGGTTTTGCCATACATCAACATGAATCCGCCACAGGTATACATGTGTTCCCCATCCTGCAACCCCCCTCCCTCCTCCTTCTCTGTACCATCCCTCTGGGTCGTCCCAGTGCACCAGCCCCAAGCATCCAGTATCATGCATCAAACCTGGACTGGCGATTCCTTTCATATATGATATTATACATGTTTCAGTGCCATTCTCCCAAATCATCCCACCCTCACCCTCTCCCACAGAGTCCAAAACACTGTTCTATACATCTGTGTCTCTTTTGCTGTCTCACATACAGGGTTATTGTTACCATCTTTCTAAATTCCATATATATGTGTTAGTATACTGTATTGGTGTCTAAATGTTTTAAAATATGTAAATCACTTAGGAAAATGGGTTGCATATAGTAAGCAGTATATGTATTTATTATGATAAATACTAAAGAATTATAAAATCTTAAACATAAAGAAATCTTAATATGAAAATAAATTCCAGAAAAATTGTGAAGCATTTGTCATGAAAAATCAATATATTAAGTCTTCAGTGTTACAAAGATAGATGGGTTCTGAATTCATATGTGTTTCAGTTATTTTTTATGTCAGTACACTACACATGTAACAAATATGTTTAATTATTTTACACTGTAATATGTAAAAATCAAATTTCACCTTTGGGCATAAAAAGAATCTACCTGTTAAAACATAATTTTCTCTCACTATAAATTGATGTTATGAAAATATGTTCATTTTTAAAGCAAAAATTATGCTGTCAAATTACTCTTAAAAAGCTAGTCTTAGAGTAGTAGTTCTATATACTTAAAAAAAAAAATAAACAAAGAACACAATATTCCCAGAGTTGACTGGAAATGTTGATGGGATTTTGCAAAGGTTGTTATGCAAGCCTGGAGTAACTGGAAGGCAATAAAAGTGTGACAAAAAAAAAATCATGGTTGGATTCCAAGATAAGCTATGTGCCGTGTTTTCTGTTGCCTCTTGGTGCAGATCTACTAAGCTCAGTCAACTGAGTTAGAAAGATGCAGAGGTATTCTACGATGTGCCATAATTTATAGTTTGTAATAAAAACCAACATGTTGTTTAAATAATACAGATTTTAAACAACCTCTGATTATTATATTTGGGAGTATTATTTATACCTATCAATTACTTTACATTTATTCTTATGGCTTAAGATATATCCATAAGCATTTTAATGAAATATCACAGAAAAAAAATTACCTTGAATTTATGTCACTTTTAAGAGAATTACCAATTTATTATTCCATGTTTGTTCATTTTTTTTTAATATGAAAAAGTGTGACAAGTTTGCTCACATTATGTGTAAGATATTAGTACTCTAAGGAATAAAATTGGTCTAAACAACTTAGTTTAAATGTTCTTTCATGAATATCTGCTAATATAAAAAATAGTCACTATAATGAGGCTTACAGAAATGGAAGAAGATTTAGCTAGTACCTGATTTTTAAGACATTCTCCAATATTCTGCTGCTTAACCAATCCCAGAAGGAAATCAAAACATGTATTTTAAAAGTAATAAAAGCACATGACTCAATTTTAAAATGGACAAATAACCTGAACGGAAATTTCTTCAAAGACTATATGCAAAAAGCCAAGAAATATATGGAGAGGTACTAATCATCACTAATCATGAGGGAAGTGCAAATCAAAAGCAGAATGAATTATCACCTCACATCCAACAGGATGGCTACCACTAAAAGCAAACAAAACAGCAAATAACAAGCATTGGTGAAGATTTAGAGAAACCAGAATCCTTGTGCACTGTTGGTCCTAACGTAAAATGGTGTCACTGCTATGGAAAACAGCAAAGAGGTTCCTCAGAAAATAAAATTACTGTGTGATACAGCAATTCAACTTCTGGGTATATACTCAAAAGAACTGAAAACAGGGTCTTGAAGAGATATTTGCACAACCATGTTCAAATATCATGTAGCACTATTCACAGTAACCAAGATATGGAAACAAAATAAATGACCATTCCTGGATGAATGGATAAACAGAATGTGATACATACATGCAATGAAAAGGAAGGAAAGGAAGCGTTCAGCTTTAAAAGGAAGGAAAATCCTATCACATGCTACAATATCAATGAGATTATGCTATGTTAAATAAACCCACACTGAATGAACAAATACTGTATGAGTGTACTTATGAGCTATCTAGAGAAGTTAAATTCATAGAAATAGAAACTGTAATAGTAGTTGCCAGTGGCTTGTGGGGAAAAGGAAATGCGAGTTGTTTATTAGATAGAGCACTTCAGTTTTACAAGATGAAAAATTCTGCACAACAGTGTGAATATACTTAACACTACTGAAATATATACTTAGAAATGGTTGGCATGGTAAATTGTATATGGTTTTTTTTAACCACAATTTAAAAAAAAGAGATTAAGCAATAGTTATAACAATTTATATTTAAAAAGTTTGCTTAGAAAGAGTCACTAGAAAGTAATGTCATCTTAATACATTTTGTCCTCATGGTTTCAGATGAGAAGTCAATCATTAAGTATATGAAGCACAACTATACCTACTGAGTTGATTTTCTGCTTTCAAGGTTTTCTCTTTTTCTTTGGCTTCCAAGGGGTCACTTTTTACCTATTTAGCTTAGTGGTTAGTCACTATTCAATGGTTTTCTTCAAACTCCACGAGTCAATAAATCTTGAATTCTCTGTAAAATGTCTGTATGGAAAGAAGAGCACTACTACTGTGCACTTAGCCATTATGTCATGTCCAATTCTCTGGGACCTCATGGACTGTAGCCCTCCAGACTCTTCTGTCCATGGGGTTCTCCAGGCAAGAATGCTGGAGTGCGTTGTCATTTCCTGCTCTAGGGGATCTTCCCAACCCAGGGATCTAATCTATGTCTCTTGCATCTCCTGCATTGGCAGCCAGATTCTTTACCACTAGCACCACCTGGGAAAAGTACACTCAGAGTTAATTTTTTTTTTTTTTTTTTACTGATTTGCCCTGGCTTTTATTTTATACTGGGTCCTTTTTTTTTAATATCCTGTGTACATGTTCTCATAGTTACAGTTGGTTGAAATTTGTATTTAGCATAGGCCCTCAGTGTTCACTGCACACGCACACAGCCTCAGCTAAGTAATTCATATGCCCCTACTACCACTGTGACCCTGACTAGTAAAACCATTTATCACCTGACTCACAGCATGTGAGGTCATTTCCATCAGCAATACCACTGCATGTGAGCCTGATGCAATTTCTTCAAATCTTATTTACAGCTACTATTTAAGGTACACAATTAGAAATTTTGTTTGAGTATTTTTGTGTTAGTTGCTCAGTTGTGCCCACCTCTTTGTGACTACATGGACTGCAGCCTGCCAGGCTCCCCTGTCCATGGAATTCTCCAGGCAAGAATACTGGAGTGGGTTGCTATTACCTTCTCCAGGGGATCTTCCCAACCCAGGGATTGAACTTGGATCTCCTCTTTACCATCTGAGCCATCAGGGAAGCCCCTTTTTTTTGTAGGATCAATATGGTAGGTAAATTATCTTCAATATAAAATAATACCTTGGCAAATAACTTAGTCTGTATATGGTAATCCCCAAAGTTTTTTAATTTGCAGGGAAGAAACACATTATGGATAACAAATGCAAGTCAGTTCCCATAATCTGCTTTCATGATTTCTCAGCAGTGGCCACAAGACTGAAAAAGGTTACTTTCATTCCAATCCCCAAGAAAAGCAATGCCAAAGAATGTTCAACCTACCACACAATTGCACTCATCTCACAGGCTAGCAAAGTAATGCTCAAAATTCTCAAAGTGAGGCTTCAACAATACACAGAGAACTTTCAGATGTTCAAGATGGATTTAGAAAAGGCAGAGGAACCAGAGATCAAATTGCCAACATCTGTTGAATTATAGAAAAAGCAAGAGAATTCCAGAAAAACAACGATTTCTGCTTCATTGACTACGCTAAAGCTTTTGACTGTGTGGATCACAACAAACTGTAGAAAATTCTTAAAGAGATGGGAATACCAGACCACCTTACCAGCCTCCTGAGAAATCTGTGTGCAGGTCAAGAAGCAACAGTTAGAACTGGACATGGAGCAACAGACTGGCTCCAAATTGGGAAAGGAGTACATCAAGGCTGTATATTGTCACTCTGCTTATTTAACTTACATGCACAGTACATCACGTGAAATGCCAGGCTGGATGAAGCACAAGCTGGAATTATGATTGCCAGGAAAAATATTCTCAGATATGCAGATGACACCACCCTTATGGCAGAAAGTGAAGAGGAACTAAAGAGCTTTTTGATGAAAGTGAAAGAAGAGAGTGAAAAAGCTGGTTTAAAGTTCAACATTCAGAAAATGAAGATCACGGCATCTGGTCCCATCACTTCATGGCAAATAGATGGGGAAACAATGGAAAGAGTGACAGACTTTATTTTCTTGGGCTCCAAAATCACTATTGACAGTGACTGTAAGCATGAAATTGAAAGATGCTTGCTCCTTGGAAGAAAAGCTATGACCAAGCTAGACAGCATATTAAAAAGCACAGACATCACTTTGCTGACAAAGGTCCATCTAGTCAAAGCTATGGTTTTTCCAGGAGTCATGTATGGATGTCAAAATTGGACTGTAAAGAGAGCAGAACATCAAAGAATTGATGCTTCTGAGCTGTGGTGTTGGAGAAGACTCGAGAGTCCCTTGGACTGCAAGGAGATCAGACCAGTCAATCCTAATGAAAATCAGTCCTGAATATTCATTGGGAGGATTGATGCTGAAACTCCAATACTTTGGCCACCTGATGTGAAGAACTGACTCTTGATGCTGGGAAAGATAGAAGGCAGGAAGAGAAGGGAAAAACAGAGGATGAGATGGTTAGATGGCATCACCGACATGATGGACATGAGTTTGAGCAAGCTCTGGGAGTTGGTGATGGACAGGGAAGCCTGGTGTGCTGAAGTACATGGGGTCACAAAGAGTTGCACAGGACTCAGTGACTGAACTGAACTGACTGACTGAAAAGTTGAATCAAGAAAAAATATATACATATTTTAACAGTATGGTTTTCCTCATGCATAAATTATAAAAATTAATAGTCACAGTATAAAATATGGGAAGAGCATATTAAATCTTAATTCAATTCTTTATAAAGTCTTATCCCTTGATATATTCAGAATAATCTGCGAGGGAGGCACCATGTGTTGAAAGAACAATGTCCTTTACTATCAATATGTTTCTCTTAATTATATGCATGTGTGGATTCTCTATTGATCTTCCTCAATATGGATGAGTTCAATTGACATCATTGTGAGTTTTCAATGCTGGGAACATTTATCTTAAAAAATGCAGGAAGTGGAAATTGGGAAAAGGCAGAAAAATAGTAGAACTCTTGAGGTGGAAGAATTGGTGCTTTTAAATTGAACTTATAGATTGATCCAACAGAGATTCAACAACTCATTCTCATGGTTGTTCAAAAATTTATTATAAATTAAAATCTATAGGGTTGCTGTGAAAAATAATAAACCTTATTTGAGTCAAATCCATAAATCAAATGTTCCCTATCACAAATATTTTTTTTATTTCAGAATTACAGATACCTTTGAATTTTAATGAAAATCAACCACTGTAGGATACATTAATTGTTCACCAAAAATAATTTTTGTGCAATTACTATGTTACGAATAGTAACATGTTCCGGAGATATGGCGTGATTAGGAAATGCACAGTAGCTGCCCCCTTAGAGCTCTGCATTCTTCAGGGATAAGGATATTAAACAAATTAGACCAACAATATTACACTAAAGGAGCAACTCCTGTGCACAACAGGAGCATCTAAACTTATCTAGATGTCATCTAGAAAAGTTCTTTCACAATATTCAAAATTTCTTCATAATAGTTTAATTAAAACAAAAAGCATGATAAACAATCATTAGGTAAGTGGAGATGTAGTAGAAAGGGAAAAGAAAATGTGCAAAGGCATGAGAGCAAGGGAAGATTGGTTTAGCGATACTGTGTGGAAAAAGAAATTCATCATGGCTAAGCAGGGTGTGCAGTAGAAAATGTGAAGTAAAGGAGGCTGGATAAAATGTCATGAGGCAGGACATGAGATCTCACCTAACCTTCAGTAAGGTTTTAAAATACATCCTCGTTTAGAAACACCATATGAGCTACAAAATGGAGAGAAAGAGGTTACAACTGTAAAGGTACAAGAAAGGGAAATGTAATTGCTTAGGTGAGGGATTCTGGTACCTAATTAATGATGAGAATAGTGAGGACTGTGTTGGAACAGAATTGTGTGTTGTAGGTGGAATGGTGAGAACATGATTGACATGATTGATAAGAAGGGCATACAGAGTAAAAGAAGGGTTTGCATGTTTAGACTTGGGCCCTTGAGCCAATAATGGTGATAGAGCACTGGTGAGAAACAGCCTGATATATTCAGCTTAGAACCTGGTAATTCTGTGGTAACTGAGCCACATATCAAGTCGATGTGTCTTGCAGACAGGTCCAGAGTGCATAACAAAGACACTAATCCTAGGAAGTAATTACAAATGGAGTAAAGTACTAGCTGATGGCGGCGGTGGCCAGAAATGCCTTTGGTAGAAGAGGGGGAACTCCTTCAGTACACAGCTCAGGACTGACCAGGGCTGCCCCACAGCTGAGGTATAATTACACAGTTGCCCTACTAGATAGTTCATAACTTGAAAGTTGCAATGTTTTACCGTCTTTACACGACTCTTCACCCTGCCACTCAGTCAGCTCCTTGGCGGAGCAGTTCTAGGACTATATCTGTGTAAAAGCATTTATCTCACGTGAAGCTAGATACTATCATCTGCTCCTTCTCTTTGGGTATGAGTCTAGAGCCCAGAGAATGCTTACTGAACTTACGTTCTTGAAGTCTCAGTTCTCTGACCTCAGTGCCAGATCATCAGATTCGTAAGTATATCAGATTATATGATTTGGAAGTCCTTCCTAGCTCCACGTATATAGCTTTCCAGCAGCATTTTATAACCTGGTCATCATAACTAGAGGATATTTTCTTAAAAGTTTTAAATGTTCACTTAAAATTATTCCCAATGTTGATTCACTATTTCTTAAATTACATTCGAACATTGATTTGGTCTCTAATTTTAATAATATTCAAAGTCACATTTTTAATGGTATAATTTTCTTTACCTTTGAATATTTTATATATCATTTATATATATTTATACATATATATTTTACAATTGATTTATAATGACCTAACCAGTAAAATACACTATTTATTCACTATGAATCATATACTTGCCTCATGATTCATCTTATTTAAAACATATTTAATCTTTTTATATCATTTAAGATATGAATTATCTTTAATATACAGACCTGTGTCTTGGGAAAATTCATGCATCTAAAATTCTATGATTTTAAAGAGTACAGTGAATGGCTTGTGTTTAACCTATCTAAAATTCAATGATGCAGTAAATATTGAATTACACATTTTCTATTATTGAATTATTTTGTAATGTGTTTGTAAAATGATCATGACTCTTTAATTGATGCTTTAGGAACACATATTTGGAAATCTCCCTCTAAATTATTTTTAAATTTTATTATATATTCTATTTTCTATTATATTATCTTGGGGCTTTTTTGAGTTCTGAAAATAATTTTGATAATATAATATATTTTGGGATTGTGTGTTTCAAATAATGACCTGTATTTTAAAGGAATATTTCCTGTGATATACTTGCACATCATTCAGTAGCCATTTGCATCTTATTCTAAGAAGGTGGCCAATGGACACATAAAAAGATGCTCAATATCACTAATCATTAGAGAAATGTAAATTAAAACCACAGTGAGATATCACCTCACAACTGTCAGAATGACTATCATCAGAAAGAAAACAAATAACAAATGTTGGAAAGCATGCGGAGTAAGGGGATCCTAGTACAGTATTGGTGGGAATGTAAATTGGTGCAGTAGGTATGGAAAATAGTATGGAGGCTCCTAAAAAACTAAAAATAGAACTACTATATGATCCAGCAATTTCACTCCTGGGTATATACCCAAAGAAAATGTAAATGGTAATTTAAGGACGGTACAGGGAGGGAGGAGGGAGGGAATTCAGGATGGGGACACGTGTAGGCCTGTGGCAGATTCACGTTGATGTGTCACAGAACCAATAATATTGTAAAGTAATTAGCCTCCAATTAAAATAAATAAAGGACTTCCCTGTAGCTCAAACGGTAGAGAACCTGCCTGCGATACAGGAGACCAGCGTTTGATCCCTGGGTTGGGAAGTTCCTCTGGAGAAGGGAATGGCAATCCACTCCAGTATTCTTGCCTGGAGAATCCCATAGACAGAGAAGCCTGGCAGACCAGTCTGTGGGGTCTCAAAGAGTCGAACACGACTGAGTGATTAACACATACATACAAAATAAATACATTTAAATTAAAATAAATAAATAAAAGATGCATGCACTCCAATATTCATAGGAGCATTATTTATAATAACCAAGCTATGGAAGCACCAAAGTGTACATGAACAGATGAATGGCGGAAGGAGTAGTAGTACACACACAGTGGAATATTACTCAGCCATAAAAAGAAACACAAACAATGGACTCTTACTCAGGCATCAATTAATGAAATTCTGCCATCTGCAACAAAATAGATGGACCTAAATGTTATTATGCTTAGTGAAATAAATTAGATCAAGAAAAAATACTACTGTATGTTATCATATGTGTGGAATCTAAAACAACAAAACGAATGAATATAACAAAATAAAAACAGACTCACAGGTATAGGGAACAGACTAGTAGTTGCAAGTGGGGAGAAGGATGCAGGGAGAGTCAGGATAGAGGTAGGGCATCAAGAGATACAAACTATTATGTATAAAATAGAAAAACAAGGACATATTGTTTAGTACAGCAATTATAGCTGTTACAGTTTTCATTCAAATCCCAAAGAAAGGCAATGCCAAAGAATGTTCAAACTACTGCACAACTGCACTCATCTCACATGCTAGCAAAATAATGCTCAAAATTTTCCAAGCCAGGCTTCAACAGTACATGAACCGTGAACTTTCAGGTGTTCAAGATGGATTTAGAGAAGGCAGAGCAACCAGAGATCAAATTGCCAACATCCACTGGATCATAGAAAAAGCAACAGTTCCAGAAAAGCATCTACTTCTGATTTACTGACTATGCCAAAGCCTTTGACTGTGTGAATCACAACAAACTGTGGAAAATTCTAAAGAGATGTGAATACCAGACCACCTGACCTGCTAACTGAGAGATCTGTATGCAGGTCATAAAGCAACAGTTAGAACTGGACATGGAACAACAGACTGGTTCCAAATTGGGGAAGGAGTAAGTCAAAGCTGTATAATGTCACCCTGTTTATTTAACTTATATGCAAAGTACATCATGGGAAATGCTGGCTGGGATGAAGCACAAGCTGGAATCAAGACTGCCTGGAGAAATATCAATAACCTCAGATATGTAAATGATACCAAACTTATGGCAGAAAGCAAAGAGGAACTAAAGAGACTCTTGATGAAAGAGAAAAAAGCGAGTGGAAAACATGGCATAAAATTCAACATTCAGAAAACTAAGATCATGGCATCTGGTCCCATCACTTCATGGCAAATAGATGGGGAAACAATGGAAACAGTGAGAGACTTTATTTTGGGGGGTTCCAAAATCACTGTAGATGGTGACTGCAGCCACAAAATTAAAAGATACTTGCTCCTTGGAAGAAAAGCTATGACCAACCTAGAGAGCATATTAAAAAGCAGAAACATTACTTTGCCAACAAAGGTCCATCTAGTCAAATCTATGGTTTTTCTAGTAGTCGTATGGATGTAAGAGTTGGGATATAAAGAAAGCTGAGCACTGAAGAATTGATGCTCTTGAACTGTGGTTTTGTAGAAGACTCTTGAATGTCTCTTGGGCTGCAAGGAGATCCAACCAGTCCATCCTAAAGGAAATTAGTCCTGAATATTCATTGGAAAGACTGATGCTGAATTAAAACTCCAATACTTTGGCCACCTGCTGCGAAGAACTGACTCATTTGAAATGACCCTGATGCTTGGAAAAACTGAAGGCAGGAGGAGAAGGGGATGACAGAGGATGAAATGGTTGGTTGGCATCACCGACTCAATGGACATGAATTAGAGCAAGCTCCAGGAGTTGGTGATAGACACGGAAGCTTGGTGTGCTGCAGTCCATGATGTTGCAAAGAGTCAGACACGACTGAGTGACTTAACTGATAATAACTTTTAATGGAGTATGCTGCTGCTAAGTCACTTCAGTCGTGTCCGACTCTGTGTGACCCCACAGACAGAAGCTCACCAGGCTCCCTCGTCCCTGGGATTCTCCAGGCAAGAACACTGGAGTGGGTTGCCATTTCCTTCTCCAGTTCATGAAAGTGAAAAGTGAAACTGAAGTCGCTCTGTTGTATCCAACTCTTAGTGATCCCATGGACTGCAGCCTACCAGGCTTCTCTGTCCATGAGATTTTCCAGGCAAGAGTACTGGAGTGGGGTGCCATCGCTAAAAATACTGAATCACAGTCTTAATGAATACAGGATTGATGGCTAAAAAAATATATATGTGTGTGTGGGTTTGTCTGAAACTGGCCTTTTTACTCACTTTTCCTTTCTTCACCCAACAGGTCTAATGCTAGCTCAATAATAAAGAGGTAATTATAGGATGAGCCCAATGAAAAAGCCAATCTCAAGGTTATATATCCTTTTAGAGATAAAGAACTACCTTTTTGTTGGTAAACTTGGAGAACTGAGTATATTTTACAACACAGAAAAGATAGCCATTATTTAGGTTAAACTACTATAGCTAATATAATGGTGTGAATCAACAATAGTGTGATAAAATAGTGCAAAAAATGAAAAAAATAAAATGAAAAAGCCATATATATATATATATATAATTGGTCATTTTTTAAAACATTTATTTAGTGAAAAGAACTTTCACCAAAACTTTATATTCAATATTACAAATTATGTGTTATTTTGCAAAGAATTCAATAATTCTGTTATCTCAGAAAAATATAGGTCACAATTTTTTTAAATGTCCAACTAGGCTACATTTTTTGTTGTTGCTTCTTTGTTTTTAGTACAAATAAATAAGATTTTATATATAACCATATTCTGACCTAATATAAAAAGCTAACAATTTTATAATCACTTTATTTTTGTGAATTAGAACTCATTATTAATAAAAAGCTAAGTTTTTTCTTTGTGATGTGTGTCTCCTTTCTCCATGAATTTAAAAATTCTACAAGGATATCTATCAAGTTAAAACAATATAATAAAGATACTCAAATATTAAAATACTCAATTAAGTTAAAATGTGTAGTATGATATAGATTAGAAATGTTATTTCTTCATTTAACCTTGATTTGCAATGACTTAAGTCAAACTGGTTTATGTAGCAGCCTATTTTAGGAATATCAAACTGAGATTGTTGACTTTTAATCAATATCAAATCCTTTGAATTACTGTATTTCTAGTTTTTCTTTTCCTCTCAACACTCAAAATTCATTCTGCATCATAATGTAATAAATACCTTTGCATGCAATACATTTAAATTACGAGTTAATAATTTGAACTTTTTCAATCAGTTATCACCCAGTATATACTCAATATTAAGTCAATTAATTGATACACCCTGATATTTGGGAAAATTGAATGTTCATTATTCATTAATATTAATAATATTCATTAATGAATATTCACAGATTTCTTGCAATGTGCCTGGATGGTATATAAATCCTCAGGACACACCTACAATAGACAGACAGGTAGATAGATATTGCTTCATTTTACAAATGAGGAACCTAAATTATAACTAGACTATTAATAAAGGTTACCCTCTGATCCACTGTTTGCTAAATGTTTTACTGAAGCCTAAAAAACTTCGTTCTCTAAAAGGTTAACACTTTATTGAATACTGCAAACTCATGATGCAAATTATAAGTTTTCTACCTAAAAGTCTTTGTATTCTGAGAAGTTATAACTAAATTCTTGAAATATGGAATTCCCTAGATAGTCAATCACTTTGATGAATGGTAGGAGGGGATACAAATATAGATTAACAGTTTATCCACATTTAAAGATAGGTTCAAGCTTCCCTGGTGGCTCAGAGGTTAAAGCGTCTGCCTGTAAGGCGGAAGACCTGGGTTCAATCCCTGGGTTGGGAAGATCCCCTGGAGAAGGAAATGGCAACCCACTCCAGTATTCTTGCCTGGAGAACCCCATGGATGGAGGAGCCTGGTGGGCTACAGTCCACAGGGTGGCAAAGAGTCGGACATGACTGAGCGACTTCACTTTCTTTCTGCTTTCTAAGGATAGGTTCCATTCAGACTCTACACTTTGAATAAAAATAGATGTTCATGATTGGATTGTTAGAGATTTTAAACCGAGGTAATGAACTATCTGACAAAATTAGTTCTATATTGTACCATGAAAAATATACCTTCCAAACACCCAGGAAGAGTAGGATGAATTTAAAGTTCTCAGGCTCCTTGGGAACGTGGTACTTGAATGTGTTAGCCAGGGGAGAGCTGGATCCCAGCTTCATGTCTTCAGTTCACAACTTGCCCCCATTATCCTTGGTCTTTTATTATTCCTGGAGGGGCATCATGCACATAAGTGGTTACATCCCAGCTGTTACTTTAGGCTTCAGTCAAACAACCTCTCTATGGAGCCTCCCCTTGGCCATTCTTTGGGCTCAGAAGCATGTACCCTTCAGTGTGTTCTGCCCTGAGGAGGACAGACTCAAAGGAACAGCTTATGCAGTAACTGAGAACAAGGTCTGGGCATTTAGACATTGACTTCTAAGGTCCTGGATACCTAGAATATGCCCCAGAAGAGGAACCTCTCAGTTTTGGTTCATCTTGACTCATCGGTTCTAAAGACTCCTCCCAGGGCATGTCCTCTGGTATAAAAATGATAGTTTATACTGCATATTAGATGTGATGTAACCCTATTCTATTATCACATTTGCTGATATTGTCCATGAATCCTAACTAACATAAATAAGTGAGGAGACATATGGATCATCGTCATCTTTCTAACAATCAATTCTCTTCATGAACATCAATTCACGTATTTCAGAGAACTTGCTATCCTCTTTTAACCATCACTATATAGTGGGGGCCATTCTTTTTGCCACACGTCTAAGGATGTACGAGCTTCCCTGGTGGCTCAGCACGTTAAGAATCCACCTGCAATGCAGGAGACCTTGGTTCCATCCCTTGACTGGGAACATTCCCTGGAGAAGAAAGGGTACCCAACTCTGGTATTCTGGCCTGATCGCAAATACATAATTTATTTAACCCCTGACTTAGGGGTAGGTAAGTATTATGAAAGGAGACTAAGTCTCTCTGAATTAGAGGAATTTCAAGGTATGAGATAGGAGAGAGCTATCTGGAAAGCAATTATTTTCAATCATCAGGGCCAAAATCTAAGAAAATGAGGCCAATATGTGGAACAAAGCACAGAAGGGAGCTAGTAAGCTCCAAACAATGTCCCTGATTCTCTTAGGATGAGCCAAGGCTCACAAGGTGCTTTTCTTCAAGGCTTAGGGACCTTACAAGACAATGGATTGTTCAAGAACCTAAATTATCTGGGCATTATCAAAAAAGTATGAGAACTGTAGAAACAGCCATAAGCTTGTTAAAGAAAATCTCCACTTTGTTTTACTGGAGAATATCAGTTATTTTCACTAGTTTGAGAGCAGCTTGCTTCTCAATACTGTGACAGATTTTCAGTCTGTAACCTGTGAGTGCAGAGGATCCCTGTGAGTTCTAGAGGCCATATGGTGCTTCTCTACAGTCATATGGAAGCCCAGCTGGGCCACCTAAAGATTTATGATCAATTATCTATGCTCAAAGGCCACAAACCCATTGAACAATGGCTCTTTCTGAGTTGCTATGTCAGGAAAACAACCAGCTATTGTAGAGTCCCTTTGTCAACAGGAGAAGTTATTAACTTAAATTACACAAGTTTATACTTCAAATGGGCTTTTTTGTTGATTATAAAATATTAAGTGCCTTGAAAGAAGTTTTAGTCTTCAAATAATAAACATATCCACAGACACAAACGTACACACAGAACACACACTCACACCCACATACATCAGCACTATAGAACTTTCTGGTATAGCTTATGTAAACACTGCCATAGGACATATGTAATAAAATGAACAATTTTTTCCTTGTTTCCTCCTATACTTTCATGATTATTTTATTCTAAGTTGGGCCAACCTGGAAATATTTTATGAGTTGAAATCCCATTTTTAAGTTGAGTTATCATCTTATTGTCTGTTATCCTCTATAATTTAACGGCAAACAGCTCTGGGGAAAAAACTGTGTTTTCTTCAGGTTCTCCTTAATTTAAAGATTGCTCAGTTTATTGGTAATATTTTCGCCTGTTTACCCTGCCCACTGGCACATGCACATGTTTTATTTCCACATTGTTCCAGGAGGAATTTGAGAAAGAATCTCTATAAAGTACTTTTACTAGTTTGAGTAAAAGTTTTATTTATTAGTACTTCATTTCCAATACTCTGAAATTTAGTATTCTAAAGAGAGTTGTCCCTATATATAAGAAAAATGAAAAATAGTTACTTCTAACTCTGTTGCTTAGAAAGGATGAATGGAGAATGGTGGAAAGACATAAAGTGAGACTTGGGCAGAATTAGAAATAGGGCCATTAATTTTCTAATCTTCTAAAATTCAGGATGAAAATCTCGGACTCAAAAATACTATATCTCTTCTGTTTCATCAGATGTCACATTATTTACCCCCAACAGCTTTGTATATTAGAATAAACTCTTTACTATAAATTATATTAAGCTTTCTCATATTTTTACCATTATTAGTTTATGACATATTTAAGTTTATTGACATACTAATGTACTACATAAATCCCATCCGATGGTTTTATATTGCAAATAGAGCCTTCCTTGCTTTGTGTTTATAATGCATCTCCACAAGGGTCCTTAATTATGATTAATTCTGAGAGTTAGCTGAACTATAACATGGATAGTATTTTTTTGACAAATTCTTAATCAATTAATATTTATTTATACCCTGCCATTTCAACAAAATAATCAGACTCATGTCTCAATATCACTACAGAGAAAATGACAATCTATTCTAGAAGTAATTTAGAAGTCTATTTTTCCCAAAACAAGAATTAACAAACTTTGAGTTATGAAAATTTCTTTTTAAAAATCAATGTAAGTTTTTTGGTGATACACTGCCAGTGAACATATCTTGAGCTTTTAAGTTACATATATCTTTTTTTTAAGACTATTGTTAATTTCCAAGAAAGAAATCATTCACATACAAACAAAACAAGTATTATTTTCACTAAATTAGTTTAAAAAATGACTAAATTCAATACAACAGTAGTTGTTTGTTTTCTATAAGTGTCAAAAAGCATGAGACATTTTTAAATTGTTTTTTAAAATTAAAAAATTTGCACAGATATTAAATGTTAATACTAATGTTAGTATGTTATCAAGTTTATAAAAGTATCAAAAGTATCAATGATGTTTTTCTATTAGGTAGTTACTTCATGTTATTAATGAGCTATTCAATATCTTTTATCTTTACATAATGAAAACATGTTTCTAAAAATTTACATTGCACATGAATATGACTCAAATTTTTTAAAAATGCGGCACACAATTCCAGAGATTTCTCCATTGCACTATGACTTATTTGTTCTCTTATTTTTGTGGATTGTTATATTGGGGGAGATTGTTAATCAGAAGAAAAGAAAGTATGTAAACAGGTGATTTCTAGAAAATTACTGATACAACTATTAATCTGCAAGGGCATATATGACCTTTTTCAAATCTCTGAGCTTCCCTAAATGCATCTGTTATTATCCAAAGAACTTCTTAGTATGTAGAAAGTCTGTACTACATGAAATTATAATGGCAGAATTTTTCACACAAAAAGTAGTCAGTGGGACAAAACAGATTTAGCAAGTAAATAATACAGTTGTTCTCTAGATAAAAGTTATCCTCATACACTTATATGTAGATAATAATATCAGATCCAAATAAGAATTAGGAATGTTGATTAAGGTATGTAAAATATACTGAAATCAATTATTATTTGTTTCTTTAATTAGAAAATATAATTTGTGTTTGCTTTTAGATTTTCAAAGTACTATTTTAGGTATGGCTATAAGCTTTACCTTAAAAAATGCTTTAGTGTTTATATGCTATTTATTCCTTGACATTTATTGTCATTGCTAAATCAATGAAACAAGAAAATAATTCAGATTTTGTGACACAGCAGTGTAATAAAAATAATGTCTAAAATTATAATGATTGAAGATGTGCATTTTTAAAACTCCAAAACATAATTAGGAAAGATGAAAATGATATCCAAAGTTTTCCTCTATTTGCACTCCTTCAGTAAAATCAGAATAATGAGATCCCTGTAGTCATTAAAAAATATGAGAGGTGCTTTAATTGTTTCGGGGGCTCCCAACCTGATGCTTATCCTAGAACTACAGCTCAGACAAACCATATTTATCATGGACCATAACAAGTGAACCTATAAAATCTATAGAGTAAAATGATATAAATCACCAGGCAGTAAATAGTCACTGGACCTCTGGACTTTAAGAATTCCCACTTCTTCAATTAAATGATATGAACTCTAAAGAATGGTAGAAGGAAAAATTTAATGATCTAGAATAGAGATGACAAACTGGTGGATTAAGACACTAAATATTCACTGGACTTATGGGGTTTAAAGAATTCTCATTTCTTTAATGAAGCAAATGAATTCTGTATATGGTTGAAATATATACAAAGATGATATATCAGAGACATTGCACACTAGAGGCCTAAGGGATTTAACTTAAAAAATGTGTTGCATTTGCACTGAATTGAGTAGGTAGGCAGTCTTGATTCCAATTTGAACTTCACTGGCAACATTTAAAAATTCTGAGTTTTCCTATAAAAATCCGTTTCTAATTTATGTTAAAATTGAAAAAATCTGGTCACTGGTACCTCATTAACACACAGTGATGCTCCATTAAGTCTATAGTGCAGCTGCATCTTAGCCAGGATGGATACGAACTTTTATCACACCCTTTACCTCTCCTTCTTTGAGTCATGAAGGTCAAATTTCACATGCAACTGTCTGTAGACCCTCCTTGCCTATCCATTGACTGAGTTTATTCCCTATTCTATTTCTCTGCCCTATATTCAAGGCAATTATCACTCCTGAAAAATCTTCTTTGCTTACTTGCTAATGACTGGTCAAATTTTTATAGAACTGAAGTGTTGACTCCTTAATACCTTAGCATGTTTCCTAGGAGCTAGAATAAAACCTGGGTATGCAAGGCTGCTTCAACATTCAAAGATTAATCAATGTAATCCACTATAATTTTTATTATCTTTTTAAAAAATTTTTATTTTTACCTTATTTTACTTTACAATACTGTATTGGTTTTGGCATACATTGACATGAATCCACCACGGGTGTACATGAGTTCCCCCCTCCCACCTCCCACCCCATATCATCTCTCTGGATCATCCCCATGCACCAGCCCCAAGCATCCTGTATCCTGTATCGAAAACAGACTGGCAATTAGTTTCTTACATGATAGTATACATGTTTCAATGCTATTCTCCCAAATCATCCCACCCTCTCCCTCTCCCTCAGAGTCCAGACGTCTGTTTTATACATCTGTGTCTCTTTTGCTGTCTCGCATACAGGGTTATCCTTACCATCTCTCTAAATTCCACATATATGTGTTAGTGTACTGTATTGGTGTTTTTCTTTCTGGCTTACTTCACTCTGTATAATCAGCTCCAGTTTCATCCATCTCATCAGAACTGATTCAAATGTATTCTTTTTAACGGCTGAGTAATACTCCATTGTGTATATGTACCACAGCTCTCTTATCCATTCATCTGCTGATGGACATCTAGGTTGTTTCCATGTCCTGGCTATTATAAACAGTGCTGTGATGAACATTGGGGTACACGTGTCTCTTTCAATTCTGGTTTTCTCAGTGTGTATGCTCAGCAGTGGGATTGCTGGGTCATAAGGCAGTTCTATTTGCAATTTTTTAAGGAATCTCCACACTGTTCTCCATAGTGGCTGTACTAGTTTGCATTCCCACCAACAGTGTAAGAGGGTTCCCTTTTCTCCACACCCTCTCCAGCATTTATTGCTTGCAGACTTTTGGATCACAGCCATTCTGACTGGTGTGAAATGGTACCTCATTGTGGTCTTGATTTGCATTTCTCTGATAATGAGTGATGTTGAGCATCTTTGCATGTGTTTGTTAGCCATCCGTATGTCTTCTTTGGAGAAATGCCTATTTAGTTCTTTGGCCCATTTTTTGATTGGGGTGTTTATTTTTCTGGAGTTGAGATGCATAAGTTGCTTGTATATTTTTGAGATTAGTTGTTTGTCAGTTGCTTCATTTGCTATTATTTTCTCCCATTCAGAAGGCTGTCTTTTCACCTTGCTTATAATTTAAAAAAATCATACAATCAGAGAAAAATATCATAAAAAAAAACAAGGTCCATTGATAAAAGTTCTAGTAAACTAGAAATATCACCAGAATTTGATAAACAGAATCTTAAAGCAAAGAACAAACTTATAGCTAACATCTTATTTAATGAGGAAAGACATTTTGTTCTGAAGATTAGGAAAAGGGCAAGAATGTTTGGTCTCATACTGCTATTCGATGTAATATGGCAAAGTGAACAATTAAAGGGCAGAAAAATTTGGAAAAGAGAAAAATAAAGTTGCCTATTTTTGAAGATGAAATGATAGTCTACATAGAAAATCTCAAGGAAATTACAACCACCACTGTTGGGAGCCAGCGTGAGGAACTCCGCCCATGGCAAAGGTCATGAGGAAGGAAGCTTGGCATACGCAAAGGCGTGATCAAGCCTCAGGAAACCCCCTGTTCCCGAGCATCTACCCCAAAACCAGAGTACTTTACGGGGAGCTCTCCCCCATAACCATTTCTCTCAGAAAAGGAGTTAACTTGCAGCTCCAGTTAATAAAAATTCCTGGGCGTGACAAGAGTGTTTCAACTTAAGAACTCTGAAGGTTCTCTGGCCTGCCTGATCAGGCTTGTCCAGCCGCATGTGATTGTTTACAGCCTCCCAACTGTGAGAGGCATGGGATGTTTTAAAACTTTCCAAATACAGACTCTTTTGAGAAGTTAGAAGATCATAAGTACAGTATAGTGGGTTGATTAGGAATTATATTGGTGACGGGTTTTTTCTTCATTTGTCATGCCAATAATTACTGCTAATTCCCTGCCCTGGGTGTGACAAGGATGTCTCAGGTCAAACCTCTCTGCTGACAGACTAGCTTGTGTGACAACCCCTAAACCATAAACAGCACAGAGAGTTTGGAGCATTAGCGTAGGGCTTTTTTCATTGATGAGTCAATGATTGATTGCCATCAGGCCTCCATATCCTTAGGCACCTGGGAATATATTAATCAATGTATTTGGAACATAGAAAAGGAAATATAGTAGTTTTTTGATGTTAGCAATATTAGACTTTTTGAGTTAATGAATCTTCTCTTTTGTAATAGACCACTGTACTTTGTTATAAATCACTGTGTCCTTGCTATGCAAAAATGAAACTTTATCACTATCTTAAGACAAAACAGATCTTAAGGGGAACATTGGTGAAGGGTTTACATTTGTTGAGCCAATATTTGCTGCTAAATCTCCATATTCCTGCCCTTATAATGAATATAACTAGCATATAGGAGAAATAAGTATTAACCTTTAAGATTAATCATGTTAAACCTTAGGTTAAGTAAATTCCTTTCTTGATTGTAACTCACTACACCCTCACCCTATAGGAATGCAACTTTATTTGGAGAGTGGCGCCTGATTTGAGAAAAAATCACCCCTGGAAAAATAAGTTTTCTGGTTAATTGACTGGTATCAGAAAGGGCCATAAAATGTCAGCAGACCTCATGGCCAGAAGATGATGAAACTCATAAGACCTTTGTATAATTTTATATGAAGCACCTAATTGTGACAAGGGTCAGGTCTGCTGACCCCCGCGTGACTCTGTGTTCATCCCTTTTTGTATAACAAAAAGGTATATAAACAAACCTGTAAAATAAAGAAATCGGATCAGTTTCTGGAAAGACTGATTCCCCTGTGTCATTTCTTTCTCGTTCCCCATTTTCCTGGCTGAATTCCCATCTGGTACGAGGGTACGCACCAAGCCTACTGACTTTGCCGGGGCTTCTAAGATCGGACCAGGGAGGCCTCGGTGCCTCCTCTCCCTTGGGAGAACGGAAAGATGCCTGTGGCCTGCATAGGTGGTGATTAGTATTCCACGTAAACCAGTTATTTAGCCTCTTTTTCTACTACGCTATCTGTTTCTAATCTCCCTCTATATCTGTAATTAAATAAGTTTTTTCCAAGACGCCGATTCCGTCCCCACCTTCAAATTACCCTGGATCCACCGGGGCTGGACCCTGGCAAGTGGTGCCCGAACAGGCTATTCGAAGGTAAATTCTTTGGAGCGAAAGCTCCCCCCAGAGCACTCTCTGTTGCTCCCCCGGGAGTGATTCAATCACTCCCCCCAGAGTAATTTCGGTTACTCCCCCAGTGTTGAGTTTTCGGGACGGGCAAAAATATTTGTAGAACAAATAAATGAGTCCAGCAAGGTAGCAGTTTGCGGAACCAGAAAAATCAATTGTGTCCCTATAAAAATAGCAAATACATGATAACTAAAATTAAAAGCATGATGTCATTTACAGTTACTCCAAGGAAAATGGAACACTTAGGTAAAAATAGAACAGGAGTATGGTTTGTGTGTTTAAAATTACTAAATGATCATAAAAGAGGTTTTAATGCCCAATGAATTGAAAGACACATAATGTTTACGTAAAGGAAAACTCAAAGATTCAAATCTCCTTGCATTGCAATACGGGATTAACACAATTCCTATTAAAAATAAACAAACAAACAAACAAGGAATGTTTCATGTAGACACAAACAAACTTGTTCCAAAATTTATACAGTAAGTTACAGGCCCCAGTACATTTAAAACAATCATGAGAAAGAATAAGGAGGGAGAAATTATTCTTCCCAATATTGAATCTTACTATACAACTACAGAAATCAATGATACTGGTGCAGTAACAGACATGCAGATCAATCAAACAGAACAGAGAACTCTAAATCTGACCACATTAATATCCCTAAATGACTTCTGACAAAGGTGCAAAGTAATTCAATGGAGGAAAGATAACCTTTTCAACAAATGATTCTAGAGCTATTGAAAATCTACTGGCTAAAAAAAAAAAAAGTATGTTTCAGACATTATCATACAAAATTACTTTAAAAAGCTAACAGACAATATCAAAAAACAAAAAAGAATTAAAAGGAAAGCTCAAGTCTAAGAGAATCTATTTATAAACTATCTAACACAGAAATTGTATCTGGGATATAAAAATAACTCTTCAAACTCAAAAGAATCCAGATTCGAAATGGATAAAAAATATGAGCAGATTTTACAATCTCATACTCCTAGAAAAGAGCTCAAAATGTAGTACTTGGATGAAGTCTCAAAAATGACAGAATGATCTCTGTTAGTTTCCAAGGCAAATCATTGAATATCATGGTAAACCAAGTCTATGCCAGACCAGTAATGCTGAAGAAGCTGAAGTTGAATGGCTCTATGAAGGCCTACAAGATCTTTTAGAACTAATACTGCCAAAATACATCCTTTTCATTATAGGGGACTGGAATGCAAAAGTAGGAAGTCAAGAGACACTTGGAGTAACAGGCAAATTTGGCCTTGGAGTACAGAATGAACCAGGGCAAAAACTAATAGAGTTTTGCCAAGAAAACGCACTGGTCATAGCAAACACCCTCTCCCAACAACACAAGAGAAGACTCTACACATGGAAATCACCAGATGGTCAACAATGAAATCAGGTTTATTATATTCTTTGCAGCCAAAAATGGAGAAGCTTTATACAGTCAGCAAAAATAAGACCAGGAGCTGACTATAGCTCAGATCAGAATTCCTTATTGCCAAATTCAGACTTAAATTGAAGAAAGTGGGTAAAACCACTAGACCATTCAGGTATGACCTAAATGAAATCCCTCATGACTATACAGTGTAAGTGAGAAATAGATTTAAGGGACGAGATCTGATAGAGTGCCTGATGAACTATGGATGGAGGTTCGTGACCTTGTACAGGAGACAGGGATCAAGACCATCCCCATGGAAAAGAAATTTAAAACAGCAAAATGGCTGTCTGAGGAGGCCTTACAAATAGCTGTGAGAAGAAGTGAAAAGCAAAGGAGAAAAGGAAGGATACACCCATTTGAATGCAGAGTTCCAAACAATAGCAAGAAGAGATAATAAAGCCTTCCTCAGCAATCAGTGAAAAGAAAAGAATAACAGAATGGGAAAGACTAGAGATCTCTTTAAGAAAATTAGAGATACCAAGGGAATATTTCATGCAAAGATGGGCTCGATAAAGGACAGAAATGGTATGTACCTAACAGAAGCAGAAGATATTAAGAAGAGGTGGCAAGAATACACAGAAGAGCTATACAAAAAAGATCTTCATGACCCAGATAATCACAATGATGTGATCACTCACCTAGAGCCAGACATCCTGGAATGGGAAGTCAACTGTGCCCTAGGAAGCATCACTACGAATAAAGCTAGTGGAGGTGATGGAATGCCAGTGGAGCTATTTCAAATCCTAAATGATGATGTTGTGAAAGTGCTGCACTCAATATGCAAGGAAATCTGGAAAATTCAGCAGTGGCCACAGGACTGGAAAAGGTCAGTTTTCATTTCAATCCCAAAGAAAGGCAATGACAAAGAATGCTCAAACTACCACACAACTGCACTCATCTCACACGCTAGGAAAGTAATGCTCAAAATTCCCCAAGCTAGGCTTCAGCAATACATGAACCGTGAACTTCCAGATGTTCAAGCTGGTTTTAGGAAAGGCAGAGGAACCAGAGATCAAATTGCCAACACCCGCTGGATCATCAAAAAAGCAAGAGAGTTCTAGACAAACATCTATTTCTGCTTTATTGACTATGCCAAAGCCTTTGACTGTGTGGATCACAATAAACTGTGGAAAATTCTGAAAGAGATGGGAATACCAGACCACCTGACCTGCATCTTGAGAAACCTGTATGCAGGTCAGGAAGCAACAGTTAGAACTGAACATGGAACACCAGACTGGTTCCAATAGGAAAAGGAGTATGTCAAGGCTGGATACTGTCATCCTGCTTATTTAACTTATATGCAGAATACACCATGAGAAATGCCTCGCTGGAGGAAGCGCAAGCTGGAATCAAGATTGCCAGGAGAAATGTCAATAACCCCAGATATACAGATGACACCACCCTTGGCAGAAAGTGAAGAGGAACTAAAAATCCTCTCGATGAAAGTGAAAGAAGAGAGTGAAAAAGTTGGCTTAAAGCTGAAAATTCAGAAAACTAAGACCATGGCATCTGCTCCCATCACTTCATGTCAAATAGAAGGGGAAACAGTGGAAACAGTGGCTGACTATTTTTCTGGGCTCCAAAATCACTGCAAATGGTAACTGCAGCCATGAAATTAAAAGACACTTACTCCTTGGAAGGAAAGTTATGACCAACCTAGACAGCATATTAAGAAGCAGAGACATTACTTTGTCAACAAAGGTCCATCTAGTCAAGGATATGGTTTTTCCAGTGGTCATGTATGGATGTGAGAGTTGGACTATAAAGAAAGTTGAGCTCTGAAGAACTGATGCTTTTGGACTGTGGCGTTGGAGAAGACTCTTGAGAGTCCGTTGGACTGCAAAGAGATCCAACCAGTCCATCCTAAAGGAAATCAATCCTGGATGTTTATTGGAAGGACTGATGTTGAAGCTGAAATTCTGGTATTTTGGCCACCTGATTCAAAGAGCTGACTCATTTGAAAAGACCCTTAAGTTGGGAAAGATTGAAGGCAGGAGGAGAAGGGGATGACAGAGGATAAGATGGCTGGATGGCATCACTGACAATGGACATGAGTTTGGGTAAACTCCGAGAGTTTGTGATGGACAGGGAGGCCTGGTGTGCTGTGGTTCAGGGATCGCAAAGAACTGGACATGACTGAGCGACTGAACTGATTGATTCCTAGAAACTCTTCTACTGTGTTCCTGTGAACAGAACCCAATTATCTGAAAAGGCCTGTATATAATGATCCCCACCCTGAGTGTTCTCTTCACCTTCTTTCTTACTCAAAGCAGGCTGATGAACATGACCCCACTGTTCAGAGATTAGTATGTGTAAAGTCACAACTCTCTCATTTGCCTATGTGTGTGTGTGTAGAGTGGGTTGTTGTTACCAAGCTCCACTCCCAGGAACCTTGATATTGAGCATATATTCTCCAGGCTCCTCAGAGCCACTCGCATATAGTTTTCTGTGGGTCTCAAGGCCTTCAGCTCTCTGAAATTACAGGTTGCTTCCTTTATATTGATTGAAGATTTTAACACCTGAATTCACCCTCTCTTCTTACATAATTTATTATTTCAGTACCACCACATCAGATCCTTTCAGTAGCCTATTCTTCTATCACCTTGACTTTTTATCCTGTATGCCATCTCAGCTACTCATTTATGTGATGATATATGAAAAACCTATTATTTCTAATGACATTATCTCTATTTAAATGCCACTTTCTGGAACACAGCCATATGTCTGTTGAATATTCTATCTCTAATATCCCAATTCCAATAAATATTCAAATGTAATGGGACCTATAATTTATTAAACATTTTCATTCTCTTCCAAATTGAATCCATTCTTTTCTTACTTACCCTTTAGAAACTTACTTACTTAACCTTCCCTGCATCTGTCTTTGACCCTGGTGTGCTAGGCCCACCCCCTCCCATCTCATTTATGGTGGTGTCAAGCTGAGAGCTTCAATATTTACCCCACATAGTCAGTAACATTTTCAAGCACATGACAGCCTTCAAATCCCTTAATGCTAGCACTTATACCCATGCCTTTGATAACATCATGTCCATAAATATGGGTCTGATTTTATCTTCCCTGCCCCTTGATCTCTGCCTCTCACCACAGATGACACACCGTATTTTTTTTTTAATAACCCGTCTTTGTGTTTCATAGTTATTTGTTCAATTATGAAGTCTAGCTGCATCTAGGAAAACACAACCTTCATAAAAGGAGGGTATATATATTTTTTTGCTCTTCCCCCCTCTGCTGTACAAAACACAATCTAGAATACTTCCTGGCATATTAATAACAAATATTGACATATTTTATTGAATCAGTTACTGAATAAAATATCAATATTGTAAAACATATTTTACCTATGTATATAATGTACCATTTTTTATTTTTAATATAATGATTTGGATGAAGAATATGTATAATTAGAATAAATACCTATTAAATATCTCCATTTTAAATATTAAATACTTAATACAGTATTTGAAATATATTTAATATTTGCATGTTTAAATAAAATACTTAAATATTTACATTTAGTATTTAAATATATACTTAATACAGTAGTTAATAAATATTAAACACTGGTATTACCAAATCAGTATTTTTCTCATCTATTCAATTATTCTGTCTCCCCTCCTTGGTAACAATTAAATCAAATTGGTCCTTGCTATTTCCATAATGTTAAAAAGTCATTTCATCTAAAAAAAGTACTGTTTGATTTTTAAATTATATAGAATTATATAATATGTGTAGTCTTCAAAAACTAGCTTTTTTTCATTCTCATGTATGTTTTAATTTAAGATGTTACATATAGTCATCATTTATTTTCAATACATGAATATCATGCTTTCAGTTCAGTTCAGTTGCTCAGTCACGTCTGACTCTTTGCAACCCCATGAATCGCAGCACACCAGGCCTCCCTGTACATCACCAACTCCCGGAGTTCACTCAAACTCATGTCCATTGAGTCAGTGATGTCATCCAGCCATCTCATCCTCTGTCATCCCCTTCTCCTCCTGCTCCCAATCCCTCCCATCATCAGGGTCTTTTCCAATGAGTCAACTCTTCGCATGAGGTGGCCAAATTATTGGAGTTTCAGCTTCAACATCTTGCTTTACTTGGCCTATTTAAAGTAGACTATTGTTTCATGTATTTGCATTTTTTGGAATTGTGCAGAGTACTGCAAAGACATTTCTTATAAATATTACCTGGTACACATTTTTATGATTTACTCTGGAGTAAACACTGGAAACAGTGTCAGACTTTATTTTTTGGGGCTCCAAAATCACTGCAGATGGTGACTGCAGCCATGAAATTAAAAGACACTTACTCCTTGGAAGAAAAGTTATGACCAACCTAGATAGCATATTCAAAAGCAGAGACATTACTTTGCCAGCAAAGGTCCATCTAGTCAAGGCTATGTTTTTTCCAGTGGTCATGTATCGATGTGAGAGTTGGACTACAAAGAAAGCTGAGTGCCGAAGAATTTTGAGCTTTTGAACTGTGGTGTTGCAGAAGACTCTTGAGAGTCCCTTGGACTGCAAGGAGATCCAACTAGTCCATTCTAAAGGAAATCAGCCCTGGGTGTTCTTTGGAAGGAATGATGCTAAAGCTGAAACTCCAGTACTTTGGCCACCTCATGCGAAGAGTTGACTCATTGGAAAAGACTCTGATGCGGGCAGGTACTGGGGGCAGGAGGACAAGGGGACAACAGAGGATGAGATGGCTGGATGGCATCACTGACTCGATGGATGTGAGTCTGAGTGAACTCCAGGAGTTGGTGATGGATAGGGAGGCCTGGTGTGCTGCAAATCATGGGGTTGCAAAGAGTCGGACATGACTACGCAACTGAACTGAACTGAAACAGAATCAATTGCATTTTCATTTCTCTCAGGAATCAATGGGGAAAATATTAAAATAATGCATTTAAAATAACTGTTCAAATATAAAATGCTTAAGAATAATCAGATTTTGAAAAAAATCTGCATTGAAAACTATAAAATGCGAGAAAATAAAGATTTAACTATATAGAAGATATATTCATCTATTAACCCAATGCTATTAAAATATTATCTTTAAATTTATTAAAAGATGAACTACAATTTCAAATATGTTGAACTTTTTAACTCAAAACTATAATAGAAGTATTACTTATATTTTTGGAATACTGTCCAAATACACATCACACTTATTTTTAGCATTACATAAAATATTAAAAGCTTGATGTTATGATAAGCATTAATGACTCTGAAATCCTAGAAAGGATACTCTATTTTAAAGAAATTTTCAGGTAGCTGTGATGTATGCCAAATTTTAAGAAGAAAGAATCTATCTCTGTACTCATTTTTTAAGGTTTAAGACTTTAAATTCTTAGTTCAATAATTGAATTCTCAATAGAATATAGTCATTGAAATCCAATCAATACTGCATTTTTGACTTATGGACTTATCAGAACACATCAAATTCTTCTCTTTCTTAATATCCTTCAAAAATATCCAGCACTTAAGATTAGAGAAGTAAATGAATATTTTACCCACAAATTTTATAATAAAAGTGATAATTATCTGTTAAAAGGTGTTGAAAAAGGAAAAAATGTTCAATATCTCATAAGCGGCAATAATTTCATGTACTTTGTGAAAGCTACAGAAATGTGAGATGTGTTTGATTTCTGATTTTATACAAACTGAAAACTGTCTGTTGGAATTGGCAAAGCACAATAAAGTCATTTATTTGACTATTTTGTTCTAAGTCACCATTGCTAACTTAAAAAAAAAAAAAAAAAAACATAAAACCTAGTTAATGCACCTAATACTGTACCACAGGGTATATTTTCCACCAAGCCATCTGGAAAGCAGCTAACGCCTTGAAACATGAGAATTGATGGCCCTTTTATTTTTATCCCTGCCAGTGTAAATCTTTAAAGCACTTTATAACTTCTACATCAGACATACTAATATTCACATCAGAATACAAAATGGTAACAATGACCAAAGCTCAAGAGCCTAATAGTTAACAAAATTTTCATTACATATTGCATACTGTCTTATGTTGTAATTTATGTCAAGAGTAAAACAAAACACAAAGTGAATTCTAATTCAGCACAGCTCCCTTGAGTATCCTCAGTCCATATATAGACCCACATATACATATATGTAATATTATGTATATCATGGAGCAAATGATTACTTAGAAAAGTCATGCTGGTTGCATAATAGGTCTTAAAAGACTATCATATGTAGCAATGTTTATTCATGAAGTAGAATTCAAAGATAATTAACGTGTAAAAACTAAATGAACACTGACATTTTAGGAATCAGTGAACTAAAATGGACAGGAATGGGTGAATTTAATTCAGATGGCCATTATATCTACTACTGTGGGAAAGAATCCCTAAAGAAAAGAGTAGCCCTCACAGTCAACAGGGCTTCCCTGTGGCTCAGCTGGTAAAGAATCCGCCTGCAATGTGGGAAACCTGGGTTCAGAAGAATCCCTAAAGAATAGAGTAGCCCTCACAGTCAACAGGGCTTCCCTGTGGCTCAGCTGGTAAAGAATCCACCTGCAATGTGGGTCCCTGGGTTGGGAAGATCTCCTGGAGAAGGGAAAGGCTACCCGCTCCAGTATTCTGGCCTGGAGAATTCCACAGACTGTTTAGTATATGGGGTCACAAAGAGTTGGATATAACTGAGCAACTTACACTTTCACTGTCACAGTCAACAGAAGAGTCCAAAATGCAGTGCTTGTGTGCATGCTAAGTTCCTCCAGTCATGACTGACTCTGCGACACCATGGACTATAGCCCTCCAGGTTCCTTTTTCCATGGGAGTCTCCAGACAAGCACACCAGAGTGGGTTACCATGCCCTTTTCCAGGCTGAAATGCAGCACTTGGGTGAAATCTCAAAGACAACAGAATGATTTTGGTTCATTTTAAAGAGAAACATTCCAACATCACAGTTATCCAAGCCCATGCTCCCAACTGCTAACACTGAAGAAGCTGAAGTCAAACAGTTCTATGAAGATCTACAAGAACTTTTAGAACTAACACCAAAAAGAAAAAGAAAAGAAAAAGATGTCTTTTTCATCATAGGGGACTGGAATGCAAAAGTAGGAAGTCAAGGGATACCTGAAGTAACAGGCAAATTTGGCCTTGGAGTACAAAATGAAGCAGGGCAAAAGCTAATAGACTATTGCCAATAGAATGCACTGGTCGTAGCAAACACCCTCTTCCAGCAACACAAGAGACAAATCTACACATGGACATTACCAGATGGTCAATACCAAAAGCAGACTGATTATATTCTTTGCAGCCAAAGATGGAGAAGTTCTACACAGTCAGCAAAAACAAGACGGGAAGCTGACTATGGCTATGACCATGAGCTCCTTATTGCCAAATTCATACTTAAATTGAAGAAAGTAGGGAAAACCACTAGGCCATTCAGGTGTGACCTAAATCAAATCCCTTATGATTATACAGTAGAAATGACAAATAGATTCAAGGGATTAGATCTAATACAGAGTGCCTGAAGAACTATGGATGGAGGTTTGTAATACTGTATAGGAGATGGTAACCAAAATCATCCCCCAAAATAGAAATTTAACAAGGCAAACATTTGCCTGAGGAGGCCTTACAAATATCTGAGAAGGAAAGAGAAGCAAAAGACAAAGGAGAAAGGGGAAAATATACCTAACTGAATGTAGAGTTCCAAAGAATAGCAAGGAGAGATAAGAAAGCCTTCTAAAGTGAGCAATGCAAAGATAGAGGAAAATAGAATGCGAAAGACTAAAAATATCCTCAAGAAAATTAGAGATACCAAAGGAACATTTCATGCAAAGATGGGCGCAATAAAGGACAGAAATAGTAAGGACTTGACGGAAGCAGAAGAGATTAAGAAGAGATGGCAGGAATATACAGAAGAATTGTACCAAAACAGTCTTAATGACCCACAAAACCACTATGGTGGTCACTCACCTAGAGCCAGACATCCTGGAGTGTGAAGTCAAACAGGCCTTAAGAAGCATTACTACAAACAAAGCTAATGGAAGTAATGGAATTCCAGTTGAGCTGTTTCAAATCCTAAAAGATGATGCTGTGAAAGTACTGCTTCCAATATGTCAGCAAATTTGGAAAACAGCAGAGGCACCAGGACTGGACAGATAAGTTTCATTCCAATTCCAAAGAAGGGAAATGCCAAATATGTTGAAACTGCAGTACCATTGTGCTCATTTCCCATGCTAGTCAGGAAATGCTCAAAATCTTTTAGGGTTTACTTAAGCATTATGTGAACTGAGAAATTCCAGATGTACAAGCTAGACTTAGAAAAGGCAGAGAAACCAGAGATCAAATTGCCAACATCCTCTGGATCATCAAAAAGTGAGAGAGTTCTAGAAAAACATCTACTTCTGCTTTATTGACTAGGCCAAAGCCTTTAACTCTGTGGATCAGAACAAACTGTGGAAAATTCTAAAGAAATGGGAATACCAGACCACCTTACCTGCCTCCTGTGAAATCTGTATGCAGTTTAAGAAGCAACAGTTAGAACTGGACATGGAACAACAGACTGGTTCCAAATTGGGAAAGGAGTACATCAAGGCTGTATTATGGTACCCTTCTTACCTAACTTATATGCAGAGTACATCAAGAGAAATGCTGGGCTGGAAAAAGCACAAGAGGGAATCAAGATTGCTGGGAGAAATATCAATAACCTCAGATATTCAGATGACAACAAACTTATGCCAGAAAGCAAAGAAGAAATAAAGAGCCTCTTGATATAAATGAAAGAGGAGAGTGAAAAAGTTGGCTTAAAACTCAACATTCATAAAACTAATATCACGGCATCTGGTCCCATCACTTCATGGCAAATATATGGAGAAACAATGGAAATAGTGAGAGACTATTTTTTTGGCCTCCAAAATATCTGCAGATGGTGTCTTTCAGCCATGAATTTCAAAGGCACTTGCTCCTTGGAAGGAAAGTTATGACCTACCTAGACAGCATATTAAAAAGCAGAGATATCACTTTGCTAACAAAGGCCCATCTAGTCAAAGCTATGGTTTTTCCAGTGGTCATGAATGGATGTGATAATTGGACTGTGAAGAAAACTGAGTGTCAAAGAAGTGATGCTTTCGAACTGTGGTGTTGGAGAAGACTTTGAGAGTCCCTTGAACTGCAAAGAGCACCAAACAGTCCATCCCGAAGGAAATCGGTCCTGAATATTCATTGGAAGGACTGATGTTGAAATTGAAACTCCAATACTTTGGCCACCTGATCCAGAGAACTGACTCATTTGAAAAGACCCTGATGCTTGGAAAGATTGAAGGCAGGAGGAGAAGGGGATGATAGAGGATGAGATGGATTGATGGCATCACAACTCAATGGACATGAATTTGAGTAAGGTCCGGGAGCTGGTGATGGACAGGGGAGCCTGGTGTGCTGCAGTTCATGGGGTCACAAAGAGTCGGACATGACTGAGCGACTGAACTGAACTGAAGGTCTGCTTCACTGACTATGCTAAAGCCTTTGCCTTTGTGGATCACAATAAACTGTGGAAAATTCTTAAAAGTGTTGAGAATACCAGATGATCTTACCTGCCTCCTGAGAAACCTGTATGCAGGTCAAGAAGAAACAGCTAGAACTAGAGATGGAACAATGGACTGGTTCAAAATTGGGAAAGGAACCTGTCAAGGCTGTATATTGTCAGCCTGCTTATTTAACTTCTATGCTGAGTACATCATGCAAAATGCTGGGCTGGATGAATCTCAAGCGGGAATCAAGACTGATGAAGTTGAAAGAGGAGAGTGAAAAAGCTGGCTTGAAACTTAACATTCAAAAAACTAAGTTCATGTTGATGTATGGCAAAACCAATACAATATTGTAAAGCAATTAACCTCCAATTAAAATAAATAAATTTATATTTTAAAAAAACCTTAAGTTCATGGCATCCATTCCCATCACTGCATGGCAAATAGATGGGGAAACATGGAAACAGTGACAGACTTTATTTTCTTGGTCTCTGAAATCACTGTGGATGGTGACTGCAGCCATGAAAGTAAAAGACATCTGCTCGTTGAAGGAAAAGCCCTGCCAAACCTAGCCAGTTTGAGACATCACCTTTCTGAGAAAGGTCCATCCTAGTTAAAGGTATGTTATTTCCAGTAGTCATGTATGGATGTGAGAGTTGGACCATAAAGAAGGCTGACTGCCAAAGAATTGATGATTTCAAACTATGGTGCTGGAGAAGACTATTGAGTGAGTCCCTTGGAGAGCAAGTGGATCAAACTAGTCAATCCAAAGAAAATCAACACCAAATATTCATTGAAAGGACTGAAGCTGAAGCTCCAAATATCCTGGCCACATGATGTGAAGAGCAAACTCATTGGAAAAGACCCTGATGCTGGGAAACATTGAAGGCAGGAGGAGATGGGGGTGAAAATGTTGAGATGGTTGGATGACATCATTGACTCAATGGACATAAGTTTGAGCAAACTCCAGGAGGTGGTGAAGGACAGGGAAGCCTGGCATGCTGCAGGCCATGGGATCACAAAGAGTTGGACATGCCTTAGCAACTGAACAACAACAAATACATTTATAACCTAAAGTTAAAAAAAAGAATTTAAATATTTCTTATATGTCATCTTATAAATATTCACCTTTACAAAGCACACATTTTCTCTGCAATATTCATTGCAACATATTGCTTTGCATAACAAGGAGAAATAAACTAAAAACAGTACTTGAACCTGAGTATCTCCCTAGAGAATTAATATCACACAGTATTTAGGAAAGTAAATTTAAAAATTTGCAACTCCTATATATATACACATACATACACACACAGAGACATACACACAAGCAATATAGAGAAAATTATATCATGGAGTACTAACAGAAGTCAGAAATAGTACTTTAATATTATAATAAATAGTATTATGCTAGGAGTTAGAAATGTTCCTCTCCTAAGTGTTCTTAAATAAGCAAACATCATTCAAAATGAAAATAGTCATGATGAAAACAGAATCCAGCCATATTAATATGGTTTAAAATAGGATCTGTTTATTTTCATCTTGGATTTGGAATGTTCCAGTATGAAGACAGACAGAGGGATAGAGAGCCTGAAAAGTCTGTAGAACCCTTGGGGGTGAGAGTCAGAGAGAAGAGGCTGATCGGTTGTGGGTGAGGACTCAATCCCTTTTTATATGGGACACAGAAGTGCAAGAACACTGCCAAGATGACTGACCCCAAAGGTCTTGTCTAATGGCTATGTCTGTTTATATATTATGGACTATAAATGTCTTTACCTTTGATCATTCAAAAATAGTAATTTTACTTTTGCAGGGTCTGTAGAGGGTAGGTAGTTACAGTGGATTTGCAGAAGAATAACATTAGCTGGAGGGACAGAATCTGCTGTCTCATTAATGCCAATACTGATCTTCATATGATGCATGAACTGTCTTCACAAAATCGAACAGGAGAATTCTTTTTCTCACATATTTTATGAGAAATATTTTAACGTTTTAATGTCAAAATCAAAGTGGACCTATTTCCAACAGACACAGGTTTCACTAAACTTTAAAATAAAACATAGAAAATTTAATGTTGGTTTTACAGCAGGTGGTAGCACGTTTCATTCCCAGAGATCTCCATATAGTATTGGGTTGACCAAAAAGTTTGTTTAGGTTTTTTGGTAAGATATTGCAGAAAAAGCCTAAGGACCATTTTGGCCAACCCAATATAAGCTTGAATTTCTATTACATTAGGGCTACCTTGGTAAAAATATTTCCTAAGTCATAGGTGTTAAGGAAAAGGAAATGGATCTGAATTAGCTTTTTGAGCCCACACAGCACTTACTGGATATGAGGTCTTGGCCACAGATCAATAGGTCCTTGCTTCACTTTCCCTTTTCTGAGACAGAAATAATTAATATGTAACTAGGAAAATGCATGTAAATAGGGAATACATAACAAGCTTTCAAACAAAGTCTTGCCTTCACTACTATTACTATTAATACTATTACTACCACTATTATATTATTACCAATTCTGCCACCAGTAGTACTACTTCTTTCATTGGGTACCTACTTGAATAATTCCAAGGACACTGGCTTTACTACTATGTACAACAAGATCTGTGTTGTTAGATGGATCAAATAATTTATCATATTTTCCTTACTGTTATTAAATAAAAACTTGCCTCCGAATAATTTGTATCTACTTTGTTTCTCTTTATGGAAATGAATTCTCCTTAGAGTAACCCCTATTCTGATATCTGACATAAATGTCACATCTCAAGTTTGTTCAGTTTCCTCAGACACTTCTCATAAGTGGTTTCTATTATTATTGTCCTGGTCTCTCTCAAATATGGTTTGGTTCCTCAGTGTCCTTTGTAAATATTGTGCTCTGAATTGTATGAAGTGTTAATCATGCAGCCAGAACAACACAGTAAATATGAAACTCTTTTACATGTTAACAGTTTCTCAATTAACTTTATTTAATTGTTAAAAGTTAGTTTATTAACTTTATTTAGAATTATGATGTCATGTTGCCATTAAACTGACTGGTATTCTGATGACTTCCCCTTCCTGGCTCCTTTCATGAAATTAATCTTTATGCTTTCAACTCAATTATTATTATTTTTTATTGAAAAGTGAGCATTCCTCTTTGTCTCTACAATATTTTAAATTATCTGTTTGTTTGACTGACTCTCTTATGGGACTTGAAGTCTTTATTCACATGGAAAATCACATTCATCTTGATATCTTCTGTGTTTATTGAATAAACATATAAGCAAAATACTAGACTGAGAATTCCAATTTTAAGTCCAAAATCTGGTGTTTCACTTTTAAATGCATATGCTTGGTAGTAAAATATTCAGTCATAAAACTCTTCCCAACATTTATTTCAAATGATGAACCAAGAAATAAAAAGCATCTACAACTTACTTCTATAATATGTATTCAATAGGTAGAAATATGAGCATTTTGTTCTTTTAATGTGAACCAAAAATCATTTTAAAGGATCATATAGATAATGCTTCATTGCAATAAGCACTAGTACAAATAATACTACACCTATTCAAAAACACAGATCTCAATATTCCTAAATAGTGTTACATTTAAAAAAATAAGATTTTTTTCAAGGAAAATTTTTCTTTAGCTCAGTTTGTTAAAGACATTTCCTTAACAAATTAGCTTTCTAAAAAAGCAAATATAGTTGTCTTAATTTCCTGATCAAAATTAAAAGTTACTGATACAGAGAATTTTCTCTGTAAATGTATGTAAAGAAATGATAATTTTACTAATAACCTAGAAATATGAGGTTTTTAAAAACTGTTTCATTTACAGATGGAAAAATATTATATTTTCAAGAGCCATCTGTTGCTGAAACCTTTTACTTGCTATTTGTTGGCACTTGTTTCAAGATAAAACACTTAAATTTTGTGTTTATGTTTATCAGAGTAATTTTATAAAATTAATCCCATTAAAGATGCTGCTATCAAGTGCTAATGGAAAAATTGAGACTATTATCTTCAGTAATCTTAAAGCTGGAAAATGCTCTAATGACAGAGTTCCACTTTAATTTTTTTTAGTTTTAGTAAGAAATTATTTGTTATTTATGCTGAGGCTGTGAGTATATAATGACAAACAGCAATCTAATGGAACTAATTAAACTCAAAAAATTTGACTTTTTAAAAACCAGTGTTTAATTTTTCTTAAAACAAACAACACCAAGAAACAAAACAAAAAATTAAGCTCCCTTAAAACAAAGGTTGAAATTTCTTATATTCACCTTTTAGTCTACCAGATACTTGGGTTTTATTTTATAGCATTATAGATCCTTAATGACCTTAAGAACATTCACTCAAAACTAAACAATTTACTTTATACATTTATTTTATTTAATATTTATGTTTACCTTCATTTTATCCTTCTAGGTGTGCTGTCTTTTCTTATAAAATAAAAGTCAAGTTAAACTGACACTAAAAAACTCAGGGACATGTCCAAATACTTCTAAGTGCTTTGGTTTGCTACACTTTTGAAATATCTACTTTGATCTACATAAAAGTAATGTTGTTTAGAAATACTTTTTAGTATATACTCCTAGCCTTTTTCTCTCAATTTATTTATTTATTTTTTTTACTTTATTTTACTTTACAATACTGTATTGGTTTTGCCATACATAGACATGAATCCGCCATGGGTGTACATGAGCTCCCAAACATGAACCCCCCTCCCACCTCACATCATCCCTCCAGATCATCCCCGTGCAGCAGCCCCAAGCATCCTGCATCCTGTATCGAACATAAACTGGCGATTCGTTTCTTACATGATAGTATACATGTTTCAATGCCATTCTCCCAAATCATCCCACCCTCTCCCTCTCCCTCTGAGTCCAAAAGTCCACTCTACACAGCTGTGTCTCTTTTGCTGTCTTGCATACAGGGTCATCATTACCATCTTTCTAAATTCCATATATATGTGTTAGTATACTGTATTGGTGTTTTTCTTTCTGGCTTACTTCACTCTGTATAGTAGGCTCCAGTTTCATCCATCTCATTAGAACTGATTCAAATGTATTCTTTTTAATGGCTGGGTAATACTCCATTGTGTATATGTACCACAGCTTTCTTATCCATTCATCTGCTGATGGACATCTAGGTTGTTTCCATGTCCTGGCTATTATAAACAGTGCTGCAATGAACATTGGGGTACATGTGTCTCTTTCAATTCTGGTTTCCTCGGTGAGTATGCCCAGCAGTGGGATTGCTGGGTCATAAGGCAGTTCTATTTGCAATTTTAAGGAATCTCCACACTGTTCTCCATAGTGGCTGGACTAGTTTGCATTCCCACCAACAGTGTAAGAGGGTTCCCTTTTCTCCACACCCTCTCCAGCATTTATTGCTTATAGACTTTTGGATCGCAGCCATTCTGACTGGTGTGAAGTGGTACCTCATTGTGGTCTTGATTTGCATTTCTCTAATAATGAGTGATGTTGAGCATCTTTTCATGTGTTTGTTAGCCATCCGTATGTCTTCTTTGGAGAAATGCCTATTTAGTTCTTTGGCCCATTTTTTGATTGGGTCGTTTATTTTTCTGGAATTGAGTTGCATAAGTTGCTTGTATATTTTTGAGATTAGTTGTTTGTCAGTTGCTTCATTTGGCATTATTTTCTCCCATTCAGAATGCTGTCTTTTCACCTTGCTTATAGTTTCCTTTGTTGTGCAGAAGATTTTAATTTTAATTAGATCCCATTTGTTTATTTTTGCTTTTACTTCCAGTATTCTGGGAGGTGGATCATAGAGAATCCTGCTGTGATGTATATCGGAGAGTGTTTTGCCTATGTTCTTCTCTAGCAGTTTTTTAGTTTCTGGTCTTACGTTTAGATCTTTAATACATTTTGAGTTTATTTTTGTGTGTGGTGTTAGAAAGTGATCTAGTTTCATTCTTTTACAAGTGGTTGACCAGTTTTCCCAGCACCACTTGTTAAAGAGATTGTCTTTACTCCATTGTATATTCTTGCCTCCTTTGTCAAAGACAAGGTGTCCATAGGTGTGTGGATTTATCTCTGGGCTTTCTATTTCATTCCATTGATCTATATTTCTGTCTTTGTGCCAGTACCATACTGTCTTGATGACTGTGGCTTTGTAGTAGAGCCTGAAGTCAGCCAAGTTGATTCCTCCAGTTCCATTCTTCTTTCTCAAGATTGCTTTGGCTATTCGAGGTTTTTTGTATTTCCATACAAATCTTGAAATGATTTGTTCTAGTTCTGTGAAAAATACCGCTGGTAGCTTGATAGGGATTGCACTGAATCTGTAGATTGCTTTGGGTAGTATACTCATTTTCACTATATTGATTCTTTTGATCCATGAACATGGTATATTTCTCCATCTATTAGTGTCCTCTTTGATTTCTTCCATCAATGTTTTATAGTTTTCTATATATAGGTCTTCAGTTTCTTTAGGTAGATATATTCCTAAGTATTTTATTCTTTTCGTTGCAATGCTGAATGGAATTGTTTCCTTAATTTCTTTTTCTACTTTCTCATTATTAGTGTATAGGAATGCAAGGGACTTCTGTGTGCTGATTTTATATCCTCTTGATGAGCCTGGCTAATGGTTTGTCAATTTTATTTATCCTTTCAAAGAACCAGCTTTTGGCTTTGTTGATTTTTGCTATGGTCTCTTTTGTTTCTTTTGCATTTATTTCTGCCCCAGTTTTTAAGATTTCTTTCCTTCTACTAACTCTGGGGTTCTCCAATTCTTCCTTTTCTAGTTGTTTTAGGTGTAGAGTTAGGTTATTTATTTGACGTTTTTCTTGTTTCTTGAGGTATGCCTGTATTGCTATGAACTTTCCTCTTAGCACTGCTTTTATAGTGTCCCACAGGTTTTGGGTTGTTGTGTTTTCATTTTCATTCACTTCTATGCATATTTTGATTTCTTTTTTGATTTCTTCTGTGATTTGTTGGTTATTCAGAAGTGTGTTGTTCAGCCTCCATATGTTGGAATTTTTAATAGGTTTTTCTCCTGTAATTGAGATCTAATCTTAATGCCTTATGGTCAGAAAAGATGCTTGGAATGATTTTGATTTTTTTTAATTTATCAAGGTCAGATTTATGGCCCAGGATGTGATCTATCCTGGAGAAGGTTCCGTGAGCACTTGAGAAAACGGTGAAATTCATTGTTTTGGGGTGAAATGTCCTATAGATATCAATTAGGTCTAACTGGTCTATTGTATCATTTAAAGTTTGCGTTTCTTTGTTAATTTTCTGTTTAGTTGATCTGTCCATAGGTGTGAGTGGGGTATTAAAGTCTCCCACTATTATTGTGTTATTGTTAATTTCCCCTTTCATACTTGTTAGCATTTGTCTTACATATTGCGGTGCTCCTATATTGGGTGCATATATATTTATAATTGTTATCTTCTTGGACTGATCCTTTGATCATTATGTAGTGGCCTTCTTTGTCTCTTTTCACAGCCTTTGTTTTAAAGTCTATTTTATCGGATATGAGTATTGCCACTCCTGCTTTCTTGTGGTCTCTATCTGCGTAATATATCTTTTTTCCAGCCCTTCACTTTCAGTCTGTATGTGTCCCTTGTTTTGAGGTGGGTCTCTTGTAGGCAGCATATAGAGGGGTCTTGTTTTTGTATCCATTCAGCCAGTCTTTGCCTTTTGGTTGGGGCATTCAACCCATTTACGTTTAAGGTAATTATTGATAAGTATGATCCCATTGCCATTTACTTTATTGTTTTGGGTTTGGGTTTATACACCCTTTTTGTGTTTCCTGTCTAGAGAATATCCTTGAGAATTTGTTGGCGAGCTGGTTTGGTGGTGCTGAATTCTCTCAGCTTTAGCTTGTCTGTAAAGCTTTTGATTTCTCCTTCATATTTGAATGAGATCCTTGCTTGGCACAGTAATCTGGGCTGTAGGTTTTCTTTCATCACTTTAAGTATGTCTTGCCATTCCCTCCTGGCCTGAAGAGTTTCTATTGAAAGATCAGCTGTTATCCTTATGGGAATCCCCTTCTGTGTTATTTGTTGTTTTTCCCTTGCTGCTTTTAATATTAGTTCTTTGTGTTTGATCTTTGTTAATTTGATTAATATGTGTCTTGGGGTGTTTCACCTTGGGTTTATCCTATTTGGAACTCTCTGGGTTTCTTGGACTTGGGTGATTATTTCCTTCCCCATTTTAGGGAAGTTTTCAACTATGATCTCCTCAAGGATTTTCTCATGGTCTTTCTTTTTGTCTTCTTCTTCTGGGACTCCTATAATTCGAATGTTGGAGAGTTTCATATTGTCCTGGAGGTCTCTGAGCTTATCCTCATTTCTTTTAATTCGTTTTTCTTTTTTCCTCTCTGATTCATTTATTTCTACCATTCTATCTTCTATTTCACTAATCCTATCTTCTGCCTCCATTATTCTACTATTTGTTGCCTCCAGAGTGTTTCTGATCTCATTTATTGTGTTATTCATTATATGTTGACTCTTTTTTATTTCTTCTAGGTCCTTGTTAAACCTTTCTTGCATCTTCTCAATCCTTGTCTCCAGGCTATTTATCTGTGATTCCATTTTGATTTCAAGATTTTGGATCATTTTCACTATCAATATTCGGAATTCTTTCTCGGGTAGATTCCCTCTCTCTTCCTCTTTTGTTTGGTTTGGTGGGCATTTCTCCTGTTCCTTTACCTGCTGAGTATTCCTCTGTCTCTTCATCTTGGTTATATTGCTGCCTTTGGTGTGGCCTTTCTAATTCTGGTAATTTGTGGAGTTCTCTTTATTATGGGGTTTCCTCACTGTGGGTGGGGTTGTGTCAGTGGCTTGTCAAGGTTTCTTGGTTAGGGAGGCTTGTGTTGGGGTTCTGGTGGGTGGAGCTGGATTTCTTCTCTCCTTTCTCTGGTGTTGTGGGCAGTGTAGGATCAGTTCCAAGGCGGTTCCCTTTGTTTAACTTCTTCTGTTTGGTCTCTTCAGTGTCTGATTTCCGTCCTGACACAGGGCAGGTGGTGGTGGACACTTTTTTTTTTTTTTTTAGGCTCACTTGTTCAGTAGCGCTGTTTTTGAAGCCAATGATCTGCTTTTCTGGGTGTCTGAGTCCTCTGCCAGCATTCAGAGGTTGTTTTGTGGAGTTTACTCAGTGTTGAAATGTTCTTCTGATGAATTTGTGAGGGAGAAAGTGGTGTCCCCATCCTATTCCTCCGCCATCTTAGGACCGCCCCCTTCCAATTTATTTTCAATTACAATGTAAAGAAAATGAACATGTAGAGAACATTAGGATTTATACCTTTTGAACCTTGACATGTTTATCACTCTAGGTGAAATCTACATAGCTCTTTTAGGATGTGATTTTAAATATTAATCGTGTAAATACCAGCTTAGTGTAAAACTGGTGTTCTACATTGAGGCAGCTCCTCATTCATCTTTTCTGTTCAAATAAATACTTTTCTTGTAAAATATTACTTGTTAAAAATTTAAAAATTCATGATTCAATAAATTAGAAGGAATAAAATCCTCCTCTCACTGGCATATAGGTTATATCTTCATAGCAGTGGATTATGCTCTAATTAAAAGTTTTATACTATTTTATGAGGATGGAGTTCCATTGTACATTCAAAGTTTCTACACATTTGCACCTACTTCATGAAGCCTTTGATGATACACAATATCTTCTTTCTCTTCTCAACTTATTTACAATTATAATCTGCCTATCTTTGAATCATAAACCCTGATCTGATTCCGTAGCTATTGTGCAAACATTTTCTTTGCTTTGCCACCTCCTTTCCCTTCCACTGTGAAACTAGAAGCTTCTCAAGACCATAGGCCATGTGGTAAATTCCTTCATATTGTGTCACAGTACCATTACTGAACAAGGTACAGAGCAAGTGATTGAAATATACTTTATGTTTTGTGTAATTATTCCACTCCTACAAGAAACTTCATTTGGTTATAACATTAAAAAATACCTTCTGAATTAACTTAGGGTTTTGATGAGTCTTTATTACAACTAATTTTATGTCAGAAAAACAAGTGTGTGGGGCAAACAGCATTTAGGCTTTAATAGGGACTGGCATAAGTACTTGTGACTCTGGCAAACATCATGCTGCCAGTCTCAGAGAAAACAGCTGGCAGAGAACCAACAAATAGAAATTCTCAGTATTTTTTCCAACAGTAAACCTAGGGTGAATTAAAGCTCTGAAGTCTACTAAAACAGAAATAACTAAAACATGTAAATTATATATATATTTTTCTTCCTGTCAACAAAATAGGCATGGTTTTAAAGCATGATTTAATCCAAAAAGCAGATACTTTCCCCCTACAATACTAAATGGAACCAACTGGCTCGTATAGTACTTTTTTCCCCCTGTGGTTATTGGAAGTGACAGGTTGAAAGAAGTAAGAATTATAATTTCAGGACATGGCAGTAGATGCAGAGAATTGAGTTCTAATCTGTTGGTGGAAATAGGAAAAAATAGAGAGGAAAAAAAAAAAGGACTTGGGCAAATACTGGCATTGGAAGCAATGATGTCAACCAGAAATTACATTATGCAGTGATGATACTAAAAAGCAAGTATTATAAGTTCCTAAAAGTTCTTCAAAATGTACCTAAAGGACTCTTATGCACTAAATCAATTACTATTCAATAAATTTTTTAGATGTTTGCTATCACTTAACTACCTTCATATTAATATATAAATCCCTTCCTCAAAGAATATAAGATGTATCACATACTTCTCATATGCTGGCCTGAGAAGCTATACTTGTTGAATTTGTAGACCTTTCTGGATAGGCCTATGGATTTTGGCTCTCAGATAGCTTCTTATTTATGTCTGTATTTGTACCACGTACCTTACTGCCAACTACTCCACAACTACCTTTTGGCATTTTTATATACAGATGTGAAATAGTCAAATGGGTCAAGAATATAATTTTGTAGTTGGAAAAATCCATCACTCTGACCCGACACTGATTTGTATTACCTAGATGTATGATAAAATAAAAGTAGTATAAATTTTAAGCTTTGTTTTTGAATTTATAAAAGATTTAAATTAAATCTATATAAAGCTACTTCATTCTATTCCTAGCATATAATAGACATTCAATAAATGGAATTGATTGTTATTAGCAATTAACTTAAAGGCATTACAGTATTTGATATTACAGTGTAAAAGACATTTGAAATTCTAGTTCAGTTCAGTTCATTCATTCAGTCATGTCTGACTCTTTGTGACCTCGTGGACTGCAGCATACCAGGCTTCCCTGTCCATCACCAACTCCTGTAGCCTACTCAAACTCATGTCCATCACATTGGTGATGCCATCCAACCATCTCATCCTCTGTCATCCCCTTCTCCTCCTGCCTTCAATCTTTCCCAGCATCAGGCTCTTTCCAAATGAGTCAGTTCTTCACCATCAGGTGGCTAAAGTATTGGAGTTTTAGCTTCAGCATCAGTCCTTCCAATGAATATTCAGGACTGACTTCCTTTAGAAGGGACTGGTTGGATCTCCTTGCAGTCCAAGGGACTCTCAAGAGTCTTCTCCAACACCACTGTTCAAAAGTATCAATTCTTCGTTGCTCAGTTTTCTTTATAGTCCAATTCTCACATCCATACATGACTACTGGAAATTCTAATTCTGAGTCAAAAAGAGGGTTTTATAGTCCAGGTATATCATACCTTCAGGTTTGCTTTGCTTCCCAAATCCAAAGTCCCTAACTAGAATCACTCTGTGACAAACAAGCTGAGTCCTTAATAGGAGTTTTCTACATTGATTGGTAAAGGAACATATTGCTGATCCTTTTCATGAGGCCAACTGTCTTGCGGTTCAAAATGTCTGCACTGTTTGTTGAACTCAGGTTATGCAAGGCTCGAGCTGAGAGGCTGGAGGAAGACTCAAGATGCTGTAGGAACTGCAAACACATTTATTCTCTCCTGGCTGGCAAAGTGGCCATAAACTCAGCCTTTCTCCTGGCTCACATAGCAACCATAGCAGCAACCACAACACAGCATAAAGTAGCCACAATATAACCTCACATAACATAACCATGATGCTGCCCCAATGTAGACGTGATGCAGTAGTAGCCAGGGCTTTCACAGTAAAGTTCTTACAAACATACTGCACAAAGTAGTGCATGACCAAGCGAGTTCCTCGTGATGCGCATGTGCAGTACTATAAGCGATTTCAGCTGTCACCTAACCATGCAAAGTCACTGTTTACAAAACATGGGGTGAGAGGGCCTAACCACACCATCTTGGCTAATTTGCTTTTTCCCTACAAGGAGCTAAACTCTTCCTTACAAAGTTTGAATTATCAGTAAGAATCTTACACACTTTGAGTTCACAAAACTAGCTTTTATCCAAAATGAGGCACTTATATTAAGATGTTCAGGATGCCAGTAAGGAAAATTACAATTTGAGCATATATTCAAGACCTTGTGACTTGTGACTGATAGCAATAGACTGGAAATAAGCTGAAATGTTTTAGAACTACATCTATCCTATTATTGTATTATATGTCATGAATACAATAGTGTTTAATAAGAAACATAGGGCGTTTTGGGGTGTAATTTGGATTTCATTATGTAGCTAAATCTAGTGTGGAATGTATAATTGCATTTATGTTTGGGTGCCAGGAATCCCATGTTGTTTTGTGCTGCATAAGCCAAAATACTGCAGTTCTATATATGTACTTGTTGCTCAGTTGTGTCTGACTCTTTGTGATCCTGTGGATGGTAGTACGTCAGGCTTTCCTGTCCTTCACTATCTGCAGTAGTTTGCACAACTCATGTCCATTGAATCAGTGATACCATCCAACCATCTCGCCCTGTCGTCCCCTTCTCCTCCTACCTTCAATCTTGCCCAGTATCAGGGTATTTTCCTGTAGTACTGTAGGCAGGAGGAGGAGGTGACAAGGATGAGATGGTTGGATGGCATCACTGATTCAAAGGACATGAGTTTGAACAAAACACAGGAGATAGGGAAAGACAAGCAAGCCTGGTGTGATACAGTCAAGAGGGTAGCAAAGAGTTGTTCATGACTGAGCGACTGAATAACAACAAAAGGCTTTCAAAAGGCTCAATAACAACAACAGTGTTGAGCGTTTGCCATATATATGCTAAGCACACTTCTGTGTGGTTTCTCTGTGTTAACTCATCTACCATCACTGGAACTCTGTGAATTAAGTCTTGTTGTTATCTGTATGTCAGTGTTCTCCAAAGAAATATAATATATATATGTATGTATGTAAGTATGTATGTAAGAAGAAGAGGTCCCACAGTCTGCCTTCTGCAAATTGGAGAAGCAGGAAAGCTTGTGTGTGACTCTACTGAGTTACACAGTTCAAAGGCATGAGAATGGGATAGGGGAAGAGGGGTAGATGTTGTGAGTTCTTGTCTGAGTCAGAAACTCCAAGAAACAGGAGTGCCAGAGTCCAAGGACAGGAGAAAATGGAAGTTTAAGCTCAAGCGGAAATTAGCCCTTCTTCACCTTTTGTTCTATTCAGGAGGCTGGATGATGTCCACTTGCCTTGGTGAGGGAGACGTTTATTCAGTCTGCTACTTCAAATGCTAATCTCTCTGAAGACACATTTGGAAACAAGGTCTACCAGTTATCTGGCATCCCTTCACCCAGTCATGTTGACATATGAAATTAGCTATCACATAATCTGAATCTTACATATGAGTAAACTGGAGAATAGAGAAGTTAAATAATTTCTCCAAGGTTTACTCTTAGTGAAATAAACATATTTTAAAAGATTTTCTAAAATTTGATGTATTTTGAATAATAGAAATTTTAGAGAAAAAGTTCTGTTTCTGATGGAATGCACTGCATATTTATCTATACTCATTTCAAAGTTCATGGGCTCCTGTGGTGGTAAAGAATCCACCTGCAAAGCAGGAGACGTGGGTATGGGTACAATCCCTGGATAGGGAAGATCTGCTGCAGAAGGAAATGGCAACCCACTCCAGTATTCTTGCCTGGAGAATTCCAGGGACAGAGGAGCTTGGCAGGCTATAGTCCATGGAATCAAAAGAGCTGTATACAGCTTAGCGACTAAACCACCACCACCAGCACCATCATCTATAGATTATTTTCTTACTGTTAGATTTTAAATTAAATGTGAATTGCAAATTATATCATAACAACTACAAAGTTTCTCAGACCTTATCTAACTTTAAGAGAGAGAAGAAGCGGTATCTTCTGGTTGCCTCTAAGTCATTCAGAAAATACAGATTACTGAAGAGAAAAACAACACAGCATGTCATTTATGGAGACTGACAGACAGCAGTCCCCTAAGAAGCTGCTAACTGAGGTATGATTTAAGATTCCTGAAGCAGCTGCTTGCCCAGGTCCACTGCCTTTCTCCACAGGATGGGGTCAGATGACATCTCTTTACCAGGAGAAGTCTCTTTCTGTTATACACGTTCTCAGAATTAGACTTAGTTATTCACAGAACTCAGTGAGAGAAAATGGTATCCTATCTTTAAAATTCATATTTTATTTTCCATGATCAATTTCTTCCCATAATGACTGACATTGAAAAAGTCAACTTTCTGTTGAGGAAAGTCCAAATTCTACCCATAGGTATAGGGTTTGCCCCACATCTCAAACAAAGAATCACACAGTTATCACACATGGACCTCTGCTCACAATAGTGCTCTTATATAAATAAAATACAGAAATTATAAGAAAAAACAATTATGTTGAAATAAATGGACCTTTAAATTAAGCTTTAAATAAGCAGATTATACTCTGGGTATAATTAAAATCATAATTCCAAAGGAGTTACAGAGTAAACAGTATTTCAGAATTTTTACAGAAATTGTAATTGAACAAATTTACATCAAAGAAATTGCTTTTGGTGACAAACTCACAGTTACTGCTAATAGTTCAGAAGTTAGTGACAACAGGGAATAACATTATTTTACTCATAATAATACAACTTGCCCTTAGCATTTCATTTGCAAACTCTTTCATGTTTTGAGGCTTTCTTTCTAGGTTATTAACTCTAGTGTAGAGACAAATAAGAAGATTTAAGAGCAGTCATAAAGGGGACCTTATGATAACTGTTGAGATTGAGACAAAAAGAATAGCAAAGTTTGTTTTAAATCATTTGAACAAGATAAATAAACTCTGCATCACAAAACTCCAAGGAAACCTACTATTCACAGAAAAGTGTATTATAGGAGAAATAGAAGTCAAACAGAAATGAAATTTGGCTAATTTTGGAGTGGAGAGGAGAGGTTTGGGACATTACTTGCACTTGAAACTCTACTGGAGGAAAAATTCAGATCCACATGGAAATTTAGGGAAAACATTTGGAAAATGAAAAACTGTTTGAAGGAAACCAATTATATTAAAATATATCGGCCCTCAAAAAGAGGCCAATTGAGTTAATCTTTTTTGATCCTCAAAATACAGAGTGATTTTAACTAACATCTGGGTAAAATAAACAATGTGGTGATGAACATCTTTGTATAAAACCCTGTGTACATCTGTGTATGATTTCTTGGGATATATTTCTAGAAGCAGAATTTCTAGTTCAAAGAATGTAAAATATAGAGGAGTGAATAGCATCATGATCATAAATCCCCCAGTTAAAGAAACAAAGACACCTGTCAGACACCTGCCTTCAGGTTCCTCTCTCCATTGTACCTTCCAGTGTTTGCCACTGGACCAACTTTGCTGGTTTCTTCCCTAAAGCAGCCATGTCTATTAACATGGCCTCTCCAACTTCTGCAGGAGAGTTAAAATTTAGCTGGGACTGAGCACCTGAAAAGCAGCTGACACTGAAAACAAAACAAGTAACCTCACTGTAAACACTGTGAGAAAGAATGCTTAACAATGCTAGCTGAAAAGTTAATAGGAAACATTGTTTCTCCCAAGGTCATGCAGGAGCTATAAAAGGACAGAACAACCACTTCTATGTAACTCCAGCATTCTTAACAATGATGTTCACAGACCCACTTTGCTCTACTCATATAACACCTGGTATACCCAAATGCTAAACCATTCTCACCTCATGGCAGCAACCTGTATCTACTTAATATTCCATTTCCTAATCTTATCACAGAGTTTCCTAGTGGTAAAGAATTCACCTGCCAATTCCAAAGATGTAGGTTCAATCCCTGGGTTGGGGAGATTCCCCCGGAGGAGGAATGGCAACTGACTCCAGTATTCTTGCCTGGAAAATCCCATGGACAGAGGAGTCTTGTGGACTACAGTCCATGGAGTGGCAAATAGTCACACACGACTAAGTGACTGAGCACACACACAGTCTGACCACAGAGACACAACTGATTTAAACTTCCCTTAGTCTCCACCTCAGAATCCCTCAGAAGGATCCCAAACCATTCAAAAGATGCTTCCCTCCTTCCTCTTGTCCACTGGCATTCCGTGGTTCATCTGGGTTGCCCTCTTCACTGTAGAAGGTCAATAAATATGATTCTGTCATATTTAGTGCTTAGTGGGTCTTTGGTATTAGCAGTTCACTCAGATTGTAATTTGTCATCAAGCACTTCTGTGCTTCCCACTAACTCAGACACCCACTGCTAAACTATGGGATTTCCTCTCACAATAGACTCCTCTCCTACACTGCCTCATCTATTGATCACTCTCCAATACTGACCCCCTGCTTCCCCTTATCTCTGACTTCCATGGCTATATTAGATTATTGAGGGGCTGTTTGTCAAAGCCATCGCCTCTACTCTCTGATATCATGAGGGTTTTTTGTCTTTTCTGCTATAAACTACTCTGAAATGCCTACTTGACATCTAATCTTAACTATCTCACAAGCATATAAAATTCTCAACATGTCAAAATATTAAGTCTTTGACTTCCCACCTAAAACCTAATTTTTTTTCAGTCTTTTTCTTTTTAGTTCCACTCTATACAAATAGTTTAACTAAATGCTTGATATTTTCCCTCTTTTCATGGGTTTCAATCCATCAACAAGTTCTGCCAACTCTAGCTCAGCAAGGTAGATTCTGAAACATCCTTTGTCCCCAGCTTCATAGCTACCAACGTTGTCCAAATCGTTATTATATATTACTTGCTCTTCCTTGTTAAGTACTTAATTGTGCTTTCAATTTATTTTGGTTATTTCATGTACATATTTTCAATGAAAATATATTTATATATTTATTTTTAATTACAGGAACTATAAAGCTTTTTTTCCTTTATGTTTTAATTAGCATCTCTTTGCTAGGTACTTTGATAGGCACTGAAATACATGATGAAGCTCTATATTTTCCCTGTCCAGAGGACAGTGGAGAAACAGACAAGGAAATCTAGGCTTAAAATACTAGCAATATGAGAAGACAGGGGTAACAGGAAAGTGTGGGGATGTATGTGAAAATATAATAAGGATAGGCATAAGGATCCTTGCCATAAAGCTAATGAAGCTCAAGCTGAAGGACCTTTTGCCTACAAGAGCCCATTTCAAAGCCCCAAGAGGGGATTCTAGAAATCTGTTTTCACGGTCATATGTTTTTGTGAAATGTGCAAGAGTAAGATACTTTAACCACAATTGTAAAGAGTACTGTCTTTTTCCACTCAGACCTCCCTCAGACACAATCTTTCATCTAAGGTAGCATTGCAGTGGCCACAGTCATTTTGAGGGATCTGGTAAAAGGAAGTTGAGTTGGAAGTATATTTAGTTTTGGCTTAGAGGGATATATTTTTGTGGTTCACAGTATTTCAGTGTATACTTATATTCCTGCGAGCCATCGTCCAGCACTAATGACTGCAAAGAATGTATTTCCCCTTCAATATGCCACTCCACCCATCTTTCAGATATAAAAGGACTATTGGTTGTATCACATATGTCAGGAAATTTAGCAACTTTAAAAGAAACTTGATAAAAGCTTTACCATATTTGGGAAGGGTCATAAAAACTTTTTGGACATTATGATAACAAATTGTGAAGAAGAGAATTATGCAAACTGCTGATGATAATAATTTTAAAGAAGTTCTTAATTATTTTTCTATTCTTACTACTGAAATTTGTATAACAGGATTACTGTCATATGAAGAAGTAATCAAAGAGGCTGATACTTGATTTTTTTAAAATTATCATACACTCTTGACAGCTAATACAATTATTCTTATTATTGGTATGAGTATTGTGATATTTATAGCCTGTGATGACTGTTTTTTATTTTTTTAATTCCAGGTGACTGTGATTACATCTAAAAAAAAATAAGTAATGGAGGAGAGGGCAAGAGACCCAAATGTCATTATTTATTTATTTATTATTATGAAAAACTTAAATAGAATGTACTCTTGTTCTAAGGAATAACAATTTGAATTTACTCTTTTGCTTCTTTTAGGTCAGCCCTTTTAATTATTGAAATTAATATTATTTAAGTTTGTATTATATTCACCAGTGATAGCTGAAATTTATCAGAATAGCCTATCACCTGCACAAAAGAGGCACTTTTAAAGGCAGCTTCCCCAAATCCAGATGGGGGAGTCTGTCCCTAAACTATGTGCAATAATTACAACCAAATTTGAATGAACAAGACCACCAAAGAAACACCACAGATGATGTTACAAGAACTGAAAATTCAAAATGTTTGCTTTATGTTTGTTATAATAATTTTCACTAATATTTATCTTATATTTTAATCTTATTTCAAAATCATACTTTTCTATGAACTTAAACTATTTCAATAATAATGAAAACAATTTTTCCTAGAAAACTTCTTCCCAATTTTAAACTCATATTATAAAAAGTTAATATATCTTACAACTTCCAGATTCTGATCAAGCAGGGGAAAATGTTCTAATGCTGAAAGAATTCAGGGCTGAATGGGTTGGCTGAATGCAAATTAAGAGAAAAAAACAGTATATTCAATGCCTTCAGTTTTAGTTTGAAAGTAATGGAAATGACAAACACTAATCTCTGTGGATTTTCCTGTTACATTTTCTGTCAGTTGTCTTAATAAGACCCTCTCCCATGATGCTAATTTTGCCTTTAAAGAAGTGTTAGATATTATTTAATTTCCAATACTTCTCTATGGTAAAGAAGATTTCGCTGTCTTCTCTTTGAAGATAGTTAAGCTGAAAGGGTTGTGCAACCTTCTGATTATTCTTGATTTTATTTTAAAGTCGGCAGCTGGGAAGAAAATCTTCCTAAAGGAAGTATGATATACGACTTGGTCAGGAATCAAAACACTTTGAAGTGGCTCCTGAGCCAGTGAAAGAAACCATCTGCCTGTGAAATATCTGTGAATGAAGTCTGACAGTAAATATCAGAGAATTGAGCGTTTCATGGCAACAGACTGCCACACACAGTTACAATACATACTGAAATTTCCTTCTATATACACATTCACATGGACATCTAATTTTACCGATGAATAGCAATGATTGCTTGGCAGATCTAACCCATCATCAAATACTTTTTGGCATCTGGGTTGGGATGTCTGTTATTTAACCTCTTTAGAATGATTTAATGGGACTGGACTAGAGGGAATGTGGAGAAATTGAGCCTGCTAGACCAGATTATTGAAGGAATTGTCCAGGTCAAATGCATCTCAAGGGGTCCACTCCTTTTGATCAGTATGTTCCTTTACCTAAATCAACCCCTACATCTGATGACAATCAGGAGTACTTCTTCATTTTTGGTTTCTTTAATTAGATTCAAATTCCTTAGCACTATATTTGGAGAAAAACATCACATGCCATTTCCAGAGATAAACCCTATTAATATTTGTAAAATGTCTTATAATTTTTATCTATGTAAATACACAAACAACATAATATGATACAATGTAAATTTATACAATATGCTTTTCTGTAGCTATATTATATTTTACTTAAGTAAAAAGGCAAAAAATATGTGTGAAACAAATATTGGTAACTTTCATATAAGATGACAATATTATATATATTTTACTATTTTTACTATCATTATAAACATGTTTAGAATATGGTTTTAGTGCCTGCAAATAATATATGCAATATTTTATTTAGCTATTTCCTTCTTTTACAGTTATTCAATATTACAAATCATACTTTATCAGACAGACTACTGGATAATACTCATAATTTCAAAGACAATTTGACCACTTTTTCAATTATTTCTTTAGGTTACTAAAAATGTAATTATGAATAAATCAGCACTACTTTTTATTTGTTCTTTCTGATTTTCATTTCCCTGCCTTCACCTTGGTATTTGAACATTTTTTTAGAATCTTATCCTGATTTATTTGTAGTGTTTTTGACTGTATCTCTTTCTATAACTTTCATGGTTGCTCTCGGAATAAGTTTGCATATATATGTAACACTATCAATATTATCAGTTCCAATGAAGTGTAGAAATCTAATCTTCCTTTATGTTCTTTTATTTTTATCATAACAATTTTCCTTTAAAAACTAGTTTTTCTAAATAAATCAGAATCACTAAAACACTACTAAATTTTTTTTTCTGCTCCAATCATGAAATATAATTTTGAAACCTCAACGAGAGAAACAAACAGTATTTTATTTACTCCCCATTTTGGCTTACTGTGTTTTCTGATATTCCTACATTGCTTCTTTTATTTTTGACTCCCTGTTTAGAAAACTTCCTTTATTCATCCTTTTAGTGTAGTCCTGTGAGTGGCAATTCCTCAAGCATCATTATGTTTAAATTACGATCTACCATTAACTACGAAGACGAAAATGTGCAAAGCTGTGCATGAAGCTTATAAAATGAAGTCTAAGATTTTATTCAACTGGAGTAATTAAAAAGGAACATACTGATTATTTTGCATGACTCCTCCTCATTATACTAATATTCTGTGGGATATTATTACTTTAATACAGATAAGAAAGTCCCTTGCCTATTGTACGTCTAGAAGTAAGCCAGGCAGTAAACTAACAATGATTAACTTTAGGCTACACCTGGAACCACATTTTTCTAAACATTTTAACTGAATTCAAGTCCTTGTGACAACAAATGAGAGAGACTTTTTATTATTCCCACTGGTGGTACCAAGTTCGCATACTTGCCAAACTGAGAGACTTGTGTAAAATCCATGCAATCTGACCCCAGAACCAATGCTGCTGTCTCCTCTACCACACTGTCTTTTTATACCCTGGAAAGATATCAAATAACAATAACAATGTCATTCTATTTTCATTTTTATTGATAATAAAATTAAGAATAAAGTGATTTATTTAAGCTAACTTGATAGCAATAAGCTAAAGAGTCTCCTTTCTAGGTGAAGTGTGAAAATTTCAATCTGGCTCTGTGTGTATGTGCACATACACATGCATGTACACGCACACACACACATTTGCACAGGCATGGCTGCTTAAGATAAACCAAAATTTTACAATGAAATAAAACATGATGAAGACCAGGAAAAAGAGAATGAAGATTTAATATGACAAAGGTCTTCAGAGATTTTTCAAGATATGTTATTACACATCTTGGAAAATTGTAAGATTTCTATGTATAGTCTTCAGTTCAATTCAGTTGCATCCAACTCTTTGCGACCCCATGAATCGCAGCACGCCAGGCCTCCCTGTCCATCACCAACTCCCAGAGTTCACTCAGACTCACTTCCATTGAGTCAGTGATGCCATCCAGCCATCTCATCCTCGGTCGTTCCCTTCTCCTCCTGCCCCCAATCCCTCCCAGCATCAGAGTCTTTTCCAATGAGTCAACTCTTCGCATGAGGTGGCCAAAGTACTGAAGTTTCAGCTTTAGCATCATTCCTTCCAAAGAAATCCCAGGGCTGATCTCCTTCAGAATGGACTGGTTGGATCTCCTTGCAGTCCAAGGGACTCTCAAGAATCTTCTCCAACACCACACTTCAAAAGCATCAATTCTTCGGTGCTCAGCCTTCTTCACAGTCAAACTCTCACATCCACACATGACCACAGGAAAAACCATAGCCTTGACTAGACGGACCTTAGGCAGCAAAGTAATGTCTCTGCTTTTGAATATACTATCTAGGTTGGTCATAACTTTTCTTTCAAGGAGTAAGCGTCTTTTAATTTCATGACTGCAATCATCATCTGCAGTGATTTTGGAGCCCCCCAAAATAAAGTCTGACACTATTTCCACTGTTTCCCCATCTATTTCCCATGAAGTGATGGGACCAGAGGCCATGATCTTCGTTTTCTGAATGTTGAGCTTTAGGCCAACTTTTTCACTCTCCACTTTCACTTTCATCAAGAGGCTTTTTAGTTCCTCTTCACTTTCTGCCATAAGGGTGGTGTCATCCGCATATCTGAGGTTATTGATATTTCTCCCGGCAATCTTGATTCCACCTTGTGTTTCTCCCAGTATAGTCTTTAAATCCTGTTACATCTTGTCATCAAATGTCAGACATTTTATCATATAAAGAATTCTGCCTCTATGATAAAAGCAAGTACTCAGTATCTTCATAGAATAAACTGGATTTTATTATGATAAACCATATCTTTCTTATATACCAATATCATGTGTCTACCATGCTGTGCTTGTACCATACCATACTGTGCTGACACAAAGAGGTTCTTGAGGCTTCTAATGCAATCAGCTAGTTCTAACAAAATGTATCATTTATAATTTTCACAGTGGTTATCTTTTTATAATTCCACAGGAAAATCTAGACATGGAACTATATCTTCTATCTCTATGGACAGTGTTCATATCCTATCAAGTCAAATCAAAATCTTTTTCAAAATTGATCATACATAAAACTATGCATATTTTAAAAATTCCTGTTTTGAAAGCTCCAATGTCAGTTATTCAATTGGCCAAATATCCTACCAACCTGATTTTCTCCACTTAGAAGAAAATTATTCTACCAAAAATTGACAAAGAAAGTTATTCAATCCTGATATATTCCCATATCATGTAATTTAGTAATCCCATGTGATCCCATATCTTTAACCTAGTCTTCTATATTTTCAAAGAAGCATGATTTTCAATATTTCTATGTCACATTTCTTTAATGTTGAGACAGATAGTCAAATAAAGTGTGAGATGAATATAATGAAATTTTATGTCAGAAACATAAAATCTAATCCCTATTCATTACATCAACCAATTTTCACTAAATTTTTATAAACTGAATAAATTATTAACCAGTAGTATAATCTTAATTTCCAAATACTGCTAACAATATTTTTACCCTAGTTTCCAAAATTGTTGTGGAATGCTTTGATATTAGATAAAACCTATGCCTCTAAGGATTTGATGCATGCTGCATATATCATATATTCTATCTCAGCACATTGCTATTTCTAACTATTTTTTTATACAGAAGAATTAAGGTAGCTTATAGGATATACACACATAAAATGATGGCACACTAGAAAGCAATAAGAATTTCAGCCCGAAACCAACATATTGTCCCTGAAATAAGATTCATTTCAAAAAATCTAGATGAAGGGCTTCATATAATTTGCTATAGTTCAGCTTGACAGTAAATTTTGAGTTTCTTGACAACCTATATGAAACATACTCTTTACTGTACAGGGTTCTCACAGGAGAGCACTGACTGAATAAAAGCAACTGGGAGAATGAATTGAATATCACTATGTTTTATGTTTATGTAGTGTCATAAATACATAATTTATGATATATATTGTCACATTCAATGACAATATAAAACACAGTGACAACACTCCGCATGCTGAAAAAATTATTCAGGACATTATCCTGAGAGAAAGATATCTCTACAATAGTTATTCTCCTTGGAGCATTTTTAAATTTATGGAGGCAAGTGAGGCATTATTGGTGTTTTGTTTAAACAGAAAGAGGCTACAGATAGCAAACATGCTGCAATGTATATAACAGTCTTGCACAACAAAGAATTACCTAGAAATCTACCTGAGTTACAAATGCCTTACTAGACATTTTGGTTTAGATGGTAAAAATCTGCTTGCAGTGTGTGACATCCGGGTTCAATCCCTGGGTTGGAAAGATTCCCTGGAGAAGAGAATGGCAACCCACTCTAGTATTCTTGCCTGGAGAATTCCATGGACAGAGGTATAGTCCATGGGGTCGCAAACAGTTGGACACAACTGAGCAACTAACACTTACTTTCACTAGACTTTCACCTGGATGGGACATGTATTTACAAGTATTCGAACTTAGAAACTAACTTCATTTTAAATAAAAAATACAGAGCATTCTTTTGTGGTTTATTATTCATAGAAGGTAACTGCTGATAAATCAATTTAAAATTCTATTTGTTTGGTTTAGAAGCACATCAAGAATTACTTTCCATTCTGGGGAAACAGCATCACTATGTCAAAAGTACTTGAACTGCTAACATCTAATGCACATCAGATTGTTTCTGTACATGCAGATTTTCCCTGGTTCCTAGTTCAGTGAGTACATATGTGTGTGTTTTCTACATTATACTTTCTAGTGTCATGACAACACATATTTACCTTAAAATATATTTATTATGAATTACTTCCTTATTTATATTTCATATTACCATTAGGACTTTATATATGGTATGCTTTGCTTTCTTTTTGAAGTTGTATTATGAGAATAAAATTATGGTATTTACTAATTTCTTTTCAGAAAAGTGTATATCGGGGCTTCCCAGTGGTAAGGAACCCAGTTGTCAATGCAGGAGACACAGGTTCGACCCCTGGTGGGGAAGAACCCCTGGAGGAGGGCATGGTAACCCACATCACGATTCTTGCCTGGAGAATCCATAGACAGAGGAGCCTGACAGGCTACAGTCCATAGGGTTGCAAAGACTAGGACATGACTGGAGCAATTTAGTACACATGCATGCAAAGTGTCTATTATAAAATTACATTTTGTGTAAAACCTGAAAGGGTCTTTATTCTGGTGAGCTTGAGAATCACTAGCTTAAGCTAGTGAGTGAGTGGGTGAAAGCTAACTAAGGCATATTATTTATTTTTATGATGCTTAGCTGCATATAAGTGCAAATATAAAATAGGTAGTGATGTAGAAAAGCGTTTATCTTTAAAATGATTTCCCCAGTTGACTCATTTGCTATTATTTTCTCCCATTCCGAAGGCTGTCTTTTCACCTTGCTTATGGTTTCCTTTGTTGTGCAGAAGCTTTTAATTTTAATTAAATCCCATTCATTTATTTTTGCTTTTATTTCCAGTATTCTGACAAACAACTAATCTCAAAAATATACAAGCAACTTATGCAGCTCAATTCCAGAAAAATAAATGACCCAATCAAAAAATGGGCCAAAGAACTAAATAGACATTTCTCCAAAGAAGACATACATATGGCTAACAAACACATGCAAAGATGCTCAACATCACTCATTATCAGAGAAATGCAAATCAAGACCACAATGAGGTACCATTTCACACCAGTCAGAATGGCTGTGATCCAAAAGTCTACAAGCAATAAATGCTAGAGAGGGTGTGGAGAAAAGGGAACACTCTTACACTGTTGGTGGGAATGCAAACTAGTACAGCCACTATGGAGAGCAGTGTGGCAATTCCTTAAAAAACTGGAAACAGAATTGCCTTATGACCCAGAAATCCCACTGTTGGGCATACACACTGAGGAAACCAGAATTGAAAGAGACACGTGTACCCCAATGTTCATCGCAGCACTGTTTATACTAGCCAGAACATGGAAGTGAAGTGAAGTGAAGTGAAGTGAAGTGAAGTGAAGTGAAGTGAAGTGAAGTGAAGTGAAGTGAAGTCGCTCAGTCATGTCCAACTCTTTGCGACCCCATGGACTGTAACCTACCAGGCTCCTCCATCCATGGGATTCGCCAGGCAAGAATACTGGAGTGGGTTGCTATTTCCTTCTCCAGGGGATCTTCCCGACCCAGGGACTGAACCCAGGTCTCCCACTTTGCAGGCAGATGCTTTAACCTCTGAGCCACCAGGGAAGAAGCAACCTAGATGTCCATCAGCAGACAAATGGATAAGAAAGCTGTGGTACATATACACAATAGAGTATTACTCAGCCATTAAAAAGAATACCTTTGAATCAGTTCTAATGAGGTGGATGAAACTGGAGCCGATTATACAAAGTGAAATAAGCCAGAAAGAAAAACACCAATACAGTATACTAACACATATATATGGAATTTAGAAAGATGGTAATGACTAACCCTGTATGCGAGACAGCAAAAGAGACACAGATGTAAAGAACAGACTTTTGGACTCTGTGGGAGAGGGGGATGGTGGGATGATTTGGGAGAATGGCACTGAAACATGTATACTATCATGTAAGAAATGAATCACCAGTCTAGGTTTAATACAGGATACAGGATGCTTGGGGATGGTGCATGGGGATGATCCAGAGAGATGATATGGGGTGGGAGGTGGGAGGGGGGTTCAGGATTGGAAACTCATGTACACCCATGGCAGATTCATGTCAATGTATGGCAAAACCAATACAGTATTATAAAGTAAAATAAAATAAAATAAAATGTCAAAAAAATGATTTCCCCAAAGTATAACATGTTTTAGTTTTTAATAAAATTTAGAAAAAATGAATAATTCAAACAAATATTTTCTAATAAGTCTAGAAAGTTTTAATTTTTTTTCAATATTGAGGAATGATATATCTGATGTAATAACATTGGATTCAGTTATTTGAGGGAAAATAATCAAAACCACTGGAAAATGACAAATTTTAATATATGAAAATATGGTTAACAGAACTGAAATGTAGAGCTTAATTGAGATATTGACTACTGAAAAGACTGAATAAAAGAAGTTATATAATTTGATATAAATTGTTGTTTTCTGCCCCCAAAATTCCTTTACCCAGACCAGTGTTTTCTTCATAAGATTATGTGGTACACCAGAAATATAATGATAAACAAAGAATTATGGATAACTGTTAACTTAGGAGAGGCAAGTTTCATTTCTGAAATTTTCATCTCTTTTTATCCAGAAAAAAAATGTAAATCTTAAGAATTTATTTTGTAATTTCCTAGGACATAATCCTATGCAATATCTTATCTATAAGAAAACCATTTAAAATTAGATTATAAGAACTGTCACAAATGCGAAACTGTATCTTCAGTGTTCACTCATAACCACAACTGTCACATGTTTCATTGATCCTGAAAATAAATGTGCCATGTTTTCTTTTCTCAATTTTTTCTTCTCAACAGTGGACAAACATGGAGTTTCCCATATCCAATTTTAAAATTAGAATGTTTGGTTAGAAAGTGAAAAGAAATTATAAATTTTTATGTAGGCATGCACAGATGTTTTCAATAAGGGTTTAGACATAATAAAGACAATGAAACTTTCTTTGGAAGAAAAGTTTCCTGTGCTGCTATTGTTACTGTTATTTTATTGTGGGTATATTTAGATCCTAAGGTAAAAGCAGGTACCCAATAGGGATTGCCAGCAATTGACCCTTGGAAAAATAATTGGGTTTACTCTATAATTTATATTTTGTTTTCACATGTAAAGAAAAATACATATAGTATTCAATGATGTATCAAATGCTTTTTATCTTTTAAGCAATAAATGATTTCATTTTTGGATCAACAAATCAACCAACACTTCCTAATGTAAAAGTTTATGTAAACTTTATAACCTAAATTTGGAAACCCCATTTAACCTCCTTTCCCTTAACTTCTATTCCTCTTTTCCAGAAAAAGAAAACAAACTCACTTTTCACTTTTATTTTATATCTTCCTGGCTTATTCTCTCCACATAAAGACACACATACTTCACATATGTGCAGACATGCATTAGCACATTGCTATGCAAGGGGACAGTACTATATGCATTACTGTGAAAATTTTGTAATGTAAATTTAAAATTATACTCTGAAAATTCTCATATATTCCCATAATATGTATTGATTACATCTAACTAACGGTAAAATTTTTTAATAATAAACAAAAATAGCATGGTTCAGGGCTTCTAAAGACATTATTTGTTTTTAAAAAATAATGACTTCAGGGCTTCAAATTTCCACCTCAAGTGCCACATAAATGTTCTGATAGCTTCTCTATGTGCTCTGAAGGTGATGTCTATCTCCTGTAGTCTGAGACTGCTAGAAATGAAATTCAGAACCTCATCCTGTGATTGGCTGAATTATAACCAAGTTGACCTCCCGACCTCATAGCTATTCTACTGTTAATGTTAGGACACTGACTGGGAAAATGTGAGACCATTCAAGTTGGAATAAGGACATGTGGGAAGATCCTGATGAATCTAGGGACACTGAGCCTTTAAATGCTGACATTTCAGACAGTGAAAGTGGCCTCTCTAGCCCAGTGGGAGTGGCCTCAGCACCCCCCATCTGAGGAGATTAACCAGGCATTGCATGAGGAAGCTGTAATAGTCTCTCATGAGGTAGTTGCTGAGCAAGACAATGTTGAGTCTCCACAGGAAACACCCCCACAACCCCATAAGACTTATGGTTAATCCAAGTCCTAGTAGGCCCTAAAGATGAAGTTATAAGTGTGACTCATCATAGATGCACTATACTCCAAAAGACCTACTTGAGTTTTCTAATTGATGCGGACAGAAATCTGGGGAACATGTGTGAGAATGGATACTAAGTGTGGGATAATGGTGGAAAAAAATAAACAAAACTGAGTAAGTTTGAATATACTGATACGGCTCAATAAGCAGACATTCTGCATTTAATGTTGCAGCTTGAGGAGGTAGAAAGGATTTTGGTTGGTTGGTTAGTTGGCTAGAATATGATGAAAAAGGGGCCCACCAAAGTGAGCAAGTTGAAAATACCTGATCTGCCTTGGAAAGGAGCACCTCAAGGTTGTATATTGTTCCCCTGCTTATTTAACTTATATGCAGAGTACATCATGAGAAATGCTGGGCTGGATGAAGCACAAGCTGGAATCAAGACTGCTGGGAGAAATTGCAATAACCTCAGATATGCAGATGACACCACCCTTATGGCACAAAGTGAAGAAGAACTAAAGAGCCTCTTGATGAAAGTGAAAGAGGAGAGTGAAAATGTTGGCTTAAAGCTCAACATTCAGAAAACTAAGACCATGGCATCCAGTCCATTCACTTCATGGCAAATAGATGGGGAAACAGTGGAAACAGTGGCTGACTTTATTTTTTGGGCTCCAAAATCACTGCAAATGGTGATTGCAGCCATGAAATTAAAAGACACTTACTCCTTGGAAAGAAAATTATGACCAACCTAGACAGCATATTAAAAAGCAGAGACATTACTTTGCCAACAAAGGTCCGTCTAGTAAAGGCTATGGTTTTTCCAGTGGTCATGTATGGATGTGAGAGTTGCGCTGTAAAGAAAGTTGAGCACTGAAGAATTGATGCTTTTGAACTGTGGTGTTGGAGAAGACTCTTGAGAGTCCCTTGGACTGCAAGGAGATCCAACCAGTCCATTCTAAAGCAGATCAGTCCTGGGTGCTCATTGAAAGGACTGCTGTTGAAGCTGAAACTCCAATACTTTGGCCACCTGATGCAAAGAACTGCCTCATTTGAAAAGACCCTGATGCTGGGAAAGATTGAGGGCAGGCGGAGAAGGGGATGACAGAGGATGAGATGGTTGGATGGCATCACCGACTCAATGGACATGAGTATGGGTAGACTCAGGAGTTTTTGATGGACAGGGAGGCCTGGAGTGCTGTAGTCCATGTGGTCGTAAAGAGTCAGACACTACTGAGCGACTAAACTGAACTGAACTTTGATTTAATATAAAGCAAAGAATTAAATGGTTCAGGTATATGTAAACATTATAGTCGATTTGTCACATAAGACCTATTTACCCACATTGGGATGGTCTAGAAAATTTGCTTCTCACCAATACTGTGAAAAAATTTTGTGAGATGATCTCCAGAGTCCTTGAAGTGCTGTTTGACTACTCTTCTCTGTAGGCGAGAACTTACAGTGTGACTTACCATCAGTGAGCTGAGAAACCTAAATGCGATGGAAGTGACTGGATCTAGGGATCCAAGAGGGACCAAGTGGCAGGGGCCATGTGGCAACATCCAGTCACTAAAGACAAGCTGGGCATGAATTCTATAATACACAACAGTGTTAAAGCATAAATGGGAATAGTCTGGAGGGCTTAATTTCCAAAATATATAAACAAGGAATACAACTCAATGATAAAAACAAACAATCCAAACAAAAAATGGGCAGAAGACCTAAAGAGAAATTTCTCCAAAGACGACATACAGATGGCCAACAGGCACATGAAAAGAGGGTTAACATCACTAATTATTCTTTGTGTGCTCAGTAGTGTGTGACTCTTTGTGACCCCATGGACTGTAGCCTGCCAGGGTCCTCTGTCCATGGGATTCTCCATCCATGAATACTGGAATGGGTTGCCATTTCCTACTCCAGGGAATCTTTCCCACCCAGGGATCAAACTTACATTTTTTATGTCTCCTACATTGGCAGGCAGGTTCTTTACCACTAGCATCACCTGGGAAGCCCCACTACTTATTAGATAAATGCAAATAAAAACTATAATGAGGTACTATTACCTCACACCAGTCAGAATGGCCATCATTAAAAAATCTACAAATAACAAATGTTGGAGATGGTGTGGAGAAAAGGAAACCCTTCCAGACTACTGGTGGGAATATAAGTTAGCATAGACACTATGGAAAACAGTATCAAGCTTCCTCAGAAAACTAAAAATAGAGTTGCTATATGATCCAGCTATCCTACTCCTGGGCATATATCCAGACAAAACTATAGTTCAGAAAGATACATGGACCCCTATACTCACAGCAGCATTCTGCACAATAGCCAAGACATGGAGACAACCTAAATGTCCATCAGCAGATGAATGGACCTGCCAGGGGACACAGTGGTAAAGAATCTGCCTGCCAAGCAGGAGATGCAGGTTCAGTCTCTAGGTCCACTGAGTCAAGAAGATCACCTGGAGAAGGAAATGGCAAAAAACCCCATAGACAGAGAAGCCTAGCAGGCTACAGTCCATGGGGTTGCAAAGAGTCAGACATGACTTAGCAATCAAGCAACAACAACAAAATACATACATACCACACACACACAGGAATACTACTCAGCCACAAAAAAGAATAAACCAATGTCATTTGAGGCAACATGGATGAACCCAGGGATTATCATATTAAACTAAGTAAATCAGAGAAAGAAAAATACCATATTATTTCACTTATATGTAGAATCTAAGGCATGATACAAATGAACTTATCTATGAAACAGACTCACAGACATAGAGAACAGACATATGGTTGCCAAGAGGCAGGGGCAGACGCGAAAGGGTTGAAGTGAGACTTTGAGATTAACAGATGAAGATTATACATAGCATAGATAAACAACTAGGTCTTACTATATAGCAGAGAGAACTATAAATAAATCACAGGATTCCATCAGTGGAATGGAATGGAAAAGAATATGTGTGTGTGTGTGTGTATACACACACGTGCATATGTATATATAATTGAATCACTTTGCTGTACAGCAGAAATTAGTAAAACATTGTAAATAAACTATACTTGAATTAAATAAAGTAAAACAAGCAAACAAAAACAGAACAGTCTGACTCATACAGACCAATGGCATTGACTGGTTGGTCACAGTATTCCTAGAAGTGAAATATGTAAGAAGGCTTACTAAATTCTTACTTGATCTATATAAGCAGGAAGGTTTGAGGTCAAGTGAATAAAAAGATAACCTGAATCATAACAGTAATGACCCACGGTCTTTTTATTAATTCCCTGATTAGAGCCAGTTGACTAACCTAGAATCTCTGTAATGAAGAAGATGCTGGGTCCCTTTGAGAAAGGATTCTTTTACACTGATAAAAAGATTTATGGCTAACCTTTCTCCAAGTCTACACTAATGGAATCCACACTCTTTTACCAGGGTAACTAGACATTAAGAAAAAGGAAGGACTCTGGGGGGACTACTTGACACTATTTCTGAACTGACACTAATTCTAGGAGACCCAAAATGTCACTGTGGTCCACCAGAGTGGAGACTTATTAACTCCAGGTGATGAATGATGTTTTAGCTCAGGTCCACTTCACAATGGGCCCAACTGATTCTTAAAGCCATTGTGTGGTTATTTCTCCACTTGTCGAACGCATAACTGGAACAGATACGTTCAGCTGGCAGAATCCCTACACTGATTCCCTGGCCTGTGAGATAAGACCTAAAATGTTTGAAAAGGCCAAATAGAAGCCACTAGAACTGTCTCTACCTAGGGAAATAGTAAACCAAAAAAATTACCTCATTAGAGGACAGATTGTGGAGATAAATGACACTATCTAGGACTTTAAAGATACAGGGGTGATGAGTTGCACCACATCCTCATTCAATTCACTAATTTGGGCTTGTGCAGAAGAGAGACAGATCTTGGAGAATAACCACAGAATATCCTAAGTTTAACCAGTTGGTGACTTCAATTGTAGCTGCCGTACCAGATGCAAATTATTGCTTGACCAACTTAACACATGCTCTGGTTCATGGAATATGGTTATTAATCCAGTCAGCAATATTCTTTGACTCCTCTAAATTAGGACTATATCAACTCTCCATCACATTATAATTCAGTCTGCAGAGATCTCGATTGCCTTTAAGTTCCCCAAGATATCACCCTGGTGCATTACAATGATGGCACTATGCTAACTGGACCTAGAGAACAAGTAGTAGCAACTACTCTAGGATTGGTGAGACATTTGTGTGTCAGAGAGGGATACAATCCGACAAAAGTTCAGGGGCCTTCTACCACAGTGAAATGTCTAGGGATCCAAGATGCGTAGTGTGGACATGTTGAGATATACCTTCTGAAGTGAAAGTATTAGTTAATCAGTCACGTTTGGCTCTTTGGGACCCCGTGAATTGTAACCCACCAGGCTCCTCTGTCCATGGAGTTCTCCAGCTAAGAATACTGCAGTGGGTTGCCATTTCCTTCTACACCGCATCTTCCTGACCCAGGGATTAAACCCAGGTCTCTTGCATTGCAGGCAGACTCTTTAAAGTGTGAGCCATCAGGGAAGCTCATACATTCTAAGACGAAGGATAAGTTTTTGCATTTGGTCTCCCTACAAAAGTGAATTAACAAAAAGCACAACACCTACCAGGGTTTCTTTGGGTTTCTAAGGTGACATATTCTTCTTTGGGTGTGTTACTCTGGCCCACTTACTGAGTGAACCTAAAAGCTGCTAGTTTTGAGTGAGACCCAGAAGTAAAGAAGGCTCTGCACCAGGTCCAGGCTGCTAGGCAAGCCACTCTGCCCTCTTGTGCCACATAATCCAGTGGATTCAAAAGTGCTTCAAGTGGCAGATAGGGCTGCTGCCTGAAGCATTTGTCAGGCCCTGATAGGTTAATCATTACTCAGATCCTTAGGATTATGGAGCAAAAATCTGTCATCCTCTTCTGAAAACCGTTCTCCTTTTGAGAAACAGTTTTTGGCCCATTACTGGGCCTTTAGAGACTGAAAAGTTAACTGTACTGTATTGGCAGAGTTTGGTTTTACTTCTCTGGAAAACTCAGTACACATATGTCCACGATAAGATTTCTATTTAAATATTCAAGGCAACAACATTTAAAGTAGCCAAAAACAGGAAATAATCAAACTGAATTAATAAACACATAGTGATATATCAATATAGTAAGATACTCATTAGCCATTAAAAGAAATGAATACGTGCAACAGTCTTAGTGAATCTCAGTCAGTCAGTCAGTTCAGTCGCTCAGTCATGTCTTTGTGGCTCTTTGTGACCCCATAGACTGCATTACATCAGGTTCCCTGTCCATCACCAAACCCAGAGCCTATGCAGACTCATAAACATCAACTTGGTGATGCCACCCAACCATCTCATCCTCTGTTGTCCCCTTCTCCTCCTGCTTTGAAACTTTCCCAGCCTTACGGTATTTTCCAATGAGTCAGTTCTTTGCATCAGGTGGCCAAAGTATTGAAGTTTCAGCTTCAGCATCAGTCCTTCCAATGAATATTCAGGACTGATCTCCTTTAGCATTGACTGGTTTGATCTTCTTTCAGTCCAAGGGAAACTCAACAGTTATCTCCAACACCACAGTTCAAAAGCATCAATTCCTTGGCACTCAGCTTTCCTGAGAGTCCAGCTCTCATCCATACATGACTACTGGAATAAGCATAGCTTTGACTAGATGGACCTTTGTTGGCAAAGTAATGTGTCTGCTTTTTAATATGCTGTCATAGCTTTTCTTCCAAGGAACAAGTGTCTTTTAATTTCATGGCTGCAGTCATCGTCTGCAGTGATTTTGGAGGCCAAAAAAAAATAGCCTTTCATTGTTTCCATTGTTTCCCCATCTATTTGCCATGAAGTGATGGAACCAGATGACATGATCTTAATTCTCTGAATGTTGAGTTTTAAGCCAGCTTTTTCACTCTCCCCTTTCACTTTCATCACACTCTTTAGTTCTTCTCTTTCTGCCAGAAGGGTGGTATCACCTGTGTACCTGAGGTTATTGATATTTTCCCCCAAAATCATGATTCCAGCTTGTGCTTCATCCAGCCCAGCATTTCTCATGATGTACTCTGCATATAAGTTAAATAGTCAGGGTGACAATATACAGCCTTGATGTACTCCTTTCCTGATTTGGAACCAGCCTGCTGTTCCATGACAGGTTCTAACTGTTGCTTCTTGACCTGTATTCAGATTTCTCAGAAGGCAAATAAGATGGCCTATTATTCCCATCTGTTTATGAATTTTCCACAGTTTGTTGTGATCCACACAGTCAAATGCTTTGGTGTAGACAATAAAGCAGAAATAGATGTTTTTCTGGAAGTCTCTTGCTTTTTCCATGATCCAGCGGATGTTGGCAGTTTGATCTCTGGTTCCTCTGCCTTTTCTAAATCCAGCTTGAACATCTGGAAGTTCACAGTTCAAGTATTGTTGAAGCCTGGCTTGGAGAATTTTCAGCATTACTTTGCTAGGCTGTGAGATTAGTGTATTGTGTTGTAGTCTGAACATTTCTTTGGCATTGCCTTTCTTTGGGATTGGAAAGAAAACTGACCTTTTCCAGTCCTGTGGCCACTGCTGCATTTCCCAAATTTGCTGGCATATTGAGTACAGCACTTTCACAGCATCATCTTTTAGGATTTGAAAAATTCAACTAGAATTCCATCACCTCCACTAGCTTTGTTTGTAGTGATGCTTCCTAAGGCCCATTTGACTTCACATTCCAGGATGTCTGGCTCTAGATGAGTGATCACACCACTGTGGTTATCTGGGTCATGAAGATATTTTTTGTATAGTTCTTCTGCGTATTCTTGCCACCTCTTCTTAATATCTTCTGCTTCTGTTAGGTCCATAGCATTCTTGTCCTTTTTTGTGCCCAACTTTGCATGAAATGTTCCCTAGGTATCTCTGAATTTTTTGAAGAGATCTCTAGTCTTTATGATTCTATTGTTATCCTCTTTCTTTGCACTGATCACTGAGGAAGGCTTTCTTATCTCTCCTTGCTCTTCTTTGGAACTCTGCATCCAACTGGGTTTATCTTTCCTCTTCACCTTTGCCTTTAACTTCTCTTCTTTGCTCAGGTATTTGTAAGACCTCCTCAGACAATCATTTTGCGTTTTTGTATTTCTTTTCTTGGGCATGATCTTGACCACTGTCTCCCGTACAATGTCACGAACCTCTGTCCTTAGTACTTCAGGCACTTTCTTCAGATCAGGTTGATTATATTATTTGCAGCCAATGATGGAAAAGCTCTATACAGTCATCAAAAAAAAAAAAAAAAAGACCAGGAACTGATTGTGGCTCAGATCATGAACTCCTTATTGCAAAATTCAGACTTAAAATCCCTTACAATTATACAGTGGAAGTAACAAATAGATTCAAGGGATTAGATCTGATATGATAGTCAATCTCAAAAGCATTTTATTCAGAAAAAAAGACAGACATAAAAGGTGATGTACTATTTGACTCCATTTATATGACATTCTGAAAAATGCAAGACTATAGAAAGAAATAAGCCCTGAATATTCTTTGGAGGACTAATGTTGAAGCTGAGGCTCCAATACTTGGCCACCTGTTGCAAAGAGCTGACTCATTGGAAAAGACCCTGATGCTGGGAAAGATGAGAGCAGTAGGAGAAGGCGGTGACAGAGGATGAGATGGCTTGATGGCATCACTGATTCAATGCATGTGAGTCTGAGCAAATTCCGGGAAATAGTGATGGACAGGGAAGCTTTACATGTTGCAGCCCATGGGGTCACAAGAGTCAGACATGCTTGTGACACTGAACAGCAGCAACACAAACAGGAAGAATTCAGGTCAGTGGTTGTCATGGGTTGTGATTAGGGGCTACTGTAGAACTTTTCAAAATGATGTGAATGTTCTATATTTTGTCTGTGGGGGTGGTTACATAACTGTTGGAGAAGGAAATGGCAACCCACTTCAGTATTCTTTCCTGGAAGATCCCATGGACAGTGGAGCCCGACGTGCTACCATCCTTGGGGTCACAAAGAGTTGGACTTGACTGAGTGACTAACGCTTACTTAACTGTATAAATTTGTCAAATTGAATCATGCACTTTAATTTTTATTTCAAATTATTTAAAATTGCATGATTTAATTTTTATTTCATATAAATTTTACCTCAATAAAGATGAGCTTGAAAACAAAAAGAGGGGGGCAATCCTAAGATGGCGGAGGAATAGGACGGGAAGACCACTTTCTCCCTCACAAATTCCTCAAAAGAACATTTCAACGCTGAGCAAACTCCACAAAACAACTTCTGAATGCTGGCAGAGGACATCAGGCAACCAGAAAAGCAGACCATTGTCTTCAAAAACAGGTAGGAAAAAATATAAAAGATGAAAAAAGAGACAAAGGAGGTGGGGAGGGAGCTCCGTCCCGGGAAGGGAATTTAAGAGAGGTTTCCAAACACCAGGAAACACTCTCCCTGCCGAGTCTGTGGCGAGCCTTGGAAACACAGAGGGCAACATAACAGGAAGGAAAAATAAATAAATAATTTAAACCAACAGATTACAAGCCCAACAGTAACTCCCCCACTGGAAAAGCAGCACAGACACCTGCATCCACCACTAGCAAGTGGGGGCAGGGCAGGGAATCGCGGGAGGCCCGGGCTGCAGAGATTTGTAAGAATTGGGCAGGAATGCCCCACACGCAACCAGAACGATCTAACTTGCGCTAGCAAACCAGACTGTGAGATAGCTACCACGCGAAAAGCTCGAACATAAGATACCACCAGGACCGCACACAGAACAAAGGACAGAATGGAAATAGCTGGCTGTAGACCATCTCCCGCCGGGGACAGGCAGCCAGAGCCGTAAGGGATGGAAAGGGGCAATTGCAGCCCCAGAGAGACTTTACCTACCAAACTGCAAGCAGGCTTCTTTGCTAAGACTTCTGGGGGTGCTGGACAGTCACCATCTGCCTCACAAGGGGCGCCATGGGTCCACCCAGAAAACTGAGCAGCAGAGACAGAAAAGGCGACAAGTCGCAGCGACCGCGCTCACCAAACTCCTGAGCTACTCGGACCTGGGAAGGGCACAAAACGCAGTCCCAACTGAATCTGTGCCTCTGAGGGCTACCTGAGTGCTGAACCTGAGCGGCTTAGACCAGGGAGGTGCACACAGCCTAGGGCCAGCCTCAGACGGTTCCCGACTGAGCATTGTAGAGCTGGAGCAGTTTGTGCACCGTGAGAAGGGACAGGTCCAGCGAGGCTGAGACACTGTGTGCACATGACAGTGCTATTTGTTTGCAGCATCCCCCCTCCCCACAGTGTGACTGAACTAGTGAGCCTAAAAAATCAGCATAAAGAAGTCAAACAGAGGGAACCACCTTGGAAGTGACCCCACACTGCCCACAACATCAGAGAAGGGCCAGATATATCTTTACTATTTTTACAATCATTCCTTTTTCTTTTCTTTCTTTTCTTTTTTTCTTTCTAACTTTTTAAAAAAATTGTTAAGTCTTCTATTTCTCTTCTAATTTTTATTTCTATAACCTACTATTACTTTTCAAAAAAAAGACTATTTTTTTTAAGGCAAACACCATATATAGTCTTTGTGTGGTTGTTGTTGGTGTTTTTTAATAATTCTTGTGGCTTTTTTTTTTCTTTCTTTTTTCTTTTTTTTTTCTTTTTTCTTTTTTCCTTCTGCTACTTTTCTTTAATATTGTATTTTTGAAAATCCAACATCTACTCTAGATTTTTAATCTTTGCTTTTTGGTTTTTGTTGGCAATTTTGTACTTTTAAAAACCCAAACTTCACTACCCAAGTTTACCTGAGAGCAAGATTACTGGCTTGACCACTCTCTCCTCCTTTGGACTCTCCTTTTTCTCCACCAGGTGGCCTCTGTCTCTTTCCTCCCCCATCTCTTCTCTATCCAACTCTGTGAATCTGTGTGTTCCAGATGGTGGAGAACACCTAAGGAACTGGTTACTGGCAGGATTTGTCTCTCTTCTTTTCATTCCTCTCTCTTATCCTCCTGGCCACCTCTGTCTACTTCTTCCCTCTCCTCTTCCCTGTATAACTCCATAAATACCTCTGAGTGGTCCAGACTATAGAGCGCACATAAGGAAGTGACTACTGGCTAGCTTGCTCTCTCCTCTTTTGATCTCACCACATCTCATTCCAGTCACCTCTAACTACCCCCTCCCTCTTCTCTTCTCCATGTAACTCAGTGAACCTCTCTGGGTGTCCCTCAATGTGGAGAAACTTTTCATCTTTAACATAGATGTTTTATCATCGGTGCTGTATAGATGGAGAAATCTAGAGGCTACTGTAAAAATAAAACTGAAAACCAGAAGCAGGAAGCTTAAGTCCAAAGCCTGAGAGCATCAGAGAACTCCTGAATTCAGGGAACATTAAGCAATAGGAGCTCATCAAACGCCTCCATACCTACACTGAAACCAAGCTCCACCCAAGGGCCAACAAGTTCCAGAGCAAGACATACCACGTAAATTCTCCAGCAACACAGGGACACACCCCTGAGCTTCAATATACAGGCAGCTCAAAGTTACTCCAAAACCTTTGATGACGTCTCATAACCCATTACTGGTCACTCCACTGCACTCCAGAGAGAAGAAACCCAGCTCCACCCACCAGAACTCCAACACAAGCCTCCCTAACCAGGAAACCTTGACAAGCCACTGATACAACCCCACCCACAGTGAGGAAACTCCATAATAAAGAGAACTCCACAAATTACCAGATTATAAAAAGGCCACCCCAAATGCAGCAATATAACCAAGATGAAGAAACAGAGGAATACTCAGCAGGTAAAAGAACAGGAGAAATGCCCACCAAACCAAACAAAAGAGGAAGAGAGAGGGAATCTACCCGAGAAAGAATTCCGAATATTGATAGTGAAAATGATCCAAAATCTTGAAATCAAAATGGAATCACAGATAAATAGCCTGGAGACAAGGATTGAGAAGATGCAAGAAAGGTTTAACAAGGACCTAGAAGAAATAAAAAAGAGTCAACATATAATGAATAACACAATAAATGAGATCAGAAACACTCTGGAGGCAACAAATAGTTGAATAACGGAGGCAGAAGATAGGATTAGTGAAATAGAAGATAGAATGGTAGAAATAAATGAATCAGAGAGGAAAAAAGAAAAACGAATTAAAAGAAATGAGGATAACCTCAGAGACCTCCAAGACAATATGAAACGCTCCAACATTCAAATTATAGGAGTCCCAGAAGAAGAAGACAAAAAGAAAGACCATGAGAAAATCCTTGAGGAGATCATAGGTGAAAACTTCCCTAAATGGGGAAGGAAATAATCACCCAAGTCCAAGAAACCCAGAGAGTTCCAAATAGGATAAACCCAAGGCGAAACACCCCAAGACACATATTAATCAAATTAACAAAGATCAAACACAAAGAACTAATATTAAAAGCAGCAAGGGAAAAACAACAAATAACACAGAAGGGGATTCCCATAAGGATAACAGCTGATCTTTCAATAGAAACTCTTCAGGCCAGGAGGGAATGGCAAGACATACTTAAAGTGATGAAAGAAAATAACCTACAGCCCAGATTACTCTACCCAGCAAGGATCTCATTCAAATACAAAGGAGAAATCAAAAGTTTTACAGACAAGCAAAAGCTGAGAGAATTCAGCACCACCAAACCAGCTCGCCAACAAATTCTCAAGGATATTCTCTAGACAGGAAACACAAAAGGGGTGTATAAATCTGAACCCAAAACAATAAAGTAAATGGTAACGGGATCATACCTATCAATAATTACCTTAAACGTAAATGGGTTGAATGCCCCAACCAAAAGGCAAAGACTGGCTGAATGGATACAAAAACAAGACCCCTCTATATGCTGCTTACAAGAGACCCACCTCAAAACAAGGGACACATACAGACTGAAAGTGAAGGGCTGGAAAAAGATATACCATGCAAATAGAGACCACAAGAAAGCAGGAGTGGCAATACTCATATCCGATAAAATAGACTTTAAAACAAAGGCTGTGAAAAGAGACAAAGAAGGCCATTACATAATGATCAAAGGATCAATCCAAGAAGAAGATATATCAATTATAAATATATATGCACCCAATATAGGAGCACCGCAATATGTAAGACAAATGCTAAAGTATGAAAGGGGAAATTAACAATAACAGAATAATAGTGGGAGACTTTAATACCCCACTCACACCTATGGACAGATCAACTAAACAGAAAATTTACAAAGAAACACAAACTTTAAATGATACATTAGATCAGTTAGACCTAATTGATATCTACAGGACATTTCACCCCAAAACAATGAATTTCACCTTTTTCTCAAGTGCTCACAGAACCTTCTCCAGATTGATCACATCCTGGGCCATAAATCTGACCTTGATAAATTAAAAAAACTCGAAATCATTCCAAGCATCTTTTCTGACCATAATGCATTAAGATTAGATCTCAATTACAGGAGAAAAACCTATTAAAAATTCCAACATATGGAGGCTGAACAACACACTTCTGAATAACCAACAAATCACAGAAGAAATCAAAAAAGAAATCAAAATATGCATAGAAATGAATGAAAATGAAAACACAACAACCCAAAACCTGTGGGACACTATAAAAGCAGTGCTAAGAGGAAAGTTCATAGCAATACAGGCATACCTCAAGAAATAAGAAAAAAGTCAAATAAATAACCTAACTCTACACCTAAAGCAACTAGAAAAGGAAGAATTGGAGAACCCCAGAGTTAGTAGAAGGAAAGAAATCTTAAAAATTAGGGCAGAAATAAATGCAAAAGAAACAAAAGAGACCATAGCAAAAATCAACAAAGCCAAAAGCTGGTTCTTTGAAAGGATAAATAAAATTGACAAACCATTAGCCAGACTCATCAAGAAGCAAAGAGAGAAAAATCAAATCAATAAAATTAGAAATGAAAATGAACAGATCACAATAGACAACACAGAAATACAAAGGATCATAAGAGACTACTATCAGCAATTATATGCCAATAAAATGGACAACGTGGAAGAAATGGACAGATTCTTAGAAAAGTACAATTTTCCAAAACTGAACCAGGAAGAAATAGAAAATCTTAACAGACCCATCACAAGCACGGAAATTGAAACTGTAATCAGAAATCTTCCAGCAAACAAAAGCCCAGGTCCAGACGGCTTCACAGCTGAATTCTACCAAAAATTTTGAGAAGAGCTAACACCTATCCTACTCAAACTCTTCCAGAAAATTGCAGAGGAAGGTAAACTTCCAAGCTCATTCTATGAGGCTACCATCACCCTAATACCAAAACCTGACAAAGATACTACAAAAAGAGAAAACTACATGCCAATATCACTGATGAACATTGATGCAAAAATCCTCAACAAAACTCTAGCAATCAGAATCCAACAACACATTAAAAAGATCATACACCATGACCAAGTGGGCTTTATCCCAGGGATGCAAGGATTCTTCAATATCTGCAAATCAATCAATGTAATTCACCACATTAACAAATTGAAAAATAAAAACCATATGATTATCTCAATAGATGCAGAGAAGGCCTTTGACAAAATTCAACATCCATTTATGATAAAAACTCTCCAGAAAGCAGGAATAGAAGGAACATACCTCAACATTATAAAAGCTATATATGACAAACCCACAGCAAACATTATCCTCAGTGGTGAAAAATTGAAAGCATTTCCCCTAAAGTCAGGAACAAGACAAGGGTGCCCACTTTCACCGCTACTATTCAACACAGTTCTGGAAGTTTTGGCCACAGCAATCAGAGCAGAAAAAGAAATAAAAGGAATCCAAATTGGAAAAGAAGAAGTAAAACTCTCACTGTTTGCAGATGACATGATCCTCTACATAGAAAACCCTAAAGACTCCACCAGAAAATTACTAGAGCTCATCAATGAATATAGTAAAGTTGCAGGATATAAAATCAACACACAGAAATCCCTTGCATTCCTATACACTAATAATGAGAAAGTAGAAAAAGAAATTAAGGAAACAATTCCATTCAGCATTGCAACGAAAAGAATAAAATACTTAGGAATATATCTACCTAAAGAAACTAAAGACCTATATATAGAAAACTATAAAACACTGATGAAAGAAATCAAAGAGGACACTAATAGATGGAGAAATAATACCATGTTCGTGGATTGGAAGAATCAATATAGTGAAAATGCGAATACCACCCAAAGCAATTTACAAATTCAATGCAATCCCTATCAAGCTACCAGCGGTATTTTTCACAGAACTAGAACAAATCATTTCAAGATTTGTATGGAAATACAAAAAACCTCGAATAGCCAAAGCAATCTTGAGAAAGAAGAATGGAACTGGAGGAATCAACTTGCCTGACTTCAGGCTCTACTACAAAGCCACAGTCATCAAGACAGTATGGTACTGGCACAAAGACAGAAATATAGATCAATGGAACAAAATAGAAAGCCCAGAGATAAATCCACACACCTATGGACACCTTGTCTTTGACAAAGGAGGCAAGAATATACAATGCAGTAAAGACAATCTCTTTAACAAGTGGTGCTGGGAAAACTGGTCAACCACTTGTAAAAGAATGAAATTAGATCACTTTCTAACACCACACACAAAAATAAACTCAAAATGGATTAAAGATCTAAATGTAAAACCAGAAACTATAAAACTTCTAGAGGAGAACATAGGCAAAACACTCTCCGACATACATCACAGCAGGATTCTCTATGATCCACCTCCCAGAATACTGGAAATAAAAGCAAAAATAAACAAATGGGATCTAATTAAAATTAAAAGCTTCTGCACAACAAAAGAAAATATAAGCAAGGTGAAAAGACAGCCTTCTGAATGGGAGAAAATAATAGCCAATGAAGCAACTGACAAACAACTAATCTCAAAAATATACAAGCAACTTATGCAGCTCAATTCCAGAAAAATAAACGATCCAATCAAAAAATGGGCCAAAGAACTAAACAGATATTTCTCCAAAGAAGACATACGGATGGCTAACAAACACATGAAAAGATGCTCAACATCACTCATTATTAGAGAAATGCAAATCAAAACCACAATGAGGTACCACTTCACACCAGTCAGAATGTCTGTGATCCAAAAATCTGCAAGCAATAAATTCTGGAGAGGGTGTGGAGAAAAGGGAACCCTCCTACACTGTTGGTGGGAATGCAAACTAGTACAGCCACTATGGAGAACAGTGTGGAGATTCCTTAAAAAATTGCAAATAGAACTGCCTTATGACCCAGCAATCCTGCTGCTGGGCATACACACTGAGGAAACCAGAATTGAAAGAGACACATGTACCCCAATGTTCATTGCAGCACTGTTTATAATAGCCAGGACATGGAAACAACCTAGATGTCCATCAGCAGATGAATGGATAAGAAAGCTGTGGTACATATACACAATGGAGTATTACTCAGCCATTAAAAAGAATACATTTGAATCAGTTCTGATGAGAGGGATGAAACTGGAGCCAATTATACAGAGTGAAGTAAGCCAGAAAGAAAAACACCAATACAGTATACTAACACATATATATGGAGTTTAGAAAGATGGCAATGATGACCCTGTATGCAAGACAGCAAAAAAGACACAGATGTGTATAGCAGACTTTTGAACTCAGAGGGAGAGGGAGACGGTGGGATGATTTGGGAGAATGGCATTAAAATATGTATACTATCATGTAAAACTCGAATCACCAGTCTATGTCCGATGCAGGATACAGCATGCTTGGGGCTGGAGCTCAGGGATGACCCAGAGAGATGTTATGGGGAGGGAGATGGGAGGGGGGTTCATGTTTGGGAACGCATGTACACCCATGGTGAATTCATGTCAATGTATGGCAAAACCAATACAGTATTGTAAAGTAAAATAAAGTAAAAATAAAAAGTTGAAAAAAAAATAAAAGGAAAGAAAAAGAAATTGAACTTTAAATAGTGTCGAAATTTCACACAGAAAAGAACAAAAAAGACTCCAGTGTTAGTTAGCCCATTAAAGATATTTTAAATAACAGTGTTAGGAATTTTTAACAATACAACCTATAAATCTTGGTAATATTAATTCACCAAAAATATTTTCCATTTATCTGTAGCTGATTTTTATCATTTATAGGGATATTTTTAGAAAGTGAAAACTGATCTCTTCTGGAGAAAATTGCCAAAGATGACTATAAAAATCTAAGTAAGAGATGTTTATTGTATGAAGTGAAAAAGTAAGAGATGTTCATTGTATGAAGTGAAAATGATTCAGTCTGGGCTCATGCAGAACAGGTAATGACAAATCTTATGAATTCTAGCTTCCTAACAAAAACCAAAATTTGCAATGTGGGTGGATTCAGTCTACAGAGTGGGAGGGGAAATATTGTTTGGCATGTATTTTGGCAAGATGTATGTAACATTCTAGAATAACACAACCTATAAAACTAGTTGGCAGTATTTATAAGAAAAAAGTCTGCCATTTAAAATTATGTTATGCATTTCTTTTAAAAATGCCTATAACAGATTGTAATACAGCTCGTCTTTCAGAAATTGCCCAGCAGATGCTTTGTGTTTACATTTTGTTCAAAGACAATATTTCATTCATTCTTGATTAAATGTTTATATGACTCAAATTTAGGTTAACTTAAAATTATGTGTTTTATTTGAATTCTGAGAGCAGGAAATGCCCTGCCCCATCATGGCATAATGTAAAAGGAAAATTATTTCAAAATATTTCCTGGTGAAATAAACCTGTGTGTTGTGCACAGAGCATTTTATTAGCACTCATTAATACTATGCTCAGCAATTAAATTCTATATTGTGGTGGGCATTATAATAGCTATAATAATTATTTTAAACCTGTCTTCAACAGAAGGTTACTTTTATATGTAATTTTAGAAATATAAACAATGCAAGTTCTAGAACATTAGAAAAAGTTTCCATACAATGAGGCAGACTCATTCAGAATTTTCAAAACTTTTAACTCAGAAGGAATAATCTGGGAAAATTTATGAAAACATTTCTTTAAGTTTAATGGCAATGTAATTATATAGAGTTCTTATAAATAGCTTTTCTTGAAAATTTCAGATGAGTTTGAGGGGAGAGGGAAATAAAAGTAGAAGTAGTCATGAGAGTCTCCATAGGAAATTTGGTTTTCTAAGTGTACTCTCAGAGTTTGTCCAGATACACATGTTGCACTTTCATTCTAGTAACTTTTCATGGAAAGTATTTTTGAAGACTCTGATGAAATACCAATATATGCTACGGTGTTTCAAGGGATGACAGTAAGGAAATACATGGCAAATATTTTAACAATTTTCCTATCAGAACTGGAAATGGGTTTTCTTTCCTGAGATAAGAATAAGAAAAACTTGGAGAAATATGATACAAGAATGGCAAAGATCAGTGCCATACAGGACATGACTGTGTGTGCATGCTCAATCCCACAGCTCAGAAAAGCAATGGATTTAACATATATCATGCTATTAGGAAAAGATAAATTTTTTCTTTCACATTCACTGAAATTGTTACCTATTTACTTTGATGTGATAAGATCACATTCTTTACTGAATATTGCTATGATTATCTGAAACAAATAATATTTAGAAAACATATTAATATATGTCAATATTTATTTCCTGGTGATTAGAAAGACATTCTTATGAAAGATTAGAAACTGGGAAACCAATCTACTCCCTCTCATTCTCCCTCTCTCTCATTCATGTGTGTGTGTGCCTATATACATATGTGTGTGTGTGTGTGTGTGTGTGTGTGTGTGTGTGTGTATTCTATAGAAACATACAAGCTAATAAGCTGCATGCAAAGAAAGATTTTTAAAAAAAGAAGGAAAATCTCTACTCCAAAGGTGTTTTTTAAGGACAAAATTCTCAGAGATCAGTGGGGCAAGAGTAACTTGCACATGATGCTTAAATGGTGAAACATAATATAACTCATAAGATCAGAAGGACTTTATGCTAAAGTTAATCTGTGTGATGTTACTATAAATATCATTTTAAGAATTTACAACAAACAAAAACAACGAAAGTAGAATTGATAGAACATATCAAAATGAAATCACGTTTGGCAATTACGTTCATACAGTGAATCTTCATAATCTTTGTATATAATTTTATTTTTCAAAACTAAGTCAGTAAACAAAATGCTATGCTTATAAACAACTAAAAACAGAAACATATGAAACTTACTTTCAATTAAAATAAATAAATTTATATTAAAAAAATAAAAATAAAACTTCCAAAAAATTCCTTTTTGAATTTATGTTTTGGCTGAAAATTTTCAGAGCAAAAGGACCAGGTGCTTATGCAATAATGTTTCTATTTCTTATGAGCAAAAAAGAGAGAGAATTAAGGTTGTGGTTTAGAATGAAAGGTTGACAGGAGAGAAACTAGACCTCAAGAAATGTTAAACTTTTGTGTGTAGCTTCAGATACTTTTCCAAATATAATTTAACTATTTTTTTCCTCACAATGATAACAGGAAAAATATTCCCTGAGTCATTCCTCTTATTTCTTCTAATATTTATCCTTTGGTAGTATTATGGGAATAGTTTCATAGCTATTCAAAAATACTTCAAAATATTTTTTAATTAATTGCTTTTCCCTAAAATATTTTTCCTTTAAAAATATGTGATTTATTGTTGCTAACTTTTCTTCTTCTCTGGGCAAATACAAAAGAAAAATGAGAATAATCCAAATATCCTCTAGAGATTAGAAGTCTTTCTTCAAGATTGTATGGATTTTCCTTATTAGCTTCTTTCAATGTTAGCATTTTCTGATTTATTTTTATTAATGTGGACTTTCAATCAAAAAAAAAATTGAACTCAACTTTAAAAAACAGATAATATGTAATTTAGAATTATTTTAAAGTGTCTACTTAAAATTACTTGGACTTCATGGATTTTATTAACGAAAAAAAAAAACAAAACATTTATACCAAAAAACTGCCCAAAAAGCCCCCCTCAGGACAATACAACAGGTCCTAGGATTACTAGAAGGTAACAGTTGAGGAAATAATGGTTTCTAGACAGAAGAGTAGCCTACTACCATTTTAGAAAGAAGTATTTGTAGTATATGGCTGTTTGCATAAAATTGTCAAGAATTCTATCATGTTGGATTTTGTTATAATTAGTTATGAAACTGAAGTTGCTCAGTTGTGTCCGACTCTTTGCGACCCCATGGACTGTAGCCCACCAGGCTCCTTCATCCATAGAATTTTCCAGGCAAGAGTACTGGAGTGGGTTGCCATTTCCTTCTCCAGAGGATCTTCCCCACCCAGGGATCGAACCCGGCTCTCCTGCATTGCAACCAGATGCTTTTACCATCTGAGCCATGAGGGAAGCTAATTAGTTATGGTCCTACGACAAACATATGACTGTGAAATTTAGAGACTTAAAACAATGAAAAACATTTTGTTTTCGCTCATGGTCTCTGCAGGAATTTTGTTTTTGCTCACGGTTTCTGCAGTAAGTGCCTGACTGAGCTCTTTAGTTTGGGGTCTCTCACATGGTAGCAGCCAGATGGGGGCCAGAGTTGAGACAGTGAAGGGGAATATGGAGGATCTGGAGTCTGTGCTGGCCCCTTTCTCTTCATGTCAGCTCAGGGCTGCTCCATGCAGTCTGTCTATGGGGGCTAGTTTGGACTTTTTCTGCATGGTAGCCCACTTGCCATCAGACTCCTCACACGGCAGCTAAAGGCTCCAGCAAGCATGTCTGCTGAACCAACATAGCACCTGCTTGGCCTTTTATGACCTGCCATGAGATGACACCTCGCATCTCTCCCACTGTATTCCAGTGGTGCAAACAGTCACAAATATCTGCCCAGTTCTAAATGTCACCATCACACTGTAAGAAGAGCAAGTGGGATGGCAGTTAACTTTGAGGTTATCTTGGGAAAATGTAACTTTATTAAAAATGTATTTTGTTTTATTAAAACTGATGTCAATTTATAAAATAATTTAGTTGGGTCCACAAGTAATCAAAGAATAAAAACTAATCTAAGTAGAAGAAAAATTATGTCAAAGAACCATAAACACGTCATAATAGTCATATACATCATAAACATTTAAACATGTCATAAACACTTTAAAAGAAAACAAGAATACAAATAAATTTCTTAGGCAGTACACTAAGTCTGCACACCTTGACTAGGAGCTTCATATTTTCATTTGATGCTATTCCTTCAACAATTATAATAACTATGGATTTTTGCAGAAACTGTACATTATAGCTACAGGATAACTTTTACACACATCTTTACTCAGCCCTCACTGCTTCTTTATAAAGTAATGCTGTTTTCAATGTTAAAATTAGAAAAAGGAGGGTCAGACAATTCATTTTTCCTGTTAAGAAACAGAACACCTCAGGATAGAGCTTTTGGTAGACAACAATGTCTGTATAAATGTTTGTATTTCCATTCTTTCCATATGCTTTTGCTGTATTAGTGGGTGATGATGTTAGTCTCCTGTGTTCTAATAAAGTGTACATTAGAATCTCCAGGCTTCAAACAAGTCAATTCAGAGGAAGACAGGAAATACATGATAGCTAATGTGGTAGGTGTGCATATGAAACATGAAGGTGAAAGTCACCTGACAAGTTCAGGACACCCTGCTGCCTTACACACAGGGCGAGGGGGAAAATAACTATTAGAATAAAGTTAGAGTTTTTCCAAACATGCACAATTTTTATAAAGTAACATTTTATAGTCTTACTTAACCTTCTGTTCTAGATGTTGTACACTTATTATTGTTTCCCACTGTCTTCACTCTTTAGCAGTGGCAAATGCAACATCCACCCTGCAGCCCGGAGACAGATGGATGGAATCTTAGACTTCTATAATCACAGTGAAGAGTGGACTGCCAGTCAAGTACCATACTTACACTTCTCTTATCTGGCAAGCTCCCGAAAGTCAGAGACCATCACCAATTTAGCAGTCATGGAACTGGGATAAAAATGAAACAAAAAAGGAAAGGGGAAAAAAAGAAAAAAAAATGTGGATTGTTCCTAGAATGATCCCTATTTTATAAAACAATATTAGTAGTAATGATACATTTGAAATATACAAATAAATAACTCCTATTAACTTCTTGCCAAGGAGGCAGTTGGCTTGGGAAAGAGTTAGCTATTTCTTTGTATAATAATTACATTCACTTTCAGATGACAATTGCTAATTACATTAATTTTAGAAATTATCAAGGATTGTAGTATTACAAAAGCTTGAAATCTATGTATACTAAGTATAATTGATATACACATTAGTTTTCATTGCAAAGAGGTTAATTGAGATATTCTCTAAATTCCACAAAATGAACACCAATTTTGGGTGTTTACAGCCATAAAATTCCCCAAGCTTTCACAATTACTGCAACTATACTGACGATCCCCTTTTCTGAGCCCCTCATATTACATTATGGAATGACAGAAATTTCCTGATTGAAATTAAAGTCAGATTGAGGTCTTATTCTAATATTGTGTCACGTAACAAAGTTAAACACGGAGTCTTAAATTTGGTGAAATTATTCCAATTCCTCTTCTAAAATACAAGAATAATGACATAACACCTAACTGTTGGAAAAATGTGAATTATCAACTTGTCAGTGTGGCAAAAAATTGTTTTAGAGAACTTCATGGATAATTCTAAGGAAAAATCTTCACTATTTGAGTTCATATTGAGCATATTTCTACTCTACCATACCTCACTTCTATAAGAGAAAACACATGAGATGTCAAAACATCTAAAGTAAAAGAAATTTATATACTCTAAAAGCATGCAGGTACAAGATACACTGCACACATTTCATATGGAGCATTTATAGAGTATTCATTCTCCTATTGTACAACCCAAAATGTTTACAGGTTATCATTGTTTGACAGCATTTAATCTATAGTACATAGGTGGTCAATAAATTATTTTCCTAAGCCTTGTGAATTACTTTAAAAAATCCACCATGAAAGACCAGATGGCTCAACAGATTGGCAATTTATGAGCTAACTTTAATCTCTCACTGGACAAAATGACTAAAGGTCATTGTCATCTGCCATCTGCCATGTGAATAATGAAGTGGTGGGCTTAGTCTTGTTACCATAGACAGGTGCCTTCCATAGAAAAGATGAGCCTCATTCCAATTGGAAATAATTTATTTACATCTCCAAAGAAAGACCTTTGATAAATGATGAAAGTTGAGTTTCCCAACTAATGCTGAAAAATAGCTCCAGGTTAAATTTAATAGAAAGTGAGAGACTAATAAAAGTGATTTCTAAACTTTCTGTCTCAAAGAGTATAATTATTTCCCCATGTTTTCATGACATTGAGTCAATATATCTCAGAATTAGATGTTACTATTCACTCTTCAAACTTTCAACTTTGTAGAACATTTTGCAAAATTTGTGCATAGATGCTAGACTTATGTTTAGACAACATTAAGCATCAATAATATGTGTAGCATATAATATACTAATATACTATTTTAAAACTGACATTTTTATTTTTAAATATGCATGTATGTAATTGAGATTTTTAACTATATATGATTAAGAAGAGAGAAGTCAGAATTCATGCTTTAGTCAGAGTTAATAAGTATGAGAAAGGGGGAGAGAGAGATTCGTAGAAAAAAAAATCTATAAGCATAATCTTGTTACTCAAACTTGAACAACCCTCATATTTAAATATACTTACTGATATATGAGTTTCTGTGCTATAGTTAAAGAAAATAAGCCTAAATATCAATTATTGGAAAGAATCTGGCTAATGTTTAAAACAAAAATGTTGAGTAGAAAATTGTGGTTAGGATTTCTTTCTTTGTCTGTTATTCATTTTTGCTTGAACACAGAGTGATTAAAATTTGCATGCATTGAGGCATCTTGGTTCCATTAACATCTTGCCAAAAGTGGGTTCTGGTGATTCTGGAGAAGATCTGAGGGGAGGCAGAGTCGCTGTACTTAAATAACTTGGAACCACAGAGCTTGGAAATAACTGACTTTTAATCTTTCTGATTAAATAATGGGGAAACTCATTAGTATCCCTCTAAGCACATGCTAATCCCCTTAACAGAGCAACAGTAGGGCTCAGATGTTGACAAGCAAATGGATACAGCAAAAATGTCATGATATCGTTGCATTTTTATTTTATTTGCATTTATTTCCACAGCTATTTTTAATCATACCTCTAACAGATTTTTCACTTGCTGTTATGGTACAGTTTTTTTTAGTTAAAACTATTTAAACTTTTAAATATACTCAGGTTAAAATCAAGTGATACTAAGACATGGGAAAATCCATAAGGAGCCAAGACAATGTTTTAAAATTATGTAGAGTTTATACTAATTTGTTTCATTATATACTTAGGAAATATATTTATATTATTGAATATTTCATGATTCAATCAATGTGCAACCACAGATTTTAATAAATATATTTTAATTATTTCAGCCTTTGCCTATTTTCAAAATGGATTGCCTTTTGTCCCCTTTAGCTCTCGTTTTTCAGGTCAATAGAATCTATTTTAATCTTAGGCACGTGATCTGTTAGGTGTTTTAGACTGATTTTGAGTTCTCTGTAACTAGTCCCTTGTGACTTTTGTACTATTAATCTGTTAATCTAGTCTGTTAAATTAAAATTCAACTTGTACCTGAAAGCTTAATTCTTAACTTTTGTCTTAGGAATGGTAACAGTTTCCTTATTTAATTTATCGTAATTGAGTTAATGTCTAGATTACTTCATGAATATCATGGTGCTAAATATCTGGTAGCCCTATCTGACAGTTCCTCTGCATGCTAAGTTGCTTTAGTCCTGTCCAGTTCTTGCCACGCTATGGGCTGCAGCCCTCCAGGCTCCTCTGTCCATGGAATTTTCCAGACATTAATACTGGAGTGGGTAGCCATTCCCTCCTTCAGGGTATGATCCTGACCCAGGAATCGAACCCAGGTCTCCTGCATTGCAAGCGGATTGATTCTTTACTGTCTGAGTCACCAGGGAAGTCTGACAGTTCCTCTGTCTGCTGACAAAATTCTCTTACACTCATCAGCTCCATGTCTGTAGACTTTGAAATGTAACATTTTTATGCTATTTTTCCCCTGATGTTGGAACATTATTAATATTATTGGTTAGACTCCTAATAGCAGTTGTTTTCTCCAGATTACAGCCCTTCTGATATCATATTCTTCCTTAAGGATATACCAACAGTGGTTTCCCTATTTCCTTTATCAGAAGAACCACCTTATATATTTTTTCTTCATTTGACTAAGCTTCTTGGTATCCTCAGTCATGAAACAGGTAATAAATATTATGCTTAAAAGTACAAAGTATTTTATTTTTTACCTTATTCACATATATTCACACTATATTAACTTTCAAAATGTATATATTAATAGTTACAGTTACCTGCTTTGATGAATAAAAACTAGGGTAATGTGATAAAAAGGAAGGGGGAAGAGAGGAAGAAACTGATTTAACTAGGATGGTCACATGGAAATGATTTAGACAATATTTTTTCAGGCAATGAAGTACTTCATGGAAAACAGGTTTCATATATATTCAGATGAGTGCAACCAAAATTTTACGGAAGGCAAGTAAAGTTATTTGGCCTTTTACCAGATAAACAGAAAACAAAACAAGGTTTCTGCACACCAAATATTACAATATAATATCAAGATACATGAGTAGAAAAAGATCAGTACATTAAGATAATGTCCAAAAAATTATTTATATACATATACACTTACTTTCACAAATGTACTATTTGAGGTTAAAAAAAAATAGGTTAAAATAAAGTGCAAAAGGCTAAGGCAGTACAGTAGAAGAAGCTACATCCTATTAGAGAAAATAAGAAGCTATTCACTTCACTGGAAGGACTGATGCTGAAGCTCCAATACTTTGGCCACCTGATGCTAAGAGCTGACTCTTCAGAAAAGACCCTGATTCTGGGAAAGATTGAAGGCCGAAGAAGAAGGGGATGACAGAGGATGAGATGGTTGATGGCATCACTGCCTCAACGGACATGAGTCTGAGCAAGCTCCAGGAGACGGTGAAGGAAGGAAAACCTAGCGTGCTGCAGTACATGGGGTAGCAAAGAGCTGGACATGGCCAAGGGACTGAACAACAACAACGGGTACAGATTAGTTCTAAGTAGCAGAGACACAGAAAAAAGGCAAGGCAAGGATAAAGAGAATACATATGAGGTAATTATTAGAGGTGGACTTCTCAGGTGGTGCAGTGGCAAAGAATCTGCCTACCAATGCAGGAGACACAAGAGACGCGTGTTTGATCCCTGGGTCGGGAAGATCCCCGGGAGTAGGAAATGGCAACCTACCCCAGTATTCTTGCCTGAAAAACTCCATGGACAGAGGAGCCCGGTGGGCCAAAGTCTGTGGGGTCACAAAGATTTGGACACTACTGAGCTCACACACAATTCCTAGAGGTAAAGAAAAATAAAAGCATCAGTTTTGTCCAGAGAGTTTTATGTAATCCATTTGGAAAGAAAAATATCAAATGGTAGAATATGTGAATTAAGCACAGTAAAGTAGGTTTCATCATGCTACTGCTTTGAATAGATGTTGCAAGTATATATTATATACACACTGATTTTAGATTTATATAAAATGTACATACATTGAGATGATCAGATGATTTAAATTAGAAATTATTCTTCAATAAAGTCTATAAAACATACATATGTAACACCTAATTTTAGAAAATAAACGTTAATACTGCCCATTGTGTAAAGTCATTAAAAGGAAAAAAAGTGAAAGAAATCTTGCTCAACAAATCAATGTGCAATTGCAGTTCTGGGGAGTAAAAGACTGAGTCGATAGTGGTGTAGAAAAGACTGTTTGTACCATTCAATTGCAAAAAAAAAAGAGAAAAAAAGGAAAGAAATAAAGAAAAGAAAAGAAAAACAGCAACAGTGTTTAAAAAATAATCACATAGCAAATTAGGAAAATGACATGCAATTAAAAATGCATTGCTTCTTGCCCAAACCTCAAAATATGGCAATGGCAGATCATAACTAGCACTGGTTCTAAGAGTATGTGAAGGACTACTGGAAAGAAAGACAAGCAATACCTTAGGACTGTTAAGAGATATATCCAGGCAATCTCTTTGACATTAGGAGTTTCTATAAGAGATAAATTCTATTTTTAATAATAATAAGACATTATTACTTAAATTGTTAAGAATAACTATCTGTGAGCCATATTGACCTATTGTAAGTAACAGGATAAAACTAAACTTATATTTGAAATATTACAATTTAATATGGAAGAAAATAGGACATTTAAATTCTCTATGGTTTATCTAAATGGGGATATTAACTCTGAGGTTCATATACTGTTAGAAAAAATAAGTAGGAAATTAGAATCACTGCAAGTTCCCAGGGTGATATAGCCTACTTTTCTTAAAGAAAGTAAATTATAGCAGTTTTTATTCCTTGAAAACTATTCTATATTATTTTTGAGTCATTTTAATAAATATTAGGGTTGCCCTAGTTAAAAAATAACCTGGTAAGGAAAGGCTTTTTTGGGGAGAATGGGTGAATATGAACAACAACTACTATCATCACCATGAAAAGCTTTATAAAATCATTTGGATACAACCACCTACATTTGCAGGTACTTGCATTTGAAAAAAGTATTAATATATTCATGCATTAATTCAGTAACTATCAAGTACCTACTACATGTCTGGCACAGTCGTAGGGACTGAAGATTCAGTGGTGAAGAAATGAGACAGCATCCTCTGCAGTTATAGTACTATTGTGGGGAAACATAATAAATAACCAAACAATTTCAGACAGTGGCATATCGTCTCTGCTGACAATCGGTTATATTAAAGAGTGATGATAGCAATGGGGAGAGAGTCACTTCCTGACTTAGAATAATTGCAGAAAACATTATTGAGGATGCATGGATACAGGTATCAATTAGAAGATTTGAGGAAAGTACTAGGTTGGAAGAAGCACAAGTGCCAAAGTGAGAGTAAGAAATGAGCCCCATCTTGATGTGTGGCAGAACCAATACAATATTCTAAAGTAATTAGCCTCCAATTAAAATAAATAAATTTAAATTTTAAAAGACGTAAAAAGAAAAAAGAAAAGAAATGAGCCTAGAAAGTTCCGAAAACAAGGAGTAGTTGTATATGGCTGAAATGCAGTGATAAGGGGAAAAGTCTCATGAGGCTGACAAGGCAGCCAGGTACCAGGTAATCTACTATGCTGTAAGCCTTATTAGGGAATTAGATTTCATTGTAACTCCTATTGGAAGCTGGGAAGAGACCCGTAATTATCATCTATCCATGCACTATACACTTCCATAGTGATTGAATACATAACCACACAAAGGTGGGCCAAGGAGATACATTTATCAGCCTCCCCTGTAGCTAAATACACCCAGAGAAGTTTGAACCAATGGAGTACAAGCAGATGCATAAACTGGTAAATAAACTTCCTAAAATTCAAATGCCATGTGCCTCCTCTTGCTTTTTGCCTCAGTGTCTCTTTCTTTCCTGCTGGCTGAAATGTGGATATAATGACTAGAGCTAAAAAAGGCATCAATTGCCTGTAGTGAGCTTCTATTTGTATCTGCTTTATATTAAGATATAATAAACTAGGTTCCTGATGATCTAGTGAGGGCAGAGTCATCATATCAGCTGGGATTCCCTTACCATTCTACTGTTTTCTGAGATAAAAATAAAACTCTGTCTTATTTAGGTTAGGTATTTTGAGCTTTTCTTACTCACAAGCAAAACTAATGTTAATTGATTTCTCTTAATGGAATTTTTAAGCCGAGAAGCATATGATTTCTATGTTTACCAGGATAGTAAAATGCCATACAGTTTGACTCAAGTCTTGAAAGTCAAGAACAACATAATATGTGCCAAGTATCTCCTCATGACAAAGTTAGGCATTGGTCCACTTGTTTGGGAATTGGAAGGATATCATTGAAAACCATTTTATTTCTCATAAGCAAACACTCTTCTAAGAAAAAAAAAAAAAAAGAAAGGATGAATGTTGAAAAGATCAGAAGAGAAAAAGTGTCCCTTGGACTCTGTGACACTCTGTGAAGAGTCATTTTTCCTTGTACTAAAGTCAAATAAGGGGATATAAGGGAACAAGCAGAAAGATTGACTAGGATCCCTTGTTTCTGGGGATACAGTGATGAAGAAATCTGAAGCTGAAAAGTTGTTAACAGTCTGAGGCTTCTAAGTTAACAAACACTGTCCCTTCCTTCTAGAGATGTCAGGGCAACATATGTGAGATTATTTCTTAGGACAGTAAACCAGCTTGATGTTGCCTATTAAGCTAGAAGGGTGATAAGACACTAACAGAAAGGTGCAATCCATAGGGCCTGAGCCACCTAGATCTTAGTTGCCTAGATCTTAAAGGTTTCTGTTCTTAGGTAACTAATGAAAGGAAAAGTAAGTTATGCAGGTCAGAGGATTTGTAATTAGAATTTCTCAGTGGGGACATTTCTGAATGAAAGGGCTATATTAAAGAGTGTGAGATCTAAGTCCTGCCCTGAGAGCAGTGAGCCCTGACCTCTCCTGCTCATTGCTTCCCTTTCTTTCCTTTTTCCAGATCTGGGAGTATCCCAGGACAGACTGGGTCGGGATGGGACAGGAGCAGAGAGGAAGCAGAGCCACAGAGATGAGACAGAGAAGATGCCGCATGTCCTGTGCCAGTTCCTATAGCATGAAGAAAACCCAGGTTGAGAGAGAAAAGAGGCCTGAATTTTAAGCACTGTTTTGAGAAATTTCTGGCCATTTTAATTATCAAACTTAATAATTCTTGTGATTAGAAATGACATTATATCATCCAAATGACCAAAAATGGAACCTGACCTAAAATTGTTTCAAGACACATCTAAAAGAGCTCGTTAAAAGAAGAACCTAGAGCTAGTTGCCTTGGCATGAGCTCTGTGTATGTACGTCTTTGTTTGAAAAGGAGAAAGAAAACTAAAATAGATTGCCAATGGGAATTTGCTGTATGACTCAGGGAACTCAAGCCATGGCTCTGTGACAAAAACCTAGAGTGGTGGGGTGGGGAGGGAGGTGGGATGGAGTTTCAAGAGGGAGGGGATATAGATATACTTATGGCTGATTCATGTTGATGTTTGGCAGAAACCAACACAGTACTGTAAAGCAATTATCCTTCAATTAAAAAATATTATTTTTAAAAAAGGAAAAAAAAAAACAAACCTCGAGCATTCTTTCACTTGTACCTTACTGACTTGAGCCTTTTCAACACATAAGTACTATAATTTTTAAAAGCACATGTTGGCTGTCAAAACTGCAGGGTTGTCTGAATAGAGGTGTGAGACAATTTTAATAGTTCGTGGAAGTGGTTAGAGTAGCTTGCACTCTAGAGAAGGCAAGTCGATATGAAGGGAAGTGGATAAATCCAGCATATATTTTGGAGGTGGTGTCACAAAGATTTCTAGGTACAGAATTCACAGCAGTCTGTCAGACCATCTCTGGCACAAACAGCTTCCCTTGGGGAGAGACACTCTCCTCTCCCCTCCTATTCACAAATCTTTTCAGTCACATTAACCTTGAGAGGAATTACATATTCCCCTTTCTATTATACATTAATTTCTGCTGATTTTAGCACCCTCCTTATACCACTCTTCCAAAGAGATTCTTAGATATGAATTTGTTAACCATATATTTAAACAGCATTAAGTTTTTTTTAATTAACTTATTTTTTAATTGAAGGATAATTTCTTTACAGAATTTTGTTCTCTGTCAAACCTCAACATGAATCAGCCATAGATATACATATATCCCCTCCCTTTTGAACCTTCTCCCCCACAGGGCTTCCCTGGTGGCTCAGATGGTAAAGAGTCTGCCTGTAATTTGGGAGACCTGGGTTCAATTCCAGGGTTGGGAGATCCTCTGGAGAAGAAAATGGCAACCCACGGCAGCGTTCTTTGTCTGGAAAATCCCATGGCCAGAGAAGCCTGGCAGGCTACAGTCCATGCAGTTGCAAAGAGTCAGCCATGAGTGAGCAACTAACAAGTTTTCTTTTAGATGACTAGAGAAACATCTCCCTAAAACCAGTTCAGAGACCCAACATGAACAGTGGAAGAAATGTTATATTGCCTATATTCACTGCCATATGGAGAAACTTTTAAATGGATAAAATATAAAAACAGACAATTCTGAATTTGCTCTATGACTCAGGGAGCTCAAACTGGTGCTCTGTGACAACCTGGGGGTGGGATTGGGGTGGGAGGTGAGAGGGATGTTCAAGAGGGAGGGGACATATGTATACCTATGACTGATTCATGTTGATTATGGCAGAAACCAACACAATATTGTAAAACAATCATTCTTCAATTAAAAAACAACATGCGGAAGCCACAAACAGAGCTTATTCTATGAAGAAGAAAAAAAAAACAAATACTCTTCAGAATTTACTATGGTAAATGTTACATGGAACAAAGTTATTTTTGAGAAAAACTGTTGTCCAGAATTCATAAAGCAGTTTTGTTTTCACAATGCTATTCCTAATAAAACTATTTGAATATAACACTATAATTCTAAATCTATTTTTTAAAAAAAGCTCAGCCATCAAAACCAGAAGAGTAAACTTCAGGAAACCTCCCACTTCTACTTTAAAATAACAAAATGGCCAAATTATTTTTGTTTAAATAATAGGCAGTATCTCTGAGTAATCTTTTTCATAGAATATGCAAAGCTGTTTAACATTTTACTTTTCATTTCAAAGACATGTGAGCCAACTTTTATGTATGATGTATCTTGTAGGGATTTTGAGACCAGCATGACTTATGTTCATAATATTTGGATGTTTTGTATTTTTCTTGGACTTATCTACACCCTGGTGTCCGTGCCAGGAAAGAAAAGGAAAAAATAGAATTTGATCCTCATTCTCAAATGTTTAAAGCTGTAACTGTTCTTGTTCTTTGCTTTCTTATTGTAAGACAGAATGTCTAGTATTTTTCTCATTGAGTGAGCCGGCTGTATCTACGACTTTAACAGCCTCGGTGTAATCTGAAGAGCACACACCTAACAGCAGCTCCATGGCACGAAGAACACGCTGTGTTTGACTGACAGTGGCAAGAAGCTAACAAGCCATTCTTTTGTCTAGACACTCTCTTCCTCTCAAACTTCAGAATAAACAAATTCAAGACTTGCAGCTGCACTGGCATTACATATAGACAAGATGGGTAAACAAAATTTGATTTTCTTCCCATTACAGTAGGCACAGATACTGAAAAACACATTTCCAACACTGCATGTACCCCCATTTCATCTGCCAGAGGGAAGGCCTAAAGAACAACGTGCTCATGCCTGTGTGCCTGTGTGGATGATAGCCACCACATATTTCCAGGATATCCTGTTCTCTCCCATTCATCACAGACACAGCAGCTACAGCACTTCAGTTCATCCATATTAAATGAACAGTGCTTTATGTCTTCCTGACATCACTCCATTTGGGATGAAAGAATAAGCAAACTGAATTTGGACAGAATCAAATTCCACCTAAATCTTTGTAGAACATTTAAAAGAAAGAAAAAAATTGGACATGTGGTAAACAAAATATTTCCTTCCAACTTTTTGAAATTTATTATTATTTTACTTTACAATATTGTATTGGTTTTGCCATTTCATCGTTAATGTAAAGATCTTTACCTGTACCTTATAGCAGGATTGCCCACAATCTTAGTAAATAAAAACTTCTTGGTATGCAGCTATAAAAGCATGCTGTCATTTCACATGAAAAGTGGTTCCCATTTTAAATGGAAATTGTATAAGTACAGAGGCTTTGTTTGACATGCACATATCCACAACATCGACTCTATTAGAGAAGTCTCTAATATTTTGATTTTTAGCTGTAAGTTTAATATTCTGATAAATCCATTTGGTCATTGAGACAGAGGCTTTTTGTGCCTCAGATCAGACACTCCCCTGGTCACCTCTCGCTTTAGCCACAGCTGCAGGTGGGTGATTCTGAACGTGCCAGGCCACCTCATCTCTAGCATGCTCTGTAGTTCCCTGCTTCTCTGCCTCAGGACTTTCTTTGAAGATCAAAGCTCACAATCCTTCAGTGGCTGCAACCCAAAAAGGAGAGTGTGGGAGGTAGGGTTAGTGCTGTGAGGACAATTTTCAACTTATGAAGAGTGGTGAAGCAAGTAGACAAATGCTCCAGTTTCCATACTTCAGATGGAACAGAGATAACTGTGTAATTTCTCAGAAAGTTCCTACAGAGTCAAGCGCTTGTGTGTTGCATACCCAGTAATCACATTTATTGGCTTTTTCTTCTTTCCCACCTAACTTCCCTAATTCTCTCACCCACTTCCTCTGATCACTTTTCAAACAATACACTAACAACCAAGTCCTTTTTTCAGGCGCTACATTTATGAATCTGAAACTATGATAACCCCCAGTGAAATATTATGCTACACAGGACAAGGTAAATGACCAGCTCAGAATTATCCTCTGGATTTCATATCAGTAAAATGTAATGCATATCACTAATGCATGTTATAGCACTGTGAGAGTCTTGAACTGCCAATGAGAATCTAACAGAAGAAAGATCTTCCATAGAGAAAAATTGTGAGGAGTCCATCTATCAGGATATCTTATATACAGGTAGTCTGAATTCCATAAAATTCAGATTGACAAATTGTACACTCAATGATTTTTTTTTAATAATTTTAAAATAAACATGTGGCAAATTCAGGTAAAGGGTTGATAGCACATTATCCTTGGTGGAAAAGACCACAAAGATAATCTCTCTCTTTTTTTCTTTTAATTTTCCCTATACCTTTACGCGGGCCATCTATTGGCAAAGCAAGCACTTTATAACGACATAAAAAACAGATGAATACACCATTTGACAGGATTTCAATGTCTCTATCAACAGGTAGAAAACAAAGTTAATGAAAAATGTGCCTCCTTATACATCAAGCTTCCCTGGTAGCTCAGACAGTAAACAGCCTGCCTGCAATATGGGAGACCTGGGTTCAATCCCTTGGTTGGGAAGATCCCCTGGAGAAGGGCATGACAGCCCACTCCAGTATTCTTGCCTGGAGAATCCAATGGACAGAGGGGCCTAGTGGGCTATACTCCATAGGGTCACAAAGAATCTGACGTGACTGAGCAACTATACATCAAAGGCTGAGTCAAAACTTCTTTTTTTGCATATTCCTTGGGAAGGTTGAGAAAAAGAATAGAGTCCTGTATAAGAATTCTGAACTGTTATGGTATCATTCTATAAAGAAATTTCATTTCAACTTCATTAAAAATGAACACATCCTTCAGGACCTCTGACGATAGCTTGTACCCAAGAATCACAAACCCTCACATTACATTTCTTCTGCTACCATATTGTATTGAGAAGGTCATATTTTTCTAAGAATTTCACTTGGTGCTAGGTAAAAACAAACACTACTTTTTCATAGTAAAAGTAAATGTCGCTCAGTCGTGTCCAACTCTTTGCGACCCCATGGACTGTAGCCTACCAGGTTCCTCTGTCCATGGGATTTTCCAGGCAAGAATACTGGAGTGGGTTGCCATTTCCTTCTCCAGGAGATCTTCCCAACTCAGGGATCGAACCCAGGTCTCCCGCGTTGTAGGCAGATGCTTTACCATCTGAGATGCAACAGTTCTTATGTAGAGTTCCCAGTGCTATACAGTATGTTCTCATTAGTTATCTATTTTATAAATATATCAATAACATATGTGTCAATCTTAATCTCCCAGTTCCTCCCACCCCTACTTTCCCTCTTGGAATCCATATACTTGTTCTCTCCAACCTGAATGGGAAGGAAGTCCTAAAGGGAGAGGGTATATTTATATGTATGGCTGACTCATTCTGCTATACAGTAGAAATGAGCACAACATTGTAAAGTGACTATAAAAATTAATTTATAAAATAAATTTTTATTTTAAATTATCCAGTAATGTATCCAATAAAATTATCCAATAAATTTTATCCAATAGTTAATTAATTTATTTATTTTTATTTTTTTAGCTCTTTTTAAAAAATTTTTATTTTTACTTTATTTTACTTTACATTACTGTATTGGTTTTGCCATACATTGACATGAATTCACCACGGGTGTACATGCATTCCCGAACATGAACCCCCCCTCCCACCTTCCTTCCCATAACATCTCTCCAGGTCATCCCCATGCACCAGCCCCAGGCATGCTGTATCCTGCATCGGACAATTAATTTAAAAAACATAAAATGACCCAGCAATTCTAAGATATAATGGCTGTTACAGCCACAAACTCTCTGATATATCATAATTGAAATTTCAGAAACTCAGACAAAGTTAAGAAAACTTTTGTCACTTTCTTCCATGTAGAATTAAATAACAGTTTCTAACAGCTCCTCATCCCTGGTAGGCAGCAGTTGACTGTTAGTTTAGACTGATCTAACCAAAATTGGTGAAATGTGACACGGAAAATAGTAGGAATCCTCCAGATATCTCTATCGATGTGCAGGAAGAAAGGTGTTCCAGAAGCTGGGGGGAATTACAATGGTTGGAAGTCATTTTTGAGTGAGGGAGATCTGAGGCTAAAGAAACAAAGCTAAGAACCTGGAGCTGTTGGAACTTTCATATGAAGCACATTAAAAAGAAATTATCTTCCTATGTAATTATTCCCTTTTAATTACATGAAACCCTTGATTGATGTTCCATGCAGCTGTAGAGCTGAATGTAAATTATTTTGATGCATAAACATTGAATATTAGAGAGAAGAATAGTCTGTAATGAATCAATGAATTGGATATTAGAGGGAAAAAGAGACGGTGGCACATTATTTTCATTTCTCTAGTTCTTTGGGCGAGAAATCACTTCCTCTATAGGGATGTGGCCTGGGGTTTTAGACAGTGATAAGAACTGACCAACTTCCTTACAAGTAACACATTTGTTCATGCCTAGAGGACTTTAGATAGATGAAAACTATTTGTTTGCTTTTACTTCTTAGCTTGAAGGAAACCTGAGAGATAATGGTGACTCAAATTCATACTACAGCATGATTGATTAAAAGGTAGCTGCTTTGAAATTCATCAGATTTGGAATCAAAGGTTGGAGTGAAGGTCTGTAGCGAAAACATGAGAATAACAGGCACCTCAAGGGTTACAAGGTATCAAACCCCTAGTTGACTCAGTGGTAAAGTGGAAGCTCTTTGCTGAGGCCTTCATCCCTGTCCTCTGAGGGCTGCCTCCTATCTGAAAAGCTCCCTTCCACGACTTTCCAGTGCTGGGCCTCTGATCTCAGGCTCTCCTCTTGAAGGACTCTCCTCATTGGGTGGAGGTCTAGGGAGGCAGGTTGGTGAAGGGGCAGCTGGGAAGGGGCTGATGCGGAGGATTGGATTTGGGGGAATGTGTGGGGGTCTGGCTGTGGGACCTGGACTCCTGCCTCATACATTTGGAGCTTCTTAGGGTTGATATCTTTAATTTTTTCAGATCAGGATGCTAAAATCAATCAATCAATCAATCAATCATCTAATCATTCACTACTCTAAGCAACTACTTAGCATATACCATGATTTCATTAAAAAAGAGAATTTTAGCCATTTTTAATACATTGGAGATGTGCACATGTGTGTATGTCTATCTATGAATATATATACACACATATATATAAAGGTATAGATACACACACACACACACACACACACACACACACACACACCTATGTATGAGTGAGCTCAGTCATGTCCAACTCTTTGTGACCCCATGGACTGCACTCTTCCAGGCTTTACTGTCCATGGAATTTTCCAGGCAAGAATACTGCAGCGGGTTGCCATTTCCTCTTCAAGGGGTTCCTCCTGACCCAGGGATTGAACTGGCGTCTCTCGCATCTCCTGCATTGGCAGGTTGATTCTTTATCACTGAGCCACCAGGAAAGCCCACGTGTATACACATATACATATATACATATATAGTTGTATGTTTGTGTGTTTGTATATGTTACGAAATAACAGTCACTCACATTAGTCTAAAATTTATCTAAAACATCACTATATTATTATTCTCCACATTTGTCATAGTGTGGTTAAAAAAAAAGAATCATAGATCAACATCAGACCTCAAGCTGAAATTTAGAAGCCATGTAATGAGCTGAAATTCTATTTCAAATTAGGAATGCAAACCCTCTTCAGCATTTCCCCTCCTACCGATGTTTGTTGCCCTTCTAAAGTGATAGTTCACAAACTGGCTTCTATACAATTTAGGACTATTCCATGGATGGTAAAAATTTGAACTCAAGACAGGCTTTCCTCACTGAAGTGGCGAGTAGGAACTCACATTGCATTGGACTGTTTGACAATTTAAGTCAAGTGACTCCAAAGTTTTAAAGTCAGCAGGTGAAAAATATCTTAGATAAGTATGAAATAAGGAACGTTTTATACTGTAAGTGTTTATTATATAAGAATGAATAGAATGAGGTGGGAGAAGCATAGGTAGATACACACAAAGAACTCTTGCCACTTTGAATACTAGCCAGAACTATTTTCCTTACAGATGTTTCTGTAAGACTTTTCTCTAAGCACCATGTAATTTTCAGAAGTACTTTAATAAATGTTCTGTTTATACTCATCTCTAAAGAGCTCATTTACCCATGTATATTAGCACATTTCTCTGATGCTTTCCTTTAGTTTTATGCCATGTGATTTCTAAAAAATTAAATCACCTAATAATGAGCTCCATTTCATCCACCTATAACTATACTCTCTTCTATGTGAATAACAAATGGTCCCTTCTTATAGCAAATTTTGAACATGAGGAATATTGTTATGATTAGGTTTCTCATGGTTGTTTTATCCTCTGTACTCTACACATATCATTTTTAAAGGATTCAAATTACTTTGAATAATAGAGGTATTGGCTGTTCATAAAGAAATCAAACACACTTAGCTGCTATTTTCCAGTTTATTTTATTATTTTACAGCTCATATTTCTTTTTATCCAGAGGAACCCATGCCAAAAATTTCAAAAGCACTTTTGGCAGATATGTAAATAATTTGGAAAGCAAATACCCAATTAATACACTTTGGCTGATAGCCTTTTGGATCTGAATGAGAAGAAAAGAACATTTTAATATCCTTGACCAATTTATTACTACTAACATTGTTCTGCAAGTTTTATTGAAGGGGAGTGTGACCAGGGAAATCAGTCAGTTAAGACAGCCTAAATATTTCAGATAACGTGAAGTAGTCTTCTTTCTTTCAGCAATGCTGCTTCTTTCTAAAAACAACTGAAATAAAACTTGTGTTCATTTGTTTTTCTCTGAGTACTGTTTTTATTTTTAATAATGTATAACATTAGAAGATACAAAACTGTTTCAACTACTACGATCTCACACCAGACAGGCAGCCGTGGACAGGAGCCTGACCATTTGTTCTCAGAGCACTTTTTCTCCTCATGAACCTGCTGCTTGCTTCCATAAATCTGTTTAAAGCAGTGACTGTTAGCTGACTCTAAAGGTACTCAGGAAAAAAGCCATGTCTAATATTCATAAATTGGAACACAGTAACTCAGTCCAATTGTTTCCCCTCATGGAGGAAATGATGAGACCTGGAACCATTTCTAAAATGGAAAAACCAAGATTGAACCTTTTCAATGAAAGGATGTAATGCCAAGGCTTAATTTACAAAGCAAGCTTCCATTATTGCAAATAACTTTTAAAACTCCAGATTCTATTTTAAACCTCATACAGAACTTCTTTCATAGATGCTACTTTATAAATAGCACCTTTCAAAATTTCAGTTTTCCGTCTTTTCATTTTTGCCGCTCGGCTGCATGAATGGCTTCAGAATGCTATATACATATGTTGTTTTCCATTATTATCAGAAATAATTATTTTGAATGGTCCTGGCTACCTTTAAGAGAGAGTGCATCAGGCGCTGAGACATAGAGTACTGAGTCTTTGCAGAAGCCTCATGTACTCGTGTCTTCAGTAGACCATCAAATCCAAGCAGCTTTCTGGTCATTTGACTACTTCACTAAGACTACAGAAGCCCTTACTCCTTACATTTTTATCCTTCAAACCATAATGACAGTACTTGCAATGCTGCTGCCAAGTCACTTCAGTCGTGTCCAACTCTGTGTGAACCCACAGACAGCAGCCCACCAGGCTCCCCCGTCCCTGGGATTCTCCAGGCAAGAACACTGGAGTGGGTTGCCATGTCCTTCTCCAATGCATGAAAGTGAAAAGTGAAAGTGAAGTCGCTCAGTTGTGTCCGACCCTCAGCGACCCCATAGACTGTAGCCTTCCAGGCTCCTTCGTCCATGGGATTTTCCAGGCAGGAGTACTGGAGTAGGGTGCCATTGCCTTCTCCGAAGTACTTGCAATAGTGCATGGGTAAAACTCTTCTCTGTAGCATACACTGTGGTAATGGAATCTTCACTTGTTTCTTCCTAATTTACAACCACATCTAAAAACATCACTTGCATATTTTAGGATCTAATACCTTATACATTATAAATTTCCTGAGATTGTGACAAGGCTTACATACAAACTTCCTCGTACACACCCATATGCAATTACATATACGTGCATATTATTACATAAAGTAAATTTCTTTTTTTATGCAACATTGGGTGTATAGCCATACACATTCCATATGTCAAATCACTTCATGTATTCTTTCTTTTGAGGTTGTTATCATTACTGAGTAAACTGAAAATCATTCCGTCATGTCCAACTCTTTGTGAATCCATGGTCTATACAGTCCTTGGAATGTTCCAGGCCAGAATACCGGAGTGGATAGTGGTAGTGGTTGTTGCTAAGTCATGTCCGACTTTTTGCAATTCCACAGGCTGTAGCCCACCAGGCTCTTCTGTCCGTGGGATTCTCCAGGCAAGAATGCTGGAGTGGATTGCCATTCCCTTCTCTAGTGTATCTTTCTGACCCAGGGATCAAAGTGGGTCTCCTGCATTGCAGGCGGATTCTTCACTGTTTGAGCTACAGGGAAGACAACAGTGGTAGTAGGCGGATTCTTTACCATCTGAGCCACGAAGGAACGCAAGAATACTGGAGCGGGTAGCCTATCCCTTCTCCAGTAGATCTTCCCAACCCAGCAACTGAACCAGAGTCTCCTGCATTGCAGGTAGATTCTTTCCCAGCTGAGCTACCAGGGAAGCCCGTTACTAAGTAAGGAGCATATTTATTTTTTAATTCAACAAATGTTGTGGCCCTGTTTTGTATTAGTCCTTTTATCAACTTTATTGAATTCTAATTTACATTCCTTAAAATTCACCTGTTTTAAGTGTAAAATTAAATTATTTTTAGTGAATTTGGAGTTGAGTAAAAATCATCACAATCCAGTTTCAAGTATTTTCATCCCCCAAACATTTCTTCTATTTATGTTTATTACCCCTTTCCTCCCCTAGCCCTAAGCAACTTATTCAACTTTATATTTCTCTTTTGAACATTTTATATAAATAGAAATGTAAATACAGGGTCTCTTATACCTGGCTTCTTCAACAGCATAATTTTTTGAGGTTCATTCCCTGTGGTAGTATGTATCCATAATATATTATTTTCTATTGTTGACTAGTATTCCACTGTATGGATATAGCACATTTGTTTTTATTCTTACTAGTTGATTGGCATCTGGGTTGGTTCTAGTCAGGGACTCTTATGAATAATGGTGCTATGAACATTAATATATATGTTCTTATGTGGACATATGTTTTTATTTCACTTGTATATATACCTAAGAGTAGAGCTACTGGGTCATTAATGTATGACTTTTAAGAAACTATCAAACTGTTTTCCAAAATCATTGTACTATTTTATATTCCCACAAGGAATGTATGAGGTTTTCAATTTTTACCACATCCCCACCAACACTTGTTTTTGTACGTCATCATGATTGCATCCATCCTACTTAGTGTGAAGTAGTGTCTTGTAATTTTGAAATGCATTTCCCTAATGACCCATGATGTTGAGCATCTGTTCATGTGTTTACAGCCATTCATTTATCTTCTTCAGTGAAACGTCCACACAACTCTCAGGCACTGTTTTACATCAGGGGATATTGCAAAGAACAAAATAAATGCCTCACCCTCATGAAGCTCACATTCTAATAGTAGGGAGGCAGATGATAAATGCATATAATCATGCCAATTGGTATTAAGAGATGCGCAAGATGCAAAACAATATAATGGACACAGGGCATACTAGATAGGGGGTGGGGTGATATTTTAAATAGCACTTAAAAGGAAATTTTCAGTGATAAGTAAATTGCAAAAAGCCCTGAAGAAAGTGAGGGACGGACCCATAGGTGTTTATAATGGATATCTGTGTATGTATTTAGTAGCATAATTGCATTAAGACAGGTAGTATCATGAGCAAATATTAAATTCAAAGGAGCAATAACAGTCTCCATCCCTCATCAAGTGTGTGTGCGTGTGTGTGTTAGTTGCTCAGTCATTTGCAACTCTTTGCAAACCCATGGACTGTAGCCCATCAGGCTCTTTTGTCCATGGAATTCTCCAGGAAAGCCACCACCAAGTATACGGTTATTTAAAGGAGAGCCTGAGTCATTGATAGAGATACTAATGTTATTAGTGAGTCTGGTATTTTTTAGAGCTTTTTAAAACCACTTCAAAAACTACACGAGACAAATTATTATAATATTTATGTAACCTGTATTATATTGCTAATGAAGTGAGTGAAACTTCCCAAGTTATTGCTGCTGTGTTGCTTTTTAATTTTGTATCATGGAAATATGATCATTTATATTCTGTTTGATAGGGGCCGTTTATTATACTATAAGAAAGAAATCTCTTCTCACTAAATCAGCTAGAAATATTCTACCGATACTCCACCACAGCAACATGATAAAACGCATCTCAGATAACACTGGAAGGATGAAGACACAGAGTTTCTATTTAGATACTAGAGCACCTCCTAGATTTTTTTGATGTTTGTTAAAGGTAAATTGGGTTATTACAATGTCCAGGATGTACGAAGGAAGGTATATTATTCTATGATAAAAACTCAGACCTGAAATTTTACTTTATATAAATACATAAACAACACAGAACCACATAGCGTTAATAAGAGACACTAGACATTCCAATGCAAGTAACATGGTTTCTACAGAGAAGAGTGAATGCTGGGCCTCAAACAGAAACAATCTCATTATCGCCACCTAGTAAGGGTTATCTGCAGGACCAGTACTTTGCCATTTAATTCCTGAATTTGTATCATCTCACTTTTACATGATGACTATGTGCTCACTTGACCTCTATGGAGATTTTGATACCACATGCCCTTGGTGTCAGGAGACAACATTCATAACCTGCCAACTCTGGTTCTTGTTTTCCCTTCACTTAGACATCTCCAGGCTTCCCCTGTGGCTCAGCTGGTAAAGAATCCACCTGCAATGCAGGACACCTGGGTTCAAACCCTGGGTTGGAAACATCCCCTGGAGAAGGAAATAGCCATTCCAGCATTCTGGCCTGGAGAATTCCATGGACTATACAGTCCATGGGGTCACAAAGATTCAGACACGACTGAGCAAATTTCACTTTACTTAGACATCTACAGGTGGGAATCAGTGACTGGATTGCTGTATGGAATTCTGCTGAGTCACTTGGGGAATTACCATCCACAACAAAGGATCTGGTTAGAATTAACCATACAGACCAAGCCACTGTCCGTGCAAGAGAAATTCTGGGATTACCATCACCAATAGCATCGTCTGGATTGAGCTCCAGAGTTTAAGGAGAGGAAGGAGGACAAGGGCAGAGATAAAGAGAAGGAATGTGCACCAAAGTACTATTTTTTTTATCTTTTATTTTATTATTTATTTTTCACTTTACAATATTGTATTGGTTTTGCCATACATCAACATGAATCCACCACGGGTGTATACGTGTTCCCAGTCCTGAATCCCCCTCCCACCTCCCTCCCCATACCATCCGTCTGGGTCATTAGTAAGGCTTAGAGAGGATTGCAGTAGATGAAGGTGGCAGTAAAGGCTATCATAGCCCAGTAACACTGAACAAAATTTCTGAAACCCACAGGTTGTTGAGCGTGTGCCATTGAAAAATATGGAAATGATTGCTGGCTTGATAAAGTTTATAATCCAGTATGTAGGAAAGACAAGAAAGAATCCAAGAATAGAAACTTTATTATTGCTATCTCTGCAATTTCCTCTGAAGGTAAGAACTGAACAACCTGAAAAGGAATGACAAAAGCCATCTAGATTAGACTGTGTATTTAGGAAGATACTGAATCATCAGTTCAGTTCAGTAGCTCAGTCGTGTCCGACTCCTTGCAACCCCATGATTTGGAGCACACCAGGCCTCCCTGTCCATCACCATCTCCTGGAGTTCACTCAGACTCACATCCATCGAGTTGGTGATGCCATCCAGGCATCTCATCCTCTGTCGTCCCCTTCTCCTCCTGCCCCCAATCCCTCCCAGCATCAGTCTTTTCCAATGAGTTAACTCTTTGCATGAGGTGGCCAAAGTACTGGAGTTTCATAGGCCTGTGTAATTATATGGTTTAATAGGCGAAGCAAAGAGTTGACATGACTGAGCAACTAAACACAGCACAACAGGTGAAGAGTTGTGGTGATTATCCAGTGCAGAAGGTACAGCTTATTCCAAGGTCCTGAATAATAAAAGCACTTGAATTTTGCAGGAAATGAAAGACCAATGAGGCTGACACAGGGAAAAGATAAAGAGCACTGCTTCAAAGCTCATTATTTTGCTTAACTCTGTTTTGTTTACTAGAATATTCAAAAATCCTTAAAACATGAAAAGGTGATGATGTGCTTTGTGCAGAGATACCAGATATGAACATGACCAAGAAATACTACCTTGCTCTGTAGATTTCTTAAAGGGAAAGACAATCAGAAGGGGAAAGATGAATGTGGCAATGGCAGAGAATGTTGGTCAAATCAAGGACTTCGAGAGAGAATCAGAGGGTTTGGGCAGTGCACCTACCCAGGGCACAATCCCCACATCATGAGTGAGGATCCACAGTCTGCCCTCTTTCACTATACAACCTGGTGCTCTTTCTATTTTTACCTTGAGTTTCTCCAATGTCTCAAATTTTCTGCTCCCATATACTAAGTAATATATAAAAACCAAAGTGTGAATACAGAATTTCTCCTGTTTATTACAAATGGGATCTAATTAAACTTAAAAGATTTTGCCTAGCAAAGGAAACCATAAACAAGATGAAAAAGCTCTCAGAATGGGAGAAACTAACTGCAAATGAAGCAACTGACAAAAGATTAATCTCTAAAATACATAAGCAGCTCACATGGGTCAAAATCAGAAAAATAAACTATTTAATGAAAAATGGGCAGAAGACCTAAAGAGATATTTCTCCAAATGGCCAAAACACACATGAAAAGATGTTCAATGCCGCTCATTATGAAAGAAATGCAAATCAAAACTACAATAATATATTATCTTACACCTGTCAGAATGATCATCAAAAACTGTACAAACAATAAATGCTGAAGAGGATATGGAAAAAAGGGAATCCTCCTACACTATTGGTTTGAATATAAATTGATATAGACACTATGGAGAACAGTATGAAGATTCCTTTAAAAAACTAGGAATAAAACTGCCATATGACTCAGCAATCCCACTACTGTGCATGTACCCTGAGAAAATCATAATTCAGAAAGACACATGTACCCCAATGTTCATTGCAGCACTTTTTACAATAACTAGGACATAGAAGCAACCTAAATGCCCACTGACAGATGAATGGATCAAGAAGCTGTTTTACATACATACAATGGAATATTACTCAGCTATAAAGGAACAAATGTGAATCAGTTGAACTGAGGTGGTGAACTGAGAGCCTGTTATACAGAGTGAAGTAAGTCAGAAAGAGAAAAACAAATAGCATATATTAACACATATACATGGAATCTAGAAAAATAGTACTGATACGTCTATCTGCAGGGAAGGAATGAAGACACAGACATAGAGAACAGACTTGTAGACACAGCAGAGGAAAGAGGGGCTGGAACAAACTGAGAGAGTAGCATTGACAAATATACACTGCTGCTAAGTCACTTCAGTCGTGTCAGACTCTGTGAGACCCCTACCAGGCTCCCCCGTCCCTGGGATTCTCCAGGCAAGCACACTGGAGTGCGTTGCCATTTCCTTCTCCAATGCATGAAAGTGAAAAGTGAAAGTGAAGTCGCTCAGTCCTATCAGACTCTTAGCGACCCCATGGACTGCAGCCTACCAGGCTCCTCCGTCCATGGGATTTTCCAGGCAAGAGTACTGGAGTAGGGTGCCATTGCCTTCTCTGATCCTATGTGTAACATAGCCCGTGGGAAACTGCCATGAAACACAGGGAGCCCAGACCAGTTCTCTGTGATGAGTTAAAGGTGTGGGATGGGGGAGAGGGTAGAAGGGAGGCTCAAGAGGTAGGGGGATATATATATATATTCACATTGTTCTACAGTAGAAATCAATGCAACTTTGTAAAGCAATTATCCTCCAATTAAAAATAAATTAAAACAGGAAGAAAAAAACAAAACGGCTTCATCAAAAATTTAGATGTAACAAAGATAAGGTCATGGTGTTTTAAGAGACTCTGTGGTTGAAGAGCACCTACGAAAATTACAGAAGTCTGTGTTTTTCAGAAATGGTTACATTTGGAGCAATATATTTTGGGAAACAAATTCCTCATAATAATGTTGAGGACGTAAAGATGGACCTTTTTAAAAATAATAATAAATCTATGATTAACGATGGATAGTCTTGAACCACCTGATGACTCAAATGATGGACTGAGGTTCTTGACAGTGGAAACCTTACAAAACACTTTTCCCTTGAGATTTTCCGAAGGCTTTGGTTTGTGCCTGGCTTGGAATTCAAGTACAAAAGTCTTTCTTGTGGTGGCTCAACTCTGTCTTTTTTGGATGTAGCCAATGCCAGGAAATAGACTGAGATGAGGAAATATAGTGTGTTTGGGGCTGGCTGTTTTGTTTTCTTTTTTTTTCCTCCTTGATTTTGTTTTACTTCCCCACTAAAAAGCTTGCATCAGGAAAATGAAGGCTGCTGTGTCTCAGGAGAGAGTTTACAAAGGTTAAGTGAGTCCGTGTGCTCAAAATGGTTCTATAATACTGAAATTTTAAATTGAAAAATAAAATACTCTTTGACAAGAACAGACTCACAGACCTGTCAGAGTCGATGGTTGCCAAAATTCTGGACCCTTGCATTACAGTCAACTATGAGACACTTTTGACTTTGCAATCTAGCAATGTCAATCTAGCAAAAATTTGTGTATTACTATGTAGACATAGGTATACAGAAGAGTTAACAGTGTTACCCATGGGACTCAATTTAAGGCAGGGGGAGAAAGTAGAGATACAGTCTTTCTTATTAGGGAATTCTGAAATGTCTTCTACTCACTACAATTTGTAATTCTGTTTATTCAAAGTGAGTAGAAAATTTGAGTTTACTTTCTGTGGTCTGAAGGCCTCCCACTTTGTTCTGGGACCCCATAAGGAAGGAACTTGCAGCCCAAAGGTGTCTCTGGCACTCTTTGGACACCCAAGGAGAGTAAGTCTGCTTAGAAAGTGATATTAAAATTTCAATTACATAGCCATTTTGCAAATAAGCTCTGAGTTTATGTCCCCAGGCAACTTTAGAAGAGGTCACAATGTTGCTTTAGGTGTTGGGTTTTGGAAAAGGGTATAATTTGAGGTCCCTTTTACTTCTGCTTTTTCAAGAAAAACAAGGCCAGCTCCTGGTTTTCTAACCACAATCAGTTTCGTATTAAATTATTTCCTGAACTTTCACCTTCTAACAGAGAAGTGCTCTGAAATGGTTTGAACTATATTCTATATTGGAAAATGTTGCACATTTTGGAAGTTAATTCTTCTACAGTTTAAGTGCTGTTATTTTAGATTATTGCAATCTAGTAGACATTTTCCAACAGATATGCCATAACAATATTTGATTATAATACTATTAATATATTTTATTATTAATCTTAAATAATTTTCATTGTATTATTTTATGTACCTTTACTTCCTTAGTATTTATTAGGAAAATATCATGGCATTTTAGCTAATCTATTTGTGTACACACACACACACAACTGAAATCTTGTCAAAGTCTTTCCTTTCAAAATTTTGTCTAGACTCCCTAAGATACTGCTGTTTAGTGATTACTATTATTAATGATTTTATCAATCATTTTTCTATGTACTGTTTTATACTTAAAATATTATAGAACTATATATATGAATGCAGCTAACATATTAACCTATAAATTCTTTTGTGTATATATCCTATATATTGGATATATATATCCTATATATATTTTGAATATATATATATCCTAATGAACATGTGGGAAATAACTGCTGGAAATGCACAAGTGGATGACAAAGTAGAGGATGAATAAGAAGTACTGGATTTAACATGGTGATCATTTTTAAATGTACAGAAATATCAAGTCACTATGTTGTATAATTGGAACTAACAGTGTTAGAGGCCAGTTACTCTTCAGAAACAAACTCATTAAAAAGAGATCATATTGCTGGTCACTGGAGATGGGGTTGGGGAAGAGGAACTGGATGAAGGCAGTCAAAAGGCACAAACTTGCAGTTGTAAGATAAGCAATATGGATGCAATGAACACCGTGATTAATACAATTAAGACTGATGTATGCTACATACGAAAATTAAGAGAATAAATTTTAAGAGTTCTCATGACAAGAATAAAACAGTTTTTCTACTGATCAGTTCTGTGTCTATGAAAGATGATGGATGTTCACTAAATTTGTCATGGTAATCATTTAATGATGTATGTATGTCAAAACATTATACTATACACCTTAAACTTATACACTGCTGTGTTTCAATTGTTCAATATAATTGAAAGAAAAAATAGTGGTAGAGACTGATGTTTTACCTAACATTTACTGATTTATTAATCTACCCTTCATATCCAGGCAACTACAACCTTACCAGGAATCTATACGCAAAAGAGATCTTTTGTAGCAAATAATGTATGTTTTCTCATACATAGCTTGGTTTCACTACATTCCAAAGAAATGTGCTAGAATCATGTGCATAAGGTCACTGACTTTAAACTGCTTGTTTTATCTTATGTATTTAATGTACAAACTCAGGGTTATTTTTGATATTATTATAAACCCCAATTTGTATATATTTTGTATAAGTTTTCATAAAGTTCTATGTACTTTCATCTTATACTTTCTCAGTTTCTTCCTTCCTTCCTCCTTTCCTCCTTTATTTTTTCTTCCTCTTTCCCTCTCTTCTTTTTCTCCCTTCCTCCCTCCCTTTCTTTTCTCCTCTACCTAGCTATATATTCATTGATATACTCCCTATTCCTCTACCACTTATATGATATATAAATATATGATTTATATATAAATATATGATTTCAACATCTATGATTGAAAGCCTATGCTTGTATTTAGTCAGTCATATATGTCTATGTGTGAGAAGGTATCAATATTATTTTGGCATTGTTTTGATCATTAAAAATTAATTCTTAAGACAGAGCTAACTTGCCAGGCTTAATTTTAAAATAAATTTATTATGATACTAGTAATTAAGAAGGGAAGACATGCCTATTTAAAATTATGTATTCAGGCTTATCATAACCTTGACAAAAATGATCGCTTCGGGCTGAAACTTTCCAAGTTTGGTCTCCATCAAGAGTGCTACCAAAAATGAAGGTATTTGGGCTTCATTTATTTTTATGTTGCCTGTGTGCCAAGATGGGAAAACAATACTTCAGTTTTTAAATCTCAGATTTCTACACTGCTCTGTTTTAACTTATATTTGAACACTAATTCATGGAAATACCCTGGTAAGTTTTTAATACTACTCTGTGTGGCTTTTAGTTCTCAGTAATATTCTGTGTGTGCTGTGCTCATTTGCTTCCATTGTCAGACTCTCTGTAACCCTATGGACTGTAGCCCACCAGACTCCCTAGTCCAAGGAATTCTCCAGGCAAGAATACTGGAGTGGGTTGCCATGCCCCCCTCCAGGGGAACTTCCTGACCCTGGAATTGAACCCATGTCTCCGGCATTGCAGGTAGATTCTTTCCCACTGAGCCACCAGGGAATCATATTTAGTAATACTCTGACTTGAGCTAAATTTGTTAAGAGAGATGGTTTCTGCTTACATGTTTTGTAGATTTAACCTTAAGACACAATTATATCATGATGTATTTGTAAATAGGTAATATTAACATTGTCATGTGAAACACGTTTAAGTATATTTTCTTAAAATTTTACCCATATAATAATGACAAAATAAAAATATGGCTCACATGTCTTAAGTTGACCTTTAAAAAATTACATTGTACTGATTTTCTTCCATTTACTCGCTCGGATAATATAGAGTCACATTAATTAAAACTCTTTTATGAGTTCTCTCTAGAATTGAGTCTCAACTTTTGTTAACAAGATAATCAAATAGATTAGTCTATATATGTGTGTTGATCACCTTAGGACTTCTTTTACCCTAGTAAATTGGTCAAGAATATGACTGCCATTAGTTGTTGACTGGCTAGGCACATTAAAGATCCTCTAAGGAAGAAATCCTTTTGAAAAGTAAAGGAAGCAAAGAGACCTTGCTGATTATGATCATCTTTATACCTGTCTTCAGCTTGTGTTCAGTACAATTTAGAACATGTTAGGAATCTGTGACTTTGCTCAGCTTTTTTGTGTTTCTTTTATATATATATGGGCTACCCAGGAGGCGCCAGTGGAACCTGCCTGCCAATGCAGGAGATGTAAGTGACAAGGGTTTGATTCCTGGGTCGGGAAGATCCCCTGGAGGAGGGCACAGCAACCCACTCCAGTATTTTTGCCTAGAGAATCGCCATGGACAGAGGAGCCTGGTGGGCTTCAGTCCATATATGTCAGGTTCTCAGAAGCAATACTAATGAGACATAGACTCTGAAAAGCAGCAATATCTAAATAGTTAATATAAAATGGTAGTTTCTCCAGTCAAGAAAATTCAACTCTTTAAGACGTCCTGAATTGGAAGAAATACTAACTCAAGTAACTGACAACTTTTTATTTTATCATAGAAAAGTTCAAATAAGTTTCCATTTTACTTTACAGAAATGGATATAGCTAGCTTTCTATGTTTTATTAGAATGCTGCTGTAGGAGGTTCATCTTCTTATATGGATATAGAAATAATTCATTTAATAAAAAATTAACTTGAGTGACTCCTGGAATTATTACTCATCTTAGATGTCTCTTTAAAAATATTTTTCCTACTTTTAAATAAAGGTTTTTTCCACAAACTTTGGTTTAAAGATTATTTTGGAAACATCACAATATTAAAAATATACAGAAGGTCTACTATTTAAATCTAAGTTAAACTTTTATTTTAGGAGTAAAATCATCCTAAGGACTCTAAAAATGCCAACTGTACACCCTTTGGATTATGGCTTCCATAAAGTCTAATTACTTTTCCTATTGAGAAGGAATATATATCAAATAGCCTGCTGCCATTACCAGTGATAGCTTGCCAGGTGTTCACAGTTTATCACTGTCATAGTATTTCAAAGACCTATGTGAAATAATGTATAGTAAAGAATTGTCTAAGCAGGTTCCAAATCATAATTTTTAATTCTTACATGTAAACTCCTGTGTATGTGTGTGTGTGTGTGTGACCACTGTGTCAAGAGATATACTAGGGACTATCTTCAGAAAAAAGTTATTACGTATAGACAATGATTTGATGTCATGATGTATCAAGTGAGTCTATGTAATTATTTATGTTTTCAGTTTAATATCTATAGAGAGGAAACAAGGTTTAAGAATTTGGCAGCTTGATACTTTCCATCATTATCCTTCTTTTGTAATCTTCAACAAATTCAATAGAAGATTTTTTTCTAAAAATTCCCCGTCAAAATTTCAGCTGAATATATCTGTGTGTGTGTGTACACAGAAGTGAAAATATAATTAGAACAAATTTTAAAAGTCATGGGCATAACAAAATCATTCAAGAGAAAATGTTCACTCTCAGAATTCAACACTGATACCAAAAAAATAAAAATAGAAAGCTTCTTTTAATAGTTATAGGAAACTTGAGACTACTTGGTAACAGCAACCCTCAGAAAAAGCTCACAGGAGGACCTTACTCAATCAGATTTGAATTCAAAGTTCCCTGTGGCTTAGGTTTGGGTTGGAATAGACTCCCCACAGATGAAGAAACATAAAATAAAAGTAATCCTTCACTGATTTTCACTCACTAGGCAACCACTTCCTAATTCTCAATGCTCTACCATTTGCTATACCTCATTCTTTCCAGGTTACTTTCATGCACGTTATGTATCAACCCTCCTTTAATAATACTACCTTTACATTTAAGAGGCCAAAGAATAAATGAGCATTGATAGTTTCCTCAGTATATGAGTGCCAAGAATCACTACTCCTGAGTAGGTAAGACATGAAAAATCAAAATAAACCTTTAGTGATACATTTAATTTGATTCTACACATATTAAACCAAGTCTGGCCAAAGTGATAAAAATTCAAAGAGAAACTATACTTCTTGTTCCTTAAAATGTTACAATATAATGTGTGTATGACTGTATATTTTTCTAACTGTGATAAACTTGTGATACATATTCTATCATGAAAGCCATAGCTCTAAGACTTTTCTAAGATACTACACACACCATATTTTCCACATTATCTTTTCCATCATTATATTTGTATCTTTTATGCCCCACATACTATTTTTTAATTTTAGAATAGTCATATTGTATATCTCTAATGGAAAGATGAAAATGGGCTATGGGTAACTTGAGAAAGGGCATATCAAGTCCTGCTAGGGGCAGCTGGGACCAGAAAAGCCCTTTAAAGCACATGGATTTCATTGTTCAAGAGTCAGCTGATTTAAATAGAGATGGTTTTCCAGTGTTAAATCAAAGAATTCAAACCTCCAGCTACCGGCTCATGCTTTAACTGTCGATGATGATGATTGTTTTAATAGAAACAGCACATCAGATGATGCTATTCAAGTTTTATTTAACTCACATAATGTTTTAAAATATTTAGATTCACCTCGTATATAAAAAAAATCAGAGTATTTCACTTAAAAAGCTGCATTTTCAGCTTAAAAAAAAATTAAATCAGAGCTATGGTAAAACCTAACCCTCATCTCTCCATAGCAACAGTTGGCTGAGAACATCGGTTTCCATTTGCCCACCTGGTGCACACCACTCATTTTACTTGCCTGACTGGAAGACTGTCAAGTGAGATTTTACCCCTGCTTGAAAAATAGAGTAAGAAGTATCTGCCTCCCTCATTTTACAGGAAGAATGATAGTATCTCATAGAAAGAGGAAAATGTTTCCCAGAAAAAACAAAAGCTGAAAATAGTCTTATCCATTCAAACTGTCAAAGAATAGAATTGATCCACTTGTTTTATAATTTCTAAATTTTTATGCTAGGATTTGATCCTAAATATTTTAATATAGGTACAAAAATCTAGTCAAAGGGAATATATACCCTATGTTTGTGTGTGAGTGTGTGGGTGTGTATATGTGTGGGTGTGTGTATGTGTGTCTGTGTACATACCAGCAGGTTATAAACATATTAGTAGTTTCTATTACAATCAAGTAAGTTAGGTGTATTCACCAGTGAATTTAATATGATTGGCCTAAATTTATACTCACATTGTGGAAGTGGGAAGCAAACCCGATTATTTTTAGCTACCAGTATAACGTTTCTTAGATGTAAGATGACAGTCAAACCTAAATGAGGCAGAAAATTTCCAAAACACTAGGAATTCATTCTATTTGAATCCTCACAATGGTTTGGAGACCATTGTGTCTAAACTATGGATCACCTATCTTCGATCTTTTATGCTTCTATATTTTCTACATTATCTTTTCCATCATTATATTTGTACCTTTCATACCTCATATGGAGAAGGCAATGGCAACCCACTCCAGTACTCTTGCCTGGAAAATCCCAAGGACGGAGGAGCCTGGCAGGCTGCAATCCATGGGGTCACTAAGAGTCGGACACGACTGAGCGACTTCACTTTCACTTTTCCTTTCATGCACTGGAGAAGGAAATGGCAACCCACTCCAGTGTTCTTGCCTGGAGAATCCCAGGGACGGGGGAGCCTAATGGGCTGCCGTCTATGGGGTCGCACAGAGTTGGACACGACTGAAGCGACTTAGCAGCAGCAGCAGCATACCTCATATACTATTTTAAAATTTTAGAATAGTCATATTGTATATCTCTAATGGAAAGATGAAAATGGGCTATGGGTAACTTGAGAAAGGGAATATTAATGCCCTTAGTTTTTCTTCTAAACTTAGAAGACTTGGACACATAGTTTTTCTTCTAAACTCCATCCTCCACCATTAAAAGTTATTCATTATTGTTATTTGTTTTCAGTACAACTTCCTGAAAAAATTACCTTCCAGAAATCATACACTGGACTTCCACCCTTCTGTTTTCTGCACTAGCTAGCCAAGGTTTAATTACCATACCCAATTGAAGAGTTTATGCCTGAACCCAGAACATATCTAAACATACTGTCTGTATAACAAGGCATTAATTCTCAACAACATGATTATTTTAATTTTTAATTTTCAAACTATGTGTTATTTCTAAAATATATCTAATTTCCCATTTAAAATATGTGAATTATAAAAGATATGAATTATCAAGAACTTACTCATGTTCAAAAACCTCAAAGTCCTAGATGACATCTCTTTTTTAAGATCACATATTTCTTATATTTTTCTATTAAGATAAATTGTCTCCATTAATTTAAATTCAGATTCATACAATAAATGTTTGCTTCAAAGTTATTTACCTTTACTTCCCTCAGTTCAGTTGCTCAGTTGTGTCCAGCTGTTTGTGACTCCATGGACTGCAGCATGCTAGGATTCCGTGTCCACCACCAACTCCAGGAGTTTATTCAAACTCATGTCTGTCGAGTTGGTGAGGCCATCCAACCATTTCATCCTCTGTCGTCCCCTTCTCCTCCTGCCCTCAATATTTCACAACGTCAGAGTCTTTCTCAATGAGTCAGTTCACATCAGGTGGCCAAAGTATTGGAGTTACAGCTTCACATCAATCCTTCCAATGAATATTCAGGACTGATTCCTTTTAGGATGGACTGGTTGGATCCCCTTGCAGTCCAAGGGACTCTCAAGAGTCTTCTCCAACACCACAGTTCAAAAGCATCAGTTCTTTCAGCTCTCACTTTTCTTTATAGTCCAATTCTCACATCCATACATGACTACGGGAAAAAACATAGCCTTGACTAAGATGGACTTTTCTTGGCAAAGTAATGTCTCTGCTTTTAAATATGCTGTCTAGGTTGGTCATAACTTTTCTTCCAAGGAGTAAGTGTCTTTTAATTTCATGGCTGAAGTCACCATCTGCAGTGATTTGGGAACCCAAAAAATAAAGTCTACAACTGTTTCCACTGTTTCCTCATCTATTTACCATGAAGTGATGGGACCAGATGCCATGATCTTAGTTTTCTGAATGTTGAGCTTTAAGCCAGTTTTTTCACTCTCCTCTTTCAATTTCATCCAGAGGCTCTTTAGTTCTTCACTTTCTGCCATAAGGATGGTGTCATCTGCATATCTGAGGTTATTGATATTTCTCCCGGCAATCTTGATTCTAGTTTGTGCTTCCTCCAGCCCAGAAATTCACATGATGTACTCTGCATATAAGTTAAATAAGCAGGGTGACAATATACAGCCTTGATGTACTCCTTTTCCTATTTGGAACCAGTCTGTTGTTTCATGTCCAGATCTAACTGTTGCTTCCTGACCTGCATACAAATTTTTCAAAAGGCAGATCAGATGGCCTGGTATTCCCATCTCTTGAAGAATTTTCCACAGTTTGTTGTGATTCACACAGTCAAAGGCTTTAGTGTAATCAATAAAGCAGAAGTAGATATTTTTCTGGAACTCTCTTGCTTTTTCAGTGATCCAGTGATGTTGGCAATTTGATCTCTGGTTCCTCTGCCTTTTCTAAAACTAGCTTGACTATCTCTAAGTTCATGGTTCACGTATTGTTGAAGCCTGGCTTAGAGAATTTTGAGCATTACTTTACTAGAGTGTGAGATGAGTGCAACCATGTGGCAGTTTGAGCATTCTTTGGCATTGCATTTTTGGGGGATTGGAGAGAAAACTGACTTTTTCCAGTCCTGTGGCCACTGCTGAGTTTTCCAAATTTGCTGGCACATTGAGGGCAGCACTTTCACAGCATCATCTTTTAGGAGTTGAAATAGCTCAACTGGAATTCCATCACCTCCACTTGCTTTGTTTGTAGTGATGTTTCCTAAGGCCCACTTGACTTCACATTTCAGGATGTCTGGCTATAGATAAGTGATCATGCCACTGTGAATATCTGAGTGGTGAATATCTTTTTTGTATAGTTGTTCTGTGTATTCTTGCCACCACTTAATATCTTCTGCTTCTGTTAGTCCATACCATTTCTTTCCTTTATTGTGCCCATCTTTGCATAAAATGTTCTCTTGGTATCTCTAATTTTTTGACAAGATCTCTAGTCTTTCCCTTTCTATTGTTTTCCTCTATTTCTATGCACTGATCACTGAGGAAGGCTTTATTATCTCTCCTTGCTATTGTTTGGAACTCTGCATTCAAGTGGCTATATCTTCCCGTTTCTCCTTTGCTTTTCACTTTTCTTCTCTTCACCGCTATTTGTAAGCTCTCCTCAGACAACCATTTTGCTTTTTTTTTTTTGCATTTGTTTTTCTTGGAGATGGTCCTGATCCCTGTCTCCTGTACAATGTCATAAACCTCTGTCCATAGTTCATCAAGCACTCTATCAGATCTAGTCCCTTAAATCTGTTTCTCGCTTCCACTGTATAATCATAAGGGATTTGATTTAGGTCATACCTGAATGGTCTAGTGGTTTTCTCCACTTTCAATTTAAGTCTGAGTTTGGCATTAAGGGGTTCATGATCTGAGCCACAGTCAGCTCCTGTTCTTGTTTTTGCTGACAGTATAAAGCTTTCCATCTTTGGCTACAAAGAATAAAATCAATCTGATTTGGGTGTTGACCATCTATGATGTCCATGTGTAGAGTCTTCTCTTGTGTTGTTGGAAGAGGGTGTTTGCTATGACCAGTGTGTTCTCTTGGCAAAACTCTATTAGCCTTTGTCCTGCTTCATTATCTACTCCAAGGCCAAGTTTGCCTGTTACTCCAGGTGTTTCTTGACTTCCTACTTTTTTTGTGTTTCAGTCCCCTATAATGAAAAGGACATATTTTTTGTGTATTAGTTTTAGAAGGTCTTGTAGGTCTTCATAGAACTGTTCAACTTCAGCTTCTTAAGCATTACTGGTTGGGACATAGATTTGGATTACCGTGACATTGAATGGTTTGCCTTGGAGATGAACAGAGTTCATTCTGCATTTTTGAGATTGTATCCAAGTAATGCATTTTGGACTCTTGTTTACTATGATGACTACTGTACTTCTTATAAGAGATTCTTGCCCATAGTAGTAGATATAATGCTTTTCTGCATTAAATTCACCTATTCCATTCCATTTTAGTTTGTTTATTCCTAAAATGTCGATGTTCACTCTTGCCATCTTCTTTTTGGTCACTTTCAATTTGCCTTGATTCATGGACCTAACATTCCAGGTGTCCATGCAATATTGTTCTTTACAGCATCAGACTTTACGTCCATCACCCATCACATCCACAATGGGGTACTGTTTTTGCTTTGGCTGTGTCTCTCCATTCTTTCTGGAGTTATGTCTCCACTCTTCTATAGTAGCATATTGGGCACCTACTGGCCTGGGGAGTTCATCTTTCAGTGTCTTTTTTTTTTTTTTTTTTGCCTTTTCATACTGTTCATGGGGTTCTCAAAGCAAGAATACTGAAGTGGTTTGCCATTCCCATCTCCAATGGATCACATTTTGTCAGAACTTTCCACCATGACCCATCCATCTTAGGTGGCCCTACATGGCATGGGCTCATAGTTTCATTGAGTTAGACAAGGCGGTGTTTTTCTGATCTTGGACATGGGGTATCTCCTCATGGCCGCTTGCTCCAGTGCCACACAGCTGCTGCTCACTCCAGCACCACGCAGCCTATTTTTAAAGTAAATTCATATTTAAATGTTTCAGCAAACAAAATATTTTCAGGAGGATCCACAGTAGAATTCCTTCAAATATGATCCTTGGAAAATATTTTTGAAAAATAATGTGTGTTTCACAGATAGTTTTTGCTTAAAAAGTAAATATCTCTGCCAACTATTTTTTATCCTAAATGCAAACTGATAGAGGAGAAATTGTCATTTTTCTCAATTTTTTAATTCCAATGAAGATAAATGAAACTTTCATTGCATATATATTATACCCATGTGCGTGTTACTTTGAGTTTCTTTGCTATCCCCTCTAAAGTGTACTTGAACACACTGATGAATGAACTCTACTCATTTTTACTATGTTTCAGATATAAATCAAATGTATTAATTTAACCTAAACAGTGAGGGAATTCAATATGAAAGCATATTTTATTAAAATAAAATGCCAGACCACCTCTGCAATGCTTTCTATTGCAGTCCAAATCTAGAAATGGACCTAATAATTGAGTGTTCTTATATGGTGGAATTATCTCCTCACTTTCTGAAATTACAGCATTGTATCACTTGTGTATTAAGCCACAAAAAGTATACATTTGGGTATTGAAATATGATGCATTAACATATATGGTTTCTTAAAAAGTGACATATTAAATATATTTTTGGAAAAAATAAAGAAGTGTACAACCTGGGTTTTCTTCTTAGGATTAAGAAGAAATATACCTAATGTATATTTTCTACCTTTATTACACTTTGCAGTTTTTATTTCCTCCATTATTCCATGATCCCAAATAGGTATCTAAACATAAGGAAGGCAGACTGTTTTTACAGCTGCTCTTACAAAGTTATACCTATGCCCTGTAGACCACACAGGGGGAGCACAATTGTTTAACTGTTAAAGCAATACCAAAGACAGTTCAGTCAAGGTTATTTAATTGCCTTGCTCAACAATCACACAGAGTTGGACAAGACTGAAGTGACTTAGCAGCAGTAGCAGCAACAATCATCTCTGCATGCATATAATTGTCAGCATAAGAATAGAAATAGAAGTGGAGAAAGTGGAAGCAGATTTTATTTTCTTGGGCTCCAAAACCACTGCGGATGGTGACTGCAGTCATGACATTAAAGGACACGTCCTCCTTGGAAGAAAAGCTATGACAAACCTACAGAATGTTTTAAAAAGCAAAGTCAAAGCCATGATTTTTTCAGTAGTCATGTACAGATGTGAGAGTTGGACCGTAAAGAAGGTTAAGCACTGAAGAACTGATGCTTTTGAATTGTGGTGCTAGAGAAGACTCTTTTTTTTTAAGGAAAGATAACTGAATTTATTATTATTATTTTTTTTATTTTTACTTTACAATATTGTATTGGTTTTGCCATACATCAACATGAATCAACCACGGGTGTACACGTGTTCCCAATCCTGAACCCCCCTCCCACCTCCCTCCCTGTACCATCCCTCTGGGTCATCCCAGTGCACCAGCCCCAAGCATCCTGTATCAAACCTGGACTGGCAATTCATTTCTTATATGATATTATACATGTTTCAATGCCATTCTCCCAAATCATCCCACCCTCTCCCTCTCCCTCAGAGTCCAAAAGACTGTTCTATACGTCTATGTCTCTTTTGCTCTCTCGCATACAGGGTTATCATTACCGTCTTTCTAAATTCCATATATATGTGTTAGTATACTGTATTGGTTTTTTCTTTCTGGCTTACTTCACTCTGTATAATCGGCTCCAGTTTCATCCACCTCATTAGAACTGATTCAAATGTATTCTTTTTAATGGCTGAGTAATACTCCATTGTGTATATGTACCACAGCTTTCTTATCCATTCATCTGCTGATGGACATCCAGGTTGCTTCCATGTCCTGGCTATTATAAACAATGCTGCGATGAACATTGGGGTACACGTGTCTCTTTCAATTCTGGTTTCCTCGGTGTGTATGCCCAGCAGCAGGATTACTGGGTCATAAGGCAGTTCTATTTACAGTTTTTTTTAAGGAATCTCCACAGTGTTCTCCATAGTGGCTGTACTAGTTTGCATTCCCACCAACAGTGTAAGAGGGTTCCCTTTTCTCCACACCCTCTCCAGCATTTATTGCTTGTAGACTTTTGGATCGCAGCCATTCTGACTGGCATGAAATGGACTCTTGAGACACCCTTGGACAGCAAGGAGATCAAACTAGTCAATTCTAAAGGCAATCAACCATGATAATTCATTGGGAGGACTGAAGCTGAAGCTAAAGTGCCAATACTTTGGCCACCTGATATGAAGAACTGACTCATTGGAAAAGAACCTGATGCTGGGAAAGACTGAAGGCAAAAGCAGAAGAGAGCAACATAGCATGGATGGTTAGATAGCATCACTGACCCAACTGACATAAATTTGAGCAAATAATAGACGATAGTGAAGGACAGGGAAGCTTTGCGTGCTGCAGTCCATGGGGTCGTAAAGAGTTGGACATGACTTGGCAACTGAAAAACAACAAGAACAGATAAGTAAGGAGATTAATTTTGGAGAACTGTGTTTTAGAATAACATGGAAGAGAAGAACAGTATTTGTAACATAATAAAATTGTCCATGTCTCATGATATAGAAAATACATGTGCATTATGTTGTTATCTGTGCCTAAGCACATGTTCATGGCATCTCAAACACATGCTTAAGGGTAAGACAGAATTAAACACAAGTAGAAGCCACAGGGTTTCATACAAGATTATATTCTGCTTGTGAAAGTAATTTCTCAGTACATTAAAGTGAGCTACACCATTTCCTTGTTTATCATTCAACCCAGATTAACACATCTATTAAATAAATACATATACCCCCTCATAGACAAAATTTGTCATCTGTCAATAGTATAATATGAAATAGATGAAAAGTACAACAAAAATACTGAATCTAATACTGTAATACATAGTCATAAAGAAAGTTGAGCCAATGAAGAATTGATGCTTTTTAATTGTGGTGTTGGAGGAGACTCTTGAGAGTCCTTTGGACTGCCAGGAGATCAAACAAGTTAATTATAAAGGAAATCAACCCTGAAAATTCTTTGAAAGAACTGATGCTGAAGCAGAAATTCCAAGACTTTGACCACCTGAGGCAAAGAACTGACTTCTTAGAAAAGATCCTGATGCTGAGAAAGATTGAAGGCAGGAGGAGAAGGGGACAACAGAGGATGAGATAGTGGGATGGCATCCCTGACTCGATGGACATGAGTTTGAGCAAGCTCCGAGAGTTGGTGATGGATAGAGGAGCCTGCTGTGCTGCATTCCATGGGGTTGCAAAGAGTTGGACACAACTGGGTGACCGAACTTAACTGAAAACACTGAACACCGCTAAAGTCATCATCTATTCCTGCAATCAACTGAATCCCCAACTTGTATGCAGCCTTAGAATCTTCTATCCTTCTATCTTTAGGAGAAGGACAGGGACATTCCCAAGCATTTAAAACTGCATTGTAGCATATTCTACTCTTCTTTAAAGTTTTTAAGTTAAGAACACAAAGATGTGGATTCTGCATATCAGCATTGTTTGCCTCCTTGAAGATTACCTATCATATAGCTTTTGAAAAGAAAGTGATCAGTTGTTTAGTAGCTATGAAATATCATTAAAATTAACATTGATTTCTATTTCACTGTTTTCTTGAATCTCCAGACTAGTTCACAAGTTTATTTAATTCCACAGGTGTATGTGACCAAATCACTAAAAAGAAACATATTAGTTTAAATATTAATGCCAGACAGTTTCCAATAATCCCTAAACAAATGTACAGCTAGACTTAGTGGCATTTTTATTAGGTGGCACATCAAACATCCTAGATTCTAGCCAATTTAACAATCTAAATCTTTGAAAATCAACTTCCTTGTATGGATCTCTCTCTGTTCTCACCTGCAGTTGTTTTTATCTATATAATTTAAGATGCCTGATGATGGTGCTTCCTTTTAATAAAAGTAGCTGTTATATTTTGCATTTTTGTCCTTATTTTAAGTCTTTAAAATGTACAAATGCATTTAAAGACTACACTATGAAATGTATAACATTTAAGATAATTTAAAGATGAAAAGCTGATTCAAGGAAGATAGGCTTTTTTCCTAAAAGTTGTATAACTAGCCAAGTGGCAGAGCCAGAATCTGAACCCAAGACTGGCCTCTGAGCTTGTCCTCACGAATACAATGTTAATCTTCCTCTCTGCTTAGTGTCCACTCTTCCTCTTAAAACCCTAACAAAAGATAACACCCACTGTGATCTACAAAGAAAGACCATTTGATCCAACTATATTTATCCTGAACATCAAAAGCATTCTGAATGTGCATAGAGTTTTATAAAGAAATGAAATGCTCTGGCTTATGTCTCAAAATGAATGTAAAAGATTAGAATAACCAAAGGCTGGGAGCAAAATACTAAGTTTCTAAATAGTTGACTCTAGAGGACTTGCTCAAAACAGTATAAGCAAAGCAAAAAAATCACAGATGTTAAAAAAAAGGAAAATTAATAGGTAAAAATATAAGCATTCTCCTAAAACAGATTTATATGACACTAATAATTTTCATCCCTCAAAACTCTATAGCAAGATTGTTTAGAATGACACATATAGGGAGCATTTTTCTTTATGGTTTTTTTAAGTTCCTGCACAAACAGTGAATTGAGACTCATAGTTCCATAAGATGGGAGATGAAGATAAGCTTTCTTACAAAAATTAAAATAAAAAAATAAATGAAGATTAAGGTCCGATAGCTATTTGGTCATATATATTAAATCTTTTCTAATTAGTTATATTTAAACAAAAATACTTCTTGAAAATCTACTCCCATGTAGTTTAAGAAAAAAAAAAATTGGGAAAAATAAGCAGAACTGAAGCCACAATCATCAGGGAAATGAGCCAAAGAGGGAACAAATGTGCTTAAAAATGGCTCTCTTAGAAGTTGAAGAATTGGCCAAATAAATAAAATATTTATTTTATTTCAATTTATTTCAATTTCAGCCATTTCAGTTTGAATCATTTCAAAATCTGTTTGGATTCTCCTACTTCAGGGATACAAAGTATTTTCCCAGAGTCAACTTTCATCAATATTTATCTGTAACTTCATCTCCATCACCCCTTTTACTCTTTTTATCTCCATCTAATATCATTAGATTCATTCCAACAAAAATTAACTTTATACAGACTTCTACATTTAGAGTTGAAAACATCAGAATATTAGTCGGTCTGAAGAAAGCATCTGCATGTTGGAATTTTTCACTTTTTACTTGGATGCTTACTGTCATGTAGACAGTTGTTTTCTAAAGATATGACAATATTTCAATTTTAAATATTTTATTTATTTGGCCAATTCTTCAACTTCTAACAGAGCCCTTTTTAAGCACATTTGTTCCCTCTTTGGCTAAATTAAAAAATGTTGTAGCTCCACTAAACCAAAGTAGCTTTTAATTGCAAAGATTTTTTTTTTTTTTTAAATTTTGGATACATCAAGGTTTCCTTGTGGGAATCATGCAAGTCAAAGTGTGCAGAGTTAACACCTTCTTTTAAGTAGTTGAGTTTTATTGAGATGAAATTTACCTATAGTGAAAAGCAAAGACAGTAAATGTATATTTTGATGAATTTTGACTATATATAGTATTCTCCCATTCGTGGAAAAACATGTTCTTAAAAAACATATGTTTTTAAAAATGGGAAAAATGAATGGAAAAAATATTCAACCCTTCATACTATACACAGACTAAAAATCGACTATATAAATGCACATAAATGAAATATATTTATTATTGACCTATTTGTCTACTTTTCTGCAAAAAGCGTATGCACTTCATTACTTATAACTTTAGAGTGACTCTTGAAATCATGTAATATAATTATTCCAATGCTGTTCTTATATTTTATGATTATTTGGACTATTACATGTGTGGTGCGTTGACACATCATTTTATAATATAAATAATTATATTTAATATATATGACCAGGTAGCAATGGCAACCCACTTCAGTACTCTTGCCTGGAAAATCCCATGGATGGAGGAGCCTGGTAGGCTGCAGTCCATGGGGTCACTAAGAGTCGGACACAACTGAGCGACTTCACTTTCACTTTTCACTTTCATGCATTGGAGAAGGAAATGGCCACCCACTCCAGTATTCTTGCCTGGAGAATCCCAGGGACAGAGGACCCTAATGGGCTGCTGTCTATGGGGTTGCACAGAGTCGGACACAACTGAAGCGACTTAGCAGCAGCAGCAGCTAATATTGAAAAGTCTGTTAGAATTTTTACTGTGATGACTTTGAATCTCTACATCAATTTGTGGACGATTAAGTTAATACTACTATAGAATTTTCCAATCCATAACTTCATATTCACTTAAGCTATCTTCATCTTGCATATTTTTAAGTGTACAGTTTTACATGTATTTGCTAAATCTTATGTAAATATTTCATGTATTGATGGACTTTAAAGTAGTATTTTAAAGCTTTGTATTTCTATCTGCTTTTTTCTATGATATACAAGTGACTTATAAATGCGACTTTTATTTACCCTTCATCCTATAAACCTCCATAAATTACTTAAGTATTTTAATATTTTGTGAGGATGAGAGTTACTTAGAATTTTCTTATGTAATAACATGTGTGCACTGGATATAAGGAAGCTACTGATTTTTCTTGTTAGTTTTTAGGAATTAATTTTATCCCTTACTTTATTGACCTTTATATAACATTGAGCATGTTTAACACAATGGCAAGAACAGACATTCTTCAGAGGAAGCACTCAAAATTTCACCCTTATGATAATGTTGCTATTGGTTTTTCATGGATATTCTTTACACATTGAGAACATTACCTCTATTTCCAACTTGCTGAGAGTGTTGTATCAAGAGTATATGTTTAAAAGCTACAATAATCAAAATGGCATGATACTGGGACAAAAGCACAAATACAGATCAATGGAATATGATAGGAAGTCCAGAGGGAACCCCAAATATATATGGCCACCTAATCTGTAACAAAAGAGGCAAGAATATATAACAAAGACAGCCTCTTCAATAAATGGTGTTGGGAAAACTGGATAGATTCATATAAAAAAAATAAAATTAGAACACTCCCTAACACCATTCATAAAAACAAACTCAAAGTGGATTAAAGACCTAAATGTAAGGCCAGATACTTACTATAAGTCTCTGAGAGGAAAACATAGGCAGAACACTCTCTGATATAAATTGTTACAATATCTTTTTAGATCCACCTCCTAGAGTAATGAAAATAAAAATAAATAAACAAATTGGGTCTAATTAAACTTAAGAGCCTTTGCACAGCAAAGGAAAACATAAACAAAATGAAAAGACAATCCTGAAAACGGGGAAAATATTTGCAAATGAAGTCACTAACAATGGATATGGATTAATCTCCAAAGCATACTAACAGATCATGCAGCTCGATACAAAAACCAAATAGATATTTTCCCCAAAAAGACATTTGCTGTTGTTCAATCACTAAGTCATGTCTGACTCTTTGTTATCCCATGGACTGCAGCAAGCCAGGCTTCTCTGTCCTTCATCATCTCCCAGAGCTTGCTCAAACTCATGTCCTTTTAGTCAGTGATGCCATACAACCATCTCATCCTCTGTCATCCCCTTCTCCTCTTGCCCTCAATCTTTCCCAGCAACAGGGTCTTTTGCAATGAGTCAGTTCTTCACATCAGGTAACTAAAGTACTGGAACCTCAGCTTCATCCTTGGTGCTTCCAATGAATACTTAGTGCCGGGGGCCAGCGTGAGGAACTCCGCCCATGGCAAAGGTCATGAGGAAGGAGGCTTGGCATACGCAAAGGCATGATCAAGCCTCAGGAAACCCCCTGTTCCCGAGCATCTAACCCCAAAACCAGAGTCTGTTTTATGCTCTCACCTACACCTCTGACTTTACGGGGGGCTCTCCCCCATAACCATTTCTCTCGGAGAAGGAGTAAACGTGCAGCTCCAAGTCAATAAAAATTCTTGGGCGTGACAAGAGTGTTTCAGCTTACGGATTCCTTTGAAGGTTATCTAGCCCACCTGTATAGGTTCGTCCGGCCACATGTGATTGTTTACAGCCTCCCAATCTGAGAGGCATGAGATGTTTTAGACCTACTAAAGGCAATTTCTCTTGTGGAGTTAGAAATTATTAGTATAATGGGTTGGTTAGGAATTATATTGGTGAAGGGTTTTTCATTTGTTGTGTCAATAATTGCTGCTAATTCCCTGCTCTGGGTGGGACAAGGATGTCTCAGGTCAAACCTCTCTCCTGACAGACTAGCTTTTGTGACAGGATTATCCATACTCCTGCCACATGATTGTTTACTACCTCTCAACCATAAACAGCACAGAGAGTTTTGGAGTATTTTGAGTCTTAATTAGCATAGGGCTTTTTCTTCTTGTTGAGTCAATGATTGCCACCAGGCCTCCATATCCTTAGGTACCTGGGAATATATTAATCAATGTATTTGGAATATAGCAAAGGAAATATAGTAGTTTTTGATGTTAGCAATACTAGACTTTTTGAGTTAATGGATTTTCTCTTTTGTAATAGATCACTGTACTTTGTTATAAATCACTGTGTCCTTGCTATGTAAGAATGTAACTTTATCATATCTTAAGACTAAACAGATCTTAAGAGGAGCATTGGTGAAAGGATTTTCATTTGTTAGGCTGATGTTTGCTGCTAAATCTCCATGTCCCCTACCCTTATAATGAATATAACTAGCATATAGGAAGAAATAAGTATTAACCTTTAAGCATATAGGAGAAACAAGTATTAACCTTTAAGATTAATCATGTTAACCTTGGGTTAAATAAATTCCTTTCTTGATTGTAACTCACTACACCCTCACCCTATAGGAATGTAACTTTATTTGGAGGGTGGTGCCTGGTTTAAGAAAAAACACCCTTGGAAGAAATAAGTTTTTTGGTTATCAGAAAGAAAGGATCATAAAATGTCAGCAGGTCTCACTCATGGCCAGAAGATGATGTACCCTTTTTTATACATTTATGTGAAGCACCTGATTTTGATAAAGGTCAGGACTGCTGACCCCCTCGTGACTCTGTATTCATCCCTATGTGTAAGAAAAGGTATATAAGCAAACCTAAAAATAAAGAAATCGGATCAGTTTCCGGAAAGACTGATTCCCCCATGTCACTTCTTTCTTGCTCCCGTTTTTCTGGCTGAATTCCCATCTGGAGCATGGATGCTATTCCACGTAATCCAAGTTATTCAGCCTCTTTTTCTCCACTAATCTTCCTACTACACTATCCATTTCTAATCTCTCTATATCTGTGATTAAATATGTATTTTTCCAAAGACGCCGACTCCGTCCCCACCTTCGAATCACCCTGGATCCACCGGGACTGGACCCCGGCAACTTAGGGTTGATTTCCTTTCAGATTGGCTGGTATGATCTCTTTGATGTTCAAAAAGCACATGGAAAGATGTTCAACATTGAGAATTATTAGAGAGATGTGAATCAACACTACATGAAGTCTCACCTCACACCAGTCAGAAAGGCCATTATCAAAATATCTACAAATAATAAATGCTGGAATGGGTGTGGAGAAAAGTGAACCCTCCTACACTGTTGGTGGGAATGTAAATTGGCACAGCCCTTATGGAAAACAGTATGGAGATTCCTTTAAAAATAACAATAATAAATAAATAAAAATAGAGCTACAATTTGTTGTCAGACACTAAGTTGTGTCTGACTCTTTAGTGACCCCATGAACTTAAGCTGGCCAGGCTCCTCTCTCCATATGACCCTTCAATCCCACTCCTGGACTTATATCTAGAGAAAACTATAATTCAAAGAGATACATGCACCCCAGTGTTCACTGCAGCACTATTTACAATAGTCAGGATGTAGAATGAACATAAATGTCCATTGACATTTATGGAGAAATGGATTGTGAAATAAGGAAAATGAAATAATGTCATTTGTAGTAACATGAATGGACCTAGATATTGTCATATTGAGTAAAGTAAAACACAGAAATAAATATTATATATATCTCTTATATGTGGAATCTAAAGAATGGTACAAATGAACTTATTTACAAAGCAGAAATAAAGTCACAGATGAAGAAAACAAACTTATGGTTACCAGGATGGGAAAGGGCTGAGGAATAAATTGGGAGATTGAGATTGATATATACACACTACTGTCTATAAGACAAATAAGGACCTACTGTATACCACAGGGAATTTTCTTAATACTTTGTGATGATTTATGTGGGAAAGGAATACTAAAAGATGGATATACATGTAAACAATTTACTTTGTTGTACAGCAGAAACACAACATTGTAAATCAACTCTATATCAACGAATTTTTAAAAAACAAAGTGTATGTTGAATGCTGTCAAATGCTTTTGTCTGCATCCATTGAGAGGATTGTTTTTCTCACTTAGGTATTATGCTGATTTATTTCTGAATGGAAAACAAGCCATGTATTCCTGAGATAAACTCAAATTTGTTATGATGAAAATTATAAAAATGTATTAAGAATTAGCGCTTTTATACTTAAGGATATTGACTTGTGATTTTTATGACATCACAGACATTCATGTTTATTTTATCTCTCAGTTATATAACATATACGAGATACATGTATGTGGTTATGTTTGTGTATTTTGCGTTTTTTCTTTTATTGGCTAGATTGTCAGTTTTAACAAATTATTAACCTAATTCTAATGGTGTAACTTAAACAAATTATTTACTTAAAATTTGGATTGGTGTTTAACAGTCACAGAGTCAGAGTCCAGTGAATACAAATGTCAGTTGTAAGACTTACTCATGAATTTGTAGGACAGACAGGGGAAGACAATGGTTGAAATCTGGACAAAGAAGGGAGTTCATGTTCTTTGTGAATCTTGACAACAGTAGAGAAGAAATATAGTGTGAATGAATTAAGTCACAACAGCATGTGGGTCCCCAAATATTTCACATCAACCCTTATCACTCACTGTCAAGGAAGAAACAGTTATATGCTTGCAGGTCCCAGTAGATGCATCAGGAATGGCCTGAATCCAGATCTACTGATACGATACTTTCTGCAGCTCTGGAAAGATGCTGTAACCTCCCCTGGCTTTTTTTCAGGAGGAAAATTAATTTGGGGATGTGAAACTAGGTCCCTAGGACATTAACCAAGAATTCATGTCCCATTTACAATGGTACCAGGCTGAAAAGTTCTGAGATTCTTCAGGCAAAATATGACTCACCAATCTTTTATAAATACATATCTAAAACCTATCAAACATTCACATTTCAATGGTTTGAGTAAGCTCTGGGAGTTGGTGATGGACAGGGAAGCCTGGTGAGCTGCAGTCCATGGGGTCGCAAAGAGTTGGACATGACTGAGTGACTGAACTGACTGAGAATTCAAACAACTGCATTAACTTGTACCTGCCGGCTTTATATCTATGCTGTGTGGATTTTACCCTAGTGGACACTCTAGTGAACAATGAAAGAAAGTTTCTCATTAAGATGGACTTTATTGTTCCTATCATTTGGTTATTTAGCCTAGGTCCCTGATAAGGAATTAAGACTATTCAAGGCACAGCACACTTAAGCGTATAGGTTTTCTATTACTTGCATTTGAATGAATCTTGACAAATTCACTCTGTTAACACAACTATCTGCCTTAGTACAAGTTCACTTGTAACGAGGAGGCAACATTGTTACTCTGCTTCTATAAAGCTCACAGTCTGTTGCAGCTGAGGGTTCAGGGTGAAGGTGCCAGGTGAATATTACTTGCATGAAACTCTTACAATAAGAGACCCATTCTGCTCAATCTCTGCTTGGCTTGTGCTATGAAACTTTTACTCTAAAGAGTAAGACACATCTTCCCTGTTTGACAATATTCAATAGGTAATTATTTGTAACTATTTTAAAATTTATATTACAAAAAGAGCAAGTTTCTTCTCCTGTACCCTTCACCCCTACACAAATACTTTTTCTTGACCTTCATTTGAACTGGCAAAATAAGAACTTCATAAATATTCTCAAAGCACAGAATCTCATTAATTTCTTTTTGTATCTCATTTTGGCCTTAAGCTGCCGTTTTTGCACCTGTTAGACTATCTTGCACATGTATTAGTATATTTGACATTTTGAAGATAGCTGCTGTCAATAAAAGTTATAGATACTTATTTTAAGTAGTGTGACTAGAAATCATCCAACAGATCTTGGAGGAAGCCAGGTCAGAATGAAAGCAAAAGCATCCAAAAAATAATCCTTTACCATATGGCGTGAGAGGCCTGAGAAATAGCTTAGTATGGTTTTTAGCTATAGTACTTAATGAATTAAAATCAGTCTATACAAGAAGTAGTTATAATGGAATGAATTGATTTTTAAACAATACATTTAAATAATATTTTAATTCATTTCCCTCTGTCATAGATAATACATATATGATTAGCCACAATTCATTGAATACTGTCATCTGTATGCTCTTTTATTCCTTTCGGTTTTTTGTTTTCTTTGATATGTAACATATGCTCCTATTTTCAAAATTAAAAATGGATCCAAATTCTCTCAACCAAAAGCTGATCTTCTCATCTCTATAACTGAGTTGATATACATATACACACACACACTTATTATTCATCTGTAAATTAGATCACAACAATATTTCTCTCATTATTAGCCACATTTTACACTCTTTTTCATATAAATATATATGCTTCACTTTCTACAATTATGGTAACATACATAAAAATTGCCATTTTCACCATTTTATTATAGTTTCTTATTAAGTACATTTACACATTGTTGTGTAACCAATCTCTAGAACTTGTTCATCTTGCAAAATTAAAACTCTATACCCATTAAACAATGACTTCCCGTTATCCCTTCCTGCAGCCCCTTGCAACCACAATTCAACTTTCTGTTCCTATGAATTTTTGACTACTTCAGACACCTGATGTAAGTGGGATAAAACAGTATTTGCCTTTTTGAGGCTGCCTGTTTCACTTACCATGTTTTTGAAGTTCATCCATGGTATATCCTGTGCCACAATTTTCCTCCTTTTTAAGGAGGAAAAATATTTCATTCTGTTTATATATTACATTTTATCTATTCATTTTTCCTTTGATGGATACAGTTTGAAGTTTTGGCTATTGTAAATAATGCTGCTATGGACATACATGCACAAATATCTCTTCAATATCCTGCTCAGGGCTTTGGGGTATATACCCAAATATTGCTAGATCATATGGTGATTGCATTTTTAATTTTTTGAGAAACTGCCATTTGTTTTTCATAGTGACTATATCATTTTATATTCTACCAACAGTACACAAGGATTCCTTCCAATTTTTCCATATCCTCACAGTTGTCTTTTTCTGTTTTTTTTTTTTTTTTTTGATAGTAGCCATCCTGATGCGTGTAAGGTTCTACTTCAGTTTTAATAGTTATACTTCTTAAATGAAGTATCTTCTAGGTACTAAAGTGAATCTCTGGCCAGTGATCTTAGATCTTTCTCATTTTCATACAATTCATTCAAATGTATAAATTTCCCTCTAAACACTTTTTTTTCTGAATCTCTCAAGTTTTGATGTTATCTTTTCATTCTCTTCCTTAGTTTTTCTACTTCATCTGGACAGATGATTTGGGCCAAAGAGTTCAGTTATCCATCCCTGGATAATTCATCCCTTCTCAATTTACTAGGAGAATGACCAGATTTATTTCTCAAATTGAAGTTTAAAACAACTACACAAAAAATGTCCTCATGATTAGATAATTAGAGTTGTTCACTTAGAAATGTTACCATGTCTACCTCACCCTCCACTATATCTCCCTTCAGTTCAGTTGCATCCAACTCTTTGCAACCCCATGGACTGCAGCATGCCAGACTTCCCTGTCCATCACCAACCCCCAGAGCTTACTCATACTCATGTCCATCAAGTCAGTGATGCCATCCAACCATCTCATCCTCTGCCATCCCCTTCTCCTCCTACCTTCAATCTTTCCCAGCATCAGGGTCCATTCAAATGAATGAGTCAGTTCTTTGCATCATGTGGCCAAAGTACTGGAGTTTCAACTTCAGCATCAGTCCTTCCAGTGAATATTCAGAACTGATTTCCTTAAAGTGACTGACATACAACAAATGTTCTTGATTGAGAAACAAAAAAGAAATATTACTAATAAATGATTGCTGCTGCTACTGCTAAGTTGCTTCAGTCGTGTCCAAACTGTGTGACCCAGAGATGGCAGCCCACCAGGCTCCTCTGTCCCTGGGATTCTCCAGGCAAGAATACTGGAGTGGGGTGCCATTGCCTTCTCCAGTGCATGAAAGTGAAAGTGAAGTTGCTCAGTCATGTCGGACCCTCAGCGACCCCATGGACTGCAGCCTGCCAGGCTCCTCCATCCATGAGATTTTCCAGACAAGAGTACTGGAGTAGGGTGCCATTGACTTCTCCAAAATGATTGCTAGTTTCTCTAATTTCTAAATTGCTCTTTCTAGAAAATCAGTTACAATGCTGATCTCCAAAAACCTTTATACATTCAATGAAATATTACTTTAGAATAAGTTTTTCCAAGTTAATTATTTTATAGAACTTCATAAATCACCTCAAGAAAGTGGGGATTAGTGGATTCGTGTTCAAATATTCTGTCTCCACCTTATACACTTCTAAATTAGCCTCATACCACTTATCCAACTTGGAGTTTATTCAAAAAGTGAAAGGTTTTTTAGAAAAAAAAGTGAGAAATATTCAGTCAGCATAGTGCACATTTGCAGAAAATCCCCTGAAATACACTAGATTAATCAAGGGAACTACATTAAAAAGGGTCATGCTCCCTGGGGGAGTGGAGAGCATCCGTCTAGCACTTCTGAGAAGTGGTGTGTTACTATAACAATACGAGATGTACCAAACTGAAGTACTGTACCTAGAGTTTACACTAGGTAAACTCCTAGACATCTGTGTATATTATGTTGAATTTAATTAGAGCTCTTTTTGTAAATTCTTCAGAGAATCTTTATAAGAAAGGTGTGTGGTTAGAGACAAGGCAGGTGTTTGCAGAAATGAGGATTAACCTTCTAAAGGTCTATGTTTTGAATGTGTTATAGACATTGTGTTAAGTGTGAAGGAGCAGTCACAGGATTTTAAAGGCCTTATGTTTGATGTGTACTCAGCTTTTAGAAGAATAATGTTCAGGATGAAGATTTCATACAAGACTCAAATTGATAATTTAGAAATATTTTAAACTTTGATTATATAATTAACCTATTCAGAGATAATTTTATGAATTTCACACACACACACACACACACACACACACACACACAGAGACATAAAATTTAGCCATAAGTAGCATAAGTTTTATCATCACGCTGCATTAGCTGGCTCATTCCAAAGTCTCAGATTAGGCCAAAACCTGTAAAGGTTCTCTCAGGAAACCCCCAAAAGTTTTATCTGCGCTGATTCCTGTCTTAAAGGTGACATATATGGTAAAAACTTTCTCAGAATGCTTCCACACCTGGTTCTAAGCTCCTACCTTATCCCATAGGCAGCTAATTGACTGAAATATTAGAGAACAAAACAATTTCAAATTAAAGTTAATACTGGAGTGGGTTGCCATTTCCTTCTCAAGAAGATCTTCCTGACCCAGGGATTGAACCGGGGTCTCCTGTATTTTAGGCAGACGCTTTACCATCTAAGCCACCAGCAAAGTCTAAAGTTAAATAATACTATTTTTAAAATATGAGTTAAATAAAACTCATATTAAGATGCTCAGGAATTAATGGGATTCAAGCCTTGTCTAATTTGTTAACAAGTTTGGACAGAATTTTCCCAATTGAAATATAAGTGACCAAAAAAAACAAAACAAAACAAAAAAAACCCAAAAAACTAATACAAGTCAAGACAAAAATCGTTCAGCAAGAAAATTAGGAAGAAGCATGATATTTTGATAATTTTTAGAACATCTTCTGGCAAAAAAATATATTTGTTCTGGAGAATGCAGTTTGACTCACATATTATTTTTTATGTCAAATAATAAACATCTTAATGAGACACCAAAATAAGATTTAATGGAACTGTCAGAGCAAGTAAATGAATTCAAGTGAGGAAAAACACAATCACATAATCAAAACCTAACAAGAACATCTGATCATCTATAGAATTCAGGCTTAAGGAAAAACATAAATTGCTACAGAAGCAGAAGAATAAAGGTGAAAAGTCAGAGAACATTTAGTGTGATGGTTAATTTTATGTGTCAACTTAGGCTATAATACCCAGTTGTGTAGATAAAACACTAATCTAGGTGTTGCTCTGAAAGTGTTTTATAGATGTGGTTAATTAATAACTATAATTATTTGACTTTAAGTAAAGGAGAGTATCCTCCTTGATGTGGTGGGCCTCGTTCACTCACTTGAAGTCTTAAGAGAAAACGAAGGTTTCTCTGAAGATAAATTCTGCTTCAACATTTCAGCATATCAAGAAACATACAAACAACAAATGCTGGAAAGGGTGTAGAGAAAAGGGAATCCTCATACACCTTTGGTAGAAATGTAAATTTGTACAACCATTGTAGAGAACAGTATAGAGATTCCTTTAAAAAAATCAAAAGTAGAAGTACATATTATCCAGCAATTCCACTCCTGGGCATTTATCTAGAGAAAAACCACAGTTTGAAAAGATAGATGTACACCAATGTTCACTACCAAACTATTTACAATGGCCAAAACATGGAAGCAACCAAAATGTCCATCAACAGATGAATGGATAAAGAAGAAGTGGTATGCATATACAACTGAATATTACTCCACCAGAAGAAAAAAAAAACAAACAGAAATATTGTCATTTGTAGCAACATGGATGGATCTAGAGATTATCATAACAAGAAAAATAAGTCAGAGAGCTACAAATATTCTATGAGATCACTTGTATGTAGGATATAAAATATTCTACAAGTGAACTTATCTGTGAAACAGAAAAAGATCACAGAACAAGTGATCACAGAATTAGAACAGAACAAATCTGTTCTCTATGGGGAAGAGAGGAAGGATAAATTATGAGGTTGGGATTAACATATACATACTACTATATATAAAAAGGATAATAAAAAAGGACATACTGTATAGCATAGGGGATGCTTCTCAATATTGTATAATAACCTGTATGGGAAAATAATCTGAACAATAATGGATATATGAATATGTATAACTGAATTGCTTTGAAGTACACTGCGATTCATGGGGTCGCAAAGAGTTGGACATGACTGAGCAACTGAACTGAACTGAACTGAACACCTGTAACTAACACAACATTATAAATCAACTATACCCTAACATAAAATAAAAATTAAAAATATTACAATATCCTTCCTACCAGAGACTTTTTAACATGCCAGTCTGCCCAATGGATTTGTGACCTGACATTCCCCTCAATCCTGGAAGCCAGTTACTAGAAAATTCTCTCTCTTCTTGACAAACCGGCAGACAGAGAGATACATACATACATAGACAGACATCTTCCTGGATCTGTCTTCCTGGATAACCCTGACTGATACAGTAGATATAAGAGATAGATACTAAACAAAGATCCAGAGCATTTATTGGCAAAACTGAAAAATATATAACCAGAGATGCAATAATTTTTCCTAAACTGAAGGCATATATGTATTTTCGGATTAATATATCATACTTTGTTTCAGGAAAACTTAATGAGAGATAATTTATCCATAGTATCATGCAGCTAGTTATTCATTAATAGGTTTCAAGAGAGTTTTAAGTGTCCTGGCAGACTATTCGATCTTCTACAAAGAAGAGTAAATAAGAATAATCACATCCCTTTTAATAGCATGAGATGCCAGAGAAAATGAGCCAATATGCATAAAGTTTTGATGGAGAAAATGATGTAAAACAAGGATTCTTAAATCATTCAAGTTGTGTTTTCCACGAAAGAATATAGAAATATATTATCATTAAGAAAAAAAAAGAAGCATGTTACTCATATTCTTTCCTGAACTATGAAATCAGAGAAAAATCTGTTCTTCAATATCTAAGCAGTTTGTTATCTTCCTTTGTGAAAAACATCTAAAAACCTGTTTCTGCTAGAAACTAGCTTTGAGAAGCCCTAGATTATAGATGAAAATCAGATAATATGGAGATAAAGACTGATAGATTTTATCATTTAAGATAAATATTAAAAAACAATTTAAAAATTTCAATAGTTTCTGGTCTTACATTTAGATCTTTTATCCATTTTGAGTTTATTTTTGTGTATGGTGTTAGAAAGTGTTCCAGTTTCATTCTTTTACAAGTGGTAAAAGATTGTCTTTAATCCATTCTATATTTTTGCCTCCTTTGTCAAAGATAAGGTGTTCATAGGTGTGTGGATTTATCTCTGGGCTTTCTATGTTGTTCCATTGATCTATATTTCTGTCTTTGTGCCAGTACCATACTGTCTTGATGACTGTGGCTTTGTAGTAGAGCCTGAAGTCAGGCAGGTTGATTCCTCCAGTTCCATTCTTTTTTCTCAAGATTGCTTTGGCTATTCGAGGTTTTTTGTATTTCCATACAAATTGTGAAATTATTTGTTTAAGCTCTGTGAAAAATACCGCTGGTAGCTTGATAGGGATTGCACTGAATCTGTAGATTGCTTTGGGTAGTATACTCATTTTCAATATATTGATTCTTTGAATCCATGAACATTGTATATTTTTCCATCTATTAGTGTCCTCTTTGATTTCTTTCACCAGTGTTTTATATATATAGGTCTTTAATTTCTTTAGGTAGATATATTCCTAAGTATTTTATTCTTTTCATTGCAATGGTGAATGGAATTGTTTCCTTAATTTCTTTTTCTACTTTCTCATTATTAGTGTATAGGAATGCAAGGGATTTCTGTGTGTTGATTTTATATTCTACAACTTTACTATATTCATTGATTAGCTCTAGTAATTTTCTGGTGGAGTCTTTAGGGTTTTCTATGTAGAGGATCATGTCATCTGCAAACAGTAAGAGTATTACTTCTTCTTTTCCAATTTGGGCTCCTTTTATTTCTTTTTCTGCTCTGATTGCTGTGGCCAAAACTTCCAGAACTATGTTGAATAGTAGCGGTGAAAGTGGGCACCCTTGTCTTGTTCCTGACTTTAGGGGAAATGCTTTCAATTTTTCACCATTGAGGATAATGTTTGCTGTGGGAGAACATAGGCAAAACACTCTCCGACATAAATCACAGCAGGATCCTCTATGATCCACCTCCCAGAATACTGGATTTAAAAGCAAAAATAAACAAATGGGATCTAATTAAAATTAAAAGCTTCTGCACAACAAAGGAAACTATAAGCAAAGTGAAAAGACAGCCTTCAGAATGGGAGAAAATAATACCAAATGAAGCAACTGACAAACAACTAATCTCAAAAATATACAATCATGCAGCTCAATTCCAGAAAAATAAATGACCCAATCAAATAATGGGCCAAAGAACTAAATAGGCATTTCTCCAAAGAAGACATACGGATGGCTAACAAACACATGAAAAGATGCTCAACATCACTCATTATCAGAGAAATGCAAATCAAGAACAATGAGGTACCATTTCACACCAGTCAGAATGGCTGCGATCCAAAAGTCTACAAGCAATAAATGCTGGAGAGGGTATGGAGAAAAGGGAACCCTCTTACACTGTTGGTGGGAATGCAAACTAGTATAGCCACTATGGAGAACACTGTGGAGATTCCTTAAAAAACTGGAAATTGAACTGCCTTATGACCCAGCGATCCCACTGCTGGGCATACACACTGAGGAAACCAGAATTGAAAGAGACACGTGTACCACAATGTTCATCTCAGCACTGTATATAACATTTGAATCAGTTCTAATGAGGTGGATGAAACTGGAGCCTATTCTACAGAGTGAAGTAAGCCAGAAAGAAAAACACCAATACAGTATACTAACACATATATATGGGATTTAGAAAAATGGTAAGGATAACCCTGTATGCAAGACAGCAAAAGAGACACAGATGTATAGAACAGTCTTTTGGACTCTGAGGGAGAGGGAGAGGGTGGGATGATTTGGGAGAATGGCATTGAAACATGTATACTATCATGTAAGAAACGAATCGCCAGTCTAGGTTTGATGCAGGATACAGGATGCTTGGGGCTGGTGCACGGGGATGACCCAGAGAGATGGTATGGGGAAGGAGGTGGGAGGGAGCTTCAGGTTGGCATCTCATGTACACCCTTGGCAGATTCATATTGATGCATGGCAAAACCAACACAGTATTGTAAAGTAAAATAAAGTAAAATTTAAAAAAAATTCAATAAAGGATAAAATAACTGGTAAAAATTTCAAGTGGAAAAAATTGCAAGCATTTTAATTAGAAAAGAGGCAAAACATAGATAATTCACAAGAAGAAACACAAATGAACTACAAATAAAATAACCTCTTTAAAACTCAAAAAAATCCAAGGAAAGGGTTATATAAGTTTTTTGGCAATAAAATTAAAAATTGTATCATTTCTGCCAACTACAGTGTCATCTAGGCTGTGAGGTAACAGGAGTTGTCTTTACTTCTTTAATAAAGTTTAAGCAGAAATAGCTAGTTTTGAATCAACATATATTTGTTCTCTAAGTTTAAAATGTAAACACTTTCTGCCTTAGCATTTCCAATATTAGAAATTTATGCCATGGTAGATAACTGTATACATTTGCAAAGAATCATGTCCATAGAATCATGTCCATTCTATGGTGCTAAATAAAATAGTGAAACTTATAAATATCAGTTATTAATTGATTAAATTATAATAAATTCATAGATTAGAACATAATGCAGACATTCTAATTATGATGGATACCTATATATATTTATAGACATAACCACAAATTAAAGTTGCAAAGTAAAAAGATTTACAAAACATCATCTTAAAAAATGCCTATAGAGATAACTAGAATAATGGTCACTTAGCTTTCTTCTGTATAGTTTTTATATTACTTATATTTTCATCAATGTGCATGCATACTTTTTATGATCAAAAATTTATTTAAAGAAACCTTGAAAATTACTGTTGGAGAAGGGAGTATTTTTGATGATTTAGATGAGAGAATTACATAGAAATTGCATTTAATAACATTTATATTTTGTTTTCCTTTCTTTTCTATCTTTATCTAGTTCTCTTTCTCACCATCCTCTGCCTCTGTTAACTACATATTGGATCTCTTTTTCTATGAATTTCTCTTTTGACATATTGTTTACCTACAACATTATGTTAGATTTGACATTTCCATACATTAAAATAAGTGCCACAATGTCTAGTTAACATCTGTCACCATAAAAAAATATTACACTATTATTGACTGTATGTGTTTTTTTAACTCTACTTTTGAATAAGGGGCTTCCTAGGTGGTACAGTGGTGAAGAATCTGCCTGCCAGCTCAGGAGACACCAGAGACTGGGGTTCTATCACTGGGTTGGAAAGATTGCCTAGAGCAGGAAATGGCAACCCACTCTGGTATTGTTGCCTGGAAAGTTCCATGGACAGAGAAGCCTGGTGAGCTACAGCCCATGAGATCCCAAAGAGTCAGAAATAACTGAGTGACTCAGCACACACTTGATATAAGAATCTATAAAATAGTTAAGCATTAAGAAGGAGCTGCAAGAAACTATAACCTAACATCACATTTCAGATGTCTAGTCTTACTGTGATTACAATGATATTAATAAAGAATTTTAAATTTTAATGAAAAAATCTCCCCAAATGCTTCCCCCAAAATCTGAAATGATGAAGGGCAAAAGATACAGAATCAGCAGAAAGCATTTGATTACTCACAAAACAAAGGCTAGTGTTTTAAGTTAATGAAATAATATTCTGGAAAGAAAAAAATTATAGCCAGAGAAGACATCATTTTGGCTTTGTGTTTAGTAATCAATTTTACAGAAAGCCCATTACTATGTATTATTTATAGTTCATCTTTTTGATAGAAGATGCAAGTTACATGAAGGTTATATTGTGACAGTAAGTTATAGTATATCTGCTGAGATTGGTATTCTTATCACTCATTATCAATCAATTTATAGTCATCAAAGCACAATGTGAAAAGAGAGTCAGCCTGAAAAAAAATTAAAAATAGAAACTTAATTTTATCACATGCTTATCAGAAGCATAAAATGATAATTCCAAGTCACACAAGCTAGAAAATGTCTAGTATATTCAAGAGAAGGAAACTAAATAGACATGAATTTTCCAGTTCCTGAAGTCCATTTACTGTGAAGCGGGGATGATTCACCTGATTCATCACATTATACTTGAAATATCACTCAAAATTATGCTTTTGTTACACACTAACATCTCACCAAAATGCATTGAGTATAACGATGGTATAGGGAGGGAGATGGGAGGGGGGTACAGGATTGGGAACACGTGTACACCCGTGGTGGATTCATGTTGATGTATGTCAAAACCAACACAATATTGTAAAGTAATTAGCCTCCAATTAAAATAAATAAATTTAAATTTAAAAAAACCACAATAATTTATACATTTACCTGGCCTAGTGTTTGAAAAGGCTCAATCTCTACACTCACATTTTCAGTAATTTCCTACTTGACTTAATACCTCTCAGAGGACAACCTTTTTTACCGTTTTGTAAATTGATGGGGAGGGGGTGTCTGACTATTAACCACATAAACCACCAACACCAACTTGTCAGGATCAAGACCTGTGGCCCACCCATATCGTCCCCATAAAGACTCCACAGCATATTAGCTCAGTCACATCTTGATATTCCATCTGGGCCAGGCATTATTTAAGTGTCTATAAGAAGACCTGGCTCTAAAATGTCAGTAAGTTAAATAATTCAAAGTCAAAGGTGATGTACAAATTCCCTCCACTCTCTAATTTATAGGTTCCTTGAGGACAAAAATAAAGGTGAAAGAGCGTGGTTGGGCTGAGCTGGTTTAGGGAGTGTGAAGGTGGCCTCTTTTAGAGCAGGGGGTCAGACAGTAGTCTGGAATCTAGGCTTTAACCGTAAAGCCACCATTTCATTGAGCCTCGGGGGTCATTTTATAGGTGTTCTATAAACATTTTATAGCTAGACTCTGGCTGTTCCTTTTTTATAACTGCCCATCGCATCATTTCTGGAGATGCTGACCCAGCAGGGGGTGAAGTAATAGCCAGTTATGAAGATCAGAATGGATTGCTTTCTTCACCCACTCACCTTTCACCTACTGTTTAATGACCACCCAACCATTCAACGCACAACCAGGAGAAATCAGCAGGAGCAGCTCTGAAGGGACAAACAAAGAGTAGTTTAGGCCTGAAGTTCTCACTGTTGCCATTCCATGAATAAATGGCCCATTCTGTTGTGCTTTCTTGAGCAGTGGCAGGATTATATTTTATTCATTAAAACAATCAACTGAATCTGATATAGGAAGAACCATGGGAAGGTACAGAAGAATTGGTAAGGCTTCCTCCCTTGTCATTCTGAGAGATAAGCAAAATTATTTTTTCTAAAAATGAAGTATAGTTGATTAATGCACAGCACTCACGTAACAGTTAAGGGAAAACTCAGTGCTCATACAAAATTTTGAGATTGTGTGTCTAGTAAGTCTTTGCTATGGAGGGAAAAATAATATTTAAACTTACAAGCTTCTCTTAAAATATCATAGAATATTTTTTCAAGTGTAGTTCTGGTGTATTTTAAATGTCATTGTAGATAAAATGCTATAAATAAAAATGAAGAATAATAAGTGATATTTTGCTTACTGCGGTGCTAAGTCTTTTTAATTTTCAATTTATATTGGAGTATGGTTGACTTACAATGTTGTGTTAGTGTCAGTTGTATAGCAAAGTGATTCAGTTATACATATACATCTATCCCTTTACAGATTCTTTTCCATATAAACCACAGTGATGTAACTTTTAATATAGTATATTATTATAATCATGCTATTTTATTATTAGTTATTGCTGTTAATCTACTGTATCTCCCTCATAAAATAAACTTTATCGTATGTATGCATAGGAAGAAACAAGGCATACAGGGGTTGGATTTACTCATGTTTTCAGGCATCTACTGGGGTCTTAGCATATATCCACTATGGATAAGGGGGGACTACTGCTAGTAAAGTAATGCTCAAAATTCTCCAAGCCAGGCTTCAGCAATATGTGAACCATGAACTTCCTGATGTTCAAGCTGGTTTTAGGAAAGGCAGAGGAATCAGAGATCAAATTGCAAACATCCTCTGGATCATGGAAAAAGCAAGAGAGTTCCAGAAAAACATCTATTTCTGCTTTATTGACTATGCCAAAGCCTTTGACTGTGTGGATCACAATAAACTGTGGAAAATTCTGAAAGAGATGGGAATACCAGACCACCTGACCTGTCTCTTGAGAAATCTGTATGCAGCTCAGGAGGCAACAGTTAGAACTGGACATGGAACAACAGACTGGTTCCAAATAGGTAAAGGAGTATGTCAAGGCTGTATATTGTCACCCTGCTTATTTAACTTCTATGCAGAGTATATCATGAGAAACGCTGGACCTGAAGAAACACAAGCTAGAATCACGATTTCCAGGAGAAATATCAATAACCTCAGATATGTAGATGACACCATCCTTATGGCAGAAAGTGAAGAACTAAAAAGCCTCTTGATGAAAGTGAAAGAGGAGAGTGAAAATGTTGGCTTAAAGCTCAACATTCAGAAAACGAAGATCATGGCATCCGGTCCCATCACTTCTTGGCAAATAGATGGAGAAACAGTGGAAACAGTGTCAAGATGGTGACTGCAGCCATGAAATTAAAAGACACTTACTCCTTGGAAGAAAAGTTATGATGAACCTAGATAGCATATTCAAAAGCAGAGACATTACTTTGCTGACTAACGTCCGTCTAGTCAAGGCTATGGTTTTTCCTGTGGTCATGTATGGATGTGAGAGTTGGACTGTGAAGAAGACTGAGTGCTAAAGAATTGGTGCTTTTGAACTGTGGTGTTGGAGAAGACTCTTGAGAGTCCCTTGGACTGCAAGGAGATCCAACTAGTGCATTCTGAAGGAGATCAGCCCTGGGATTTCTTTGGAAGGAATGATGTTAAAGCTGAAACTCCAGTACTTTGGCCTCCTCATGCGAAGAGTTGACTCATTGGAAAAGACTCTGATGCTGGGAGGGATTGGGGGCAGGAGGAGAAGGGGACAACCGAGGATGAGATGGCTGGATGGCATCACTGACTCAGTGGACGTGAGTCTGAGTGAACTCCGGGAGTTGGTGATGGACAGAGAGGCCTGGCGTGCTGCGATTCATGGGGTCACAAAGAGTTGGACACGACTGAGCAACTGAACTGAACTGTATTGTGATTTTCTTCTTTTAGTCACAGTATCAATTTTCTTGCATTCCTCTGTTTTAAAATGCTATGGCCAGATCAGGAAAGCACTGCCACTGAAAACACAGTCTGTTTTTCAGAGTCCCCAAGAGGAGGGGCACCCCAAGCCATGCAAGGCCATTGAAATGTGCTTATAGAAGGTAGGGCCAGATGAAATATTAAGAGGATTTAAAAAACAAATAAAATTATCATTTGGATATATGAATAACATTATCCCCTCTTCTTTGCTTCCCTGGAGAAGTGCCAGGATTGTCAGGAGGCTGAGGAACCAAGGGAAGATGTGTTGAAGTTTTGGAGGGAAGGAACAGGTGGGGCAAATAGGTAGCTGAGTAGTTTGAATAGCCTTAGCAGCTCCCAGGGCATGGGAGCTGGCCTTAGGTGCCTGGTACCTAATCCTGGGATGATTAGGGCAGGAGAATATTGGCCCAGAGTATAAGAAGACATGGCGCAGGGGAAGCTCTGAATTGGTTATTTTGCCTACAAATGTTTGTTCACATCCAGCCCTTTACTATATCTGTGTATCTGCCAGCCCTGGGTCTATAAAGCCTGAAAATCAACACATAAGAATAAAAAGACATGCTTAATATACCCTCCTTGTTTTCTATACTTCAACATCTACTCTCAAAGGCTTTTGCTGTAATATTTAAATGGCTGACATATTAAAATATTATCATCCCAAGAAGTGAGCTTATAGAGACAGGCCTCATCAGAGACGTATGTTAAATGTAGGTCATATAGAAGGTTCTTCCAGAGGCTCCTCTCACCACCTGGGACTGAGATTATCCTGCTCTGTGTTTCCAAAAATAATAACTAGGGAGTAGTGAACGGAGTGTAAAGCACACTACAAATACTGCCCTGCTGCTTTGTTTATTTCATGACTCTTTTTGTTGATATTTGAAACAGCTTTGTAAATGAAAATCTAAACTGAATGTAAACCAGGATACTCAAATAAATACACTGGCACTGATACTAGGCTTATCATTAATTAACCATCAAGCAAATGTTTTAAGTTATCTCAGTGATATCAGTCAAACACAGAACTTTCTAATTTCTGACCCTTTTCTTCTCTTGAAATGTTTATCTTTCCCTTTTTGTTAGGAACACATTTAAAAAAGGAAAAAAAAAAATTCCCCCTAAACTCTTTGTAAGAGTTTATAGCTGCAGAAATACTACTGAAGTGATTCTGCCCTCGATATCCATGTTTATTTCAGTTAAATTTAGAGAATCAGGGCAGGAAAATATGGCACAGTGTACCATAGCATAATTGAAAGAACAGAGCAGATTTGTTTATAGGGTGCAAGTCCAAATGAAACTTTAAGAAGATTTAAGAGTCAAATAAAAATAATCATTTCACTATATTACTAATCTTTTCCCCTCTCACAAAAAAAGTATATTTAAAATATGTATGTCAAGAAGGAGGATGTACATATATACATATATATATACAGACATATATATATAGTTATGACTGGTTTGCATTGTTGTACAGCAGAAACCAAGATAACAATGTAAAGCAATTATTCCAAGTAATTTTTTAAATATATATATTCACTATGGTTAAAAAAAAACAAACTGTGTTCTTGTATGTACATTTAATTTAATTCTCACATAAAAGAACTTTGCTTTTAATTGTCCACTCATAAAGTTTTAATTAGCCAATTTCTAAAACATGACGGCATACTGCTGAAAATCAGCTATAGTTTTGATGTATAGGTCTGCAAAGAATTACTTGGTAGCAATCAGAATGAATTGCACAGCTATGTCCAAGGCTTCCTCATGTGGCATAAACACAAGCAAGTGGTGGTAATTCTCCTTGATTGCACTAGCTGGGGGAATTTAGCACAAGTAGTCAAAATGCTAAAGGTATGCTGTCTGCTAGGTTACATGTCATAAAATAGCTAAGCATGTATACTCTCAATTTCATATATAATATGGCATAGTGGTAAAGAATCCACCTGCCAATACAGGAGATGCAAGAGACTTTGGTTAAATCCCTGGGCTGGGAAGATCCCCTGGAGAAAAAAATGGCAACCTACTTCAGTATTCTTGCCTGGAAAATCCCATGGACAGAGGAGCCTTGTGGGCTATAATCTATGGATCACAAAGAGTCAGACATGACTGAATAACTGACACATAATTAAACACACACACACACAACAAAGACACATAATTAAATATAGAAATTACAGCTAAGTTATATCACTAAAGGGCTTGCCTGGTGGCTCAGATGCTAAAGAATATGCCAGCAATGCAGGAGACCCAGGTTCAATCTCTGGTGGGTCAGGAAGATCCTCTGGAGAAGGCAATCGTTACCTACTCCAGTATTCTTGCCTGGAGAATTAAGGCAAAAGTCGAACACAACTGAGCAACTAATACACTTTAAACTTTATATCACTAAGCAAAAGGTGTTATTAGAATTACACTGGGCTGCCCAAAGAGTTTAAGTTTTCCAAGAAGATGGTATGAAAAACCTGATTGAACTTTTTGGCCAACCCAACAGAACCTGACACAGATAGTAGATTTCAGGATTTGCTTGAGCTAAGGTGAAATTCAGCACATTTTGGTATAGATTTCTGTTTTTTTTTTTTTAATATAGTATTATTCTTTATGTGATTTTTTTGTGTACAAATATTGTGGATATTCAGGGACAACAGAGGAATAAAATAGATTAAACAAGACTTTTTTTCTCACTTTGAAAATCAAATCCTTGCCCCATCTTAAATGTTTGTCAACAATTCTTTTAGCCAAATTTTATGATTTTTGCACCAAATTAAATTTCCAAAGAGACACTCAAGGTGCTAGCAGCTTATAGTAACTATGAGAAAAAAAATATTATCTCTAATAACATCAGCATTAGTGTCCCAAACTCAAAGCATGAGCACCATAAACACTAATAACATGGTGCTTAGATTAAAAGTAGTATTTCAACTTTCAAAACATTTCTTATTCATTGGCTGGAGCTCTGCAGGCTTGGGTCATTGCTATCAGGATGTCCCTAAGAATGTAAAAGAAGGAACTATAATCCCTAGGTATGAAGATTTTCATATTAGGTTGAAAGAAGAATGTAGGACTTCCCTAGTGGTCCAGTGGCTAAGAATCTGCCTGCCAGTGCACGAAACAATGGTCCATCCCTAGGCTGGGAAGATTCCACATGCCACAGGGCAACTTAAGCCTGTGCACTGCAACTATTGAGCCCTTGCACACTAGAGCTGGTGCTCTGCGACAGAAAAGCCACCGCAATGAGAAGCCCGCGCACCTCAACCAGACAGCTGCCACCATTCACACAACTAGAGAAAGCGCGCACAGAAACAAAGGCCCAGCACAGCCAAAAATACATACATAAACACTTTAAAAGGGTGTAACATAGTATAAAGCGTGACACATACATGACTGAAAAAGACTCCAGATGAAGTTTCCATCTCCTGCTAACTAAGGCTTCCTCACGGCACACGGGGAATAAGAGTACTATCAGGGCAAGAAAAAGTTCCTCCAAAGAATACAGCAACAGTGTTGGTAGATTCCACTCTCCCATAAAGTACTAAAACAACAACAATAAAATACAAGACTACTTTCGAGTGTGTAGCATAAAAAAAGACAACCTATAGTAACTTAAGTAGCATTTTAAGGTTGAATATAAGTTCATTATATACTTTTAGTCTTTATGTTGGGGAGAAAAGATGAAACACCAAATTCCTATATTTAAAATGCTTACACTGTATACCAGACTTGTGCTAAGAAAATTATGAACATAATTTTACTTAATCCCAGAACAACCCAAACTGTAGGAACTATAGGTGATTTCTTTTTACTAATATAGAAATGGAATCTTAGAAAAATGAGTAACTCCCCCACCTAAGTCCAAGCAAGTGATGTAGCCAGAATGTGAATGGCTCAAAATAGTCATCTAAGGGTGACATTTACAAACACATTCAAATGTTGTTGATAATTTATACTTAAAAAGAAATTTCAGAGCATTTCTGAAAGGCCATTTTATATTATTAATTATGACAAAAATGCCTTCTAGTATAATTTTATTTCCTCCAATAGTGTGTAAATAATCACATTGTGACAAATGTCTCATCACACAGCTAAAACTATAAGGAGTCTCCACTTTTTTAAAACAGATGGTTCATTTATTTCAGCAACTCCTGAGTCAGTTCACATAAGGAAGACTGTAGGAGTGAAGAGGAGGAGGGAAACAAAAGAAGCTGGAAAGGTTTACCATGATGCAGGCTAATGCCTTATATGGGAAATTTCTCTCTTTACAGAAACAAATTTTGACCAGGGTTAGTGGGAAATGATTTTGAATCTTGAAAAAATTGCAAGGTTTATCTTAAACCTTTGGAAGCTACATTTGTCAGGACACTCAAACAAGCCATCATGTTATTACTATTTCTTTAGAAAAGCCAAATAAATAAGTACACAGAGATTACATCAATTTACATAAAAGTTCCTATCCAAAGCTCAGTTCAATTCAGTCACTCAGTCCTGTCCAACTCTTTGCGATCCCATGGACTGCAGCATGCCAGGCCTCTCTGTCCATCACCAATTCAGAAGCCTACTCAAACTTATGTCCATCACGTCTGTGATGCCATCAAACCATCTCATCCTTATTCGTCAACTTCTCCTGCCTTCAACCATTTCTAACATCAGGGTCTTTTCAAACAAGTCAGTTCTTCCCTTTAGATGGCCAAAGTATTGGAATTTCAGCTTCAGCATCAGACCTTCCAACAAATATTCAGAACTGATTACATTTAGGATTGACTGGTTGGATCTCCTTGCAGTCAAGAGCCTTCCCTAACACCACAGTTCAAAAGCATCAATTCTTCAGTGCTCAGCTTTCTTTATAGTCCAACATTCACATCCATACATGAGTACTGGAAATACCATAGCTTTGACTAGACAGACCTTTGTTAGCAAAGTAATATCTCTGCTTTTTAATATGTTGTCTAGTTTGGTCATAGATTTTCTTCCAAGGAACAAGCGTTCTATAATTTCATGGGTGCAGTCACCATCCACAGCAGTTTTGGAGCCCCCCGCAAAAAAATTCTCTCATTGTTTCCATTGATTCCCATCTTTCTGCCATAAAGTGATGGGACTGGATGCCATGATCTTAGTTTTCTGAATGTTGAGTTTTAAGCCACCTTTTTCACTATCCTCTTGCACTTTCATCAAGAGACACTTTAGTTTCTCTTCGCTTTCTGCCATAAGGGTGTTGTCATCTGCATATCTGAGGTTCTTGCTATTTCTCCAGCCAATCCTGATTCCAGCTTGTGCTTCATCCAGCCAGGCATTTCACATGATGTAACCTACATATAAGTTAAACAGGTAGGGTGACAATATACAGCCTTGACATACTCCTTTCCTAATTTGGAACCAGTCTGTTTTTCCATGACCAGTTCTAACTGTTGCTTCTTGACCTGCATACAGATTCCTCAGGAGGCAGGTAAGGTGGTCTGGTATTCCCATTTCTTTAAGAATTATCCACAGTTTGTTTTGATCCACACAGTCAAAGATTTGGCAAAGTCGATAAAGCAGAACTAGAAATTTTTTTCTGAAACTTTCTTGCTTTTTGATGATCCAACAGAATTTGTCAACTTGATCTCTGGTTCCACTGCCTTTTCTAAATCCAGCTTGAACATCTGGAAGTTCACAGTTCATGTACTGTTGAAGCCTGGCTTGGAGAATTTTAAGCATTGCTTTATAGCATGTGAGATGAGTGCAATTGTGCAGTAGTTGGAGCATTCTTTGGCATTGCCCTTCTTTGGGATTACAATGAAAGCTTATCTTTTCCATTCCTGTAGCCACTGCTGAGGTTTCCACATTTGCTGGCATATTGAGTGCAGCACTTTCACAGCATCATCTTTCAGGATTTGAAATAGCTCAACTGGAATTCCATCACCTCCACTAGTTCTGTTCATAGTGATGCTTCCTAAGGCCCACTTGACTTCACATTCCAGGATGTCTGGTTCTAGGTGAGTGATCACACCATCGTGATTATCTGAGTCATGAAGATCATTATTGCATAGTTCTTCTATGTATTTTTGCCACCTCTTCTTAATATCTTCTGCTTCTGTTAGGTCCATAACATTTCTGTCCTTTATTGTGTTCATCTTTGCATGAAATGGTTTCCTTGATATCTCTAATTTTCTTGAAGAGATCTCTAGTCTTTCCCATTCTGTTGTTTGCCTCTATTTCTTTGCATTGATCACTGAGCAAGGCTTTCTTATCTCTCCTTGCTATTGTTTGGAACTCTGCATTCAAATGGGTATATCTTTCGTTTTCTTCTTTGCCTTTATCTTTTCTTCCTTTCTCAGCTATTTCTAAGATCTCCTCAGACAACCATTTGCCTTTTTGGATTGTTTCTCTTGGGGATGTTCTTGATCACTGCCTCGTGTACAATGTCATGAACCTCAGTTCTTCAGGCACTCTGTCTATCCCATCTAATCCCTTGAATCAATTTGTTACTTCCACTGTACAATCATAAGGGATGTGATTTAGGTCATACCTCAATGGTCTAGTCGTTTTCCCTACTTTCTTCTATTTAAGTCTGAATTTGGCAATAAGGAGTTCATAATCTGAGCCACAGTGAGCTTCCGGTCTTGTTTTTGCTGACTGTATAAAGCTCCTCCATCTTTGGCTGCAAAAAATATAATCAATCTGATTTTGGTATTGACTATCTGGTGATTTGCATGTGTAGAGTCTTCTCTTGTGTTGTCGGAAGTGGGTGTTTGTTATGACCAGTGAGTTTCCTTGGCAAAACTCTGTTAGCCTTTGACCTGCTTTGTTTTGTACTACAAAGTCCAATTTGCCTGTTACTCCAGGTATCTATTGCCTTTCTACTTTGCATTCCAGTCCCCTATAATGAAAAGGACATCATTTTGGGGGTGTAAATTCTAGATGGTCTTGCAGATCTTCATATAACCATTCAGCTTCTTCAGCATGACTGTCAGGGCATAGACTTGGATTACTGTGATATTGAATGGTTTGCATTGGAAATGAACAGAGATCACTGTGTCATTTTTGAGATTGCATCCAAGTACTGCATTTAGGAATCACTTGTTGACTATGATGGCTATTCCATTTCTTCCAAGGGATTCTTGCCCACAGTAGTAGATATAATGGTCATCTGAGCTAAATTCACCCATTCCAGTCCATTTTAGTTCACAGATTCCTAAAATGTCAATGTTCAATCTTGTCATCTCCTGTTTGACCACTTACAAATTTGCCTTGATTCATGGACTTAACATTCCATGTTCCTATGCAATATTGTTCTTATAGCATCCGACTTTACACCCATCACCTGTTACATCCACAACTGCGTGTTGTTTTCACTTTGGCTCCATCTCTTCATTCTTTCTGGAGTTATTTCTCCACTGATCTCCAGTAGCATATTGGGCACCTACCAATGTGAGGAGTTCATCTTTCAGTGTCCTATCATTTTGCCTTTTCATACTGTTCATAGGGTTCTCAAAGCAAGAATACTGAAGGGACTTGCTATTTCCTTCTCCAGTGGACCACGTTTTTAAGAACTTCTACCATGACCCATCTGTCTTGTGTGGCCTGACATGACATGGCTCACAGTTTCACTGAGTTATTCAAGGCTGTGGTCCATGTGATAAATTTGGTTAGTTTTCTGTGATTGTGGTTTTCATTCTGTCTGCCCTCTGATGGAGAAGGATAAGAGGCTTATGGAAGCTTCCTGATGGGAGAGACTGACTGAGGGGGAAACTGGATCTCATTCTGATTGGTGCGAGATTCACGTGTCCTGATCACATGAAATCTAGGTTCTTCTCTCATCTCCTGTGAGAGTTCCAAAATTACAACTCACTCCTGAACAACCATAGACAGGAGAATGTTGGATCCCACCAAAATAAGATACCCATGTCCAAAGGCAAAGAAGAGGCCCCAGGAAGACTCAGGAGGGGTGAAATCGCATTTAGAATCAAACACCATACCACCATAACTCCTTGGAGGGCTCAAACAAACCCTGTGCACCCCAGGACCTAGAGACCCCAAAGAGACTAATCCGGAACTGAGTTTGAGTATCTCTTGTGTAGTTACGGGTCAGCAGTGGTCTGCCACAGGGGCAGGGGCTCTGGGTGGCACAGACCTGGGTATGGCATAAGTCCTCTTGGAGGAGGTTGCCATTAACCCCACCATAAATCCGCCAGAACTTACATGGGACTGGGGAAACAGACTCTTGGAGGGCACAAACAAAACCTTGTGCACACCAGGACCCAGGAGAAAGGAGAAGTGACCCCAAAAGAGACTGACCCAGATTTACCCATGAGTGTCCAGGAGTCTCCAGTGGAGGTGAGGGTCAGCAATGGCTGCTGCAGGGTTGGAGGCACTGAGTGCAGCAGTGCCCACATGGGACCTTTGAAGGAGGTCAGCATTATCTTCACCACCTCCACCAGAGTTTGACCTCATGTCACACAACAGGGAGGGCACACAGCCCTGCCCATCAACAGAAAATTCAAAGTTCAATCCTGAGTAAAAACAGTGTGGAGCTTCCAATAAGGCAGATGGTGTTCCTATTCTAGTAAATAATTTGACAATGAAAGGGAAGAAATGAAGCAAGATGGAAAGAAGGTAAATTTTCAATGGTCCTGGTTTTCAGTTCTCTCAGTAATAACTGAGAGATCTTAAGTAGATTATTATTTAATCTGTCTGAACTTTATCATTCTTACCTATAAAACAAGCATACACAATATTAAAAAATTGTTATATATAACACACACCTGAGAGGGTAGGCACTCCAAAACTAGTAGCTATAATCACTAAGGCAACTGAAGTCTTGGACTTATAACTATTGTTAGTGATTGCTTTGGGTCTCCTCTTTAGCAGTGCTGTCTCAAAATTATTTCTCAAAGCATTATACTTACAACATAAAAACCTACAAATCCTTTAAAGATTATATAATAATGTAAACTGAATGTATTATAGTGGGAGTATACAAATGATAATATATACATATTTCCAAAACTACTTTAAATCATGGCATCTTTTTTTTATTATGTATGTTATTGATTAAACCTTAAGTGCCATGTATGTTTCACAATAACCCACAAATAATCATAAATTGAATATATGTACACACTGCCAGAAAATAGGACAAAGACACAGGCAATTGAAAGACTTAAATTGATCTAAAAGACCACCGGTAGTCTTTGAGAATGAAACTGGTTTAAGCTTTCAAACTTCTGAATTCTATAATAAGAGCTCAGGCTTAGAAAATTCTCTCTTCCTTTCCATTAATTCAGAGAGGTACTTCTAACAAATATTCAAATGATGAAAGTGGTGAGCCCAATTTCTTGCTTATAACCATGAAGAGACTTCACAGTTAAATGCTGGATAAAACCCCAAGGATTAAGAAAAAAAAAAGAAGTAGAAAAGCTCCTTATCTCCATCCTGTTTATTCATCATATAAGAACACCCTATGATATAAGTGCAAATCTCTTCCAGAGCAGGGGGAGGGAAGAATGAAAAGGGTGGATAATTAATTTCAGTAAAGGGTAATTACTACATGAACAAATAAAAAAGAAAATGAAACTTTTAGTAGATGACTGGGGGTCAGGCATGTAACCTAAAGCGTATATTCATTCTTTTGATAAAATATGAGAGGGGTTAGTGTTAGACTAGGTGTGAAGTGATAGTTGCTCAGTCATATCCAACTCTTTGTGACCCCCTGGACTGTAGCCCACAAGGCTTCTCTGTCCATGGAATTGTCCAGGTAAGAACACTGGAATAGGTAGCTATTTTCTTCTCCAGGGGATATTACCAAACCAGGGACTGAACTCAGATCTCCCACATTTCAAGCAGGTTCTTTACCATCTGAGCCACTAGGGAAACCTAGATCGGGTGCTAGACACAGAACAATTAGGAAAACTGAAGCAGTTTTTCCATGTACCTTAATACTTAACATCTCTTTATTGTCCTTAGAAATCAGACATGAAAGGTAAAATGTCTAGAGATTATACTTGGGAGAAGAAAATAGAAAGGTAAGAGTCCTGAGGAGTCGGTATTTATTGTTCTTATTCATTCACATGTGCTTCTCACAGAGTCAGATGTTGCTGAGAAAGTAAGAAGAGGAATGGACCATGAAAACTTGCTGAGAACAGTGTTTGGTGAAGTGACTGCCCAGAGGCTAATTAGTAGTGGGTTGAAAAGAGTGTTAGATGAAGAAATGGACACATTAATTATGAACATCTCATTTGGAAGTTGTCTCTGAAGAAAGAAACTAAGAAGAAATTGGATCAGTAACTAGGTTGTTTATTGTCTTTTAATTGGATAAATGCAAGAGTTCAATGGAGAAATTTGAGACTTAAAAAGTGAATACAGGGAATTATAGTTGAGACAGAGAAACTGAATGCACTGGGAAGAAAAGGAATAACATTGTAAATTTCTGAGAAATTAAGAAGAGAAAGAAATATGCCTTCTACAGGCAAAGAAACTGCTTTTCAAAGGACAGAAAGAAACAATCTGTGTTTTCTTCACTTCAATGCACACAAACAGGAAACTTGTTAAATGTAGATCTATGTTCAGTAGGTTCACGTTTCTAACACATTTCCAGGTGATGCCCAAGCTGCTAGTAAGCACAGCACATATGGAGTAGCAAGGCTATGTTTCTATGTTTGGTGCTGAGAAGTAAGTATCTTCTAGCATTTGTTTGTTCGGTTCAGTTCAGTTGCTCAGTCGTGTCTGACTCTTTGCGATCCCATGAATCGCAGCACGCCAGGCCTCCCTGTCCATCACCAACTCCCGGAGTTCACTCAAATTCATGTCCATCGAGTCGGTGATGCCATCCAGCCATCTCATCCTCGGTCATCCCCTTCTCCTCCTGCCCACAATCCCTCCCAGCATCAGAGTCTTTTCCAACGAGTCAACTTTTAGCATGAGGTGGCCAAAGTACTGGAGTTTCAGCTTTAGCATCATTCCCTCCAAAGAAATCCCAGGGCTGATCTCCTGTGGAATGGACTGGTTGGATCTCCTTGCAGTCCAAGGGACTCTCAAGAGTCTTCTCCAACACCACAGTTCGAAAGCATCAATTCTTCGGTGCTCAGCTTTCTTCACAGTCCAACTCTCACATCCATACATGACCACAGGAAAAACCATAGCCTTGACTAGACGGACCTCTGTTGGCAAAGTAATGTCTCTGCTTTTGAATATGCTATCTAGGTTGGTCATAACTTTCCTTCCAAGGAGTAAGCGTCTTTTAATTTCATGGCTGCAGTCACCATCTGCAATGATTTTGGAGCCCAAAAAAATAAAGTCTGACACTGTTTCCACTGTTTCCCCATCTATTTCCCATGAAGTGATGGGACCAGATGCCATGATCTTCGTTTTCTGAATGTTGAGCTTTAAGCCAACTTTTTCACTCTCCACTTTCACTTACATCAAGAGGCTTTTAAGTTCCTCTTCACTTCCTGCCATAAGGGTGGTGTCATCTGCATATCTGAGGTTATTGACATTTCTCCTAGCAATCTTGATTCCAGCCTGTGTTTCTCCCAGCCCAGTGTTTCTCATGATGTACTCTGCATATAAGTTAAATAAGCAGGGTGACAATATACAGCCTTGACATACTCCTTTTCCTCTTTGGAACCAGTCTGCTGTTCCATGTCCAGTTCTAACTGTTGCCTCCTGACCTGCATATAGGTTTCTCAAGAGGCAGGTCAGGTGGTCTGGTATTCCCATCTCTTTCAGTATTTTCCACAGTTTCTTGTGATCCACACAGTCTAAGGCTTTGGCATAGTCAATAAAGCAGAAATAAATATTTTTCTGGAACTCTCTTGCTTTCTCCATGATCCAGCGGATGTTGGCAATTTGATCTCTGGTTCCTCTGCCTTTTCTAAAACCAGCTTGAACATCTGGAATTTCACAGTTCACGTGTGCTGAAGCCTGGCTTGTTTGTACCTTTCTATAAATTAGCAATAGTCATCGAACAGTAAGAGGGGAGAGAGCAAGAGTAGTAAGACCAAACATAGTTAGAGTGTTGACAGATTTTTTCCAGAGACTGAGTGAGCTGATTGGATTTGAGCAACATGGTAAAAATCATGAGTGTTTTATGAAGTGAGTGGTCATCTGCGAATAACAGGACTTGCCTCTGCTGATGTACCTCTCCGCATGTGTCCATTGCAGGTACAGAGAAAACGCATCCTTAGGATCACTGAGAACTAGGGTTGTGTGTAGACATGCGATAAACAAACAGATAGGCAAAGTGTATATTACTACTGAGACTGTGTTCTATGTAAATTAAGCTGGTTAAAGAGGGAAGTTAAGATGAGAGAATGCTAATAAATTGAGCATAGGAAAAATATATATAGGTATGAGCAAAATCCGAGAACCTCTTTTTGCATTTTTGGTTTTATATTTTCCTTTTGACATGTATTTATACATTACTATTTAAGATAAATTGATTAGAGTCTTCCATCAGTAGGCATTAATTATGAAATATAAAGCTGGAAAATTCCCATAGCTGTTGGGTTCATCAGCAAAGATCTTCAGGCTACAGACCCATATTCCAATGTTATCCTGCTCCTGTGCAGAGTGTAAGAGGAAGCACTCCCAGTGGAGGTCTGTGACCTCCAGAATTCTAATCAGAGTTCTAAGGTAATATTAGAAAAATGACAACAAGTAGAATATTGAGAAAAGGATGAAACTGGTAATAAAAAATGATTTCTGTCAGAATCAAGTAAGAGCGTGTATGGATAGTAGTCAGCTAAGGATTCAAAGTTCATAGTAAATTGAGTTCATCACCTAAAAAGAAGGTTTACTTAAACTATTTAGCAGCTACAGCTGGGATTGTAGGTCCTGCTACAGATCACCATAGCAAATACCACGGATCTGCTAAAGACCACCAAGGAAGTCTGGCCTTCTCTTCTGAGAAGCACTGACCCATGCAGATCGTGTGTGAGTCAGGCCAGATTGGCTAGCAAAACAAAACTGGACATCGGGAGAAAAAATAATACTGCTCAAAAAATCCTCAAAGTCCCCTTAGTAATGTTCTATGAACGTTTGTGAAAAACAAACGTTCTCTTTGTGGAAAGCTAGCCAACGGGGATTTACCAATCTTTCATCTCTTCTCTGAAGAACTCTTTCTCAAAAATACATGCACTCCATCCATCACAGAATAGCACACATAATTTACCATAAAAATATTGTATTAATTCATAGGAATTCAAGATATCATGTAACATATAGGTGTCAAAAGGTAGAATGTTTATATTATTAAATTAATTTGGTTTAAAAAAGAATCTCTTATCTTTAAATTCAGAATATTTACTTCACTGCATAGAAAAAAACAATTATTCAGAGCACAACGAAAGATGGAAGCAGTTTCTGATCTTTGTCCTGAAGCTGTGTCCTAACAATCTGTGTCTACCACTCAAATTTAAATAAAATATGTTTTCAAAGCCAACATGATATCTATTCTTTCCCAGTAGAACAAGACCTTTCATTCAGAAATATCTTCAACTCTTTTGTTTTCCAATATCCCACACAAGTTTCTTGATTTGTGATTAGATCATGTTTGCTAACTGGCATCCATCAAAGTTAAGATTCCTGAGCTCATGAAGAAACTGAGATATTGGAGTTCTATCACAGACTGAGATACAGTAATTCTATCTTCCTCGGTGATTACATTTGAGTGGGATGGCTCCTTGGTTCTTTTTTTTAAAAAAAAAATCGTGTATTTATTTGGCTGTGCCAGGTCTTAGTTGTGGCAAGAGGAGATCTTTGACCTTTCTTGCAACATGCAGGATCTTTTTCGTTGTGGCATATGAACTCTGAGTTGTGGAATGTTCCCTGATCAGGGATTGAACCCAGACACCCTAAATTGGGAACACGGCATCTTAACCACTGGACTACCAGGAAAATTGTGACTCCAGGCAAGTAAGATATTTCTGGATTGTAAAACTGGAAAGATGCTTTTTGAAAGATATATATCTTAAAAGGATACAGAAATAATTTACAGTTATATGTTTTCTAAGGTAAAGGCAAATCAGGGCCTAGAGTTAGAAGAAGTCTGTTTAAAGTTCAGTCTAGTTGAAGGAAGCTTTAAGACCATCTTGGTCATTGCCTATTGTTGAAAGAGAAAGTTCTACTCCCGGTTATTGAATGCACAAAAGTAGATTTTAGAAATATTCCTGGGGTACTATCAAGTGATATTCAGGTAGCTTTTATTTAAGGAAGCCCAGAAACATCTACATTTAGCCCCAATTCCTTGTCTTTACTCAGATTTCCCAATAGATGACATAGGTATGAGAATCAAGGGCAAATAGAGACCCAAATATCACATCTGTTGGATACACAGAAACTTCAGTAAAGAAAGTGTGTGTTACTTAGTCATGTCTGACTCTTTTGTGACCCAATGGACTATAGCTCACCAGGCTCCTCTGCTCATGTGATTCTAAGGCAAGAATACTGGAGTGGGTTGCCATTTCCTTCTCCAGGGAATCTTCCCAACCCAAGGACTGAACCCGGGTCTCCCACATCGCAGGCAGACTCTAACCCGGGTCTCCCACATCGCAGGTAGACTCTTTACCATCTGAGCCACCAACGTCATCACTGAAGACAACACTGAGAAATCAGATTAGGTTTTAATGAAGCAACCTCATTTCCTAAATAGTTAAAACTAAATAGAATCTAATCAAGGCTGACTCTGCAACCTGAGGACTACTCTTTTTCCAGCTAAACATCATATAGCAACATCTTTGTTTAAAACAATGCAGTTTATAATTTTACCACATATTGGCCACCAAATACACACACACACACACACATACACACAAGCTATAGAAAGAGAGTTTGATGTTTTTACAACTCCTGCCATAAGTAAATTAGACAGAAACAGAAGAAAAATCTATATCCTCTGGCTTTTTTAATTCTCAGTGCTTCCTAAAATTCAAAAATACAACATTATTTTACCATCTAAAGAAATGGGTATCAGACATATGAAGAATTGGTAGAGGGCAAAAAAAATAAAAAAGATAATAATACTTCCTCTTTTAAAGGTATGATCCCTTGATTATCATCATTTTTCCTCTTTACCCCATTGGAATGTTGGGCCCATTGGCCTTTGATAGGCTAATATTCAAAGAAAAGACCTAGTTATCTCCTCCTGTATTTCACAGAAGACTAGTCTTGCTTTTAAGCTCTCAACACCTTGCTTAAGTTTCTATGGTATTTCAGCTCACTAGTTTGCATCTTCCATATCCTTGTTTTTCACACAAGAGTCCCTATCTAGGACTCCCTAGTTTTACAGTTTGCTAAAGTCATTCTGTTCTTATGATTAAAATAGCTCCTCAAATAACCACCTCATTAACAGTTTTATCCCTCCAAATATTAACAGCAATGCTGAGGACTTATGTTTCTTCTCATAACCTGATATATGTTTTTATGCTTCCACTGAATTATCAAGCTCTTCTCTTAAGCTAACCATAATTAAAGGCCCCAAGTTTAAAGAGGATCTCCTCCAAAGAAGACACAGCTGGTGCCTTAAGAGTAAAAGAATTGCAAATGGAAATCTTAAGTGGGCTTTATTAAAAGATGATTTGTTTTCCATCATCAGTGAAGTACACTGAAGAATCCCATTTCCCTAAACTAGTTAGACACAGAAAGCTTTGGTCCCAACATCCAGTCCCTTTACTGGGTAAAAATTCATAAGACACAATTAGACGGATGCAAGGTTGAGCTTGTGAATGGAGAATAAAATTGGCAGAGATCTGGAAAATCTAAAAACATACAAATTTTTCAAGGTTATATATTTGGAATTTTCTAGAATCAGATGAAGTTGAGAAATTGAGAGGAAATGTGTCATGGTATTTATTTTTGTTGACCACATTGTAACACAGGCAAACTGTAAAATGAGATGTGCATAACTTAATTAAAATTTTTATAAAATAGGTAATGGAGCACGGTTTGTGTGTACCAACAACTAACAAATGGTTCTACATAATTCCGTCAGCCATTCAAAATTTTATAATGTTTATTATAAAATTATAATGATGTTAGGTTTAGATCTTCAGCAAGGTATGAACACTTAGGAGTATATACTTACTCTAGAGGATAAATAGCTTAAGAGAGCAAAATAACCAAAGCATTCTTAGCCACTATAGAATACTAGATGAAAGAGGTACAAGAAAATATGGGGAAGTAGGAAAAAGTGGAAACCAGAGCTACCGGGGAAGGGTTAATCCTTGTGGTGAAGAATAAGAATCACTTTTACTGAGATAAAGCATTAAGGATGAAGGAAGCAAACATACATAAATCGGGGGAAAAAGAGTAGAAATTTGATTTTCATCCAAATAAAGACACACATTTCCTATACATAGTAGGACAAAGATGGTTTGCAGAAATGAAAGTGTAGGTATTAGGGAAGAGGGTTTAAGAAACCTGATAAAAATGTAAATACATGTGAAACATCTGAGAAGATGTTGCCTTCAGAATGGCAACAGAAAGCAGCTTATATATTTTTGAAAATTCAGCTGAAATCTGGAATGAGTTCATGATGGGACAAAATCCATTGGCCATAGTATATTCTGCATTCTGGGTTGATATTTCACCACTAAGTGTGGAAGTACACATGTGGTCATGGTGGGGCTAGTAAGGGGTTAGGAACTTGAAGGTGTTGGCAGGAGGAAAGTGCAAGAAGAGGTGGCATAGCCTGGACAGAAAATAAAGTGAATAACTAAAGACAGAGGGGAGACTGATTATTGATGACATTAGAATAAGGATAGAATTAGAGCAAGGGAAATGGACTGCTGTGATCAGAGGGTGGGATAGTAATATTTGAGGTTTTAGAAGGATTTTCACATTGGGGGATTTGGCATCATTTTTTGAACTTACTGATTTCTTCTTACTGACATTCTCAACTCCTTTCAACTTGTCTCCTGAGCTCATTTCCCTCTGCCAATATTCATATTGTAAAGATAGAAGATGCATTCAATCCTTTTATCTGTTCAGAAGAAGCACTTGTTTCTTAGCACGTGAGATGGTATTTAAGTGTAATGGATATTTTAGATACAGAAAGTGAAAGTGAAAGTGAAGTCGCTCAGTCGTATCTGACTCTTTGCGACCCCGTGGACTGTAGCCCATCAAGCTCCTCCATCCATGGGATTCTCCAGGCAAGAATACTGGAGTGAGTTGCCATTTCCTTCTCCAGGGGACCTTCCCGACCCAGGGATCGAACCCGGGTCTCCCGCATTGCGGGCAAACGCTTTAACCTCTGAGCCACCAGGGAAGCCCTTTAGATACAGAAGGACTAAATAATACAATGGCAGCAGTATCTCAGAAAGTTAGTATGATTAGCAGTAGTGGTAGCCATGTCTTTAGTTTTGGCTTAGTAAATACACCCCTAATGAAAAGAATTTAAATATAATGAAAAATGTATAAAGTCTTTCAAAGCAAATTGACAATCTGGCAAAGAACGTGTGCTGTGCTGAACTGCTTCAGTTGTGTCTGACTCTTTGCGACACTGTGGACTGCAGCCCATGAGGCTGCTCTGTCCATGGGGATTCTCTAGGCAAAAATACTGGAGTGGGTTGCTGTGCCTTCCTCCAGGGGATCTTCCTAACTCAGGGATCGAACCCACATCTCTTATATCTGCATTGACAGGTACGTTCTTTAACACCAGTGCTGCCTGGCAAAGAATACTAAGAAGCAAAAAGAAATGTGAGTGAGTAATGGAAAGAGTATTAAAGGTGGCTTTCCTTTGCAGGATTTGCTGAACTCCGGCAAGCTGTCTTTGTAGAGCACAGGGGACAGAAAGAAAAAGAAGTTTAGGGCTTGCCAAAATTTGGGAACACAAGAGGAGATCCCCACATTAACTTCCTTAGTGTGCAGGGTAAACTAGAAATAAAGCCTGACTCTCACCAAAAACACTGCAAGGGAAATTGTTTATTTTAGACTTTGCCATAGAATTAGACAGAAAAAAACAAAAAATCTTGCTTTGAGAATTTGTCCCCATAAGATGGCAGTCATACATATTTACAGCTGAATTTTATATTTCCTTAGACATTTCAAGCTGATAATTTAGTTTAAAATCATCACAGTTTCTACTCCCAGGGCTCTCTCAAGAAAGCCACAGTCACTATTCCCTTCAAAGAAGTCCTGCAGACCCAATTTCAAGGATGCAAAGTGGCAAAACACATGAGGAAATGAGCTCCCATTAGACAGCCACAGAAACAACACACAGTCCAGATCTTAAAACATGAATACAATAATAATCACCCGTTTTGTTTCTCTCAGTTATATAACAAGGTCATCCTCACAGTTGACCCTAACAACAGCTTCTTTGGATCCCTGGATCCAGGTTACATGTTAGCAGTTGGGAAACATTTGTGACCACACATCACATGCACAGCTGTGCTTGCTCCTGAGCACAGTGACACTGATTTCTAGGCACTTTGTTGAGAATTCAAACCCTAGGAAACTATCACATGGTTGAGAAGTAAAATATGCATGTTAAAATCAGACTAAATTGATCATTTTACAAAAGAAATATGCATCATTCAAATTTGGAAAAAAAAAAAAAGTGAACATATCTTCTTTTCTATGGCTACTGAGATAAAGTTAGCCTGATGCTCTCCTGGAACCTCTGTGTAGAGAGACAGAATCTAGATAAAAATCTAACTAGGTCCATTCTGCATACATCACACTCCATAAATAAAGAGGGTAGAATTCCAGCTTTTCAGACTATTTTAAGGGGCCAATACTATCTATCCTTGGTCTCACCTTGCCTTCCAGGTGTCTCTTCTTCAATATGACAGCACTGGGCCAATTAAATGTGTACTTCATTTTGAATCCTGAGAGTTTCCCTCCCCCTCACCCCTCTTTATCTCTTCCCCTAACAGGTCTTCCTTTGACCTGTTAGCAGGGCAAAGGCTACCAGAGTTTTGCCAAGAAACACACTGGTCATAGAAAACACCCTCTTCCAACAATACAAGAGAAGACTCTACACATGGACATCACCAGATGGTCAACACCAAAATCAGACTGATGACATTCTTTGCAGCCAAAGATGGAGAAGCTCTATACAGTCAACAAAAACAAGACCAGGAGCTGACTGTGGCTCAGACCATGAATTCCTTATTGCCAAATTCAGATGTAAATAGAAGAAAGTAGGGAAAGCCACTAGACCATTCAAGTATAAACTAAATGAAATCCCTTATGATTATACAGTGGAAGTGAGAAATAGATTTAAGGGACTAGATCTGATAGAGTGCCTGATGAACTATGGGCAGTGGTTTGTGACACTGTACAGGAGACAGGGATCAAGATCATCTCCAAGAAAAAGAAATGCAAAAAGTCAAAATGGTTACCTGAGGAGGCCTAACAAATAGCTAAGACAAGACAAGACACATAAGGCAAAGGAGAAAAGCAAAGATATACCCATTTGAATGCAGAGTTTCCAAAGAATAGCAAGGAGAGATAAGAAAGCCTTTCTCAGTGATCAGTGAAAAGAGATAGAGGAAAACAATAGAATGGGAAAGATGAGAGATCTCTTCAAGAAAATTAGAGATACCAAGGGAACATGCCATGCAAAGATGGGCTCAATAATGGACAGAAATGGTACAGACCTAACAGAAGCAGAAGATATAAGAAGAGGTGACAAGAATACACAGAAGAACTATACAAAACAGATCTTCACAACCCAGATAATCACAATGGTGTGATCACTCACCTAGAGTCAGACATCCAGGAATGAGAAGTCAAGTGGGCCTTAGGAAGCATCACTATGAACAAAGCTAGTGCAGGTGATGGAATTACAGTTGAGCCATTTCAAATCCTAAAAGATGATGGTGTGAAAGTGCTGCACTCAATATGCCAGCAAATTTGGGAAACTCAGAAATGGCGACAGGACTGGAAACGTTTGTTTTCATTCCAATCCCAAAGAAAGGCAACACCAAAGAATGCCCAAACTATCACACAATTGCACTCATCTCACAGGCTAGCAAAGTAATTCTCAAAATTCTCCAAGCAACAGTACATGAACTGTGAACTTCCAGATTTTCAAGCTGGATTTAGAGCAGCCAAAGGAACCAGAGATCAAATTGTCAACATCCGTTAGATCATTGAAAAAGTAAGAAAGTTCCAGAAAAACATCTACTTCTGCTTTATTGACTATGCCAAAGCCTTTGACTGTGTGGATCACAACAAACCGTGGAAAATTCTTCAAGAGTTGGGAACACCTCCTGAGAAATGTGGTTGCAGTTATGTCCAGTTAGAACTGGACATGGTATAACAGACTGGTTCCAAATCAGGAAAGGAGTATGTCAAGGCAGTATATTGTCACCCTGCTTATTTAACTTATATGCAGAGTACATCATGAGAAATGCTGGGCTGGGATGAGACACAAGCTGGAATCAAGATAGATGGGAGAAATATCAATAACCTCAGATATGTAGATGACAACACCCTTGTGGCAGAAAGTGAAAAAGAATTAAAGAGCCTCCTGATGAAAGAGGAGAGTTAAAAAGTTGGCTTAAATCTCAACATTCAGAAAACTAAGATCATGGCATCTGGTCCCATCACTTCATGCCAAATAGATGGGGAAACAACGGAAACAGTGAGAGACTTTTTGGGGGGCTCCAAAATCACTGCAGATGGTGACTGCAGCCATGAAATTAAAGGACACTTGCTCCTTGAAAGAGAAGTTATGAACAACCTAGACAGCATATTAAAAAGCAGAGACATTACTTTGCCAACGAATATCCATCTAGTCAAAGCTATGGTTTGTCCAGTAGTCATGTGTGGATGTGAGAGACTATAAAGAAAACTGAGCGCTGAAGAACTGATGCTTTTGAACTATGGTGTTGGAGAAGACCCTTGAGAGTCCCTTGGACTGTAAGGAAATCCAACCAGTTTATCCTAAAGGAAATCAGTCCTGAATATTCACTGGACGGACTAATGCTGATGCTGAAACTCCAATACTTTGGCCACCTGATGCAAAGGACTGACTCACTGGAAAAAGACCCTGGTGCTAAGAAACATTGCAGGCGGGAGAAGAAGGGGTTGACAGAGGATGATATGGTTGGATGGCATCACTGACTCTATGGACATGAGTTTGAGTAAGCTCTGGGCGTTGGTGATGGACAGGGAAGCCTGACATGCTGCAGTCCATGTGGTTGCAAAGAGTCGGACATGACTGAGCAACTGAACTGAAGTTATCTTTTCCCCAGGTCTGGTGCTAACCAATATCCGAAGTGTTGAAATTGAGCAGAACCTGGGCACAAAATTCTTTCTCTGCCCCCCTTTCTTGATTATAGAAAATAGGTTTCATTCAGCCTCCTTGAGTTTCCCTATATTCCATAGGCAGAATAAAACAGTTGCCAATTTGCAGAGAGGGGATGCAGAGATAAGAGAGTATTGGTGAAGGAACAATAGTGCTGCCTTGGGCAGGGTCATTATTCCCCCCTCAAGGGGTATACATATCAAAATTTCTGTGCTGTTTTGCAGATACTGAAACCCCTATTATGTGAGTGAAGTTAATGGTATGCAGTCCATAAGCATGCAGACCCCAGACCAGTTGGAACCAGAAGGTTGATAATGCTGATTCCCATCTACCTCACCACCAATCAATCAGAAGAATGCCCACAAGCTGACCACTCACTCCATTATCCCTTCCAGGTAGAGACACAACAATTTTTGAGGGCATTAGCCCTCTGTGGAAGAAGGCAATGGCAACCCACTCCAGTACTCTTGCCTGGAAAATCCCACGGATGGAGGAGCCTGGTTGGCTGCAGTCCATGGGGTCGCTAAGAGTCGGACATGACTGAACAACTTCACTTTCACTTTTCACTTTTATGCATTGGAGAAGGAAATGGCAACCTACTTCAGTGTCTTGCCTGGAGAATCCCAGGGACGGCAGAGCCTGAGGGCTGCCGTCTATGGGGTCACACAGAGTCTGACATGACAGAAGCGACTTAGCAGCAGCAGCAGCAGCAGCCCTCTATGACCTCCTTTGCCTGACAAGGCAATAAAGCTATTCTCTCCTACCTCACCCAAAACTCTGTCTCTGAGATTTAAATTGGTGTCAGGGTACAGAGGCCAGATTTGACTTCACTATTAACCAGTAGTAGAGTGTAGCCTATCATTGGCATTGTGCTTTAGCCTGATAAATGACAAGTTCCTGATAAATGACAATCCAGCATTCTTAGAAGCAATGACAGCAGGTTCAATATATATATTTTTAAATTACAGCTTAGTTAATATAAACTAGATTCACCAGACATGTCATGTCATTGGACTAACTGAACTGCATTGCAGTGAGATTCCCCATAAGAGATTTCAGTATTTACCATCCAACTATATTCCCAAACATAGAACACTAGTGTGTAGGAATATATGTAACAAGTCAGAAGATCTTTGAGTCTACCAATAATGCAGCTCAAAGCAGAAGAAAAAGAGAGCAGCTCTTTAAACCTAAGGGAGAAATACAGCCTTGTTCCAGGTCATACACTGGGCAAGTATAATACATTGTTTCACTAGGAATGCATTTAATAAACACATTTTCATCTGCAAAATGAAATTGAGAGGATTTTTCTTTATGAATTTTGGCCCATATGTCTAGAAAAGATGAACTCAGATGGCTGGGACAGGATGGGTCTGAAGCAGATAGGTTTGCTCTCTTAAAAGTCTAGGATCAGGTATGTCTCTGCTTTGAAGGATGGCATATCATATGATAATCCAAGGACCAGAGCTAGAATTCAAATTCTCAGTGTCCACAGTAGCCTTCACGGCCCCATTTACAGAGTAAAGGCTGAAAGCCAAATGTTGCTCTCTGTTAGTAACAATGCCCTGTGTCTCTTCCTTAGTGATGTCACTTCCTGATTTTAGTCTGTGGGCCAGTTGTCCCCAAGCTAAGATTCAGCTCATTCTCAACTACAGAGGCTGAGTACTGCCTCATGGTCATAATTTATAATGACTAGTTCCATGTCTATTTGTTAAAAAAAAATTGCAAATAGCCACTCCAATATAGGTGTCACACAGAAGCCGTGTTAGTTAATCCTAGGGAGAGATTCCTTGTGCCTGAATGCGATCAAGTAACCTTTGTCAAGTATCGTGTCATTACAGTAATGACCTAAGTTGATGTTTGAAAGTTAGTCTAACACAGAGAGAAATTCTGTTTCTTCTTTCATTCTGGACGTCAATAATATTCAGAATGTTGTACAGAGACTTCAAGTATTTGAAAGATTTCTCAAGGGTGGCCATAAAAATTAAACAGCCATCAAAGAAGGTGAAGTGCCTGCCTTCTTCACTTCACACTCTTTAGCCACAAGATAATTTTTTTTTTCTCCCTGCTTTATTTCTGTGTGGATTGTTTGAATAAAAGATTTCATTGATTATCAAAAAGCCACTGTTTTATTTCATCAACTAAAATGGTATTTTGTTATAAAGTATTTGGATAGTCACAATTATGCAAGATTTCATTTATGCATAAATGACAAGTTTGGAAAGACGTGTCTGAAACCATAACAACAAAACGAAACAGCACTGTTCTTCCTAAGTTGCCAAAGATGACCAACTACACCCAGTGGGAACATGCTGTGTGCATATGTGTGAATGTCTCATACGACTATGATAATGAGAGTCTGCACATAAAGTAATGCATAATAGCATATTATGCACTAACATTTCTAAGTGTGTCAGCAGAGCTGGTAGGGTTTGATAGAGCGTACTGGTTGCTGCCTTCTGGCAAAGTATGATGGAGATCAGAGATGACACACAGATTTTTTAATTTTCACTTCTTGGTTCTATCAAAGGTAGGGATAGATTTTTAGGTAGTCTCTGGGTACATTTAGCATATGAGCACAATCTCCTATAATTGAGAATGAAGCATACGGTGTAAGAACTTGTCTGAATCTTTCTCAAGCTGTTGTCCAGATTTTGTGGGGTCTTGAAAGACTTATGCTCCAAAATCAATTTGATGTTCCTGATTGCTAATGTTTGCTTTACGGCCTTAACACTAAACACATGTATACACATGTGGCCACTTAACAGCTTAATGTCTCTGCACTTGTGCAGACTGTCAAACTGCTCTTAATTCACCTATGGAGATCTCCCCTGTGAGATGTCTTTCATCTTCATGACTTAGGAATAATGGAATTTGAAGAAGTTCTATCAGTGGATTTAAGAGACCTCTTTTCAAAATGCTTCATTTTTGAAGATCTGTGAGGACAAGTTGAATGCAATCTTCATTCTGCACTGATAGATATTAATGAAGAAAATGTACCAAAAGCTATATCATTTACCTCACATTTGATTATTCACATCAGTTATTATATAAAACTACCAAGAATGATATACTTTATAAGCAATAGCCAATACTCAGAATAAATATCTTAAGTTAAAATAGTGTTACTCTGTAAAACTGCTTCACATTTTAAAAGAAGAATGCAATTTCAGAATGTTTACTTTAAAACAAATCACATTTGCACATCTTCCACACCTCCCTCTTCTCCCTCTTCTCTTTCAGCTAACAGTACTGAGCATGTTTTTGTTATGAGGAAACTATATACACACTGAGAGGTATATTATCACTGGGCTTCCAAGGTAGTACAGTAGTAAAGAATCTGTCTGCCAATGCAGGAGACGTAGGTCTGATCCTTGGGTTGGGAGGATCCCCTGGAGAAGGAAATGGCAACCCACTCCAGTATTCCTGCTGGGAAAATTCTATGCACAGAGGAACTTGGTGGACTACAGTCTATAGGGTCGCAGAGTCAGACACAATTTAGTGACTAAACAACATCATCATCATTAATATCAATTAGGTGTATTTTGTTTTGTTTTGGTTTGGTTATGCTTTTTAGAACTAGCATGAGTTGTTTTGCCACAGGATTAGAAACAAATATATATTGTTTTATTTCACTCCTTTGGTAGATTTGATGTTAAAATGATGACATAAAATATATGAGACTCATAAAGAATTTTTAATCTCATTTAGTACCAAATGTTTACCTAAGAGATCAAAATACATACTCCTATAATAAAATACCGCTTATTTTCTTGAAAGAAAAATTACAGATACAGAATCAGTGTATTCCAAATTATTGTATAATTTTCATAGAAAAGTGTAATAATTGCATACTTAAAATGTTTGAAGAATATTAAAAGACCCCCTTTATCACTGTTTCTATTCCCCATAGTCATTTTTATTACTATTTTCCCTTTTTCCCTATTACTACAAACTGTTGAACTGTTTCTCTTTCTTCTTTGGTTTCTCTCAAGTGAAAATGTTTGAAATGACCTCATAATATTATCCATTTTACTTCTTTGTTTATACAAAACTTGATGTTCACTCTTCTTCAAAGGCAAATGAACTGTATTTCTTTCAGCATACTCAATGATTTTATCTATTAATTGGGTACAGGCATCCTCAGTGTTATATTCTCAGTACATGTGACAGCCGATGAATCTAACTTTACTCTTTTTATCTGTGAGGTCAAACCAGATATATTATGGTATGCATTCATCTGAAGAGATCATAAAGGGAAGACTCAATATGGTGCAATGAACTTATTGTGTCTTCATGGACACGACCTAAGACTTGACTAAAAAGTCAGAGTAATCAGAAACCTTATCAAATTATCATTTTCCAGATATTCCATCATTATCAGACTAGTAAAGTAATGCTCAAAATTCTCCAAGCCAAGCTTCAGCAATACATGAACTGTGAACTTCCAGATGTTCAAGCTGGTTTTAGAAAAGGCAGAGGAACCAGAGATCAAATTGCCAACATCCGCTGGATCATGGAAAAAGCAAGAGAGTTCCAGAGAAAATATCTATTTCTGCTTTATTGACTATGCCAAAGCCTTTGACTGTGTGGATCACATGAAACTGTGGAAAATTCTGAAAGAGATGGGAATACCAGACCACCTGACCTGCCTCTTGAGAAGCCTGTATGCAGCTCAGGAAGCAACAGTTAGAACTGGACATGGAACAACAGACTGGTTCCAAAAAGGAAAAGGAATACGTCAAGGCTCTATATTGTCACCCTGCTTATTTAACTTATATGCAGAGTACATCATGAGAAATGCTGGGCTGGAAGAAACAAGCTGGAATCAAGATTGCTAGGAGAAATAGCAATAACCTCAGATATGCAGATAACACCACCCTTATGGCAGAAAGTGAAGAGGAACAAAAAAGCCTCTTGATGTAAGTGAAAGAGGAGAGTGAAAAAGTTGGCTTAAAGTTCACCATTCAGAAAACGAAGATCATGGCATCTGGTCCCATCACTTCATGGGAAATAGATGGGGAAACAGTGGAAACAGTGTCAGACTTTATTTTTTGGGGCTCCAAAATCACTACAAATGGTGATTTCAGCCATGAAATTAAAAGAGGCTCACTCCTTGGAAAGAAAGTTATGACCAATCTAGACAGCATATTCAAAAGCAGAGACATTACTTTGCCAACAGAGGTCCGTCTAGTCAAGGCTATGGTTTTTCCAGTAGTCATGTATAGATGTGAGAGTTGGATTGTGAAGAAGGCTGAGCCCTGAAGAATTGATGCTTTTGAACTGTGGTGTTGGAGAAGACTCTTGAGAGTCCCTTGGACTGCAAGGAGATCCAACCAGTCCATTCTGAAGGAGATCAGTCCTGGGTGTTCTTTGGAAGGACTGATGCTAAAGCTGAAACTCCAGTAGTTTGGCTACCTCATGCGAAGAGTTGACTCATTGGAAAAGACTTTGATGGGAGGAATTGGGGGCAGGAGAAGGGGACGACCGAGGATGAGATGGCTGGATGGCATCACTGACTCAGTGGATGCGAGCCTGAGTGAACTCCAGGAGTCGGTGATGGACAGGGAGGCCTGGCGTGCTGCGATTCATGGGATTGCAAAGAGTCGGACACAACTGAGCAACTGAACTGAACTGAACTGTGGTGTTGGAGAAGATCCTTGAGAGTTCCTTGGACTGCAAGGAGATCCAACCAGTCCATTCTAAAGGAGATCAGTCCTGTGTGTTCATTGGAAGGACTGATGCTAAAGCTGAAACTCCAATACTTTGGCCACCTCATCCAAAGAGGTGACTCATTGGAAAAGACCCTGATGCTGGGAGGGATTGGGGGGAGGAGGAGAAGGGGACAACAGAGGATGAGATTGCTGGTTGGCATCACTGACTCGATGGACATAAGTTTGAGTGAACTCCAGGAGTTGGTGATCGATAGGGAGGCCTGGCGTGCTGCGATTCATGGGTCGCAAAGAGTAGGACATGACTGAGCGACTGAACTGAACTGATGGAAGCAAAGAAATGGGAGAAGGAAATTGCAACCTACTCCAGTACTCTTTGCCTGGAAAATCCCATGGGTGGAGGAACCTGATAGGCTGCAGTCCATGGGGTCGCGAATAATCAGACAAGACTGGACGATTTCACTTTCACTTTTCCCTTTCATGCATTGGAGAAGGAAATGGCGACCCACTCCAGTGTTCTTGCTTAGGGAATCCTAGGGACAGAGGAGCCTGGTGGGCTGCCATCTCTGGGGTCGCACAGAGTTGGACACGACTGAAGCGACTTAGCAGCAGCAGCAGCAAGCAAAGAAACATATTGTTCAAACCTCTAAATTGTATTTCTTAAACTTGCACTCACTCATTTGTTCAATGGCCAAATATTGAGCATCATAAGCACCACACTGGACAATACCCTTGGAGACACATGGGCCTACTCTCTCAGGGTTTACAATCTTGGCTTTACCATGTATGAACTAATATTTGCATTACCTCATGTCACTTAAACTTTCTGCCTCACTTCCCTTTCCTCACTTTTCTTCATGCTCATAATATGTGAATTATGGCATATATAGTATCATTTGGTAGCTAAGAAAATTTAATAACAACACAAAATGTTTCTGAAGAATGATGGGTTGAAAATGTTAGTTCTTAGTAGTAGTATTAGCAGTACCATCTAAAAGATATAAACAAATAAACAATTATCCATGATGAATGCCACAAGTCTCCTGCCTTGAGGGCATATTCTTTACCAGTTGAGCCATCAGGGAAGCCCAAGAACACTGGAATGGGTAGTGTATCCCTTCTCCAGTGGATCTTCCCAACTCAGGAGTTGAATTGGGGTCTCCTGCATTGCAGGCAGTTTCTTTACCAGCTGAGCTACTAGGGAAGGCTTTAAGAGATATAAACAAAGAAACAATTATTAATTATAAATGCTGCTGCTGCTGCTGCTGCTAAGTCACTTCAGTTGTGTCCGACTCTGTGAGACCCCATAGACGGCAGCCCACAGGCTTCCCTGTCCCTGGGATTCTCCAGACAAGAACACTGGAGTGGGTTGCCATTTCCTTCTTCAATGCATGAAAGGGAAAAGTGAAAGTGAAGTCACTCAGTCATGTCCAACTCTTTGCGACCCCATGGACTGCAGCCTACCAGGCTCCTCCATCCATGGGATTTTCCAGGCAAGAGTACTGGAGTGGGGTGCCATTGCCTTCTCCAAATTATAAATGCTACAAATGTTAAAAAGAAGAACAGCAGCTGAGGAAGCATATAGTGGGATGATTTCACAAATAATAACTTCAACTACAGATAACTTGCCTATATGAGAAAGGGCAAGTGATGCCAATATATATATTAAAAAATATTAGATAGCACTCAGATTTGTAACTGAAACCATCACATCTGTAGGTGTTTCACAATTCATTAATAATGTTTATTTCTAGAAGCTTACCTTTAATTTTTCTCAAATTAACTATTTCTGGATAAAATGTCAAGGAAGAAGTGGTTAAAAACCTCTAAACTGGGGAAAATGATCTGCTTTTGAATTACTAAACAGATAAAGGAGTATGTGAGGAGATAGTAAGATGGGTTTTTCATAGTCATGGTCTAAATAGCAACCATAAACCAGCTATAAAGATCCAGTGCTAACTGGTTCTAGTCCCACCACTCCAAAAACTCCACTTCTGTTAGATGTAATCACACAGGTTAACTATGTGGTCTCAGTCCATCAGATTTTTTTTTTCCCCTTTCTGGCTTTTTATTCTTCATCCTATGAAAGTTTTTTATCTTCTGCCCCCTTTGGTAGTTCTCTGAGACTGTCCATTTCACCATGTGCTAAATGAAGTTTGTTTGTATCACCAAAACTGTCTCCTTAAATCTTTAATTTATGTATTTACTAATGTTTTTTGGAGATGAGGGATGAGACCTGAAGTTGACTACTAATGGCCTATAAGGCAAGATAGGTTGAGGAGGTGCCTGCTGAATCCTTGAGCTCACTATTTCTCTTGTCATTATTGAGATGCTGAGGGTAATAAATAAAATAAAGATTTTATTTATCACTCAAATAAAGATTTCAGCTTTATTCTCTTTCATGCAGCTCACCTATCATAATAAACTTTTGTATATATACACATATATGTATATTATATATCATTTAATTATATATATATACACACACACATATATATAATATAGAGAGAGGTTTCAGGGTTTGCTAAAATTCCCAGAAATGTTCTGGGGTCACAGAAAAATTCTGGGATAGTTATACTGGAATTCTGCAATAGATAGCAACCTTCAAGGGATTCACAAAGCCTTGTAGTAAGTCCATAGCAGAAATAGCCCAAGAAATCCGGACTGTTTCCACCATCAAGATTCAAAGTCTAAATAGGTATAAGTTAGACTATTAAGAGCCATCAGCGTGTCTGCACCATACAGAAATTTTGAGAAAGGAATAAAAATAGCACAGTGTTGTTTAGTTGCTGAGGTACACTGTACAACATCACAAAATCCCCAGCCCAGTGGCACCTAACTCTTAGGTATTAATTGGCTTAACTAAATAAATGGGATCCTCGTGTGAGAACTTAGCTTAGCTTTCTGCCAGCTTGGGACAAGCAGGTTGTTGGTTCTTGCATATGCAGTCAACTCAGCCATCAGGTTACGGGTCCAAATGCACGACTAGCCAGAAGTATGGCTTGCACCCACTTCCAGCTAGATACACCTGATTAGAAAGCTTGCTTGCACCTCATTTGTAGCCAGGATCTCACAGCCTGCTGGCAGCTCTCAGATGAATTATCTAACTCTTTCTTTCTTTTGGTTATCTTTTGGGGAGTGGCTGTGATTCCTACAAGAATAGTATCTTTTCCATCTTATTTGTGGCACTTCTTGGGTCCCTTGAGTCATTTGATAATACCAGGAATATATATTGTTAGTCCCAGCTAGTCTTTCAAGTCATGTTTGACTCTTTGCAACTCCATGTACTATACAGTCCATGGAATTCTCCAGGCCAGAATACTGGAGTGGGTAACTTTTCCCTTCTCCAGGGGATCTTCCCAACACAGGGATCAAACCCAGGTCTCCTGCATTGCAGGCGGATTCTTCATCAGCTGAGCCACAGGGGAAACCCAAGAATACTGGAGTGCGTAGCCTATCCCTTCTCCAGCAGATCTTCCCGACCAGGAACTGAACCAGGGTCTCCCGCATTGCAAGCGGATTCTTTACCAACTGAGCTATGAGGGAAGCCCTAGAACCTGACAGGATATATGAAATTATTTTTTCTTTTTAAGCTCTCAGAAATTGGCCAAACTGGAAGATGATATTCAAAGCCTGATAGCAATTTTTTTAGACCTTCTTCCCTAAGCTAAAAAAAACTGTGAACCCAGAGTACAGGGAAAACATTCCATCTAACCTTACTCATTCTGACATCTTGAATATATTACTGAAAAAGTTATGTTAAAGTATTTAATCAAGTGGGTTTCTCATTTTCTTTTTGTAGCTTTGTCAATTTTTGCCCTATATATATTGAAGATGTATCACTGTGTAAATACAAGAATGTATCATTTAATGTTGTCATGTTCATTTTAATGTACACATTTAATAAAGACTGAAATTCATCTAGATATGTCCTCTTCATAAACAAGATACTCAAAATCTTAATTCTATTATCCCCTAGTAAAATGAAGGAAGTGATTGCTGTATAAGATTTTATATTCACCTTGGTTTTTTAGCTGTTGTACAAAATTTTAGGTATACTTTGATTTTTACCTCTATAAAATGTACTTATATACACATTTAATATCTGTTACATTTATCCACAAATGCTTTGAAGTTATAAAATTTTCATTTAGAAATCTCTTTAGTGAGAGTGTGTCAGATTTTTATCTAGACATTTACCCTCTTAAATGTATCAAAAGTGAAAGTGTTAGTTGCTCAGCTGAGTCCAACTCTTTGTGACCACATGGACTGTAGCTCACCAGGCCCCTTGTACGTGGAATTCTTCAGGCAGGAATACTGGAGTTGGCAGCCATTCCATTCTCCATGGGATCTTCCTGACCCAGGGATCGAACCTGGGTCTCTTGGTTGAAGGAGATGGTAAAAAATTGCAGGGAGATTTTTTTTTTTTTTTTTACCATCTAAGCTATGATAGCATATACATATATTTAAATACACAAGTGTCTACAGTGACACTGTCTTTGAAGATATTATTTCATTACCTTTACATGTTTCTTTGTTGCCATTAAGAAGTAAACAAATGCAGATAATCTTCCCATTCTGTCTTAAAAATTTTTTTAAACTTTCATGGTCCGAAACAACAATTACATTTGTACCAACCTAATATGCTGAGCGTCAAAGAATTGATGCTTTTGAACTGTGTTGTTGGAGAAGACTCTTGAGAGTCCCTTGGACTGCAAGGAGATCCAACCAGTCCATTCTACAGGAGATCAGCCCTGGGATTTCTTTGGAAGGAATGATACTAAAGCTGAAACTCCAGTACTTTGGCCACCTCATGAGAAGTGCTGACTCATTGGAAAAGACTTTGATGCTGGGAGGGATTGGGGGCAGGAGGAGAAGGGGACGACAGAGGATGAGATGGCTGGGTGGCATCACTAACTCGATGGACGTGAGTCTGAGTGAACTTCGGGAGCTGGTGATGGACAGGGAGGCCTGGCGTGCTGCGATTCATGGGGTCGCAAAAAGTCGGACACGACTGAGTGACTGAACTGTACTGAATATGTATATTTCATTTCTAGAACATTAACTGGTTCCTTTTCAAATATGCTTAATTGTATACACTTTCATCTTCTCTATTATTTTTACTTTTAAAAATATAATTCTTGAATTGGCTCTTGATGTGTATTACACAAATCTTGTGGAAGAGAACCCATTGCAAGAAACAGTATTGTTGGTGACCTTTGGATACTCCAGAGAATTTACATTAAAAATATTTTTCCTTATTCACTCTCACAAATGGGGTTCCAATCAGTAACTTCCCAATGGACTGGCAGACAGTTTCTTATAATTTGCTGTAATCCGACTCTTCCCATCGTATTCTTCCTTCCTTTTTTGTTTCTCAGGTATCAGACATACCGCTCCAAATTCCTCTCTTTTATCTACCATTAACATTTCCTCCCATAAACCTCTTGTATGGCTAATTCTGATTTGGCATTTCAGTCACAATGAACACTGGTATTTGAGGTATTTGTGAAAACAGAATTCTGTGATATATAGCTGCTGCTGCTGTGTTGCTTCAGTCGTGTCCGACTCTGTGCGACCCCATAGATGGCAGCCCACCAGGCTCCACCATCCCTGGGATTCTCCAGGCAAGAACACTGGAGTGGGTTGCCATTTCCTTCTCCAGATATATAGCTACTCTCACTTAATTTGACTTGTTTCCTCCTGTCTTTAGAATTTAGTAATTTTTAACTTCAATTTTGGATTTTATTCTTGCACTGAAAAACTATTCATTAAATATAACTGAGCTGTTATTTTTTAAAGAATGGTACGTATGGCAAAACCAATACAATATTGTAAAGTAATTGGCCTCCAATTAAAATAAATTTATATTAAAAATAACTGTAAAAAGCATATAACATAAAATTTACCATTTAACTATTTTAAGTGTGCAGTCTAGTAACATTCTGTATGTTCACATTCTTTTCCAAGAGATTTCTAGAACTTTTTCATTTCACATAATTGAAACTTTATACCCATAGAAAGACTCCCCATTCCCCTCTCCAAACCACAGTCCCTGGAAACCATCTTCCTATTTTGTTTCTGTGAGTCTGATTATTTTGAATAGCTCATATAAGAATCATAAAATACTGTCTTTGTGACTGGCTTATTTCATTTAGCCTAATGTCTTAAAGGTTCATCACTATTGTAGCATGTGTCAGAATTTTTTAAATTAAGGTTGAATAACATTTTGGTGTGTGTGTGTGTGTATACATTTTATTTACCCATTCTTCCATCAGCAGACATCTGAGTTGTTTCTACCTCATGCTATTATAACTAATGTTTCAAAGAGTGAAGGTGTGTATCTCACAGAGATATAGCTCACATATTAAGTTGGTACAAATGTAATTGCAGTTTCGGGCTATGAATTTTAAATCAACATATCTGACAAAGATATGGCTTTCCACTCTCTTGGGACTACATTAAACTTAAAAACTTTTGTTTATCAAGGAAATAATAGAGCGAAAAGTGACCTATATAATAGGAGAATGTACTCGCAAATATCTAGTATGACAAATAGATGGGGAAACAGTGCCAGACTTTATTTTGGGGGGGCTCCAAAAATCACTGCAGATGGTGACTGCAGCCATGAAATTAAAAAACACTTGCTCCTTGGAAGGAAAGTTATGACCAACCTAGACAGCATATTAAAAAGCAGAGACATTACTTTGCCAACAAAGGTCTGACTGGTTAAGGCTATGGTTTTTCCAGTAGTCATGTATGGATGTGAGAGTTAGACTGTGAAGAAAGCTGAGTGCCGAGGAATTGACGCTTTTGAACTGTGGTGTTAGGGAAGACTCTTGAGAGTCCCTTGGACTGCAAGGAGATTCAATCAGTCCATCCTAAGGAGATCAGTCCTGGGTGTGCACTGGAAGGACTGATGCTGAAGCTAAAACTCCAATACTTTGGCCACCTCATGCGGAGAGCTGACTCATTTGAATGGCACTGAAACATGTATAATATCATATATGAAATGAATCGCCAGTCCAGGTTCGATGCAGGATACAGGATGCTTGGGGCTGGTGCACTGGGATGACCCAGAGGGAAGGTACAGGGAGGGAGATGGGAGGTGAGTTCAGGATGGGGAACATGTGTACACCTGTGGCAGATTCATGTTGATGTATGGCAAAACCAATACAATACTGTAATAAGCCTCCAATTAAAATAAATACATTTATATTTGAAAAAAAAAAAAAAGACCCTGATGTTGGAAAAGATTGAGGGCCGGAGGAGAAGGGGATGACAGAGGATGAGATGGCTGGATGGCATCACTGACACAATGGACATGGGTTTGGGTGGACTCTGGGAGTTGGTGATAGACAGGGAGGCATGGCATGCTGTGATTCATGGAGCTGCAAAGAGCTGGACACGACTGAGCGGCTGAACTGAATTGAATAAAGAATATATAAAGAACTCCTACAACTCAACAGCGACAACAATAACAAAAGCCTCCAAACATCCTGTTTAAAAAGAGGGGGGCACAATCCTTGAATACTGAAAGAAAATAAACAAATGGCCAATAAGCATACGAAAAGATGCTCAACATCACTAATCATTAGAGAAATACAAATCAAAACCACAATGTGATATTGCCTCACACCAATTAAAATGACCATTATTTTTAAAAAGACCATAATACCCCAGAAAGAACACACTGGCAAGAATGGGGAGAAATTTGAACCCTTGTGTATTACTGGTGGGATTGTGAAATGTTGCAACATATATAGAAAACAGTATGGTAGTTCCTTAACAACTAAAGATAGAATTACTATGCAATCTAGCATAGCATAATTCTCATATCTGGGCTGCAATTTTAGGTAGAGTGGGTAAACATGATTTCATCAAGCAACTGACACTTAGGCAACAATTCAGGCTGGTGAAAGAATCAGCTGTACTATTACCTGGAGAGCATATTTTACTAGAAAGAGCAGGTAGTAATAGACACTAAAATGAGACTGCTTCGAGTCTATGAAAACCTGCCAGAAGACACAGTAGCTGGAAAGAATTAACTAGAGAGTAAGAGTACTAGGAGGTGAGTCCAGGGAACGGTGTTGAGAAAACTGGTTACACACAAAATAATGAAACTAGACCACTATTACACATCATACATTACAGATTCAAATGTAAGAGCTGAAACCATAAAACTCCCAGAGGAAAACTTCAGTTGAGTTCAGCTCAGTCATGTACAACTCTTTCTGACTCCAAGGAATGCAGCACACCAGGCTTCCCTATCCATTACCAACTCCCAGAGCCTAGTCAAACTCATGTCCATCACATCAGTGATGCCATCCAACCATCTCATCCTCTGGTGTCCCCTTCTTCTCCTGCCTTCAATCTTTCCCAGCATCAGGGTCTTTTCAAATGAGTCCATCTTCGCATCAAGTGGCCAAAGTATTGGAGTTTTAACTTCAGAATCAGTCCTTCCAATGAATATCCAGGATTGATGGCCTTTAGGATGGACTGGTTTGATCTCCTTGTAGTCCAAGGGACTCTCAAGAGTCTTCTCCAGCACTGCAGTTCAAAATCATCAATTCTTTGGCACTCAGCTTTCTTCACAGTCCAACTCTCACATCCATACATAACTACTGGAAAAACCATAGCCTTGACTAGACGGACCTTTGTTGGTAATGTCATGTCTCTGCTTTTTAGTATACTGTCTAGGTTGGTCAGGAAGCAACAGTTAGAACTGGACATGGAACAACAGACTGGTTTCAAATAGGAAAAGGAGTATGTCAAGGCTTTATATTGTCACCCTGCCTATTTAACTTGTATGCAGAGTACATCATGGGAAACTCTGGACTGGAAGAAACACAAGCTGGAATCAAGATTGCCAGGAGAAATAGCAATAACCTCAGATATGCAGATGACACCACCCTTATGGCAGAAAGTGAAGAGGAACTAAAAAGCCTCTTGATGAAAGTGAAAGAGGAGAGTGAAAAAGTTGGCTTAAAGCTCAACATTCAGAAAATGAAGATCATGGCATCCGGTCCCATCACTTCATGGGAAATAGATGGGGAAACAGTGGAAACAGTGTCAGACTTTATTTTCGGGGGCTCCAAAATCACTGCAGATGGTGACTGAAGCCATGAAGTTAAAAGACGCTTACTCCTTGGAAGAAAAGTTATGACCAACCTAGACAGTATATTCAAAAGCAGAGACATTACTTTGCCGACTAAGGTCCGTCTAGTCATGGCTATGGTTTTTCCTGTGGTCATGTATGGATGTGAGAGTTGGACTGTGAGGAAGGCTGAGCACCGAAGAACTGATGCTTTTGAACTGTGGTGTTGGAGAAGACTCTTGAGAGTCCCTTGGACTGCAAGGAGATCCAACCAGTCCCTTCTACAGGAGATCAGCCCTGGGATTTCTTTGGAAGGAATGATGCTAAAGATGAAACTCCAGTACTTTGGCTACCTCATGCGAAGAGTTGACTCATTGGAAAAGACTCTGATGCTGGGAGGGATTGGGGGCAGGAGGAGTAGGGGACAACAAAGGATGAAATAGGTGGATGGCGTCACTGACTCAATGGTGTGAGTCTAAGTGAACTCTGGGAGTTGGTGATGGACAGGGAGGCCTGGCATGCTGCAATTCATGGGGTCGCAAAGAGTCGGACATGACTGAGAGACTGAACTGAACTGAACTAGGTTGCTCGTAACTTTTCTTCCAACGAGCAAGAATCTTTTAATTTCATGGCTGCAGTCACCATTTGCAGTGATTTCAGAAAACTTAGGCAGTACAATTTTCAACATTAGTATTAGCAATATCTTTCTGGATATGTCTCCTCAAACAAAGGAAACAAAAGCAAAAAATAAACAAGCAGGACTACCATGAAACTAAAAAGTCTCTGCACAATGAAGGAAACCATCAACAAAGCAAAAAGATAGCTTACCAATGACAGAAGATATTTGCAAATCATATGTCTGATAAAAAGTTATATCCAAAATATATAAAGAACTCATACAACTCAACAACCATAAAAATAAACAACCTAATTAAAAGCATGAGAAGAGGACCTGAATAAACATTTTTTCTAAAGTAGACAAAAAGATGGCCAGCAAGCACATCAACAGTGTTCAGCTATTAGGGAAATGCAAGTCAAAGCCACAATGATGGTTCACCTCATTCCCCAGGATGGCTATTATCAAAAGGTAAAAGCAAGAAGTGTGCTGAAGAGAATGTGAAGGAAAGAGAATCCTCATATACTGTTGGTGGGAATGTAAAGTAGTGCAGCCACTATGGAAAATAGTATGGAGAAGCCAAAAAAAACAAAAATAGAACTAACATATGATCCAGCAATTCTACTTCTGGGTATTTATCCAAAAAAAAAAAAAAATTCTAAAAGATGCATGAATCCCTACATTCATCGTGGTGTTATTTATAATAGCAAAGATGTGGAAATAACCTAAGCATCCACTGACAGATGGATAAAGATGATATTGCATTTTCACACACACACACACACACATACACACACACACGCAAACACATACAATGCAATACTATTCAGCCATAAAAAGATGAAATCTTGCCATTTGCAAAGCATAGATGGACCTTGAGGATATTATGCTAAGTGAAGTAAGTCAGAGAAAGATAAATACATTATGATTTCACCTATATGTGGAAATTTTAAAAATAAAAATTAAATGAATGCACCAAGCCAAACAAAAGTAAACACATAGGTACAGATAAGAGAATAGTGGTTACCAGAGGGGTAGGGAACAGTGAGGAGTCAAATGGGTAAAGGGGGTCAACTGTATCGTGGGGAGTTTTCTTTTACGTTAAGTAGTGTTCCCTTAAAATTCATGTCCACCTGGACACTCAGAATGTGACCATATTGGAAATAGGACTTTGCAGATTGAACTAAGAATCTCAGGATAAAGTCATCCTGGATTAGGCGTGGGTCCTAAATCCAATGACTGGTGTCCTTATGAGAAGAATAAAAGATGACCCAGAGAGAAGTACATATGGAGAAGGAGACAGAGATGGGGTTCTGCTCCCACAAGGCAAGGAATCCTGGGGCCACCAGAAACTAGAAGAGGAAAGGAAGGACTCTTCCCTATATCCTTCAGAGGAGATGTAGCCCTGCTGACTCCTGGATTTCATACCTTTAAGCTTCCAGAACTGGGAGGGAATACACTTATGTTGCCCGCCTGCCTGCCAAGTTGCTTCAGTTGTATCTGACTCTTTGTGACCCTTTGGATCATAGCCCACCAGGTTCCTCTGTCCATGGGATTTTTTCAGGCAAGAACGCTGGAGTGGGTTGCCATTTCCTGCTCCAGGCGATCTTCTCCACCCAGGGATCAAACCTGCATCTCTTACATTTCCTTTGCTGGCAGGCGGGTTCTTTACCACTAGCAAAATTTATGTTACTTCAAGCCAGACAACAAAGAAAAACATCCTGGTAGTTCATGGAGGAGGCTAAGGTAGACAACTGATATTCCTATGAGACCTGTTTACATACAATCTTTAAGGCGGTTTCTCTGTTGCCTCTGAGAGCTGTATCAGACAACTGAATATTTGATTAAGGTTTTCTGGAATTCAGGTACAAGTACACAGTCCTTCATGAAGACCTAATTCTTTATCTTTTTAAATTAGTCATGCTTTCTTTTTGTTTAATTAAATAAACAATGCTGCCCCAGAGCCCACTGTAGATGTTACAATAATATAATTACACATTTTTACGTCTTTAAACTCCTTAACTTCTGAAAATCAATGCATCTGACTCCAACCAAGGGTTTCAGATAAGAAATTAAGGCCCTATAGTAAGTCTGCCTTTTTTCTCCTCATTCTTCCTTCTTGGGGTTTAAATGAAAAGTTGACAAATGAAAGTTTATCCCTCAAGATTTATTTTCTAGGATCTCCAGGTTAACCACAACATATATTTTTTAGTTCATTTGGTTATATACTGCATGAATTGAAAACACAAGCCAACTTAAATTCCTAATGTATATGATACTATAAAATATTCTGCTAATAATGATTACACTAATCAATACTGATTCTTGCCAGACCCAGTTTCATCCCTCCTAACTGGCAAGAATTTGTGCTCCACTCTGTAACTGAGCCAAGTAAGGAAATATGTCATGAAATTTGTCCTCTTAGTAGTCAAGGCATGAACCTAGCATGTTAATGGAGATCACTCTAGAGCCAGAATCAATAGGTGCACAGCTCTGACAAAGCTTTCTTCAGGGTTCTACCTTCCTTTGAAGTTTTATGACTGATCCTCCACCTGGTTCCCTAGTAATACACTCCAGCCTTCTAGTCTGACTTCCAGCCACCAGCTAGGGCTGGGACTTCCATCCATCCACTCGGGCTGGGTCCCTCTTCTGAATAACATCCAGCCTCTCTGAGCTTGAAAGTTTCCCAGATGTTGCACATTTCCTTGCCTTCAAGACTTGGATCCTTCCCTGCATACTCTAGCTTGGATCTTTCCCCAGCGAGATTACTAAGAGTTATGCTTTCAACCACCAAATTAATTATTTCACTTTTGACCAGACTTCCACTCTGATGCCCTCTAACCTGCTCAGATCCCTGTGGAAGTATACTAATTCAGATTGCAGTGGGAACTTTTGGTTAACCCCATAGTAGAAAGAGTTCTTAAATTCTAAATTTTCTCTATTCCTAGTTTTCATCCTTTCTCACACTCTTGGAGATCCAGTATTCCATTGACCTCAAGTAACAAGGGTTTTGACTTATACACATTCCCAAATAAGATTTGGGAGCTAAAGATTTAAACTCTCAGCCAATATACAATATTTTCTCTGTGTTTAAATATTTCTAAATCTCTAATGGGAATGAGATTTCCACTATTAGAGTAAGTCAACATATGGGTCTTAGTGATCCAGTAAAGGGCAGAAAAACATGGAGGATGGGTCTGACAGAACTCAGATTATTTTATAGTAAATTTTAAAAAATATCACACTAAACTAAGGTTAAACTTGATGTCTGTCTCTTTAATCTGTTAAGTTGTTGCAAATACTAATGAACTTCCAAAAGAAAGTATGAAACAAGTTCACTAAATATATTGCAATGTTGAGGTGATGAATTTACCAGTTACATTGTAAGAATACTCTTCAAGAGGAAGGTAGACTAGCTAACCTGAATATATCCATGTCAACATCCAATGTAACCTTTTATATGTCCTTGTCCTAGTGAGAAGCTTAAGATCTCATATAAACAAGATTATTAAACTGACCTCGGACATGACTGAAGCGACTTAGCAGCAGCAGCAGCAGCAATATGGTCCTAACTACATACTTAACCAGGATTTATAGTTAGAACCCCATTAGAACTGTCTACGATCACTGTTAAGTATATTGTTCCTATTATTTTATTTAAGTGAACGCACAGAAACAGGGTGGACTCTATCAGGAGCTGTGCGTATTTAAGAATGTATGACCAAGGCACTTGAAAATATGCCATAGAACTTTTTAAAAATTTCTTTGTTGAAGAATATAAATAACACAGCTGACACTTACTGAATACTATATATTGAGCATGATTATTGCAATGAACATTTAATTTCTGTGAAAAAGGAAACTGGCATACAACAAAATTAAACTAATCAGTCAAAACCCCCCATCAAGAACTGATGAAATGGAAACTTGATTCGGGTTTCTTGAAACAGAATATTGCAGTAGTTAATCTTATGAGTTCTGGAATCAGATTAGGGAATTTCAAATCCTAGCATTAATATTACATTAGTATTATTGAATAAGTTACCAGGTTCATTAAATGTAAATTTGAGAAATTAGTATCTACAAAAAGCATTCAATAAGATGGTTACGTAAACTTTTATTTATTTTTCAGTCTGGTTTATGCTCTTCACTGTGCCACTTAATCTGTGACCCAATGATGAAACAGTTACATGTATGCCTTTGTTTCTTTTTGTTTCATAGCTATAACTGTCAATGAAAAGATTTAAAAAGTCGTCATTAGTTTGCAGAGCACATCATGAGAAACACTGGACTGGAACAAACAGAAGCTGGAATCAAAATTGCCGGGAGAAATATCAGTAACCTCAGATATGTAGATGACACCACCCTTACGGCAGAAAGTGAAGAGGAACTAAAAAGCCTCTTGATGAAAGTGAAAGAGGAGAGTGAAAAAGTTGGCTTAAAGCTCAACATTCAGAAAACCAAGATCATGGCATCCGGTCCCATCACTTCATGGGAAATAGATGGGGAAACAGTGGAAACAGTGTCAGACTTTATTTTTTTGGGCTCCAAAGTCACTGCAGATGGTGACTGCAGCCATGAAATTAAAAGACGCTTACTCCTTGGAAGGAAAGTTATGACCAACCTAGATAGCATATTCAAAAGCAGAGACAGTACTTTGCTGACTAAGGTCCGTCTAGTCACGGCTATGGTTTTTCCTGTGGTCATGTATGGATGTGAGAGTTGGACTGTGAAGAAAGCTGAGCACTGAAGAATGGATGCTTTTGAACTGTGGTGTTGGAGAAGACTCTTGAGAGTTCCTTGGACTGCAACGAGATCCACCCAGTCCATTCTGAAGGAGATCAGCCCTGGGATTTCTTTGGAAGGAATGATGCTAAAGCTGAAGCCCAGTACTTTGGCCACCTCATGCAAAGAGTTGACTCATTGGAAAATACTTTGATGCTGGGAGGGATTGGGGGCAGGAGGAGAAGGGGACGACAGAGGATGAGATGGCTGGATGGCATCACTGACTTGATGGAAGTGAGTCTGAGTGAACTCTGGGAGTTGGTGATGGACAGGGAGGCCTGGCGTGCTGCAATTCATGGGGTCGCAAAGAGTCGGACATGACTGAGCAACTGAACTGAACTGAATTAGTTACGCATAAAGGGCTTGGTATGTGTTAAAGTGTGGTTAATATCAGATAAAAAGTAGGGGCCTCCTACACACTGCAAATCCAACCTACTAGGCAATTATCAACATATTTACTTATATCTGCTCTGTGTTCTAACCCTAGTCAGTTTCTCGTCATTCGTTTTCTGACTGCACAACCTCTCCTTACCTTCCCTGCAGCCATGCTTTACCACTTCCATATTACTTTGCACAATAGATGTTAAGCTAAACACAGACTGTTCATCAAATACTTGTATGTGTACATTCAGCTGCTGCTATTTTTAATGGCAGCTCTCCAGATTTATGCAATAAGAAAGAAAACTGCACATTCTCCAAATGCTTGATGCCTGTGAAAACTATCTATGCAAGCTGTTCATTCTGTGTCATACTGTCACAGTAGAAGGGATTTTACAAATCTGCCAAGACTTTTTAGAGGGAGAAAATATAATTTCTAAAATGGATATTATTTTGCAAAATTTCCCCCACTGTTGAGATGTGACTTATTTTATGAACATTCTATTTTGAATGACCTGCAGCATTCCAGATTTTCATCCCCATTGTGTGGGTTACCTTTATACATTCCCAAATAGAGTTTTCCATACAATAGAAATATAAATCACATACAAGGACGAAGGGAGTGAATATTAGTAATCACCTATTTTTGAAAATGGTTATTTAGGATTCCATGCAAATAAATTAGAAAATTCCACCTCTAATCTGCATCTAGAACTTGATGTCTGGATAATTCAAAGTTAAAATATTTATTTTACAAACTATGTGCAATTAAGGTTTAAAAGGGAATATAAAGGATGAGGAATACTCCCCCTGTCACTATTTAAATAAGTAAAATTACATTAATCACATGGATATTAAATTTCTAGTATCATTCATAAAATTTTGGGAAAAATCTTTTATCTAATATGAACTTTCTTCCAGCCAGAATTAGGTACTCTTTTAAATAATTTCTTATTAAAATATGCTAAAGTTGCAACTAATTGGTAATCTGCTTGCAGCTTCCCAAGGACAAGTCCAAAATGTATCTTTTTTTTTTAATGTATTTACCTAACACATTTCAAATGTGTATTTTCCAAACATGACTCTATTTCCTTTCTAATTTTCCAATTCCGTCAACAATCAAACTCTTTTTTACCAATAAATAATTTTATGCTTTCCCCATTTACCATCCTGAAATGAGGTTCGGAGATAAAATAAGCCTTTATAAATCGCTGGTATGACTCAAAGTCCAAGTAACAAAATAGAACAGTTTCAACAATTTATTATTTATTATTATATTTTTATGTAGGTGACAAAACTCAGAAGTTATTCTGAATATGATTAAGAGAAAATAAAAGGTTAAGTGTGGATTAAGTATAAACTTTTATTAAGAGATTATAATTTTATTTTACTTGTCTGTGATAAGAGAAAGAGAAAAGGGGAAAATCCATCAAGTCAAAATGCCATATTAATGACTAGAAAGTGAAAACACATCAAGATGTAAACTACTGATATCATGTCAGTAAAATTTTTAATGTATTGTTAAAAGTAAATTACAAAAATATTTAGCAAATTATTAACAAATCAATACGATCTCCCTTTCTAGTTTATTTACTGTTAATATTCAGTTCATTTCAGTTCAGTTGCTCAGTCGTATACAACTCTTTGCGACTCATGAATCACAGCACGCCAGGCCTCCCTATCCATCACCGACTCCCGGAGTTCACTCAAATTCATGTGCATTGAGTCGGTGATGCCATCCAGCCATCTCATCCTCTGTCGTCCCCTTCTCCTCCTGCCCCCAATCCCTCCCAGCATCAGAGTCTTTTCCAATGAGTCAACTCTTCTCATGAGGTGGCCAAAGTACTGGAGTTTCAGCTTTAGCATCATTCCCTCCAAAGTACACCCAGGACTGATCTCCTTTAGAATGGACTGGATGGATCTCCTTGCGGTCCAAGGGACCCTCAAGAGTCTTCTCCAACACCACAGTTCAAGAGCATCAATTCTTCAGTGCTCAGCTTTCTTCACAGTCCAACTCTCACATCCATACATGACCGCAGGAAAAACCATAGCCTTGACTAGATGGAGCGACTGAACTGCAAAGCAATGTCTCTGCTTTTGAATATGCTATCTAGGTTGGTCATAACTTTCCTTCCAAGGAGTAAGCATCTTTTCATTTCATGGCTGCAATCACCATTTGTAGTGATTTTGGAGCCCCAAAAAATAAAGTCTGACACTGTTTCCACTGTTTCCCCATCTATTTCCCATGAAGTGATGGGACCAGATGCCATGATCTTCGTTTTCTGAATGGTGAGATTTAAGCCAACTTTTTCACTCTCCTCTTTCACTTGCATCAAGAGGCTTTTTAGTTCCTCTTCACTTTCTGCCATGAGGGTGGTATCGTCTGCATATCTGAGGTTATTGATATTTCTCCCATCTGTCTTGATTCCAGCTTGTGTCTCATCCAGCCCAGCATTTCTCATGATGTACTCCGCATAGAAGTTAAATAAGCAGGGTGACAATATACAGCCTTGATGTACTCCTTTTCCTATTTGGAACCAGTCTGTTGTTCCATGTCCAGTTCTAACTGTTGCTTCTTGAGCTGCATACAGGCTTCTCAAGAGGCAGGTCAGGTGGTCTGGTATTCCCATCTCTTGAAGAATTTTCCACAGTTTCTTGTGATCCACACAGTCAAAGGCTTTGGCATAGTCAATAAAGCAGAAATAGATGTTTTTCTGGAATTCTCTTGCTTTTTCCATGATCCAGCGGATGTTGGCAATTTGATCTCTGGTTCCTCTGCCTTTTCTAAAACCAGCTTGAACTTCTGGAAGTTCACGGTTCAGGTATTGCTGAAGCCTGGCTTGGAGAATTTTGAGCATTACTTTACTAGGGCATCACAATTATGCACTTACTGACTGATTAGACGTTATACTCTGAATGAATTAAAATTGTCTAGTAGCATCAGAAACATACATTTATTTAAACTAGCCTTCTGTCTACATGCCAGTTTTCTCCTAAATCACAAGATTTTTTGTGAAAGTTTCTGTCACTTTTGTTTTCAGTGTTACTGTGTACAGATGTACAGACACTTACACTTGAGATAAACTTTGGCCACCAAATACTCATAAGTTGTGCTGCCTGTGAGAAAATTAGTTGTTAGGTAGAACTATTTTATGCATTTCATCCCTGGCCTTAGACCACTAAAGAAGCCTCTCCCCAACCATTATTACCAAAAATCTCACCAGTATTTTCTACATTCCCTCTTCCCCATGAGTGGGCTGCTAGGGAGAATCACTATTCCACTTGACCCTGAAAACTGAGGAAGCTATTAAATATAGAGCAATCCATGGCTTGGAGTGACTCACCGGAGTAACAAGAGATTTTGTATTGAAAACATTTTTTAAAATTAAATACATATACATATATATTACAAAAATTACATATCACAGAGACAGGGTTTGTTAGAGTGATTAAAAAAAAAAAAATTCTCCTAAGATGGCCACTGTGTCCCAGTACTAAACTCTTCTTTTTCTTCGTCCAAGGGTCTGATTTTATACAAGCCTTTCATTGTTCAGTTTCTTTCCTTTGGTACTTTCTAATCTTTTCCATAACTGTTGTTCAATATTTTCTCTCGCAAAGTCCAGACGATTTGCCTGTCCATCTCCTAGTGTTCGATCAGATGTCATTTTACATTCACTAATAGAGGCCTGTCGTGCACCTATTTGTCTTCTGAGCCATCTCACCTCATCCACGGCACTTCCCCTATCATTCCACTGTCATCCTCTACCTCATCGCTCCATCTGTTTCTGTTGTAGCACCTGCATCACTTTGTTCCTCCTTCACAGGAGGTAAGAAGGACAACAACCTATGATCAGAACTGTGCCCTCAGCACTTAGTCTACTGCCTGGCACATAGCAAGCACAGTGAGAGGGCCCTAAGTGTGTGAGTGTGTCTCCAATTCTTCCCTGGAAAACATAATCGCCAGATACCTTCATAACTGTACCCGACTTGTTTCTAAAGTCTAGAACTGCTGCTTGCCTTTCATATAGTTTGATCAAGATCTACAGGTGTGGGGGTGGCGGGGTCCTGTCACAATCTTCAAATTTATGCTATAGAGTAATGTTGACATCCACTCCAAACTCATTTCCTTTACCCTCCAAATGTTTGCCTTATATCTCACGAAAATACACAGCTTTTAATTATTTGAATTTTTTCCATAAAAAAGCGTGTATGTTGAAACCACTGAAAAATTTGCTGGTATTACTTGTTCACAATTTTTACTGAATATTGGTTCTTCTGAATCTCATTTTTAGTATTAAATAATTTCCCCAACATAGAATATGGTCATTCCTGGTAGTAGACTGATGTTATCACATTATTTTTCCTTTCCAGATGCCATGGTTTTATGTAGTATAAATGACCCTCTCATTACCAGACGGTATGAGAATGAAACTGCTTCAGGGAGGTATATGCTATATAAGCCTGTACATCGAGTAGCTATAAAAAAACAAAGGTTTGTAACCTAGCCAGTAAAGTATCTGAACTCAGCAGTGTGGACAAGAGAATGCAAACATTGAACTCCCCATCTGACCAGATGTGGACATTCCTAATGGATGGTAAGTTCAGTCAACCAATAAAATGTTTTCAGCTTAAAGCCTTAAGTGGTGATTATAATGCTAATGTTCTTTGCTTAGAAAATACAAGTGAAGCAGAGAGATACAAAAGGAAAAGCAAATTATCCTGCACACCAAATATTTACCAGACTAATTCTTTATCTAGCCTATTTTTAGAATTTCACAACTTACAATATGCAAGATATGAAAGAATTGTATAAAGATTGAGATAACTGCTGATTATATTTTATTGTCCCTTCAAACCTAATCCAAATCACTAGTTTAACTGCAGGACTCTAAAGGTGATTGCAGAAGAAGCATTTATCTCATAACTACTTATCAAGATGATGAGTCTCAAATATTTACTCCCTCCTGAGTTGATATATTTATATTTGAAATTCAAATAATAACATCAATTTAGCAACTAAATCCAATCTCATCTTTCTCTTAAAAAAAAAAAAATCCTCTTGCAGATTTCTCTGTCCACCACAGATACAAATTTTAACAAGAGAGTTACTTGTTGACTCCTATGCTGTAAGACTTCTGTCATACTTGTCATCATTGGATTCATTACTCTTTTCTTTTCCTTTCCTTATCTCATTGTTTCAATTACTTGTCTTCTTTTTCATTCCCACTCACCTGGGAGAATCTCATCAGTGCAGCTGTGAATTATGAACTTTAGATTTTCAATGTTTTCAACCTCAGTAAAATATATTATTAGCCTTAAACTGTAAAGTCAGTTTATCCTCATAGCATTAGTCTCTTCAATAACAGCAAAAAAAATAAAATCTATCTATCTATCTATCTATCTATCTATCTATCTATCATATCTCTAGACTGAGTCAAAATTCATTGAAATACATAGGATCCATCATGACCTAGGTTTCCCATTCAATCCAAAAAGCATAATATGGACTAATATCCAAATAGGAAATCTCATATCTTTTTACTCTCTATTTTTTTACACTCTTAGAGGAGAAGAAACATGGTTCTGAGCATTCTCACCAGCACTGAAAAACCCAAGATTGATGGACTGTGGTAGAGAATCATGGCCTATTGCTAAAAACTAGAAACCTGGGGGTCTCACAACTTTCAGGAATGGAGTTCAGATACCCACAACTAGTATCTATTTAGGATATGTAAGTTTTGGTCTCATATTTCCCTAAAAGCATATATTAGAGATTAAGGAAAGAATAAAAATTCTTTATTTTACTTTTATATAATAAGAATGTAACACATAATTGGCAATAATAATACTGTATCACATTATAATAAATATAGCATACTGGTGGCTCAGACAATAAAGAATCTGCCTGCAATGTGGGAGACCTGGGTTCTATCCTTGGTTTGGGAAGAACCCCTGCAGGAGGACATAGCAACCCACTCCAGTATTCTTGCCTGGAGATTCCCCATGGACAGAGGAGTCTGGAAAGCTACAGTCCATAGAGTCACAAAGAGTTGGACATGACTGAGCGATTAATCACACACAGCAATGCAATATAGTAATAACAGAGATATCTTAATGAATGAGCAATCATATAAATGAGATGTTCTGAGAAAGCTTTCCATCTATTCTTTAACCATCCCCCTAAACCCCCCTCAAATCAAAGTATTACACTTGAATCTAAAAGGTAGTCAAGGTATTACTATCATTTTTATTGCTATCCTTGAAAAATATGAATCATCATTGTTGAATGCTCACCATGCAAAAAGCAGTAAGCTAAACTCTTTGTATAAGCTATAACATTTAATTTATGCAGTAGCCCTATGAAATAAGCATCATCACATCCACAGTATAGGTGGAAAATGAAGCACTTAGTGAATAAGAAGCAGTGGCAACAGTCAAGTTTAAGTCCTCCTGATTCCAAAGCTATAAACGTTCTAATTTGGCTCACCAAATCCCAAGGAAAGAGAGAAAAATAACAGAAAGGAAAGCAAATCATGAAACTTACAAACAAGTTGGTAGTAAGTACACACCTATCAATGATTTCTTTAACTGTGAGTGGACTAAATGCTCCAATCAAAAGATACAGCGCTACTGAATGCAAAAAAGAAAGAAAAAACAAGTTCTCTATATATTCTGACTACAAGAGGCTAACTTCAGATCTAAAGACACAGACTGAGAGTGAGAAGATGGAAAAAAGTATTCCATGTAAATGGAAATAAAAAAGAAAACCAGGGTAGTGACACAACAGACAACAAAGAACAGCAAAACAGACTTTAAGACAGAGACTGTAGCAAGAGACAAAGAAGGATATTACATGATGATACCCAACAAGGATATATAACAATTATGTATGCACCAAACACAGGAGTTCCTAAATACATAATGTAAATATTAACAAACACGGAGTAACTGACAGTAACATGATCATAGTAGTGGACTTCAATGTCCCATTTACATTAATGGAAAGATAATTCAGTCAGAAAATCAGTAAGGATAAGGAAACACTGGCCTTAAATGACACACTAGACCAGATTTATATATATATATGTATGTATGTATATACACATATATATTAATATTTATCCAAAAGCATCAGATCAGAATACTGTGCACTTTTTTCAAGTGCACAGAATATTTTCCAGGATATGTGAAGAATCAATGGGTCACTGGAGAAATCAAAGAGGAAAAGTAAAAAACAATAAAAATAAACAAAAAACTTGGAGACAAATGAAATCGGAAACACAGCGATCCAAAATCTATAGGATCCAGGAGAAGTAGTTCTAAGATGTAAGCTTATATGCATACAAGATTACCTCAGGAAACAAAGAAAAACTAAAATAAAAAAAAATTATTTAAAGAAACTAACAAAGAACAAGGAAAACCCAACATTAATTAGAGGTAAGAAATAATAAAGATCAGAGCAGAAATAAATGAAATAGATTTTTTTAAATTAAAAAATCAAATTAAGAGCTATTTTTGAAAATATAAATTAATAAATCTTTAGCTAGACTAATCAAGAAATGTTATAAAAGAGGATTCAAATAAATAAAATTGGAATGAAAGGATGTTAAAAACACTACAGAGGTTTTGAGTTGGCTCAAAAGAAATATTGGGTTGGACGACATCTTACAAAAATCTCAAATGAAAATTTTGGCCAACCCAATACAAAGGATCCTAAGAGATTACTACTAACAATTATATGCCAATAAAATGGAAAACCTAGAAGAAATAGACAAGCTCCTAGAAACATATAATCTTTGAAGAATGAACAAGGAAGAAATAGAAAGCATGAATACAGCAATTACCAGTTTTAAATTAAATCAGGATTAAAAAAAAAAACAAAAAACACTCCCCTAGGGACTTCCCTAGTGGTCCAGTAGTTAGGACTCTGCACTCTGAATTCAGGGTGCATGGGTTTGATCCCTGGTCAGGGAACTAGGCATTTTTATGATTTTTCTGGGCAGTATAGGGGGAATTCTAAATTAGTGCAGCCACTATGGAAAATAGAATGGAGAGTCCTCAACGCTAAAAAATAGAACTGTCATATGATCTAATAATTTCATTTCCAGCTATTTACCTAGAGAAAACAAAAAACACTAATTTGAAAAGATATTTGCACATCAATGCTCACTGCAGTTTTTTTTACAACAGTCAAGATACTAAACCAACTTAATAGACAAATAAAGAAGATATAGTTTATATAATGGAATATTACTCAGTCACAAAGCACAAAATCTTGCCATTTACAATAACATAGATTGATATAGAAGGTATTATGCTAAGTGAAAGGAGTCAGACAAAGACAAATATCATGTGATCTAACATGTAGAATGTAAAAGAAAACAAACAAAAATAAAGACCGTCTCAGAGAAACAGAGAAAAATCGAATGGTTGGTTGAGTGGAGGGTATAGGGGGATGGGGAAATACGTACAGGAGATAAATAGATACAAAGCTACAGCTATATAGTAAATAAGTCAGAGAAATATAATATACAGCGCAAGGAGTATGGTCAATAATATTGTAGTAACAATATGCAGATAAATGGTTATTAAATTTATGCTGATTATTTCACAATGTGTCAAATCAAATATCAAATCACTATGCAGTAAGGTTGAAACCCTCATAATATTATATGACAACTATATTTTAAATTTAAAACAAAGGAAAAAAGGAACAATAAAGGTAAACAGGATGTAACAAGTCAGATTTCTACTGCTATCCACTGAGTCCTCATGTCATAGATTAAACCTTAAAATGTCACTGATTTATATATTATATATAACTGTATATATACATATAAATAACTTATTTTCTTAATTCCATAATATAAAGGAACTTTGACATGAACAGTTTAGTTCACTTCATTCTTTTAACGATCTTGCACAATTCATTCACCAGATGGTCTGTTTATCATAAAAAATCCTCACTTGTCACTTTACTTCAATTCCTTATGTTGAAGTTATTCTGCAAACCTAAATCCCTCCCCTTGATAATCATGGACTGAAGCTATTTCCTTTAGCTTGTTTCAAGCCACATATTCAGTGTCAAATTTTCTTAAGAAGAGGCTATAATATCTTACTCTTGTTTCTATATCATAAAAATATAAACACAGCATCTGTATTTCATTTCTTCACCAATGCATATTAGCTTTTAGATTTTCATTCTCATTCAACAATCTTTATAAACTTGTCATGAAAATTAAATCATTGTACAGTGATTACCTTGCATGTATGGTCATTAGTTACACAACTTGAAACTTACAAATGAAAGACATAAATGAAATCAGAGACTAAAATGCAAACTGCTTGAAACTGGCACAAAAATAAGAATTTGGATCTATGTCAGTATTAAATTTCATTTGGAGTTCTGAATTCATTACAGATAATATATTCATTCAATTAGCTTATTTGAGAGACATTTTTTCCCTATTCATTCCTATTTATAGTTAGAATAAAACAAAATACTCAGAGCAGTCATTCCAAACACTGTGGAATTCTCATATATTTTTTAATTCAAACTGCTTCCTTTCTGACACTGTCTACTCCTAGCTATACATCTCAGGTTCTGCTACTTCAATCCAGATCTTTTCCTCTTGCTACTTATTCTGAGTGTGGACTAATTTGAAATTTTAAAAATTCAATTTTTAAAATAGATTTTACTTATCCTACTCTATGAATCTTGGTATCCCATATGGTACCAGTAAAATTAATTTCATCCCTATGTCTGAGATTAAACACAGTCAGGGTCTCCAACCTTCCCAAGCTAACCTTGGCTCCCAAGAGGGCAAGGGATTCAGACAATTGATGAAAATACTAATGGCTTACAACCATGGGAGTTTGTTTCCCAAAGGAAATCTGAAATTGGCCTTCATACTCAGAGGTCAAGAAGAGATGGAAGAAAGAGGAGGATCACTCTAGATTGATAGGTGGTGGCAGGTTTAGTAAAGGAGGAAACTTATATTCAAGGCTTGACTTGGCAACCATAAGACAAGTAGATCTCAGCACCCACCTGTCAAAATCTTCAAAATTGATAGAGGCTTTAACTAAGTTCAGTCACGTATTTGGTCCAGATGGTCTCAACATCATAATATTCTTTCAAGGTTGTGTCCTTGAAAATGATTCCCATTGTGGAAATGGTGGGCAGAAGACACATTCCAAGGACAGGGGAATGGGTAAGGAGCCTCTGACAGCCTGGGGCCAACTTATGGGTCAACAGGTGGTCATGTCCTCTCAATGCCACCAGAATGATTCATTTTATCCTTCAGAATGGAACTATTGTGTTAGTAATTTACTGGATATGCCTCTTGTAATTAAGTAATCAGAAAACTGTGAATACAAAGTAATTTATCAAATCCATATTAATTTCCTCATCCAAGTTAGACCTTTCATGAAGTTTTTTTTCTCCTTACTGATAGATGTTTTTGACATAAATGTGGACATTAGTAATAGTATATAAGTTGATATAAGTAATGAATTCATATATAGACATTTCTTGTTTTATTGCACTTCCTTTATTACACTTTGCAGAATTAGCATTTTTTAAAGAAATTGAAAGTTTGGGGTAACCTTCCAGTGTCAGATTATGACTAACATTTTTAATAAAGTATTTTAAGGTATATACATTGTTTTTTAGACATAATGCTATTGTATACCATAATACAATAAAATATAGTTTAAAAATAAATTTTATATGTACTGGGGAGCCAAAACATTTGTGTGAATACTGTCCTACTACAATTGCTTTGTTGCAATGGTCTGAAAACAAAGCTTCAATATCACGGAGGTATGCCTTAATGCTATCTGGGATTTATTTAGTCACTTGAGGGGAAACAATTCAAACAATTAGTGAATCCTCAGGAAAGATTATTTAAATGATTAATCATAATGTTATGACTGTGGTTCAATATTAATTAACATTTTCAGTCATTTAAAATATTTCTGAATGCTACCAAATTTTATTTAAATTGTAGTCCTCAGAAAAGATTCAACGATCCTTTTACACAGGCTAGGGTGAAAAAAAAGGTGAAAATCAGTTGCTCAGTCATGTCCAACTCTTTGCAACGCCATGGACTGCAGCCCACCAGGCTCCTCTGTCCACAGAATTCTCCAGGCAAGAGTACTCGAGTGGGTTGCCACTTTCTTCAGGGGATCTTCCCAACCCAGGGACTGAACCCATCTCTCTCATTGTGGGTGGACTCTTTACCATTTGAGCCACCAGGACACAAAGAAATGCTTTAATTTATAAGCAAGTTTATAACCTAATTTAGAAAGTTCAGCATACATTTAAAATAAAGTAAAACTACCAAAAGGACTGTTCCTAACATTAATGATCATTTTTAAAAACAAATGACAGAGATAGTCCTAGAATGTTGTATATGGTACAATATTGTAGATACTGCAGAGATTTAGCTGGGCAAGAAAAAAGACCTATTTAGCTGTTGGAGTGAGCCGTGAAGAACAGTTATTCTTAGATTTTAAAAAGGAGGGAGGGAATTTTAGACTAGAATGATTAAGCAGTGGAAACTCATTTATATGATAGCTAAATCATTGAGATGGATGGTAATCAAAACAGACATGAACATGATTTGTTTGAATTGATTTCCCCTTAATTTTTTCAAATGTATGAGTTGACCTCCTCAATTTTTCCGAAATGGGTCTCATTTCATCAGATCAGTGTCTACTGATACACATACCCCCCCACACACATATATAATAGTTGAGTTTATCTGCTTGAAAGAAGCAGAAAGAAACTTGATTTTTTTTCTAATTATTTTTGTTATTTCAGCCCAGAGAATTTATTGAGTTTGGTGATGTAAAACTGAAAAAAGCATTCAAGTACTTGGATTAAAAGCAAAATGTTACATGGATTTTATTTTTTAAATTCATAAACAGCACAGGTAGCTGTTTTATATTTCATTTTCTATCCTTGGCATGGCCTATAAGGCTTCACTTGTTCTGACCTTTGCCTGCCTCTCCAGCTTCATCTAGCTACTATCGTACTATACTCAGTTAAGCCATTCCCATAGCTTGCCGAGCTCTCTTACATCTATACTCGTGCACGGATTGGTCTGTCTGTCTGGAGTATTCTTCCCTCATCTGGTTAGCCCCTGTTCCTTCTTCATGTCTCAGAGATCTTAGAGATCATGTCCTCTGGGAGGTCTTCTCTGAGACCACCCCAGGTCCCAGTAAGATATCCTCCTCATCTGTTCCCCTCTGGACCTTTCCCATTCGTAGTGGTTGCACACATTTGTGTTTGTGTGTCTATGTTCCTAACTGGCTGTGAGTCTCCAGTAAGACTGGCACAGGGCCCAGTGGATAGTCAGTGATTACGGGAGATTTGCTGCCAGAGTGAATGTGGTGTCCTGCCCCTTGGGAGCATTGAGGCTTAAAAAAAAAAAAAAATCTCCTTTCCCTTTATCTTTATACAATGGCTTAATACTCTTGCACTTTCCCTGAGGCCTTTTAGTGAGCTCTGCAAGAACAAACTAGTGTTAGAAATCATGTGCTTACATATTTTAATGTGTGATCCATGTATTCATTAAGAAAAATAATCCATAAGAGTTAGTCAATTATCAAGCAGTGTGAGCTGTCAATTCTAAAGCTATGCCTGAAAAATCTGCCATCATCAGTGAGAATTAAGAACAACATTGCAAATAATTTTTGAAGTACACAATAGTATATGGTCAGGACTTAAAATATCTATTATTAGTGCATTCAAAACCTAAGTTTAAAAAAACACAATTGCAAGCACGTGAATTTTCACATATTAACTTTCTCAGACTTTTATTAATCCTAAACTTCAACACAATGGTGAACAGGGATTAAGTAAAATAAGTGCTTAATAAAATTAAAGTATCATCTGTGTATGATATAATTTCAAAAGTATAAAGAAGATAAATACAATTATTTCTTTTAAGGATTTCTAAAATTAGCAAGAGGCATGGTTACATAATTCTGTGAAAATACTAAAAAAAAACCCTACTAAGTTGTACATTTCAAAAGGATAGACAAAGATACATAAATTATATTTCAATAAAGCTATTTTAAATAAGAATAAAAGAAGATAAAGAAGACCCAATACTACAGCATACAGGGTTTCTTTTTGGTTTTTAATGATGGGACCTAATGTAAGGATATCACAACTTGTCTAATGGTTCAACTGCAAAGTTCCACCCCTCTTTTTTTTTTTTTCCTCCTCTTTGTCACCTTTTAATCCCTAAGGAAAAGGTATTTCCTTGGGTTCGTTAGTTACTATCTGATATGAGTTTGTTTTGTTTTAGTCTCTAAGTTGTGTCCAACTCTCTGTGATCCCATGGACTGTAGCCCACCAGGATCTTCTGTCCATGGGATTTCCCAGGCAAGAATACTGGAGTGGGTTGCTGTTTCCTACTCCAGGGGATCTTTTGGACACAGTTATCAAGAAAACAGGTTTCCAGCTTGGCAAGCAGATTCTTTACCATTGAGCCACCTGTGTCTGATATGAGTAGGTCTTGCTAGACTAAAAGGGTATCACCTAGCAGTAAGAATAGAAAACTAAAAAGAACAAAAGCAAAGCCCAAAGCAAGCTGGCAAAACAGGGCAATCTGTTGATACTCTTTATCAGGTGTCATCAAAATATGGCTCAAATCCAGCTACCACCTGCTTGTGCAAAGCAAATTTTATTACAACACTGCTGCTGCTGCTAAGTCGCATCAGTCGTGTCCGACACTGTGCTACCCCAGACAGCAGCCCACCAGGCTCCCCCATCCCTGGGATTCTCCAGGCAAGAACACTGGAGTGGGTTGCCATTTCCTTCTCCAATGCATGACAGTGAAAAGTGAAAGTGAAGTCGCTCAGCCGTGCCCAACTCTTAGCGACCCCATGGACTGCAGCCTACCAGGCTCCTCTATCCATGGGATTTTCCAGGCAAGAGTACTGGAGTGGGGTGCCGTTGCACCATGGCCATTTCTTCACATATTATGTATGATTACTTTTGCTCTACAATTTCAAAGGTGAGTAGTTAGGACAAAGACCTCATGGCCCCCAAAATATGAACATTTGCAATTATCCCTTTACAGAAAAGTTTGCCCATATTTGCTATAATATTTGAAATAATTTATAATATATCTCTTTATATTTGGATTATTGTACACTTCATAACCTGTACACAGTTCTTAACACCTCATATTTCTATCTAAGCATGTCTTAGTATCCTATGGGAAGTATTTGGGATTTTTCACTGAACTTTTAGTGGGATCAAGAAAAGTTAGCAGAGTAAACAGCAAAAGAAATTTGTTTACTCTGAAGTTCATAATCTACCATTCATTTTTTCCTCATTTTGACTCAAATAATATCTAAGCAATGTTCAAAATGTGACAAAACTATATTAACATGTAAATGAGCTAAGAAATGACTGCAAGTGTACTCAGATTCTAAATCTCACATCTGGTGGTAGAAAAGATAGTTGTTGTTTACTTGCTAAGTCATATCCAATTCTTTGTGATTCCATGGACCACAAGGCTCCTATGTTGATAGGATTTTCTAGGCAAGAATACTGGAGTGAGTTGCTATTTCCTTTTCTAGGGGATCTTCCCAATCCAGGAATCGAACCTGTGTCCACTGAGCCACCTGGGAAGTCCAGAAAAGGTTGGCTTGTGCCCTAAAGGAAAGTTAAACCCTTTTTTTTCCTTAAATATGGTCCCTAAATTTTCATGTTAAATTTTTTCCATAATATAAGATTTGATCCTGAAGTCTAAAACTTCACATCAGGTCTCAGGCCTGACTAATCAACTATTGACCCTTTGCTAAGAGAAGAAGAGGGTAACATGAAGGCTAACCCATCCCTAGGAGAATCCCTTCAGCTATGGTAGGTGACTGAAAGTATTTTCCCTATGTATTTTTTGAGGAGAAATAATCCTTGCAAGTTTTGTAATGAGGACTTGGGGAGTTTCTGATGAACATTTTTAAAGCACTAGAAGAGTTAGAAATCTATTTCTTCAGCAAAATTATTACTTTGGTTGCAGTTTTTCTGAGTCTACTCCTAAAGTAAGATGAAATAATCTTCCATTCCATGCACCATAGAGTTATATTTCTAAGTTTTCCAAGCTAGAATTCCAACTTTGGGTTTTTCAAGTTTAGGAAATAATCTTCTATCATCAGCACAGTTCTTTTGGCCTTTAGCAAGCAGTGCTATATGATTATCGAATCTGGGCTATGAGAATTATTTAGGGAGATGACAAAAGGGATATTACTTGTTTTGATTCCTGTAACAACTTTAGTTTTATTTGAAAGATTATTTGGGCATCAGCAATTCTGTCACATTCTTAGGCCACATTACCTGAATTTCATGTGATATCGTTTTGAGTAAAACTTAGCCTCACACATTATCTTAAAATATCATTGAAATATCAGCTTAAAATATCAGCTAAAATGCCAGCTATTTGCTACACACTTCTACATGGTTATACAACTGTGCGGAATCTATCTAATATGTCTCTCGGTGCTCTCTCTTGAGTATCACAGTGGGAAGCTTCTACTGCACTTAATATCAAGAAAGGATTTTTCTTCCCTGGGAAATTAGTTTGTTTCCTCTTTTATAATGAGAGCATAGTAACATTTTTGCCCAAAAGATCCCATTTTACCTTGACTGCCAGACATCTAAAAGATTATTCACAGCCAGAGTGTTGACAATTACTGCCTTTTATTCCTATTTTTTCCATATTTTCTCACATTTTAATAATGTGCTTTATGTGATATGTTGGTCACTGTTGGGGATTTATTCTGAGGAAGTATCACTCATTTAGGAGGGGAAAAGTACAAAATAAGGAAACTTGCAAGCAAATTAAAAAATATATGGGGAACATGCACTGTATATTTAATGTCTTATTATTTGCATGAAGGCCGTGTGAAAACAGTGCTGCTTGACGGTCTGTGTTAACAATAAAGTAACAAGGTTACTGACTTTTTTACTTCACAGAAGTTTTTAGTTCTTGTTTTATTAACACTCAAGCTAAATTTAGAGGTAACTTGGTATCACTATTTTAACTGATAGATTAAGAGACTGAGAAAAATTTAAGTGCTCAGTTCAAGGTCTCAATATCAGGAAATGGGAGAGCAGGTGCAAGGCCTTCTTAGGTCAGCACGGCATGCATGCATGTCAAGTCCTGTCATCATGTTCAACTCCGCAACCCTATGCATTATAGCCTGCCAGGCTCCTCTGTCCGTGGGATTCTCCAGGCAAGTGGAGTGGGTTGCCATTTCCTTCTCCAGGGGAATTAGTTCTTTTCTAATATACGCTTTCTACTAAATTCTTCATTTACAATTCTATAATCACAACTTAAAGGTTATTCTTTCCTCTTTTAAATGAAAACAAAACTATCACCCTAAAGTCAATTTTAATTTATAAAACAACTTCAAAATTAAACTTAGCTTATTTTTATAACAGTCTCAATATGACACTCCAAATACCATATCTATCAACATTTCAGTTTTATTTATAATAGGCTTCTTTTATATGTCACTTGACATTTTAGATACAAACATACAAAAATGTTTAAACATCAAAATGTTTCCCTTGCATCTAAAGAAAATTTCTAAAGGTAGTTTATGTATAAATTTTCAGGTTTCTTTCCTAGGGGAGAAAGGAAAACACGTATCTTTTCATCAGAAATTAAAATTCTCCTTATACAGAAAATCTTGAGTAAATGTATTTTTAAACAAACTAGTCATCATATTTTCTTTGAGATTTACTGTATGCTTTGTAATCAGTATTTCTTCTTTCATACTAGTAATTTTTCAGATATATATTTTAATTCACAAATTTTCTATTAACCTTACTAGAAAAGGTTAATTGAAAGCAGAATATCTCTTAATAATAATATTCACTTGAGTCAAGAGGTTTGAAGGAAGAGAATGACATAATGAATAATGTGCTTTGAAGCAGAATACTTCATAAAGTCTATGATGTATTTGATCACAATTGGATTAATTGGGACTTAGCATTGATCTCCCTGAGCTCAAATATAGCTCAGAATTCTAAGGAGTCTGTTTCTTGACTACTCTCATAAAAAAAAAAAAAAGTCAGTTTTCAAGAATGGTGGGGAGGAAAAGAGGAAGAAACTTAAAAGGAGAATTCCAATTTAGAGTGATCAGATGTGAGCTAATTGGGTAACACATGGGTGCATCATAAGTTGTAACTTAAGATCCTGGTTTGTAGACGCTTTAAAGACTAAGTAGTTGATATGTAAAGCTTACATAAAATGTTTCAAAGACTTTGGTTATTATATAATACCATGTTGCTATAATAACAATAAGAATTCATATTGGCTATTGTCATCATTTTAGTTATGTTTATTTTACAATTTACATTGAAAAGATAACTGGTTAGATAGACTGATTTATCTATATCAGAAAGAGAGCTTTTTATGTGGCCTGAGTAAATTAGACAAAACAATGCAAAGTTTAAAACAGAGATACTTAGAACCAAGGCAAAGAAAGGTACTCCAGTATAACACTTAGTGTATATATTGCTGCTTGAAGATATTTATTCTTTTGAATCAAACACATGATCAAGAGTAAAGAGTTGCTAGAATTTGCTGATTTATTATTTTCCAATTATTTCCAAATATTCCATATATTTCCAGCTACTTTCATCACAAAGGATTTTAAAATACAATATCAAATACTATTTAGTGAGTGTGTGCAATGTGTTAGACTTTAAATAAATCACATACAGTTTTCAGTTTACTTTCAAAGTAAATTTAAGACACAGATAAATTTAGTAACCCATCCATTTTTAAAGATAAGTAAGTTGCAATATGCAGGAAAGATGTATGATTTTTCCAAGGACACACAGCTAGTGACAGATGAGCTCTACATACAAACCTTGAAGTCTGGCTAAAATCTTACTTTCTTTTTCATTTCTCCACACTGCTTCATTATTGTCAGGAATTTCTAGCTCCTCTGATGTCTTAGTTTGCAACATCACCTTAAAATGAGGAACTGTAAAGAGTGAAAATTTTGAGATGTTTTTATTTATCTGAGTAATTTTTATCATACGTAGAGTTAGACAGGTATTGTTTCTTTTGTGTAAAATGTTTCAAATAACATTGTAAAAATAAAATTTTAAAAATCAGATATCATAATGAATAGTTCATGTTGCTGTTGTTGTTAGTGTGATTTCCGTAGGAAAAAATCAGAGATTCTAAGTAAAAACACATAAGATGGAGTCAAATTGAGGCAGGGATGATCAAAAATACATGCATGCAGCCTTAGGTATATCTTGGGGAAAAAGACGGACTGACAGTGATCTGATACAACAAGACAGCTCAGAATAAAAGCTAAAATCAGTCGTTCTTAAAATAGTGGAGGAATGTGAAAGAAAGGATGAACAACGCATTTGCCAACTCTCGCTTGTTTACGATTTGTCTCAGAATCCTACATTGTAGTACATCTTTTCCTCTGACAGAATTTTACAAACATTTTCCATAACATTACTTATGTATTAAAGGTATTACAGAAAAGTTAGAGCTATCCTGAAGTATCAATAAAGGGACCACAAAGAGAGAATTTATGAGTTACTTCTTTGAAAATGTGTATAAACCTGGAATCAGATGAGTCAAAGTGCTCTTTAAGAAAGAGGTCCAGGGGTAGCCTGAGATAAAGCCAGGTTAGGTCAGCAATTCTAAAAGTTGCAAAGTAAATGTTAAGAACAATGTGCCACCTCTTCTCCAAAACAAACAGCCAAAGGAACAGAAAAGAAATAAGAAAATAGAGGAAATCAGGAATACACAGTGACACGAGTTTGTAACATTGTTTTTCAGTTCCAGATTATGCCCCTATAGACAGATGACCTGAGGTTTCATACTACATTCAAGGTGGGATGGAATTAAGAAATTCTCTCTAGGTATTGTTTTTAAAAGAAGTATGTCTGTGTGTGTGTGTGTAGAGAGAGGGGGAGGTGCAGGATTAGATTTTTCAAAAGAGAATATCTAAACAAAGGACAGGCATGAAAACCCATGGTAATTCAGGTATTTTATTCGACATAATCCTGGGAACCAGTAAATTCATAAACACATAATACCAGAATGATGTGATTAAGAGTTTCTTAAAAGTTATTTGAGAGAGAATCTTGTCATCTCTTCCACATCCCTATTTCCACACATACTTAGTTTTCCAATGAAATAAATAAAGCAAATGGAGTTTTGGGGGAATAAGATCATACAAATGATTAACTGCACATTTGTACTGGAATTCATTTCTCCTGCCTATCCTGGCAGTTCCTTCCAGCACTTCAAAACTCCAAGAAGTCCTGAAGGTATTCTGTTCACTTGGGAGTTGTTTTTTTTCCCCTGGACTCTAAATCAACTTAAGCCTGAACTGTCTTCAAAGTGATCACCAATCAGCAGATTCCGCAACAAGCTGAAAAGCACCTGGGATATCCAAATTGTCAAGGAATCATTATAAGTGGTTTGGAAATGTGTTTTAATGAGGTGCTTGTCCCATGGGAAAAGGCCTCACTCTAATTAAAGATGAAGCCAAGATATTTTTTGCAGTTTTCTTTAAAGATAATTTGGGAAAGTCTTTTCAGTTATAAACACTATATGACTCCACCTTTGCACAAACTTTAAGCAGGCTTTTCAGTATTACTAATATGTACCCAAACAACTATTAGGCAGATTTAGCCTTTACTTTGTGAGGAACATGTTTGCAAACAGAAAGTTTCAGAGTTGACAGAAACACTTGGATTCCAAATTTATCAAATTACTGGAATTTGGAGTTTTAAAAACACAAACCACTGAGTTATAATGGCTGATAAATGATAGATGGTCATTTTAGAATGTCTCTTCCACTGAAGCAGAAGCTCAATCTTAGCAAGTACACAAAAATACATATTTGAATCTCTTGCTCTGCTTCTAAATTTATCTTAGAAATGGCTTTTAGAAAGTTATATCATGCCAGAGCTAAAGGTAATTTTAAGATAATGAGTTCAAAATTTCAAGTTCATTTTTAACTTTAGAAGCTACTATGCTTATACTGTTTGTAGAATACTATTCTCTGGGAAAAGCAACACTGCTTTAATACTATCATTACTTTAGTAATTATTGAAATGTATCATATTCCAGCAAATGCAGGTCTTTAGCTCACTCTTATTTGTATCATGACATACTGAATTGTATTACTGAGAAAAAATAAAACCATTAATGAAAAGCTCAAAAGAGTATATAACTATCATACAGGCAATTTTACTAACTTCAGTTTCAAGCCAATTTGTTATTCTTAACTTTATAAAGTATCTAGGCAATTTCAAATGCTTCTTTAAGTACCACTGCTAAAAATCATACATGGACAGATGTATTTGTAAAGATTTTATGAAACAAAAGTTGGAGTATTTCAATAATTTATTACTGAACTCTAGCACATACTGTTAAAGTGGTGCACACAATATGCCAGAAAATTTGGAAAACTCAGCAGTGGCCACAGGACTGGAAAAGGTCAGTTTTCATTCCAATCCCAAAGAAAGCACAAACTACATTCCAATGCCAAAGAATGCACAAACTACAGCACAATTGCACTCATCTCACACATTAGCAAAGTAATTCTCAAAATTCTCCAAGCCAGGCTTCAACATTACATGAACTGTGAAATTCCAGATGTTCAAGCTGGATTTAGAAAAGGCAAAGGAACCAGAGATCAAATTACCAACATCCGCTGGATCATCAAAAAAGCCAGAGAGTTCCAGAAAAACATCTATTTCTGCTTAATTGACTAAAACAAAGCCTTTGACCATGTAGATCACAAGAAACTGTGGAAAATTCTTAAAGAGATGGAAACCCCAGACCACCTGACCTGCCTCCTGAGAAATCTGTGTGCAGGTCAAGAAGCAACAGTTAGAACTGGACATGGAACAACAGACTGGTTCCAAACTGGGAAAGGAGTACATCAAGGCTGTATATTGTCACCCTGCTCATTTAACCTATATGTGTAGTACATCATGTGAAATGCTGGGTGGATGAAGCACAAGCTGGAAACAAGATTGGCGGGAGAAATATCAATAACCTCAGATATGCAGATGACACTACACTTATGGCAGAAAAAGAAGAAGAACTAAAGAGCCTCTTGATGAAAGTGAAAGAGGAAAGTGAAAAAGTTGGCTTAAAACTCAACATTCAGAAAATGAAGATGATGTCATCTGGTCCCATCACTTCATGGCAAATAGATGGGGAAACAGTGAGAGACTTTATTTGAGGGGCTCAAAATCACTTCAGATGGTGACTGCAGCCATGAAATTAAAAGACACTTGTTCCTTGAAAGAAAAACTATGATCAACCTACACAGCATATTAAAAAGAAGAGCCATTATTTTGCCAACAAAGGTCCATCTAGTCAAATCTATGGTTTTCCCAGTAGTCATGCATGAATGTGAGAGTTGGACTATAAAGAAAGCTGAGCACCGAAGAATTGATGCTTTTGAACTGTGGTGTTGGAGAAGACTCTTGAGAGTCCCTTGGACTGCAAGGAGATCCAACCAGTCCATTCTGAAGATCAGTCCTGAATATTAATTGGAAAGACTGATGCTGAAGCTGAAACTCCAATACTTTGGCCACCTGATGTGAAGAACTGCCTCACTAGAAAAGACCCTGATGCTGGGAAAGATTGAAGGTGGAAGGAAAAGGGGACAACAGAGGATGGGATGGCTGGATGGCATCACCGACTCTATGGACATGAGTTTGCATAAGCTCCAGGAGTTAGTGATAGACAGGGAAGCCTGGCATGCTGCCGTCCATGGGGTTGCAAAGAGGTCAACACAACTGAGTGACTGAACTGAACTGAACTAGAACATGTGCTGCTGATTGAATATTGATGGAGCACTAAGCAGGAGACAAGCATGCCTATCACTGTAGATAAAAGTTTCTATGATTTGGCTCATCTCCTCAAGGAGTTTAAAGCTCAGTGAGGGTGACCACTTTTCCATAAATAGTGACATTTTAATTATTTAGATAATTTATCAACATGTGAAAATTATAATTCTTGTCACAAGATATTTATAAATTATAGTAATGGAGATTAGGAAAAACCTCTTAGATGTGATGATGTATTAGACAAAACTGAGTAGTTTTTTCCTAGGAAGACCAAAACAGAAAGGCTCACAAACAGGGAGGTGGGAAAAACCTTGCACAGTAAATCAGGTAATTTCTCATGGCTTTTTAATTGATTGTGTATGGGAGAGGGTGGTATGACAGGAGATAAGTTTTAAGTTGGTGGGGGCCAAATCATACTAATGATTTGTACTTCATACTCTGATAGTAGCTAGACATTTAAAGAGAACAGGAAAAACCAGATTTGCCTTTGTAGAAAGATTCAACACTGGAAGAAGATCACTTCTAATGATTTGTGCAAATATGAGGAAAGAGAACTAATTCAGAGGCCACTGAGATGAAAAGGATGAGATTTAAGCTTGACTTAAGTTTACCTTTCCAAGTTTGAGGTGTTCAACATAGTGTGGCACATGTATGAAAGAATTTTATTTTTTTTCAATAACTGGTATTTAGTTTTTGTTAAATATACTTTTCTGTCCAGCAACAAGAATTAATCTTACAGAACAATTACAACTCAATCTACTCTGATAATTTTCCAGTAAATTCTAGCTTAAAAGTTTAAGACAATTCAAAGTATCTTCTCAAAGAAAATAAGATTTTCAAGTACACAATAAAATATATGAATTTAAAATGACATATTAAAAATTAGATTATGAAGGAATAACAAATTTTTAAGAAGACCACATTGATTTCTGCAACTAAAGCAAAATTAGCTAGAAATTACCTATTTGGTATCACTGAACATATCAGTTAAGGTCTATCAGAGAAGTAGAGAAACTATGACTAATGTTAAAGAGATTTATTATAGGAAGGCTATCATATACAAACCAGTCAATCCTAAAGGAAATCAACTCAGAGTATTCATTGGAAGGACTGATGCTGAAGCTGAAGCTCCAGTACTTTGGCCTCCTGACAGGAACAGCTGATTCACTGGAAAAGACCCTGATACTGTGAAAGATTGAGGGCAAGAGGAGAAGGGAGAGAGAGGATGAGATGGTTGGATGGCATCAATGGACATGAGTTTAAGCAAACTCCAGGAGACAGTGAAGGACAGGGAAGCCTGGTATGCTGCAGTCCATGGGGTCACAAATAGTCGGACATGATTGAGCAACTGTATAACAAATATTGGAGGTCCTCAGATCAGCTCAGTTGCTCAGTCATGTCAGATTCCTTGCAACCCCATGAATCGCAGCACATCAGGCCTCCCTTCCACCACCAACTCCCAGAGTTCACTCAGACCCAAGTCCATCAAGTCAGTGATGCCATCCAGCCATCTCATCCTCTGTCGTCCCCTTCTCCTCCTGCCCACAATCCCTCCCAGCATCAGAGTCTTTTCCAATGAGTCAATTCTTTGCATGAGGTGGCCAAAGTACTGGAGTTTCAGCTTTAGCATCATTCCTTCCAAAGAAATCCCAGGGCTGATCTCCTTTAGAAAGGACTGGTTGGAACTCCTTGCAGTCCAAGGGACTCTCAAGAGTCTTCTCCAACACCACAGTTCAAAAGCATCAATTCTTCAGTGCTCAGCTTTCTTCACAGTCCAACTCTCGTATCCATACGTGACCACTGGAAAAACCATCGCCTTGACTAGATGGACCTTTGTTGGCAAAGTAATGTCTCTGCCTTTCAACATGCTATCTAGGTTGGTCATAACTTTCCTTCCAACGAGTAAGCATCTTTTAATTTCATGGCTGCAGTCACCATCAGCAGTGATTTTGGAGCCCCAAAAATAAAGTCTGACACTGTTTCCACTGTTTCCCCGTTCCCATGAAGTGATGGGACCAGATGCCATGATCTTCGTTTTCTGAATGTTGAGCTTGAAGCCAACTCTTTCACTCTCCTCTTTCACTTTCATCAAGAGGCTTTTTAGTTCCTCTTCACTTTCTGCCATAAGGGTGGTGTCATCTGCATATCTGAGGTTACTGATATTTCTCCTGGCAATCTTGATTCCAGCTTGTGCTTCTTCCAGCCCAGCGCTTCTCATGATGGACTCTGCATATAAGTTAAATAAGCAGGGTGACAATACACAGCCTTGATGTGCTACTTTTCCTCTTTGGAACCAGTCTGTTGTTCCATGTCCAGTTCTAACTGTTGCTTCCTGAGCTGCATATAGATGAGTGCAATTGTGGCAAGTGAAATTCTAGAATTTGATGTTTAAGGAAACAAAGCATTACTGATGAATCTGCCTGAAGTGCTAGCTAGCACCAGTGGTAAGGCAGCAGTTGGCAGGGAAATCCAACATACCACATACATCCAGGGACTAAATTGGAGATGTAAATGGGAGATGAGAGCAGCTTATGGTAAACTCCTGTCTCTGTGAATCCACAGTCAGTCATATGGTGGGGCGCCTTGGCCAGTGTTAGGGAAAACAAACTAGACAATGAGCAGAAGACAAACTGCACCCACAGAAGTCTGTCTGTGACCACACACTCATCTGAGAATAGCTGCTACTGCTTTACTTCTAAATTCCAACCTTCATGCCCGCTTCCCTTCTGGCCAACTCTAGTCCACACCACATCATCTACATGCCAACCTGGTGTTCTTATATGTAACCATGTACACTTTCCCAAGAATATATCACCAAAATTATGCTTTTGCTTACAATTATGCAATTCTGTCTTACAGAAGTGGTATGCTAATGCTTAGGTGAAAGAGATACATAGTCTCACTTTATCCATGTTCTTCTAGTTGAGTCATATTTCTCCATTGATTTATAACTCAAATACTGTGATATAAGGTTAAGTGCTGTAAATACATCTAATGTAGACAGGGAATGATATGAAATGAAAAAAGGGGAACTGAGTAATGCACACACACACACACACACACACGCATTCAAATCAAAGCAAAGAAAAAACAGAACTACTAAAGCATATTTCACTACGACTAGTTAGGTGGTCATAGCTGCTATTTAAAAACAGTCTTCTTCACTTTGCCCTCAGCAAACACCTTATCTACTCACAGTTCGTTGCTTGGTTCATCTATCCAAACCATCATTCCTGATGGGTCTGTGCTAGCAACAGTATTGTCTGTATCTAGGTGTTTTATTTTCCTATTGAAATTTATCACATGATAAAGAAGTTCCCCAGAAGGTCCACTGCATGTAAGATATACTCTTTCCTGTCACTAGGAATTAAATTGTGGACATAAACAACTCATTTTAACCTTGATATTCAGGACCACTTCTTCCAGAAAATAACTCTCTTTTCTGCTGTTAGTTCAGTGGCATGATTAACCCAAGGTAGCTGGGTGGAAGTTTCACCTTCTAATTTAGTAGAACCGTAGCTTTGTCTCTATGTACACAGTTCTACCTTGAAAATTAAGACCTAAAACTTAGCGAAGCCCAAATGTACAGACACAGGAAACAAAATTTCTGTTATAGACTCTTCAGGAGTAAGTGAGAGAAGCACTCACTTGTGCCATACCATGATCCCTGGTTATGAAAGACTGCCAAGTGCAAAATATTGGTTGCTCGATCAGAGGATACGCCACATTTTAAAGGACATTATTACAACCAAACAAAGTACTGTTTTTCCCTAAAGTCATATATGAGTTTTTAAGAGGCCATTAAATAATTCTATTAGTCCAGCTACTTCATGTGATGAGAAACATAAACCAGAGAATTACAGGAGCATAAGCCCATTTCTAAAATTCATTTGCTTACAGAATGTTATGGGAAGGGAGGTGGGAGGGGGGTTCATGTTTGGGAACACATGTAAGAATTAAAGATTTTAAAATTTAAAAAAATAAATAAATAAATAAATTAAATAAAATTCATTTGCTTTCAAGTAAATTTGCTGCTCAGAAGCAGTACTCTGTGGATTACTATGATGATAAACAAGACATTATGGAAATGATGAGTAATTTTGTTCGAAGTATTATTAGAAGGAAAAGTATGTCCCTATCCATAGTAATTTTCTGTTTTAATGAGAACAGGGCACTGTTCCTATTACTATTGAGGTGTTCCAGTGTCATTGACCTGCATATCATTGAGTCAATGTTGGACTCTCTTGTTGGCAAATGAGCACTCACAATGTCCAGAGTCTTTTTTTATATTATTATTTTTGGCCTTGGGTAAAAATCCATGTTACTGGGCCCATGGGATAAGCTCAAGTAATAAGCTATTAAAGCGACTGTTATGCAAGAACAAGGGAGGCTGAGGAAAGAGGCCGACTGACATCCATGGGACAGGTCATTTTAACTACCTGATTACTAAGATTCTTTTTAGCTGAATTTTCTCTGGCAAGTATTGTTTAATAGAATAGAATAAAAAATACTTCTACTCTCCCTACCTGAAAAAGACCATCCATAGTCAACTTCCTCAAGTCTATCTTGTCATCAATTTTCAAAATTATCTCTAAACATTCAGCCACATCATTATCCACTGACGATAAATCACTGAAAATCTGTATCTCTGGCCTTCTCTCATTACACATGAACAGCAGGTACATTTCTAAAAGTTCTGCCATTCTAAGAATTTTCTTTCACTACTTCTTTTACGCCATCCTTGAGGCAATAGTGCTAGACTTTTGCAACTTAGGGTGGATCCAGTATTATTGTTTAGAACCACCACTAAACCATAATTGATTTTTTTTGTTGTTGTTTCTTTTCAGTGAATTACTCATTGGGAAACTTGCCATTAAGGTACAGCTCTGCACTGAAAGACAACCAGTAAATCAAGAAGAAAGATGGTAGGGAACAAAGTAGGGAACACACTTGCTCATGGGATATAATGGCTTCAGGTTCTACTCAAGCCCGACCTCATATATGTCACCCATAGGCACATCCAACTATATAGTTTTGTGGGTCAAACCACATGCGTTTCATGATGAGTCTCTCAGATCTCATAGGAACTTGGCAGTCAGTGCTTAACTGTTCAGTTTCTACTAAAGCCCAGTAGCAAGAAAAGTTTGTTGGTTTTTCTGTTTTTAATTTTTTTCCCAAAGGAGAATATTGTCTACAGAAGATGACATTAGCATTGCTATATCTGAAATACAAGTGTCACCCAAAGTCTTGACACAGCATCTCTATTGGTCACTAATACCTCAAGCACAACTGTATATGTCTAAAAATATATATGAACAGAGTTTCATTAATTGGGTACTGGAATCCCAGGAAGAGAGTGGATAAAACAGAAAAAAATATTGAATGATTAAAGATAAAAAACTTCCAGAATTTGGAGAAAAACATAAGTGTATAGTTTAAAGGATGTTTAATGATTACCAAATAGAATACATTTTTTAAAAAGAAAAGAAACGAACGAGCTAAGGCACATTTGTAGATACTGGGGGGAAAAAATCACTACATCTACTACATCACAACTATATACAGTGGAACAATAATTCCAATGTTTAAAGACAGCTTACCTTTTAGTAGTCACTCCAGATCCTATACTAGGGTATGGAGTATCAACAGTTCAACCCTGCTAACTGACAAGTCCATTTCGAGTGTACAGAATTCTCAGTCCATTATTCAGTGCTTTCTCTTACAGAATTCATGCACAAGAATTATAAATGTTTAAGGAAAGTCAATGTCATGTATTTTGGCATCCATAGAAACAAGACCTGACAGAGAGATTATGCACAAGTGATTTTCAGGGAGTGATAAGAAACCCTATTAATTTAATGAGGAAAACAGGATAAGGGAGGATAAAGAGCTAATATGTTTTCTCGAGAAAGTTGAGCTTTTGGAACATAACACTAGGGCTATGGAGAATAAATTATATGGCAAAACTGTCCCCACCTTAATGAAAGGGGCCTTTTGTAACCCTTGCCTCAGTCAGTCATTATCTGTAGTTCTTCCAGAGGAGAAATGTGGTTTTCCAGGTAAGGTGACTGAGCGCAGTTCTCTCAAAGAGAAAGAAACTGTAAACTGTGAACCGTTTGCAGGCAGCATATATCATCAAATAGAGAATAGTAAAATTAGCCTGATAAAGGGTAACTGGATAGGGTACAAATCACATTTACTATAGACAATAACACGAGAGAAAAACATCAGGACACAAATTTTAAATCTAGTGCTGGCTGGATAAGAAATAATTGAGGAGAAAAAAGATAGAGGTCTTAACTGTTCATCTTCAGAAGATGTGAGATTTTTCAATCAACTAAACAAAAGTGTAACACTACTTTTAAGAAGAAATAATTACTTATCAATAATCATCCTAAACTTAGAGTAGTGGCAGGGAGAGAAACAAATAAGAAAAAATAACTGAAGTTGCTAGAAAGTCACCAGAGGCAGAGAGTCATTAAACAGAAAACAACTCAAAAATAAACAAAAAAAATGCTGCACAGTTGGTGAGGTCAACATCTAACCGGATTTTTCACAAAGGGCATTACTCAGTTTATAGGCAATGTGAGGGTCAGCTCCCAAGCAAACAAATGGCAGCCTTAAAAAGCTAAGGCTTCAGAAGTCAGAATTCTGGACTGCCTGGATGGCTAGAGGAAGCCACAGTTGAGGAGAGGCCACACATTTTCAGTAACTATCATTCAATTCTTGGTGATTTCCAAAATGCTTGTGTATAAGACAACAATCCAAGAATATTCAAATATTTAGAGGGTTAACTAGCTGGAATAGAAAATTTAACCAACATGAGGAGCTGGAAAGACATAATTTGGAGTCCTACTGAGTTAGAATAGCTTAGGAAGCACATCACATTTTTCACTGAAAGTTTGTAATATCTGTGTCTTATGAAGCAGACACATATTTCTTGGCTAAGGGATATGATCTATGATTAAGGACACACTATGCCTCAAAAATTGAAGACCAAACCTCCAAAGGATCATGGTATCCCAGTAATTTCATTCGCTGTCCAGACAAAACTAAATACTCTAGATAAAGGTAACAGATTTCAGAGTTTTAATAATGCATCATCTACAAAGTTTGGTACATAAAAGTAAATTTACTATGCTTGTCAAATAGCAGACAATTGTGAAGCATAATCAAGAGAAAAATCACACAACTTAAGAAGATACATAGATCAATAGGGTGCTCTGCAATTTAACTTTGTAAATGTGACCAAAAAAATTATCAAAAACTAGTCGGTAAAACAGGTTACATAATAAGGAATAAAATAGGTAAAAATCATTACCTTCCCTGACCAAAACAAAAACCAATCAAACAAAATAAAAAAAAAAAATTAAGAGTAATTTTAACATTTAGAGCAAATGTCACCCAAACGTTAAGATAACCTCATGTTATGCCTCATGTTAACCTTATGATAAGCCTCATATTATGTATATATAATCTCTAGGGAAAGCAACGTACCTTCTTTAGCATTCTAATTTTTCTACTTTCATGCTTTTCACAAAGATTCAATTTTAAGTACTATTTATGTTACAACATTAAAATAAGTTCCAAAATCATCTACAACCCTAAAGATGATTTGCTATAACTTCTACAAATGTGTGCAGTATGTTCAAGGGTATGCAAAAAAGCATGAAATCTACTATTTTCCAATTTCTATTCTATACCATAAAATAACATTTCATATGTATTAATAATGGAAAATGTATTAGCAACAACACTAATACTGATACCACTCTGCTATTTGCTTTCTTTGACTCACTGTAAGTATGGAGTTTTAGCAAACCCAATCAATGTTTCCCTCTGTTCTACAGCTTCATTTTAAAAATAGTATAACAACACTATGGTATTTTGATAATAATTCCTTCAAAAATAGCCTCTATCACAAGAAGACTAACAAGCTAAATTCAAAACAAAACCTAAATGAATTAATGAAATGGCTTTAAAAAGAACATGAGTATTTGACTAATATAATTAAATATCATCCTTATATAGGAGCAATTGAAAATATTGAAAAACATCAGTTTTCACTAGCTGTAGCAAGCATTTATCTTCTATTCAGATATAAACTTCATGAGGATTGAGGTTAGAACAAAGGAAGAAAGTTACAAATTCTAACAGAAAAAATTTAAATAGCACAGGAATAAATATATTCTGATCTTAGCTAGAAATATTAAGTGCTATAGAAATATCTGATCTCATCAAGCTAATTTATAAATTTAACATTTCAAATTAAAATCTGAAAATAATTTTAAAGAAATAACATAAAATAATAAAATTTATAAGGAGATGTAAAAGCAGGCAAGAACATTTGATTTTGATCATGAATAACTTAAGATGGAGAAAAGGAGATAAGAGTGATGAAGTGACCTACCTTTTATCATGATGATCCACTTTATTTAAAACCAAATCATACCAATAGGTCAATAAAGATGAATGAAGAAAAGGTGTGCATTTATAAACAAATGCAATTTTTTTATAATTTTTTTTTTACCAAGTCTTGAGTAAAATTTGAAATAAACAAGACAAGACTAAGTGTGAAGAATGAAAATTAGTATATCCCATTAGAAAATTCTGACAGTGACATAAGGAATTGAAACATATCTGTTAAACTATAAAGATTTGTAAGTACAGAATGAATTTTAAGACTTGAAAGAACTTGTAGTGTTTACCTTTCTGAAGAAACAAAAGTTCTTGTTTAAGAAGCCAAGTAAAACTCATTGAAGAGCATTCAGTGCATATTTATGAAATTCCTTTAAAAAAAAAAAACAAAACATGTTAGCTGTACCACAGCCTTGGGAATATGCATAATATATATGAATGTGTTAGTCACTCAGCTGTGTCTGACTCTTTTCAACCCCATGGACTATAGCCCACCCAGGCTCCTCAGTCCATGCATGGAATCTCCAGGCAAGAATACTGGAGTGGATAGCCATTTCCTTCTCTAGGGGATCCTCCCAACCCAGGGATTGAACCCTGGTCTCCTGGATTGCAGGCAGATTCTTCACCATCTGAGCCACCAAGGAAGGCCCATATATTATACATGCTGCTAAGTCACTTCAGTCGTGTCTGACTCTGTGCGACCCCATAGACGGCAGCCCACCAGGCTCCCCCGTCCCTGGGATTCTCCAGCCGAGAACACTGGAGTGGGTTGCCATTTCCTTCTCCAATGCATGAAAGTGAAAAGTGAAAGTGAAGTCGCTCAGTCATGTCTGACTCCTAGCGACCCAATGGACTGCAGCCTACCAGGCTCCTCCATAGGCATAAATCTACATAACAAATGATATATGTGAATATAATGTTTAATAAATTAAACAATAAATTTTATACCTAGAAATACATATATATTGATATATAGGTATAAATACTTGTGTGTGTGTGTGGTTAGTCACTCAGTTATGTCTGACTCTTTGCAATGCCATAGACTAGACCACCAAGCTCCTCTGTCCATGGGGATTCTCCAGGCAAGAATACTGGAGTGGGTTGCTATATCCTTCTCCAGGGGCCCTTTCCAACCCACGGATCGAACCCAGGTCTCCTGCATTAGGGCGGTTTCTTTACTGTCTGAGCCACCAGGGAAGCACAAGTATTTACATATGTCATATTATATATTAATAAAACATTCAAGGAGAAGAAAGCAACCAGAAACATCTTGTTGCACAAATTTTCAAAGACAAATATTAAAAGTTTTTTGAAAGAGTATTTTTACTTTAAATAAGTATTAGAACATTTTTGAATGCCTGTAGTCTTTTCAAAGGAAAAACAGCTATAGCAAATTTGTCTATGGATACACTACTTAGATAAATATGAACAGATGGCTTGATAAAGCTAGCCAAATCTCCATCTAAGTTACACGCTTTGTGTGGGTAAATTTTACATAATGATTAGATGAGTTGAGAGGTTGATATTGAAATGAAAGTAGAAAAGCATTTCTAAATCAGGTATATGATATGTTAGAATTAAGTCAGTGCATGACATTGAGTGCAATATGTCACAGTATTTCCACTCATTTAATTAGGCATAATTATGGTGAAATTGTAAAGTGTGCAAAATGCAGAGTATCACACAGCATATCTTTAGTTATAAAAATGTACATACACTTTATAGAGTTCTCTGCTAAGGACACCATGGAGGACTTTTAATTCTATATCTTTCTCATGTAGATAAATTAATGTTGCTATGGGAATTTTAACTTCGGAATTTCCTGACTCTCACATGCTTAATTTCTCAGTGTTAATGTTCCAATACCAGATCTGAATGACTACACATCATGGATATTTCTATCTGCTCAAGATGTTTCTAGAATGTAATGTTTAACCTTTAAAACAAATATTTGAGAGGGCAGAGGCAAAAAAAAAAAAAAAAAACAGAAACAATGAGAATCTGTTCAGCTGATTAGCAAAAAATTTCTTTATTTACAGTTGAATGAGGACATGAAAAGGAATGAACTCCCACAGTAGAGACATAAGGTGGGGAAATGACAAAAAAGTAATGATTATAAATGTAAAATGTGTGGGAAAAAAAAAAACCCTCAGACTGGAGGAAATGTCCAAATTATACAACTTAATAATCAATACTTGAGATTAAAAATATAGAACTTCATTTTAATGAGTTTCACTGAGTTAAACAATACAAAGCAAAAAGAACATTTTGAGATAATTTACTAATATATGCTCTCAAAGATAACTTAGAATGAGATGTGATGCTGATGGTTGGCACAGTAGGGAGATTTTGAAATATTAGTATGCCTCCCTGAGGAAGGATTTGGCATGAGCAACCATGTGTGGAGGTGCTCTCCTGTGTATACAGATACTGCTGGTATTCTGCTTAATTGCTTAAGCCAGGAAAGTGGGCAGAAAGAAAAGTATCATTATGGTCTGTCATATTTATAACAGAACCTCATGCTTGGAGACGACAGTGGCTAACTGGACACACTGCATTTTTAACAAACGAGACATATGCCTGCCTTCACCATGATCAGGCCCTTGGAGGACTCCTGGAAGACATCTGTGATAACGACGCCATTTAGAGACTTGGATGGTACCATTGAGGGCTCCCTGACTCCTACTTGGGTCAACTCGTCCTCTAATGGCTCACCATTTCTCCTTCCCTCCAGTCCTGTTCAATATGTACATGTGATTTGTATCTCATTCCTAATCATTCACTGACTGGGAAAAGTTGAATAGGTATCTCAAAGCAAGGGATATGTGTGTTAGGATTAGTATCCCAAAGTTTTTGCTGTGATAGGAAAACATTCATTTCTAAAATTTATTCATCATTTAAAAATTTTAAATACTTTGTAAAACTTTTCATCTGGCCTGTTTCCTGACCATAATACAGGTAGAATTTGTATTGCATTTTTTAATGAGAAACAAAAAAGTGTGTGTCTGTGTGTGTGTGTTGCATTACAGTGAATTAAAATGAGGTTAAAAAAATAAATATGAAGTTTTAAATGCTGGAAAAAGTCTGACAGTAAGTTCTCACAAGGAACTTTAGAAACTAATTTGTTCAAGTGAAACAGATAAGCACTGAGTATATCACCAAATAACCTGCTGCTGCTGCTAAGTCACTTCAGTCGTGTCCGACTCTGTGTGATCCCATAGACGGCAGCCCACCAGGCTTCCCCGTCCCTGGGATTCTCCAGGCAAGAACACTGGAGTGGGTTGCCATTTCCTTCTCCAATGCATGAAAGTGAAAAGTGAAAGTGAAGTTGCTTAGTCGTGTCCGACCCTCAGCAACCCCATGGACTGCAGCCCACCAGGCTCCTCCGTCCATGGGATTTTCCAGGCAGGAGTACTGGAGTGGGCTGCCATTGCCTTCTCCCCCAAATAACCTAATCACCAAAAAAGAAGTGGCTTGATTAAAAAAAAATACATTATTTTTATATCATTAGTACCATATAAGTATTTATTGTATAGCCACTGGGTTCACAAAATACAGGCTGACAGTCTTGTTCCTATAAACTTAAATCATCTAGAGAAAAACTACAGAAGGCATTAAAATATATTGGTAATTGAATGTCTATTTATTCTGTGTGAAGGAAAGAGTGAAGTATGCAACGAGTGCTTGTTGTGTCCTTTCCTCACTTTCTTAATGTCACTTCTCCTTTCAGATACGATAGATGCCAAGTTGCCTAGTGACTTGCTCTTTTGCTCCGATTCAAAGCCTTCCTTGTTTGCTTTTGTGGCACCACAGCACATACTTTCAGACTTTGTACTGCTCTCTTCTCTCATCATAGTCAAATTATCAAATATTAATTATATATTACACTGTTTATTGCAACAGTGAGAGAAATATTGGGAAATTTGGAAAAAACAAAAACTATTATTCCCAGAATTTCAAATTCAGTGGAAGAAGAGTTACATGTATGCTAGTAACTTTAACAAATTAGAAAATAGGATCAAAGACATTGCTGGAAACTGAAGGAAAAGTGGTGGTGGATTAATCACTAAGTTGTGTCCGACTCTTGCAACCCCATGGGATTGTAGCCCTCCAGGCTCCTCTGTTTATGAGATTTCCCAGGCAAGAATACTGAAGTGGGATGCCATTTCCTTCTCCAGGGAATCCTTCCAACCCAGGAATTGAAACTGGGTCTCCTGCACTGACCTGCACTAACCCTAACCATCACCGACTCAATGGGCATGAGTTTGAGTGGATTCCTTACTAACTGACCTATGAGCAAAGGACAAATACAGACAAATCAGAGATGAGAAAATATATGCAAAAAAGAAAAAAAAGAAGAAATATGGAGGCAGAAAGACTCAAGATATACAGGGGAATATCATTTATGCTGGTCTAGAATGGTTCAGTTCAGTTGCTCAGTTGTGTCCAACTCCTTGTGACCCCATGCACTGCAGCACGCACGCCAGGCCTCCCTGTCCATCACCAACTCCTGGAGTCGACTCAAACTCATGCCCATAGAGTCAGTGATGGCATCCAACCATCTCATCCTCTATCATCCCCTTCTCCTCCCACCTTCAAACTTTCCCAACATCAGGGTCTTTTCAAAAGATTCAGTTATTCTCATCAGGTGGCCAAAGTATTGGAGTTTCAGCTTCAACATCAGTCCTTCCAATAAATATTCAGGACTGATTTCCTTTAGGATGGACTGGTTGGATCTCCTTGCAGTCCAAGGGACTCTTAAGAGTCTTCTCCAACACCACAGTTCAAAAGCATCAATTCTTCAGTGCTCAGCTTTCTTCCCAGTCCAACTCTCACATCCATACATGACTAGAAAAACCATAGCCTTGTCTAGATGGACCTTTGTTGGTAAAGTAATGTCTCTGCTTTTAAATATGTGTCTAGGTTGGTCATAACTTTTCTTCCAAGGAGGAAGCGTCTTTTAATTTCATGGCTGTAGTCACTATCTGCAGTGATTTTGGAGCCCCCCAAAATAGTCTCTCACTGTTCCTCCATCTATTTAACATGAAGTGATGAGACCAGATGCCATGATCTTAGTTTTTTGAATGTTGAGTTTTAAGCCAACTTTTTCCACTCTCCTCTTTCACTTTCATCAAGAAGCTCTTTAATTCTTCACTTTCTGCCATAAGGGCAGTGTCATCTGTATATCTGAGGTCATTCCTGTTTCTCCCACCAATCTTGATTCCAGCTTGTGCATCATCCAACCAAGCATTTCTCATTATGTACTCTGCATATAAGTTAAATAAGCAGGGTGACATACAGCCTTAACGTACTCCTCTTCCTATTTGGAACCAATCTGTTGTTCTATGTCCAGTTCTGATTGTTGCTTCCTAACCTGCATACAGATTTCTCAAGAGGTGGGTCAGGTGGTCTGGTATTCCCATCTCTTTCAGAATTTTCCACAGTTTGTGGTGCTCCACCCAGTCAAAGGCTTTGGTATAGTCAATAAAGCAGAAGTAGATGTTTTCCTGGAACTTTCTTGCTTTTTCAATGATCCAACGGATGTTGGCAATTTTTGATCTCTGGTTTCTAGAATAGTGCTTGAGGGCAAACAGTGTGTCCACTAGAGCACCCTGGTTTAAAACCACAGAAGATCCTCTATGCTATCATGAGGAATGTAGGTCTTCTCTAGGGGCAAAGATAAGCAAGGATTTTTGAGTAAGGGTGAAAATGAAAGTGTTAGTCATTCAGTTATGTCTGACTCTTTGCGACCCCATGGACTGTAGCCCGCCAGGCTCACCAGTCCATGGAATTCTCCAGGCAAGCATACTGGAGTGGGTAGCCATTCTTTTCTTCAAGATCTTCCTGACCCAGAAATCAAACCTGGGTATCCCTCATTGCAGGCAGATTCTTTACCACTCGAGCCACCAGGGAAGCCCTGAGTAATGGATAGACATGATTAAATTCATGATTTAGAAGGGGTATTCTGGAACATAGTGGTAACTAATTTTAACATATAAAAAACCAATTTATATTAAAATATTTTATAATTTTGATGACAACTAAATTGAAGGTGAGAACTCAGTTACTAAGAGTAGAAAAGGAATGGATGAGATGAATGTGAGAAAAATTTGAAAGGCAAATTTAAACGTAGAAACACAATTGCCATCACAAAATTCCTATAACTCCCCTATGTGACTTACCTTAAAACCTACAGGGGCAGAAATATAAGTACTTTTATTTTATTATTTGTTTGTTGTTGTGTTGATTCCACATTCCCTAGAAAAACATTTGGCACATGATAGGTAACTAATACAAAATTATGGAATAAATTAACCAAAACTATCTTGATATCTATTCAGAATACTAAATAATAAATAGGTCTCCTTCAGAGTCAGAATGGCATTAATTAAACCTGATTTCCTAGTTCTCAGTCAAATGATTTAACTAAATTAATCACTGTCAAAGAAGATAAGATTGAGAGTAACTACAAGGCACTATTTTAATCACCATGGCACAAAGATAGATAGGATTTTTGTCTCATTTTTTCTTGTTCTTAAATCTACTGGAAACTTATATTTGGAAAAGCAAATAAGGCATTTTCACTTAAAGTAGTTTATAAATCAAAACTTGTAAGGATAAATTCTATTAGCAAGTTTCTAAAGAAACCCATTCAATTCCACAAGGCAGATAGTTCAAGCCAAGGCTATATGAATCATGGAGGCATAACTGAATTTCCTTACTTCTGTCTTTTCCAAGACACATTTCCCTACCAGTAATTATGAATCAAGTTCTCTCCAAAATAAAACCTAAGGGAACTCATACTTATGAAACTGTTTTATTCTGCTTTAATTATCATTTTATGAAAGTCTTCACTTAAAATCTTGAGTGGTTATATGAAATTTAAGAGATATAAAATTTCAAAGGAGTTATATAAGTATTTCAAAACTTAATCTCTTGGATTAGTTTGGAGGGTGGGCAAAAAGCAACACTGAGAAACCCAGCTTCCACATGCCCCCACAAAGATCAACAATCGGACCAATATCCATGAACAAAAAAATAGCTCCAAAAGACCTCTGGAGCCCACTTAGGAAGGATTAGCAACACTGTGAAACAAACCTGAGAATAAATGTACAAGAAAAAAAGGAAGATGACTGCTTTGCCTGGATCATCCCATCCCCCAGAAAGGTATTGTTCAGCACCAAGAAGGTACACCCCGGCTAGGAGCTCCTTTTGCCAGGAAACGAAGAATGAGGTGAACGACTTGGCTTCCCCACCCTCACTGAGCACCGCACAAGATCCCAGTCTGGTTTCACCTCAAACAGATTGGCAAAGCTGAGACATATTGAGCCAGCTTGGAACAAGGAAGAAAAGCAGAGAGTATTATTAGCAGACGCGCAGCAGAACTGATCACAGTTCACAGAGACTGCCTCTGTAACAAACTCAGCAGATATTGCCATGGATGAAGCCAACAGCCAGCACAGCTGCCATGGACCCCCGTGATCTCTCCAGCTTTCTCCCCACAGGTATTTGCTATCACTAACACCAGCTGCCTGAGTCTCTCCCTAACCTCAGCAAAGCCAAGGAGCCCCACTTGCAGCCAGCTCAGGCTTCTGCAGTTGTGTAAGTGCAAGAAACCAGCTTGGAACATCCCAGCTGACTCCCACCACTGTGCCCATATTTGTGGCTAACCCCTCCAGCTATGCAACTAAACCCACTAGTCTGACGCCTGGCATTGACATCCACAGCAGTATGCACACACAAGGGGAGAGAGAAAAGCAGTGAACGAGCACGTCAGTAGATAGGGTCCCGACTGCTGCTTGCAGGCCAGAGCAGACCCCACCTTCTGTTATCAACCAGCATTGTCACAACAACCTGTAGCCAACCCTTCCAGCTGTGCATGTGTATGTCCCCAACCTACCCCACTGATGTGTGCACACTGAGTGAAGAGTACACAGCCACAGGCAAGCACACTGACATCCAGGGCCTCTGCAGCTGCCAAAGAGCCCAGCGTCGGCCCCTGCCTTTATCACGTGCCCTGTGTGCATGCCTAGTCATGTCCAACTCTGTGTGAATCCATGGACTGTAGCCTGTAAGGCTTCTCTGTCCATGGGATTCTCCAGGCAGGGGTCAAACCCAGTGTCTTGCATCTCCAGCATTAGCAGGCAGAGTCTTTACCATTAGCACCACTGGGAAAGTCCCTAGCCACGTGCCCAAGTTCTCATCATTATGAATGTATCTGCAACTGGCTCCTGACCCAGTTAAAAGAGCAAAGAGGAAAAAAAAGGAAGTCCCTTCCTATCAAAAAGATCACTCTAAATTTAATGGACTGAATTCCCCAATAAAAAGGTACAGAGTATACTATTTTTTAAATAGTATATGGATTAAAGAAAAAAAGACCCAATTTTATGCCACACTGTGTACAAGAGAAACACTACAGCTTTAAGTTACATATATAGGCTCCAAGTGAAAGGACAACAAAAACATATTTCATGCCAGGCAAGTTGAACCCAAAAGACAGCGTAGGTAGCTATACTTAGAGCAGATGAAACAGACTTAAAGCAAAAACAGTGACAACAGAAAAAAAAAGGGTCATCATATCATGATGAAAAATGAAAGTGTCAGCCACTCTGTCACATCCCACTCTTTTGTGACCCTACTAATTGTAGCCTGTAGGCTCCTCTGTCCATGGGATTTCCCAGGCAAGGCACTGGAGTGGGTTACCATTCCCTTCTCTAGGTTACCTTCTCAATCCAGGGATAGAAGCTGGGTCTCCTGCACTGCAGCCAGATTCTTTACTGTCTGAGCCACCAAGTAAGCCCATATATATGGGCTTTATTTATCAAGATATATATAGGCTTTATTTATCAAGACATAACAATCAAATATATGCAATTCCACATCCAACAGATCTGAAGGGAGGTATAGAAAACAATACACTAACTAGGGACTTTCTGTATTCCACTTCCAACCACAGATAGATCATCCAGACATAAAGAAGGAAATAATGGACGTGACCACATTTTTAGATTAAATGTTAGTTACATACATGAACAAAAAATTCCATCAAACAACGGTAGAATATACTTTCTTTTCAACTGCACACAAAACATCCTCCAGGATAGATCACATGACTGGTTACAAAATAAGTACTAGCAAATTTAAGACGACTGAAATGATGCCACGTATCTTTCCTGACCACAATGGTATGAAAGTAGAAATAAACAACAGAACGAAAGCTGGAAGATTTACAAATAGTGGAGATTAAACAACATCCTGAAGGAGTAATGGGTAAAGGAGAAATCAAAAGGAAAATCAAGAAACGTTTTGAAACAATGAAAGTGTAAGTATAATTACACTTTGTCCTATATCAAAGCCTACAGAACACTGTAAAGCAGTTCCAAGAGGGGAGAGTTTTGTGATAAACACCTACATTAAGAAGCAAGAGAGAACTCAAATAAACCACCTCACATTATACCTCAAAGAACTAGAGAAGGATGAACTAGGCCCAAAGTTAGCAGAAGTAAGGAAATGGCAAAGATCAGAGTGGAAATAAGTGAAAAAGAGACCAGAAAACCAATGGAAAAGTGAAACTATAAATTGTTTTTTTTTTTTTTAATAAATAAAAAGGACAAACACTTAACTAAACTAAGAAAAAGTAGGAAGACTTAAAGTCAGGACACTGCTATATTTAAAATGGAAAACCAACAAGGACCTACACTATAGCACAAGTAACTCTGTTCAATTTTATGGAGAAGCCTGGATTGCAGGGAATTTGGGGAAGAAAAGATGCATGTTTGTGTACAGCTAAGCCCCTTTGCTGTCCACCTGAAACTACCACATTTCTAATCAGTTATACTAGAGTATAAAATAAAAAGGTTAATTAAAAATAAATGAAAGAGGAGACATTAAAACTGATACCACACAAATGCAAAGGATCACCATGAACAATTATATGCTGATAAACTGGATGACCTGGAAGAAACAGATACATTCCTAGAAGCATACAACTTACCAAGATTGTATAATGAAGAAATAGAAACTCTGAAGAGATCACTAATGAGTAAGGAGAATGAATCAGTTGAAGAAAAATTTTCCCAACACAGAAAAGCCTAGGACCAGATGAGTTCACTGGTGAATTCTACCAGGTATTTTAAAGAAGAATTAATATCAATCCTTCTCAAAGTCTTCCAAAATATTGAAGAGGAGGACGTACTCCCAAACTCGTTCTACAAGGCCAGCATAATCCTGATACCAAAGCCAGATAAGAATACAAGAAAGGAAAATTATAAAATAATATCCCTGATAAATATACATGCAAAAATTATAAACAAAGTATTAGCAACCCAAAGTTAACAGCATATTACATGGATCACTCACCACCATCAAATAGGATCTGTCCATGGGAGGCAAGGATGTTAATATATAAGCAGATTAATAAATGTGATATAATACATTAATAGAATTAAGTATGAAAAAAATCATACATTCATCTAACAGAGGCATAAAAAACAGTTGATAAATACCATATCCTTTTTGAGATAAAAACATTCAACAAACTGAGTGTACACAGCATGTATCTTCAGACAATGTAGGTCATATATGATAAATCCATAGTCAACATTATATTCGATGGTGAAAGGCTGAAAACTTTTTCTCTAAGATCAGAAAAATACAAGCACACTGACAGTCACCACTTCAATTAAACAGTGTGTTGGATGTCCTAGCCAGAAAATAGACAAGAAAAGAAATAAATGGATCCAAATAGGAAAGGAGGGAATAAAATTGTCTTTGTTTTCAGGTGATATAATCTAATATAGAAATAATAATAAAGACTCCACCAAAAACTACTAGAACTAATGGACAGATTTAGTGGTTTCAGGATACAAAATAAACATACAGAACACAGATTGGTTTCTATATAACAAAATATCTAAAACAGAAATAAATAAAATGATCCCATTTACAGTAGTATAAAAAATAATAAAACACTTAAGAATAAATTTAACCAAGGAGATGAAAGAGCTGTACTACAAGACTTTCATAAAAGACACTGAAGGCGACACAAATGGAAAGATAGTCCATGTTCACGGTTTGGAAAAGTTGATATTGTTAAAATATTCGTCTTACCCAAACCCATCTATTGATGCACAACCTACTAAGATTCCAACGGTGTTTTCCAGAGATGGAAAAGACAACCTTAGAGTTCATATGTGAAAGACCCTGAATAGCCCAAGTAATCCTGAAAAAGAATAACAAGGTCAACATCATCATGCCTCACACTTCCTGATTTCAGGCTTTACTACAAAGCTATAATATTCAAGATAGTATGGTAATTGTTGGTATAAACATAGACACTCAAATTAATGTAACCCAACGGTGAGCCCAGGTATACAACTTATTCAAGTAATTTCAAATCCTTAAAGATGATGCTGTTAAAGTGCTGCACTCAATATGCCAGCAAATTTGGAAAGCTCAGCAGGGGCCAAAGGACTGGGAAAGGTCAGTTTTCATTACAATCTCAAAGAAGGGCAACGGCAAAGAATGTTCACACTACCACACAATTGCATTCATCTCACACACTAGCAAAGTAATGCTCAAAATTCACCAGGCTTCAACAGTACATGAACTATGAACTTCCAGATGTTCAAGTTGCATTTAGAAAAGGCAGAGGAACCAGAGATTAAATTACCAACATCCGTTGGATCATAGAAAAAGCAAGAGAATCCAGAAAAACATCTACTTCTCATTTGCCGATTATGCCAAAGCCTCTGACCTGTAGATCACAACAAACTGGAAAATTCTTTTTTTTTTCTTTTTTAGGAAAATTCTTAAAGAGATGGGAATACCAGACCCCCTTACCTGCCTCCTCAGGAATCTGTATGCAGGTCAAGCAACAGTTAGAACTGGACAAGGAACAACAGACTGGTTCCTAATTGGGAAAGGAGTATGTCAAGGCTGTATATTGTCACCGTGCTTATTTAACTTATATGCAGAGTACATCATGAGAAATGCCGGGGTGGATGGAGCACAAGCTGAAATCAAGACTGGCAGGAGAAATATCAATAACCTCAGATATGCAGACGACACCACCCTTATGGCAGAAAGTGAAGAGAAACTAAAGAGCTTCTTGATGAAAGTGAAAGAGGACAGTGAAAAAGCTGGCTTAAAACTCAACATGCAGAAAATGACGATCATGGCATCCAGTCTGATCACTCCATGGCAAATGGATGGAGAAAAAATGAATAAAGTGGCAGACTTTATTTTCTTGGTCTCCAAAATCACTGCAGATGGTGACTGCAGCCATGAAATTAAAAGATGCTTACTCCTTGGAAGAAAAGCTATGACCAACCTAGACAGCATATTAAAAAGAAGAGCCATTACTTTTCCAACAATGGTCTGTCTAGTCAGACCTATGGTCTTTCCAGTAGTCATATATGGATGAGAGAGTTGGACTATGAAGAAAGCTGAGCGCTGAAGAACTTTATGCTTTTGAACTGTGGTGTTGGAGAAGACTCTTGAGAGTCCCTTGGACTGCAAGGAGATCCAACCAGTCCATCCTAAAGGAGATCAGTCCTGGGTGTTCATTGGAAGGACTGATGCTGAAGCTGAAACTCCAGTACTTTGGCCACCTGATGCAAAGAGCTGACTCATTCATTTGAAAGGACCCTGATGCTGGGAAAGATTGAAGGTGGGAGGAGAAGGGAATGACAGAGGATGAGATGGTTGGATGGCATCACTGACTTGATGGACATAAGTTTGAGTAGGCTCTGGGAGTCGGCAATGGACAGGGAAGCCTGGTGTGCTGCAGTCCATGGGGTCACAAAGTGTTAGACATGATTGAGTGACTGAACTGAATTCAAGTAGTATTTGACAAGGGAGACAAAACTACTCAATAAGGAGAGGATAGTGTCTTCAATAAATGGTGCTGGAAAACCAGAAAACCACATGACAAAAGATGAAATCAGGAATCTCTTATATCACTTACAGAAATGAATGTGAAATGTATTAAAGACTTAAAGCCCTGAAACCATTAAACTAGAAGAAAGCATTTAGGAACTTAACCTTGGTAGTGATTTCCTGGGCAGGACACTGGAAGCACAAACAAAAAAAACAAAACTGATTAACTGGGATGACATTGGACTAAAAAGCTTCTGCACAGCAAAAGAAATATAATGGCACCCCTTCAGGATCAGAGAAAATATTTACAAGTCATATATTTAATAAGAGCTTAGGGTTTACAAAGTGTTGGACATGACTGAGTGACTTTCACTTTCACTTTAGTGTGCAAAATGTACAAAGAAAGCATACAACTCAACAGCAAAATAAATAAACTTGATTTTTTAAAAGGGAAAAGGAAATAGGCAATTTTTCCAAAGAAGATACAGACAAATGGCCAACAGGTACATGAAAAGATGCTCCACATTACTAATCATCAGAGAAAGCAAGTCAAAACCACAATGAGATATCATTTCACACCTGTTGGAATGGCTAGCATCAAAAAGAGAAGAGATAAAAATGCTGGCAACTGAAGAAAAGGGAATCCTTGTACACTGTTGATGAGAATGTAGACAGTGTATTAAAAAGCAGAGACATGGATTTGCCAGCAAGGCTTTGTATAGTCAAAGCTATGGATTTTCCAGTAGTTATGTACAGATGTGAGAGTTGGACCATAAAGAGGGCAGAACACCAAAGAATTGATGCTTTCAACCTACAGTGCTGGAGAAGACTCTTGACACTCCCTTTGACAGCAAGGATATCAAAGCAGTCAATCCTAAAGGAAATCAATCCTGAATATTCACTGTAAGGACTGATCCTAAGACTGAAGCTCCAGTACACTGGACACCTCCAATACAAAGTGCTGATCATCGGAAAAGACCCTGATGCTGAGAAAGATTGAGGACAGGAGGAGAAGGGGGAAACAAAGGATGAGATGGTTGGATGGCATCATCACCTCAATGGAAATGAGTTTGAGCAAACTCCAGGACATTGTGAAGGACAAGGAAACCCGGTGTGCTGCAGTCCCTGGGGTTGCAAAGAGTCAGACACAACTGAGCCACTGAATGACAACAGTTTGTATAGCCACTATTTAAGCGCTCAGTCACTCAGACATGCCCAAGGCTTTGAGATCCTATGGACTATAGCCTTCCAGGTTTCTCTGTCCACGGGATTCTCCAGGCAAGAATACTGGAGTGGGTTCCCATGCCCTCCTCCAAGGGATCTTCTCGACCCAGGGATTGAATCCATGTCTTTTAAGTCTTCTGCATTGGCAGGCAGAATCTTTACCATTGAACCACCTAGAAAGCCCTCACCACTATAGGCAAAAATATAAACGTTCTTCCAAAGGAGAAAAAAAAAAAGAACTACCATATGATATGGGAATCCCACTTTTGGCTGTAAACCTAAGGGAACTGAAATTATGATCTTACAGACATATTCACACTCCTACATTCATTGAAGCATTATTCACAATAGCTAAGATATGAAAACAAGCTAGACTTCCATCAGAGCCAAAGGAATAAAGGTGTGATTTTACGTGTGTGTGTGTGTGTGTGTGTGTGTGTGTGTGTGTGTAGTATGATTATAACAGAATGTTATTCAGCCATGAGAAAGAAGGACATCTTGCCATTTGCAATGACTTGCATGAAACTTGAGAGCATTTGCTAAGTGAAATACAGAGAAACACAAATATTGTATGATATCACTTCTATGTAGAAAGTAAGAGTGAATTCAGAGATAGAGTGTAGAAAGGTATTTACCAGGGACTGGCAACTGGAGAAAATGGGGACATATTGGTCAAAGGATACAAAAATCCGTCAAAATTAATAAATTCTAGGGATCACAGTTCATAATACTGTATTATATACTTGAAAATATATCTTAAATATGACCACATGAAAGTAAAGATAATTATGTGTTATGATAGAGGTGTTTGTTAATGCTATGATAGTGATCAATTTCCATATATAAATGTATCAAATCAATTCACTGTACACCTTAAACTTATGACAATGTTATATGTAAAGTATATGTCAATAAGGCTGAATCCTTTTCTTCAAAGATTTCAGAGCTTAGGGCAAGGTAGTTTCCCCAAAGGAAAAAACAAAAGAAAAATGTTTCCCTAAAGAATATATAGATGTTCACAGTCAATATGATTTCAGAATTTCTCACAGCTAGTTTTATTAAAACAGAAGGGTGGTCTCTGAGATCAGTTCATACTAAGTAGTATACCTGACTCTACACTGCTAAAATAGTATTATAAGATGTCCTGCTACTTTCTGGAACTACAAAATTTAAAGCAATATTTTTAAAGGTAACAAATTTCAGCAAACAACAAAAAAAAGAGCAAACAAGAATGATCTGAAGTTCCTTTAGTCTAATTCCACGATATTCAGTCCCTTATGTAGAATTAAGTATGAAATGATATTGTATGGGAGGTAAACTGAACACCAGTAGATTAAAAATTTCTAGTGTGGATCAAAACTGTTTTAAATTGTCAAAAAGAAAATATTACAGTTGTCCACCTTATAAAATTAATGAGTAGTCTCAACCAAGATTAGCTGAAAGACATATATATTTATATATGTTATATACATTTTATACATATTCCGATGTATCTTAGACTATATGCACATTTATATGCATTATATATATATTATTTACATATATAATATCTATAAATATAGTGGCTTTCCTGGTAGTTCATACAGTAAAGAATCTGCCTGCAATGCAGGAAATTCAGGTTCAGTCTCTGAGTCAGGAAGATCCCCTGGAGAAGGGAATGGCTACCTACTCTAGTATTCTTGTCTCTAGTATTCTAGAACAAGGCATGGCAACCCACTCCAGTATTCTTTCCTTGAGAATCTCATGGACAGAGGAGCCTGGAAGGCCCTAGTCCACAGAGTTGCAAAAAGCCAGACACAACTGAAGTTACTTAGCACGCACATACATATACACACACACGATAAAATGTGAGCTTCAATAAAGAATAAGAAACAACATGTATTAAATCTAGTGTGTATTTTCATATAATAAGTCATGAGGAATTTTGTTCTTCTGACCATTTGCTCTGCAATATTTCTGGACTTTCTCAAAAGAAGCCTTAGAAAACTCTACAACAGTGCTGATATGCAGTGAAGCAATTGCATCGATTTTTATTTATTGTTGTTTCCAAGATACCAATTGACAACTGTCTTGATTGAGATGATACCTAGTTTATTTCTAGGTAACTATGTTCAGATGTGCATGAAAAGCTATACCTTAGAAAAGAGTTCCAAGTGATATGACAAGAGAAAAAAATCCAGAATTAGAAACAGGCAAAGCTTATATTAGGTTTTGAAATCCAATGAAAGATAGAATTTGCATTGACTGTAACCCCTACCAAGTCATTTTAAATACACATCCTCACAACCGTATCTGCAAATGGCAACTTACATATTTTTTTTTTTTACTATTACATCATTCTGTAGTTATGGCCGATGTCTGAGTTCACTAAAAGAAATGCCTGAATTCACTTTTGAAGTCAGAATGTGTCCTGGACCTTATAGATTATTTGTTGAAATTGGCAAAAGCCTGGACTATTTATATATTTCCGTATTATCAAATATTTAACCACTCCCAACCTCTCTTATTCTGTGGTCTCAAGTGTAATTTCTGGTATTTCATCATGCACATCACTAGCTACCACCGATCTGTTTTCCTTTTTTCTTAAAATGTCTCCTACACTTTAGCACTTGGTTTGCTTGCTATCATAAGCTGACTGATCTCCACACATTAATTGATAGAGTGACTCCCCATTTCAGGAAGAAGAATTAAATTCAGGACCTCAGGACTGACAAGAGGATGAAGCAAAGCATTTCTGATGGCTTATACTCCTTTTTAGAAAAATCTATAAGCATGTCTCAACTTGTATGTGTGTGTGAGAAAAAAAAATGTGCAATATGTTTACTCTGCGTATATGGAAATATAATTTCAAAGAAATTAAATGTTTTAGAAACTAGCAAATGTTTGGAGTTTAACACATCTAACACACTCTGTAAAGGCAAAACTTAGTTGACCTGGACTGATTCTATGCACATTTTCAAGTCTTAAAAACAAAATTGCAAACTACTAGTTTTATATTAAACTGTGAAAATAAACCTACATTGATGAAATGCTTAACAAAGGTTGGATCAAGTTTGATGAAAGCTTTCCAAACATTTGTGAAACTTTTTACAATCTTCCTTATATGTGGGATTGGTAGTAAAACCTGATACCAGGGGCAGTATTTCAAGTAGATCTCAAAAATCATAAGGCCTGTCAGTTTTCCATCTGAATCATTAACTGGACATAGTCCCTTCTCATATTTACGAAAGCTTCCTCGCACGCTTGTGGTTACACCATCATTTCCTCCAGCTAAATGCATTCCCACCGCAGTATCTATCTATCCTGAAGTACTTTGAGTTTCCCGGAAATTAATTTACAAGAATTAAAGAAGATTACAGACACTTTTTGTCTATTTCTAGTCACTCAATTTTGTTCACACATGATTATTTTTCCCCGGTATTGGAAAAGAAAGAATACAGAATTCAGTGTCAGAAAACCTGTAGACTACAAATAATGATTTATAAATAATAAATTACTACAAATAATTTGCAACATGGGAAGAGTCAAAAAGAGCCTTGGGTTTTCAAAGTCACGTCTTGTAAACAGAAAGATTGACTGGGACTCAAGGATAGAAAACAGGTTTCATTTTGAGTAGCAACTTTAATCAACTGATTGTGGATGAATGTCTGAGACAATGGCCTGAGAAAGAGTCTGAGAACAAATCCATCTGGGCTCGTGAACAGATTCTCAAGACTCACTATAGATGAATGTCATGGGCATGGGCTCGTACTACATGAGGCAATGGTGCCCTGTAGCTGCCATCTCTGCCCAAGATTATATGTAAGGCTGTTTCCAGCTCTAACAGTCTATGATTCACTTATTCCTCTCTCCTGAATTATTTCTATCACCCGAGGAAATAAGTCTATTCTTATTTGCACAGCTGGGAAAATTACCGTCAAAGCATATTTTGAAAGTTATAAAGTACCCCTTGTACCCCTTCTTAAATGGACTTTTAGTGATAATGTTTATATTCAAATAGAAAAGTGAACTGGTTATAAAAAATAAAATAAAATAACAGAGGAATAAAAGGCTTTGCCAGTACATGTGCTCAAATATTACTTCCAATTTCCATAATAAAAAGTCGGTTTCTTCCCTAACAATTTAAACATGGTCCTGCTAAGCAACACTACTTTAATCATGCTATAGGAGGTAACTTTGACGAACCAAGGAAGATAGGATAAGTTTACAAAAGATAACTCATCATAAAAATGGCTGCATCTTGTACTACAAACTTAATCTTGAATAATTTGTGAAAATTTGGTAGAGGAAAATCATTTTGGCAGACTTCTCATAATATGGAGTCATCAGATCCCATTTTGGGGAAAAAAAGCTGATATAAGTAGCAAAAATTTATTCCATGAACATAATATTAATCCTAAGATTAATTCTGATACAAATATAATGGCAACAGTAACATTAGTAAGGGCACATATTTGTCATTTACTGAGTGCCATTGTGTTAAAGGATTTGTATGCATGAATTCATTTAATCCTCACAATAGCCTTAGTATGTTTTATTATTATCATAATTTGAGATGAAGGGTGAGTAAATAAATTTTCTCAGTTCATTCAGCTGATTAGGCTCATGATTCAAACATAGCAATCCGATCTTAAGATATCAGATTATCTGGAAAGACACAGCAAATCCACCGCAAAAGAAGGGTAGGTATCATATTTATATCTGACAAGGTAATTAGCATATTTATATCTCAGATGCTTATTAGAGTAGATTGAAACAGAAAACAAAATTAGAGAACAAAATTGTGGCTCTTGGTTTATCCCTTCATTGAACAAAATTGTGATGCATACATGTACTAAACCCTGGAGAAGGAAATGGCAACCCAGTCCAGTATTCTTGCCTGGAGAATCCCATGGACAGAGGAGCCTGGCAGGCTATAGTCCACAGGGTCGCAAAGAGTTGGACGTGACTAAAGTGACTGAGCATGTGTGCTAACACTGGCAAATTGCTATACATACAGTCATGGAAAAAGATACAAGATTCCTCATTGCACAGAATCCAGAGTTTAGTCTGCTTCTAGCCATAGATGTTAAAGATAAATTGACATCTATGCTATGCAAATGAGGAACATTAACAATAACTATAACATGGTAGAGTACGTTTAAGGAAATAAACAGTAAGCTATATATACATGCGTGTACGTGCTTAGCTGTGTCCGACTCTTTGCAACTGGCCCCGTGGAATATATCCCACCAGGCTCCTCAGTCCATGGGGATTCTCCAGGCAAGAATACTGGAGTGGGTTGCCATGCCCTCCTCTGGGGATCATCCCAATCCAGGGATCAAACCTAGGTCTCCCACACTGCAGGCAGATTCTTTACTATGTGAGCCACCAGAAAAGCCCAAGAATACTGGAATGGGCAGCCTTTTCCTTCTCCAGGGAAAATTCCTGACCCAGGAATCCAACCAGGGCTTCCTGCATTGCAGGCAGATTCTTTACCAGCTGAGCTACCAGGGAAGTTCACTGGACCACCTGGGAAGTCCCAAAAGCTATATATACAATCAGACGTAAACTATACAAAAATCACAGTTTAATTACCTTATATTAATACAGAAAATAAAGCACTTAAGAGCTTTATGTGCATGGTTGACTAATATTTTCTAATTGCAAAATATGTCAGGATCCTAGAAAGAAGCAACTCATATTCCATTTAACACATGTATACCTATGGAGGATGCATGTTGATGTATGGCAAAACCAATACAATATTGTAAAGTAATTTTAAAAATGATGAATAATGGAAGAATAAAAAGAATAAATGGTGTTATTATGCCAGAAAAAAAAGCATAAATTAAAGGCTACCCAAAGATGATAAACACATTAGGCTGTTTGCTGACCTGAGTCAATGCTTGACCAGTGTTTCTCTTGTAAGGCTAATATCATTAACAGAGTTAAAGATTACAGGGTTCTAACCTTTCACTCCATTGAACTCTGTTGTAAATAATAATAGTAAAACTACCTCATTCCTGGTTTATTTGGTCCTCCAAAAGCATCTTAAGGTAATGAGTTTCCTATACATACATAATTCAATCAATATACAAAATTCAATCATTAATAGCAATTATGGAGGATAAAAATATGGGTTTCTCCAGCTTAAGTAACATGGTTTGGAGAATATTAAACAGGCATTCCTATTTTGAGGATTTTGCAACCTTAGTTGTAATATGGTATTATTACTAACACCTTACAAATATTTATAATATTTAGTAGAAATGTTCATGCAATTTCCCAAACAATGTAAATTCTGTAATTTTCATTAATGAATACATTTTTACAGTTCAGTTGCTCAGTCATGTCCAACTCTTTGCGATCCCATGAATCGCAGCACGCCAGGCCTCCCTGTCCATCACCAACTCCCGGAGTTCACTCAGACTCATGTCCATCGAGTCAGTGATGCCATCCAGCCATCTCATCCTCTGCCGTCCCCTTCTCCTCCTGTCCCCAATCCCTCCCAGCACATCAGAGTCTTTTCCAATGAGTCAACTCTTCGCATGAGGTGGTCAAAGTACTGGAGTTTCAGCTTTAGCATCATTCCTTCCAAAGAAATCCCAGGGCTGATCTCCTTCAGAATGGACTGGTTGGATCTTCTTGCAGTCCAAGGGACTCTCAAGAGTCTTCTCCAACACCACAGTTCAAAAGCATCAGTTCTTTGGCACTCAGCCTTCTTCACAGTCCAACTCTCACATCCATACATGACTACTGGAAAAACCATAGCCTTGACTAGACGAAACTTTGTTGGCAAAGTAATGTCTCTGCTTTTGAATATGCTATCTAAGTTGGTCATAACTTTTCTTCCAAGGAGTAAGCGTCTTTTAATTTCATGGCTGCAGTCACCATCTGCAGTGATTTTGGAGCCCCAAAAAATAAAGTCTGACACTGTTTCCACTGTTTCCCCACCTATTTCCCATGAAGTGATGGGACCAGATGCCATGATCTTGGTTTTCTGAATGTTGAGCTTTAAGCCAACTTTTTCACTCTCCTCTTTCACTTTCATCAAGAGGCTTTTTAGCTCCTCTTCACTTTCTGCCATAAGGGTGGTATCATCTGCATAGCTGAGGTTACTGATATTTTTCCTGGCAATCTTGATTCCAGCTTCTGTTTCTTCAGGTCCAACGTTTCTCATGATGTACTCTGCATAGAAGTTAAATAAGCAGGGTGACAATATACAGCCTTGACATACTCCTTTTCCTATTTGGAACCAGTCTGTTGTTCCACGTCCAGTTCTAAGTGCTGCTTCCTGACCTGCATATAGGTTTCTCAAGAGGCAGGTCAGGTGGTCTGGTATTCCCATCTCTTTCAGAATTTTCCACAGTTTATTGTGATCCACACAGTCAAAGGCTTTGGCATAGTCAATAAAGCAGAAATAGATGCTTTTCTAGGACTCTCTTGCTTTTTCCATGATCCAGCGGATGTTGGTAATTTGATCTCTGGTTCCTCTGCCTTTCTAAAACCAGCTTGAATATCAGGAAATTCACAGTTCATGTATTGCTGAAGCCTGGCTTGGAGAGTTTTCAGCATTACTTTACTAGCATGTGAGATGAGTGCAAGTGTGCGGTAGTTTGAGCATTCTTTGGCATTGCCTTTCTTTGGGGTTGGAATGAAAACTGACCTTTTCCAGTCCTGTGGCCACTGCTAAGTTTTCCAAATTTGCTGGCATATTGAGTGCAGCACTTTCACAACATCATCTTTCAGGATTTGAAATAGCTCCACTGAAATTCCATCACCTCCACTAGCTTTGTTTGTAGTGATGCTTTCTAAGGCCCACTTGACCTCACATTCCAGGATGTCTGGCTCTAGATGAGTGATCACACCATCATGATTACCCGGGTCATGAAGATCTTTTTCGTACAGTTCTTCCATGTATTCTTGCCACCTCTTCTTAATATCTTCTGCTTCTGTTAGGTCTAGACCATTTCTGTCCTTTACTGAGCCCATCTTTGCATGAAATGTTCCCTTGGTATCTCTAATTTTCTTGAAGAGATCTCTAGTCTTTCCTATTTTCCTCTATTTCTTTGCATTGATCACTGAAGAAGGCTTTCTTATCTCTTCTTGCTATTCTTTGGAACTCTGCATTCAGATGCTTATATCTTTCCTTTTCTCCTTTGCTTTTCGCCTCTCTTCTTTTCAGAGCTATTTGTAAGGCCTCCCCAGACAGCCATTTTGCTTTTTTGCATTTCTTTTCCATGGGGATGGTCTTAATCCCTGTCTCCTGTACAATGTCATGAACCTCCGTCCATAGCTCATCGGGTACTCTATCAGATCTAGGCCCTTAAATCTATTTCTCACTTCCACTCTATAATGATAAGGGATTTGATTTAGGTCATATCTAAATGGTCTAGCGGTTTTCCCTACTTTCTTCAATTTAAGTCTGAATTTGGTAATAAGGAGCTCATGATCTGAGCCACAGTCAGTGCCTGGTCTTGTTTTTGTTGACTGTAAAGAGCTTCTCAATCTTTGGCTGCAAAGAATATAATCAATCTGATTTCAGTGTTGACCATCTGGTGATGTCCATGTGTAGAGTCTTCTCTTGTGTTGTTGGAAGAGGGTGTTTGCTATGACCAGTGCATTATCTTGGCAAAACTCTATTAGTCTTTGCCCTTTTTCATTCCACATTCCAAGGCCAAATTTGCCTGTTACTCCAGGTGTTTCTTGACTTCCTACTTTTGCATTGCAGTCCCCTATAATGAAAAGGACATCTTTTTTGGGTGTTTGTTCTAAAAGGTCTTGTAGGTCTTCATAGAACCATTCAACTTCAGCTTCTTCAGCGTTACTGGTTGGGGCATAGACTTTGATTACCGTGATATTGAATGGTTTGCCTTGGAGACAAACAGAGACCATTCTGTCATTTTTGAAATTGCATCTAAGTACTGCATTTCGGACTCTTTTGTTGACCATGATGGCTACTCCATTTCTTCTGAGGGATTCCTGCCCGCAGTAGTAGATATAATGGTCATCTGAGTTAAATTCACCCATTCCAGTCCATTTTAGTTCGCTGATTCCTAGAATGTCGATGTTCACTCTTGCCATCTCTTGTTTGACCACTTCCAATTTGCCTTGATTCATGGACCTGACATTCCAGGTTCCTATGCAGTATTGCTCTTTACAGCATCAGACCTTGCTTCTATCACCAGTTACATCCACAGCTGGGTATTGTTTTTGCTTTGGCTCCATCCCTTCATTCTTTCTGGAGTTATTTCTTTTTACAGTACAGACCCCCAAGTGTTGGTTCTTTCTGATGCAAATGTGCTTCAGTACCTATCTTTCCCTTTTCAATATAATTTGAATTAGAAAAAATATATATATGTAGCATACATTAGAAACAGATGATTTTTTTGATACATACTAATTGGACCAACAATTAGTTTCCTTTTTAGTTTTTCCATAATCACTCGTGACATGTCATTCACTGGCACAGTGTTACTCTGCCATTTGCAGTGACCCATAGCTAACCTTTCCTAAAGAAGCTTATAAAACTATTTTTTTCTTAGAGAAAATTGGAGGTTAGCTGAGAGCTTGCTGTGGTAGTAAGGGTTAAAATTCCACCAACTAAATCTCCTGAGGGATTACATAACTCAAAACAAAGGAAGTTAAATGTTCAGTTTACCAAAGCATGCAGAAAGACAGAAAAAGCATCTGTCCATCAGTAACCCCTCCCCGTGATGATAATCCTCTCTCGCGCTGTTGGCTGGTGCACCAAGTGCCTCACTGTAGCCTTTAACCTGCAGAGGCTGAGGAGCAGCCTTAGTGAGAAGCCAGACTGCACAAATATAACTTGAAAGCTGGCTGAGACAGAGTGTGTAAATCTCCACTTCAGCCCACCAAGATGACACCATACCTTCCGCCAAGTCTCAGAATCCCAAGTAGACCTAGGAGATGAGTAGAAATACAAATTGAAGCTCCTTCATGCTTAAGTGCGTTCCTTTATGGCTCTTATTCCCACAGATGGATTTTTTTTTTTTTTAAACCACTGGAGAAGAGCATTCCTTCTTAGAAGCATACTCCTGTAACAAGGCTCAAGTTCCATTCCTCCTTCATTCGCTTTTCAGGGTCTCCACTATCCATTGCCCTCTCTGAACGTGAACATGGCAAACTTGTTGACTTGGGTAAGTTTGGGTTCCAGGCTCACCAGGGGGCTCTTTGGCCTCATGTTTACATTTGAGGTCAAAGCTATGGAAAGCCTGTCACACAGCTTCTTCCTGAACATATTGGCTCATTTATTTCAAGGGTCCTGTATTCCCTAGGAAGTTGTTCTTTCCAAAGTCAGTTTTAAGGTTAAACAAATATTAGTGCTTCTAGCAGTGTGTCCCATGTGCTTCTTTCTTTGATTTCTTTTACATGCAAAATCCTAAGACAGTATCATGAGTTCTTTAGAGCAAAGTTGCTCCGCCCTTCAAACAAGCCAATTTTCCTTTTAAATATATTTGTTCACATGCCAAGGTGACTAGATCTTAAAGATACATTCAGAGCATAATGCACTCAACTGTAATTGATGAAAGCAGTTCTTTTTCACTTGGCAATAATAGATAGGTTACCATAAATAAAAAGGAGTTTTCTTTACTAAAAGCTAGTTATGCTGTATTTTAAAATATCAGCATAAGATTACTGCATCTTGAAATTAAGGTTTCTGAATAAATGAGTTGACAGTCCCATATCTCTGTTCACTCAATTCTCTGAAATGATAATATCCTGAATAATGTTTAGTGATTTTAAATTATGAAGAATGCTGCTTATCACAGTGCAGACTTTATTCTTAATGCTAAAACCTTTATACTAGGATATTATATCCATCCATCTACTTCCTATAGATAGATTAAATAGATATAAATATGTATACACAGAATATACTGATGTATATACATGTATATAAATATATGCACAGGTGTATATATATGCATTATTAAATCATATATGTATATCATTTTAATTTATACTTTAATAAACAAGTTTATACCATGAGATGAAAGTGAAAGTCACTCAGTCATGTCTGACTTTTTGCAACCCCGTGGACTATATACAGTCCTTGGAATTCTCCAGGCCAAAATACTGGAGTGGGTAGCCATTCCCTTCTCCAGGGTTTCTTACCATCCCTGGGATCAAACCCAGATCTCCCACATTGCAGGCGGATTTACACTAAATATTACCTTAATACAAATATTTTTTTTATGATATATAGCTACATATACAAAAATCTGTTCAAAATCAAAATGCTTTTAATAAATAAGTTTAGATGGCCTATATTCAGGTCTTCATACTGCCAATTCTCAATTTCCTCTTGGTATTCCCAAACCTCATATATTAATACTAGTGCAACATTTTGAAATGTTGTCACTATTATCTCCTTTAGATTAAGAAGATGGCTGCCTTATATGAAGGCCTCAAATGGGATATTATTTGGGAAAGGAATTAGGAGACTACCAAGCTCAAAATGACCTTAAGTAATTTAATTAGTCATAAATAATGTTTAGCAAATATATTTCATATTTAAGTTTTTCTGTTTTGATTGCATTTTATTCTTTGTAGTTTAAAGTCAAAGTTAAACATCATACAAACCACAGACGCTTTAGATACAGTCTATTGACCAGTTTTAAAAAAATAATGGTGAATAATCATTTACACAGACTTCTCAAGTTTTACATCCTATTATACAAAGGTTCTATTAACACACACAATTCTAATAAAACTATTTGTCAAGCAGCAAGATTAAAAATTAAAATATATTTAATTGTAAAATCATGCTTACTTACATTTTTCCTTAAACTGCTTTTCCATGATAGCAACTTCTGAATGACTGATACATTTGTGAAGCAGAGCCCTTATTCATATTTTACAGCCAAAATATTAGCTTAACCATATTTTATACAAAAGAACAAAATGCAGTTATCAATACCTATAAACAAGTTGTATGTATTTTTTAAGATCTTGAAGGAAAATTAAACAAAATTAATACAAACAGCTTATTAACCATTGACTGATGTGAATTATTTTTACTGAACCTTGTGAAAGAGACTTTAAGGTTCGTATGTGCTCTTTCATTGGCTAGGCAATGCATCCTCAGATAAACCCACTCCCCTGATTTTTGGTCTCTCAGTTACCCCAGAAGTCACACAGTAGAAGACAGGCATGGACAACCTGGATGCCAGATTCATATTCGTACAGGAAGGAGCTTTGGGTATAAAATCAAGCTAGGCTTTGGTTCTGCAATGTGAGTTACTACAAATAAAATTCTTCTGCTACTGGCAACAGTAAACCAGGAGTCCGCATTCCTCATATTTTTCTACAATACTCCTCAGGCCAGCCCATGTTTTCACCGTTTCCTCTTGTAGTAAGCACTGTTCTACCATGCATGAGCATAAAAATTAGACTCAAACGGACTGTGAAGAAGGCTGAGCGCCAAAGAATTGATGGTTTTGAACTGTGGTGTTGGAGAAGACTCTTGAGAGTCCCTTGGACTGCAAGGAGATCCAACCAGTCCATTCTGAAGGAGATCAACCCTGGGATTTCTTTGAAAGGAATGATGCTAAAGCTGAAGCTCCAGTACTTTGGCCACCTCATGTGAAGAGTTGACTCACTGGAAAAGACTCTGATGCTGGGAGGGATTGGGGGCAGGAGGAGAAGGGGATGACAGAGGATGAGATGGCTGGATGGCATCACTGACTCGATGGGCATGAGTCTGAGTGAACTCAGAGAGTTGGTGATGGACAGGGAGGCCTGGCGTGCTGCGATTCATGGGGTCGCAAAGAGTCGGACACGACTGAGTGACTGAACTGAACTGAACTGAATGAATTTGTTTACTTTTCCTCAAGTTTTCTCTCAAGTCAATGACTCAATTTAGTTTCAAGCACAATGCTCAGTCATGTCTCTCTTTGATTTTACTGCTTTCTGTTGCATAACAAAATATTATATATTGATTCTTACATGAGTGTAGTATCATTCTGAGATTTTATGAGACTGTGAGTGAGGAAATTCAAATTTACGACTACTTCAGTAAGCACAAGCTGGCTATATATGGACAATTCATATGTACCAAAACAGTTTCTGTAGAAAGAGGCTTCAGAGACTCACATTTTTACATTTCAGGAAAAAGAAAAAAAAAAAAAAAAAAAACCCTTGTGCTAAAATAGTAGCCATGATTTTTGTTTTAATCATCACCAACAAAATCTTCACTCTCAAAAATATTTGGACTGTGATTCGTTTTAGATTCAAAGTCAAAGTTGAGGGATGTTATGATAAAAGGAGCTACTTATTGGTATTAGATCATATCATCTGGGGGTGGTGATTAGAGTGCTAACCCACAGATCATATCATCTGGGGGTGGTGATTAGTGTGCTAACCTGGATCTATCATTGCCTGAAAAAATCTCAAAAACAGAGAACCGATATGAGGACCTATGGTCATAAGGAATTGTTACTCATTTGTGCTCTGGTCATGATCTGTGGTGTTGGAGAAGACTCTTGAGGGTCCCTTGGACTGCAAGGAGATCCAACCAGTCCATTCTGAAGGAGATCAGCCCTGAGATTTCTTTGGAAGGAATGATGCTAAAGCTGAAGCTCCAGTACTTTGGCCACCTCATGTGAAGAGTTGACTCATTGGAAAAGACTCTGATGCTGGGAGGGATTGGGGGCAGGAGAAGGGGACGACAGAGGATGAGATGGCTGGATGGCATCATCAACTCTATGGGCAGGAGTTTGAGTGAACTCCGGGAGCTGGCGATGAGCACACAGTGAGGCCTGGCGTGCTGCGATTCATGGGGTCGCAAAGAGTCGGACACGACTGAGCGACTGAAGTGAACTGAACTGAACAAGGATTTATAGCTTCAGAAGTGTCTGCCCTCTAACTATTTTTGATGAGATACACGGAATAAGTGATTTCTCAGATTTTTCCTTCCTGCTCAAACCAGTTGAAGATTTAGGAGAGTCTATCCTGTATGAAGTTGCTCAGTCATGTCCTCCTCTTTGCGACCCCATGGACAGTAGCCTACCAGGCTCCGCCATCCATGGGATTATTCCAGGCAAGAATACTGGAGTGGGCTTCCATTTCCTTCTCCAGGGTATCTTCCCAACCCAGGGATCGAACTTGCATCTCCTGCATGGCAGATAGCCGCTTTACCATCTGAGCCACCGGGGAAGCCCTATGGGAGGGACTATTTCAAGCTTCCTATTCTCAATGCTGCTTGTTGCGCACAATGTTAACGTGACCTGCTGTATGTCATATTTTCCAGACTGGCAGCTGCGAAGGGCCAGAGCTCTAGTTAGGCTCCCTTCAACGTCTCTGCCATTACAGTGACCTTATCACTCAGAGTAAGCACATGAAGCTGAGATCCTCGTGAACTCCTGGAGCCTTTCCCAAGCCTTCCAAGCGTATCCCTCCCCTAGCCCCTCGTTCTCTTATGTTCACACTCTCCGCCTCAGTGTAGTGTCCTGCTCTATCAAAACATACTTTCATGAAAAGATCTGGTTAACTCATCACACCGTGATTTATAAAGCTGAGTGTGTTGTCATTCCCAGGTGCATTTGAATTTTAACCCTAGACAAAGAGCCTTAAATCTAAGGAACGACTCTGCAATTAACTTTAATAATTTATGATCTCTGTGAGCAGGTGAGAGATGAAGCTAAGAAGCTGGGAAGGGGGCTTTCTTTACACCCCTGAAACCATATATTTATAGATGCTTATTCCAAATCTGTGATATGACCATTTAGGCATCAAATCATTCATACCTCTTTCTATCTCTTTATGGAAATAAAGGAAACTTTGCCTAGGACCTCACAAGAGGTGATGGTGGGAATTAAAGATTTTTCTGTAATGATCAAACCCGAGTGTACAGAGCAATTCCTCCCAAATTTGAGTATGTGCCTAAAGTCTGTCAGTCTTAAAATTCACATGTTTTACCTCACAAAATCCTAAATGTCTCTGCTCCTTATTCTCCAATTTCCCTAATAAGAACAAGAAAGAAGTGAAACCAAAGGCAAACATCCTGATAGCCATTCCCAGGGAGGCTCCCTGCTGGACCTGTTTTCTGCTTGGATGACTAAGTAGAATAACACAGAAGGGGCTCTCTTTAAATTAGATGTTGTGGAGGGTTACAGAGTCTAAGTATTAATTTGTTGTCCTTCCAACATGTCAGCGTCTCCTGAATAAAGAGATCACAGGGCTTCCCCACAAAGTTGAAGACTGCTGTGACTCTGTTTGTAAATCTTCTGAGATGGCGGTGCTTCTATGAGTTGAGTAGCTTAGAGCTTTAAGAAACAACAGTATTGTCTGCGGCAAAAAGCAAGGGAACAGGGTCTCACATCTTAGAAAGTACCTTCAGAGATCTACTAGGAGGCTATTTGTGCCTGTATGCTTCATTCTAGAAGTAGAAGTGGAATCTAACTTCTATAGAAGGAAACCAAGAAAAGCCTAGTATTCTCAATATAAGGGAGTTGTCCAGTGTAGGACTTCTGGAGTCAATAGCACCTTATTCTTGAATAAGCTATCCTATATCAGTCATCACCATTTATCCGTTCTGTGACCATGGGTTAGTCATGTAATAATTCAGAGACTCAGCTTTCTCCACCACAAAATGGGGTTAACAGTGATTTTACCTACTTCATAGAGTGGTTGTGAAAATTAAATGAAGTAATATTTGGAAACTTTCTGACACATTTTAAATGCTTAACCCCATTATTGTTGCTGCTGTTGTCATTTTATAATGAATATTTCCAAGGGTAATAAATTGGAAAGCATCACTTATTAACTGTGCTGAGGGAAAGAGATGAAAAGAGTATAAAAACATGTTTTCCTGTTATCACAAGGGTAAACATAATGCAATGTCATTAGTGCTAAGACTGCTCCAAATTTCTACACATTTGAATGTTGAAACCATACTTGACTTTGGCATCAGGTGATGTCATTTAATAGGTTCATATGGTCCTGCATGCCATTAAGCATGCACTGTGTATTATTTTATGATGTTTGAGTTGGACTCACACTTTCTGGGTGCATGTATTTATGTTTTTTTCAGATTCTTGTGAAAGGCTGGAGAAACCTGTTTCCAATTTCATGACCGTTTATCACTAATCCAAAATGACTGCAGCATTACCTACAGACTACAGACAGGAAGCTCTAAGAATTGGATCCATCATATATTTGCCCAGAAGCTCTGTTAAACCGGTTTTATACCTACATAGATGCAGGTGACAGTCTGGTAAGAAAGTGGACAAAGTATTATTATATGAGCTACAGAATGAAAAATAGATCTTCATTTATTTAATGAAACAAAAGATAAAGGAACAGTTAGGTTAATGCTTTCAGTCATTGCTTGATCACTTGAACACTTACTGTCTCTTTAAGTTTCTAGTAGTCTCTTTATAATCACCCTCAGCTGTAGTTTTCATTCATGAACAGATTTAACAAAAAGAAAGCCAAACCATGGTTTTCACTTGGGATACTTCTCTAAATCAGACAGAAAGTGCACTTTTCCTGGAACATCTTCAAACAAGTTTGAAAATATTGCAGCTGCAAAGTAATTAAGGTACTTGGAGCTTTCAAGCAATTTGCGTGAATATAATCAAAAATGTCATCATGTTAGGGAACACTTAATGCTCAAAAAGCAGCTTGTGGCATCCTGAAAGATTCCTCCTTAGAAACAGGGTGATCTATGATGGAAATATTCTGATATCAGTGACATTTTGATTCATTCAGTCATTTACAAGGATGCTCGACATAAAACTTATAAATATATGATGTTTTGTTTAAAGCAAATCATTAAAAAACTTTAGTTCAGTTACTCCATGCTTAAATATTTTCATCAATGTTAATTTACTAAGCAACTTTATCTTCAAATTCTCAATGTATATAATAAGATGGCCTAACAATTTAGCTTTCTAAATGCAAGGAAGACTTTTGTACAAAGATATTCACAGCAGCATTCTCTGAACTGGCTAATCTGTAAAGAATCAAATAAAACTTTAGAAAATAGTTGAAAAGGCTACAGTGAATACTTTCACTGGAATGCTATAAACTTGATAAAATGTTCATACAAATTAATTAGGCGGGAAAAATGCTTGCTCTATAAGGACAATTGAAAGTATGGTTTACAATTTCACTCTATAGTATCATAAACTTTTGCATTAAAGGTTTAGAAGCTATAAATTCAAGCATAATTTTTGCAATGGATCTAAAAGCCTGATCAAATGATTTTCCTACTTAAAATGTTTCAATGACATTCTATTTTTTTGTCTAAAACAAACTGTATCACACTAACTATTCTCTCCTCACCCTCTAAACACTGGTCACACCGAAATTCTTTCAAAGGTTCCTTCATGGTTCAGTAATTCCATTCCAATGTTCTTTTTGCATACAGTGCTTTCTCCACTACAGCTGACTCTCACCTCTGTGAGTAGTTATCTTTTACGAACTCTCAAATATTAGACAATACTTCAGTCCTCTATAATCCTATTCTATTTCAACTGGGAAACAGTTTTCCTGATACACCGTTTAATATTCCCTTGAAACTCATTTTCATATCCCTTTTGACAATTTTCATTAATTGTTTGATTAATTATTGAATGTCTCTCTCCCAAAACAAAACATAAATCCTGTTCAATTGCTACCACTTAACAGAGTATGTTACACACAGTCGGCACTCAATATTTTCAGTTGTTTGAACACAAGTTGTGCTTCTGGTAAGGGTGGAAGGCCTCACATCAGACAAACCTTCCCACAGAAAGCAATGAATAAGCACTGAATAAAATATGCATTTACACACAACACACACACACACCTGGATACAAAGGAAAAGCAGGCAGAAATGGGTGAGCAGCAAACACACTGGCAGAAGGAAATGAACAGCATTTACCGAGATTCCCGTGTTTATAACTTTCCTCCCGAGGGGAGTCGCATTCACCTCTGTGAAGACCAAATCCTTGATAGAAGCCTGACCTCTTCCTGGCTTGAGGAATCAGAGCAAAGACTTCGGGGCTATGACAGCACCTGCAAATGGGATGGGGGTATCCCAGGAGAGACACCAAGGCCACGTTTCTGGTTGCTCCCTGAACCACACACGCACTGGCACGGTCCAGACAGCCCAGCTGAGGCGAGAGAAGGGACCATCGATTTCAGGTGCTGCCCACTGAGCACAATTTGGAATTTCAGTTCGGCCAAGTCATCTGCCTGCTACAACCAAAAATGAACTGTGTGTTGGCCTGGGATTTATGTTCACTACAAAAATGTCTCTGAAGAAGCAGCATTTATACTGATACCTGAGACTGATGCAATATGTAGGAGCTAGGATGTTTCTTCTAGACAGAAGCAAAGCATGTGCGAATGGCCAGTGCTGGAAAACCATAGCACATTTTGAAACTCTGCAAACACGAGTGTGATAGAAAGGGAAGGAGGCAGTGGCATGAGACCAAGTTCTAGGATTGACAAGGGGCCAAATAATGTGGGGTCTTGACTGCCACGTTTACTTGTTCATCCTTATTCTAAGCATGTCCAAAGCCTTCAAAGGGTTTTAAGCAGTGTACGGGCATGATCAGATTTTTGTTTCCAGAAGATCATTTCATCTACAGTATGGAAAAAATATTGCTGGAGGGTACAGCTGTATAAAGAAAAAGGAGAGCCTCTTGATGTTTTCCAGCTATATTCAATGTGAGGCATGAGACAGAGTAGAATAGAAAGGCTGATTCCCAGGTTTCTGGCCTGAATGCTGGTAGTGCTGGTTATCAAGATACAGAAAATTGGAGGCAGAGAAAACTTGGGAAAAAGATTAAGAACTGGGTGTTTAATATGTTGAGGATGTCACTTGAATATACTGTTCTGGAAGTCTTGAGGGGAGTAAGGCTTAGCAGTATAAATTTGGAAGCCATCCATGCAGGGAAGATGTTTGAAGCCATGAAAGGAGAAGAGAATACAATGAGGAAGTGCAAAGTGAGGCATGAAGTGGACCCAAAGTCAATCCCTGAGTAACTTTAAATGGAAATGAAGCACTAAGGAGGTTCAGGGGAAACAGGAGATGGCTTCAGTGTGTGGGGTCACAAAAACTAAGGGAAGACAGGGTTTCCCAAAGGGGAGAGGAATGATGGCAGAGTAGTTGGTTGAATTCATCTTATCAATGACAATTCTAAATTATTGACAATCGTTCTTACAAATATGAAGGCACTGGGGAAGATCCAAACAGGCACTCACTAGAGGTGTCTATCCACAAAAGGCAGGGACCAAATCTGTGAAAGGTAGAAAGGTGAACTCAAAAATCTGCGAGCTCAATGGTCTACCATATTCTGATTACTTTTAGGTCTTTGAAATTGGTAGTAACTTGCATATTCTGTACATTTATGTGTTATTTTTTTTTTTTTTTATTATTATTATTTTTTTTAATTTTAAAATCTTTAATTCTTACATGTGTTCCCAAACATGAACCCCCCTCCCACCTCCCTCCCCATAACATCTCTGTGGGTCATCCCCATGCACCAGCCCCAAGCATGCTGTATCCTGCGTCAGACATAGACTAGCGATTCAATTCTTACATGATAGTATACATGATAGAATGCCATTCTCCCATATCATCCCACCCTCTCCCTCTCCCTCTGAGTCCAAAAGTCCGTTATAGACAGCTGCGTCTTTTTCCTGTCTTGCATCCAGGGTCGTCATTGCCATCTTTCTAAATTCCGTATATATGTGTTAGTATACTGTATTGGTGTTTTTCTTTCTGGCTTACTTCACTCTGTATAATCGGCTCCAGTTTCGTCCATCTCATCAGAACTGATTCAAATGAATTCTTTTTAACGGCTGAGTAATACTCCATTGTGTATATGTACCACAGCTTTCTTATCCATTCATCTGCTGATGGACATCTAGGTTGTTTCCATGTCCTGGCTATTATAAACAGTGCTGCGATGAACATTGGGGTACATGTGTCTCTTTCAATTCTGGTTTCCTCGGTGTGTATGCCCAGCAGTGGGATTGCTGGGTCATAAGGGAGTTCTATTTGCAATTTTTTAAGGAATCTCCACACTGTTCTCCATAGTGGCTGTACTAGTTTGCATTCCCACCAACAGTGTAGGAGGGTTCCCTTTTCTCCACACCCTCTCCAGCATTTATTGCTTGCAGATTTTTGGATCGCAGCCATTCTGACTGGTGTGAAGTGGTACCTCATTGTGGTTTTGATTTGCATTTCTCTGATAATGAGTGATGTTGAGCATCTTTTCATGTGTTTGTTAGCCATCCGTATGTCTTCTTTGGAGATGTGTCTATTTAGTTCTTTGGCCCATTTTTTGATTGGGTCATTTATTTTTCTGGAATTGAGCTGCATAAGTTGCTTGTATATTTTTGAGATTAGTTGTTTGTCAGTTGCTTCATTTGCTATTATTTTCTCCCATTCAGAAGGCTGTCTTTTCACCTTGCTGATATTTTCCTTTGTTGTGCAGAAGCTTTTAATTTTAATTAGATCCCATTTGTTTATTTTTGCTTTTATTTCCAGAATTCTGGGGGGTGGATCATAGAGGATCCTGCTGTGATTTATGTCTGAGAGTGTTTTGCCTATGTTCTCCTCTAGGAGTTTTATAGTTTCTGGTCTTACATTTAGATCTTTAATCCATTTTGAGTTTATTTTTGTGTGTGGTGTTAGAAAGTGATCTAGTTTCAGAATCCAACAACACATTAAAAAGATCATACACCATGACCAAGTGGGCTTTATCCCAGGGATGCAAGGATTCTTCAATATCCGCAAATCAATCAATGTAATTCATCACATTAACAAACTGAAAAATAAAAACCATATGATTATCTCAATAGATGCAGAGAAGGCCTTTGACAAAATTCAACATCCATTTATGATTAAAACTCTCCAGAAAGCAGGAATAGAAGGAACATACCTCAACATAATAAAAGCTATATATGACAAACCCACAGCAAACATTATCCTCAATGGTGAAAAATTGAAAGCATTTCCCCTAAAGTCAGGAACAAGACAAGGGTGTCCACTTTCACCGCTACTATTCAACATAGTTCTGGAAGTTTTGGCCACAGCAATCAGAGCAGAAAAAGAAATAAAAGGAATCCAAATTGGAAAAGAAGAAGTAAAACTCTCACTGTTTGCAGATGACATGATCCTCTACATAGAAAACCCTAAAGACTCCACCAGAAAATTACTAGAGCTCATCAATGAATATAGTAAAGTTGCAGGATATAAAATCAACACACAGAAATCCCTTGCATTCCTATACACCAATAATGAGAAAGTAGAAAAAGCAATTAAGGAAACAATTCCATTCACCATTGCAACGAAAAGAATAAAATACTTAGGAATATATCTACCCAAAGAAACTAAAGACCTATATACAGAAAACTATAAAACACTGATGAAAGAAATCAAAGAGGACACTAATAGATGGAGAAATATACCATGTTCATGGATCGGAAGAATCAATATAGTGAAAATGAGTATACTACCCAAAGCAATTTACAAATTCAATGCAATCCCTATCAAGCTACCAGCCATATTTTTCACAGAACTAGAACAAATAATTTCAAGATTTGTATGGAAATACAAAAAACCTCGAATTGCCAAAGCAATCTTGAGAAAGAAGAATGGAACTGGAGGAATCAACTTGCCTGACTTCAGGCTCTACTACAAAGCCACAGTCATCAAAACAGTATGGTACTGGCACAAAGACAGACATATAGATCAATGGAACAAAATAGAAAGCCCAGAGATAAATCCACACACATATGGACACCTTATCTTTGACAAAGGAGGCAAGAATATACAATGGAGTAAAGACAATCTCTTTAACAAGTGGTGCTGGGAAAACTGGTCAACCACTTGTAAAAGAATGAAACTATGTGTTATTTTTAAAGATGGAATTACCTCACCACTTTTAAAAGCTGGTTGAATCAATCCCCAGAGCATTCAGAGATGAAGATGCAGGAGAAAGTGAATCATGGACTTTCCCAGAAGAGTGAAGTTGCTAGCCAACTGGATTCTATCATGAAAGGATTACACAAAACTTGTGAGAACACTACATTTCTGTTCATATTAAATTTACAGACCACAGGTGCCAACATATTAGCCAACTATCTGAAAGGAACCCACGAAATTGGGTTAAAAAAAAAAACTGTAATAGCAGAAATAGAGGAAAGATTGATATGGTGTACAATGTAAATGGCAAAATTTCAGTCTCATCACGACTCTTTCACACATAAACATATAACAATAAATGTTTATAAAATGTCATCAAAATGCTGAAAAGCACAGATTCCAGAGTAAGAGACTAAGTAGCAGTACCCTTAGTGATGTCACTTGGACCAATTACTTAACCTCATTTTATGTTTGTTTAAAATTTTAGTTTTATTGTAGCAGAGTTGACTTACAATGTTGCTAATTTCAGGTGTACAGCAAAGAGATGCATTATACGTAGACATATGCCCATTCTTTCACAGATTCTTTTCTCACATAGGTCATCAGAGAATGTTGAGTAGAGTTCCCTGTGCTATATGGTAGGTTCTTACTGTTTCTTTTTATCTTTTACATAGTAGTCCATGTATGTTAATCCCAAACTGCTGATTCATACCCTCCTCCAACATTTCCTCTTTGGTAACCATAATATTAATTTCTTATAAACTTAATTTTTAATTGGAGAGAAATTGTTTTACAATGTTGTTAGTTTTTACCATCAGTTCAGTTCAGTCGCTCAGTCATGTCTGACTCTTTATGACCCCATGAATCGCAGCACACCAGGCCTCCCTGTCTGTCACCAACTCCCGAAGATTACACAAACACATGTGCATTGAGTCGTGATGCCATCCAGCCATCTCATCCTCTGTCGTCCCCTTCTCCTCCTGCCCCCAATCCCTCCCAGCATCAGGGTCTTTTCCAATGAGTCAACTCTTCACATGAGGGGGGCCAAGTATTGGAGTTTCAGCTTTAGTATCAGTCCTTCCAATGAACATCCAGGACTGATCTCCTTTAGGATGGACTGGTTGGATCTCCTTGCAGTCCAAGGAACTCTCAAGAGTCTTCTCCAACACCACGGTTCAAAAGCATCAATTCTTCAGTGCTCAGCTTTCTTCACAGTCCAACTCTCACATCCATACATGACCACTGGAAAAACCGTAGCCTTGACTAGATGGAACTTTGTTGGCAAAGTAATGTCTCTGCTTTTAGGTTGGTCATAAATTTCCTTCCAAGGAGTAAGTGTCTTTTAATTTCATGGCTGCAATCACCATCTGCCATGATTTTGGAGCCCCAAATATAAAGTCAGCCACTATTTCCATTGTTTCCCCGTCTATTTCCCATGAAGTAATGGGACCAGATGCCATGATCTTCGTTTTCTAAATGTTGAGCTTTAAGCCAACTTGTTCACTCTCCTCTTTCACTTTCATCAAGAGGCTTTTTAGCTCCTCTTCACTTTCTGCCATAAGGGTGGTATCATCTGCATATCTGAGGTTATTGATATTTCTCCCAGCAATCTTGATTCCAGCTTATGCTTATTCCAGTCCAGCGTTTCTCATGATGTACTCTGCATATAAGTTAAATAAGCAGGGTGACAGTATACAGCCTTGACATACTCCTTTTCCTATTTGGAACCAGTCTGTTGTTCCATGTCCAGTTCTAACTGTTGCTTCCTGACCTGCATACAGATTTCTCAAGGGGCAGGTCAGGTGGTCTGGTGTTCCCATCACTTTCAGAATTTTCCAGTTTCTTGTGATCCACACAGTCAAGGCTTTGGCATAGTCAATAAAGCAGAAATAGATGTTTTTCTGGAACTCTCTTGCTTTTTCAATGATCCAGCAGATATTGGCAATTTGATCTCTGGTTCCTCTGCCTTTTCTAAAATCAGCTTGAACATCTGGAAGTTCACGGTTCACGAATTCCTGAATCCTGGCTTGGAGAATTTTGAGCATTACTTTACTAGCCTGTGAGATGAGTGCAATTGTGCAGTAGTTTGAGCCTTCTTTGGCATTGCCTTTCTTTGGGACTGAAATGAAAACTGACCTTTTCCAGTCTTGTGGCCACTGCTGAGTTTTCCAAATTTGCTGGCATATTGAGTGCGGCACTTTCACAGCATCATCTTTCAGGATTTGAAATAGCTCAACTGGAATTCCATCACCTCCACTAGCTTTGTTCATAGTGATGCTTTTCTAAGGCCCACTTGACTTCACATTCCAGGATGTCTGGCTCTAAGTGAGTGATCACACCATCATGATTATCTGAGTTGTGAAGATTTTTTTACACATTTCTTCTCTGTATTCTTGCCACCTTTTAATATCTTCTGCTTCTGTTAAGTCCATACCATTTCTGTCCTTTATCAAGCCCATCTTCACATGAAATGTTCCCTTGGTATCTCTAATTTTTGGAAAGAGATCTCTAGTCTTTCCCATTCTGTTATTTTCCTCTGTTTCTTTGCATTGATCGCTGAGGAAGGCTTTCTTGTCTCTCCTTGCTATTCTTTGGAACTCTGCGTTCAAATGGGTGTATCTTTCCTTTTCTCCTTTGCTTTTTGCTTCTCTTCTTTTCACAGCTATTTGTAAGGCCTCCTCAGACAGCCATTTTTCCTTTTTTACATTTCTTTTCCATGGGAATGGTTTTGATCCCTGTCTCTTGTACAATGTCATGAACCTCTGTCCATAGTTCGATCAGATCTAGTCCCTTAAATCTATTTCTCACTTCCACTGTATACAATGCAAATCAGCTTTAATTATACATATATCATCTCCCTCTTGAGCCTCACTCCCCTTTCCCCTTCCCACCCATCTAGTTCATCACAGAGAAGAGAGCCAGGCTGGCCTCCCTGTGGTATACAGCACCTTCTTACCTGCTATCTGTTTTACACTTGGTCGTGTACATACATTGATACTACTTTCTCCATTCACCCCATTCTCATTCCTCCTTCTGTATTTACAAGTCCATTCTCTACATCTGCTTCTCCAATCCTTCCCTGCAAACAGGTTCATCAGTACCGTGTTTTTAGATTCCATATAAGCATTAATATACAATGTGTTTTTCTCTTTGACTTACTTCACTCTGTACAACAGGCTCTAGATTCATCCACCTCACTAGAATTAACTCAAGTCCAGTCTTTTTAATGGCTACTATTCCACTGTGTATATGTACCACACCTTCTCTATACAACCATCTGCTGATGGGCATGTAGCTTGCTTCCAAGTTCTAGCTATGGAAAAAAGTGCTGCTAGGAATATTGGGGTACATGTGTCTTTTTCAGTTTTGGTTTTCTCAGCTTATATGTCCAATAGTGGGACTGCAGGGTCATATGGTACTTTTATTCCTAGTTTTTTAAGGAATCTCCCTGTTCTCCATAGTGGCTGCATCAATTTACATTCCCACCAAAAGTGCAAGAGGGTTCCCCTTTCTCTATATCCTCCAGCATTTATTGTTTGTAGATTTTTTAATGATGGCCATTCTGACTGGTATAAGGTAATACTACATCGTAGTTTTGATTTGCATTTCTCTAATAATGAGTGATGTTGAGCATCTTTTCTAGTGTAGCTCATTTGTATGTCTTCTTCGGAGAAATGTTTGTTTGGGTCTTCTGCCCGTTTTTTGATTGGGCTGTTTTTTTCTGATATTGAGCTGTATGAGCTGCTTCTATATTTTGGAGGTTAATCCTTCATCAGTTGTTTCATCTGCAATTATTTTTCTCCCACTCTGAGGGTTGTCTTTTAATCTTGTTTATTGTTTCCCTTGCTGTGCCAAGGCTTTTAAGTTTCATTAGGTCCATTTGTTTTTACTTCCATTACCCTAGGAGGTGGTCAAAGAGGACCTTGCTGTGATTTATGTTAAAAAGTGTACTCTTAGAGCTTTATGGTTTCTGGCCTTATATTTGAGACTTTAATCCATTTTGAGTTTATTTTTGTGTGTGCTGTTAGGAAGTGTTCTAGTTTTCAGCCTCTCTTAAGTATCAGTTTGTTTCTAAAATTCTATTAGTGCTAACCCACCTCCCAAGGTTCTTTCAATCTGAAATAACCTATCAGAATGCCTGGTCATTGTGTTAATTCGATACTTCAGTGATGTCTAAGGTAACTGATAATGACAACTCTGAGATAAAATTCAGCAACTGAAAAAAAAAAATTCAAAATGCATGTACACACACGTTTATATACATATATATCCACACACAAAAGATTGTGAGTAGTCATGAAGTAATAAGCAGCCCAGAAATAATCTGTTGAAGAAGCCAATTATTTCCCTCCTGAATTTGAAAAGAGTATAAAATAATGTCTGGTAAATAAAAGTGATTTAAGTTTTCAGTGACATTTAACTTGAACTTCAGGTCCACAGTAATTAGAAATTTGACTTTGGAAACAATTTTCCTGGCTTTAACTCTCAGCCCTGCCATTGTCTCTTTGTGAAACTTGGGATGTGCATGAAATTCTGTATGGGTCAGTGTTCTCATCTGTGAAACAGGGATAGTAATAATACCTGAGTTGTGAGAATCAAACAAATACATGTCAATGTGGCACAAACTAGCTTGATATTCACCAACCTTACTTTTCTTCAAAGGCTCTAAAGAATGTCACATCTCCCAAGTTCCCTTTGATTTAGGTTGGGGCAACACCACTGTGCTCCTGTCGGAGGAGTATGATTTAAAGTGACCTACGCCCCTTCCATCCTAATGGAAATCAGTCCTGAATATTCATTGGAAGGACTGATGCTGAAGCTGAAACTCCAATACTTTGGCCACCTGATGTGAAGAACTGACTCACTGGAAAAGACCTTGATGCTGGGAAATACTGAAGGAGGGAGGAGAAGGGGACGACAGAGGATGAGATGGTTGGATGGCATCAGTGACTCAATGGACAAGTCTGAGTAAACTCTGGGAGTTGGCAATGGACAGGGAGGCCTGGCATGCTGCAGTCCATGGGTCGCAAAGAGTTGGACACAACTGAGCAACTGAACTGAACTGAATGGCCCTTCCAGGTCATGCCATAATATGTTTAGCATGATCTTTGCTCTCTCATTTTGCTTTTTGCCCATTTCTAGCAGAGCTGGAAAGAGCTAGCATCTCAGATCACCGTGTTAAAGACTGCCTCCTGAAAACCCAGTTAAACCATGACATGAATGAAAAGTACACCTCTGCTGTCTTAAGTTACTTAAATTTGCCAACTGCTTTTTACAGCACCAGAAATCATTTCTCTAAGTAATACCACAGCACTTAGAGCAGTAGATGCCTAGCACATACTAAATGTTCAATAAATTGCTAACATTTAAAATATTGCTGGACTTCTGGAATCCAAAAGTCAGAAAACAGACCGACTTATAGAAATGATACTCCAGATATCCAATATAAGATTTCTTAATTCTGAAAAAAGAATTTACCTTAAAACCAAGCATAGAAAATACATTTCATGTTAACCTGCCACATCAGTAACAGATTGTTTTTTTAAATCTAGGTTTCAATCACATTTAGGAAAGTTAAGCTTACAAGCTGTATTGTTAGATCATGTTTGTTGACTAAATGCTTTATTCCATACTGTGTACCATATCACCTAATCTGTAGATTTTCTTTGGTTCAACACTCCAGGAAACATAGTTCTACTAGACACCATTCTCGTTTTCCTCTTTGTACAGGTAGAAGGAATATGGTTTCCATAGATTTTATAAGCTCTGAAAATTATATTACCTACACACACACACACACACACACATATACATGCACATACACACTCAGTCACCTCAGCCATGTCTGACTCTCTGTGACCCCATGAACTGCGGCCCACCAGGCTCCTCTGTCCATGAGATTCTCCTGGCAAGAATACTGGAGTGGGTTGCCATATACATACACATACACGCACACACATGAAGATATATTATGTATCAAAACACTGAAAAATGTGCTTGTTTGTATCATATTTAAAGAAAACATTACAGTATAAGGCCAGATATTTAAAAACAAAAATAATTACTCTGCTTGGTATCATCCAACATCTTCCAAAGCAGCATATAAATTTTAAATAAACAGCTTGAGCAGAAACTTTCAACTAGCACAAGGCTACACAAATACTTATATTTTTTCCATATGGGAAGAAATTATCTACATTACAGCCATTTTATTGTTCATTGCAGAGGGTTATGTGAAGCAGATTGCATTGCACTTTTTATTTCCTTTAAAAAACCAAACCTAGAATATTTTCCTATAGGAACTGTATATAGATTTAGCACATTCACTGAACCCCGTAACAGGCATTTTTTAAACAGAGCCAATAACTGTGTACCTCTCTTAATCGTTCACTGACTACATGGTGTGTGTTAACACGAGACACACAGAAGCCATAAAGCAAATCGCCCCCAGCTGTCCATGACCTTGATATTCAGAGATCTGTGTTTTCATATTCCAATTCCATACTCCCAAAGCGGGGTGCATTAACAAAGCTTCCGGTTGTCATGTGTTTTTTATTCTCATCCATGGAAGCATCCAAACCAGTAATAGAATTTTATAGTGATGTTCAGGTAATCACCAACTTCATCTTTAAAAGGGATCCCTCCTAGTGTTATATGTATTTCGATCCCATTTTAGGTCTTCTTCCCAGAAGAACATGTTGAAAGTATTCTAAGCACACAGGAAAAACAATCCTGGGTAATCCTACCTCAAAATCTCTGAGTCAAGCAATTTTTAATGGCATCCTCAATATGTTTTCTCCAATTCTAAAACAAAGGTTATTAATAACAATGATAGGAAAAACAAATCACAGGACCAGAACTCAGTGTCATTTACTTTTTATCAAATATATGTCTTGTATAAAGGTCTAAGTACAAAAGTCTAAGTATTATTCACTAAACTTACTCCATTATTGAGTATGAATGTCCCTCATATCAGGGCACTGTGTTAGGTACAAAAAGTAAAAATGTTAAAGACAGAATTCTGACGTTTATGGAGCTCACAACTGAATTAAGAAAAAACAGATGAAGAAATTAGTGACTGCTAATACTTTAAGTTATGTGTGTATATTAGTCACTCAGTCCTCCCTGACTCTTTGCCAGCCCATGAACTGTAGCCTGCAAAGCTCCTCTGTCCATGGAATTCTCCAGGCAAGAATACTGGAGTGGGTTTCCATTTCGTCCTCCTGACCCAAGGATCGAACCCGAGTCTCTTGCACTGCAGGCAGAACTTTTACCTTCTGAACCAGAGAATCCCAACTAGATTAGCTAATAATCAAGAATTAATAATGTTGTTTGATGAAAGTTGTAATAAACATATACATATATTTTATCTCTTCTGATAAGAGCCAAAACAGGTCAGGTAACGGTGATTTTTGATATTTAAATTAGAGAACATGAAGGCGTTATACATGGAGACAGATCAACATATGCAAATACATGACAAGAGAAACTATGATGACTCCCAGAACCCTGGGATCAGGATGGATGATTAGAGTAATCAATGAGTATAGTGTACACCATGGGAGACAGGAAGAGGGGGTCTTACATGACATACAAGCATTCAGATTGAGATAAGAGAGTTTCTTGAATGACTGCATATTCATCCTGCTTTAAAGGAAACAAAACAATGATAGTTCATAATTCTCAGTCTATTCTTAAAAAGGGAGGGATGAGACAGAAATAGCAGTTCTACTGGATGGAATGATCCAAGGAAGCAAACATTGGGATACAAGGGAAGTAGCATCCATTCCTGAGAACAGCGATAGAAGCAAACCAGCATCTTTTTAAAATTTTTGTATTCCTCTATTTATTTCTCTGGGATCATGAGAGTGTACAGAGATCATCTGTGTACATTGTTTTTAATTCCTCATGAATGGGTTACATTTATTGTTTATTTTCATATGTGACTTGCATTCCTTAGATTGCCACTGATGGTCTACACCTGCTGATAACTCCAAAGGACCTGAGGCATTCAGCTCCTTCCAACCCCTCATTTGGAGTCCATGGCACACTAAGAAATATGGCCATTGAAACCTCCTTTCACATCTTCAATTTATTAACTTAGGTCTTTGTAAAATGAAGCAACCTGGGGTGAAAACAATATCCTTGAACTAATTTTACTACTCTTTCTAGAGGTTTATATTAATGAGTTTATTTTATAATAAGAGAATGAAATAAAAACTAATTACAGTGAAAGGTACTAAAAGTGTCCTTTCACATGCTGGCTTAATATTCCCAAGCTGGGTTCATTTCCAGTCACTTGGCAGCTTTCTCTAAACCCAGGAAAAATCCTGATGCTCATTTGCCATAACAATCCAAGGAACAAGCATGGTAAGCAGTACCACTGCAGAAACCACAAAGTATGCTGATAATAGAAGAAGTTATTTTCTCAGTAATCATCCAGAAGATAAATCTGGAACAGAAAATGTAATGCTCTATAAATACTATTTATTTCTTTTATCCCATTATATAGGGTGTCAGTCTTTTGAGAATTTTAAGGATTTTTGCCAAAGATGACTTGTGAAATAGGTATTGTTATACCAGTTTTGGGAAAGGGAAGAGCATGTTTCTCAAATATGTATAGATTTATAGTGCTGGAAGGAATATGAAATGTACTGGATTCAACTTTTATACACATGAGTTTTATAAAACTGGCTGTGAGTTGAAATGACTTGCTCCAAGTCAAAGAGCCAATAAGCTGGGCCAGTCACAGAAGTCAGGTATCCAGGCTTCTACTAACATGCTCTTTATATGTCACTAAATATTTAGAAGACAATGCAAATTAAAACACACACAAACACACATACACACAAACACCTACTTATCTACACCCTAACTAATCTGAACCGTTGAGAACACTATCTAACACCATCCACAAACATGAACTCAAATGAATTAAATACCTAAATGTAAGAATGGACAGCAAAAAATCTCAGAGGAAAACATAGGAGGAACACTTCAACATAATAGCAGCAAGATCTTTTTTGACCCATCTCCTAAAGTAATGAAAATAAAAACAAAAATAAATAAATGAGATCTAATTAAACATAAAAGCTTTTACACAGCAAAGGAAACCATAAGCCAGACCCACCCAAACCCTCAGAATCGGAGAAATTATTTGAAAATGAAGCAAATGACAGAGAATTAAGCCCCAAAATATACAAATTGCTCATGCAACTCAATATCAAGAATGCAAACAACTTAATCAAAAATGAACAGAAGACCTAAGTAGACCTTTCTCCAAAGAAGACTTACAGATGGGGAACAAACACATGAAAAGACACTCGAGATCATTAATTACTAGAGAGACGCAGATCAGAACAACAATGAGCTATTACCTCACACCAGTCAGAAAAGACTTTGTCAAAAAGTCCACAAACAGTAAATGCTGGAGAGGATGTAGAGAAAAGGGAATCCTTCTACACTGTTAGTGGGAATGTATATTGATACAGCCGCTATGAAGAACAGTATGGAGGTTCCTAAAAAACTAAATGTAGAACCACAGGCATGTAGATGACCCAGGCATCCCACTCTGGGGAAGATATCTGGAGAAATCATAATTCCAAAAGATGCATACACCCCAATATTCACTGCAACACTATTTACAGTAGCCAGGACATGGAAGCAACCTAAATGTCCATCACCAGTGAAATAGAAAATAAAGACATGGTACATGTATGCCATGGACTATTACTTAGTCAAAAAAAAAAAAAAAAAGAATGGAATTTTGCCTTTTACAGAGAGCTGGATGGACTGAGAGACTGTTATACAGAGTGAAGCAAGTCAGAAAGAGAAAAACAAATATCATACATTAATGTATATATGTGGAATCTAGAAAAATGGTACAGATAACCTATTTGCAAAGCAGAAGGAGACACAGACATAGAGAACAAATGTATGGCCATCAAGGGGGGAAAGGGATATGGAATAAATGAGGAGATTAGGATCAACATATATACACTCAGTTCAGTAACACAATCGTGTCCAACTCTTTGCAACCTCATGAACCGCAGCACACCAGGCCTCCCTGTCCATCACCAACTCCTGGAGTTCACCCAGACTCATGTGCATTGAGTCGGTGATGCCACCCAGCCATCTCATCCTCTGTCGTCCCCTTTTCCTCCTGCCCCCAATCCCTCCCAGCATCAGGGTCTTTTCCAATGAGTCAACTCTTCGCATGAGGTGGCCAAAGTACTGGAGTTTCAGCTTTAGCATGAGTCCTTCCAAAGAACACCCAGGGCTGATCTTCTTTAGGATGGACTGGTTGGACCTCCTTGCAGTCCAAGGGTACTATGTATAAAAGAAGTAACTAACAAGAACACAAGGTATAGCACAGGGAACCCTACTTAAAATTCTGTGGTGATCGAAATGGGAAGGAAATCCAAAAAAGAGGGGATATATGTATACATACAGGTGATTCATTTCACTGTACTAACAGAAACTAACCGCAGAAACTAACACAACACTGTAAAGCAACTATACTCCAATAAAAATTAAAAAAAAAAAAACAAATCTGTCATGGAGACCAACTTTATGGTATACACTTGCCCACAAATAGGCAGTTCCCAAAGTAGGATATTTTGCAAAGTTGAAGAAATAATTATAACTTCAGATGGCTTATCCTGTATAAATTTAAGATATTACCTCTACAATTGCTGAACAAACACTGACTTTCATTTCTTCTCATAACACAAAAGCATTCCCAATTTTAGGTTCTAGTATCAGAGAAGAGGACCGGAAAAAACATGCTATATTCCATGGAACTAAGTCACTTCATTTTAGTATGAAAAAACTGAGGTCACGAAAATGTAAGTGACTAGCACATGATCATATACTTATTAGCTAAATTACGCTTGACAAATAATCCTTATAAAGTATTGTTCATGTAACATAGATCTCTTAGACATTAATCCAATTATTATTCCTCCATGGAATCGTAAATGTTTCCCATCCTCACTCCCCTAGAAAAAAAACATGAGAATGAAAATAAAGGTAACTATTTAAGTGGAATTTAACCAAATCTAAATCAATTTTTTAACTGAAAAAAAAAAAATAAACAGCTTTAGACATCTCACTCTTGAAACATTATATGATGACTTCTCTGCATGTGTAGTTACATTTTCCAGACTGGGTATATTTTTTCTGACAATCAGCAGCATTTCTGAGTTCCCATTATATAAAATATTTCAGGAATACAAAACAAATCACACAGATATACTCAAACCCAAAGGACTGAAATTAAACATGTACCAATGTACGCACATACAGCTATTTCAAAAGGGAATTTGCTTCTCTCCTAATCTGATGGGTAACTTAATTTCTCTGAATGAATGATGAGGAGGAGGAAGAAAAGGAAGAAGGCTAAGGGGGTGGGAGGGGGGGAAGAAGAGGAAGAAGGCGAAGAAATATAAAGTAATAAAGTAGGACAATTGATTTTTAATAATGTTCCCAAAATGTATTGGGAGAGACAAGATCTGTTTACCATAGCAGTTACTTAAGGTGTTCCTCAAAAACATTTCATGAGCAAATAAATACACTTCACACTATATCAACTCCTTTGGAAATCCACAGTGAATTAAAATATCTGGAAGTCCTGCATTGATAATAACGATGAACAAAAGTATTTTTTTAAACTAACAGTTTCCTCAAACTTACTTACTACGGAATACTTCCCTTTTCATCTTCCTTAAATGTGGCCTGAGACATCAACTTGTGTGTGGAGCTTGTGACTGAATACATGGGCAATGCTACTCAATGACAATGTAATACACTTGAAAATAGACAAATGTCAAAACTTATGAAAACGTACTTTTGTAAAGAATGCAAACTAGTCCAGCCACTATGGAGAACACTGTGGAGATTCCCTAAAAACCTGGAACTTGAACTGCCTTATGACCCAGCAATCCCACTGCTGGGCATACCCACCGAGGAAACCAGAATAGAAAGAGACACGTGTACCCCAATGTTCATCGCAGCCCTGTTTATAATAGCCAGGACATGGAAGCAACCTCGACGTCCATCAGCAGATGAATGGATAAGAAAGCTGCGGTACATATACACAGTGGAGTATTACTCAGCCACTAAAAAGAATACATTTGAATCAGTTCTAATGAGATGGATGAAACTGGAGCCGATCATACAGAATGAAGTAAGCCAGAAAGTAAAACACCAATACCGTATACTAACACATATATATGGAATTTAGAAAGATGGTAATGATGACCCTGTATGCGAGACAGCAAAAGAGACACAGATGTGTAGAACGGACTTTTGGACTCAGAGGGAGAGGGAGAGGTTGGGATGATTTGGGAGAATGGCATTGAAACATGTATACTATCATGTAAGAAACAAATCGCCAGCCTAGGTTCGATACAGGATATAGGATGCTTGGGGCTGGGGCACGGGGATGATCCAGAGAGATGCTATGGGGTGGGAGGTGGGAGGGGGTTCAGGATTGGGAACTCATGTACACCCGTGGCGGTTTCATGTCAATGTATGGCAAAACCAATACAGTATTGTAAAGTAAAATAAAGTTAAAAAACAAAAAAGAAGAAGAAGAGTGCTTTCTCAAGTCTCTAACTTTCCCCTAAACCCTGTGTGACAGGGTGAGTGACAACTCTAGTTAACCAAATGCCTGATGGATAGAATTCTTAACCCAGATGCAATGTAAAACAAAACACCTCAACTTGAATATTTAGGAAAACAGTAGATTAAATAAGTGAAGGTGTGCATTTATTAATGTGTGAATTTGAGTATTAGGCCACTACTTGTGTGATGTTAAATCCGTTGAACGGAAGTCACTAAGTAACATTTGAAGGGACACATAACCAACTATTACACTTTAAGGAGAACTACAAGAATGGGTTTAATTTAAATCTTAACCAGATATACAGATTCAGATGCAAGTAAAATAATTTCTTTGACAACTTTGCCAGTTTACCTAACAGTGCTAAATTCCACGTGAATTATAAAGAGCTAAATTGTCAAACATTATGCACATATCTATCATTAAATATCTAAAAAGGAAAACTATGCACTGACTAGAATTATTATAAATGTGATAGAAATTACATACTAACACATCCAGTAAATTGCAAGTCTCCAAATTCTTCTATGGTATAGCATAGAAGGATTAGAAGAAAGCAATCTTAGAACTGTAATGTAATAGCTTCTCTAAAAACAAGTATTGGTGGATTCATGTCAATGTATGGCAAAACCAATACAGAATTGTAAAATAAAGTAAAAATAAAAATAAAATAAAGTAAATCCATAAAAATGTCAATGTATGGTAAAACAATACAATATTGTAATGAGCCTCCAATTAAAATAAATTTATATTAAAAAGAATTTTAAAAAATTTAAAAAATTTTTAAAAATTCTTTAATTTGAGGCCCATTACTTTACAATACTGTGGTGGCTTTTGCCATATATGGACATGAATCAGCCATGGGTGTACATGTGTCCCACCATCCTGAACCCCCCTCCCACCTCCTTCCCCACCCCATCCCTCTGGGTTGTCCCAGAGTACCAGCTTTGGGTGCCCTGCTTCATGCATCAAATTTGCACTGGTCATCTGTTTTACTTATGGTTTCAATGCTATTCTCTCATATCATCCCACCCTCATCTTCTCCCACATATTTCAAAAGTCTATTCTTTACATCTGTGTCTCTTTTACTGTCTTGCATATAGGGTCATCTTACCATCTAAGTTCAATATATATGTGTTAATATACTGTATTGGTGTTTCTCTTTCTGGCTTATTTCACTCTGTGTAATAGGCTCTAGTTTCATCCACCTCATTAGAATTGACTCAAATGTGTTCTTTTATACAGCTGAGTAGTACTCCATTGTGTATATGTACCACAGCTTTCTTATCCATTCATCTGCTGATGGACATCTAGGTTGCTTCCATGTCCTAGCTATTGTAAACAGTACTGCAATGAACATTGGGATACATGTGTCTTTTTCAATCCTGGTTTCCTCGGTGTGTATACCCAGCATAAAACAAATATTCTTATATTGTACTTTCTACTAAAGCAGACTACACCTAAGTAGGATTGCTTACTCAGGACCTAGTATGTTCTGGACACTGGAGAACGACAGACAGATGAAAAATAAAGAATTTGATATAAAACTATAATTGAAAAGTTAAAAAAAAAACAGGTGAATAAACACCCTATACATTGAAATAGAATCATTGAATCATTTGAAACAGTACAAGTGCACATAGACATATGTCACTAATATAGTTGAGGGCAGCAGAGAAGCTGTATGGGCACCAGTATTTGAAACGGGACTTGAAGGGTGAGGATTCCAACAATAGAAGCTTTGAAGTGTAGCAATACTAGAAGGGAATTCATTGCAAAGGGACTATCAGTCCAGGCAAGATGGCAACATAGTATCTATGATAAAATCAGTGAACAGAAAGTGGTTTGTGTATGGCTAGGTAGGTGCAATATCAGGGGATGGGCTCAAATAAGAAATAATCTTATATATCATGCAAAAGAAATATAAATAGAGAAGCTAAGGAAACGTGGTTTACAACCCTTTTTGATATCATTACCTGAATGTTTCAGAGATCTGAGAAGTTCAGAGTTAGGTTGATGCTACTTTACTAAATATCTCATCCATTTCTCTTTCCATCCTAGCATTACCCTCAAATATATTATAGATGGGAGGGGAGAGGTATCACATTCTTTCTATGCTTTTCAGTCTTCAGAAATGTCTTAACATCATTCTGAATAACGCACCGAACTTTTGCATTCCGACAAGCATTAGAAAATCAGAATTTTTTTTTTAAACATAGCAACTATCACTGAACTTTAATACTTCAATGTTAACAGGTTATAGGTTCCAGAAAAACAAACAAACAAACAAAATTTTCTTTCTTCATTTAGATTTTAGAAGTCAATTGTTGAGTTTTAGGAATGGAAAGTTAGCCTATATTATTTTATCAATATTATTTAAGGCTCTCAGAAAAACTACAGATGTCTTTAATTTCTCCTGAAATTTTCTTACTTAGCTACAATGATATACAGTCTAGACTTTTAAATTTTAACTTTTCCTAGATTCAATTCATCCCCAATACTTTAAATTTTACCAAATTTTTTACAGCCCAATCTGGCTAAAGTCTTGTAAAATGTCTTCAGATGTATGGTATTAGTTTTTCATAGCTTTATATTAAGTTCTGTTCCTTTAAGTCTGGGCAGGGAGACTGAATTCTGAGAAACACTGGGGACAACTGTATGAATCTGGCATAATATTAACAAGAAAACCAAGCTAATCCCAATTAGATGGTAATATTTATTCAGCTTAATGGCACAGGGCCTCATCTAGGTCCTTTGGCCTCAATCCTTTCCAATATGTCAGTAATTCAGACATTCATATGTATACTTATTTTAATAAAATTATTAAAATTAGAAATAAAAAATATTGACAGTCTTTCATGAAAGATCTTACAAATCATCCTATGCATGTGATTATTAGTACTGATATGCAGATTGTTTTATATGGTACCTGGTCTTATATATCAGGAAATTAAAATGTTGAGTTCATTCTTTGCAAATATAGCATGCAATGACATAAGAAGCTTTATTTTTACTTAACTAGTATTTCACATTGAATATCTCCAAGAGAAAATGAAAATTTCAAGCAAACAAAACTAAAAGGTTTTATACATTTGCACTTAGTCATTCACCATGATGGATGACTCATGAGATATTATAAAATACAAACACTATAAGCCACACTTATAAAAGGTACACTTCTTTGGTTGTTTCTCAGATTACTATTCCTTCTCTATTAATGTGAAGGTAACTTGGGGTAGGGCTTCCCTGATGGCTCAGTGATAAAGAATTCACCTTCCAGTGCAGGAGATGTGGGTTTGATCCCTGAGTCAGGAAGATTCGCTAAAGAAGCAAATGGAAATCCACTCCAGTATTCTTGCCTGGAAAATCCCAAGGACAGAGGGGCCTGATGGGCTACAACCCATGGGGTTGCAAAAGAGTCAAACATGATTTAGTGACTGAACGGCACCAATATAATTTGGGGTAATCTTTCTAAGAAAGCTTGAAATATAAAAGTCTATCCACACAGTTACTCAGTTTTGGTAATTATCATGGTATCATAACAATCGCTTCCTTATCAATCAGAAATGAAGTAAGACTTCAACACTAATGATTTTTATATTCATATATACATATGTGAATATATATACATACATACAGATAAATACATATTCAATACACATAGAGCCACTGTGTATAGACTATGACAAATCTAGGCAGCGTGTTGAAAAGCAGACCTCTGCCAACAAAGGTCCCTATAGTTAAGACTATGGTCTTCTCAGTGGTCACGGATGCTTGTGAGGGCTGAACCATAAAGAAGGTGGATTGCCAAAAACTTGCTGCCTTCAAACAATGGTGCTGGAGAAGACTTCTGAGAGTCCCTTAGACAGCAAGGAGATCAAGCCAGTCAATCTTAACAGAAATCAACCCTTAATACTCGTTGGAAGGATTGATGCTGAAGTTGAAACTCCAGTATTTTGATCATCTGATGTGAACAGCTGACTCATTGGAAAAGTCCCTGATGCTGGGAAAGATTGAGGGCAGAAGGAGAAGAGGGTGTCAGAGGATAAGATGGCTGGATGGCATCACGGATGCAATGGACTTAACTTGGGCAAATCTCAGGAGATGGTGAGGGACAGTTGGGTCTAGTATGCAGCAGTCTCTGGGGTCACAAAGAGTTGGACAGGCCTGGGTAACTGAACAACAACATGTATAGATGTGAAACAGGTTTACAATATTGATAAGATTCAAGTTTGTACTTCTGAGACCCTGCTTTTTGTTTTTACAGAGTGTGTTTACCTCTTATCACTGAGGGTTGATAACACCCAACGCAGGAGACAGAAATGAGAAATGACTGAGGAATATAATTGGCTGCTGCTTACCAGGCATTTTCAGAATGACTATAATAGCAAGATTTTTTCAGTAAATTAGTGAAGGGGCCTAGTTTAGAGCTGATACACTTAGGCTGGAGAACTGTTTTTGCTAAAGACAAATTGTGTAACCCTGACAAAATTACATAGCCTCCTGGAGAATCCCAGGGATGGGGGAGCCTGGTGGGCTGCCGTCTATGGGGTTGCACAGAGTCAGACACGACTGAAGTGACTTACCACCAGCAGCAGCCTTGATCTTTATGCAATATGTAAGAGATAAAGCACTTCTGTAAGAATATATTGAAAATAAAGTCTCCTACTGACATGTTACATTTTCTAGCTTATTGAAGCTTACTATTTTCTGAAGCAATAATTTCAGAGACAATGGCTACCTTACTTTAAAAATTCTTGGTAAATCATCAAAAGCCAGAAATTTACCAAAACACTGTATTAGTTGTAAGAATTTTTCAGGCTGCGACGCACACATCAAAGTGCAGCTGAAGTCAAGTACAATAGATGGAGTTCAGTTTTCTGCTACTTGGGAGGCAATGCAATTGTGATTCCAGTGCTCTGGGTGGCCGTGTCTCACTCCATAGACTTTTCTGTTTAACTATCTGGGAAGTACAGTTGACAGACATTTATTGAGTATTTAAAATAAACAGAGCACTGGCCTGAAGACTTAAATTTTCACAAGATCCACTATCACTCACTTGAGGAATTTATACTTCTATGAGAAAATTCCGTACAGTGCTAGAAAAGGTGGACTTGCATGCATCCATTCACCGAAATTATTTGCTCAGCAAATATTTCTTGAGGGTCTTTCATATACCAAGCTCATGGAAAATAAAAAAAAAAAAGAAAGAAAGATGTGTCTCTCTCCTAAAGAACATGCAGTTTTCATAGGAAAGCTATTAGGTAATGTAACAAATGTAGATTAGTGAGAAGAGGCATTTATAAAGGGGTAATTATTTAGGTAAGGTTTGGACTTATGAGACCAATAGGCATATTCCTATTTTAATTACAGTTCTATACTTCTTCAGAATTTTTCATCCAAATTTCAGATTAAGTTTATGGTAAGCTGATGTATTTTTCACACAGGTGCCTACATAGAGTGAAAGCAGTGACACGAACAAAGACATTATTTTCAGTTCAGTTGCTCAGTCATGTCCAACTCTGCAACCCCATGAACTGCAGCACACCAGGCCTCCCTGTCCATCATCAACTCCTGGAGTTTACTCAAACCCATGTGCATTGATTCAGTGATACCCTCCAACCATCTCATCTTCTGTCATTCCCTTCTCCTACCCTCATCATTCTCAGCATCAGGGTTTTTCCCAATGAATCAGTTCTTCACATCAGGTGGCTAAAGTATTAGAGTTTAGTCTCCAGCATCAGTCCTTCCAATGAATATTCAGGACTGATTTCCTTTAGGATGGACATTACTTTGAATTATTTATATTTCTGATGCCTTCAAATATGAATTTCTCTTTCTAGTTTTAAAAATGTGTTCACTATTTTTCTGATTATAAAATACATATACAAATATAAATAAGTAATTTAATATATTGAAATTTCAATACTCAAAATATTTCAGTATACATACACTGAAAAGTGGAAAGCAAAACAACTGTTGTCCATATGTCTAATACCTAAAAACAAGTGTTGTACATCTTCTATCACAGACACATACACACATGCACTCATATCTTGTCCAACTGGAATGACTGTATTAGTTGTCCTAAACCAACGGCTTCCCCATCTGAATGCAAAGTTCAAAGAACAGCAAGAAGAGATAACAAAGTCTTACTAAGTGATCAAGGCAAAGAAATAGAGGAAAACAACAGAGTTGGAAAGACTAATTTTCTCTCCAAGAAAATTAGAGATACCAAGGGAACATTTCATGCAAAGATGGGCACAATAAAGGACAGCAATGTTATGCACCTAACAGAAGCAGAAGATATTAAGATGAAGTGGCAAGAATACTCAGAAGAACTATTCAAAAAAAGATCTTCATGACCCAGATAATCACAATGCTGTGATCACTCATCTAGAGTCAAATATCCTGGAATGAGAAGTCAAGTGGGCCTTAGAAAGCATCACTACGAACAAAGCCAGGGGAGGTAATGGAATTCCAGTTGAGCTATTTTAAATCCTAAAAGATGATGCTGTTAAAGTGCTACACTCAACATGCCAGCAAATTTGGAAAACAGCAGTGGCCACAGAACTGGAAAAGGACAGTTTTCACTTCAATCCCAAAGAAAGGCAATGCCAAAAAATGTTCAAACTACCACACAATTGCACTCATTTCACATGCTAGCAAAGTAATGTTCAAAATTCTCCAAGCCAGGCTTCAACAGCACATGAACCGTGAACCTCCAGATGTTTAAGCTGCCTTTTAGAAAAGGCAGAGGAACCAGAGAACAAATTGCCGAGACCCATTAGATCACTGAAAAAGCAAGAGAGTTCCAGAAAAACAGCTATTTCTGCTTTATTGACTACACCAAAGCCTTTGATTGTGTGGATCACAATAAAATGTGGACATTTCTTAAAGAGATGGGAATGCCTGCCTCAGGCATTCCTTGCCTTACCTGCCTCCTGAGAAATTGGTATGCAGGTCAAGAAGCAACAGTTAGGACTGAACATGGAACAACCAACTGGTTCCAAATTGGGAAAGGAGCATGTCAAGGCTGTATTTTGTCACCCTAGTTATTTAACTTATATGCAGAGTACATCATGCAAAATGCCAGGCTGGATAGAGCACAGGCTGGAATCAAGATTGCTGGGAGAAGTATCAATAACCTCAGATACATGGATGACACCACCCTTATGGCAGAATGCTAAGAAGAACTAAAAAGCCTCTTGATGAAAGTGAAAGAAGAGAGTGAAAAACTGGCTTAAAACTCAATATTCAAAAAATGAAAATCATGGAATCTCGCTCCATTGCTTCTTGGCAAATAGATGGGGAAACAATGGAAACAGGGACAGACTTTATTTTGGGGGGCTCCATAATCACTGTGGGTGGTGACTGCAGCCATGAAATGAAAAGAAGCTTGCTCCTTGGAAGAAAAGTTATGAGCAACCTAGACAGCATATTAAAAAGCAGAGACATTACTTTGCCTACAGAGGTCCATCTAGTAAAAGCTATGTTTTGTCCAGTCGTCATGTATGGATGTGAGAGCTGGACTATAAGGAAAGCTGAGCACTGAAGAATTGATGCTTTTGAACTGTGGTGTTGAAGACTCTTGAGAATCTCATGGACAGCAAGGAGATCCAACCAGTCCATCCTAAAGGAAATCAGTCCTGAATATTCATCAGAAGGACTGATGCTGAAGCTGAAACTCCAATACTTTGGCCACTTGAAGTGAAAAATTGACACATTGGAAAAGACCCTGATGCTGGGAAAAACTGAACTCAAGTTTAAAAGGGGACAACAGAGGATGAGATGGTTTGATGGCATCACCAACTCAATGACATGAGTTTGAGCAAGGTCCAGGAGTTGGTGATGTACTGAGAAACCTGGCCTGTTGCAGTCCATGGGGTCGCAAAAAGTCAGACATGACTGAGTGACTGAATTGAGCTGAAATGAATTGAACGGCTTCCCAAGTGGCTCAGTTGTAAAGATATCACCTGCCCATGCAGAAGACGCAGCAGATGTGAGTTCAATTCCTGGGTCAGCAAGATCCCTCAGTGAAGGAAATGGCAACCCATTCCAGTATTCTTGCCTGGGAAATTCCGTGGATGGAGGAGCCTGGTGAGCTACAATCCAAGGGGTTGCAAAGAGTCAAGACATTACTGAGCGTGTGTGCACAAAGTACGTGAGGGAGTGCAGAACTGCATTCTTAGAATCTAAGATTAACAGACTAAAAATGTCTCTATCCTTCCTCTCCAACCCTCCTTATTAATACCATATTAAGGTTCAAATGGAAAAGTATCAATTTTTCTCTCCCTCCAGCCAACATGTATGAATGTGGGGGGGTGGGGGTGGTGGTTACAGTAACCTCTAGAGAATCATACTACACATAACATGGTCGTATCTATTGGGCAGTTGATCATTATTTTACTTGGCTGTCTTTTATGTCCAGTCCAGCAGAAACTGCATAGATTTCTGGCAGATATCAGTGGTAAGTTTATATAGAAATATTTTATGATCTGAAATAAGCATATTTGACACATTTATTAAGCATATAACCCCTTATCCCTTTTGGAGAGAGTCTAGGTTTAAACAAAAAGAACTGAAGTAAACAATGAAAAACATATCGTTCACTGGTCAATGTCAAGAAATAAAAGAGTTTTCAGTAATTTCCCAAAGGAGGCCTGAACAACAATTATGTCTACTCTTTCAAAAAAGATCGATACTGAAGTAACAATATTGCAGATGAGTCTACTGCTTTCATTTGCTAGTGATGCGCAAATCCTAAAGATGAAAACAAATTAATGTTTTCTAAAAACTGAACAGCAAAGAAACCTCAGCAGCATGCATTTAACCTGAAAATCCTGGCGGTCAGACAAGTAGAAGAGAGAAGAAAAGAGAAAATAAAGAATTATTATTATCTGGATGCTTTTTCAATCACAAATATGTTTTAAGGAATATAGAAAATTCCTATCTGCCCAAAATATAATGAGGTACATTTTTTTCAAGTAAACATGAAAAGCACATTAAAAGGTACCAATTATTTTTGTGAGGAATCTTTAATGATATAGTTCTAGAAATGTGTAAGTGTATGGCACACCCATACACACATACATACACAAGAAACACAAAGACGCCTGCAATGCAGGAAACCTGGTTTGATCTTTGAGTCAGGAAGATCCCCAGGAGAAGAAAATAGCAATCCACTCCAGTATTCTTGCCTGGGAAATCCCATGGACAGAGAACTCTGGCTGGCTGCAGTCCACAGGGTCACACGACTTGGACATAACTTAGTGACTAAACACCACCACCACACATGTGTGATACAAGCATACACACACACCTGCATGATAAATACAAAAAAGGTAAATTATAATCCTTCCACAATGTTTTGGAGTAAACTGTCAGATCAAAATAGAACTTGAGACCCAACTAGAAAGGTAAAGTCATAATAATCAGAATTACCACATTATTAAGTATAAGGCTAGAGTAACCGACTTTTTACCATTAAGAACTTTAGTTCGTTTAGCTAATTCAGCAGCAAAATCTGCTCTTTCAGCACAATCACTGATCCAAAGACAGGCTCAGAATAGGGTCTATAAATATGAAATTTATCTAACAGGAACTTGATCAAAGGGAAAACACTGCATTGAGAACACACACAGAGCACAAATCCAGGTAAGTTAACCCCTTGAATCCAGTAGAGTCAGGAGCGGTAGATACGAAACAAAACTACTTCTGGGAATGAGTAAAGAAATGTATACTAAATTATGGGACACTAGGAAAATTCAGAGTTAGTCTGAAAGCTCACATTCTGCCATCAGGGACGAAATAAGTTAAGGTCTTCAAAAGAGCCATTGCAAGATAAGGAAGGAACAATAAGCCAAAGCAAAGGAACATGTAACCAAGTACATAACCAACAGGACTAACAAGCATTGAGTTGCCTATTAATACTGAGAGACTGAGAATTAACAATCCTATACCTTACTTGGGAGAAGGAAATGGCAACCCACTCCAGTATTCTTGCCTGGAGAATTCCATAGGCAGAGGAGCCTGGTGGGCTGCTGTCCATAGGGTCACACAGAGTCAGACATGACGTAAGCAACTTAGCATGCATGCATGCATTGGAGAAGGAAATAGCAACCACTCCAGTATTCTTTCCTGGAGAATCCCAGGGACAGAGGAGCATGGAGGGCTGCCGTCTATTTGGTCACACAGAGTCAGACACTACTGAAGTGACTTAGCAGCAGCAGCAGCAGCAGCAGCATACCTTACTTAGCTGTACATGTGCCTAAACCAACTGTTACACACACACACATACACACAGTGTTATTTTTGACTGTTATTTTAAAATTAAGGTTGTTTGTAAGAGATAGGTTGATGTTGCTAAATACATATGTATAAATAACTCTTGCCAAATGGTTAAATGATCTAATACTTTTAAATGCCTCTGCAAATTAAAATCAATCATGAAATCACATTAAAAATTAATCAAATATATATATTTACATATTTGGGTATCAATAGTTTATACATGAAAAAAAAAAAAAAAACACTAGGTTGGGTTGAATAGATGTGTGTGTGTGTTAAGTTGCTTTATCAGTGTCTGACTCTTTGTGACATTATGGACCATAGCCTGCCAGGCTTGTCTGTCCATGGGATTCTCCAGACAAGAATACTGGAGTAGGTTGCCATAACTTCCTCCAGAGAATCTTTCTGACCCAGGGATTAAACCCATGTCTCTTATATCTCCTGCTGGCAGGAGGGTTCTTTACCACTAGCACCACTTGGGAAGCCCAGAAGATACAAATTACTATATATAATAGTTAAACAAAAAGGTCCTACTTGTATAGCACAGGGAACTATATTCAATATCTTGCAGAAGTGAAAGTTGCTCAGTTGTGTCCTACTCTTGGCGAACCCATAAACTGTACAGTGCATGGAATTCTCCAGGCCAGAATACTGGAGTGGGTAGCCATTCCTTTCTCCAGGGGATCTTCCCAACCCAGGGATCAAACTCAGGTCTCCCACATTGCAGGTGGATTCTTTACCATCTGAGCCACAAGGGAAGACCAAGAATACTGAAGTTGGTAATCTACCCCTTCTCCAGTGGATCTTCCCAACCTAGGAATTGAACCGGGGTCTCCTGCATTGCAGGCAGATTCTTTAGCAACTGAGCTATCTCGTAATACACCATAACTGAAAAGAAAACAAGTTATACAAGGTGTTTCTCTCCCTAGACTTTATCTAGAAATGGTCCTGTTGAAACATTTCCAAGACACGAACCTTCTCACTTACTACTTCTAATGTCAACTCTTCTCAGACATTGTTTCTTAGGTCCCTAAAATTTACCATCAAGCATCCAGAAATGAACACACTACAGTGAACTGACCTCAGCATCACTCTTCACAAATCGTTTTGTGATATTTCCATACTATTCTATTAGGGCAAGGGAAGCAGTTACTACACATAAAACTTTCCATGCTAAACTACTCAGTTAGTAGCTTAGTTTGTCTCAAAAGGGTTCTCATAAAGTCTATGACTAGTAAGATATTCCCTAAATCACTTCTCTTAAATATGGGTTTTAAATTACAGTATAATTTTGTACAATAAAATATCAGAAAAATAAGCAAAAAAGGGTAAGAAATGGTACACAGCTTTGGAGATGTTAATGCACTTATGTGCCTTTATCTCTGATTATAACATTATCCAGAGATACCAAGGATTAGACAGATTGCCAACTTTTTAGATGCTATGCCCTATTGCAAAGGAAATGTGTTTTCCATACAAAACCACTATATTCAGATATACTGAGCCACATTTCCAGATACCCCTTACCAGCCCTCCACTTTGGCTTTGCATTAAAACAAAATTTACTCAGAGGCCCAACAAATAACAGCTCTCCAGTGTCCAATTACTGCTTTACAATCCAAGGAAACATCTACTTATGGAAAGGCATTGGGCCAATCACAAGTTCAAGTAATAGCCTTTGAAAATTCAGTCCTATATTTTGCTAGCTTTCCTATGAAAACATTCAGCAGGACACTACACATGGGTTAAAAAGTTGAAGTTTTGTGTACCAAAAAAGTCAGAATAGCAACCAATACACCTGAAACTCAATGTCAATACTTCTAATATGTGTGTTTGTGTACACACAATTATATTGAGTGTGTATGTAGATTCTGTTATTTAGTCACTCAGTTGCATCTGAGTCTTTACGACCCCATTGACTGTAGCCCACCAGGCTCTTCAGTCCATGGACTTTCCAGGCAAGAATACTGGAGTGGGTTGCCATTTCCTCCACTAGAGGATCTTCCTGACCCAGGGATCAATCCATGTCTCCTGCATGTGCAGGCAAATTTTTTACTGGTAAGTCCACCAGAAAGCGGGTGCGTGTGCATGCATGTCTGTGTGCGTGTGTACACAATCATAGTTGATAATGAGTTCTTAGAAGATGTGTTAAAATGAAGCTTATGGAGTGGCTTCTAGCCCCTGACAAATGGAAAATTAGTTTGGGTTGCTGCCTCCCTACTTAAAAATTAATCACAGAAAAACATAAATAAATCAAAAACATGAACGCAGAATGGTTTTGAGGAACAAGTAAAAGAAACTGAGTATCCATCTAAGGCTTCCCAGGTGGCTCGGCGGTAAAGACCACCTGCCAATGCAGGAGACCTGGGTTTGATCCTAGAGTCAGGAAGATTCCATGGAGAAGGAAATGGCAATGCGCTCCAGTATTCTTGCCTCAGAAACTCCATGGATAGAGAAGCCTGGTGGGTTACAACACATGAGTTGGCGAAAGAGTTGCATGATTTAGCAACTAAATAACAACAACAATCTATCTAAAAACAAAAGTCTAATTTAGAATTTGAAGGGATAAATGCATGCATTTAGTAGCGTGGATGACCCAAAAATAGTGTCAAAGAAGAAATAAACATACAATCTTAGGCATTTAGTAAACCATTTGTTAAATGGAAGAACAAGTAGGTAATAAATCACTAAGTATATAGAATAGTTAAATAAGATTAATGTACTTGATCTAGTAGACAGATAATCCAATAAAAGTAAATGTTATTTTCAAATGCATATAGATTTACAACATATTTGCATGTATACTGAGTCATAACACAGATCTCAAAATAATCATTGTACTTAAATTACACAGATTATGCTCTCTAAACATCATGGAATTCAATGAGGAAACAAAAGGAAGTTAGAAGATCTCATCCATTTGAAAATTAAGCAAGGCAGTTTTTAAAGTAGAAGCTTCAATTATTGATCTGTGGTCTTGCTCTATTTTAACTGCATCACATATATTTTAATACACTGAATTTTCATTCAATTTAGTGTATGTATATCTTTGTTTATTTCCCTTGAGGTTTCCTCTTTGATCTATATACTAATTAGAAATATACTTTTTTAGTCTCCAAATATCCAGGAATTTTTCAGATACTGATACCACAGGAATATTTGTCACTGATATGTAATCAAATTTAATTATCAGCTGTGAGCATACCTTTGTATCCTTTCATTCTTTCAAATTTAAGATTTGTCTCACAACCCAGAATATTACCTATCTTGGTGAAAATTCTATGTCCATTTGAGAATAATGTGTTTTCTGTTATGTTGATTGTGTCAGTTCAGTTACTCAGTTGTGTCCAACTCCTTGCGACCCCACGAACTGCAGCATGCCAGACCTGCTGGTTGTGGAGTTGCTATAAGTATCTGAATCTACAGCGGTTGATTGTGCTGCTCAAATCCTCTATATACTGATTTTCTATATTCTTGTTGGATCAATTCGTGATGGTGGAATGTTGATGTTTCTAACTATAACTGTACATTTGTTAACTTGTTTTTCATTTTTATCTTTCAGTGTATTTTGAAACTCTGTGGTTAGGTTCAAACCACTTAAATTGTCATGTCTTCTTGGAAAATTGACCCCTTTTCATTATTCAGTAATTCTATTTATCCCTGACATTATGCTTTGTTCTAAAATCTATTTTATCTAACATTAAATAGTACTCAACTTCTGTTTAAGGCTTACATATATGCTATTTTGCTATGCTCTCAACTTTTATCCTATCTATATCTTCACATTTGAAGATGATTTCTTATATAAATCAAAGTCTGATCTCCTCTTATTTTAAAACAATCTGAAATGTCTTTCATAGGTATGTTTAGGCAATTAATATTTAATATCATTATCAACATAGTTCGTTAAGATCTACCATCTTGATAGTTGTTTTTTATTTGTTTCATCTGTTCTTTTTCCCTTTATTTCTATTTTCCTTTTGGATTAACTGAGCAGTATTTATGATTCCACTTTATCAACTCTAGCAACTTACCATTCTCTGTAAGAAAATTTAGTGGCTGATATCTGCTTTTAAACAATATTTATACAGATTCACAAGTAGTGTAAGGACTTAAAGAAATTTTAAACTTTTCTTATAGAATATTCTTCTAGCAGTAAACTAGTATCTGTCTGAAAATATCTTCCCATCCTTATTTCTGGAAGATATTTTCCCTGGGCATAGAATTCTGACTTGACAGTATACATGTATTTTTCCTTTCAGTGCTTTATAAATGTCACTTCATTGCCTTCTAACTTATAGGTTTTCTGGGAAAAAGAAAGTCATGGGTTTTAAATAAGACATGGATCAATGGTCCAACAACTGAGTATTAGTTGATGATGTATGAAAACTGGCTTACTATATGGAGAAAATAAAACTGGGTTTCTATCCCACTTTATAGGGTGTAAGGTACACCCCAAAGAAGCAAAGATCTAATTGCAAAAGATAAATCTATAAAGTTATTAGAGGTTAACAAAAGGTTGCAAAGATGAAAAGCTCATGGGTTCTAAAGCATCTAATGGAGGCTCTGTGTCAACAAAAGGATATGATGAATAAAGCTAATGGACCAATTGTTTATTATCTACAGAAAACACCTGCAGTACTTAATACCAACAAAGATCGAACGTCTAGAATATACAAAGAACTGCTGCTAATCCACAGTAAAAATACAAGGCAAAATCACTAAAAATAGTGGGGAAACAATGTGAACAAGTACTTCACAGGAGAAAGACTCAAGGATGGCCACTAAGACACAGACCTGATTTGTACTCACTCTGGTGAATAATACTAGAAAACGAAATAGTGCGAAAGTTGCTGGGAAAGCGGAGATATAAAAATATCTCGTAAACTGCTTGTGGGAGTTTATAGCCCACAATGATGTGACTCACCCATTCCAAAGAGTAACATGACAGTTTTACCTTAAATTCAGTGCAGGTATACACTATGATCTAGATCAAGTCATATCCTGGATGTAGATCCCAGAGTAATCCTCGCCTCAGTGTGAGAAACTATATATGAATGTTCACCCCAGTATTGTTTTTAGCAGAAGTGACTTGAATGCAATCCAGGTGTTCATCACTGGGAGGAGTGGACAATAAAAATGTGGTACTTGAACATGATGTAATGCTGTGCAGCAGTTAGAAAAAGACTAGATCTAAACATGGACACATTAATACCTCCTTAAAAAATGGTGCTTGGTGGAAAAGAAGGATAAGTTTATAACAATACCAATTATGTAAATT